>NC_134857.1:46239892-47727392 GCF_049852395.1 Peromyscus maniculatus bairdii
TATATAGACTTGAGAATAAAAGAGATGCTTGTGCAGATAGAGGTAAAAAAAAAAAAAAAACAACTGGTATCAGTGAGTTGAAACCACATTAATTGCCCAGAGGAACACTGTGCTGGATCTTGAGCTGAGGGAGAAGCAGCATTCCTTAAAACCACATTATTTCTGCAGTTGACTTTTATAATGAACTTGCTGTGGCCTCAGCCCACAGATACTAGAACAAAAGTCAGCATGCAAAGCTATTTTAAAATAGAAATTAATTGCAAAGAAACGGAGAGTTGGTTACTCATAGCACATGCTCCACGGGAGTTTTTTCTTCTACAGAAGCCCTGAGAAACTGTATGGGTCTGAAGCATGCTCCTGGGAGTTTTCTCTTAATTACCAAAAGAGAAAACTTTCCTTGCTGATTAATACTGGAATACACACTTACCTTTAGATGTAAGTCTGCCAGACTGAAATGATAAATGATAAGAGTGCATTAAGGGGGCTGGAGAGATGGCTTGGTAGTCAAGGGCACTGACACCTCCATAGGACCTGGGCTGTTTTCCCAGCACCCGCATGGCTCACTATCTCCTTTAACTCCAAACCCAAAGGATCTAAAACCATTGTCTGGCCTCCCCAAGCACAAGGTGTGGACCTGGTGCACAGACATACATACAGGCAAAACACTGCACATACACATGGGAAATTAATAATATATTTAAAAAAATACATAAAAAACCAGCTCATTTTCCCTTCAGTGGAGAACAGACAGAGAAGATTCCAATGCGGCATTAAAGAGCTGAGTACATTGTCAGCAGGGCTGTTGTGTAACCATGAAGTATACCGGCTCCTGGATGGTCCAATAGTGGAACACTCAGGACACCTGAGCAGGTGCAAGGACCAAGATGGAAAAGTCCCTCTTCCCCGTTGTCTACAGGAGGTTAATCCTCTGTGCACCTCTGTGAGCCTCCCTTGTTTTCTTACCCCTCAGCCTTTTGTCTTTGTTTTTCTCCCTGACCTGACTGTAGGGTCCAGACAAGAGACAAGAGTTCTCAAACACTCACCTTATGGCTTTCTTTGAAGACTTCAAAGCATAGTATATGAATCTGATTCCTTTAAAGAATTTTTATTTTAACTCACTAAAATTGTGTGTGCATGATGTGGGGGACATGCCTGCCACAGCGTGCAAGTGGAGGTCAGAGGACAGCTCTGTGACATTGGCTCTTCCTTCTACCTTTAGGTGGATCCTAGTGATCAAACTCAGGTTGTTAGCCTTGAGAGCAAACACCATGTACTTCCTCTCTCCCGACACACACACACACACCCCACCTCTCGCTAAGCTGCCTTGCCAACCCATGATGCTAGTTCTTAAGATGACAAGTCAAATCTTCCATCCCTGCTGTGAAAAGAGATTACACAATATTTCTTCAAAGACCTTATAAGTAGTTGCTGCATGGAGCAAATTGGAAAAACAGGGCAGATTTCTCACGAGGGCTGACCAGATGGCCCATGCAAGTCCTCTCTGGCTGTCAGTTGCAACAAACAAAAACCACTGCTGGGCTTCTGGTTTGGTTTCTAATCTGGATACCAGAAGATTAACCTGTAAAGACGTTTAAATGTATTTTGAATCTCATTTTCCAGGTCAATGTTTTTAAAGCAGTCTCGAATGGCCAGATGAGTACTTCTGCCTGGCACTGATGTGTGGCCCCATCTGTTCATCTGTTCATGGCTTGCTGAATCTCTTTCCGAGGCATCAGTACTTTAGATGCCATAGTGGTATCCACATTATCATCTGGAAGTTAGTTTATGTCTAGCTTTAGGACATGCAACAGTGTAGAGTTGCTGTGGGGACACTTTGAGGCCCTTTCAGTTCTACAGAAGACTAAAACCTGGGCTAGTTCTCTTAGTACACTGCAGGCCTTGCATCTAGAAATAAAAGATGAAGCTGAGAACCTCCTACATAGAGAAGGGGTGTGTCATTTTTAGAAGTGCTTCTTGCACTTAATTTTTTCCTGTTTTTTTTTTTTTTTAAAAAAAGGACACAAGCAGAAAGTTGCACCATGAAAATTTAAGACTAGAGAATCCTGTTCTTGGAGTTAGGAGACCAAAGTCTTGTGCCCTCAACTTCCTGGGCAGCTCTGACCAAGGAATTGATTGATACTCAGTATAAAGCAATATGGCATCTGGGATGGGCAGTGCTAACTCTCAATTTGAAGGGATCTAGAATTACTTAGGAAGTGGACCTCTGGACATATTTGCAGGATTGTCTTGACTATGTTGAGGTGGGAAGATCTGCCCTGTGAGTCACACCCATTTCTAGTGCTGGCATTCTGGATGGTATAAAGTGGAGAATGTAAGCTGACCACTGGCATGCATGCAGTCATTGCTGTCTGTTTCTTGATGGCAGACGCAGTGACCAGCTGCTTCAAGCTCCTGCCTCCTATAAGTGCCTGTCATGCCAAACTGTACCTTGGACTCTGATCCAGAATCAGATCTTCTTTCTTTTCTTCTTTTTCTTTCTTTCTTTCTTTCTTTCTTTCTTTCTTTCTTTCTTTCTTTCTTTCTTTCTTTCTTTCTTTCTTTCTTTCTTTCTTTCTTTCCTTCCTTCCTTCCTTCCTTCCTTCCTTCCTTCCTTCCTTCCTTCCTTCCTTCCTTTCTTTCTTTCTTTCTTTCTTTCTTTCTTTCTTTCTTTCTTTCTTTCTTTCTTTCTTTCTTTCTTTCTTTCCTTCTTTCTTCCTTCCTTCCTTCCTTCCTTCCTTCCTTCCTTCCTTCCTTCCTTTCTTTCTTTCTTGTTTTTTTTTTTTTTTTGTTTTTTTGAGACAGGGTTTCTCTGTGTAGCTTTGCACCTTTCCTGGAACTCTCTTTGGAGACCAGGCTGGCCTCGAACTCACAGAGATCCACCTGCCTCTGCCTCCCGAGTGCTGGGATTAAAGGCATGTGCCACCACCGCCCGGCCTCAGATCTTCTTTCTTAAGCTGATTTTGTCAGATATTTTTCACAACAAGAAGAGAAATTAAGGCAGCCTCTGAACTTCTCTCAGGAATAGGCATTGCTACTTCACTCATTTCTAGTGATCATGCTATGTTATCAATATTGAAATTGACATTAAAACACTGTCACCTAAAATGATTTGGCCTTAATACTCTTGCCTGATTCTAAAGCATGGAAAAGTGGTGGCAAATGTAACATGCTTAACTTGGAATAACATGTTACACTTTAAAATACATTTAAAAATTTATCCTTTGAGAATTTTGTATATGGTACATGTTTTTTGATCAAATCTATCCTCCAATCTTTTCCATTAATGTCTCTCAGAACTCTTCTTCCCCAAACCTCCCTTCTAACTTCATGGACTCATTTTTTTTAGACACCTAATCCAGTTAGTCCATGGGTGTATGGCTATCCATTGCAGCAAGGACAGCCTGCGGTGGCTGCATCCCAGAAGAGAACTCACCCATCCTCTTTCTTCCAGCAGTCATGAAGTACTGGTAACTCCTCAGCTGTGGTTGGGACCTGATAGACACCTTTCCATCTGCTGAATCCTTGCATGGCTCCAAGGATTTGACTAGGGGCATAGGAAATAAAGAGGACAAACCAGGGACATAGAAAAGCTAGAATTGGGGGTCTAGGCTCTTGGATCGGAGAAGCTGCAGGGTCCCGGAAGGTCACTGTGTTTATTATGTACAGTTGAATAGAGATGCAGAGTTATTGTATTCATCTACAAAAAAAAAAAGAAGTTATATAAGCTGTACAAGGAGGTAGGTTTTGCTAATCTCAATAGGAGTGGTCTCTGTAGGAAAGTAATATTAATATTCAGGTCCTAAACATCTGGAGGGAGAAAACTACAGCGGACCCACTCTGTACATACTATCAACATTCACATTCAGACCTGAGAAAGGCTTTGGCATCCCTCAGGGGAAGACTTTGTTGCTCCTATATGGGGCAAGTCCATTCCACTTCTGGTGCTCCTTTTCTCCTCAAATTGTACATTTTGTATTTTTACTTTCTAAGTTTGCTCTTTTTCATTATAAATCTTCATTAGAGTTAACACTAGCAATCATATGATAGAATCTATACTAGATTGCGTTCACATTTCCTCTGCCAACATAATTAATCTAAAATCACTTGGCTTTAGTCTTAGGTAGACTCTTTGGACAAGGACAAAAAGCAGTCACATGCTTCAGAAAAATATAAGAACAATCTCTAGGTAACATAATACAATTCTTCCCCTCTGAAACCTCTTGATTTAATCCCCCAACAGTCCAAATCTTCTGTGCTCCTATTAGTGTGATCCATTAGGCAGCACTTAAAGCATTCCACTGCTTTTCTAATTCAAAGTACCAAAGACCAAATTTCTCCAAAGAAAAACATGGTCAGGCTTATCACAACAATACCCTACTCCTGGTACCAACTTCTGTTTTAGGGTTTCTATTGCTGTGAAGAGACACCATGACCACAGCAACTTTTTTTTTTAAACTTTTATTGGTACTTTGTGTACTTCACCTCCTGCATTCTGATTCCACTTATTTCCCCATCTCCTCACATCTGCCCTTGCAACCTC
Organism: Peromyscus maniculatus bairdii; assembly: GCF_049852395.1. Taxonomy (NCBI): domain Eukaryota; kingdom Metazoa; phylum Chordata; class Mammalia; order Rodentia; family Cricetidae; genus Peromyscus; species Peromyscus maniculatus. The sequence continues at coordinate 46,244,433 of NC_134857.1, forward strand.
CCCCAAAATCAAAACCAAATTTAAAAGAAAAGCCAAATCAAACCAAACCAAACCAAACAAAACCAAACAAAACCAAACCAAACAAAACAAAAAACAGAAACAAAAACAAAAACAACAGAAAAGAAGAAGAATCTTTTTGTGGAAGCTATAGTGTGGCCCATTGAAGCACACAGTCTAGTCCATTCATATTTGCCTGCAAATATTCATTGCCACAAGTCATTGGTCTGGTTTGAGGCCTCTGGTTTCTGCTACACCACCGATAATGGGTTTTCACTGTGGCTCCTCATGAATATCCTTTTGTTATCCTGTGTCATAAAGACCCTACTGTTTTGAATCTGTAGGTTCATTCCTTTGAAATGCTACAACCACAGCAACTCATTAAGGACAAACATTTAATTGTGGTGGTTTATAATTTCTGAGGCTTAGTCCATTTTTATCATGGTGGGACATGGTGGCATGCCGACAAACATGGTGTAGGAGAAGGAGCTGAAAATTCTACATCTTGATCTAAAAGTAACAGGAAGTAAACTATCTACCACACTGAGTATATCTTGAGTATAAGAGACCTCAAAGCCCACCCTCACAGTGACACGCTCCCTCCAACAAGGCTACACCTACTCCAACAAGGTCACACTTCCTAATAGTGCCACTTCCTTTGGGGGCCATTTTCTTTCAAACCACCACACTGATTGACATGGAAGGGTCCAGCTCACTGTGGGAAATACCACCCCAGGAAGGTTGTCATGGATTATATAAGAGAGTAGACTGAGCAAGCCATAAGAGCAAGCTAGTAAGCATGGCTTCTGCTTCATTTCCTTTCTACAGGTTTATGCCTTTAGCTCCCATTCTGACTTCCCTTCATGATGAACAGTAAGCTGCCACACCAACTCCAGTGTCGTCCGTGTGACATGAACAATTATGTCAATAATAGCGGACGGGAGATACGTGTCCCACGGGACTAAGCTCCCTGGAGGTCCCTGGCAGAGTGCCCGTGTTATGCCTCCTTCTCGAAGGAGACATGCTTCACAGATCATGAGCTCTCTGGGCTATGGGTTCTGTATAACTGCTTTTCTGATAATGTTCTAATTAATCTATAAAACACAGACAAAATTAATGAATGCCTGGGTTGTGAACTATGGAGGAAAGGGGAAGCTGGACATGGATGGACCTTATTTAGATATAGCAGAATGAACTATTCCTTAAAGACCTCAAGCCTCAAGCTGCTAGATAATAGAAAGTATAATAGTTCAGGCACTTCTAGGGAATGAACACTCACCCACTAGGAATCCTTTAGGAATCCCAACTAAAGTGATTTATGGCAGAAAACATTATCTCATAGGAGGCAGATAGTGGGCCCCTCTGTTGAGGAAGTTCAGCATGGAAAACTTAAGGACTACAGCAGAACCCTTTCCCCTTACAGGTGTAAAAGTACAAGTGTCCATATTCCAGCAGGTAAAAAGGTTTTATATTAGAAGAGATATATGGTAAAGAACTGAAGAAATATTTAGGGAGGATCTGCAGCATCCAAATTGGCTAAATGGGTCATGAGAACCAGAAAAGTAGAAGTGCATAATAAACTAGTGAGCGGCTGAGATAAAGATGAAGGACACAGCTACAAGAAGCCTACACAAGTCTAGGAACTGTACTAAGTTTATAAAACACAGACTGATCTTTGGGTCATAAAGTTCTTGTGAGTGAAGGGATATGTCTAGCGCCGATTAGTAACTGTGTGCTTGATGTTTTTTTAAAGATGATGTAATTGAATTATTGCCAAGCTCTTGTTGTTCCCTGTATGACTTGATAGTTTTCTTTTCTGTATATAAACTACTGATTTGCAGAAGTAAAGTTGCAGCAGATTCAAACCACTTTTGAGTGTGTTGTCTGTCTGTCAATCGCCGAATCCTTGCCTTCCTGACTACCCAAGCCCTGATTCTCCTACGGTTGTGGTACTCCTGGTGGGCCAGTCCGTGGCAGTAAGCTGTAAGATGAAACAAACCCCTTCCTCCTCAAGTTGCTTTTGGTCATGGTGTTTATCACAGCAATAGAGAGCACACTAGGTCACTAGGGTAAAATGAAATCTCAAAGCAGTTTTCATTTGCAATTCCCCAGTGGTTAAGGATGTTAAACCTTTTTTTAAAAATGCACTTTAACTATTTGTATCTCTTGAGAACTTTTTCAACTCCATTGCCCATTTGAAAATTAGGTTGTTTATTTTCTTGGTGTTTAGTTATTTCGAGTTCTAGACACTAATCTTAAAGTACACATGAACCAATGACTGTGAACTAAATTCTCACAGGAGAATTTTCTATCCTAACAGTACTTTTAAAAAATACTCACTATAACTAGAAGATGGTTGTTTCAGTCTGCTTTTATGATAAAAGATAAAAGAGCATGGCTAAAAGAAACTTGGGAGGAAAGGTTTATTTGGCTTCCATGTCCAGGTCATGATCTGTCATTGAGGAAGTCAGAGCAGGAACTCAAATCAGGGAGCTGGAGAAAGAACCATGAAGGAATGCAGCTTATTCACTTGCTGCCTGGCTCCTACTCAGATAAATTTCTAACATAGCTCAAGTCCATCTTCCAAGAAATGATGCTGTCCACAGTGAGCTGAGCCCTCCAACATCAACCATAATCAAGACGATCTCTCATGAACACGGTGTAAGTCATCTCTTGGGTGAGGTTCCCTCTTCCCAGGTGACTCTAGGTTGTGTCAAGGTGACAATAAAAACCAACCTGCACAGTGACTCAGGTAATAAAAATATTCCACTATTTTGGAAAAGCATGCAGTCGTCTCCCTGCTCCCCCAACCCTAAGATAGTTTGGCATGTGTTGGGCATTATTTCATAATCTCTTGTTCACAAAGGTGACCCAGGGCAGAAATTGAAAGCGAGAGGCGAGCCACACCCACACTAATCACCTGAGTGTCATAGATGGAGTGTTTCCAAGTGAGACAAGGACTGGAAAAGAAGCATTTTGTCTCGTCAACACAATGTGTGACTCAAGAGTGCTGAAGAACCCAGACGGCTATCAGTGAAGAACTGTGCTTAGCTGCAAGCGATGAAAGACGCCGTGTGCATGCTGCCAATACTGAGGGTGAGACCGTTACAGTCCAAACTGAGTTCAACTCTGTTGACAGAAAAACCCCAATGGAGCTCCTGACTCCAAAAGCTGGATGATTTTTATGTTAACTTGACAGAAGCTAGAGTCATCTGAAAGGAGGAGCCTCAGTTGAGAGAAGAAAAACAAAAAACAAAAAACAAAACAAAAAAAAACTTCCCTAAGATCCGACTGTAAGGCATTTTCTTAATTAGCGATTGATGTGGGCAGGCCTAACCTACTGTGGGTGGTGCCATCCCTGGGCTGGTCATCCCGGGTTCTATAAGAAAGCAGACCAAGCAAGCCAGTAAGAATCACTCCTCCCTGGCTTCTGCATCAGCTCCTGCCTCCAAGTTCCTGCCCTGCTTCAGTTTCTGCCTGACTCTCCTTTGTTGATGAACAAGGATGTGTAAGTATAAGCAAAATTAGCCTTTCCTTTGCTTCTGGTGATGGTGTGTCAGCACAGCAACGGCAACCCTAACTAAGACATCCTCTGAAGACAAGACTGTCCCTCGACAAACGCCTGTGGTTCAACTACAACAATGAGGCACAGACAGTAGGAACATTATTTTTGAATGATTCTTTTCTTTTATTGAATGTGTTCTTCAGACAATTTCTTATACGTACACTGTTGTCTTGATCACTATCATCCTTATTTTCCTGTTTCCCTCCCAACCCCATTCACCACCCCACCCAAGCTGTACTTAGCATGTTACCATGGTCTCCCAAAGGTAAGGGTGCAGTGTGGGATGAAAAACTGTTCTGATAGGGTAAGCCCAGAATTTCCTGTCTGTGCATCAGGCAGGACACATACTTCTGTTCCTGACAAACTCTCCTGACAGAAGAATCTCCAGGTTCTGTGCCTTTTCTCTATGGTCTGGAATTCATTTAGGTCTTAAGTGCTCATAACACTTAGAATATACAAAATGGGCCACATCTTAAACATCGCACGCATGCTTGCACACCACCTTGGGCTTTTTCACCTCTCCCCCCAAAAGGCTAATTTAAAAGCAAACACCTGAGAATTAAAAGCAAAACAGCACTGAGTTAAGTCACTTCAAAACGGAAGAACTGCCTGACTCCACTTGCAAAGAACAGGAAAACCCCGGGCAGAGAGACCTCTCATCCACACCTATATTTCATGTCAGTCTGCTTCGCGGTGGACTCTTTGAGAGAAATGTGATGCTGAGGGGTGAAGGTCCCCAGGCTGCGAGCGATGATAGCGACAGTGCGGAATTTGGCCCGGGCTGCGTTCACCACATTGGGGGCGGTGGAGCTCTGCTTGCTCAGAAGTCGGTCTGAAGAACCAGCCTGCCTCTATCTTTGGCTTAAAAGCCATCTTATAGCAAAAAAAAACTAGGTCATTTCTGTTTATGATTAAAGCTCTGTTTCTCAAGGTTTGGGCTATGCCCACCTATAACCTTAACTACAAATGGCTCTGTACTGTCTGTTCCAGGAATGGCAAGCAAGTCTTTGTTTCAAAAGTTCGTTATAACTGTCTTGCAACCCCATTTTTGTTTCAAAATGTTATATGACCACCTATGACCACCTTGTTATGCCTACCTTGCAACCATGTCTTTGTTTCAGGAGGTCGTTATGACTAAATTGTTATGCTTAAGTTCTGCCCCTATAACCCCGCCAAATCCCCCATTTGGAAACCCCCACCCCTGAGATGTAAAAGCCGTGCCTTCCTCACATCCAATGCTGACCTCTCAAATCCTGCCTTAGGGGGAGGCAGCCCTTTGGCCAAACTCAGGGCTTGAGCATAGTGGGCAAGTGGTTTGTCAAACACAGTCAATATAATGCCACACTCAAGGAGAGCTGAGAATCCACAAGAGAACAATGGAAATGCTAAAAAGTCAATGCAGAGTATAGCCAGAACCAGGACCATGGAGACAAAGCGGTGGATCCGCTAAGGAGCTGGAAAGAATAGTGATCTCATTTTCTTATCTCTGATTCAGCTGTCCTTTCTCTCTCTCCACACACACACACACACACACACTGTGTGTGTATATGTAATGTATAAATGTATATCCGCATATATGTACATACATGCATATATATGTATAAAGTTTTAAAGTAGTAAGTTTTCATATTACTTTTCTAAATATTCTTAAAGTTAATTATCCCTCTCTCAGCACTCCCTTCCCCCCATCCTCTCCACTCAAGCCTGCCTCTTCCTCCTTCATAGCACCCACATTCTAAATATTAAATACCAATGGAATAGTTGTCCATGAAAATGCAAGATTGAAGGATTCATGGAGAGCATCTGAGGCTTGGCATCTTGTGACAGGGTCAGAGTGTCTGCAGAGAGGTTACTGGTGAAGGTTAAACCTCAGTTGCAACAGGGACCCCAGAATATTGGAAATGCCTGGACTATGCAAGATCTGCCAAGAAGAGCTGTGGGGTGGAATGTCGCATCCTAAAAGGGAAGTGGGCACTGTGGATGGCAGAGCTAGAGAGGCAAGGCTGCCTAAGTCCTTTGGTGCCCAAAAGATTACAGGCTTCAGTTGCTGGACAATGAGCTACACAGTTTGAGTCACATTGCTAGATTTTCTTTTTCTTTTTTTTAAATGTGATTGTACATTTGCTATACACTGATTCTTCACTTTCGGAATAAAAATGTTTAATTACGTAACTCATTTTTTTTTATTTCATAGAAGCCCACATTTAAGAGACTTTAGAATTTTTAAGTGTTAGAATTTTGAAGAATGGGAGATTTTCAGAGTTCAACCACATTTCACATCATACATTAACAAGAGAATTTGGCAACAAGAGTTCCAAAGTTATGACCTAAGTAGTATTTATTTGTCAAGTTGTCAAAGAGTAAAATGTCCTGGTTAGTTTTAACTGTTAAAGTTACACAGCCTACAGTCATCTTGGAAGACAGACTTAATGAGGAATTACCTAAATCAGGTTGGACTGTGGGCATGTCTGTAGGGCTTGGCTTATTAATTAAGGGGGAAAGACTTGTCCTAAATGTGGGCAACATCATTTTATGGGCTGGACCATGAATTTTATAAGAATTAAGAACACTAACTGAACATAAACAGCAAGTAATCAACCAGCATGGATACATCCTTTTCTCTCTGTTCTTGAATGTAATGTGACTAGTTCTCGACTTTCTAGAAATGGCGGGCTGTAACCTGGAGGTACAAGCTAGATCAAATCTCGCCTCCTCTGTGTTGTTTTTTTGTCAGTGATTCATCACAGTGACAGAAATATGAACTAGAAGAGACACCAAAGCCCATTGCCAGCTAAGACAAAGACACTCCAGCTGAGGATGTGGAACAACAGAGACCAAGAGGCAAGATGCACTGAGCAAAAGAAGATGCTGGTAGGGAACAAGAGATCATAGTTGTACTGGCTGGTGAGAGTTTAAGATGGAGATGGAGCAGGAGAGCAGCTCTCGGTCAAGTTATAGGGAAACTTTAATGCCTGTTGTAGAATATTATTTTAAGATGTGTTACATTTGCTTATGTTGTGGAATATTTGGTTAATGACGAAAAGATGTGTTACATTCTTTTATGTTGCATTTGCTTAACTCTGTGAAGCTGTGTTACTTTGCCTGTCGAGAACACCTGATGGTCTGATAAAGAGCTGAACAGGCAATAGCTAGACAGGAGAAAGGATAGGTGGGGCTGGCCGGCAGAGAGAATAAATAAGAGGAGAAAAAGAGGAATCAGGAAGCAAGAGAGATCAAGGAGCAAGAAAAGGAGCCAGTCACCCAGCCACACAGCCACATAGCCAGACACAGAGTAAGAGTGAAAGTAAGATTGCAGAAGTCAGAAAAGGAAAAAGCCCAGAGGCAAAAGGTATGTAGGATAATTTAAGTTAAGAAAAGCTGGCTAAAAATAAGCCAAGCTAAGGCTGGGTATTTATAAGTAATAATAAGTCTCCATGTGTATTTATTTGGGAGCTGGATGGAGGACCCCCCAAAAAAATAAACAACAAAGAGCCAAAAGAGTAAAGAGTAAAATCAACCAACTACAAAAGCCAGCTCAATTCAGGAGGCAAAGGAACTCTGGTGGGTAGCATATCTATTTGAGATGAATGTCACATACATTTTTTGGAATTTCATTTTGAGCATCATTGGTCCATAACAATTCTACCTCATGCCTCTAGTCTGTGCCCAGTTTGTTTCCATGACAGTGATATGTGTAGTACATTTGCCCCTAATGTGCCACATTAAATCACTTCAACCTAATAATATTCACAGCCTGAAACTGCAAATAATACTTGGCTCATAGAACTCATAGGGATAATGGAAAGTTCAAAACCAACAATTTCAGATGGAGTAGCTAGAATGAAAGGGTCTGTCAGAACAAAGTAGCCTATAAATAGTCACGCAGGACAGACGTGCCATCCTGCTGAAAGGCCCTTCAGCTAATGGGCTGAATGCTCCATCCATCAGCCAGAGCACAGAGAGGGGGCCGCGTGTCACCCACACAGTCAGTTCAGCAGTGAAAAGGGAGAAAACCTGCTAATTAATCTTCGCATCCAGTTGCTGTGACGAAGCCCACTGCAGTTTCTGTTTTATCTGGGCAATTGGTATTAAAAATGCCAAGAAAAGAATTTGACTGCTTGCTTTACATTACCTTACTCCAGAGGCCAAATCAGAAAATGCCATTGGGTTTTGCTGTTTCGGAAGGCTGGGGGATGGGAAGGGGAGGGACCAGACTACCTTTTCCAAAATTGCCTGTGACACAGATGGAAAGGGAGGCTCAGTCCCTAATCCCATCTCAGCAGCCAGTTCTTCCTCTGCTGTAGGATTCACTTCGGGAAACGGAACCCAGTGAAGGTCACATTTTTACCAGTGAGCTTTGTGACTTGGTATCTATCGCATACCATGCCTCCCTTCAGTACGACCCACACAGAGACTTCATGTAAACCCAGGAAGAACTACAAGTAGGCTGAGGAGAGGGCTTGGGCTCTGTAAACACTGCTCTTTGTTGAGTGCATGTTAAGATGGCTCTAGGGACTCTCTTTTCCTTAGCATGGGTAGCTCAGTAAAATCCAAACAAAGCCATTTCCTGCCACCCTGAGGAAAGACAAGGCTTTGCCATGAGATCTGTATGGAATGAATGATCCCATCCTGGTGGCCAATGGCTTACCTTGAAGGTCATTTCATTTGTCTGATTATAGCTGCTTGGGGAATGTTTCTGTTGAGAGCAGGCAGCGGAACAAGCTCACTTGTCTCGAATATTCCACATACATAAATTATTCACATGAACTACATTGACCCTTCCTTGCCTTTTAGAAAAAAAAAAATTGTTTCCCAAGGAAGTAGCCACTTTCCAAATCTCTATAAATACCTCTTATTGCATAAAACCATTTCTTTTATTGTGTAGGGCACTGAATCTTTATAGAGAATCTTCTGGATGTAGAGATAAAGAAGTATACAGATGTCTTTGTTTCTTCCATTATTTGAGAGGCCACCAGAAGTCCAGGTAGGCCACCCACCTTTGGACTTCACCAACTCTCTCTGTGCCCCCATCCCTCTTCATCACTGCATTGCAGCCCCCATCATGGGGACAGAGAACCCTTCTTCTGCCACAATCGTCACCAGAAGTCCAGTCCTCAATTGGGTGGAGACCTCTGCTCAACCACAGACCACAGTAGCCAGAAAACCAGAGAGGAAACAGAAACCAAGGGACAAAAATACTCATCCAACAAAGAAACTCAGAAATCAGCACCTAGACCTATAATCTAGACCCAAATCCAGATGCTAAGATGACGCTATAAGAACAAAATCAAAACCAGCCCAGGCAATATGTCATCATCAGAGCCTAGTTATCCTACTATAACAAGCCCTGAATTTTCCAACATAGCTGAAACACAAGAAAAAGACCTTAAAACCAACTTCATAAAGATGATAGAGGCCTTTAAAGAGGAAATGAATAAATCCCTTAAAGAAAGCCAAGAAAAAACAAACAGCTGAAGGAAGTAAGTAAAACTGTTCAAGAACTGAAAATGGAAACAGAAGTAATAAAAAAAAAATACCTCACAAACTGAGAGAGTTCTGGAAATGAAAAATTTAGGAATTCAAAGAGGAATTACAGAGGCAAGCTTCATCAGCAGAATACAAGAGATGGAAGAGGGAATCTCAGACACTGGAGATACAGTAGAAGAAATGAATATATAAGTTGAAGGAAATATTGAACCTAAAAAATTCCTGACACAAAACATGCAGAAAATCTGGGACATTATGAAAAGACCAAACCTAAGAATAATAGGGATAGAAGGAGAAGAATCCCAGTTCAAAGGCCCAGAGAATATTTTTAATAAAATCACAGAAGAAAATTTTCCTAATCTAAAGGAGGATATGCCTATAAAGATACCAAAAAATATAGAATACCAAATAGATAGTACCAGAAAAGAAAATTCCCCCACCACATAGTAATCAAAGCACTAAATATAAAGAACAAATAAAGAATATTAAAAGCTTCAAGGAAAAAAGACCAAGTAACATAAAGGCAGACCTATTAGAATTATATCTAACTTTTCAATGGAGGCTTTAAAAGCCAGAAGGGTCTGAACAGATATCCTGCAGATTCTAAGATACCACAAATGCCATCCCAGACCACTATACCAAGCAAAATTTTAAATCACTGTAGCTGGAGAAAACAAGATATCCCATGATAAAATCAAATTTAAACAATATCTCTCTACATATCCAGCCCTAAAGAAGGTACTAGAAAAAAACTCCAACCCAAGGAAGTTAACTACAGCCATGAAAACACAGGAAGTAAATAATCTCACACCAGCAAAACCAAAAGAAGAGAAACGCACACACATATATACCACCACCACCAACAACAACAACAATAACAATACTACCAATAACAAAATAACAGGAATTAACAGTCATTGCTAATTGATATTTCTCATTATCAGTGAACTTAGTTCCCCATAAAAAGGCACAGACTAACAGATACAAAAAGAGGATCCATCCTTCTCCTGAATACAAGAAACACACCTCAACATTAATGGTAGACAGTACCTCAGAGTAAAGGGTTGGAAAAGATTTTGCAAGAAAATGGACCTAAGAAACAAGCTGGTGTAGCCATTCTAATATCTAACAAAATAGACTGCAAACCGAAACTAATCAAAAGAGACAAAGAAGGATATATCATACTCATCAAGAGAAAAATTTACCAAGATGATGTTTTAATTCTTCACATCTGTGCCCCAAATGCTATGGCACCCACATTTGTAAAAGTAACATTACTAAAGTCCTTACATGTCAGTGAGAGACTTCAATATCCAATTCTTACCAATTGACAGGACATCCAGACAAAAACTAAACAGTGTGTTTTAGTTAGGGTTTCTATTTCTGTGAATGGGTCTTTTCATTTAGACCTCAGAGCATTTTTTTAATCAAAGAAAATACTTAGAGTCTTCACCCCACATAAGACTATGTAAGCCTAAACATATAAGTATGATTGGATGTTATTTATGCTGGCCATACCTTCTAGCTCAGAGAGAAAGTACCACATGGTACACAAGAGGAGGAGGAGGAAAGAAAAAAAGGAGAGAAGTGAAATAATAAAATTCCTTTTTCTTGAACACAAATGGTCTTAGGAAAAACCGGAGAAGCAGCTTCGAGATGGAATGGATTCTTATCCAGACACCAGCATTTACGCATTTCTTGAACTTGACTCACCTTTGTTAATAGAGGACAAACTCTCCATACTTTGATCTGGAGCAGATGCTTCCCTAGCACAATGGATTCTGCCCACTCTTTATTCTCAGCTTTTCTGCCTGTCCCGCTCCAACTTTTGTCGGTTTCTAGCATGCAAACATGCTGTAGAACTCCCAGGTAGAATAAAACAAAGCCCTCCCAGAGCCACACCCTAGTAGCCAACACAACATTCACTCACAGACCTTACAAGTCATGAAGGAGGTCATCACTCTGAGCAGTTTCCTCTGCCTACACACATAAAGATTTTTTTCTTTTTTGGATCAAGATAATCAGGGATCTGTAGTCAGTTTCAGCTCATCTTACCAAGACCAACAAGCTAAAGCTTATTCTCTTTGAGGCTGTAGTTGCTGTTTCCACAGTGTGAGCACCATGCTGACAGATGGCTAATAAACTGGAGACTCTAACCAACTGCATTCCTACCCATACCCCAGTGACTAGCTGTTGTCAATAGATGGGGACTAGACTGTGATAAGGAGCTGGGATGTTGTTGTGAGGCTGACAGGAAATTAGTTTTCAGCAAGGTCTTTTTCCTCTTTGGAACTATAAAGTTCATTCTTGGTACTCGAAATTTATTCTAACTTCTCCTTGCCATGATGACCTGTCTTTCTATGTCTCTGGCTTAGCACACTTCCATTCTATCTAGATAGCAACCCCCTTACCCTTCAGGGCAATTTATTTTCCTTCATAACTTTAATTTCCTTATTCTCAGGTGTCAATGTTTATCAATCACTTTCTTGTTTAAAAGAAATAATGAGATTCCAGTTTCCAATCCAAGAGAATTCACTGGGTCTCAGAAGGTGTCATGAATCTGCATTTGATCAGGTGGTCCATGTAGACAACATGTAGTCAAGGGTTCCTTATCCAGTCACGGTTACAAGTGTCTCTCCCAGTCAGTCTTATATTCATGAGCAATCACAACGGGCTGGGGCTCTAAGCCTCTAAAGTTGCACTGGACTCTGGTGCATCCATAGATGACTGAAGCTTGCAGTTTATAACAGTGCAACCTTATGTTCTGAGTCAGCTTTGCAAATGAGCTGAAATAAAAGGCTGCAGAACAAAAGAAAATAAAACATCGTGTTGTTGTTTATAAATGCTTATCCACTCCTTTTGTCTCTTTTTGATCAAATATAACAAATGAGACATGATGTGTGGCTGTGTTATCCAGTCTCAAAGCTGCTTCCCAGTGCTCACTCCTTCAGCAAGGCTGCACCTCTAAAAGGGCTGAAAATCTTCCAAAACAGTACCATCAGCTGGGGACCAACTGTTCAGAAACATGAGCCTATGAGGCACACTACATTCAAATCATAGTTGTTGGCCAAACACAGAGAAAAATCCACCAAGAATACAGTTCTCATAAAACAGTATTCCTTCCACTGACATCCTCAACAGATCACAGTATATGCACACAACCAAGCAACTGGCCTTCTTTTTCCACTGTCTGTGCCTTAAGTATAGCTGTAGCTTGGTTCTAGTTACCTCTTGACCTCCACTCCTGCCTCCTGACTTTGAGTATGCAGTGCAAATTTCCCGTGACTATGCTAACTTAGGTGCAAGTGGACCATTCAGATGGTTTCATTATTTGAGTAGTCAACTGCCTCACATAATTTAGAAAGACTCAGAGTACAACAATGTGTTCAAAGATTGATCATCATTCTCTATTTATATGGCCTATTGGCTCATTAGGTTTTTTTTTTTTTGTTTTTCGAGACAGGGTTTCTCTGTGTAGCTTTGCGCCTTTCCTGGAACTCACTTGGTAGCCCAGGCTGGCCTCGAACTCACAGAGATCCGCCTGGCTCTGCCTCCCAAGCGCTGGGATTAAAGGCGTGCGCCACCACCGCCAGGCTAGTTTTTTTATACCAACAGAAATAAACAAAATGTAAAACAAAACAACAAAATGTCTTTAAAGAGAACATAATTCTTAACAATTCCCAATTTTATAATTGTCCAGTTTTGATTAAAATATTCTATCAGATCTGGTTCAGTGTGAAGAAAGAGCCTAGAAGAGGGAGAATATAAAATCATGAACATTGTAAGTTTGTTTATTCTGTACTGTGTTGCAAAATGAGTTTCTTGGGAGTATAGTTACCTCAGAGCTTTGTTAGCTGATTTGTTTGTCAATGTGTCATGTTGTGCAGAAAATAAAGTTTGGCCACACTTTCACTTCGTGGTTTTTCTTCTGTTCCTAGACATTCAATGTGCAGATAGCTGTGGCATAGCATCTAATTCCTCTTCTTCCAAATACTACACTAAGGTGACCTTTTCTGATATTTTCATAGAGGGTATGATATGGGGGAACTGAGTGAAGAGTATATGAAATTCTCTGTATTATTTCTTTTAGCTATACAAGAATTTAGAATGCTGTGGGATAATGCCCTTGTACACTGGTTTAATAAAATGCTGATTGGCTAGTGGCAAGTCAGGAAGTATAGGTGGGGCCAGCAGAGAGGAGAATTCTGGGAAGAGGAAGGCTGAGTGAGGAGACACTAGCCTGCTGTTCAGGGAGCAGCATGTAATGGCACACAGGTAAAGGCACAGAACACATGGCAACATATAGATTAACATAAATGGGCTGAGTTTAAGTGTAAGAGCTAGTCAGTAATAAGCCTGAGCTAATGGTTGAGCAGTTTCAATTAATATAAGCCTCTGTGTCTGAGTGGCTGTGGGATCAATGGGTGAGAGAGATTTGTCCTGACTGTGGACCAGGCAGGACACAGAAAAACTTTAGCTGCACTAGAATTACCTTTAAATAAGTTAACTGAAAAAATATTAACCTCTAAAGATAAAGCCTAATGGAGTTTTGGAAGTAGTAAAACAAACGGGCATGAGATAACGATCTTTACTAATTCTAGAAGCCCCATCCTAAGACTGCAGTAAGGAAAGTTTCCAAAGCACTCTTTAGCCATAGAATCTTCAAAAAGATTGAGAATCTGTCATAACAGGGGCCCTGGAAAGTAAGACTGCCTCTCAGGGGCAGTCAGGCTTCCAGAGCCTTCTCTGCCTTTGACACTGCTCCTTCTCCATACATTGTTGCAGGCTGTGTGTGGTCAACTGTGGAATACAGAATAAAAGATTCCAGTATGGGGACTCCTAACACAGTTAAGACATGGAGAGAGGACCAAACAGGAAGTTGAAAATTAAGTCAATGAGTTGGTTAATATAAACCATAAAGAGCTTTATGCCTTGTGAACTTTCAGCCATTAAGAAGTTGGGTCTTTACTCTCAAGGTTGAGAACTAGAAGAACGATGGAAAAATTTAGCTAGCCCAAGAAATGTTGACATTGGGAGAATATACATTAGAGCTCAGTCAGGAAAGCAGAACTTACACAAACATGGGTGGAGCCCAGAGAAGTGCAAATCTAGATAAAGAAAATCATAGGATAAAAGTCATTGTCCACCACAACTGACAAGACAGTCATTCTGTGTGGCAGAATATTTGTTTAACTATGCAAAGATATGTTGCATTTGTTTAATTTTGTAAAGATGTGTTGCTGTTTTACCTTGCCTCATACAATAGAGAGGGGAAGCTGAGGGCAGGCTACGGAAGCTACAGCAGCTGTAGAAACACAGACAAGCACTTACTTGGTAGCTTAGGACAGAAGTCAGTGGAATAGGTACTTGGGATAAGAGGCTAGTGCCCACTGGACAGCTTTCCATCTATACATCACTGTGCCCTCCCAACTTTGCCTCTTCCTTCCTATCATTGGGAAATTTCTTTCTTAGCCAGAACTAATCACATAAAGATGGGGTCTAGAGAAGATTATTCTCAGACTTGAAGAGTTGTGGTAAAGGACAGGGTTATGCAATATTGCTCTGGAAGTCTCATTCCAGAAATGTCCAAATAGATCATCAGTCAAAATAGCAACAACAAAAAGAAACAAAACAAAACCCCTGAAAGCCAATGAGACCACATCTTTAGTAGGATACTTTAGATTAAGAACATTCAGAAAACTAAAAGAGCTCCTAAAAAATTAAATTGAAATAGAAAACTCAGTGGAATACTTAAAAGGTAAAGGCGGGGAAAGTTTCTTAAGCAAGAGTTAAAACTAGAAGGAGGTATAAAGTAGGAAAGGAAAATATGTCATTAGGAATGGAAAAACCACAAAGATGAAAGAGAAAATGTGACCAAGAAAATATCTCATCAACAAAATAATTTAAGAACATTTCTCAGAACTGAGGACATGAGCTAGCAGATTGAAAGGGTGAAGCCTGCTGACCGCAGAGCACATTGGGTAATCAGCATGGAGCTGCAAACTGCGGAGCCAGAGGAGACTTTATAAGTTTCTGAGGATGTAAAAGCAGCATCAGCAACAAGTCAAAACAAGCTTTTAAATACAAATGTATATGCGGAAGTTGCTTTATGCTTATTCATGGCAAAGCCACCTTGGAATACAGAGAAGAGAGAAAGATGGCTTCAAAATTCTAAAGGGGAATTGTTTCCAACATACTATCTAACCAGTCATCAATCAAGGAGAAAATAAAGGCATTTTTAGATATGCAATTTGCTTTTCAAGCACCTTTTGCAGACATTGGCAGTTTTATTCTATTTAGATGAATGAATATACCAAGAATAGAGAAAAGATTTTAAAAGAGGAACTGCCACAGAAAATATTGAAATTTTCTCCTCAGGGTCAGGAAGCAAGACATAGTGAGGCAATGGCCCGGCAGTAGCATGTGACTCAAGACTCAAAAGTAGGTGTCTTCTAGCTTGACTTTTATCTCAAGAACATCCTCCCAGAGATAAACCAAGAAAGGTGTTGGAGCCAAAAGAATGTCCCTTAGATGGAGGGAAGAGGGGGTAGGAGCTCAGAAACCCTCTAATACTATTCAAAAATTAAGAGCACTCTTATTTTTAACAGCATTGGTACTAGCAAGCACTAGCATACCATGTTTTCATGGTAGTTAAAAAAAAAAGACAGGAAAGCTCATGAACAGGAAAAAGGATGGAAAAGGAAAGAGGGGGAAGAAAGGAATTGTAACAAGACAAAGGAAATATCAAGGTATTTTCTTATGATGTTTCCTTTCTTCGGCTTGACTGTAACTCCTGAACTCCAAGGCTTGTGTTAAATATCAAAGTTAGAAAACAGTTTAGAGCACCATAGATTTGTGAAACATGTCTTCCATAGGAAACGTTTTCAGACAATGAAGCAATTACTCTCCTAAGTTGAAAACGACCTCTTTAGTGTTTCTCATTTTCCCCTCTCTCTCACCATGTATTTATGGAAACTTCCAAGATACAAGACCACCTCTGATCTATCAAATTTGATTTTCCTATCACCACTCATATTCATTCTTGTCCCTGTGTAAGGTGGTTCACATGGGGACAAAGAACACAAAAGGTGAACAGGGCAGATAGTCTGCCTTTGTGTAACCCCATCCTGAGGAGGAAGAGACTAATAGTGAAAGAACTAGTAAGTCTCAAGAAGCACTTTCCTCTTACTTTAACGTGTGGGAGATACAAGGCGGCCTGTGACAGAGAGCAAGTACCAAAGGACTCAGACAGGGAGTGGGCCATCTCTCTCGAGGAACTGACCAGAGGCACCTGACCATTCAAGGCCATCTTTTACCCTTATGTTTCATATGAAAGACGAGGAAGAAGAACTTAATGTCTCCACAACCACAAATCCCCAAGAAAGAGCAGAAGATCACACAGCTGTATAAAATGTGATATATTCCACCACAGTGCAGTGTGCACCTCTTTCAGAAAAACATTGGATATGTCTGAACTAGGAGTAGTAACCTGCATTTTTCCTAAAAATATTAAAACTGGCTCAACCTCTACCCATCTCTGCCCCAGTTGCAGGCCAAAAGGGAAGACCCCTGCTGGTAGTCTTCCCCACCAATACCTCCCCCAATCAGATCTTGCAATCTACAAGATGCACTCCCTGCTACAAACCCACCCATCCCCCTGTGACCTCAGTGGCTTCCTGAGACACAGAATCCACCAGCTCTGATTGGACCAAGAGGTGAGTGACTCTTCTCCCACCTGGAGAGTCCTGCCTGTAGGACTTAGGTTCTGAGGCATAACCTGTGTTCTCCCAACCTTACCCATCACTGCTCCAGTTGCAGGCCAGCAGGGAAGACCCTGTGGGCAAGTCTTACCACAAACACCTCCAATAGGAACTTACAATTTACAATACCCACTCCCTACCCTAAACCCACCTATTCCTCTGCAACCTCAGCAGCTTCCTTAGACACAGAATCTGCCAGCTCTGATTGAACCTAAAGCTCTGATTGGACCAAGAGCAGCTCCCTGAGACACAGAATCCACCAGCTCTAATTAGACCAAGAACTCCAATTGGACCAAGAGAGAGTGGCCCCCTGAAACACAGACACAGCAAGCATAGATTGGACCAAGAACAGCTCCCTCAGATACAGACACCTCTTGCACCTATTGCTGGAAGAGATAGGTAGATGCCAGTGCAAAAATGCACACAACAACATAAAGAGTAAAATGGCAGCACCAGAACCTACCAGTTCTACATCAGCAAGACCTGAACATAGCAATGTAGAAGAAGCAGAAGAAAGTTACCTTAAAAACAACTTTATAAAGATGATAGAGGCTTTTAAAGAGGAAATGAAAAATTCCTTTAAAGAAATTGAGAAAAAGACAAACAAAAAATTAGAAGAAATCAATAAATCCCTTAAAGACAGCCAAGGAAAAGCAATTAAACAGGAGAAGGAAACAGTTCAAGACCTGAAAATTGAAATAGAAATAACGAAGAAGACAAAACCTGAGGGAATGCTGGAAACAGAAAATCTGAGTAAATGAACAGGAACTACAAATGCAAGCATAACCAACAGAATACAAGAGATGAAAGAGAGAATCTCTGGTGTGGAGGATACAATAGAGGAAATAGATTCATTAGTCAAAGAAAACACTAAAGCCAAAAAAGTCATAACACAAAATATCCAGGAAATCTGTGACAGCATGTAAAGGCCAAACCTAAGAATAATAGGAATAGAAGAAGGATAAGAATACCAATTCAATGGTACAGAAAATATATTCAACAAAATCATAGAAGAAAACTTTCCCAAGTTAAAGAAGGAAATACCTATAAAGATATATAACGCTTATAGAACATCAAATAGATTAGACCCACCCCAAAAGTCCCCTCATCACATAATAATCAAACCACTAAACATTACAGAATAAAGAAAAATTAAGAGCAGCAAAGGAAAAAGGCCAAGTGACTTATAAAGGCAGACCCATCAGAATAACACCTGACTTCTCAATGAAGACTCTGAAAATCAGAAGGTCCTGGACAGAAGCAGTGCAGACACTAAGAGATCACGGATGCCAGCCCAGACTATTATACCCAGCAAATTTTTCAATCACCTTAGATGGAGTGCACAAGATATTCCAAGACAAAACCAGATTTAAACAATACCTATTCACAAATCCAGCCCTACAGAAAGCACTAGAGGGAAAACTCCAACCTAAGGAAGTTAGATGCACCCACAAAAACACAGACAATAGACAACCCCATAGCAGCAAATCCCAAAGAAGGGAAGTACACATACACTACCACCAAAGGATAATAGGAATCAACAATCACTGGTCATTAATATCCCTTAATATTAGTGCACTTAATTCACCTATAAGAAGACACAGGATAACATAATGGGTATGAAAATAGGATCCATCCTTCTGCCACATACAAGAAACACATCTCAACTTCAAAGAGAGACACTACCTCAGAGTAAAAGGCGGGAAAAGACTTTCCAATCAAATGGACTTAAGAAGCAAGCTGGTATGGCCATGCTAATATCTAAAAAAATAAACCTCAAACTAAAATAAATCAAAAGAGATTGGGAAGGACATTATATATTCATTACAGGAAAAATCCACCAAGATGAAGTCTCAATCCTGAACATTTATGCCCTGAATACAAGGGCACCCACATATGTAAAGGAAACATTACTAAAGCTTAAATCACACATCAAACTCCACGTACTAGTAGTGGGGAGACTTCAATACCCCACTCTCACCAATGAACAGGTCTGCCAGACAGAAACTTAACAGAGAAATAAGGGATCTAGTAGATGTTATGACTCAAATGGACTTAATAGATCTCTACATAACAATCCACCCTAACGCTGGGTGGTGGTGGAGGCGGCGGCGGCGGCAGTGGCGGCGGCGCACGCCTTAAATCCCAGCACTCAGGAGGCAAAGGCAGGTGAATCTCTGAGTTCGAGGCCAGCCTGGGCTACAGAGTGAGTTCCAGGAAAAGTGCAAAGCTACACACAGAAACCCTGTCTAGAAAAACCAAAACAAACAATCAAACAACAAAACAATCCACCCTAACACAAAGGAATATGCCTTCTCAGCAACCCATGGACCCTTTCCAATCAAACAAACTTAAGAAGTGAAGCATATCATAAAGCAAATCTCAGCATATACAAAAAAAAAAAAACTGGAATAACCTCCTTTATTTTATCATACCACTATGGCTTAAAGTTAGATTTCAATAACAAAAATTACAGAAAGCCTATAATCTTATGGAGACTGAATAATGCTCAACTGAATCACCAATGAGTCAAGGAAGAAATAAAAAAGAAATTAAAGACTTCCTAGAATTTAGTGAAAATGAATGTACAACATACTCAAAACTTATGCGACACTATGAGAGCAGTGCTAAGAGGAAAATTCATAGCACTAAATGCCCACATAAAGAAGTTGGAGAAATCTCACACTAGTGACTTAACAGCACACCTGAAAGCTCTAGAAAAAAAGAAGCAAACTCACCCAGAAGGAATACAAGGAACATACCTTGTATAAACATAATAAAGGCAAATTACAGCAAGCCAACTGCCAATATCAAATTCAATGGAGAAAAACTCAAAGCAATTCCACTAAAATTAGGTAGAAATCAAAGCTGTCCACTCTCCCCATATCTATTCAATATGGTACTCAAAATTCTAAGTAGAGCAATAAGACAACAAAAGGAGATCAAGGGAATACAAATTGGAAAGGAAGAAGTCAAACTTCGTTATTTTGCAGACAATATGATAATATACATAAATGACCCCAAAAATTCAACCAAGGAACTCCTATAGCTGATAAACACCCTCTGTAATGTGGCAGGATACACAATTAACTACAAATAAAGTAGTAGCCCTCCTATATACAAATTCTAAATGGGCTGAGAAAGAAATCAAAGAAACATCACCCTTTACAATAGCCACAAATAATATAAAATACCTTGGGGTAACTCTAAGCAAGTGAAAGACTTTTATGACAAGAACTTAATTCTTTGAAGAAAGAAACTGAAGAAGATATCAGAAAATGGAAAGATCTCCCATGCTCACCGATAGGTAGGATTAACATAGTAAAAGTGGCAATCTTACCAAAAGCAATCTACAGATTCAATGCATTCTCCATTAAAATTCCAACACAATTCTTCACAGACCTGGCAAGAACAATACTCAACTTCATATGGAAAAACAAAAAACCCAGGATAGCTAAAAGAATCCTGTAAAATAAAGCAACTTCTGGAGGCAACCGTCCCTGACCTCGAGCTCTACTATAGAGCTATAGTAATAAAAACAGCTTGGTATTGGCATAAAAACTGATGTGTGGACCAATGGAATTGAGTTGAAGTCCCTGACATTAATCCAAACACCTACGAACACTTGATTTTTAACAAAGAAGCCGAAACTGTACAATGGAAAAAAGAAAGTATCTTCAACAAATGGTGCTGGCTTAATTGGATGTCAACATGTAGAAGATTGCAAATAGATCCATGTCTATATCCATGTACAAAACTCAAGTCCAAGTGGATCAAAGACCTCAACATAAATCCAGTTACACTGAACCTCATAGAAGAGAAAGTAGGAAGTAGCCTTGAAGGCATTGGCCCAGGAGACTACTTCCAAAATATAACACCACTAGCACAGATGCTGAGACCAACAATTAATAAATGGGATCTCCTGAAACTGAGAAGCTTCTGTAAGGCAAAGGACACGGTAAATAAGATAATAACAGCATACAGAATGGCAAAGGGTCTTCACCACATCTGACAGAGGGTTGATCTCCAAAATATATAGAGAATTCAAGAAACTAGACATCAAAATACCAAACAATCCAATTAAAAAATGGGTTATAGAGCTAAAAAGAGAATTCTCAACAGAAGAATCTCAAATGGCCGAAAGAGATTTAAGGAATTGCTCAACATCCTTAGTCATCAGGCAAATGCAAATCAAAATGACTCTAAGGTACCATCTGATACCTGTCAGAATGGCTTAGACCAAAAACACTGATGACAGCTTATATTGGAGAGGATATGGAGCAAGGGGAACACTCCTTCATTATTTACTTCACAGACTTGTACAGCTGCTTTGGAAATCAGTATGGTGGTTTCTCAGAAAATTAGGAATCAATCTATTTCAAGACCCAATGATACCACTCTTGGGCATATACCCAAGCAATGCTTAATCATACCACAAGGATACTTGCTCAACTATGTTTATAGCAGCATTATTTGTAATAGCCAGAACCTGGAAACTAACCTAGATGCCCCTCAACCAAAGAATGGATAAAGAAAATGTGGTACATATACACAATGGGGTACTACTCAGTAGTAAAAAATAATGACATCATGAAATTTACAGGGAAATGGATGGAACTAGAAAATATCATTCTGAATGAGGTAACCCAGACTCAGAAAGACAAACATGGTATGTACTCACTCATAAGTGGATACTAGATATAAAGCAAAGGATAACCAGACTACAACCCATAGCTTCAGAGAAACTAGCTAACAAGATGGGGAAACCAGAATGAGTATAGCTGATACACCAAAGCAAATAGTGACTCCGGTTATAGATCCCTCACTGCCTGAAGTAGAAGAGAGATGCATCGATCCCCCTGGGAAGGGGAAATAGATGAGATCTCCATGAGTAAACTGAGGGTGACAGGGGCAATAGAGGGTAAGGGATGGGGGATGAGAACATAAGGGAATGGGATGGTTGAGCTGGAACAGGGTTGGAGTGGTACAGCAATGAAAGAAATACCATTATAGGGGGGAGACATCATAGGGATAGGGAGAAATCTGGTGCTAGGGAAGTTCCCAGTAACCCACAAGGATGACCCCAGCTTAGACTACTAGTAATAGTAGAGAGGGTGCCTGAACTGGCTTACCCCAGTAGTCAGATCAGTGAATACCCTATCATCACAGAGCCTTCATCCAGTAACTGATGGAAGAAGATGCAGAGATCTATAGCCAAGCACCAGGCCAAGCTCCAGGAGTCTAGTCGAAGAGAGAGAAGAGGGATTTTATGAGCAAGGGGCATCAAGATCATGATGGGGAAACCTACAGAGACAACCAAACCAAATTAGTGGGAACTCATGAAATTTAGACCTATAGCTGTGGTCCATGGGCCTGGACTAGGCCCTCTGCATAGGCAAGACAGTTGTGTAGTTTGATCTGCTTAAGGGCTCCCCTGGCAGTAGGATCAGGATCCATCCCTGGTGCATGAGCTGGTTTTTTGGAGCCCACTACCCATGGTAGGACACCTTGCACAGCCTTAATGCAGGGGGAAGGGCTTGGACCTGCTTCATTTGAGTGTATCAGGCTCTGCTGACTTCCCATGTGAAGCCTTACCTTGCCAAATGAGGGAATGGGGCATGGGTTGCGGGGGCAGGGGGAGAGTCTGGGTGGGCAGGAGGAGGGAAGAGAGGGGGATCTGTGGTTGGTATGTAAAATGAATAAAAATTTTCCTAATTAAAAAATATTAAAACTGAAGGAAACTTAAACTCCTCTAATTACATAATTTCTTACCTCCCTCAAATCCCTCTCAGATGTGATGTGAAATCACAGTCCTACTGTTGGCATTTTTCACAGGAACAGCCTTGTCGCCTGGTAGCAGACTTATGGCTTGAGCTTTCATGCATAATTTCCCAGCTCAGCATATTTCTTATTTGCCGCAACTTTTGATCACAGACAGGGATGTACTGTGAGCTGAATCAATGGCACAAGGAAAAAGGTATTTGGAAAAATTATTCATATTTTTTCCCAGTCAACAACTGCAAACTGATGAGTAAACACAAACTTTGTGTTAAAGAAATAGAACCAAAGGGGCCAACTGTGACAAGAACAAATATGTTAGGAGCCTTAAAAGTCCAAGGGGATCGTAGAATCATTTTATTTTACCAATCCCTCCTCAGGGACAGAGTAAAGATTCTTTTTTCTGGATTTTCCATTTGCCATTTGTTAGGGCTGATTATTGCCTTTCACAGATCTCTCTAGTACTATGGGAAATGGTCCTGTTTGTAAACTCCCTGATCTAGTCTGTTTGTACAGCCAACAGTCTTTAGCTTGCCTCATCACGATCTTTTCTACTTTCCCAGACTCCTTGGAAACCCTCCTGTGAGGTTCTGTAGCATGTCTGTGGAGGGTGGATACATCTTCCCCGGGCCTCCTGGCAGTTGTGAGGTGAGCAGATTATGCATCCTGATATTCTCTTCCACCACAGATACAGAAACAGTGGAGTCAACAGCCATAGACCAAACCCTCAGAGACTTTGAGCCCCAAACTCCTCCTTTTAAGCGATTCATCTCAAGTATGTTTTTGAGCCAGAGTTCTGATTAATACAATGACAGACACTGGAGGTGGCCACATCAGAGGACAGCCAGTGGCACGGTGGACAATCAGCAGGGGTTGGAGGCTGAGGAAGGAAAGGGAAGGACTGAGGAAGAGGCTCATGGAGTGATTTGGCTAAGGGCCGGCGGGCTCAGGCTTGATGCCATCAGCAGTGGGAGGGCACATCTTTTCATCAGCTTTCCAGTTCTGTAGCATTGCCATGGTCACAGAATTCTGCTCTGGAACCTGCAGGTCCTTACAGTCGTCTGAGCTGTTTCTGAGAAGAGGTTCCTAGGCTCTGCTCCCAGAGACCACGAATCCATAGGTCTGTGTTGGAGCTTCAGAGCTTGTGATTTTGCAGACCCTCAGACGACTTTGGGGGAGCCAAGAGGAGCAGGGCCAGTAGGCCTGCACTGTTGTGATGCACCCCAGAGATACAACATCATAGGAGCCAAGGTGCTGCCAGCATCAGGAGCTGCCACAGGCTCTCTTACTAAGTGACACGGATGTAACACGGATTGCTAAATGGTCTTTTAAATAGAAAAGACCCAGAGCCAGATATATTGGGGTGAAAGCTGAAAGAGAAACAAAACAAGCCAGCCACATTCTTACCTCTACAAAATCCTCAGCCTCAAGAGAGTGAGTTCCCATTTCCTCATGCCTTACATATCTTTTTCTGCCCTGCCATCTTACTTCCTGGGATTAAAGGCGTGTGTGCTTCCCAAGCAAAGCCATGAGATCTCAAGTGTTGGGATTAAAGGTGTGTGCCACCACTGCCTGCTTCTGTTCCCAGTGTGGCTTTGAACTTACAGAGATCTGGATCTCTGTCTCCCGAGTGATAGGATTAAGGGTGTGTGCCAATCACTGCTGGCTGGCTCTGTCCTCTGATCCCCAGATCAGTTTTATTGGGGTTCATGGTATATCACCACACACAGGTTTTTCAGGACGAGAAGAATTTATCAAAGCATCCAAAAGGACCTGATGTAAGGGACAGTTTCCATTTCCATCCCCACTGATCATGAGGATTATCATCTGGGTTATTTCTATCATTATTTATTTTTGCATGTATGTGTAGTGTGAATTTGTGTATTTACATGATCCCATGTATGTGCGTACACATGCACATATATGCAAATGCTGGTGAAAAACCAAGGCAGACACTGGGATTCATTCTTGGTCACTTTCTTCCTTATTCACTAACTGAGCTTAGGACATGGGCTAGTCTAGCTAACCAACATGTTTTGAACTACAGGACATGGAGTTTCACTACACCCTCCTAGCATTTAGTGGGTTCTGAGACCCAAACTGTGGCCCTCATGCTTTTATCCACTGTGCTATCACCCTGTTTTGATAGAGTCAAAACCCTACACATCAGACTCTGGCTCAGTGTTCCCTGGCAAATGGGGTTTCTGAGGCATGATTACATATCCAGCACCCAAAGTCACACCAAAGTGAAGCACTTCGCCACTGAGTGAGCAGACACATGGCAATGCTCTTCTTATTCATATCCCTGTGGCGCTAAGTGAAAATTACTATTTGGGTGTAAGATCCTTCCCTAGACTCCAACAGATCAGGCTAAAAAAGAGTCAAGTCAGTCATGTTGGAGTTCCTCTGAATGAAGTTGAAATTAGCCAGTTTGTCTGACCTCAAAAACAAAGAGATAACAGCTACATTTTCCAAACAAATCAGTTCCAATTGGCATGACAATGGATTTCCCTCTGCCTCCTCTCTCTCTCTCTCTCTCTCTCTCTCTCTCTCTCTCTCTCTCTCTCTCTCTCTCTCTCTCTCTCTCCTCTTTCTTCCCCTCTCTCTTATTCACACACAGCAACCCAATGATAACTAATAATTTCTTTCTTACTGTCTCTACCTTACAAGAAAAGTGACTTTGAAGCTGAGTGTGAGAGCTCACATTTAATCCCAGAGTTCAGTGGACAGTACAAGAAGATTGCGAGTTTGAGTTTTGAGACAACTATGGCAACATCGCAAAACTCCATCTAACAACAACAGAAACCAAACCAACTTAAAAAAAAAATCTTTTTCTCTGCTCTCATTTGCTTCCTCTCTTTATAAGACCTACCTCCTCTTCTCAGTACAGTGGAACATTTTCACTTTTGGAGCAATGAACCCATCTTAGAGATGAAAATAGAACAATACAGATACTTAAGCTAAACTAGTATAAATTTTCCCTTAGGTAAGAGTAAGGATTAACATGAAGAATTTACAAAACAGTCATGGCACTGACACAAAGAGAAAAGGACAAGATCAAAGACAGCAGTGGTTACATTTCTAGTTGTGTGTGAGAGACCCTCTGACTTGGGTCCTCTCTCACACAAGTATGGGCGACATGAGAGAAGGTTAGCTCTGCCTCAGTCTAGCCCAGCCTGCTTGAATGCAATAGCTACATGCAATAGGAGCAAACAACCAGTGTGTATAATCTCACTTTAAATTCATGACATGATCCTTAAGACTATATCAAACTCATACACTGCTTTTGCCCACATAGTCACATCTATTTCCTCTCTTCAGACCTTCCAAATCCATCCCTGCCCATAGCTCATCCACTCTCTCAGCATTGACATGACTTCTGATTTCACTGAGAAACGATTCATGCTTTTCTCTCTCCATAGGAATGGGACTCATTTCATCTTCTTTCTCACTCATTATTCTAGATGAACTATTCTATTCAGGTTTGGCCCCCCTCTGCTTATGGTCAGATCCCATCCATCCTAGGGTGCTTATGGAAATTGCCCCATCAGTTCTCATTACTTCTCCTCTGAGGGCAGTTTTCTCTGTCTACAGACAGTGTCTTTCCCACAGGCAACATATACATCTGTTTGAGCTAGTCCTTCTTCAAGTCCAGTCCTCATTTGCCCTCTGGGGTGCCTGGCCTCTAATTTGTCTCTTGCCTCCTTGGCTGTTCATCTGGCTGCCCTCTGCTTGCTTCTTGCCTTCTTCCAAGCTCCAGGTTGAGCTTATCTCTTCTTCCACCCTCACTTCCAGTATCTGATGGTCAGTAACATAAGTGGTGACATCTCCCTAATTTTCATGTCTAACCCAGGTTTCTCCCTCAACTCCAGAACCACATATCCCACAGCCTGCCTATCATCTCTACTTGATGGCTATCTATCACTTTTGATTCAACAAGATCCGACTGTGATCCTGCTCTCCAAGACCACCTCCTCCACAATCTTTCTGTGCTGTGTGATGTCTTTCTGTATGCTGTGAATATGTGTTGCTCCTATTGGCTAATAAATAAATAAAGCTGTTTTGGCCTATGGCAAGGCAGCTTAGAGGCAGGCAGGAAATCCAAGCAGAGATATGGAGAAAAGAAAGGAGAGTAGGGAGAGATGCCAGCCACCGCCCAAGAAACTGCAAGATGTCAGCAGATCGGTAAATCCACAGAATATATGGCAATTCATAGATTGAGTTAAACTATAAGAGCTAGCTAGCAAGAGGCCTGCCATAGGCCATATAGTCTGTAAATAATATCAAGCCTCTGAGTGATTATTTTATAGGCGGCTGCAGGGCTGCGGGCCAGGCGGGACTGGAGAACCTACCACTACATTTCTGAAATCAAATATCTAGTCATATGGAAGCTTCTTCCTCCCATTTCCCATCCTTCAGCAAATACAAACACTCACATATTCCATTCCAGAACCATTTTTTTTTATTTAAGTCTAATCTAATATGTAAAAACTTTTTAAAGAATATACAAATTGGTATTGTGCTTACAAACATTCTAGACTTCTGGATTTGTTCTCAATGTCTTCAGTACAGAATTTCAATTGGTAAATACAGAAATCTGTAAGCTATCCAGTGACAACTTTATTGCACTTATCTAGCCCAGTAAGTGAATTGCTGATCTGAACTTTTAATTGGAAGAATTCGTTAGGATTGTCACCAGAGTGAAACAAGTGAGGAAAACAGTTTTCAGTGATAAAACATGTGTTGCTGATGTTGTTGTAACACATTGTTGCATATAACTATTGAAATAGCACAACGTATGTCCACAAAACAGGTCAGCTCACAGAATACAGAATTATAATTTGTTACCTGCTTTGAATATCAAATTCAATTATTGTTTTCACAGAAGTCATTATTGGTTTAGTTAAATCATTGCTTTTCATTTAGTAAATAAAAGAAAAAGTATTGAAAACTACTATAATGATGAAAAAAGCATTTACAGATTTTTAAGACTCATTCATTAGGGTGCTTCCTACACCCAGGAAGAAAGTGATTGGCTTCTGTGTCTTCTTGGGTCAGTTGTCATTGTGGAACCTTTTGCTGATTGTAATATGCTGCACTCACCAGGAAAAAATGATAAACAAGAAAACTACTCAGAGTGGCATTTGGCAGCATCCCAACACCACACTGGAGCCTTTCATTCCTGTCATTTAAGTCCTTATAATGTCATAGAAAAAGAGCTGGCTAACAATAACATAGTAAAAATGCTTTTAACTGTAAAATAATCTTTGAAGCTAAGTCCTACAAAGGTCACTGAGCAGCCATTCAATTTAATAATTGAAATGGTTAAAAGTTTCCACTGTGAATTTTTCTCTTAGTTTTCTGTGTCATGGTAAATAAGCACCATTATGCATTGTGGTAAATAGCACTACCATGCATCATGGTAAATAGTACCACCATGAATCATGGTAAGTAGCATCACCATATATCACGCTAAATAACACCATCATATATCATGGTAAATATTAGCATCATGCATTGTGATAAACAGCACCATCATGCATAACGGTAAATAGGACCATCATGAATTGTGGTAAATAGCACCATCATTTGCCTGAGCAACAACTACAGGTCTCATCAGGTGTCCCTCTCTCTTACTCCTCACATCAACATATCAGCGGTCTTATGTTTGTATCTCTAGAAGTTCTTGATCCTGTATCCTTTACCTGACACTATCCTAATATCTGGCACAAACTGGACCAAGAGGCCCTATCTCATTCTTACTCTTCTCCAATTTAATCTTTACAAATTAAATAAGCAGTCACTTTAAAACATAAGTGTCTCATGCCACATCCACATTTTGCTGGTAGTGTGCAAGTAGAGCTTGCAGATTAGATATGCATAACTAAATTAAATTCCCTCTGAAGTCTCACTAAATGCTAGCAAAGAACTTTTTTAAGAAGAGGGAAACCCACAGCTTGGGAAAAGGCATGAAAGAGAGAGCAACCCTTAAATCCTGGGGGATGGGAGACAGTGGCAGTGTAACAGCAGTAGAGTCCTGAACTACCTGATTTATGCTACAGGTCCTAAAGGCTAATACAATGCTGGCACAAAGGAAGAGGAGAAACATGAGACAACAGGGAACACAGTCCAAACTACCAAAGAGCTTCCTCTTCCTGAATCCTGATGGAACAACTCCTGTCACACTGATGGCTGTACCAAATACCCAAAAGAGACCTCAGGTTTATTCTGTAGAGGTGCTGGACTCTGAGGCAGACAGTACGGTCATAATCCAGGGAAGGGAGAGGACATGAAGCCTGTGTAATGGATGCTTGGGCTTCCCAGAATACTTTGCTAGGCTTCCATCCTCCAGAGAAAGAGAGGAAGAAATTTACTGAGGCCTATAGCTTGTTAAGAGGAAAGATTTCCCATGAAAAGTCCCAACAAGATGGCTTTATAGCTAGCTCAGAGCAACCAAGACACGCTCACATACTCAGTGTTCCCAGAAGCTTTTGCTCATTATCTTCTCCCATTTCATGCTGGTGTAACACAATACTGACCACCGGGTTCTACACAGAATAGAGATTCATCCCTTACTGTTCTGGAGGTCAGGAAGCGCGAGATCAAAGGGTCTTCATGTTATTAGGGCCTTCTTCCTGCTTTATTCCAGGCCAGAAAATAGAATGACAAGATAGCATGCCCAATAGGGAGGAGGGGAACCCTCTATCCATCTTTCCCCAGGAGCCCATGCCTGTGATGACTGACCCACCCCCATGGTAACCATTCATTTATGAGGTCAGAACCCTTGTGACCTAATCACCTCTTAAAGGTCCCTCTTCTCAACATTGTTAAACTGCAGACTAGGTCCTCAACATATGAAGTGTAGGGGACACGTTTGAATCATAGCAGTCACCTACTCCTTAATACATACACACAACAGAAGATTAACAAGTATTTAAGTAGAAATGAGAAAGAGACATATAAAGAAGATGGGACAAATAGAGGAGTAGGTAGAGGGAAGAAAGCTCTGAAATATTTCTGCAATAGACAGAGGAAAAGGGAAAAGGAGTAAAATGTATTTTTAAGGGAACGTGCAGAGAGCAACAACAAAAGGAACTGGGAAATTAAAATGACAAATGAAAACCTCAAAGGAAAAAACAGAGGGTAACAGATGAAATAGATACTGTGAGAAACAAATAGTAAAACAATAGACAAATAAGATAATACTACACTTCGCTTACAGAATTGCTCAAAAGAGGAAGAGATCAGCAGTTTGGGAGGGGACTAAGTCTGTGGCAGAATAATTTAAGAAAACATGTAAGAAAGACGAGTGTGAGCTTCAAGGCTGGAACTTCAGTCTCTTAGAGCCTGAGGGTAGTCTTGAACTTCCAGAGGGGATGTTAAAGTCAAGTTGTATTTATAGGATAAAGAATCAGCACACCCCTGGTCAACAGCAAAGCTGGGTGGAAGACAATAAGAAGTAATAGAGGGGGACATCATAGAGTATGGGTGATATGAAGGGGGGAGGGGATAATGGGGGGGGTTCCAAGTGGGGAAAGCAATGGAAGCATCAAGCAGGGGGTTGGGGGAGAGATAACTAACACTAAGAATATTTGTAAAAGATACATGGACACCTACTATTTTATAAGGTTCGTGTGTGTGTGTGTGTGTGTGTGTGTGTGTGTGTGTGTGTGTGTGTGTGTGTAATTGGAGTTACCCTACTCAGGGGATTATATTCATCCTTGAACCAATAAAAAACCCAGTGCCAGATGTGGGACGTGTGATACCCATTGAGTTGGTATCCAGGGCTGTCTCCTAGATTCCCAAAGCAATACAGGATATTGCCACTGATCTTGGTGACCTATCAGAACTTGACAGTAAGACCCTATTGTGAAGACATCACACACTTTGGTCACAGGACATGGAGAAATCAAGTTGGTACTGACCAGGAAGCTTCCTCCCCGCTGCCTAGCTTTCCTAGTACAATAGTGGTGTGAATGTTATATAGGAATGAAATGAGAGTTTTCTGATTTGGAGCTAAGGCCTCCTCCCATGAGAAGAAACTCATGCCTGGCGGTGTAAATCTGACCAAGAACCCATGGCTGGAGGGCCCAGAGGCCCCAGGGGTGAACCTACTTCTATTATCTTGCTAAATGAACATAGCATCAAACTGCCTCTAAGTTTGTATCTCTCTGTCTGTGAATTAGTGCAGCTCTGAGACCTCATCGGAGGGGCTTCTTTATGAACTGGATGACAGCTAACACAGAAACTCATGCCTGGTTGTAGTTCAAAGAATGAGTGTCTGTGGAGAGTTCATTCACAAATGCTTCAGGGACCACCGAGAAAGAGGACCTCCAAATAAAGAACTAGAGGCCAGGGAGGAACAAATCAGTGTCTTCTGGACATTACAGGACCACTGCATTCATGAAATTACGGCAATTGTGGTTGCCTGCACAACATCAAACCAGTCAACGTTCCAGCATGGTGTTGGGAAAGGGCTCATGAGTCTTTACTTTTGCCTGAGGAGCTCCTGATGATTGATGACTTCTGGGTTAGGGAGAGTTAGCATTTTCTTTAAGTGTGTGGCCTCTGGTAGGTTGGTTGTGCTACAGTTGGTGTTCTATACCCTTGAATATATGTATAACACAAAACGGCCTCTGTGGGTTAAAGAAAAAAACAAGAAGTAGAAGAAAACCTGAAGCTGTATTGAGAGTCTGAAAGTCTTTGCAGCCACAGACATCCAGGGAAACAGGAATGTTAATCAAGAAGCCTGGTGATCTGCATTATCTGTTGGGCCAGGTCACATCAGGTTCCTACAACCAGGGCTGGAGCTGGCTAGTAATCTAAATGACTTACAGTCAGGAGGTCCCCCAAGTTCCCACAACTAGGACTGGAGATACCTAATAGTCTAAATGACCTTTACATTATCTATATATCCAGGGGTTCCCCTAAGCTCACATAACCAAGACCAGAGGTGGCTAATAGGCCAAATGACCTCTACACTATCTGTATGACCTAGACTGGGCCAGGCCCTTCCCTAGGCCCTTAAGATAATCCAGGTAGTAGATCTCTAGAG
The DNA here is from genome assembly GCF_049852395.1 of Peromyscus maniculatus bairdii. NCBI lineage: Eukaryota > Metazoa > Chordata > Mammalia > Rodentia > Cricetidae > Peromyscus > Peromyscus maniculatus. The sequence continues at coordinate 46,276,075 of NC_134857.1, forward strand.
CCCATCTACTTGGAAGAAATGACATGTACATTGAGTTGGGTTTTCATGTAATTATGCTTTCTTTGGTATTGGCCTAGGCCCTTAAGCTAATCCAGGTAGTGTATCTCTAGAACCCATCTACTTGGAAGAAATGACATGTACCTTGAGTTGAGTTTTCATGTAATTATGATTTCTTTGGTACTGGGGATTTTTTTCTAAATTATACTGGAAATAAGCCCCCTGGCATCAGACTCCCCAAGTTCAGTCTAGGTTGAGGAAGTCAATCTGAACTGGGCTTTCATTCTCACCTCTTTGCAATTTGCTTCCCTGTCTGGACACCTGCAGGGTCCTTCTCAAAGTTGGGAGGGGTTGGGGTAAAGGGAAGACCTGGGAGAAGTAAGGGATGATTATGATCAAAATGTACTGTAAACATATACAAAAAATTTAAAATAATTAATAAAACATATTAGAAAGAAGACAATGGGACCTGCTCTTAAAATCCAGTTGGTAAATTATTTCCAGCTTAAATACCCATATAGGAAAAACACAATTCAAGTATAGAGATGGAATAAAGACATTTAGCATATAAAAATTTTAAAGTTTACCTCCTGTGAAATGGTTATTGCTTCGAGAAAAAGCAAGAAAAAATGTACAAGAAAAAAATTAATCCCATAATTATAAGTAATCCCAGATTGAATGGATTATGGAATATGGGAAAGATACACCCAAGTACCAGGACAGAAGGAAATAAAGTTGTACTACCCCAAGCCATGGACACAAGAAGACACCTGTAGCTCCATTTGAGAATAGAGGCAGTTTTCCTCTTAAGAAGGGCTGGAGACTATTTCCTCCAGCAGAGCCTAAGCTTTAGTGATTCCTCAATTATATGCCCAAGTTACTTGCATTTGGAACTTTAAAAACTTTTTTTCTGAGAAATTACTTTGTTATGAAGCCTCGAATGGCCTTGAACATGGTCTTTCTGCCTCTGCTTCCCAAGTGCTGGGATTATCACATAGACTACCTTGCATTTGGTACATTGGTACATGGTCAGGTACATTTAATTTTTAACCCCACTTTGTTCTAGTAAATAAACCTTTTAATTACTGTGCACAGTACACACAGAAGACTGCACAGTCATCCATGATTCTCCCAAATAAATATATTCAGCATCTGTGAGCCAAATCCAAGGCCCAACTTTCTCTTCTCAAGACCCATCCCCACAGTATATTCTTTATTTCACTGCCTCTCTGATTTACTTGATAACATAAAGATGTATTTGTGTATTTATCAGACTCTTCACCTGCAGGTTCTTTACCTCTTCTTCTCAGACTTGTGGATTTCCTCACAAGTTAAGTGCATTGCCTCTACAAGTTGCCATACAAACAACACCACCATGTTTTGTACATCTCTATGTCATTATTGTTAACAAATTAATGGAAGTTGGGTGAACCCTAGTTCCTGCTGGGGTTCACATATGCTGTGGATCTCACAGTGGGCTTCCAGTGAGACTTGGCATGAAGAGGTGACCAGCCTGTAAAGTGGAATGTGGACATAACCAGACACTGGTCCTGATGGAAGGCATTTAGTGGTTAGAAGAGGGTAACATAGTGGCAGCCAGTGAGACTTGTGTCTGATCCATTTGCTGTTGACCTCATCCCAGATCAGAACACAGCCTGGAGCACAGTCTGAACCAATAGGTTCACTGAAGACACTGTCTGCAGGCAACATGAAATGAAGAAGTTGCTTCCCTGCCTCCTTCATCTGTCTTTAGCCTGTTAGCTGTGGTTCCTGGTGGGGCAGACAGAACCCCTAAGAAGCGGGATGGGGAGGTGGAAAAGGTCAGCAGGTTGTTATGTGAAGGGTCACCAGGCTTGCTTATAATCACATAGGATACAGGCTGGGAACTATCTGAAATGCTTGAGGGAACATCACTAGGGTTAGACTGAAAATAGTCAGTTAGATAAAAGCCAGAAAATGCCAGTTATGTTCAAAGTACAAGTTAGGGCTGGAGACAAGAGATAGGCAGTTCTCTGTGAATCACAACATCCAAGGTTTTAGATATACCCTATCCTCACCTGAACTCATTTCTTCCCTCCTATAATGAGGATTGAGTACTGCCTGAGGCAGGGACATTGTCAGGCTCCCAATCAACACAGCAACTGACAAGGTCAGGTGATCAATAAAGATGTGTGTGGTGAATCAGTGAATAAACAGAGGAATGGAATCAATAAACAGTTTTGTAAAAACTCAACTCCAAATGGACAAAGGACCTCTACATATGATCGGATACCCTGAAACTGCTACAGGAATTAGTAGAGGCTTCCCTTCAGCATACAGTCACAGGTAAGGACTTACTGATTAAGACCCTGGTAGCACAGGCTATAAGACCAAGACCCAACAATGGAGATCTCACAAAAAAAAAAAACCCAAAAACATTTCTGTACAGCAACAGAAACCATGAAGCATGTGAATAGGCAGCCCATGGAATAAGAAAGAAAAAAAATTCAAATAAAAATAATGAAAACAGGAAAAGAAGAAACGGTTGTGCTAAGTCTAAAGAAGACATTTATTTTTTTTCAAATTAGCCTAATTATTTATTGTTCTCCAAAGATCTTTGTAGATGGTATTCTTTTTTTTCCCTTTTATTTTATTTTACAATACCATTCAGTTCTACATATCAACCACGGATTCCCTTGTTCTCTCCCCTCCTGTCCCCCTCCTCTTCCCCCCAGCCCACCCCGCATTCCCACCTCCTTCAGGGCAAAGCCTCCCCCGAGGACTGAGATTGACCTGGTAGACTCAGTCCAGGCAGGTCCAGTCCCTTCCTCCCAGATTGAGCCAAGCATCCCTGCATAAGTCCCAGGTTTCAAACAGCCAACTCATGCAATGAGCACAGGAACTGGTACCACTGCCTAGATGCCTCCTAAACAGATCAAGCCAATCAACTGTCTCATCTATTCAGAGGGCCTGATCCAGCTGGGGGCCCCTCAGCCTTTGGTTCATAGCTCATGTGTTTCCATTCATTTGGCTATTCTGTCACCGTGCACAAAACTTAAGTCCAAGTGGATCAAGGACCTCAACATAAATCCAGCTACTCTGAACCTGCTAGAAGAGAAAGTAGGAAGTAGTCTTGAATGCACTGGTATAGGAGATCACTTCCTAAATATAACACCAGTAGCACAGACACTGAGAGAAACAATCAATCAATGGGACCTCTTGAAACTGAGAAGCTTTTGTAGAGCAAAGGATACGGTCAACAAGGCAAAGCGACAGCCTACAGAATGGGAAAAGATCTTCACCAACCCCACATCTGACAGAGGACTGATATCCAGAATATATAAGGAACTCAAGAAATTAGACATCAAAAAGACCAACAGTCCAATTAAGAAATGGGCTATAGAACTAAACAGAGAATTCTCAACAGAGGAAACTCAAGTGGCTGAAAGACATTTAAGGAATTGCTCAACATCCCTAATCATCAGGGAAATGCAAATCAAAACAACTCTGAGATACCACCTTATGCCTGTCAGAATGTCTAAGATCAAAAACACTGAAGACACTTTATGCTGGAGAGGATGTGGAACTAAGTGAACTCTCCTCCACTGCTGGTGGGAATGCAAGCTTGTACAACCACTTTGGAAATCAGTTTTCTTAGAAAATTGAGAATCAATCTCCCCTAAAGAAGACATTTAATTTCAACTTCTGCCACAGAAAGTGAAGTGGAACTGAGTTCTGCCTGCCATGGTTATGCCCGCTTCCTGGGTCGCAGGGATTCCATCACTCGATGTCCATATGCTTTCTGTGTCCATTTCTGAGCTAGTGTCACGTTCAGACCTTGAATCCTTGAAGGGAGAGCGGGAGCCCAGGTGTAAAAGCCAAGTATATCAAACAAACTGGGCTCAAGGAGGACCCTCCTTAAACTTGGCTCCCCTGGAAGGATGCTGCTGAGCTCTGGTTAAGAACTGACCGCTGAGAGTGCTAATGAGGACCCCGTGTCTGTGTCAAAAAAGCTTCATTGTGTGTCACAGCGACCAAGCTCACACTCAAGTGCATCTGTTTTCTGACCACGTGACCCTAATCACATCTCCGAATTTCTTTGGGTTGTATTGTCCTTTCATAACGTTAGACAAAAGGGGCCATTTCTCCCTCATCATTGACTGCTGGATTAAACAAGAATCCTATACAGTTACATGTAAAATCAGGCCAGTTTTAACATATATGCACGTACATGGATATATGTACATATATACCTGAAATATATGTGTACATATATGTTATATGCATATATTCCCATGTATGGTGGCTAATCTCAGTTGTCAATTTGACCATATCTGGAATCAACTTAAATCCAAGTAATTGGGCACACCTGGGAGGAAATTATTTTTGACTACCTCATTTGAGGTAAGCAGACCTACACTAAAACTGATCACACCTTCTGCTGGCAGTCTACATTAAAAAAAAAAACAAGTCCTGCCTGGACTGAGTCTACCAGGTCAACCCCGGTCCTCGGGGGAGACCTTGATCTGGAGGAGGTGGGAATGGGGGGTGGGCTGGGGGGAGGGGTGGGCGAGAGGGGGAGAACAGGGGATTCTGTGGCTATTATGTTGAACTGAATGGTGTTGTAAAATAATAATAATAATAATAATAATAATAATAATAATAATAATAATAAAAACCAAAAAAAAAAAAAACCAAAAAACAAACAAACCAAAAACCCCCAAAAAACAGAAGGAAGGTAGGTTTTGGGTTTTGCCTGCTTGCCCTCATTCTCACTGGCTAGTTCAAGTATCCTGCACTGAGGCATTCCTCTCTACTGCTTTATAACTTAGTTCTTGGGATTTCTAACCCAGACTGAAGACTAGTTGACACATCCAGTCTCGTGGACTGAACAACTATGAGATTCTTTGCCTTTCTTCAGGAGACAGTCATTGTTGGACTAGCTGGACTATATTCTGTAAGCCGCTCTAATAAATCTTGTTTTTGATAGGATATATATCGATTCTGTTTCTATAGAAAACACTGGCTCATGGAAATTGTGAAAAAAAAATAGCATCAATAACAACAACAAAACAAAATACACACACACTCACACACACACACACACACACACACACACACACACACACACACACTCACACATACACACACCAAAAACTAAAGCAAAAACCAAAATATAAACTAACCAATCTTACTAAAATCAGAGATAAACTCTTTTCTGACCTCTCAGAATTGTCACAAACTTTGCTGTGTCCTGTGTATTGAAATATTCCAAAGATTGATTTTCTTTCCTCCGAGTCAAATTCTCAGAGCTCATTAAGTACCTCAGAGAACAATGTCCTTTGCCATTTTTCCTGAAGCTAGATCTATCCTTGCAAAAGGCCAGTCATTTAGCATTAAATGACAATATACTTATGCAGCAAATAGTTTTTTTTTTTAAAGAATTCTTCACACACTTGGGAGACAGAGGCAGGTGAACCTTTGAGTTCAAGGCCAATCTGGTCTACAGATCGATTTCCAGGACAGCAAAGACTACACAGAGAAACCCTGTCTTGAAAAACAAAAACAAAACAAAAAAATATTTTTTTTTATTACATTAGTTTCAGATTTATAGATTGATGACTTGCGTTTGTTCCCACAGAGACCTTTTGGGTAATTTAATGAAGCAGTAATGGTACAGGGCAGGGCTCAGAGTTTAGAAAGCACCACATACTATGAAATAAAAAGTTCAAAATACTTGCTAATCCCCAAGGTATTTTATTTGTGTGGTAATTGTCTGAGTTAGGGTTACCATTGCTATGATAGAACACCATGACCAAAAGCAAGTTGGGGATGGAAGAGTTTATTTGGCTTATGCTGCCACATCCATAGTCTATCATTGAAGAAAATCAGGACAGGAACTCTCACAGAGCAGGAACCTAGAGGCAGGAGCTGATACCATGGGCTGGGCCATTCCATGCCAATCACTAATTAAGGAAATGTTCTATGGTCTTGTCCACAGCTCATTCTTATGGAAGCATCTCTCAATTGAAGTTACCTCCTCTCCGATTACTCTAGCCTATGCCAAGTTGGCATGAAATTAGCCAGCACAGAAATCATTCTTTACATGCTCTTATTTCTATGCAGTCTCCCCAAGCTCCAAGCTCTATGCTTTGATTTTTATGTTTATTCCCACTGTCTCTATCGCAGAGTCCAGCATTATTTTATTATCTCCAAAGTCAAAATCCCTGGGATCCTTGTACCCAAAACTAATGATGATTAACAGCTCTAATGGAGCTTACACAGTCGGAGGAAGAATGCCATCCAGGAAGAGCTTGGTTGTTGTTTATCTGAATATAAAAAAAAAAAAAAGGATCATCTCCAACATGGAAGCTGTTCTCAAGCTTTGGAAATAAGGTATCTATCATTTGTCCCTAGAGACATTGTTCCAAGTGACTGCAGTTTCTCAATTCTACAGCAAATGTGTATTTGATGGAAGAGTATGACCAGACTGTTGTAGCATCATGACACAGGTACTTGCTATAGCCTGGAGGAGGAGCAGGCAGGGTAAACGACGAGCACCCTTTGAAACTAACAAGAAATACCCAGGCAGCTGGGGACTGGTGAATTTCTAAGAAGATAAGGGCAGCTCCCTGGTCCTGGAGACCTCTGGCACACAATCAGGTTTCCTAGTTCACAAACTATAATAATTCAATGACTCAAAGAGAAGAATAGAACTCCTCCAGAGTGAATGCCCATTTCAGGATAGGGTCTTTCTATGCAGGCCTTTAGAAAAGCATTTTTGTAACAGGAACTGAAACATTTGCACAGTAATGTGTTCTGATTGCTTGTCTCCTGGGTTGTGATTATGTGTCTCAAAGCATGATATGACACGGAGGTTTAAACCATAGGGACATTTTTGTTGTTGATGTAGTTGTTGCCTGCTGTTAACAAATGTGGGATACAGAGGGCAATGCAACACTAATCATGTCACCAGATTAATGATACAATGACAGGGAACAAAAGCACACTGCATTTGCAGATGCTCTGTGCGGTCTTCTTTCTCTTAGCATCCTCCTGGCATCTGTTGGACTTGCAGGAATGCTGCAGCATCATTACCACAGGATTAAAAAGCTGCTCTCACGCCCCAGCAAATGTCAGTCCCCTGACCTTGACACTAACTCTATCTCTATAGCTTGTATTACATTGTCAACAGATGGTTATGATTACCCTGTTTTGTTTCCATCCGGGTTGAAAGGAAAATGAGCCCCTGGACAAGTCAGCATCTGAGTCGCAGGCTTCTGTAAAATCTAAAATCACTTTGGGGATGCTGATGGGAGGAGTTCAGAAGTGGGGGCTGGCAGCGCACTGGGGCCCTGCCTTCCTTCATGCTAATCAGCAGTGATTTTCTCAGTGTCTGTGACAGCCAAGTGCCTCATTTATTTGGCAATGAGTACACAGTCTAACTCTTGTAAAAGCGGGAATCCTGACTAAACGAAGAAATGAGGAGCGTCCCAGGTCACCCAAGGATTCTGGGAATCATGGCATGTCTGTATTCCTGCCAGCTCTCAATAGCAGCCTTCAACAGCTAGTAGTTCTTATTATCAAAAACTTTCTTTAATTATCTTTTTCCTTCTTTTCTTCTCCCTGCACACACTAAAACTTCAATGATTGATTTACCACTACTAGAGCCCAGAGTCATCATGGAATGTCCATATTTGCCATTCAGAGTTAATCAAGTTTAAAACTAAAATATATAAACTGTGTTTCACTGACTTGGCTAAATTAAAAACTTCAACATGCTATTATACCTCAATAGCATTCATGACATTCTCTAAGGATGAGGAAACTTCAAATATATAGCCACATGCTATGTGCAAAGGCTTTTCCAGGGCAAGAAATAAAATATCGAAATGTATCTGGTTTTGTCATATGCGTTTGTCATTGTTATAAAACAATGGATCATGTGTCAGCAATTCCATATAGTGTAATCTAGTATGTCACTAGTAGGCTAACCCTATACGTTTTGCTGTCCTACAGGAAAGTTTGAATAGATGCAATTTTTGCACTATGAAATAGCTGTGAGCCTATGGGGACAAAAGGCAGAATGTTGTGGTATCGATGTGAAATGTCTCCCATATTCCCGTATTCTGGACTCTTGGTCCATGGTTGGTGGTGCTGCTTACAAAGCTGTTGAATCTTTAGGAGGCAGTGACTTATTGGAGGATATAAATCACTGGGGGAAGACCATGAGTTTTTATAGGCAGGCCCTACTTCTGATTCTGTCTCTGCTTCCTGATGGGCACAGGGCTATTAGCTAACTCACACTCCTGCTACTATGCCTTGAAAAGTCTCACATGGCCAGCCATTCTGCACAGACCTGATGTCAGCACCATAGGCTATTCTCACCCACAGCCCAGCTTCTTGCCTCCTGTTTTCCCAGCTAGTCCCACACTGTCAGAGCGTGTTGGTTATTTTATGAGCACACCATGCATGTTCTCACCTGCTGTGTCTGTGTGGACTCTCTTTCCCATATTCTCTACCAGTCAAATGAGTTCCAAGAGGAATCCGGGAAGATATCACTTCTCGCAAACCTTACCTGCCCCTTCCTGTATGCCCAAGCACTGTAACGGTAGTCACTTCTACTACCTCACTGCCCCCTTAATCCCTGTCTGACATCTATATTAAGGCCCACCAAGTCTGTTTTTATGTATAGTGAGCAACTAGGTGTAACTCCTTTGATAGGGCTTAAGCTAAAGCTGAATCTGCCCATCATGTGGTAATTACACTAAAGAGGATTCTGGGTATGTAGTAGATTATCACTGTAGTAGTAATTCATCTAGTGACTAGAAAAAAGCTACTTGGCTTTTCTTGTGATGTCCTTGACCCCTCTGGCTCATACAATCCTTTCTCCCTCTCTTCAGCAGCCCCAAGCTTGGCCTAAACAGAATAACTAACCTTGGCTCATAGGAGCTCACAGAGTCTGAACCAACAACCAGGGATCCTCCATGGAACTAACCTAGACCCTCTACATATATGTGACAGTTGTGTAGCTTGGTCTACTTGTGGGACTCCTAATGGGAGCAGTGACTGCCCCTAACCCTGTTGTTGGCTCTTGGGAACCTATTCCTCATACTGGGTTGCCTTGTCCAGCCTAACACAAAGGGTGGTGCTTAGTCTTACTGCAACTTGATATGCCGTGTTTTGTTGATATCTATGGTAGTTTGAATGTAATTGGCCCCCATAATCTCATAGTTTTAGACAGGATAAATATCATATTGGGGAAAGTATCGTGGCAAGAGTGTGAAGTGGATGATCACACTGTGCCTATAAACAGGCCTGCCCTCAGTGATTTATTTCCTCCAATAAGTCTTTGCCTCATAAAAGTCCCACAACCTACAAAACTGCATGACCAGCTGGGGACCAAGTGTTCAAATGCAGGAGACTATGGGAAATGCTTTCCTATTCTGCCCTTGGCTCCCATAGGCTCACAGCCATTTCATAGTGCAAAAATGCATCGATTCCAGTTTCAGAAGTCTCAAATAGTACTTAACCCTGCTCCAAAATTCTCAAGTCCCTTCTGAGACTCAAGGCAATCTCTCCCCTGTGAGCCCCTGTAAGATCAACATCAAGCTAGAGACTTCTGATATAAAACAGCACAAAGTAAACATTGCCATTCCAAAAGGGCGGGGGAGGAGGAGATAGAACAAATGTAGACCAAGGGAAGATCTAAACACTGCAAGCAGCAAATCCTGCAGCTCCATGCCCGGCATCTGACACGCATAATGGCATCATCACTGTGCCAAATCTCCTTGGGCAGCCTCTCAGCTCCCATGCCTATGCATCTGCTACTATGCATCTGCCTAGCAGATGCAGCTTGTTACTTGGGCCACCTTTGCTCTATGCTTGCCCCTTTCCTCAACAGATGCCCTGTGATGTTGGCATTTCTAACGTGCTTTGGTCTCCATTCCGACTTAGGTTTCTCCTTGAGAGCTTCACACAATAGTCTCCCATGGCCTCCTTGCAGGAAATCTAGCCCTGCAGCACACTGGCCTCAGAGACTTTCGGGAATGTTAGTGCTAGCCTCCATCGCCGCTCACTTTTATGTCTTGAATGCTTGCGAACGCAGTGTGATGTGGATGACACTACCAAGTTCTCCTGCCAACCAGAAATACAGTCTCATCTCTAGATGAAGCATCCTCTATGTGCTTGCCCTAGGAAATATCCCCTAGAGCAGTGTTCTCAACTTCCCTAATGCTGTGACCCTTTAATGTAGTTCCTCATATTGTGGTGACTCCAACCATAAGATTATTTTCATTGCTACTATTTATAGCTGTAATTTTGCTACTGTTATGAATCATAATGTAAATATCTGTGTTTTCTGATGGTCTTAGGTGACCCCTGTGAAAGGGTCATTTGAACCCTCAAAGAGCCTGTGACTCGCAGGTTGAGAACCACTACCCTAGATGATTATTTATATGTAGAAAGCATCTTTAGCAGCATCCTTGGTCATGGTTTTTACCTTTCAAGTGAACTCTCATTTTTAGAAGATGGAGCCTCCTCTGGGTGGGTTCTTGTCTTTCCTATCATCCCATTGGGAAAAATTATCCCTGGGATTCGGAACCAGTACGATTCTAGATTCCTGAACTAACGTGGCTTGAGAACATAAAGCGCTCTTACAAGATTTCCTCCTGTCCCAGTAGAGGGCTCCATCAGCATAGCTGGATGCCTGCAACCTGGCAGACAAAGCTTCCTACAAAGACATTGTAACCAAAGACACTTTCTGGCCTGTTTTCTCATCCTCTTTTAATCTGAGAGTCCAACCTCATCGTCTGAATCCAGCCCCACCCCTCCTCAGAGCATCTTCCTGTGACACCTGCTCCATCAGAGCTGAGAGGCGCAGAGCTATGCACCTGCCATGTGTTCACCATGTGAACACTTCATGCTACATAAGACGGCAAAGGTCAAACTCCCATTTGAAAGCCTTTTGCACACGGTACACAGACGTAGCACCCATGCTTACTAAAGTGAGGGAGTTTTAGAATTGTGTCAGTTACTTCAAAGGTAAAACAGCTGCACCTGACAACATCTAGGAGAAGCAACAGCCAATTTTCCATTGCACGGACTGTACATCTGAAATAATGCAGGCTTGTGTATTACGAATACTAGGCATTGCATACAATTAATTTGGAAAAAAAATTTTTGCTGGAAAGTCCTGGGTGCACTGAAAACCTTGGAGACAATTTCAGATTAATTCACTTTGTGATTCTTGGGCTTGCCCTCCATCTTTAATCCCTGGTCCTCAGAATAAGATGTTTAAAGGTATGGTTTGGGGGCTGTTAAGATGCCTCAGCAGTAGACACATTTGTTAAGCAAGCCTAGTGACCTGAGTTTGTCCTAGATCCCGACAACAGAAGGGAAGAACAGTCTCACACAGGAAGTTATCCTCTGGTCTCCATGTGTGTACTGTAGTATCATCTGCACCCCACATCATACATACAAAGCACACACAAAAATAGTAATAATGAGTAATTGCTTTTAGTAAGTCAAACTCAGTTGCTGTAATTTGGTTCCCCTTCCTGACTAATCGACACCATTCTGTCTATACAGATGAGAAGGGCACCCCCAGGGCCCTCCCTCTTTCACTGCCTAATCATATATGAAAGGCACTATCAGATCTCTCCCTGGTTGACTTCATATGTGACCCGACACTTGAAGATGTCGTTATCATTCATAAAACATTTTTTCTCTTTTTTTCCTTGCCATTGAAATTGCTACTTTACACGAGACCCGTGCTGTTTCTTGGATCTAACCCAGTGGATAATCATATGTTGAAGTACCCATCCATGTTTTCCTACTCCATGTCCTATTTGATTGGGTAAAGAAAAAAAATGAGAGTGAAAATAGAAGAGCAGTACACTGAAAAGAGCCTAAAGAGCAGGTTACAGGCTCCAGCACCTGCCACGGCTCCCTCACAGGACCCCAAGGACCACTGTAAGTGTGCAGGGTCAGGGACCAGAAGACACAGCTTCCAGGCTGAGTGCTGCTGTTTTCCCAAGGTTTGTGACAGTTGGTATTTGAACTGGGGTGGTGATGACGAGGTGCCAGTTTAGTTAGAGAAGATGCTTTCAGGGTGAACAGTACTCTCTAATTGAATTTTGAAGTGCTAGAGATCAAACCCAGGCCCTTGACTATCTTAGACAAGCATTGTACTTCTAGGGTACATCTCCTCTGCTCCCACATCACATGATTTCTATGGCCCTCTGAAGAACAATTTTCCTTTTTCATAGTCTCCTTCCTGGCTTTATAACCTGCTCTCCACAGCATCCATATCACCTATATCAACATTAAAATCTAGGATTTGGGTAAAACACACATAGTATTTGTCTTTCTGAGTCAAGTTTATTCTGCATGGCATAATAATTTCCAGGTCCATTCATGTTCCTGAAAATGCCATTTTATTTCTCTTGAAAGCTGCACAAAATTCCACTGTATGTTAGACCACAGTTTTTATTCACTCATTTGATGATAGATAAAGGCTGGTTTCCTTTTCTGGCTATTATGCATACTACAGTAATAACATGACTGTGTAAGTATCTCTGTGGTAGAACTTAAAGTCTTCTGGGTAGAGACCCGGGGGTGGGATACCCGGGGCATATTATTTCCTGCCATCTCTTGCATTTGGCTTTGGTTTGTCCTTGTTTTCCTAAGACCTTAATGTGTACTGCTGTGGATATTGCTCTATATATAAATAAAACACTGGTTGGCCAATGACCAGGCAGGAAGTATAGGCGGGACAAAGAGAGAGGAGAATTGGGGAAACAGGAAGAAGGAGGAGAGGCACTGCAGCCACCGCCAGGAGAGGCAACCTGTAAAGACACTGGGAAGCAACCAGCCACGTGGCAAGGTATAGATTTATAAAAATGGGTTAATTTAAGATAAAAGAACAGTTAGCAAGAAGCCTGCCATGGCCATACAATTTATAAGTGATATAAGCGTCTGAGTGATTATTTTATACGTGGATTGTGGGACTGTGGGGCTTTGGGGACCTGGAGAGAAGCCCTCCAGCTACAAATGGCGCCCAACGGCTCGAGTTTCCACCTTAAACCTGAGAATATTTAATAACCAATTCTGAACAGAGCCAAAAACAGGTTCCTGCTTCTTGTCTCATACGGGCAGCTAGACAGCGCAAGACGCAGGTTTGAACACTGGCGGGTTCCTGGCGTGTGCGTTTGACCGGTAGTATGGCGGGAATGAGGCGTCTGCCAGCGGCACATTATGCTGTGTAGTAGATTTAGTCTTTACTAGTATTTTTTAAAAAAAGGTTTCTGGGCTACATGCTGCTTTGATAAAAGCTTAGACCCACTATTTCTGAGACTTGATGACTCCCAGAGCTGGCGGAAAACGTACCACTGCCATGTTGGGAAGCTGAAGTGGGCGGAGCCAGCAGCCACAGCGCTGTTTCAGGCTTAGAAGGATGCAGTTTAAAGCAATAGGCTCACAAAAAGACTGATTCAGATAACATCGTTTACAATGTGTGTAAAATATACGTAGGCTTGAAAGAGACAAAAAAAAATAATGTAAAAAGCCACGTAAAGATGAATATTACACAGACAATCTGGATTCTGTTGTCTTTGGGATTTTTAACTGCAAAAAAACATTTGATCAAAAAAGATGTTGAATTAAACCAATATGTATATTTTAAAGGTAACTTGACTTCAAAATTTAGATTTAAGGATATGTTACTTTGGAAAAGAGGTTTTGCTTTTGTTTCCACAGAAAGCCGGAGACTGTGGATTTGTTCCAGATTAAGATACATCAGGTTTCACCAGCCAAGACCCCCTGAAAGGTCTCCGATGACACCATGGCCCAGATGATCCAGCATCCAGAGCGGTTTCAAGGCAACTGGTTCAAACAATACAGCCTCACGGACTAACCCATAGGTCTAAAATTTTCTTTGCATCCCCATAAGATACAGCGCCCCCCTCCAGCAGGAAGTAGTAAGAGATGCTACGCCCAAATTCCCAAATATACCAAGCTGGCTTTAGAGGTGGAATTGGCTCACTCCCCCTCTAAACCCAGACATATTGCTTTAAAAAAAAAAATGGTTAGTCAATTCTTGTGTCCCAAATCAGAAGAGCCCTCTGGTGTGGGACAGAGAAAAACCAATATTTTTATTTAAAACAGGTTGATTATAAATGTGATCTCTTTCTAAAAAAGAAAAGGGGATATGATATAGATATATAGGAGAATGTGGAGATGATGAGATAAAAGGGTAGATTAATGAACCTGCTTTTAAAGAAAACTTGTTTGAAATGTCTTACATTGGTATAGATTTTAGTTCATGTTTAAAATGTTTTACATTGGTATAAATTTTAGTTTATTGATACAAACTTTAAGTTAATTTTGTTATACTATATATATGTTTCTATTCTTGTTTGAGGTATTATGTTTATGTAACTCATTTAAAATTGTAATGGATAATTAAAAATAGATTAATAATTAGTCATCTATGATAATCATATTTGTAGCCATGTTAGTTAAGTCTTCTAGGTATACATAGATATATTTCAGATAGATAGGTAATCTTCAAACACTTCATAGACCTGGAGAATATGGCATTTAAATAACTTAGAATTCTGTTGACGTGAGACACAATTGCTCCTGGCTGCACCAATTTGATCCCGAGAGAATGTTGGGCTTCTAAGACATTTCCATTGGGAAGTTTGTCTTCTTGGCACAAAATGGCCTACTGGGCAAAGAACTGCCCTTGCCTTGATGGCTGACAGTACAAATGCAATGCTGTCCTTTCTGGACAAGCGGGACACAAGGAAAGCGACCACTGTACTCTGCCAAGACAGGGTAAGATGGTCTTTCAGAAATCCTGCTTCTGAAAATGGTCTGTCAGATACTCTAGGCCTGTAGCCAATTTGAATGCACCAACAATGCTGAGAAACATTAGGTGACTGTCCAGGCTGCCAGCTGTCTTGGTCTACTCTTGCAAGATTCCCGAAAGTTGCTTGCATCCATCTACCATTTCTCAGGGACCATTATGTTCCTTCTCAGGTCTTTGATGTGGTTGAAAACTAGATAGTTGTAATTTCCTCAGTTATGATAAAAGATAAGTTAGATATAAAACCTTAAACTCACAAATATAAGATAGATAGGACATCTTCTTTAATATTGTAACTATAATTCTTGCTCGGTAATTGTCTTGTTATATGTAATTTTACCATGTTAAAGTTAAAACCTTCCTTTTTAAAAAAAGAAGAAAAGGGGAAGTGCTGTGGATATTGCTCTATATATAAATAAAACACTGGTTGGCAAGTGGCCAGGCAGGAAGTAGGTGGGACAAGGAGAGAGGAGAATTCTGGGAAGCGGAAGGCTGAGGGGGGAGACACTGCAGCCACCGCCAGGAGAAGAGCATGTAAAGACGCTGAGAAGCCACCAGCCACGTGGCAAGGTATAGATTTATAAAAATGGGTTAATTTAAGATAAAAGAACAGTTAGCAAGAAGCCTGCCACGGCCATACAGTTTATAAGTGATATAAGCGTCTGAGTGATTATTTTATAAGTGGATTGTGGGACTGCGGGGCTTGGGGAACCTGGAGAGAAGCCCTCCAGCTACAGTGTACTGCTATGTTATTTATTCCAGACCTCTTTGCTTTTTCAACTAAGTGCTTGTAACTGTAAACTTTGCTCCTGTCAATGTCTTCACTGTTCCCTAGAGGTTTTGGTAAGTTGGGCTTCATTTTCATTCAGTCTTCAACTTCATCCTGGATTTCTTCAATGAATCACTGCCTGTCTCACAGGTGTTCAGTCTTCACATGTTCGTGTATGTCTATGGTTTTTCTTGTTGGTGTCTAGATTTATTTCACTGCATTATGATAAGATACAGGCAATTGTTTCTATTCTTTTCTACTTGTTAATGCTTGCTTTGTGGCAAGAATGTGATCAAAGAACATATAGTAATCTATTGGGCAGAAGGTGCACTCTGTATTTGTTGGATAGAATTTTTCATAGTTTTCTGTTCAATCCACTTGATTTATGATGCAGTTGAGCTCTTAAGTCCATTGTTGACTTTCAGATGGAAGTTCTATCTAGAGATGAGAATGGGTACTGAAGCGAGTGGTCAGAGTTGTTTTCTTTTTTCCCACCTTCAAGGCTTTTCATGTTTCTTTTATGAAATTAGAGGCCCTGATGCTTGGTATGTAAGTAAATACAATTGTTACATCTTGTTTTCTTTCTTCCTTATTAGTAATAAGAAAATAGTAGTAATAATTAGTAACAGCCGCTCCTTCTGTGTTGGATTTCTTTCCAGGTTTCCTCTTGTCTTAGTTTCTTTCCTATGTTGTAATAAAATATCTGCACAAACACAGTTTAAGGGAGAAAGAGTGCTCCTGACTCACAGTTATAGTCTGTCATTATGGGGCCATCAAGGTGGCAGAAAATTGAAGCTGTTAGTCACATTCCATTCACAGTTAACAGCAGAGTCATTAATTGACACATACATTCTCAGTGCACTCTCTCCCTTTCGTTTAGTCCAGGACACAGCCTGTCAAATGGTTCCACCCACATACAATGTGGATCTCTCTATCTCAATGGATGCAAATTAAGAAAATCTCTCACAGATGTGCCCATTGGCCAATCCAGATAATCTTTCATTGATACTGTCTTCCAGCTGATTCTAGATTGCTTCAAGGTGACAACTAAAACTCACCATTACACTTTTGTTCACCCTATCTTTTCATAAAAGATGTATTCTTTCCTGTGTCTCATGGTTGAGAGTATCTTTCTTCCGCCTCTGTATATAGTTCTTTAAATATTTTCTATAGTGCTGGATTGGGTTTCATGGATTTCCTTAGTTCATGCTTCTCTTGAAATATTATTTTCTCCATCAATTTTAAAAGGTGATTTTACTGGGTACAGCACTCATAGCTGCAACCTGTTTATTTCAGAGCTTGAAATATATCATTCTTTGTGTCCTGGCTTTTAGGGCTGCTTTGAAAGGTTTGATGTTATTTTGATTTATTTGCCTTCATAGATGAGGTGGAGTTTTCCCCTTGAAGTTTTCAGTGTTATTTATTTGCTTTTTATTTTAAGATTTTTACATTTATTTATTTATTATGTGTTTATGTGTGCAGATGTGTGTGTGTGTGTGTGTGTGTGTGTGTGTGTGTGTGTGTGTGTGTGCACTTGTCACAGGAATGTCAGACGAAAACTTTTATTAGATTCTGTCTTTCTACTTTGTGCCTTCTAGAGGTTGAATTCAAATTGCTAGTCTTGGTGGCAAACACCCTGAACCTCCTAGTTTCATCACTGGCCTGATTTCTTAGCTTTATATTTTTGAAATCTTAACTTTGATATGTCAAAAATTTCTTCTCTATTCATGTCTACTTAGTAATATATAATAAATGCCTCTTGCATTTGGCTGCCTGTTTCTTTTTCTGCTTGGGAAACTCTATGCTATACATATTTTATGTATATTGAACAAATTGTCTCTGTCTGCTCTCCTCAGTTCTTTCTTCTACCCCATGGATTCTTAGTTTTGCTCTCCAGGTTGTACTCCCAGAGTTCTTAGGATACTTATTAATATTTTTGTTTTGTAATACAGCTCTATGGTAAAATACATGCAGCTGCCAGAAATATTGAAATACAGTAAAGACTGGAAAATGAAATACACTGAATTAAAAGGCAGGGCTTACCTTCTCCCCTGGAAACATGAGGCCACCATGACACTTGCATCATTCTCTCTTCTCTTTTGAATCTGGACTCCTGGTTCTTGTCTAGGTCTGTGCCTTCTAACCTCTCTTCTTGCTTGCACTCTAGCGCTGTGTGTACTCCCTGGTGGTGCGACTTGTTCACACTAGTCAGTTCTCTTGCCTTGGCCTTGGGTAATACTTTCCTCTCTTGTATTTTCTGGCCCTCAGCTACTCCAGGGCCCACCCAGCTCCCCTTTTCCTTTACAGCCTTGGGAGGGACCTCAGCCATGCGACAGTTGTTGTTGGTCACATCTGAGCTGTGCCCAACTCCCAATACCCTATAGAGCCTCTCAATTTTAGGAAGGTGAGTTTATCTCATCATGTAGCGTGTTTGACCTCTCATTCATACTTTACTCTCTATTTTCCCTATCCTCGCTTTACTATCGAATCATACGCATTCTTTTTTTAAAACTATTCATAGATTTACTTTTTATTCAATGTTAATGCTACAGAGTTCTTATACCGTCGAACCATGCCTGAGAACCCAAAGAAAGAAATGGTGCAATGGACAACCTCCTCCACCCAGTGTATTAAAACTTGATTCATGCGCATTTTGATAGTTTCACAAGCTTAAAAAATATAACAAGACTTGGAATTTACATCTGCTGCAGGTCTTCAGTGTTCCAGTACAGTATGCCATTAAACAAACCTCTTTACATCTGTCTCCATTCACTTCTCAAATCCTAATCCCAAACAGATTTGGGGGCAGGGATTAAAGCATCCTTTAAGGGAAGTATGTGGCTCAAGGTGAGAGATTACTTGTTAAGGTTTCTAGTGCCCAATTAAGTCTTCAGTTGGACCAAGAACCTCAAACTTCTAATCACCCAACCTCTTCCTATTGGTGAAATTATTAAGGCCACTCCATGTAGTTAAAAGGGAGGTTTATTTAGTGGTGTAACTTACAAATGAAGGGATAGGTAGGTTGCAGGGTCTGGGAAAGACGTAACACAGTCTGGTATTCTCTGGAGAACTCTGCTCCATCTACCTCCAGCATCCAGTGTCCAGGAACCAAGAGAGCCAGCGCATCTGGATCTTGGGTCTTCAGGGTCCTCTCTTGGCCCTGCCTTGTAGGCATGACAGTCACCGATGCCTCAATGGGGCTTGGAACTTCCAGATCAAGTTGGAATAACTACCCACTACATCCTCCTGGCTGGCTCAGATCACGCTAACAGTATTGCCAAGAATGGCATGCAGTCTGGTCAGGCACCACTGACCTACAGCTCTTCCCTCTTCCTGCTCTGCTGCACTCCTTCACTGAACCGCAAGACATATTCTCAAGCTGGAGAGCTTCTCTCCTTGCCTCTTTCCCTGCTGTCTGAACTGCATTTGGCAAAGGGATTCATTACAGAGAAACTGAGGCACTGCCATCATGTAGTCAAGTATTCTTAGCTGTAGAAAACTGTAAACTCCACTTTCCAGTCAGGATCTTAGTGCCCCTGCTTCTGAATCTCATAGGACTTCCAAATAAGGCACAACTCAGCAGAAAGACTCACATAAAATAAAATACATTAAACGAGTAAGACGGGGGGGGGGGGGTGTAGCTTGATTTTTCCGCCTCGCCCACAGTTCAGGACAAACCTCTGTCACCCGCCAGTCCCACAGCCGCTCAGACCCAACCAAATAAACACAGACACTTATATTGCTTTCAAACTGCATGGCCGTGGCAGGCTTCCTGCTAACTGTCCTTATCTTGCTAACTGTGCTTTTATCTTAAATTGATCCATTTCCATACATCTATACCTTGCCATGTGGCTGGTGGCTTACTGGCGTCTTCACATGCTGCTGCTGGTCATGGCGGCGGCTGCAGCCTCTCTGGTCATTGCGGCGGCTGCAGTGTCTCTGATCATGGCGGCGGCTGCAGCCTCTCTGGTCATTGCGGCGGCTGCAGCCTTTCTGGTCATTGCGGCGGCTGCAGCGTCTCCTTCTGCCTTTCTGTCCTTTTATCCTGCCTAGCCACGGCCGATCAGGTTTTATTTATTAACCAATCAGAGCAACTTGACATACAGACCATCCCCCAGCACAGCCAAGTGCAGACCATCTCAAACACCTGCACTCAGGCCCATGGTCCTAATCATCCTCTATACGGACCTGCTGGGTAACGCCACAAAGAACCTGAGAATGGGCTCCCACAGGACATACAGAACATCCCACAGCAGGGGGGGGAGCCCACGATTAAGATGTCTCTGTAGCTTTTCATTAAGTACAGTGGCTGCTTTTAAGCAATGGCTGTCCTAATCAGCAACTGCAGCTCCACAGATACCAGCAGTGGTTTGGATGCAAGGGCTGCAACCGGTGGGAATTCTGTTCCCTCAGGCACTGGTCTCTCAAGCCACTAAGGGAAACTTTATCTAGCTCTCTACTGCTTTAAAGAACCCAGGATTCAAAGGTTGAGGTGAAATTCTGATGGCTCAGAGAGGCTGAATAGCAAGTAGCTCACCTTCTCTCCTTGCTTGTGCCTCCCCAAAAGCCAATGTCCTTCTGCTCTGCCCCCATGTAAGCACACGTGGTTCCTCCCTACCACAGCCCGTCAACTAATTGCTGACTCAGCCTCCTGACCGCAGGTTAATTTTACTTAATCAGACAAATGTGACACGTCTTTGCAGCATTAAACAAATATTCCACAGCATAAACAAATGTAAAACATCTTAAATTAATATTCCACAACACATATCTACCACAACAGATGTGCAAAACTCAACAAAGACACTAAAAACTATGGCAAAAAACAAACTACTATGAAACCTCAACAAGCTCACAACTCCTCAAGACCAGAAACCAAAGATAATGAGAGCTTAAACAATGGAATAAGACTTGACAGTCCTACTTATAAAAGGAATCAGTGACCACATGGAAGACACAAATAGACAAATAAAGCAAGAATATCAACTTAACAGCCTAGACAAGAAAGTTATAAATATAAAGAAATGGTCAGAAATTTGGAGGAGAAATATAGAAACACGAAAGAAAAAATCGGCAAGGAAAAAGAACCAAATAGACATGCTAGTCATGAGTCAACTAAGCTGGTAAAAACAAAGTGGAATGCATTCACAGAAAGACCACACAGAGCAAATGTAAGGGTAGAGTGCAAGAGAGTAACCCACTCATGCATTCATATGCTTGTGTACATATGCACACACACATGTATATGCACAGACATTACCACAGAGCTGTACTTTTCATTATAAACTTTGCAGATAAAAAAGAGATAGGTAATATCTTGGAGTCATTTTAGTGAACCATTGTTTCAGACCACACAACTTAGTGCTCTGACAGAAGTGTGAATCAACAAGCAAAACCTTGGTGATGTGAGCAGGATGTGGACCTATGCATTTTAATTAAGTGCATTGTAGATGAAAAATTGGAAGTTTCAGGAAATAATGAAGCCAAGATCAAATTAAATGATTTGGGAAGCTTTACTTTCTCTTAATATACTTTTAAAATCTTTCTGTAAATACAGGTTGTACTTGCCAATATTAAAACATGTGCATGCTATTTACACAGCTTCATTTTTTTATAGGAATGGGATGACAACTTAATGGTAAAGGTGTCACTTTCTCTTCTGTTCCTGGTAAATGTCTGAACACTTTGCTCATGAAACTTGAGAGAGATGTCACCTCTCACATGACAATGATAACTAAAAAGCCCAGTGGGAGACCAGTGTTGGAACTTTGCAAACCCAATACAAATCTTAGAAAGCAGAACTTAGTATACTTAGTCAGAGCCACCTTTAACAACATTGTTTCTGAGGTAAGATTTGAGCAAATCATTCAGTAGGAGCGAAGATTAGAATTGGGTTCTTTGTTCCTGGATTGCTTGGGGAGACTCAGAGCGAGG
The DNA here is from genome assembly GCF_049852395.1 of Peromyscus maniculatus bairdii. Lineage (NCBI taxonomy): Eukaryota > Metazoa > Chordata > Mammalia > Rodentia > Cricetidae > Peromyscus > Peromyscus maniculatus. Next base: position 46,297,626 of record NC_134857.1, read on the forward strand.
GAGGAAGTACAAAGACCCCTGTAGTCATGACAGAGCAGGAGAAGTCTTGCTTCTCATAGTCTTGGACTCAGATGTCATAATAACATTAGGGAATTATGGGTGCCAGTGCTGGAGAGATGGCTCAGTAGTTAAGATCACTTGTTGCTCTTGTAGGTTTGATTCCTGGCGCTCACATGGTAGTCCACACTATCCATAATCCCCAGTTCCAGGGCATCTGACATTCACTTCTGATCTTTGTAGGCACCAGGCATGCATGTGGTATACATACTGCATGCTGGGAAAACATGCACACATAAAAATAAAATAAAACATCAAATAAACACATATGTATATATGCTTGTGTATGTATGTGCATGTGTATGTGTTAGACTGACTCCATTCTGTCCACCCCTTGGAGAAATCTTGTGTGGACCATAGCCTGAGCTACAGGCCAGGATTGTACAATGGGCTCTTCCAGGGTGGAGACAGAGCACTGGTAATCATAGTAAATTTTGGAATGCTATGTAAGCAAGTATCCATGGAAATATTGATGCCTGTTTTCATTGTCCCTTTAGAAAATCCCAGAGCACATTCCACCTGCCTCATACCCCCATGGCAGCTCCACTCACAGTGAAAGTGATGTCTAGCCTATGCTCCCTAGTTGGCTGGCAAATCCTTTGAAAAGCATAGATGAGTCAGAGGCTTGGTTTCCACTGTTTACACATCAGCCTAAGGCTTTGAAAAATCTGTGCTTTCACACCAGGGTCACACAGAAGTTACAGAATCCCAACTTTCCTGGGACTAGGGAGTTGGAAATATTTGCAAGTGAAAGAGGTAGCTTGTCTGATAAAACTGTTGTGGAAGGTCCCCTCCTGATGTCCTCTAGATGTCTCACTGAAGTCTTCAGTTCCATCACTACATGTTTAGCAAGTCAATTCTAAAGGGACATGATCTGACATCAGAGTAAGGCTAAATCATGTCGCAACCTTTCATGGCAGGCCAGGTTTTTGTGGGTTCTTCCTGTGGCCTCCCTTCTTGGTGCAAAGGCTGACTCCCAGCCACTCCTGCTCCTCTAGCTCCTGCTTCTGCATTCTTACGACCTTGGGGTCCCTCGCCAGGTCCCAAATACAAGAAGAGAACTATATACACAGCAGTGGTTCTCAAAGTTTGTTCCTGATTCTGCAGCATCCAGTCATCTGGGAGCCTTAGAAAGGAAAAGTCTCAGGCCCCAACCTAGACCTATGGAATCAGAAATAATGGGATTGGGGTCTATCATTCCATGTTTGAGAAGGCTTCCAGGTGACTCTTATATGTGCCTATGTCTTACCAGGAATGTTTCTAATAGCTACCTAGTAATACTGATACCAAAGGTCTGGATTCCATACATTGAGTACCATTGATGTATATGCTTAGGAAAAACAATTATCCTTTATCAAGTGTCAGCAAAACAGAATCAGTGGTCAAAAATGGCTGACCATTGGTTCTGTGTGGAAAAAAAATATTATTCTCCCTGGGTATGATATATGTGTATACAAGCACATGTACCATAGAACACATGTGGAAGTCACAGAAGAATTTTGTGGAATTGGCTCTCTCATTCTACATTTATGTTGTGGGGGTTCTAACTCAAGACGCCAGGCTTCTGTGGCAAGTACTTTTACCTACTGATAGTCATCTCAGCCACTAGAACATCATTAGAACATGATCACACCCAATTGACATGGTTGTTTTCTGAGCCAAATAGTTTTAACAGAGATCATGAGTCCCACAAAGTTGAGAATGTACATAGAAGAAGTTGTTACTATCTGCTCTGCACAGACATACTCTGCTTTGAATGTAATGCCTTATAAAGGGAGTTCAGGCAGAAGGAACCACAGTGCTACGGGAACTCAGTACTTGCCTTTTTATTTCTGTGTAGAAATTAAATCACTTTTAGAATCAAATTTCTTAAACACAGAAATAAAACACGAGGGCCCATTTTGTCAAGACTTTCTACACAACTCTAGATGAGACCAGAAGTCTCAGGTAAATGCTGTTGGAGCACATTCTCTGCCCCAGTTCAGGTCAGGGACTACACAGGCACTGACAGAATTTGCAGGTGCTCCAAAATGGATTGGTAGGAATTTTGGGGTGTCAGTTGACAAGGTATGATACACACACACACACACACACACACACACACACACACACACACACTGGGGGAGGAAGGGAGGGAGGGAGAGAGAGAGAGAGAAGAGAGAGAGAGAGAGAGAGAGAGAGAGAGAGAGAGAGAGAGAGAGAGAGAGAGAGAGAGACAGATGCCAATGAGAGTTTTCCAGATCAATGTGCTTACAAAGTGAAAGAATTTATATCAGTAGGTTATTTGACAGGATGTGTGAACTCTTTCTTTCAGCAACCAAAACTCACCAGTTTTGCCTTGTTTCCTTTCTCTACAGGGATTAGATATGACTTCACCAGTTTCTCCAGAAAAAGAACAGTCTGTAAAGACCTGAAGCTGGAGCATGGCGTTACATCAGCCAAGGAGTTGAGACATGTGCTTCAGCACCTGACCCTCTCTAAAGGTATCCTTCACATTGAAAAGAAGATATTTTCCCTTTTCTTTTTTTCACTTTTATTGAAAATATATTTTCTCATATAATATATCCTGATTAGTTTTCCCTCCCTCCACTCCCCTCCCCCCCCATTTCCTCCCCACCTCTCCTTCCATCCAGACCACTCTTTCTGTCTCTCCTTAGAAAAGAACAGGCTTCTAAGAGGTAACAACCAAACATGACAGAATAAAATATAAAAAGATAAAACAAAACCATCACATTGAGACAGGAAAAGGCAAACCAACAGCAAGAAGAGTCCCAAGAGCAGGCACAAGAATCAGAGACCCACTCACTTACACACTTAGGAGTCCTATAAAAACACTAAGCTGAAAGCTACAATACACATGCTGAGGACCTGGTGTAGACCCATATAAGCCCTGTGCTTGCTGCTTCAGTCTCTGTAAGTTCACATGAACTTGCTTAGTTGATTCAGATTCTTGTTCTCCTGGTGTCCTCCATCCCCTCTGGCTCTTACACTCTTTTTGCCTTCTCTTCTGCAGGTTTCTCTGAGCTCTGAGGGGAGGAAGTTGATGAAGACATCCCATTTAGAGCTGTGTGTTCCAAGGACTCTCTTGCTTCTTAGTGTCTGGCTGTGGGTATCTCTGCATCTGTTTCTGTCTGCTGCAGGAGGAAGCTTCTCTCAAGATGACTGAATAAGGCATAGAAAAGTCATTTCGTTGATAGTTTGTTTTTAAAAGGACCTATAGTGTTTGGTTTTTACCCTAGGTCTCTGGGTATCTAATCTCTGGTTCTTGGTCATGTGAACAATCTGACACATCTTGGTGTCAGGTATGGGTTCCACTCATGGAGTGGGCCTTAAGTCAAATCATACATTGGTTGACATCTCCCTTTGTGCCACCATTGCTCTAGCTTATCTTTCAGGAAGGACAGATTATAGGTCAAAGGTTTTGTGTCTGGGTCGGTGTTTACATTTCTCCCTTGGTGGCCTGCAGAGTACCTTCCCATACCAAAGAAACTAGAACATAGGGGTGAAGGTTCTATGTAGGCACCAGCTGGACTTCTCCATGTTCAATGAGTTGTGTGGCTGTTGTTCTTGGCAGTGGGACCCTGATGTCAGTTTGTAAAGAGCAACCCATTGTCTTATCAACAGCCTGGGTTGTTATGGGATTTCCATTGGATCCCCCTTGTCCAACAATTCATTTGAATGCAACCCGGTCCCACTCCTGGAAACCTTAGTTGATGACAAGAGATGGCCAGCTGGGAATCTGTATTCCCCACATTATTAGGAGATCTCATTAGGATCACTTTCATTTATTTTAGGAAGTTTCTATTTACTAGATTTCCGTATCATTCTTCAAATGCCCTTCAATTCTAGCTGTCCCTCCCCACTTTCCCTCCTTCAACCCTCTCTCCCCTCCCACTCCCTACCTGACCCTCCCAGTCTCATCTCCACCCACTTGAAGTTCACCATTCTGGCCACCACTCACACTCCCCTCCTTAGAGAGGGTTTCCCAGTCACCATTTAAAACCCTCTTCTTTGTGCCACGGTACTGCCCCGGTCACCTTATCATTTGACATTGTAGATGGAAGCCAGTTAATAACTAGGTCATAGTCTGTGAAATGTGTTACTAGGTGATTTTTGTCATCTAATGCTGCATATGGCTACCAGGCATGAGATAACTTAACCTTATAGTGTAGATGTAACCAACCATCTTATTAAATAAGAAACACAGAACCAATGCAAAGAAGAAAGCCAAGAGATCAGAGCTAAGAGCCTTACCTGCCTGCTGCAGCTAGTCAAGAGACCTCTCCAAAAAGGACCTACTTCCTGTGTGTTTGTCTTTATATAGTCTTTCTGTTCTGCCTTCTCATTGGTTGTAAACCCAAACACATGACTGCCTCATCACTGCCTGTTTGTACATCCCTCCAGGTCTTCTATGGTATTGAGATTAAAGGTATGTGTCTCCAATGCTGGCTGTATTCTTGACCACACAGAGATCTATCTAGCTCGGTCTACCAAGTGCTGGGATTAAAGGCATGCGCCACGAACGCCCAGCTCTGCTATGGCTTGCTATTAGCTCTGACCCCCAAGCAACTTTATTTATTAACATACAAATAAAATCACATTTCAGTACAAATAAAATACCACCATATTATAGTATCACCATTTACATGTGATCCATGATTGGCCAAAAGGACACCACATGGTACTTCTCTGTAGGAAGTGTCTTTGTTTGGTTAGTTGCTTATTGCCAGTTTCTCAACCAGCATTAAAATGCCTTTGCCATAATCATTGCTGTGTCTTTGTGAGGGTTCAGGGGAAACTATAGGCAGACAAATGTGTATTGAAGGAATGAATAAATCCTTGAGAAAACATTCTTTTTAAAATTATGCTCTATTTGTATTCCAGTGTAAAATGAAGATTTCAAACCAAATTGATTCAGTCATTTTTTATTAAAGAAAGACAATGGACTCATGGTTGCCATTCATGTGCTCATTGGTGAACCAATCAACTTTTATTTTGCTATACAGTTTCAGTAATTCAAATGGTCACCTTTTTCCTGTTCCTAATTCCAAAATGGAATTTTTCAAGGTTTCTGAGTCATCATCAGATTAGAGCAGTTCCCTGCTATTCCTGATTAGGTAAAATGTTTGCCATCATACGTGAATGTAACTATAAACAAACACTTTTGCTACACTGGACTCATCATGGGTGATTGTTTGTATTATCAAATATTACATCATCTTTACACACTTGATGTAATTTGACTAGGCTATGAGATGTTATTTTTTTCCATCTTTTATTGGACTTATCTGCTTAGTACATTGCAGATTCTAGCATCTGTATTCACGGGGGAGTGCCCTGCAGCATCCTCTTCTCAGGGTGTCCTTAGTATCTCATGATGCATTGTCATCAAGGCTATGTTTGCTCATAAAATAAAATGGAGTGTTCTCTCCTTTTTATTTTCTTGGAGGTTTTCACAGAATGGGTTTTAACTTTGCCTCTAGTGTTTGGTAGAATTCTCTGCTGAAGCCACCCTGGCCCAGAGTTTTCCTGAGACCAGCAGATCATAGTAATTGTCTTCAGAGAGTTTAAAGCTGGCTATAATTCTTTAAAAGCTCAGTATTGTAAGTGCCTGTGCTTAAATATTGGGCCAAAGTTACCTTATATGGCCAGCAAGAAATTAAACCAGGCTCAGATTGGAGGGGCCACAGGAAGACTGAGGCTGTGACAATTTTATTGAGAACATCCAGACTTTTTATACCTGCCACACCAACTCCAGTGTCGTCCGTGTGACATGAACAATTATGTCAATAATAGCAGACGGGAGATACGTGTTCCACGGGACTAAGCCCCCTGGAGGTCCCCGGCAGAGTGCCCATGTTATGCCTCCTTCTCAAAGGAGACATGCTTCACAGATCATGAGCTCTCTGGGCTATGGGTTTTGTATAACTGCTTTTCTGATAATGTTTTAAATAATCTATAAAACACAGCCAAAATTAATGAATGCTTGGGTTGTGAACTGTGAAGGAAAGGGGAAGCTGGACATGGACCTTATTTAGATATAGCAGAATGAACTATTCCTTAAAGACCTCAAGCCTCAAGCCACTAGATAATAGAAAGTATAATAGTTCAGGCACATCTAGGGAATGAACACTCACCCACTAGGAATCCTTTAGGAATCCCAACTAAAGTGATTTATGGCAGAAAACATTATCTCATAGGAGGCAGATAGTGGGCCCCTCTGTTGAGGAAGTTCAGCATGGAAAACTTAAGGACTACAGCAGAACCCCTTCCCCTTACAGGTGTAAAAGTACAAGTGTCCATATTCCAGCAGGTAAAAAGATTTTATATTAGAAGAGATATATGGTAAAGAACTGAAGAAAGACTTAGGGAGGATCTGCAGCATCCAAATTGGCTAAATGGGTCATGAGAACCAGAAAAGTAAAAATGAATAATAAACTAGTGAGCGGCTGAGATAAAGATGAAGGACACAGCTGCAAGAAGCCTACACAAGTCTAGGGACTGTACTAAGTTTATAAAACACAGACTGCTCTTTGGGTCATAAAGTTCTTGTGAGTGAAGGGATATGTCTAGCGCTGATTAGTAACTGTGTGTTTGATTTTTTTTAAAAGATGATGTAATTGAATTATTGCCAAGCTCTTGTTGTTCCTTGTATGACTTGATAGTTTTCTTTTCTGTGTATAAACTACTGATTTGCAGAAGTAAAAATGCAGCAGATTCAAACCACTTTTGAGTGTGTTGTCTATCTGTCAGTCGTCGAATCCTTGCCTTCCTGACTACCCAAGCCCTGATTCTCCTACGGTCGTGGTACTCCCGGTGGGCCAGTCCGTGGCATATACCCTTATGAGAAACAATATATAGTGGCAACTGCCAGCATCTATACAGTTATAGTTGCCAGGATACAATGATGTATGCAAGTTATCCTTGGTACACAAGATTAATGTCTAAGAATAGTTGTCCTGTTAAGCTTCCGTGCTGCCTTGACTTCTAAGAGAACATAAAGAGAAACACAAAGTGATCTGAACGCTTCACTGCCTGAGGGAATGCCTTGGTTTCTCAGGAGCTGAAACTCACACAATGCCCCAGGAGCCATGAACTCTGGCCTGAAAAACCTATGATGCATGCCTCTCAAGGCAGCTCCACGGTTCCCTGCACAGTATATTTCCAGTTCGCCCTGACCATTGGAATTCAGCTATTTGGAGTCCCATAACAAGATATGAAGAGTTTCTCCAAACCCCACCATCGTCTATGACTCAAATTTATACCTTTAACCTAGGAAAGATGTCAAAAGTGCTATTAAATTCATCCGCCTTTTTCTTTAAGGACCATCAGAACAAACAGGGAAGACTCAAAGAGGGATGCATGGATCGCCCTGGGAAGGGGAAATAGATGAGATCTCCATGATCAAACTGGGGATGAGGGGTATGAAGGGTATAGGATAGGGGATGAGAATATAAGGGAATGAGATGGTCGAGCTGGAACAGGGATGGAATGGGAAAGCAATGAAAGAGATACCATGGTAGAGGGAGATGTCATGGGGATAGAGAGAAACCCAGTGCTAGAGAAGTTGCCAGGAATCCCCAAGGATGACCCAAGATTGGACTACTAGAAATAGTGGAGAGGGTTCCTGAACTGAACTGATTTATCCCAATGATCAGATCGGTGAATACCCTGTCATCACAGAGCTTTATTCCAATGACAGATGGAAGCAGGTGCAGAGCTCCACAGCCAAACACCAGGCAGAGCTCCAGGAGTCCAGGCAAAGACAGAGAAGAGGGATTCTATTGGCAAGTGCATCAGGATTATGATGGGGAAACCTTCAGAGAAGACCAAACCAAACTAATGGGAACTTATGAAAATTGGATCAATAGCTGTGGAGCCTGCATGGGACTGGACTAGGCCCTCTGCATGGTGAGATAATTATGTAGCTTGATCTACTTGGGGGACCCCCTGGCTGTACAATCAGAATCCATCCCTGGTGCATGAGGGGGCTTTTTGAAGCCGACTACCTATGATGGGACACCTTGTGCAGCTTTGAGGCAGAGGGAAAGGGCTTGGACTCGCTTCTACTGGATGTGCCTCCCCATGGGAGGCCTTGCCTTCTTGTGGGGGGAATGGGAGGATGGGGTGGGAGGGGAAGGCTTGGGGGGTGGGAGGAGAGAAGAGGGGGATCTTTGATTGGTATGTAAAATTAATGAAAAAAATTTCTTAATAAAAAAAAGAAAAAAGAAGAAATAACAAGAGTTGTGGCTGGAGTTATTGTAGTGTAACCAAGATATTAGAGTAAGTGTGCATGTTAGGTAGATAGAATAAGTGTTACATGTCTCAACTACAGATGTATTTGAAAAAATAATGCACAGCAAAATTATACAAGATTAATATTATGAAATATTAAATGATGGTATATATGTGAAAAACAAATGCAGGAAATATCCTTGCTCCTGACTGTAAAGGAAAGTTGCTAGTATTTGCAAACAACTGTAATTAAAATACACTTTATTAATAAAATTTGTTCTTTATCAGTTTCAAAAAAGAATCAACGGAACAATCATCTACCCAGCTTCCCACAAAGACTAACCCTAAGTCCAAGCTCACTGTCCTGAGTTATAGCTGCTCAAAGTGTGATGATTCTACACTTCAGATGCCTTGAAACACATGCACTTCTATCCTGTCCAAATGGAATGGCCTATCTGAATGTTATATCCCCTTTGCTGCACAGTAACTGCTTTTCTCACTTGTTAATTTGTTTTTCAAATTAAAATGATGGCCAGACTTCACCCCATCTGGGCAGCACACTGGAGCTGACCCTGTTATTGGGGCTGCAGATGAGCCAGCCCTGAGGGTATGAGAGCAGAAGAGTTGATGATGCCCCCTCTCACTGCCCATACCCCATACAATAATTGGAAGAGGGCCCTGCATCTTGCCTGGGCAAAACAGTAAACCTGGCCCTGGTGGTGTGAGTGTGGGTGAACTGAATCTGAGGACCCAAGAGCAGGAGAACTGGCCCCACTCCTTGCTGCAGACTGCATTGGGTGAGCTAGTCAAGGCAGTGCTGGAGAGCTGTCAGGTAGTGACCATGAAGGAAAGCTAGCAAGCAGACCAACCTAGCCACCACCCAGGCCCAGAACCAGGCCTATGGGTTGGCCCATCCCAACATCTACCAAATCTATGTGCTGTTGGAGCATGTGAAGGGGACAAACCTACAGATCCAAAAGAGCAGGATCTCCAGGACACAAGACAACAGGATATCAAAGAGCAGCCCCAGTGAGAGCCCATTATTGGTGGCATAGCAGAAGCCAGAGGCCTTGAGCAAGACCAATGACTCATTGCAAGGAACACTTGCAAGTAAAGATGAGTGAACTAAATGGTGAACTGTGTGACTCAGTGGGCCACACTACAGCTTCTACAACAAGATTCTTCTCTTTTTTTCTTCTTCTTTCTTTTTTTTTGTTTCTTTGTTTTATTTGGATTTTTGGTTTTTCTTTTAAATTTGCTTTTTTGGGGGGAGGAAGTTGCAAGAGCAGAAGGCAGATGCAAGAGGACGAGGGGACAGGGAGGTAAGTGGGATGAGGATGCATGAAGTGAAATCCACAAAGAATTTATGAAAGTTAAAAAAAAAGATGGCTAGAATCCCTGTATCCAGGTGTAGTTCTTCAACATTCTCATTTGTGGTGGTAAACATTCTCCCTCCAATGATTCTGCTCGTGCTGAACCTCTGCCGTTCCTCATTGGCATCATCTTCAGTGCCAGGAGGAGCCTACATCCTCTATGCAAATAAATCTGAAAGGTATTGTTAAGTACCTACTGGCAAAAGACCCTGTGCAAGGTATGAAGGGTAGAAAAGATGTAACAGAGGTGTTCAATTCTACTCCAGAGATGACATCTATGCAGGGAAATCATAGCAGCATGCAGTTCAGGAGCAGGATTGTGTGTACAGGAACCAATAGCAGGGATCCTTTCTAGATGCATGGTTAATAGGCCATATTTCAGTCCAGGATCTCATGAAGGAACAGAAGTTAAGTGGCAAAGACAGGAAAGGTTTATTTCAGCAAAGGGAACAGGATTTGCGCAAGGGAATTAAGAACAGTGAGAGGAGCAGCCTGGAAGGCAGTATAGGAGGGTGGCCACCCACCTCAGTGGGGACAAGCTCTGAGCACTAGGCTTCGATCCCTTCTGTTGTGAAATAATAATACTATTTTTCTACCTCTTGAGATAGCCTTGTTAAAGGAGATGTTACCTGTAAAATGAATAGGACAATATTTGTACACAAAACTCTCCATAAGTAAAAAGGAGCTTATGCTACAAAGGGATGGTAAGGGAGAGGGAGTACTGATTTTGTTCTCATTTATTTTATCTGCTTATTAAAAAAAATGTGGCACCATTGGGTATATTCATAACTAGAAGCATACAGAAAGGAGATGATGAAACACATCCCTGGAACTGGACGGTTCTCTCCCTCCCACCAGTTCCCAAATAACCACTCAGAGGCTTAATATTAATTATAAAAGTTTGGCTGGCTGCTTGAGCTTATTACTAATTAGCTCTTATACTTAAATTAACCCATAATTCTTATCTATGTTTAGCCACGTGGCTTGGTACCTTTTCTCAGTACGACATTCTCATCTTGCTTCCTCTGCGTCGTCTGACTGGTGACTCCTCTTACTCCACCCTCCTTCTTCCCATCATTCTCAGTTTGTCTTTCCCACCTAACTTCCTGCCCACTACAGGCCTGTCAGCTTTTTATTAACCAATGAAAGTAATATATATTCATAATGTAGAAAGGATTGTTCCACAGCACACCCCTCCCTCCAAAGGGCTCCAGATCAGGCTTACAGTGTCTGTGGAGGGTGGCAGCACTAATCTGAGGCACACACAGACATATATGCAAACAAACAGAGACACATCCACACACCCGTGTGTGTGTGTGTGTGTGTGTGTGTGTGTGTGTGTGTGTGTGTGTGTGTGTACACTCCCCTAATGGAAGAAAGTTTACAATTTGGATCTAAATTTCTGGGTGGAATAACCTAGGGAATGGGACAGAGGACTGTTGATAAAAGACAAAAGGGAAGTGACTCAAAACAAACAATGGCTTTTAATTTAGCACTTTGGAAAACCCAAAGGTCTGATCTTTCTCACCTGCTTCCCTTCCCTATACTGCAATGGGGGCACATCGTTTGGGTCAACATTTACATTTATTCTGAAAATTAATAGACAATTTAATTAATTGAAAAAAATTATAAATTGGGGCATGAGATGAGGAAAACAAGGAAGTAGAGGAGTCATAATTTTTAGAAACTTTAAAAAGTTACACGTATTTATTATTTGTGTGTAGGGAGGGAGGTGCACACATGCCATGGTGTGCATGTGGAAGTCAGAGAAGAACTCCTGTGAGCTGGAGCTCTCTCTCCAGCATGTGGCTCCTAAGAACTGAACTCAGGTCATCAGGATTGGGGGCAAGCACCTCTGTTTGTTTACCAATCTCATTGCTCACGTTTCAGAAATTTTAGCAAGAGAAGCACCAACCATTTTTTATTCACACCAAATGAAACCTAATAAGCGTACTAGGAAGAGCCAGATGGGAAAGGACCTCAGTATATCTTCTGATCCCAGAAATGTAACACAAAATAGAAAATGCAGCTTGAGACAGCATCATGTGTTTATTTGCTGCACGGGGACAATTCTTGTATATCGTGGTAGTGGGGGAAGGCATTGTGACTTCTGGAGATAAAAGTATTTTTGTTTGTTTATTTCAGATTTCTTCCTCTATTTTTGAAAAAGGTAATCTCAGCATTTCAGAGATTTATGCTTATTCCACAGGCTCTTCTCCATTCTTTTCAGCTTCAGACTCTGCAAAAGCAAAAGAGTGGACATGGCTGAATTCAGAAACCAGTGACCCTCTGGAGTCAGCTTTACCTCCAGCTCTAACCACCATAGAGTCTCATTAATTTAGGCTTCACACATTCTTAATTCCACACAGACTGAGATTTTGCTCTGTAAAAATTTTCCCCACAGACAGGGAAAATGAACATTATTAACAAGGCTAGCAATTCTTCAAGAGGTAATGGTTTTTACTTATAAGAGCAAACATATCCAAGCCATCTCAGAAATACCACTTAGACATTTAGCTAGTTTAAATGCATTTGTTATTAAAACTCTCAACTTCTGACAGGGAAAAAGAAAAACTGTGCAAACTTGAATTGCAGACTGGCCTCTTCTGAAGATTTTTCACCCACAGTTTGGTTGCATGATACCAACAAAGAGAATCATTTTGGGGTGCAGTTTGAATTACAATACTGTGGTAGTTTGAATAAGAATGGTCTCCATAGGCTCATATGTTTGAATTCTTTGTCCCAGTTGGTGGAACTATTTGGGAAGGATCAGGAGGTGTGGCCTTATTGGAGTCCACAACAAGCTCAGTCTTGCTCTCTCTCTCTCTCTGCCTGCTACTTGCAAATCAGATATGAGCTCTCAGCTATTGCTCCAGCCCCATGCTTGCCCATTGCCATGCCTACAGCATGATGTCCATGGACTCACCCTCTGAAACTGTAAGTAAGCCCCCAGTTACATGTTTTCTATTATGAATTGTTATGGCCACAGTGTCACCTCACAGCAGTAGAACAGTAACTAAGACAGAGAGTATCTTTCTACATTTAAATTTTCTTTTTATCCCCAAAATACTTTCCGGGAGGCAGAGGCAGGTGGATCTCTGCAAGCTTGAGGCCAGTCTGGGATACAGAGTGAGTTCCAGGAAAGGTGCAAAGCTACACAGGGAAACCCTGTCTCGAAAAACAAACAAACAAACAAACAAAAAAAAAAAGAAAAAAAAGGGGTTCCAAAGATCTGCATTTGTTTTGAAATGGTTCTATGACAGCGTGATTTGTTTGTTAAACAAGCTTTGGTTGAGGGAAGATGACTGTGGATGAGATAAATATCTAAATATCTTAGTTTCTCCCACTGACATGTGTTTGAACAGTTGTGTGTACTACGTTAGCCAGATTTCCAAACGCAACCATTGCTTTCAGGAGCAGAGTCAGGTTTCCTTCCTCAACGTCATTTCAACTCTACCACATAGGCAGCGTCGGAACTGGAGCCAGCACAAGCTAAGGCAGTACAGCATTTATGACATGAACCTCAGTGCATGTGAGAATCGTGATATTGTTCAGTGCATTGTGGCCGTGTGTGGCACCCATACTAGAAGTCACATCTGGAACACTGAGCAGACACCTGTTTCTCCTGAAAAGAAGCTGGCCGACCTCATGCTGTGACTGTAAATATATAATATATATGTATATATATACATATATGTATGTATGTATGTATGTATGTATGTATGTATGTATATATGCATATAGCCAAACCGAAAAAGCAAACTGATTGGCATGGCCCTTGCACACTAGATATTCATTCTGAGTTTTGGTGTCAGGTGGCAATCACTGGCCATGTTTTCCTCCCCACTGGAAATTCCCAGTGGAAGAAGGGAGCTAAAAATAAAGCGTCTTACTTTTGTTTAAAACAAAGAGGGCAGCAGGGATATTGGCTCATGCATAGACAGGTCACTTTACAGAAAAGCCATTCAAGCTGGGAAGGAACTCTGGGACCCGAGAATGTTGCTTAAGTTTTTTTTTTGAAATGAAATTTTTTTTCAGTAGTAAGAAAGACTGACGGGGACTACCGCACAGCGGGGGTCCCTTCAGACCCCGGATTAGGTACAAACAACACCCAAGCACCTGTTTTTACAGAGAGATCCTTTATTAAACTGGGAAGAAAAGTTAAAGTGGCTGCTTTCTGACTCAGGCAGAAAAACAGCAGCAAATGACCTTGCAGGTGTCATTGTTAAGAGAAGAAGGGGAGGTCTGGGTTAGAATGGGCTCGGATGTGGTAGTAAAGGAGACAGAGGATGAGGGAGAAGGGGAAGGGGACGAGGGAAAGGGGCAGGGATAGCTGTCCTGGAGGGACAAAGGACAGCCTCTGGATAGAGAGGAGACCGACATAGAACATGGACAAATAAACGGCGGCTTATAAAGGTAAAGGGGGAAACCCCACACTAGAATGATGTGTTTAATTTTAATTGGGCATGTTAATTAGGTGAACCAAAGGGGGCTTCTGGTTGCTGGACTTTGGTAGTCAGCCTCAGGAAGAAGACATGGCCAAATAAGGAAACAGACCTTGGTGGCTAGCTTTAGGAATGGAATCTAACAGTTTTTAGCAAGGCAGAGGGGATAGGGGAGAAGGGCAAAGAACATATGCCAGAGCCATATGTTCAAGTGGGCTAGTGTCCCTTAGAAGCCTTTACAGCATATGACCTTTGGAAGTGTTGATGACTATGAGGCAAGCGCACTGTGGGATATAAGCAACTGTCTTTCCAGATAGTACCATCGTCGTTACTGTTACTGCTGTTAGTTGCTGTTTTGAACTCACAGTTGGGGACCCCAGTGTATCAACAGTACAAGCCATGCAAAACTTGTGGTTTTATGATGTACTAGTAGCCTGTCCATCATTCTCTTATGAGACAAGCTGACCACCCCAGCCTGTGGCTTCATTTTCTAAGTTATTTCACTTAGTTTTGTTAGTTCCCTACACCTAAAGATCATTTCTCGGTGTCTCAGGGTATACAAACATCCACCTCCACAGCAGAGGTTCTGATGTGATGTATAGAGTGTATAAAGACTATGAAAATGTGAGCCAGAGATGGAAAATGTTCATTTTCAGCCAGATCATAAGAGGGACAAATTTTTGAAGAATTGCTGAACAAATAGTACAAGGGAACATGCATGCATAGAAATTAAAAATTAAGAAATCAAACAGTTTACTCGAGCTCTTAAAAATTTAAATGCTTGCCCTTTATTTTCTTATTAGTTTACAGAGTAACTTTCTTTTATTGGATTTTATCCTTTATTGCCACTATAATAAAATAGCCGTAGGCTCACTGCAAAAGGAAAAAAAAAAAAGACCAAAATGAATTAAATGAAAAATATGAAACATTGACAGCATCTGACTTAATAACTTGGTCAGTAGCCTGTCACATTGTTTTATGTATATTATTTAAAAAAGAATAAAAGATCAATCTCTCTCTCTCTCTCTCTCTCTCTCTCTCTCTCTCTCTCTCTCTCTGTGTGTGTGTGTGTGTGTGTGTGTGTGCTCTTTTAAAATTTACCAGGAATAGTATAACTGATTTTATCACATGAACCTTTAGGTTGATTCCAGTTCATCTCTGCTGCTGGACAGCCAGGTTATTTCCAACTAGCTTGTTATTGCTAGATGTTAGGTTATTTCTAGCCTATTACGATTGTAATGTTCTTTGTCATTTGGTAACAAATTTCCACAAATTTAGTGGCTTAAAAGAATACATGGGGGGTTGGGGATTTAGCTCAGTGGTAGAGCGCTTGCCTAGCAAGCACAAGGCCCTGGGTTTGGTCCTCAGCTCCAGGAAAAAAAAAAGAAAGAATACATGGGCCAGTGAGATGGCTCAGCAGGCAGAGGGTCTGCCAACCAAGACAGACCAGCTGAGATGAATCCCCAAACCCACGTGGTGAAAGGGACAGCCAACTCCTGTGTGATGTCCTATGACCTCCATATATGCACAGTGGTGTGATGTCCTGTGACCTCCATATGTACACAGTGGTGTGATGTCCTGTGACCTCCATATGTACACAGTGGTGTGATGTCCTGTGACCTCCATATGTGCACAGTGGTGTGATGTCCTGTGACCTCCATATGTGCACAGTGGTGTGATGTCCTGTGACCTTCATTGTGCACAGTGGTGTGTTCTCCACATACCCACAAACGTTAAATAGATAAAAGTTTTGCAAATCATAAACTTGCTCTCTCACAGTTCTGGAGATCATAAATGTGAAAAGAGTTTTCTGAAGCTAACATGTCAACACAGATGCCTCCTTCTGGAAGCTCTGAGTGGAGAATCCATTTCCCTGCACTTGTAGGTCTGAGCAGCTACATCTTGCCTGCTCACTTGTCTTTTGTATAGTGCCTTCTCTGCTTCTTTCTTAAAAGGATACTGTTTATCACACCCCTGGACCAGCCTAGATAACAGAGGTTAATCTTCTTGTCTTAAAATCTTTAACCTTAACTACACCTTCTAAGTCTCTTGTTATATAATTAATATTTTTCTTGGTTCTGAAGGTTAAAGCATGGATATGTTTTTTTCCTTAGTAATAAAATAGAATACAATAAGATAAAACAAAAACGAACATATCAGAATTGGACAAAATTCAAACAGAAGGAAAAGAGCCCAAGAGAAAGCACAAGAGACAGAGACCCACTTGTTTGCACACACACAGGAAATCCAATAAAAACACTAACCTGGAAGCCATAATATATGCTAAAGGACCTATAGAGTAAAAAGAGAGAAGAAAAATGTATAAATAAAGTTTTTTTTTTAAAAAAAGGAAAAGCCCTGACATGACATTATGAGATAAGAAACCCCCAAAGATGCTGTTGGGTTCATTTTCTGTTGGGTATCTGTGCTGGGCATGCAGAGATGTGGATATCTTAAGCAGCCATTATTCAGCCTGTTATATACATACATACAGCCATATAACAATAGCTGTTGAAAACCACGATTTGGGGAGGAAATAGAAGGGGAAAAAAGAAGGAAAATATTCTCTTTACATCATCCATATTTTATAAATACCACTTGAGATGTATAAAGAAATACAGAAAGTTATAACACAGTTTCTAATATTGCCTAAAACAGAGACTGATAGTATGCATTTTAACTACCATGGCATTCAACTAATTTTGAATCAAATTTAAACTGTTTTCCATCAAATAACCTAAAGTCCATCCTGGAATAGACACAAGACAAGTAAAATCAACTATGGGAGTTTTATCAAAGGAATGAAAAGTCAGCTGAGGTCTGAAGGAAATGAGGTGCTCTGGGTGATGATACACAGGAGAAAGCTCCTCATACAAGGAATGTGGGGTGCATGTGCAGGAGTCAAGGGCGGGCCTGTGTGGCTAATGGTGTGTTCTATGGTGGCAAAGGGAAGACTGCCATGAAGAGCTGTGTAGTTCAGTAGGGTGGTTAAAGACAGACCTGGGAAGGTCTGATATGGATGGATTTGATCTTAAGACAGAAGTAGATCTTCTGAAAATGACATGGGTCATCTAATAAGTGAACTTAATTATTAAAGTGGCAACTACTCTCTAAATTGATCTACAGATTCAACATAAAGCCTGTGAAAATCCCAGCATTTTTTTTTCAAAAATAGCAAACAGATCCTAAAATTCACATCGTAATGAAAGAACCATTAATGTGATTTCAAGAGAAAGGAACAAAATCAGAGGACTAACACATCCTGATTTATTTTGTTTTATTTTTCCCCTTTTATTGAAAATAGATTCTTTTTTCACACAATATATCCTGATTATGGTTTCCTCTCCCTCTACTCCTCCAAGTTCCTCCCCACCTCCACTCCCATCTGGATCCACTCCCTTCCTGTCTCTCATTAGAAAAGAACAGCCTTCTTTTCTAAGAGACAATAACAAAACATAACAAAATATACTAAAACAAAAATCATTACATTAAAGTTGGACAAGGCAAACTAACAGAAGGAAAAGAGTCCCAAGAGCGGGCACAAGAATCAGGGACCGACTCATTCACACACTTAGGAGTCTCATAAAAATACTAAAATGAAAGCTATAATATATATGCAGAGGACCTGGTGCAGACCCATGTAGGCACTGTACTTGCTGCTTCAGTCTCTGTGAGTTCACATCCTAATTTCAGTCTCTGAAAGACTGCAATAATGAAGACAGCATAAATATTGGATGGACTGAGATAATAAATCCTTACATTAACAGCTAGTCAGTTTTTTCCAAAGATGCCACAAGAATTCATTTGGAAAAAGAATAGTATAGTGGGAAACAAAACAAACAAAAACAAACAAACAAACCCAAACCCCTTAGATCTTAGTTTATTTCACATACAAAAAATCAGCTCAAAAGAGATCATGAACCTAAATTTAGAAGTTAAAAATATGACACCATCTTAAAGAAGGCACCCAGCTGTGGTTTTCTTTGAGATACTTTGCATTAGGGAAAAGCAAAGCAAAGCATATGTGGGAATATAAGATATGGCACAATTCACAAAGCGAGGCAATACATTTGCAAAGGGCTGCTGAAACTAGAACTGGACATTGCTGTGGGAGTGGAGAAATGGTCCAGCCACTTCAGCAAACAACTGGGAAGTTTCTCAAAGGCGAACAATGTCATCACGTGATCTATCAGTTTGTGCTCTGGGATTTGTCAGGAGAACTGAGAGCACACATCTACACATTCTACTAGAATGTTTACAGGGGCACTGCTGGTGGTGCCCGGGATGGAAAAGGTCCAAACGCGCATCAGCTATGAAAAGGCAAATGCACATAGTGAATTCTTATAAATCGCTGTTGAGGCAAAAAGAGAATGGATCAATAAAAAGGAAGAAAGTACTGATAAGGACAGATATGGACAGAACTTGAAAAACCCTGAACTACACAGGAGAAGCCGGTAAAGATGGCTACATATTGTTAGATTTCATTGGCATAAATTTCCAGAAGAAGAACATATTTCATGGCAGGAAAACAAATCAGTGATTATCGAGGTCTAGGGATGGTGCTGGAGTGGAATGGGGGTGATCAGACAGGATGAATTATTTCTTTTTGGTTGGTGAAAACAGCTAAAGTTAGTTCATGTGCTGGCTGCAGATCCTCACAGGTAACAAACCTCACTTGATCAAGCTTTTCAATTGGATATAATTTGTGACATATAAATCTTATTAAGTTATTAAAATGAAGTACTAGCATATCCTGCATCATAGATGAACTTTAATACATAATTTATATGAAAAAAGCTAAACACAAAACACATGTTGCATTTTTTTTAAGTGAAATGTCTAGAGAGGGCAAATGTACAGACGTGGAAGGTGAAGTGAGTGGCTGTGAAGGAGTTGGGGTGAGGGAGGATTGGTAAATGGGGTTTCCTTGTTGTATAGCTGGAGGTTTCCATTTCTCCTGCCCAACCTATGGTTGGGACAAATCCCTCCCACTTGCTTTCCCCAAGTAAACACACAGAGGCTTATATTAATTATAACTGTCTTCTCTTCAGCTCAAACTTATTACTGACTAGCTCTTACATTTAAATTGACCCATAATTCTTATTTATGTTTAGCCAAGTGGCTCAGTACCTTTTCTCAGTTCTGCCTTGTCATCTTGCTTCCTCTGTATCTGGCTGGCTCCTTTCCTCTTCCCTACATTCTTCTAAGCAGCTCACCCTGCCTATACTTCTTGGCTGGCTACTAGCCGATCAGTGTTTTTATTAAACCAGTGTACCAGGGCATTGTCCCACAGCATTGTTGAGAAGAGGGAAATCTTGTAAAGTTAAAGGGTGACTGTGGTGTATAACTCCATCAATACACTAAGCTATCCAACTCTATCAATATACTAAGGTATATACTACTGCATTAAAGAGTTTACTTAATGGAATATTAATTATATGATAAAGCTGCAGAAATACTTTAAAACTACCTATAGATTAATGCAGTCAACTTTTAGTATAGAACTGGCAGAGGGAGATAAACATGTTAGCATTTTCAGATTGGAGTCAAATCTGGCCGTTTTCCTGACTTTAAAGTTGGGTATTTGCTCTAACAATTAATTAATTAATTAATTAATTAATTAATTCTCACAGGTAGGATTAGAGTAGTTGGCCAACAGTAGTCCACTGTGTGCTTTGTCTGCTGCCTCTGTATGAATGAACAAATGCCTGAGAGAAACACTTACTTATAGGTGAAAAGATTTATCCTGGCTCCCAGCTTCAGAGGGTCCAGCCCAAAGTCACTTGCCCCATGAGCACGGGCAGAGAGCATCAGCAGGAGACTAGTGGAGGGAATCTTTCACTTCATCTGGACATGAAGCCAAGTGACGAGAGGGGCCCTAGGAGGCAGGCTGTCCTTTAGTGGGAAGCAGGTGATATTGCTTATGGCTAGATGCTTCCTCTGGCTAGATGGCACTTCCTAAGGTTTACAGATCCTTCCAAAACAGCATCACCGGAAGGGGTGGCATCAACACATGACCCTGTGGGGATGGAATATTCAAACTGGAACCCACATCATCTTCACAGTTGCCATGTAGCCCCAGGACACTGCAGCTATGCACGGGCTGCATCTGAGGAGAAAGGATGCGCTAGAGTCCCTATGCTAAACCAGGTTGCTTTTCAAGTCAGCTAATTTCACAGCGGGAGATTAATTAGGATGTCACATTGTTGCCCTGAAAACTGATGCAGTAAAAAGAGTGGCAGCTTGTGGCTGTCTTAGTTCAGCAAAACAAATGCTGAGAAATGTTTATGCCTGCAGTGTCTGGGTGCCTTTCATCTTGGCTGTAACTGAGAGCCGTCTCTCTTTAGACACAGAGGGGGCACTTCTGTGACGAGAAGTGTGTGCTGGAATAATTAAAAATCCAAAAGTCTATTTAAGTCTGTCATGGCCTCGGGTCAATAACCCGCGTCTCATATCAATGTCCTTATCAAAACTGTATTCTTCCATTCCTCTTAAATCAAGACACAAATAAGATATTATGTTGCATAGTTCAAATTACAGGCAGTAAATTCTTAACTGATTTTTAGAAGAAGTAGTATGCATTTCACGTGTGATTAGAGGATGCAACCATTGTCCCAGGTGGAATATAGCGTCTGTTGAGGAACACAAAAGCTGAGACTGGGCGCCACCAGGAGCTTTTTCAACACTAAAAGCTTTAGAGGAAGATGAGACTAAAGCAGGAGGAAGCAATTTATAAACTGGAGCATCCTACTTTGAAATTATTAATGCAACTTCAAATAATAGGGGCAACTTAAATACATACAGTTGAGTGTTGTGTTAATGTCCTACTGACTTGGACAGTCTGCATATGAAATAAAAAGATGAAAGAGATCAATGTATCCATCCATCTGCTATCGTGGAATGGGCATTAGTCAGGATTCCAAATTATCTTTAAACTGAAGGAATGATTAAGAAACACCTTACAAGCTGTGGTCCAGCTCATGTTCACTGCAATGGCTGTGGCGCTCTGGCTTCTCAGCAGCACCCAGGGGGTTCATCAGAGGGCTTGGGGTTGAATGGTCTCCCGAAATCCATACAATACCTTTAAATCCCATTTCTCTGTGTTGATGAGGTAAAAGCCTCCAGAGGCTCTGGTGTTTTGTTTGGTTAGGGACAAAGAAAAGTGGACAGCATTTGGCCCTGTTCTTGAAAGGTTCCTCATTGAGCTGAAGGGATCAAACATGGGAAGTGTGTCTTGAACATGGGCCTTCACTAAGAGATGGAATCAGGCCACACCTCCTCACAGCTTTCTCTAGGAGAGAGAATTAGAAGCAGTCTGTGGGATGACTTGACACTTCTCAATTTATGGTACCCAGTTTCTCCATGCTCTCTGTCATGTATGTTACACTGAACTAAACCCCATGATGTGAACCTCCCACCATCCCCTAAAAGGTTGTTTTAAGTCTGATTCCTCTTCACCCTGGGGATTGGGCTGCAGTATTCGGTGGGAATGGGGTTGTGGGGGTGGGGGATTTGTTCAGCAACGTGTTCTGAAAGCTTCTCTCTCAAAAGGCTCCTCTGGCTGTCTCCCCCATCCCTGTCATGGCTCCTCTCTCTGGTTCCCTAGCTCTGTCTTTCCCCACTCTGAGGAAGCTCTCCATGGCTTTTCAAGGGAATCCTCCCCTTCCCTTTACGGTTTACCCCACCTCAAGGACCTTTTTTAGCCTTGAGGCTCTTTGGCTCTAATAGACCTTGTACCTGAAGGGGACTGAGCTGGCTGGGGTTACATCAGCCTGCCATAAGCTAGAGTCACCAGAGAGGAAGGAGCCTCAATTGAGAAAATGCCTCCATCAGATCAGATGGTAGTGCATTTTCTTAATTAGTGATTGATGTGGGAGGGCCCAGACCATTATGGGTAAGACCTCCCTTGGCTTGTGGTTCTGGGTTCTATAGGAAAGCAGGCTGAGTAAGCCATGGGAAGCAAGCCAGGAACCAGCACCCCTTTGTCGCATCAGCATCAGCTCCTGCCTCCTCGTTCCTGCCCTCTGTGAGTGCCTGCCCTCAATGTTTTTGATGATGAACTGTTTTATGGAAGTGTGAGTGAAATAAACCCTTTCCTCCCCAAGTTGCTTTTGGTCATGGTGTTTCATCATAGCAATAGTAACCCTAACTAAGACAGGATTGTGCTCAGCTTCCTTTCTGGACCAATGACTACTATTCTTTTATTATATTTAACAGTATGGAGAGGGGAATATATTTGGTCACCATCGCTGATCTAGGAATCTAGGTGAAGATACACGTGATTAACATCTGTCTGGTTGCCTTTTGCCTACATTGTCAGAGCTCTGTGGAAATGGCACTTGGATGTCTGTCAAGGGTAAATAAAAACAAAAACAAAAAAACAACTTACTTTGACAGGTACCAAAGCAGCTTGCCATTGCCTCCTTGGACAGTATTATCATTATTCAAAAGATGTACTACTTAATACTCTGGCAGTATAACTATTCAATAGATGTGCTATTGAATCTAATTCTTGGAAAGGCTCACCCACAACCAGAGCATTCCTGACTTATTAGGACCCTCAGAGTAGTGGGAAAGGGGTGCTTGTTTTAAAGAGCTCTGCTGTGTAATCAGAGGATTGGGACCCCAGGAAAGGAAGAGAGAGCCTGAGCAGTAATCCACCTCCTGCACCTGGCTTGTCTCCTTTCCACGAGGTCTAAAGCAGATCGTGGGCTTTGGTGTCTGAATCTCAGCATACATTAGCCATGTGAGCTCATGTCTCTTCACTTGTAAAGAGAACTGAATGAAAAAGTTGCCTGAGGAGTTATGATGGAAAATGACATGCTGAAATTGACCCATCAGTGTGCATTTCAGAAGATCCTTCCTGTGAGAACGCAGAGATGGCTTTCTGTGGTCTTTGCTTTATCTTTGATGAGTTCCATGACATTTGGAGGATGCAACCACTGTGGCCCTGATAAAATACTTGTATTCTGAAGATTCCCAAACTGGGTACCAGATGCTGCTACACAAATCAGGAGCCTCCTCAACCTGAATCTAATTCATGACCTGGGTGAAGAATGAGGAATGAGGAGCAATTTGTAAGTATAGAATGCTAGCTTTAAAATATGAATATAGTTTAAAATAATGTCATGATTTTATGGTCTCGAGCACAGAATTTCCTCAGAGGATTTGGACAAATCACTGTGTGCGTATTAAGCATACAATTGCCAAGGGTATCCTTGGCAACCAAAGGGTAATTGCTCAGGAACAGCTGCCTTCTGGTAAGAAAGAGAGGCCAAGCATGAGTGAGGAATCATTCCAAAGCTTTCTGAGAAAACTGTAGACTAAACCCGTAAGCTCAGGAGGGATTCTTATGCTGTTAGCTATTAGGAGTGGTCACTCATCCAGTGTGACATTTTATTAGATGAAGTCAAACTCTGAAGGGCATCTAGGGAGAGAGCCCTTTGAGAATCAAGCTATTCAGTTAGTCTTGTCAGCAACATATTTAACTTATAAGGGGAGACTTTGTGAACTATCCACACTTCAGAAAATGAAGACTAGTAAGATATTTGGTGACTTAGATGCCATTTGAACAGGGTCATTTGCAAAAGAGTGTCACCTACAGGGTCACTTATGAAGGTAAAACCAGCTGTGAGTAAGTGGGTATAGGCCCTCAATTCATCAGTAAGCTAGAATACAGACTTTCATTTGGGATCATACATTGTATTTTGACTGTATTCAATCCCACTCCTCCTCCTAACGCCTTCCAAATCTACCTCCACCTCTCTACCTTCCCCAAATTCATGGCGTCTTTTTTTTTTTTTTCTGGTCTTATTAACCCATTGAGTCTAACTTGTTCTTTCCATGTAATCCTGGGTAAGGGGTCGACCTACTAGAAGCCATACTCTTAAAAGAAAGCTGAGTTGCCTTCCCCCAGAATCCATCAGTTCTCCACATCTCCTCTGTTAGGAATGGGAACTCATGAACACCTTCCTCTTCCATGCTGAGATGTTCCCTGACTTGTGCAGGTAACCATGATCTCTGTGAGGACATGAGTACAGCAGTCCTGTCCTGTCTAGAAGACATGGGTTTGTTCTAGTCTTCCCTGAACTCTGATTCTTAATGCTCTCATTCTCTGATGATACCTGAGTCTTGACAAGCAGGTTATGAGATAGATCTCATTTGTGGCTGCACAGACACTTCTCTGATAAAGTCTTAGAACTCTACTAATATACAAATTGAGATAAGAATTTAGAGGAAAGTTTGATATTATATCTGTTCAGCAGAATAATACTAGTATGTTCACTCTTAGGGCCTATAAAATTCCCAGCCTTCCAAATCTATGTATGTTTGTCTTCCTGTGGAGCAGGCTTTAAATCCAAATCAGAAAGGTATACTAAATATTCATGCCACTATTGTACCCATGAGTATATCTTGCCATGCCCGAAATGACTGCATTTCACAGGGTTCATAATTGAGGAAGACTTTCGATGATTTGTTTAACCCCAGCAGCCTGCATAGCACCTTCTAGTACCATGAAAGCTGGCCAGCAGGAAGGAAGCTTCCTGGTGAGTACCAACTCCACATCCTGTGACCAATGTGTGTGGTATCTTCATCAAGAAGGTTTTACCATTAAGTTCTCATGGGCAACAAAGAGCAATGGTAATAGCCTGTATTGTTTCAGGGGTTTCTGGGACACCTCTGACCCAAATTTGAGGAGAGATATCCCACACCCAGCACTGGGCTTTTTATTTAGCAACCTATGGTTTCAGGGGTGAGCATGCTCCCTTGAGTAGGGTAACTCAAACTAAATTCTTTTATATGATATAAATTATGAGTAAGTATTATTTATATGAAACTTATAAAACACTAGGTTTCCATATGGCCTTTTCAAACATTAGTTACCCCTCCCACAAGTGGATGAATTCTTTAGCGAGCTATTGAAATCTGGTATCTTTGCTTCAGAAACAGTTTTTTATATGTGTCCTCTAGGTGTGGCTCCTTGTGTAGTTCTAAAGAAGGGTGTAACTGTAGCTGACAGTGTAAGAATAGGACAAAAGGGAAAGAAATGAAGGCATAGAATATTCTGGTTTCATGAGTGCATTGGCAGACTGGGAGCTATGGCATTAGAGATGACCCTACTTGAGGTGACTTTTCAGTAACATCAGATTGTGTAGGGGAGAAGTAACATGTTCTAAACTACAGTGGGTAACATGGAGGGTAAACTACAGCAAAGACGCATGCACTCAGGAATATGTGGTTAGCTTGTTTTCATTTGTATGTTTCCAAAGATAGGAAATACATCTCAAGATCAATGCAGTCCCAAGAGCTGTTATACCAGGATTAAAAGAATTTCTTTATGATGTACACCCTAGCAAGAATCCAAATGATGTCTTGACCATTGAAGTCTGGCAAACTGCTTTTTACTGCACCTGGCCCAACAGCAGTGAGCCTTACAATGTGGACCACAGAGTGAACATGACTGGTAAAGAAGACAGACTGTATGACATGTCTGATCAGCTCTGCACTGGAGAGGAGAAGCTGGAAGACCTGAAAAATATCAATCTGTGTGCCTTAGCTCAGAATCACAAACAATGTCAAACAGGCTGTGAATGTTATCTATGGTTTATGCCCTGGACCATCTCAGTGGGTGTAAATAAGGATGGGGCCATTTATTTCTAATGACAACTGTGTGACTTTTTGAACCCAGACAAATAAGTTGCTTAGTTCAAGATAAGGGTGTAATCCATCTCTCTCTCTCTCTTTCTGCTTAAAACTCCTGATTGACCGCTGAAGCCGTTCCTCTTGGCATTCCTCTACCATTTCTGAGCCCCTTACTTTCTTGAACCCCCAGACACTACAGACCCATTTTGCACTTTCTCTGCTCCCCTTGCATCAAAGAGCAATTTCCCCAAAGAATCCTGTAAGAGTAATAAAGGAATAAAATCCAGAAACTCACCAAGATCCAAGTTCTAGGAAGTTATAATAAACATAAAATGAGAAGTTAGGTTATATTTTATATGTCAAAAAGATTCCCTTCATTTTAAAAAAGCTATTTGAAAACTCCCCATATTATAAAGAGGATTCTTTTTATGGTGAATAATCATCCTATAAACTATCATTTAAACATTGCAGTGCTAAACTTGCTCCAAGAGTAACAACTATTGCATGGAACAATGGGTTAAGGATCATTAGGGGACCGCATATCATGGTAGGAATGTGGATTAGTCCATAGCAAGGTTTATTCTCCTTAGTATGTCTCCACATGTCAGCAAGTCAAAATAACAAAAGCAAGACCTGACATTAGAATCTTAATATAGACACCTAAGAAAGTCTGATAGATGTATCAAGTAATTTTTTAAAATTTAACAACAAACTAGTATGTACTTTATACTTTTGAGTGTATCCTATTTCTGACTTAGAACATTTGTAACACCTTGTTAATTTCATGGTTTATATGGGCATTTCTTCCCTCCCTTCCTTCCTTCCTTCCTTCCTTCCTTCCTTCCTTCCTTCCTTCCTTCCTTCCTTCCTTCCTTTATTGAAGGTATGTCACCTCTTCTGTCATCCTCAGATTCCCAGCTGGCACTGACTTGAGCCCATATCTGATGGTAGGGATGTGTGTTCCAGCACTAAATGATAAACAAATACACTTGTAGGAAGTTTATCCTGGAAATGGTCAGGATGTAGACGTCTTTGAGCATTTCCTTGCTTAGCTATAATAAGAGACGAGAAAGAAAGAAAGAAAGAAAGAAAGAAAGAAAGAAAGAAAGAAAGAAAGAAAGAAAGAAAGAAAGAAAGAGAGAAAGAAAGAAAGAGGGAAAGGAAGAAAGAAAGAAAGAAAGAAAGAAAGAAAGAAAGAAAGAAAGAAAGAAAGAAAGAAAGAAAGAAAGAGAAAAAGGAAGGAAGGAAGGAAGGAAGAGAAAAAAGAAAAGAAAACCTTTCCCATGCATTTGGCAATGAAAATAGCACTTTTGTAAACTCCGGTAGTTTTATCTGGACTGAGATGGCAAGAGACAAAGGAGGAATAAGAGGCTGGGTGACCTGAAGTGGCCCTAGAGGTTCTACAGGTTGATGGTGATTAAAAAGCTCATGTGATAAACTCACTTAGTGAAGGCTTAGTGATACCGCATCACTAGGATAGTGAGGATTGTCTTTGCTTTACAGACCAGAAAATAAGAGCTTAATATGGGTTTTTACCAAAAGTTAAGATTTTTAACAGAGCCTAGGGAATTAATATCATCAGACACTGTAATCCAGTCTTCTACCAAGTTCTGCAGCCTTACTTGTCTGTGAAGAGCTGGTGATTGTACCATGTCCTTCGGATGAGGAATCTGAGTGATGCTAAGATGATGATCAGAAGTGTGTCCCTGAGTGATGTGTCTCCTTTTCCAAGCTAGGTTGACAAGGTGGGACAATAGTCAGAGAAGTGTTATTTTTATAAAGGCTTCTTGTCAATGTCTAACAGTCACCTTTCTCACACACTGTTGTACACTTGACCATGACCTCTTCGGGGCACCCTTCCCCTTGAATGGAACTATAGATTGCAGAGGCTTAGAATCGTTTTGTCTCTAAGAAAACTCAGTTAATATAAGAATACTGAAGGAAAAAAAAGAATAGTAAGAATTTAACAATATCAGACATGCACTCAGTGCTTTCTGGTTATTTTCACCCCAGTTGCTTTTATTCCCTTTCTTCTTAAGTACACATATTTTTCTTCTTTTTTCCCTTTTTATTCCCTTTCTTCTCCACATACACTTTTTTTTCCATTTTTCTTTTTCTCTTTCTGATGACCCCTTGATTTTAACTAGGATCTTCTGTGCTAGCGAGGGATTGGAAAGTATCCACTGGCGTGAGAGCACCATTTGATACACAGCAGAAGTCAATGACTAGCCCTCCCTCTAGTTCAGTAGGAAAGGCTGGCACCGCCTCAGGCCCTTCTCAATCCATGATTGGCTGTTGGTGGGCCCCGTCACGTACAACCCAAGACTGGCTACCAGAGCTGCCATGAGGACACATTTGCAATAGTTACCACTATTCTCTTCCCCCTTTCTCCCAGTTCTTACCCTACACCGACACTGGGATTTTGTTTGATAAACAATGGATTCTAGAGGCACATTAGCCCACTGTGCAGGACCATTTCACCTGTACTTTTAAATTAGCTAACAAAGTAGAAGGTTCCCACATGGCTTTTTCATACATCCTTCATGTCAGTTAACCCCCTTTCCCAATCCTTTCATCTTTTCTGTTCTACATCCCCATTGCTGACTGAACCTTTCCATCTCCAGCGTCCCTCCTCTTTACTTTCATATCACCCATGTTCTCCTAGTCCACATCCATTATGACACACACACCCCCCCCCATGCTACTATTTTAGTTTCCTGGCTTCTACAGGCACTCCAGGTTAGATACATAAAGTTAAAATTAGAAGTTAAGATCCACATATTAAGAAAATAGGCAAACCCTTGTCTCTCTGGGTATAGGTTACCCCATTCAGTATAACTTTTCCAGTTCCATCTATTTACCCATGATTTCCATAGTTTCATTTTTCTTTACAGCTGAATAAAATTCCATTGTGTGTTTGTACCACATTTTCATTATGCAGACATCCATGGATGGACAGCTAGTGTGATTAAGCTCATCTCAAGTAGTCATTTCCTGGAAAAAGAAGTGTTCTGTTTTTCTTAAGGCAATTAGAATCTCCCCACAATAGCAGCATAGACTTGATTGAATTTGACTGTAGTGCGTGTTTATCCAGCCCCTTTACTAGACTGTTGAGATTTGCCAAGGTAGAAAATGGGTCTCTGGGCTTTCCTATCCACAGACCCTGATAACCCAGGGGAAAGGGGATATGGCATGGGCTGATATTTAGAAGTGGAAGAAATCTAGGAAAGATATAAAAACAAAACAAAAATACCCTCACTTCCCTTCATCTAGAGATAGTTGGGAGTATTTGATACCACAATGCCAAATATTAAGATTTTCAAATGTGGTGGTATTGTGTTCCCTAAAATATTGTGCACCCTAATAAACTTATCTGGGGTCAGAGAACAGAACAGCCACAAGATACAGAGGCTAGAAAATGGTGGCACTCACTCCTAGCATTCCAGAGGCAGAGATCTACCTGGATCTCTGTGTGTACAAGGATACAGCCAAGCATGGTGAGTGATGGCAGAAAGCAGAAAGGTATATAAGGCATGAAGACCAGAAACTAGAAGCTTTTAGCTGGTTAAGCTTTCAGGCTTTTGAGAAGCAGTTCAGCTGAGATTCATTTGGATAAGGACTCAGAGGCTTCCAGTCTGAGGAAACAGGATCAGTTGAGGACTTGGCGAGGTGAGGTGGCGGTAGCCTAATCTGCTTCTCTGATCTTCCAGCGTTCACCCCAATATCTGGCTCCAGGTTTGTTTTTATTAATAAGACCATTTAAGATTCCTGCTACCTTCATACATGTATATGATGTTCATGATCGTACCTACTCCCCCATTGCTCCCCTATTACAAAAGTATAAGACTTCCTACTGGTAAATGCAAAAAGAGACAGATAAAATTAAATTTAATGATTTATTTAACCTAATATGTCTAAAATATTGTTTACCATGTTATTATAATAATATGAAAATAATATGAAACTATTGCTAAAATTTTTAGTCTTCATTTTTCTCAAAAATCTTCATGATCCAGTATGCTTATTCTATTCATTTATTTTATTTTATTTTATTTTATTTTTAAAGATTTATTTATTTATTATGTATACAGAAAAGGGCATCAGATCTCATTACAGATGGTTGTGAGCCACCATGTGGGTGCTGGGAATTGAACTCAGGACCTCTGGAAGAGCAGTCGGTGCTCTTAACCTCTGAGCCATCTCTCCAGCCCCCCCCTTTTTTTTTTTAAAGATTTATTTATTTATTATGTATACAATATGTATGACTACAGGCCAGAAGAGGGCACCAGATCTCATTACGGATGGTTGTGAGCCATCATGTGGTTGCTGGGAATTGAACTCAGGACCTCTGGAAGAGCACTCAGTACTCTTAACCTCTGAGCCATCTCTCCAGCCCCCGCTTATTCTATTCATATAGCACCTCAATTTGACCAACCACTTTTCATGTTTGAATTATCAACCCTGATACAGTAGATAATAAAAATGAAAAGGAAAATTACTATCTTATGCTTTAATGAGTTTCAAATTATTCTCTTAATAAAACTCTATGTTCTGGACAACTAAATTTTACCAGGTTTAAAGCTTTTGTACTAGTTGAAAGTCTTGCATTTATAGCCTACAATCAAACAAAAACAGTGTTTGCTAGAAATGGAGATTGAAAAACAGATACCACAACATCCTAAATTATCAATTAGACAATTATAGTGATATTTTGTTTGTGATGTAACAAATAAAGCTTGCCTGAAGATCAGAGTGCAGAGCTAAGCCACTAGTTAGCCGTAGAGGCCAGACAGTGGTGGCACACACCTTTAATCCTAGTGATCACTGTGAATTCAAGGCCACCCTAGGCTACACAAGATTGATCCAGTCTAAAAGAAGAATAGAGCCAGACAGTGGTGGCACACACCTTTAATCCTAGTGATCTCTGTGAATTCAAGGCCACCCTAGGCTACACAAGATTGATTCAGTCTAAAAGAAGAATAGAGCCAGGCAGTGGTGTCACACACCTTTAATCTCAGCACTAGGGAGGTTGAGACAGGAAGTGATGTGGCTGGACGGAGAAAGGAATATAAGGCAGGAAGAGACAAAAGGTCATTCCCTTTCAGGTTGAGAATTTGTAGAGGTAAGAACTAGTACCTAGCTGCTCTGCTTCTCTGATCTTTCAGCTTTTCTCCTAATATCTGGCTCTGGGTTTTTATTAAGACCAATTAAGATTCGTGCAACAGACAATAGTGGAGAAAAAAATTACACTGGTCAAGTTGGAGAATGCATGTTCACAGGCCTAAGTTTGAGTTTGTTCTCTCAAAGTGTTTGACAGTGTTTTGGGACCCCCGAATCATGAAGGGTTAGTTGCTGTGATATACCTATGTATATATAGAAAAGTGAAGTTTTATACCTTTTTTTCAGACACAAATGGACTGTAAAATATCAGCATTATTTCCAGGAACCAAATGAGTTTCCCTAAGTACAGTAAATATTGTATCTGTGTAAATATTCAGGATGTTTTGGATACTTTCAGAGATTGCAATTTTAAATATTAGTTTTGCTATTTTGTCTTTATTCTTCAAGCATTCCAAACACACTTATGTCTGGCTCCTCTAGTTTATTGCTCTTCCTACACTTTTTCTCAGCAGTTTTTAGCTTCCCCATTTTATTCCTATTTTCATTGTTCAGTGGTTTTTATTAAATTTCATTGACATGTATTCTTTCTGATTTTATTATTATTTTTATATTAATTCCCTCATTATTTTTTTAGATATTTTTCTGGTTTCTTTCCTGAGTAAAATTAATCTTTTTATTTCTTCCATTTTCATATCCATTTATTTTTTAATTTTTTTGTTTTAATTAAAAATATGTTTAAGCATCCATGAGAAAAGTCATGAATATTTATGAAGTATTGTGTGATGTTATCATACATGCATGCATTGTGTGATATTTAGGTCATGTTAAGTACATATCTTCTCAAATCATTTATCAGTGCTTTATGGTGAAAATATTCAAGTTTTTAAATATGATATATTATTATTATCTGTAGTCATTCTAGTATACAGTTGCACACCAGAACATCTTACTACCATCCACTGTATCTTGTATCATTGGCCAATCTTTCCCTCTCTCTCCTTCTCCCTCATGCTCTTTGGCTTTTGGTAATCACACACTATGTTCTTCATCTCTAAGGAGATCAACTCTTTGAAATTATTTCACTTAGTATAATGATCTCCAGTTTCACCCATATTGTTGTGAATGAAGCATTTCATCCCTCTGTGTATAAATGTATTCTATTTGGGCATACATACTCTATTTTCTGTACCCATTCATCAGTTGATGATGTGGGACATTTCTTGGGTAGTCTGAGTGGTGATGCATATGAATGTAAAGATGTTTCTTTGATAAACAGATTTAATCTCCTTTGGCTATGTATGCATGTTGGGATTGCTGCGTATGTAGCTGTTCTGTTTTCAGTTTTTGAGTGATTTGCACAATGGTTTCTATAGTGTCTACACTAATATATATTTACACTGTTCATATGAAGTACTAGTGTGTTCACACCATCCATATGAAGTACCAATGTATGTTCAAACCATCCGTGTAGAGTACAAACTTACATTCACCCCACCCATGTGGAGTACCAAATGCACATTCGCCCCATCTATGTGAAGTACTAATGTTCACATCATCTATATGAAGTACTAATGTATGTTCACATCATCCATGTGAAGTACTAGTGTATCTTCACACCTTCCATGTGAAATATTAATGCACATTCCCATTGTCCACGTGGAGAACTACTGTAGGTTCACACCATCCATGTGGACTAATGTGCTTTCACACTACCCATGTGAAGTGTTCTGACTTCTCCACATCCTCACAGCGTTGCCCCTTGTCTTTCTGATAATAGCCCTGCTTACTGGTGAAGGTTGGTTTAATTTTCCCAGCAGTTACAGTAGCCTGCTCTTTCTTCAACTAACGTTCTTAGAGCCTTTGTCAAAAATCTTTTGGTTGGGGAATGCACAGATTTCCATCTAAGATTTTTTTTCTAGACCATTGGTCTATATGTCCTATTTATGCCAGCATCACTTTGTGTTGATTCTTATGATTTTTTTGTGTGTATACATATGATATATGTATACAATGTATGCATGTTCATTATGTCAAATAGTAAGCCTCATTATGCTATTTTACATACATACCCAATGCATCCAATCATATTTCCCCCCGCACCCCTCTTGTCTCTCTCCTTGATCCCCTTCTCCTCTACAATTAGTCTACTTTTACCTTCATGCCTCTAAAAAACATAGATTCCAATATGAGTGAGAATTATGATATCTGTATTTTTTGAGTCTGCCACTCCCTTTTAACATTTTGGAAGAATTTAAAGAGAGACCATTATTATATCATTAGATCTACTAATACTTCAAACATGACTTACCGAGAAGACACTTTTTTTCTGGATTTTTATTTAATAACAATAACAAAAAATATTGCTGATTCAATTTTATTATAGGCCCATTGATGTAACCAACCGTCTTATTAAATAAGAAACACAGAAACAATGCAAAAGAGAAAGCCGAGAGGTCAGAGCTCAGAGCTAAAATCTCACCCTTCCGCCTGCGGTGTCCCAGCTTCCCGAATGAGGGTTCTCTTTCCTGTCTGTTCGTCTATTTAAAGTATTTTGTTCTGCCTTCTCATTGGTTGTAAACCCAAACACGTGACTGCCTCATCACTGTCTGAATGTACAGCCCCCTAGGTCTTAAAGGCATATGTCTCCAATGCTGGCTATATCCCTGAACACACAGATATCTATGGGATTAAAGGCGTGTGCCACCACCACCACACTCTTGCTATGGCTCTAATAGCTCTGACCCCCGGGGCAACTTTATTTATTAACATACAATCAAAATCACATTTCAGTACAATTAGATTACCACCACACATTGAAGTTTCCTGTCTTCCTGGCTCCTTTACATTCTTTTGGTTAAATCTCAGGAGGCTGTATGTGCTTAAGAATCTGTCAATTCCATCTAGGTTGCCAAATATAGGTCTACAGCTCATCGTAAGAACAGCTTAAAACAAAGGCCTGGTTGGCTTTTGTCTCTCACCAGCAGGCTCCAGGCTGATGGACTGGTTCAGCAAATTCAAGGCCTACTCAGGACATAGTACACAACAGCTGTGGACCAGTCAACCACCCTAGCTTTCTTCAAAGGGATCAATCCCAAATTAGGGGAGGAAGCTTCTTCAGAGGCTTTAAAAACCCAGCCATAGAAAAGAGACGGGATTTTTCTGTTTTCTGAATGCCCGCTCTGCTTAGCAGAAGGTCTTTTTCTCTTTGTGTCTGCTGCATGGCCCCACCCCCACCCTCACATCTGCAGCTGCTGGTTCTGTCTGTGGTGTTTGAAATCTCTCTGCTGCCTCCTTTTGCCCTTGAGATTTTTCCTGCCTCTAGTTTCTTATTTATATTTGTCTTGATTTTTTATTATGTTTTTCTTTAATACTGGGTTGTTATTGCTTTCCTAGCTTTTTGAATAAATGACAGATGGTTTATTTTCTATTTTTACTTTTTCCAATGTAGACATCAATGGATATAAATTTCCCTATTAGCACTTTTTTTGGCTGTATCCCGTAATTTTAAATTTTCTTTTCCTTTTTCCCCTTTTTAGTTTGCTATAAATGGTGGGCAAGTGCCCCATCACCAAGCTATATCTAGAACCCTTAAGTTTTACATTCTTATTGAAGACAATTTTGTTTATCCTCAAGCACTTTTCTAAGAATCTTTGTTTCTGCTTTAATTACTGTGTTTATTAGAGTATGTTTTCTTATTAATGATGGTTGTTTCTATTTTAATTGCTGTGATTATTAGAGCAGTTTTTTTAATTGATGGTGGTGATAATGATGGTGATGGTAGCGGTAACTGTAGTGGTGCATATGCACATTTTGGAGGAGAATTAGTATTTGCTGGAATGTTTTGATTTTGAGTTTGTTTTCTTCCCATAGTTGACTTGACAAGGACAGATGCTTTCACTGGCTTCCAAAGTCCCTATTTGAAGACTGCCCTCTACTGGCACAGGGAAGGGTAGTTTCTTTCATGGAAACACTTGTGGTAAGGGAGAATTTACTACCTCTCTGACTGCTTGCTTCAGTCCAGCTCTGTAGGATGGTTAACCCTTCCTCTTACGTCTTTACTTTTTTGTCAGCATCCAAAGGACTTGCGTCGGTTTCCTCCCCTACCTTCAGTTCCCACTGAAGTGGTGTCATGTTCGGTGTCGCTGTGAGTCCTGTTCTTCCGCCCTTTTTCTATAACAAATGCTTCGTTCTTGAGTTTCTTTCTTAGTAATTCACTTTTCTCCTCCCCTCTCTTTCCCCAGTCTAGCCCCTCTAAAGTCCCCCCTCTCTCCAACTCCTTCCACCCCCTCCCCACTCTCAAACTGATAGCTTCTTATCATTGCATACATATTGATATGTTTTAGTGTGGGAGAGAACATCACTTTATTTCAGAAAGGTTTAATCTGTTCTCCATGGACCTTGGGTTCTATGCTCTCTTCTGTTATTTTTTTACATAGTTCTTTACCAATTCAGAGTTTTCTGCTTGTGTACGGTTGAAGAGGGAATTTCTGAGACGGCTTTCCTGGCATTTCATGCCTATTTCCTTGCTCATAAATACCTTACAGTTTCTGATACTCAAAGGCTCTTTGTGATGTCAAAGTCTGGGACATGTGTGAAGGTTTTTGTTTTGAATTCATGCTGTCTTTTCGCAGGATGTGTAGTGATTTCTCAGAGCAGCACGTATGGTTACCCTGGGACAACCCTGGAGCATCTCTTCCCTCTGACTGTAGATCTAGAAGGACCTTATTTCTTTCCGGTTTTCTTCTCATGTATTCCCAGGGAAGATGAGTAGGAGGCGAGGAATTCATAGGTTTGTAAGTTGAGGTAGGAAACCTTGTAACTGGGTATTCTATGTATGTGTACAAATGCGTTTTGAAAAGTTTGAACATATCGTTTAAAAATTTCTACTCTGGAGTGTTAAATAAACAACAGTCAAGTCTTATAACCTAAGATTTTATTTTATTTTATTTTATTTTATTTTATTTTATTTATTTATTTATTTATTTATTTTTTTGGTTTTTCGAGACAGGGTTTCTCTGTGTAGCTTTGCACCTTTCCTGGAACTCGCTTTAGAGACCAGGCTGACCTCGAACTCACAGAGATCGGCCTGCCTCTGCCCCCAAATGCTGGGATTAAAGGCGTGCGCCACCACCGCCCGGCAAGATTTTATTTTTAAAGTCATCTTGGGAGGTAATAGAGGTCAGGATTTTGAATAAGTATACTGGTTTTTGTTTTTTGTTTTTTAATGTGAAATGCTTACTCCAGAAAAGTTTATTTTTTTCTTACTGTTGTCATTTTGATTGTTACTACTTATTTGTCATTATCATTACAGCATTCCCATATACTCTCCCTTCTCCAGTCCTGGATGTGAAAACCACGGCTTTCCACAGTACTCCCCCACTGAACTGTGTCTCTGCTCCCTCTACAGCAATGGGGGTAGGGGTGGGGAGGCACTTTGATACACAGGCCACACCTGTCAGGATCTCAAGTATTTCCTACCAGGCAGCACACAGCCACCACACTCTCCTAAGAACCAGAGAGGGCAAGAGAAACCAAGGAACAAAACACCCATCCAACAAAGACAAGACAAGATATCAGCACCTAGAATTGCAATGTTCCTAAACTCTGGTACTCAGATGCCATGATAAGAACACAACCATCAGCAGCCAGAATGACATCTCTCCACTACAGCCCAGCAATCGTACTGCAGCAGGCCCTGAGTATTGCAACAGAGCTGAAACATGAGAAAAAGCCTTCACGGAGAGAGGTCCTTAAAGAGGAGACGAATAAATCCCTTAACGAAATCTATGAAAACACAAACGGTGGAAGGAAATGAACAAAACAGTTCAAGATCTGAAAGAGGAAATAGAATCAATAGAGAAAACCCAAACTGAAAGAAATCTGGAAATGAAAATTTTAAGAACTTGAACAGGAATCTCAGAAGCAGCCTTCACCAACAGAATACAAGAGATGGAAGAATCCCAGGCACTGAAGACACGGTAGAAGAAATGGATACATCAGTCAAAGAAATTATTAAATCTAAAAATATCCTGGCACAAACATCCAGGAAGTCTGGGACACCATGAAAAGACCAAATGTAAAAAATAATGGGAAAAGAATGAGAAGACTCACAGGTGAAAGGCACAGAACACATTTTCGACAAAATCACAGAAGAACATTTTCCCACCTAAAGAAGGAGATGTCTATCAAGGTACAAGAATCAGACAGAACAGCACATAGCCTGGACCAGAAAATAAATTTCCCTCAGCACAGAATAATGAAAACATGAAATGTAGAGAACAAAGAAAGAATATTAAAACTGCAAGGGAAAGACTAGGCAACATATTAAGGCAAACCTATTAGAATTACACCTGACTTCTCAATGGAGACTCTAAAAGCCAGAAGGGCCTGGACAGATGTGCTGCAAACTCGAAGAGACCACAGATACCAGTCCAGAATTACTTTATTCAGCAAAACTTTCAATCAAAATAGATGGAAAAAATAAGACATTCCACGATAAAACCAAATTTAAGCAATATCTGTCTACAAATCCAGCCCTACAGAAGGTGCTAGAAGGAAAACTACGAGGTAAAGAGGTTAAATACACCTAAGAAAACACAATACACAAGGAATAAATAATCCCAGACCAATAAACTGAAAGAGGGGACGCACACACCACAACAAAATAACAGAATCAACAATCATTGAGATATCTCAATGGTCTGAATTCCCCAGAGGGGGGAAAAAACACAAGCTAATAGACTGGATTGGAAAACGTGCTCCCTTTTTTTTTCTTTCTTTTTTTTCTACACCCAAGAAACGACTTTACCATTACCTCAGCATAAAAGAATGAAAAAGATATTAGAAACAAATGTGCCCAAGAAGCAAGAAAGTGTAGCCATTTTAATATCTGACAAACTAGATTTCAAACCAAAACTAATCAGAAGAGATAGGAAAGGTCACTACATACTCATCAAAGGAAATCCACCAAGAGGACATGGCAATTCTTAATATCTATGGCCCAAACACAAGTGCACCCAAGTTCATAAGAGAAACACTACTGCAACTTATATCACATATAGACAGCCACACACTGATAGTTGGAGACTATAATACCCTGCTCTCAGCAATACACAGGTCATTACAAACAAAAACAAAACAGAGAAATGCTGGAACTAATTGACATTGTAAGCCAAATGGACCTAACATATTTACAGAACATTTTACCAAAACACAAAGGAATATATGTTCATCTAAGTACCTCATGAAACTTTTTCCAAAATTGACCACATATTCATACATAAAGCCAGTCTCAACAATTATAAGAAAATTGAAATAGCTCCCTGCATCCTTTCTGACCATCTCAAATTAAAGCTGCGTTTCAGCAACAGAAACAACAGAAATCTTACAAACTCACAGAACCTGAACAACTCACTACCGAGTGAAGAATGGGTCAAGACAGAAATAAGAAAGACACGAAAGACTTTCTAGAATTTAATGGAAGTGGACATAACAACATACCCAAACTTACAGTACAGAAGGATCTCCCAAGGAAGGAGAACTAGACACATAATTATGGAGAGACAGGGGTGGGGTGGAGACTAGATTGGGAGGATTAAATGTTGGGGGGAGGGAGGTAAAGGAAGGAATACAGAAGGGACGGCTTACACTAAGGGCTATTTGAGGGATCATAAAGAAACCTACCACAGCTTCTTTATATATATATATATGAAAGAGATCTAAATGAAATTACCAAACAAGGGAGATGAAGTCCCAACTAGACATATCTCACCACCAAGTGAAACCTCCAGTGCCAGAAATGGGTTGCATAAAATTTATTTGTTGGCCTCATGGAAACCCACAAATAACCCAGGCAATTACTAAGGCCGTTGGTTGCTCTCTACAAGCTTATGGTAATACCTTTTGCTGAAGACAATACCTACATAATCTCATTGAATATGGAAAAGCCATACTGGTGCCTAAGTAGAGTCTTCAGGCCTCCTGGTATTGAAAGGTACTTTGCATGTTACCAGAAGAGAAAGGTAACAACCAACCTAGTTACAAATACTCCTGTCTACAGTGGGGACCTGTCTGCATGATGCTCTGATACAACAGTGGCACAAACACGGTGGGACTAACCAACCACACTCTGATGGAGTTTAAAGCCTGTTCCATGAGATGGAACCCATACCTGACACTGCTCAAGTTGTCAAGAACCTAATACTAGATAGGCCAGGGACCTAAGTGGATACATACCTCCACCCCAACCCAGAAGCAGAAGCTATTATCATTTGATAAACACCCAACATGAAAAGTTAGTTTTCTCCAAGAGAGTCTCACTGGGAAAACAAATTATTCTTAAGGGTAGATTGCATGCCCAGAGTAGATGGTCTACAGAAAACAAATTCAGCCACATTTGTAGAGATTCATTGTCTTGTGATGTTCTGTCATGACTTTTTAAAATTTTATTTTTATTATACACACAAACACACACAGA
This sequence comes from Peromyscus maniculatus bairdii, assembly GCF_049852395.1. NCBI lineage: Eukaryota > Metazoa > Chordata > Mammalia > Rodentia > Cricetidae > Peromyscus > Peromyscus maniculatus. The sequence goes on from NC_134857.1 coordinate 46,336,976, forward strand.
GTATACAGAGCATATATATATAGGTATATAGGAGAGAGAATTCACTCTCTCTCTCTCTCTCTCTCTCTCTCTCTCTCTCTCTCTCTCTCTCCTACAGGTTTTTTGTGCATATAATATGGCTTCCAGTTTAGTATTTTTATGGCATTCCTGAGTGTGCAAATGAGTGAGTCTCTGCATCTATATCTGTTTCTTGTGCTTTTTGCCTGGGCTCTTTTCCTTGTATGTCATTGTTTTTTCCTATTCCAGTGTGTTAGTTTTTTTCTTATTTTATTTTATTATTATCTGTTGGAAGCCTGTTTGTTTTCTAATGAGAGAGAAGGAGAGTGGATTTGGGTGGGAATGGAGATGGGAAGGAACTGGGAGGAGTAGAGGGAGAGGAAACTCTAATCAGGATATAGTATATGAGAAAAAAAAACCCTCTATTTTTGATAAAATGACAAAAGAGTAAAAAAGAAAAAGAAACCTGGAATTTAGTTCTTGAGCCACATTAGCTCTATCAAGGGCTCAGCAGCCTTGTGTAGCCTGGGGCTACCACATAGGACGACACAGATGTGGTATGCTTCTGACACTGCAGAAAGGACAGAGCTGCTTAACCAGAACAGTGTCACATCTTCTGTGACTCTGAGCCTATTCCCTGCATGGTGAACTACTTCATGGATGACTCTTGACACTCTTCTGTTTGTTTCCCTTAAGCTAAGTGTAGTGCAGGGGCTCATGTCCTACATGGAAAAAAGAATAAAGAAAATGCTGCTGTTCGTTCAATGTTTACAGGAATCTTATTCTATTAAAATAATAGAAAAACAATAAAATTTAGCAAATTTCTATTTTAATATTATTCCAATATGGTACAATCATACTTTTTCTTAACTTCTCTACTAGAATTAATGTATTTGTATATTGCAGTTGCTTCCAATGCAGTCTGCTGACCCACCTCAGTCAGTGAGGCTAAGTCTCCCAGGATAAAAGAAAACGCCAAAGATCTGAGTTGGGTGATGAGGGCCTCAAGGCTTTTGATCTCAAGAGCAATGCAAAAAGAACACTTCTCATTTTCATACAGAAGCAAGCAATACACGAGGTGATATTTACAGTCATCTTAAGCAAATACAAGTATAGCAAGGGAATATGCCTAGTGTGATGTTTAATTATCTTTGATCATGTGAAAGAGCCAAGAACATTCCTCCCAGGCCTTTGCCTTTCCCACAGGGATAGTGCGAGCATGGCAGCGCATTCTCTTTATGTCCTTGCTTTCTAGTGAATCCACTTATCATAGTTTATGCAATTCTTTCTAAGACACTTTGTGGGAAGAATATTCTGCACTCTGCCCCATCCATAGTTCACAATCAGTTCACAGCTTTCTTACACACCCACCCACCCATGCACTGTAGTAGTTAAACACAAATTTCATAAGCATTTACATCAACAGTACACATTGATTAGTGATTGAAGATTTCACAGGCTTACATTGTGGATTGATTATTTTTCTGTTGGTTTTCGAGATTGAGCTCACTCTGTAGCCCAGGCTGCTTCAAACTCACCATCATCCAGAATTAGCCCTCCACGTCTGGGATTGCAAGTATGTGTCACCAAGCCTGACCCAGAAAAGGTATCCTACCCCTCCTTGAAATAAGAATACCTCCTCCAATTGAGATATAAACACTTATAAATTCTGAATTTTAAAACATATCTCTATTTATAATATAAAAATACAGGAGTCGCCGGGCGGTGGTGGCTCACGCCTTTAATCCCAGCACTCGGGAGGCAGAGACAGGCGGATCTCTGTGAGTTCGAGGCCAGCCTGGTCTCCAAAGCGAGTTCCAGGAAAGGCGCAAAGCTACACAGAGAAACCCTGTCTCGAAAAACCAAAAAAAAAAAAAAAAAAAAAATACAGGAGTCTAGGAAGATAAAGAGCACGTATCCTGAAAACATGAGACCTGAAGACCTAATATTCAGTGACCCCATAAAAGGCAGGCATGGCTATGTACACTTGTAACTCCAACACTGGAGGGCAGAGGCATGTAGAAATGGAGAGCTTGATGGCCAGCCAGCCTAGCCAAACCAATGAGCTGCAGTTCCAATGTGAGACCCGGCCTCAAGACAGTAAGTTGAACAACATTAGAGGAAACCACAGCAAATCTTGCTCTAACTTCTGCATACACATATGTCGGTGCATACTCACATGATTGCACCATATACACAACATAGTGCACACACACATACACACACCCAAAATAAACAAATTAATTAAGATAAAATTAAAAATATAAAGGGAGACCTGTGTTAACTACAGGAATGTCTAAACTCATATAACAAGAAAATATCTATGTGCTACATCTCTCTACTTTTCCTACTTTTTGCTGTTGTACAGGTTGTTTTCTTTTTCTTCTTCTTCTTCTTCTCTATTGACCATTCATGGCCCATGTTTGACTTTAATACAGTGATGGGGAGAAATCATTGTTTGAATATCTCAGCTTTGCTGAGAAGGAATATCTTTCAGGTTCTCAAGATGATTCTTGGGGACATAGGCTTCCCCTAAAGGAGGAATAGACTTATCAAATAGTCTCATCTCCAGAGTATCACAGGCAAGGCGCCTGCCTGGTCTTGATCCCCAGAACCAGAACTAGTCTGAGCATTAGTATGGCATTTCTGAGCTCAATCACAGGACCATCCTGATGGAAACATTCTTTCTAGACTCCTTTGTGCTGTCTCTGTATAGTATCTTGTCCAAGGTACCCTGGGTTCATCTCCGTTATAAACAGAAAAGTCTCCATGGGAATCCAATGAGAACTTTCTTAGTTTCTTAGTTTCACAGTAGAAGATACTTTAAGACTTCTGTTATATCCATTGCATTTGTCTTTGCGTGCAGATGTGTGTCCTCCAGGGACCTGTGAACAGATTTGTCACAGGGAACCTTATGTTGCTTTGATTGTCTGCCATGTACAGATGGATGTGTCAGAAAATCCAGGTGGAGAGGAACATTTTCTCAGTGATACTAAATCAAAATTAAACATGTGTTGGCCAATAGGTCATTGGGAATCCTTTTGGTAAATTGTGTAAACTGTGTACGACAAAAACATAAAATTCACCAAAATTCTGTGCAATGTGAAAAAAGCTACAGTGTGAATTTTCATTTTCAAAGCAGCTAAAGTTGGGAAAGACCTACAAATATGAAACTGAAAAGGATGATACTAAGCAACATTTGTGAAATGTGAAATATGAATAAATTCACAGTCTTCAAATTCCTTGCTTATGAACTAGATTAAACATTAACTATAATTGGAGGAAAGTCATCCAATTGTCTTCATGTTCTAAGCACTGAGAGCACATGCCTTGCACAGATTCTGCTGCATGAACGCCTACAACAGTCTGCTCAGTTGCTGCTCGCTGGAGCTGACTTTTAGCAGGCTCGGGCTGTGGATTTTATTGATGCTGGTTTGCAGTGTTTCTGTTAAAAGGACGCAATTGTACTTGTCTTTTGTCAAATGGCCCTTAAGAGCAGATCATACTTTAAAAACATGCAGTGGGCCTAGGGAAAAATGAGCACACTGTAACCTGAGCAACTCCCTGGTGTCAGGTCTGCAGAGAATTCCAGCCATAGGAGTCAGCACAGCACTCGGAGTGATGAAAGGAAACTCCAGTCTTTACCTGAATTCTTATTAACAGAAATCCATTTCGCTGACTAACATAAACTCACCTTGCGGTGAATTTTCTTGTTCGCCCATACTCTCCCTTAGACTCTCCATCCTGACCCCTCTTCCTCGCCTCAGGGACCATGGTTGCTACTTTGTTTCCCTTCCTATCTTCATTCTCTCTATCCACTCAGATCTGCATGTAGGGTTGGGAATATCCGAATGGGCAGCTGTAAAATTCTGTTCTGGGAGGGGATATTGAATGGTACATTGAAAACACAGTGGGTTTAAATAAACAGCCTTGTCCAAATAATAATCTTATTGATCATTTCACCTCAGTAGTTATTCACCCCATTTCTGGATTGTTCTGAGCTTTATGGAGAAGAAAAAGAGGAACATGCCAGTAGAAAATACCAGCTCGGAAAAAGCTGAAATGGAAAAGAAGATCTAAATTCCTAAAAGTAAAAGTAATCCTCAATCTATAGGTGTATCTGCACACTCCATTTTATCATGACTAATTTGAGACACTATATAGATTTTATATGAGGGTTATTTCAATGATTCTTGCAGAGTTTTCCAACTTTTTTACATTGAGACATGATGTCACCTACAAAATTCATGCTGAAGAACAGAATAATTGATTTACAAAGAAAAAACCACAAAATAATCTCTTACTGCTTTAAGAACTTTATATTGCATGTTACTCATAGCTGTCCTTGGATCTGCCATCCATGAGTTGAACATGACTGCTAGAACTTTTGACTACTCTGAAATGTTCACAATTGAAGGTGACAAGTGGATTTTCTTGCAGTCAATTCTCTGCTCTTTCTCATTAGGCCAAAGGGAATGTGATCCATGTGGGGAAGATGACTGGTCCAATGCACAGAAGAGCAAGTATGTGCTGAAGGAAGTGGAGTTCCTCGCTTATGAGGAGGCCCTGGGGTTCACCCTTGTCATCCTCTCCATCTTTGGGGCACTTGTGGTCTTGGCCATCATCATGGTGTATGTGATCCACAGGCACAATCCGTTGGTGAAGGCCAATGACTGGGAGCTGAGCTTCCTCATTCAGATGTCTCTGGTCATCACCTTGCTCTCATCCATGCTCTTCATAGGCAAGCCACTCAACTGGTCCTACATGGCCTGCCAGACCACTCTGGCACTGGCCTTTGGCCTTTGTCTGTCTTCCATTCTTGGAAAGACTATTTCACTCTTTTTTGCCTACAGGATTTCCGTATCCAAAACTCGGCTTACATCCATGCACCCCATTATTTGAAAACTCATTGTGCTGACCTGTGTTTTAGGAGAGATTGGTGTATGCTCAGCTTACTTGGTGTTGGAGCCTCCAAGGGTGTACAAGAACATTGAACCTCAAAATGTAAAGATCATCTTTGAATGCAATGAAAGGTCTATAGAGTTTCTGTGCTCCATATTTGGGTTTGATGTCCTTCTGGCCTTACTGTGTTTTCTTACAACCTTTGTGGCTCACCAGCTGCCGGATAACTATTATGAAGGGAAATGCATCACTTTCGGGATGCTGGTCTTTTTCATTGTCTGGATCTCTTTTGTCCCTGCTTACCTGAGCACCAAAGGCAAATTCAAAGTGGCCGTGGAAATATTTGCCATTTTGGCATCCAGCTATGGCTTGTTAGAATGCATATTTCTTCCCAAGTGCTTCATTATTTTGCTGAGGCCAAAGAGGAACACTGAAGAAACTGTGGGTGGGAGAGTCCCCACTATAGACAGGAGCATCCAGCTGACCTCAGCTTCTGTGAGCAGCGAGCTTAACAACACCACAGTGTCGACTGTGCTGGATGAGTAGAGTTGTGAGTCCCATGTGACATGTAAAGCCAGATGATGACCTGGCTCATCCTTCCCTTTCAGGTTGCTTCTGAAGCAGCTGCTTGTTGCTCTGGGGGTAACATTGGTTTGTTGCTGTGTTAGTATAAGGTTAACATGGTGAATGAAATCAACATCAACAGCTGTCAGATTCATTTGCTATTAGCAATGACACGGGATTGGGGGACGGAGAAGGTAAAGTCATAGTCAAGATAAGATATGGAAACAGAGCTGACATTAGGTGGTAACCACAAGCTGATCAGGCTATTCTGAACACAGCATCAGGCCCCAATTTATCAATGAGTGGAAGAAGATGTGGGAAGGTCTGTTTGTGGCTTGCCTAGGTGTAGCTTGATTTTTTCGCCTTGCCCACAGTCAGGACAAATCTCTGTCACCCGCCAATCCCACAGCCGCTCAGACCCAACCAAGTAAACACAGACACTTATATTGCTTTCAAACCGCATGGCCGTGGCAGGCTTCCTGCTAACTGTCCTTATCTTGCTAACTGTGCTTTTATCTTAAATTGATCCATTTCCATACATCTGTACCTTGCCATGTGGCTGGTGGCTTACTGGCGTCTTCACATGCTGCTGGTCATGGCGGCGGCTGCAGCCTCTCTGGTCATTGCGGTGGCGGCTGCAGCCTCTCTGGTCATTGCAGCGGCTGCAGCGTCTCCTTCTGCCTTTCTGTCCTTTTTATCCTGCCTAGCCACGGCCGATCAGGTTTTATTTATTAACCAATCAGAGCAACTTGACATACAGACCATCCCCCAGCACAGCCAAGTGCAGACCATCTCAAACACCTGCACTCAGGCCCATGGTCCTAATCATCCTCTATACGGACCTGCTGGGTAACGCCACAAAGAACCCAAGAAGGGCTCCCACAGGACATACAGAACATCCCACAGCACCTCCCCTTTTCTTTTTTTTTTTTAAAAGGAAGGTTTTAACTTTTACACATCTCCAAAGTCAGCTTGGTATATATGGGAATTTGGGCGTAGCTTCTCTTAACTACTTCCTGCTGGAGGGGGGCGCAGTATCTTATGGGGATACAAAGAAAATTTTAGGATCATGGAGTAGTCCGTGAGACCGTATCGTCTGAGCCAGTTGCCTTGAAACGATTCTGGATGTTGAATCATCTGGGCCATGGTGTCATCGGAGACCTTTCAGGGGGTCTTGGCTGGTCAAACCTGATGTATCTCAATCTGGAACAAATCCATAGCCTCTGGCTTTCTGTAGAGATAAAAGCAGAGTCTCCTTTCCAAAGTAACACATCCTTATATCCAAATTTTAAAGTCAAGATATCTTTAATATATACATATTGGTTTAACTCAACATCTTTTACGATCAAATGTTTTTCTGCAGTTAAAAATCCCAAAGACAATATAATCCAAACTCTTTGTGTGATATCCATCTTTACATGGCTTATTTTTTATATTACCTTTACTTTCTCTTTAACGACTTTATTTTTTTAAACTTTCTATTTCTTTATATAACTGTCTATGTTCCTTTTCCTCTCTCTTCCAAGCCCCAGGAACCCGCCAGTAACTCAAACCGGCGGCTGCCGCTCATTTGAGAGAGAGAATTAGGAACTGTGGGGCGTTTACCGACGTCACCGTTCCTGGAGAACTTACCGACGTCACCGCTCCGTGTGTTGAGTTCTGAATCCTCTTTACCACCACGCGAGGATTCTTCTCAGATCACACTTTATTGGAGCGCCTCTTGGTTAAGGGACTTTGTCTTTAGTATTTATTTTTTCATAACACCGGCCTTTATCCCTGTTTTTCTTTAGTCCCTTTTTTTTTTCTTCCCTTTTTTTCTTTAACCCTTTTTTTCTTTAGCCCCAAGTTCGGGCGCCAAATGTAGCTTGATTTTTTCGCCTTGCCCACAGTCAGGACAAATCTCTGTCACCCGCCAATCCCACAGCCGCTCAGACCCAACCAAGTAAACACAGACACTTATATTGCTTTCAAACCGCATGGCCGTGGCAGGCTTCCTGCTAACTGTCCTTATCTTGCTAACTGTGCTTTTATCTTAAATTGATCCATTTCCATACATCTGTACCTTGCCATGTGGCTGGTGGCTTACTGGCGTCTTCACATGCTGCTGGTCATGGCGGCGGCTGCAGCCTCTCTGGTCATTGCAGCGGCTGCAGCGTCTCCTTCTGCCTTTCTGTCCTTTTTATCCTGCCTAGCCACGGCCGATCAGGTTTTATTTATTAACCAATCAGAGCAACTTGACATACAGACCATCCCCCAGCACAGCCAAGTGCAGACCATCTCAAACACCTGCACTCAGGCCCATGGTCCTAATCATCCTCTATACGGACCTGCTGGGTAACGCCACAAAGAACCCAAGAAGGGCTCCCACAGGACATACAGAACATCCCACAGCACCTAGGGTCTATGTCTTCAGACCATTGAACAGTAATGTGACTAAAATAGCAAACCTCCACTCAGAAGACAAAGTTGAGAATAAGACCTGCACTGGGTAGAATCAGGACAGTGTGGGGATGCTGCATGAATTTTCCCAGGGAGTCTATTGCTAGTCAGATAGATGGGGCAATAACAGATGGCAGGAACAATTCCACTCAACTTTAGTTTGGTGAAGCAATGAGTTTCAATTACAGAGATGTGGGTGATGTGTCCTTTACAGAAGCATGGGCATCTACTCCACTGGAGAAGAGTCTTGATCCTCCTTTCCAGCAATTAACTGTTTATCTGTCTTCTGGGAGGAGAAGGCCCTCATATGCCTCCCCTTGTGATGCTCATGAGACTCCTGAGCTTGCTGGTGCCAAACACTGGCATGTTAATGGTCCAGTCTTGTGAGAGTCTCATAGAGGCATTGACAGTTGTTCTGATTTCTAGCCAACAACATTCATGTTATCCTTGTATAATACAGGTTTACAATATGATGAAAAAAAATGTATTCAAGTTCAGCAGATCAAAGAGCACTTTCCTAATTTAAACTAGTGTCATTTTAAAGCATGTATCAATACTGAGCAGGGATGAGAATAGAAGCTTTATATGCTTTAGGACAATATCATGCTAATTAACATGACTGTAGTCATTTACACTTGCTATAATGGAATGACACAATGTCATATTCTAAAATACTTGTAAGATATTTGGCTCCTATGACTGATTTGTATCAATAACCATTTCAAGATTATTAAGTCTGTTTGAAGTACCATGGTGCAGTATTGGCTGTCTGACTTCTTTCTCATCAACATGCCACTGGGCAGAGCATTTTCAGTATCTTCAGGAAATGTTTTTGAATTGTGACGTATCTTCTATTAATAAAAACATTTACTTTTTCTGAATTTTGTATTTCCATTTATTGTTAAGTATTGGAAAAGTAATATAAGAGAAAAACAAAAGATATTGAAATCAATAAGAAATGTAGCATCACTACCCAGGAAATTATTAGCATCACCTGAAGCTGAACATGTCTACGCCTTATCATTTGGGGAATTCATTGCCAGGAACTCATCTAACTAAGTTGTCTGTATAATTACCCAAGAGATTTGCAGTAGCATCAATTTAATTGCTAACCAAAAGCTAGCCCCAAATCCTATGGTGGCAGAATAGGTAAAGAAGTGGAGATTCACTCACTCAATGGGATGCTATAGAGCAATCCTTAAGATAGGGCTGCTCTATGGGTAAAGAAGCTGAAAGAGCAGAAGTGACTTGGAATTGGGAAGGTTAATCGTATAGGCAGGAGAGAGGAATGGCTTAGGCCAGGAACAGAGCTCTCAGCAGCATGGGCAGGTTGAGAACAGCCACATCAGAATTGCTGATGTACTTTAGACAGTTGACAGCTGCACATTTGAACATAAGCGTATGTCCAAAAGAAAAGGAAACACCTAAAAAAAAAAAAAAAAACCACTGATGTTTAAGCAACTAACATCGTTTCCAAAAATGATCTTGTTGTAATTTGGCTTTTACTGCTCTTGGAAATTCTGTCTAATAAGGACATGACTCAAGCTGATAATCCTGCATGAAATCTCAAAGAGGTTTCTAGTGCTCACTAATATTTTTATTAATTATTTTGGAATTTCACACAACGCATTCCAATCACACTGCCTTCCCATCCCTGCCAGGTCCACCCTCCCATCCTCCCACCTCCCCCCAAAAAATACCCACTAAGTCCAACTTGTGTTAGCCATATACTCACCAGAGCATGGGTAAACTCACAGTGGTCAGCCCCTTAAGGAAAACAATCTTTCCCCACCCTCTCGCCAGAAACCATCAACTATGAAGAGCTACACTTCAGCATTTTTATCACATTTTTTAAGGACTCTCCTCAATAGCTTCTTATCTGTTGTGTTGCTTTTTCTTTTTGGTGTGTGTGTGGGGGGTTGTCACAGAAGCCATCAATGCCTCTCATTCTCAGTTATGAGCTATAACTCTCAGTTATGAGTTATTACGTTATCAATACCATTGCAAAAGAAGCTCAATTGCCCATAGCAGCAACAGCACGGATCGTGGATATCAACATGGTTTCCAGTGGCAGCTCTGATCATGGATGTCAATATGGTCTCCAGTGGCAACAGGGACTGAAGATATCATCATAGTCTTTGGTGCATCACAGTCTTTGAGGATCATGGACCTCAACATGCCCTCCAGCAGCAGCATGTTTTCAGGCTTTTTAAAGTAAACCATCATATAGTGTTTAAATATTGATGGAGAGGCTAGTATCCTTAGCAACGTTCTTGACTGGAGAGACCAAGATATATGATTCACTTTGGTGTCTTAGTCTTAGGACTGGTTGGAAGTGACAGAGCAAGCTAGATAAAAATAAAGAGTTTAGAAAATATGGTGTGGGATCAGTAGTTTCTTTCTTTCCTGTGAAATGCTTCATAAGTTGCCTTAGCTCTCTGAGCATGAATCCAGTGAATACTCAACATTTAATAATTAACTATTAGTTAATTTTAGAAGCTTTTTCAATAGAAAATATTTAAGAGTTATTCCTATCATCAGATGCTATTTGCATCTTATGCCTGCCCATCCTAGGCCCATGAGTTTCAGGTATTTGAAACTCCAGTGGGGTCGGTGAGCTCCTCTGTTTCCTTGTGGTTTGCTGTGCTCCTGGTCCACATAGTCACTGAGATTGAAAATCACCATTTCCCTTTCCTATATTCCTACCTGGCCCACATGAACCAGATAGCCAACCACTTCAGTATGGCTCTTAGACCAGTCCTTTTCTCATGATTCACCAACCTGTTCATCAGCAGCTTTCAACAGAGCAAATCCTGTGGCTCCTGTCTCAGGCCAGCACCACACTTACTTAGGTGACAGCAGCTAATCTTTGGATGGTTTGTTTGTCTCTGCCATGCTGTCTACACCTCACTGCTTGCTCTGCAGTAAGAGTCATCGTGGGTGCATATCTGAATGCCATTTCCTGGTTACATTCCCTGCAAGGCTGTTGCTCATCCTGTTCTTGTTCCCCATTCATCTTTCTTTCAGATTCCTCTCTGACCCTTTGTGATTTCCCATCCCGCTAGTCAGATTATTATAATTCCCTGAATTCGTTGCCTCTGAGAAACAGTTGTTTCCCTTTCCTGGAATGTTCCCCTCTCATGTCCCTCTTTTTCAGCCATCTTCCCTGAAAGAGCCTGGTGTGTATCTCTTCTCCACAGCTTTCTTGCTGACATTTCTCAAAGAAGTTGGGATTAGGTACATGTTGCACGAATCCTAAATGGTCTTGTAATAAAAACTTGGAGCCAGATATTAGGGTAAATGCTGAAAGATCAGAGGAAACAAGCCACAGCCACTTCTCAACTGGACAGCTCCTCAGCTGATCCTGTCTTCCTGAATCCTTAGACTGAATGCCTCTGAGTCCTCAGCCAAAAGGGCCTAATCCCTGTCTCCTCCTGCCTTATATTCCTTTCTCTGCCCAGCCATGTCACTTCCTGTCTCAGCTTTCCTAGTTCTGGGATTAAAGACATGTGACTTCCAAGTACTGGGATTAAAGGTGTTTGATCTCACGTGCTGGAATCAAAGGTGTGCGCCACCACTGCCTGACCTCTAAATTTAACTCTGTGGCTGTCTCTGTCCTCTGATCTTCGGGCAAGCTTCATTTCTTAGATTGCAAAGATCAGCACAGGTACATTCCTAGGAACTGCTATGGTGCCTCTGATACTAACATTTGTCATCTTGTGTTGTGACATCCTTTGACAGAGCACTTTGAACTCAGGCTGTTCTGCATTCTTCATCTCTGTATTTCTTATTTCCAGGAGAGGACCTGACACAGGATAGGTGATTGATAAATGTTTTCTGAATGTCACTGGACAGGATCAGGTGGCCACTGACCTCAGAGGTGTCTTGGGTCATTGTAATCAAGACACAGAGGGAACTGCATATAATTACTATTTGCTCATTTTAAAGTTCCTAAGTCATACTGGCATCCAGTTGTACTTATGTACATGGTCCTGGCTATATTGATTTTTATTCAGCATGGTCCTGCTTTCCAATGAATGTCATACTAAAGGGAACTGTAAATCAGAGTGTTTTAGACATTTTCCACTTCTGAACTATTTTCACCTGGGAAGATTTTAATCACACAAATCTATAGGTTTATAAAATAGTTATACAAATCAAACATTTACTGGTAATGAATTGTAATTAAGTGTATTTTTAAAATCATATATATGTACTTTTACCATTTTGAAAACAAAAACAAATTTAAATACTAGTAAGATAGATGCACTTGTTTATTTTACATAAATAATTATATCTCATCTGATTATTTGAGACTACATCTTCCACATTTTTTAGAGTTGATTGATATTTTGATTTTATAATTGTCAATATATAGAAGTCCCTTCATAGTAATACAATGCACAAAATGGCAGAAGTATGTTTAGGGCCATTTCCAAAATTGTTAGAAATTCTGCTCTAATTACTAGACATAATCCATTTAATAACATTTTATGAAATAAAAGCAAATAGCAATTTTTAAAATAAATAATTCCAGTACAGTATAATTCAGTATAATCCAAAGATATACTAATTTTAACATCTACATGTTGGGGAATGATTAGTGGAAAATTTTTAGGTCTTCGTTTACCACTATTAAATCATTATATTTGTAGAAGAACAGAAATATTCGATGTATAGTAAGAATGCTGCAAGTATATCATGGGACAGTCTCAGATTTGAGCAGGGGCATTTCAAACAGTGTTTGTTGGTGTTCTGGAACAAGAAAGCATCTGCTCTGCAAAATGTGCATGCTCATGTTCAAAAGCAAGATGCAGTGAAGCTGTGTGATGCAACATGGGTGGATATTGTCAGAAACTCCTTGATTTATTATATTTTTGATGTTAAGTTTTGGTTGTTGCTCATTCAGAAACCTTTCACTGTTGCCAAATTTTGCACTCCCACATCTATGACTTGTATGATGTCCCAAACTGCAGTTTAAGAAGCTAGAGGCCAGTGGATCCCTGTGAGTTCCAGGACATCCTGGTCTTCGTAGTGAGTTCCAGGCCAGCCAGGACTACATAGTGGGACCCTGTTTCAAAAGAAGAGGATGAAGAAGGGGGTGGGGGGAAGTGGTGGCAGCAGCAGTTTTGTGGGCTGGTCCCCCTTCTTAGTAATAAATCTAAGGGCCAACATAAACCAGGTTCGAATGGTCTAAAAGGAGAGTTGGGCACCAGTTGCCCCGGGCAGCAGGGCTTCAACAGGAACTCAACCATCCCAAGGACGGAATGATAGGGACAGGAGACACAAAGGAATACACCAAGACAAGATTCTGATCAAGGTACAACTTTATTTTTCTCCAGGAGGGTTTATGTAGTTCCTGCAGGGTGGGGGGAAGCAAGAAGCTGTTATCTGCATGGGGTGGGGCAAGCTAACAGGATGTTTGTGTAGGATGTTTATGCAGGATGTTGACAGGGTGAAAAGGTCAAGGCCTCTGACTCAATGTCCTGTTGCTAGGCAACCTGATGGTAAGATGTTCTAGTTCCCTGTCTTATGAGGGAGGGGATCTGTATTTTTTCACTAACTAGAGATTCTGTCCTTGTCCCTGACAGGCTGGCAAGATTGCTCAGTGGGTAAAGGTGCTTGCTGCCAAGCCTGATGGCCTGAGTTCAATCCCTGGGACCTCTGTGATGGAAGAAGAGAACTGACTCCTCCAAGTTGTCCTCTATCCTCCACATGTATGTTGTGGCATGCATTCTTACAGAAACATGCAAATATGTTGTGTGTATTTTGTTTATGTTCTGACAAATAAAGCTTGCCTGGTGATCAGAGGGTGGAGCTAGCTACTAGTTAATCATAGAGCAAGGCAGTGGTGGTACACACTTTTAATCTCAGCACTTGGAAGGATCATGCTATATAGATTCACGCTTCACAAATATACACACACACAGAGAGATAGATAGATAGTATAGATAGATAGGTAGATAGATAGATAGATAGATAGATAGATAGATAGATAGATAGATAGATAGACTTGTTTCATTTAAAAAAAAAAGCATCTGTGGTGTAAATACCATTATGGAATCAACAGTGGCTTGCATCTAGAAACATAGTCTCAAGGCTATGAAACACACCACCACAGATCACAGCTACACATCAAGGTAAGCATAACATCTTGTCAGCTTAGAATTGTCCATACACAGGCCAGGAAAACAGGTCTAACACAAAGCTCTACAAAGCCAAAAGACCAAAATAACATCCTGACCCACTGTAGTTCAGTGCTCACAGCTGCAGTTTTGGGCCTAAAATACTCTCTGAATAATTACTTTGTTCCTCCAAATGCATACCTTTGCCTAATTTTGCGTGGGGGATTTCTCAGTTCGCTGCCTATAAAATGTTGCAGTCACTGGTTGTACACCAAAGAAAAGACCTCTTTTCTTTCTCCCAGGTTTATAATGAATTAGAACACAAGTCACAGAGTAGAAGAGGGCAGACTAACATGTCTTCATTATGAAAATTACTGTGTTCACGGTGTGATTTATTGGACTCTCTGGGTGAGAGTCAAGGGGGTTCCTAAATCTGATTCCAAGAAATAAATAGACTTACCACCAGGTTTCATGTAGGCAATGCAGGACTGGGGCATTTGTCTCCTCATGTAAAAAGCTTCTCAGGAATAATTTTGGACTTGGGGAACAAAGAAAATTCCCAGCTCTTGTGGGTACTCCATTGTCTGAGAAAAAGAATAAGGTGTCTAGACTCAGATATGGTCCTCTCCTTTCCCTCAGGAGTGAATCAGCAGTAGAAGCTGAGGCTGTGACCCTTGAACTCCCTCATGATGGAGGGAATCAGTAAGGAAGCATTCCCACCCTGCATCAGGCAGACAACAGGGGCTCAGATGACATTGTGATGTAATTGGTGAGAAATACATTAGGAGGTGTTACCATTGCATGGCTGAATCTTGTTCCTTTTGATGTTCTGTAGTTGCCTGATGTGCATATGTGTGGATAACCATACAGTGATTTTATAGCATTAATGGGAATGCCGAGTGTCTCGTTTGTGGGCGGCTCAGTAACAGTCATAAAATGCTCTATAATGTTTCTTACCTGTATTTCAATGCTCCCCATCACTTCCTAACTTTTCTTGAATTGTGGGAAAGGTAATGAGAACTTTTCTTCATAAAGCTGATTTGGTTACTTTTCAAACTGGACTCTTCTTTCAAACTTAGAGTCCAGCGTAGACACGTGGTTTTGACTTAACATGTTAATGTACTTTAAAGGCAGAGTAATAGAGATTCAGGAATGTTGGTTGGGTTTAGAAGGTGATCAACTTAATAATGGCATGGTCCTCATTGATAGACAGTATCAGGTGGCCTGCCGAACTTCAAGCTGGTATTTCAGCTCAATGTAACCGAAGTACAGAAAGAACTGGTAAATACAGGTGACATTTCATAGTCTTCAGGGGCTAATGAGATGGCTCAGCAGGCAAAGGAACCTGCCACCAAGCCTGACACTGAGTTCAACCCCCCAGAGTTACGTGGCCAAAGAAAAGAGCCAACTTCTACAAATTATCCTGACTTCCACATGCTTCCCATGGCATCCATGTGGGCATACATACATACGTGCACAAACAAAATAAATACATGTAAAAAAATTATTCAGGATCTATGATACAAAAATGTGCCAGCTGCTGGTTGTCTACTCAGAGTTCCCAAAGAAAGGAGATGAGTAGACAAAGAGGGGAGTGTGATGCTGTCTACTCCCCTGCTTATTGTTTGCTGGATTTTCCCTGGCAGAGTGGGGTATAGAACCTGAGTTGGGCCAGGGGACTCAAACAGTCTTTCTGAGACTGTGAATGGCAAGAGTTAGAGTGATCAAGTTCTTGCTGTGCCTAAGGAGACAGATGTGAAGGAAGGTTGTGGAAGAATAAAGATGGGAGCCTCATCTTGAGTGTTCACATTCTAGCCAGGGAGATGAACCTGCACACAGTCAATGCAAACATGCCAAGCAGTTGTCCATGAAAGATAGTTCATGACTAAATACCGTGGTCTGGTCAATGACTGTCCCTAAGACTTCTTCTTGAGTCTTATTTTCCCCATTGTTATGAAAATATAAGTACTTAGAGAGTTAAGAGAAGGTTACAGTAAGATAATGCTCATGTAATGGCACAGTGTCGGGCTGATGATAAGAATTGACTTAGCAGTACTAACTGTCTTGTGCCATTCAGTTATAAAACAATGCAGAGGAAATCAATGAAGGGGCAGCTGAGCAGACTCACAGGGGAGCTCTGTGAGAAGCTGTGTGTTCCAGACCTCATGACTAACATGAAAAGGAGAACAGGAGCTAGTGTTCTTTTACTCACCAGCTCTGAACACTTAGGGGCTTCCTATCAGATTTTACAACCAGTCACAAACTTCTCTGTAGCTAGAGTTTCCCGGCCTTGCCCACAGTCAGGACAAATCTCTGTCACCCGCCAGTCCCACAGCCGCTCAGACCCAACCAAGTAAACACAGAGACTTATATTGCTTACAAACTGTATGGCCATGGCAGGCTTCTTGTTAACTGTTCTTATATCTTAAAGTAACGCATTTCTACAAATCTATACCTCGCCACGTAGCTCGTGGCTTACCAGCATCTTCACATGCTGCTTGTCCTGGCAGTGGCTGGCAGTGTCTCCTTCTGCCTTCCTGTTCTTTTATTTCTCCTCTGTTAGTCCCGCCTATATTTCCTGCCTAGCCACGACCAATCAGGTTTTATTTATTGACCAATCAGAGCAACTTGACATACAGACCATCCCCCAGTACAGCCAAGTGCAGACCATCTCATACACCTGCACTCAGGCCCATGGTCCTAATCATCCTCTATGCAAACCTGGGCAACGCCACAAGGAACCCAAGAAGGGCTCCCACAGGACATACATTAACATCCCACAGCACTTCTCTACTGCAAGTGTTTGACACGCCACCCTGTGATTTCTGTTACAGTACCCACAGCATTGGAAATCTTGTTAATTTATGTTTATTCTTATTTCCCTATTGGTTATATCTCCCTACAAGAGGGTGAGCCAAGGGAAGGCAGGGTATTATTAATCAATCATGCTCACTGTTGCATTCCCAATATCTAGACAAACGTCTGCATATAGATGATACTTAGTAAATGATAAATGGATATAATAGTTGATTTAGACAGGCCAGAAAACTGATAGTTTCATATGTTTGAAGAACTCCCCGCAAATCCAGACACCATCTTTGAGTCTTGGATTAACCTCAGTAAAGTTGGCATTGATTATAACTTTGGATAAGAACATGGAGGCTCTAAAGACTTAAATGCCTCAAGTAATTTACTTAACTTTACTAGTTTTACAGGCATTGGAATTAAAATTCAGACCCCTGTCCTAACTAATGCCATAGCCTAAGCTCTCTACTCTCTACATTATGACCATGACATCTATAGGACCAGAATAAAGTCACTGACAAAGTCTATATATTCTGATGTTATACAATGCATAAATTACAGGTGTCTAATTAGAAAGCATGATCACTTATTAAGAAACAGTCTTACCGAAATCTTCATGTGATGAGAACTCATAGACATTGGTGATAAAAATTCTTAGTAAACTGTGTGGAGTGATTAACCCCATATGTAGCAGTAGCGCCCGCGTTACCGCTAACCGTTCACCATGTCTGAGCGAAGGGCTGCGGATTAAAAAATAGAGACAAGAGACAGCAAGTCATTCGTACGTTTGGATGTCGAATGCCGTTTATTGCAAGAGGGAAGAAACCTTAAATACAGGCTTACAACACAAATGGAGGATCCCCTGAGGGCAGAAGTTCGCTACCAATGGTCTACATTCTAGACCCAAAGTTCTGCATTCTTGCATCTAAGTTGTTTACACCAAATACAGGATGCTCCTAAGTTGTTTACACCACAAGCAGGATGTAGGAACAAAGAACCTCCGGTAAGCTCTCCAATGATCCTAAGGTGAGAAGGACACCGGCAGGGAATCTGAATAGGAAGGACACCTGGTCAGCAAGCAAGGCTGCAGCCACTCACAGTCGGGGGTCAGGGCCCATGGCGCCCACAGGTCCCCCCTTTTTATTAAATGAGCTTCTGACTTAGGTTGCATGGGACCAGCAGACCACCTTACCCGTCATAGAGACACCTGCCCAGGCCACACAAGTGCTCTGTCTTAGGTTGGTGGCAGCCCCCCAAGCATTACCCGTCTCTGAATACTCATTATCATACAGACTCAACCACGTGAGCTGTAGAGTGACTGCTGCCAAAGATCTCAAAGTGGCACTGGGCTTGCAATCTGTGCGACACAGAAAAGACCAACAGAAGTCCTAACCCACCCATAGCCAGAAGGCTACAGGCAATTGAACCATTCCCTATTTAAACGAGCCTTACCGCAAATAGGAGTCCTGTAAGGTGGTATCCCGAGCAAATGGAACTTGAGTTTTAAATAATTTACAACTTACAAAGCCAATTATAATGTATAAAAGTGGAATTAAATTTATCATGCCCAATAAGAAGAAAGATTAACTAACTGTGGTAGCTACTTTTGCTGCCAGGGTCTCCATTGTGCTAGCTGTAGTAACCAATTATGAAATAGCAATCCCAGAAACAATAGCAGCAGTGGCAACAGCGATGTCAGAGTCTCTTCTGGAGCGTGTGAGCATCATCTGTGTCTAGCTGCCACGGTCCACTGGCATGGACACGGCTCCAGGAACACGAACCACCAAGGCCCATTTTTCTTGATCCCAGCACTACTTAGGCTGGCAGGTCTGCAAGAGAACAACTGAGAAACATAAAGAAAACAGAAAACAAAAACAGCAAACAAGGAGCAGAACTAATGGCCTCAGTAATGGCTACATTCAGGCTCACAAATTTTGAGGTATCTTCAGAAAGGCTAGATGAATTTCAGGAGGCAAATAAATGTTGCACAGAGCCATTCCTGAAAAGTAGGTACTACACCAGCTTGAGGGGGGTTGCAAAATGCGAAAAAGGCTTAGCTGGCATGCTACTGTTAGCAAATGAAGTTTATTGACCTTCAGAGTTATCCTTAATCTCCAAGGTGTGATACATTCTCAATGTTTTTTGAAAAAAGTTACCATACATTACCTTCTGAAGAATCCAACCACATGGCTACAGTTCCTAGGCTTACAATAATGTTTGCCAAGGCTGGCCATATTGGGCTCTCAATCCCCATCGGCATCAGAAGGGGAGAATTTTTTACGAAGGCCCAATAGGTCTCTGCCATGTTGGGATTCAGCAGCAGCCACAGGGCGCACATAGCGTTCAGGAACCCACAGAGGAATTTCATTGTCCTGTGGAAAGACACAAACAGATCCCCGGGCCCACACCAACACTGGATCGGGTCCCCTCCAAGTGCCAGTAGAAAGATCTTTCCATCGCACCAGAGGATGATTTGCAACAGGAGCCCTCCAGTGCTTATCTGCAGCAGATACTCCAGCAGAATCCACCGATAAAAAATTTAAAATATATAAAACAAGGGAAAGAATAGAATGTGGAGAGGAGAGATGAGCCCCTAACTCCCCCCTTTTTACTTTAGCAATATAAGTTTTTAAGGTACGATGGCAGCGTTCTACTATAGCCTGCCCTTGAGGATTATAAGGAATACCAGTCTTATTAACAATAGAAAAATCTTGGCAGAATTTTGAAAATCCCGTACTACTGTAGGCAGGACCATTATCAGTCTTTATGCATTTTGGCACTCCCATGTAAGCAAAAGCATGAAGACAATGATTCTTTACATCCTTAACCTTTTCCCCTGAATGGACAGAAGCAAAAATTAGAGAAGAATATGTATCAATAGACACATGGACATATTGTAATTTTCCAAAGGAAGGCACGTGTGTGACGTCCATCTGCCACACATGATTAGGTAAAAGTCCTCGAGGATTAACTCCCAAATGAGGAACAGGTAAAAATTCCACACAAGTAGGGCATGATTTAACTATCTGGATGGCTTGTTCCCGGGTTATGCCTGTATGATAACGGAGAGATCCAGCATTAAGATGATAACGCTGATGAAACTGAGTAGCCTTATCAAAGGCAGAACAGACTAATGTGACAGCCATACGAGTAATGGCGTCAGCCCTCTGATTACCTTCACTTAGAGGTCCAGGCAATTGAGTATGAGCTCTGATGTGGCCCACATAAAGGTTATGTGAGCGAGACCATATAAGTCCTTGCACTTGCAATAAGTATTCATGAATGGAAGAAATGGATGGTATGTAGGCTGTTGTTTCCAAAGGCATAATGGCATGTGCCACATATTGACTATCGGTATAAATATTTACACTCTCATCAGAAAACATCTGTAAAGCAAGCAACAGCGCCTGTACCTCTGCCACCTGGGCAGAAGTGCCCTGGACTTTTATTCTCTTTACTATGTTACCAGAAACCACCACAGCAAAACCACGTGAAGTGCCATCAGTAAATACCACACGGGCCTGAGGAATAGGAGTCATTTGTACTATCTTGGGAAATATAACAGGATGCAATTTAAAAAATTGACACACATCATTGGAGGGGTAGTGAGTATCAAACTGACCCTGCATGGAGCATGTCAATATGGCCCAATCATTGTCATTAGCTTGTAACCATGCTACTTGAGACTGGGTGTCTGGGGTCACCACAATATCTGGCTCCTTACCAAAAGTTTGAACACTGATCTTGATTTCCTTAAATATAATCTGAGCGACAGCCTGTGGATAAGGAGTGATGATTTTTGTTGGAGAAGCTGGGGAATATACCCATAAAATAGGACCTGTTTGCCAAAACACTCCAGTAGGTGAATGAGTAAAACAAAATATCAAATACAATAAGGGAGAATTAAGATCTATATACTGTACGTGAGCCTGTTCCAGGGCCTCTTGCACACGTTGTAGGGCTACACGTCCTTCAGCTGTTAATTTACGGGGAGATGAAGGGTCAGGGTCGCCCTTTAAGACATCATACAAGGGGCGAAGCTGACCTGTTGGAATTTTTAAAGTGGGCCGAAGCCATTGAATATCTCCCAGAAAGGTTTGGAAATCATTAAGTGTGCGTAGCTGATCCATACGCAGAGTAATCTTTTGTGGGCGTATGCCCGTGCGTAACAATTCATGACCTAAATAATGATAGGGAAAAGATACCTGTACCTTTTCTGGGGCTATCTGTAAATTAGCCAAGCTAAGAACCTCTTGTAAATAAGAAAAGGCATCAAAAACAAGTTTTTTATCTTTAGCAGCCATTAATATATCATCCATATAGTGAATTATATAAACACCTGGAAAAGCTTTTTGAACTGGAGCTAGGGCCAAAGACACATAAATTTGACATATAGTAGGGCTATTGGCCATTCCTTGAGGCAATACCACCCACTGATATCTCTGATAAGGTTCCTTAAGATTTTCTGAAGGAACACTGAAAGCAAAGCGTGGACTGTCCTCGGGATGCAAAGGAATGGTGAAGAAACAATCCCTCAAGTCAACCACAATTAAGTGCCAATGCTTAGGAATTGCCACAGGGGCAGGCAGGCCAGGCTGTGTTGCTCCCATGAGAAGCATGGTTTTATTTACAGCTCTAAGATCCTGTAACAGCCTCCATTTTCCTGATTTCTTTTTAATAACAAATATAGGTGAGTTCCAAGGTGAAGTGGAAGGAATGATATGTCCAGCATCTAACTGCTCCTTAACCAATGCATACGCAGCCTCCAATTTTTCCTTAGCAAGGGGCCACTGCTCCACCCATACAGGGTCATCACTCTTCCAAGTGATTTTTATCGGTTGTATTATTGAAGGCTGCTGTGCAGTGACCTCTATGGAAAAGACCCTAATCCTCTAGTATCGCCAGGACCCCTAGTGACACAGTTTTTGTCTGCTGCAGGGAGCGGGTCTCCTTGCAACATTTTCCCTAAGCCTCTGCCCTAACTCTTCAGCATCTATTGTATAGGCTGTGTAGTAACACTGTTCTCATACCATTTAACACATCCCGTCCCCACAAGTTCACTGGAATGTGAGGTAGCACAAATGGTTGAAAAGTTCCTGTATGACCTTTCTCATCCTTTTAATTTAAAAGTAGCCTGTAATGTAATGGCGTCTGAGCTGTGCCAATACCTTGTAGGTTAGAGGTAGAATTTTTAAGGGGCCAATTGGGATCTCAGGATTCTTGTGAAATTATAGATATATCCAGCACCAGAATCCAATAATCTTCCAATCTCAATCCCACATAATTCTATTTTTAATTTAGGCTGTTTATCATTGATAACTGTTTGTCAAAACACCTTTTTTCCTGTACTTCCAAAGCCTCCAGTTATACATATCGGCGCCATTTTGAATTTAAAATATGAAAGCAATAATAATTGAGCAATTCTATCACCAGCTTTTGTTTCTATGGTCCTTTTTACATATGTCAATTATAAAAGCATTAAATACAATCTCGATAGGATTTGAAAAGGCAAACTTTAGGTAATACTCTTGAGTATTTTATAAAATCTTAAAAAGAGGATTCTTTTTTATAGATCCCAAATAACACATTAGCACAAATAGCCAATTATTAACAATGTGGAGCAAACAATTTACCTGTATTTTATTTACTGGAAAAATAATTTTGTAACCTCTTTATCAGTAAGAGATTATTATTTATGGGTTTATCTTAGCAACATTATTTAATAAGCTAGTAACCCAATCCATTTCAGGTGTTATATTTTTTATAGAATTAAACCAAGAATTTCTAGAAAGCAACTTAAATTGCAGAGCCAAATTTTCAGTAATGATCAACAGACAAGACCATACCTAATATATAGTTTAAAATTATGAATTTTGTTCCTTTAGTTTATCTACCATGAGGATCAAACATTCATCCAAACATTTATTAAGACAATCAAAAGAACAGAACATCCTTTATTCAAACAGCATTGACTTAGCATTCAATGTCCTGACTGAAACCATTTTTCACCAGAAGTTAGGCCCCATTTAAACTTTTAGCACTAGTCCCTTCCCAGGCTCAGCTCGCTGGCTCTGCCCAGTGCTCAGGCTCTATTGCCAGCGCCTGCCTGGGCCACATTCCATCACGGCTTTGTCTCCCATCGGCGCATACCTGTCTGCCCGCTGCTTCGGGCTATCTCGTGCACGCCTTTGTCCGCCACAGCCGCTGGGCGTGCCCCGCACACACAAAATCACATTTAAACTTCCTACTCCCATGAAGGGACTACCTAATAACGAGTTATTCCCACCATAAGGGAAAAACAGAAAAACATTTCCCACGAAGGGATCCTAAATATTGAAGTATTCCCACTCTGAGGGAAAAAATAAAAAAACATTTGAACCCAAATTAAGCAAACAGACAGCAAAACTTCTAACCTCTAAGCTTGCTTGCTCTCCAGCCAGCAGCAATGAAGCCTACCTGCCGATTCTTTGTAATTCAGATGCTGCAGCTCTGCACCGGTGGGAAGAAAAAACTCAAGAGTTTTCAGCTATCCTGAAAACTCTACAACTGGAAAAAATCTTTACATTTTCCATTACCACTGGGAAGAGGCTTCTCTCTTTCTTTCATCCTTCCTCTACAGGGCCCAAATCTTTAGGCCTAGTTTCAAAAATTTTTCCCCTTTTTACCGGGAAAATCCTTTTTTCTTGATTAAAATTTTTCCCCCATTTTTAACGGGGAATTTCCTTTCCTTCCCTCTTCTCTTTTGGGAAGATTTTCTTTTTCATTTAAAATCTTAGCTGTTTTGCCCTTTCTTAACTTTGGTACCTTCCTGCTTCAACAGTCCAATTAACTGACTGTGAGCTAATTGTACCCATTTCAATCCACTCTCACCTGTAAAATGCCAGCCGGCCTTCCAAGAGTGTCCGTCAGCTGGTCCTTCTTACTCAAATCTCGGTAGGAACCTCCATCTATAGCAGTAGCGCCCGCGTTACCGCTAACCGTTCACCATGTCTGAGCGAAGGGCTGCGGATTAAAAAATAGAGACAAGAGACAGCGAGTCATTCGTACGTTTGGATGTCGAATGCCGTTTATTGCAAGAGGGAAGAAACCTTAAATACAGGCTTACAACACAAATGGAGGATCCCCTGAGGGCAGAAGTTCGCTACCAATGGTCTACATTCTAGACCCAAAGTTCTGCATTCTTGCATCTAAGTTGTTTACACCAAATACAGGATGCTCCTAAGTTGTTTACACCACAAGCAGGATGTAGGAACAAAGAACCTCCGGTAAGCTCTCCAATGATCCTAAGGTGAGAAGGACACCGGCAGGGAATCTGAATAGGAAGGACACCTGGTCAGCAAGCAAGGCTGCAGCCACTCACAGTCGGGGGTCAGGGCCCATGGCGCCCACACCCATACATTTTGGGAAGTCAGAAGTGTGAGTGCTATTTCTAGCTCTAAGAATAATTAGCTCTATGACCTTGGGCATGCCCCAGGACCTTTCTGTGTTCCACACAGGAGAAGGAACCAGTTTCTGGGATTTCAGATCAATGCACAGTATAGCCTGATAACTTGGAAGATTATGTAAATCATTTAAAAATGAGCTAGCTCATTCTTCCAGACAATCAGAACCATCAAAATGTATGCTAGTTAATGAATGCAAGCCTAGATCTTCACTTAAAATGTTTGTATCATATTGTAGCTTTAGTTTTCCTGCCTTGCCCACAGTCAGGACAAATCTTTGTCACCCACCAGTCCCACAGCCACTCAGACCCAACCAAGTAAACACAGAGACTTATACTGCATACAAACTGTATGGCCGTGGCAGGCTTCTTGCTAACTGTTCTTATATCTTAAATTAATTCATTTCTATAAATCTATACCTTGCCACGTGGCTTGTGGCTTACCGGAGTCTTCACATAGTGCTTGTCATGGCGGCAGCTGGCAGTGACTCTGCCTCAGCCTTCCACTTCCCAGAATTCTTCTCCTCCTTGTCCCACCTATACTTCCTCCTGCCTGGCCACTGGCCAATCAGTGTTTTATTTATTGACCAATCAGAGCAACAGATTTGACATAGAGACCATCCCACAGCATCATATGTGAGAATCTATTCTGATAATTCATTGGTACTTTAATAAGCAGGTTGTAAAAACATTTAGTAATGGGATCCCTTATCCCTTGTAAGGGTTGAGTTAGTAGCTTAAGAAGCAATAATTTCTTAAGGATTGTGCTATTTAGAAAAATATCTGTTCTTCACACTGAAAAATCAAATACAAAGAACTATATCATTTTTTTCCATTACTATCATTTGTTATTGTTTGTTTTTTACTCTTTTAGGGGGCCTGCCAACCAGCTCCCAAATAAATCACAATGGGAGGCTTATTCTTAACTATGAATGCCCAGCCTTAGCTTGGCTTAGTTTCTAGCCAGCTTTCCTTATCTTAAATTATCCCATCTGTCTTTTGCCTCTGGGTTTTTACCTTTCTCTATTTGTGTATACTTCTCTTGCTTATTCTGTTGCTGGTTGTGTAACCGGGTGGCTGGCCCCTGATGTCCTCCTCCTCCTCTCGCTCCTAAATCTCCCTCTTCCAGATTTCTCCTTCTATTCATTCTTTCTACATGCCAGACCCACCTATCCTTTCTCCTGCCTTGCTATTGGCCATTCAGATCTTTTTATTCGACCATCAGGTTTAGACAGGCATAGTAACACAGCTTCACAGAGTTAAACAGATGCAACATAAACAAAAGTAACACACCTTAAAATAATATTCTACAATAGTCATCATAGAAGTGTCTATTGAGAGATTTATTCAGGAGAATAAATGGAGAGATGGCTCCGCCATTAAGGACTAGGCTCACCAAAATATAAGAGAGGTTTATCCTATTAAGCTAAATAAGTAAGACTTCCTATTTATTTATCTTTGGATTACTTCAAAAGCAAGCATTAGCATATCTTGATTAAATGAACTCATTTTGTTGCTTTGTAATTCAGCTTTTAATTTGGAGATGGATAAAAGTGTTTCTTTTAAATGAGTCAATTGTTTAATGAAAAAATTTACATTACTAATTACACTTCATGAATTAATTGAATGTCTGAAGGACACTTACCATTCTGCCACATTCAGTGATCCTGTCTAGTCATTAGGCTTTGCTCACTTTCTTGATCAGTAGGAGAACCTTTATGATCCTCAAGCATAGAGCATATTATCAGAACAACAGCCCTCACTATCACATTGGTTAAAGGGCCCTTTAAAATGTGAAGAATGAATATGCTTTTAGAATGACACCTTCAGTATCTTGGGAGATGGTCTCAAACCTTCAGCCAGTTCAAATTGCACTGCTGCGTGTGGATTTGAGCCACCCCTGGGTTGCAGCTTTTCTTTACACCATGCATGCACACTCCCATCAGTTTCTCCATGCTCACAACATTCTGGAACACGTATCATCACTTTTGTCTCCAATTAATGACTAGAAAGTAGAATTGGATTCTCAGTAACAGGCTGACACACTTTTTAATTGTCAGAAGTATGGTTCAAATTTCAGCCTTCTTGTGGGAAGTTCAAGCTCTCTCTAATTGGCTGCACATCTTCTTTAGATTTTAAGGAAACTCACAGAGTCTTTGTAACAACATAGAAATATTATAAAGAAAAGTTGTAACAAGAGTTCTCAGATTTGACAACTGGTCTAATTCTGGATACTGCCATTTTAAAGTTGAAATAGTGCCTCATGAACTCCTAGACATGTTTGTTAGTCTGCTTGCTAGGTTGTTCCTTTCTTCTTCCTGAGATGCTCTCTATCAGACAGGGGACAAATGACTGAGACATGGTGACATCCTGGGCTGCATCACTGCACAGCTCTAGGAGCTCTTTTCCCATTGTAGTTTGTGTACATAGCACCCTCTGAATTGTGCGGTGTCTAACTCATGTGACTGTATGTGGTCTTGGTGACACTGGCGTGAAGTCTGTCTTCCATTGTGATACTCACCTCAGGAAGTGTTAGTCCTGAGGATAGTAGCCAGTCCAGCATCAAAATTCCTGTTTTTCAAATTTTGTTCCATGGACTATGGCTGTAGCTTACTCTCTGAGTTGTAGGTGATGTAGTAGCACAGAGGTGACTGTAAGAAAATGAATGTGGGTTCCACAGACAGCTCAGTGGGTAGAGGTGCCTGCTGCCAAGCCTGACGGCATGAATTCAATCTCATGGCCTCACATGCTGGAAAGAGAAAACCAACTGAAGCACATTTTGTTTTGACCTCCACATACATGCCAGGACACACCCCAACCATGCACCTAAAATAAATAAATAAATAAAATTGTATTTGCTAGTTTCAAAAGTTTTTAAAGACCCAGTGTTTGGTTATTAGGCAAGCTGTAAGTAAATTTGTTGCAACTCTGTGGGTTTGGTCCCAGGTTTTGGTACCAAAAATGTGAGTTTTGCAACTCTGGGGAAAGGTATCCTGACTACTTGGGGAGTCGGGTAACACCTTGAGCTGCTTAGGACAGCTCTGATGGCTGGAGCTGCAAAGAGACAGCTCAGCCCATGAAAAGAAGTTTTTCTGACTGCTTGGGAAAGTCAAGCCTGGAACTGCTTCATCAGGAAAGGGTATCCTGACTGTTCAGGAAAGTCAGGCCTGGAACTACTTCAGCAGGAAAGGGTATCCTGACTGTTTTGGGAGAGTCAGGTTATACCTGGTGTGATGGGGAATGGTCTCCCCACAGGATATAGCAATCCTGCTCCTCTCATGGAATGCTGCTACAGCTGAGCTTTGCTCAGCCTCCACCAAAGGGGGCTTTGTAGTAGAGCTCTGCTTCACTCTGCAAAAGGGGAAACCCATACAATCTCCTCCCACTCCGGAGAAAAGTGTTACTTTTTCAGCTCTCTCTTGCTCTGTCCACTGAGGGACATCCCAGCAAGGATCTTCTGTTCCACTCCTCCTTGCTCTGTCCACTGAGGGATGTCTCAGCAGGATATTCTCTATGCCAGTGAATGAAGATCTTCACACCCAAAACTCTTTTGAGAAAGAGATTTATTTGGGAAGGAGGAGTCCAGGAGAGTATCTGCCCCTACCAAGGTGGAGAGAACAGCCCACAACTGACCAGGCAGGGTGGTTTACATAGGATGTCTTGGGGGCAGAGTCAACCAGCGATTAGTTAGTTTTTTTTTTTTTTCTGTCCAGGGATTGGCCAGTTTTGTGGGCTAGGGACAGAGATGGCTCTGATCTGAGCCAAACTGTGTTTCTTTCACTGGCCTTACTTAGCTTTTTGACACTAATTCTAAGGCCAGGGCACATTTCTTTTACTGACTGATTCTAGGGACCAGGAGCATTTCTTTGGTACTGGTTTCAGAGTCAGAGCATGTTTCCTTGGTTCTGGGTTTGGGAATAAAGTGTTCATTTCTCAGGCCCAGGTTGTGTTTCTTTCCCTGGTCCTGGGCCCCAGGGCCAGGGTGCTATTGTCCTGCTCTGTGATTGGTTGGTTTCACAAGTCAGTTGGCCAAGGGCACAGATGGCTCTGATTTGAGCCAAACTGTTTCTTTCACTGGTCTTACCTGAGCCATCTTTCCCTAGTTCTGGGCTCCAGGGTCAGGGTGGGTTTCTTTAGCCAGCCCCTTTTCCCTACACAAGCCATGACCACTTTGCTCTAGCTCAGGGTTCTTATCCCTGCACCCACCCACTGACAAGGTCTAGTAATAAAAGGATAAAATAAAAGAAACTGTTAGTGTCTAGAGCTAGAGTCCAGGGATGTTTCTAAACATCTCAAAGAGCATATTGGAGCCCCTTCATCACAGAAAATTAACTGGCTCAGAACATCATTAAATGAGAGTCTTTCTGTAAAATGGGTTCATTCACTTCTTGGATCTATTAATCAGGTTTCGCACAGTATCCTCTTACAAGACTCCTTGCTCCGAAGTCCACAGCCTGTGTTATCCTCTTGAGAAAGCACTTGCTAACAGGGGCTTAATATGTGCCCCTCACCATACCTAGTTCCCCCATAAGATTTTTAAAAAAACATTTTAAGATTTATTTTTATTACTTTTGAGGGAGAGAGCACATATGAGTGCAGGTGCCTTCAGAAGCCATCTCTCCAAGACCTACTGTAAATATTTTAAATAATAACGTAATGCTGTACAAATTTGATTGGTAAAAACTCTGCATTCTCCAGCACACACACACACACACACACACACACACACACACACACACACACACACACACGCACTACTATTTGGCATATAGCAAGGGAAAAAAATGACTAAAGTAGAAAATTAGAAATTGAAAGCAGTACATAATAGTAGCAATTAATAATTTCAAAAGTCACAAAGTTCAAGTAATACAATGTAGAAATGTTGTGAAATAGTACTTTCAGGAAGGGCTTCGTGACTGGACTCTTCCAGAGGAGTAGGACAAGAGGACATGGTCCAGCAAAATAGTAGTAGTATACTCTGTCCTCTGCTGGAGTATGGAGTTTCATTGAAGTGTTTTGGTTTTATTTGTTTGTTTAGTTTTGTATTTTTTTGAAACAGAGTCTTGCCTGGAACTTACTCTATAGACCAGGCAGGCCTCAGACTCACAGAGATGCACTTGCCTTTGTCTTTAACTGTTAAGGTTAAAGCCTATGCCACCGCACTTTGTTAAAGTGTGTAGTAAAGGCTAAGTGTTTACCTGAGCTGCGGTTGTCATTGGTGCCATGGCCCAACCACCATAGGAGTAGACAGATGCTTTCTCTTAATCTATCACATGAAAACATGATATATGCATGGCAGGGGCGGGGAGATAAGAACTGGCGTCCCTTACCCCGAAGGAGTTTAGGGATTATGATTTTAGCCTGTCTGTCAGTTAAGGTGTGGCTTTTAACAAAGTAGTCCTTGAATCCCATGCTGTCTTTTCCAATGCAGTTTTTCTAAACTGTGTTTACAATAACCCTGAAGACATCTCTCCCTATCACTGAAAGCAACATTCATTTTATTGACTCAGATCTCAGTTGTGGACTAACACTTTGATGGCATATGTAGAGTGAGCTCATCTGTGATTTAAAGAAAATGCTTCTAATCCAAACCCACAAGACTATCTGTTTTCTCCCAAATATCCACTTGGTTTGTATAAAAAGGGTTTGACAGTCTCTCTGGGTCTTCAGATTTCTCTCTTCCTAGAAATATTAGAGTCAAAATGCATGAAGAGTCCTGTTGAGTCACAAAATACCTGTCTTTATTACAGGGTGGTGGGTGAGCCATTTGCTCATAGGTTATTATATAAAATGACTTTGAAAAGACCATCAGCTGATCACTTCTCCATAGCAAAGGCTTTCACATCGTTCCCACAAATAGTCTGGCTCTTCTGTTCCAACACCTGTTTCTCTTTTATTTAAATTTTTTTCATTTATTTTTGAGAAGGGAACTCTGCTTCACTGTTGGTGGGATTGCAAAGTAGTGCAGTCTCTATGGAAATTGGTATAGCATTCCCAAATAGCAAAAGATAAATCTCCCATATGACCCAGCTGTACCACTCCTCGACATATGCCCAAAGGATTGTATCTCTTAGATGCTCAGGATGCAGATGAGTCTTAGGTACCAACAACGTGCTCACAGAGGTTAGCAATTATGAACAAAGTTTCATTCCACCGAATTTTCAAGCTGGCTTAGAGATCATGAAGCCACTAAAAAAAATCCATTAGCAATCAATTCTTTCTCACTAAAATCTAGCTTGGAATGAATAGAAGGAGATCATCTGAAATTCTAAGTGACTATGAATTCATTAGAGCAGCAAGACAAGCCTGCTCCTTAGCAAGTAGCAAAGAATTGTTCTTAAACATTAATGAAGAGATCAGAAATGATGATGCTTCTCACTTTCTTTCCCTTTTTCAGTATCTGTGATCCTTCAATGCTTTTCAGCTTTGTATGCCCAAGACTGAAGGCTTTGTGATGCCTTCTGAGTCCAGGGTGAATGTTTCTCTGATCCCACTCTAAGAACTCTTCAGTCCAAAGGAAAAATTAACACTATCAAAACAGAACATTTTTATTCATCTCTAAATTCCAAATTTTGCCTCTGAAATCTAAAATTATACCATATACTCAGCAGCTTACAAGCACTGCATAAACCTTTCAGATGCACACACCTTAGAGATCAACACCAGATTTCCAAGAGTAGACGGTAGTTGTCTCTGGCTGCCAAAGCATGGGTCTAGATTCCAGCTTGTTCAGCACCTTCCCTTGGCATTTCCAGGTTCTTTCTTCCCCTCTTCCTCCAGGCCTGTCCAAGCCATCATGATCTGTTCCGTGTCTTAGGCTTCCAAACTCTTAATTGTAAACACTGGATTTGCTTTCTCCTCTTCTGAGCCAATCTGCTTTGCTACCAAATTCAATCCTAATCATGTACTACCAATCCAAGTAACAAACCTGTTTGATCTTCTTTTGTAATTTAAAAGGTAACAATATATCCAGATATTTACAGAGTGAACTTTCTAGCCAGACTCTCCATGACTTCATTCTAGCTTACTGCATGATATCCTTTTATCTAATTTATCCATATCTTTCTTTTATGATGCCAGGAAACCAAGTTCACAGAGGTTTCCTGGTTAAATCCAGTGCTAAATCATGTTGATCTTAGCTGTTATTTTACTTTGACTAAGAACAAAACCTAGGCATGATAGTACCTGTCTTATACTCCCAGAACTTTTAGAAGGTGAAGGCAGGAGAGATATTATGAGTTTGAGGACAGCAGGGCTATACACTGAGATGTATATATAATGTTTGTATATCCACATATATGTATATGTTTATGGAGAGAGAGAGAGAGAGAGAGAGAGAGAGAGAGAGAGAGAGAGAGAGAGAGAGAGAGAGAGAGAGAGAGAAAGAGAGATGGTTATGGTTAATTTTCAACTTGGCAGAATTTAAAATTCAATCAGCTGGGACATGGGCTTCTAGATATACTTGTGAAGGATTATCTTGACTACACTGATTGAGGTGGGGAGACCTGCCCACTCTGCATGGCACCAGTTTGTCTGGCATCTTGGTATATATAAATGGATAAAGGGAGCTGAGCAACATGTATGCATACATGACTCTCTTTCCTTATTGCGGATGTGATATGACCAGCTGTTTCAAGCTCCCAAGCCTTGACTTCATCATGATGGACTTGAACTGTGAGCCTGAGTAAACCCTTTCTCCATTAAGTTGCTTTTCTAAGGAGTACTTTATCAAAACAACAGGAAAAGAAGCTAGGACAGAAATTGGTACTGAGAAGTGGAACCATTGCTGTGTTCTTAGACCTTTGGAATTGTTTTGTCCTTGGAATGTGGGCTTGTTTGGTACTTTGGGCCAGATGCTGGAAGCAGAACTTAATGGGCCATTCTGGTGAGAGATCAGAGTGTTGAGCCTACATCAGCTGTGATTGGTCTTTGTAAAACTGGAAGTTGTGCTATAATTGGTGAGAGCTACAATTACCACTTTTATGTCATGCTTGCTTCGGGTTGTATAACAACATTGTCAAACTCACTTTCCAAGTCAGTCGGGAGACACCCTCCATTGCTGCTTGGGTGTTGCAATATTCAGCCTTAAAAGACTTTCCTTGATTCTTTGACTACTTGAGACTTTTATTGCAAACATTGTATGCTGAGCCGGTAACACAATGAAGAGACACTGGCAATGGCATTGAGGCAGTAACACAGCACGGATGATGACATCAGTAGCCGTGAGATGGCTAAAGAGACCCAGAGGTGGCCAGGTCATAACCAGTGGGGAACAGAAGTGGAAGAAATCAATCATCATAAAAGGCAGAAGAGTATAAAAAGCTGATGGTTTGGGGCTATATATGAGAGGTGATAGCCTTCAGTCACATTAATATTACAAGTTACAGCCTGGGTAAAGACCAATGGTCCTGACACCCACGGCTTAGGAATGGTTGCAGTAGCTGGGGTGGACTGCTGGTGACTGCTGTGGCACTGGCTACTGCTAGAGACCAAAAGGACTAAGTACTGAGTGCTGGGCCCCTGTCAATTAAATCCCAGAGCTCTGTGCCTCTATCCAAGCACCTAGACCTCCAAGTTTCTGTGCTCAAAAGCCCAGCATGATAAGCCCCTATTTCTCAGGGCTTGGAGATTTAAAATTCTGGGTATGTCATCATGGTCCATGAGGCTTTGGTACTCACTAGCCCAGAACTTCCGATACTAGAATAACTACTCCTTGTCTATTCATGATTTCTGTCTAAGTAGACCAAAGGGACCCTGTGGGCAACATTGGAACAGTGTCAGGAGGAGAAGGCTGAGCAGAGAGCAGGAGCTGCACGAGATAGAATAGGCCAGACCACAGGATTACCAGGAAATTCTCTCCAGCTGTGAAAAACCAGAGGGATGTCCAAGCAGAGTGAGAAAATGACAGATCATCACCTAACCATCAAGCAGGTGTTACATTTGCTGATTCTTCAACTCCTATAGAAAGAGGTTTATCTTGTAGAGATCAAGCTTGTCATAAAAAACAATGTGCCTAGCAAGGTGTTGAGCACATCGTAGTTACTTAAAAGGCTGGCCTGGCCACCCTTTTTCTTCTCGGTGATATGAGGCAATGACTCCACTCCGGTTCATAAGGAGGCACAGACTGATGTTTTATCTCAAGCAAATTAGCCAAGCCTCCCAATACTCCATTTCTTCATTTGTAAGATACAGGTGACAGGGCTAGTTACTTTGTAGAGTTGTTATGTCTTTAAATAAGATACATACATGGTTAGTAAAATGCTATCATGTAAGTAGTACTCAAAAAATGTTAACAGTTGTTAGTGATAACAGGAAGAGGAATACTTTAAAATGTTATTCTGTTACTGGAGTCAGAGGAACAATGTGCTGTGTCTTTATTAATAGAGGCTGGATGTTTCTTGATTTTCACAGAACTGAAATAAAAAGTTCACACATGTTTGCAGGAGTAGCAAGGAAGTTTTAGTTAACACAAAACAATGGAAAAGACGAGACTGCGTGGCAGCAAAGTGAAGGTGCTCCAGGGTCCCTGGTCGCTGCCTGAAGAAAGTTGCTGTAGTGTCTGAAGGAAGGAGGGCCTGGTTACTAAGGAGGCTCAGTTTAAGTGGGTCGTTATTTCGATTGGTAGAGTAGGTCATATAATCATTTCTGCTATGGTATCCTCTCCCACCCTGTGTCTTAAAATCATGTGCTTGCCAATGATAGAGAGGAGTAATACAGCAGATAGGGGATTCTCCCTAGAAGTTCACTTAGGGAGCTCAGCTTGCCCTTTATTCTTCTTACTAGATACATTGGGAATATATTTGAAAAGAAATTGTCCGAGTTTGATTGTTAAAGGAGAAATTATCTCTCTGCCCACAGAGGGTTATGAGTGTAGCCAAATGTGAATAAGGGCTCGAAGTTCTACATTGTTCCGAGGTGTGTGTGTGTGTGTGTGTGTGTGTGTGTGTGTGTGTGTGTGTGTGTGTAGCAATTGTGGGTAAAGGGGTCAGACTGCCAAGTGCATTATTAGAAGAGAAAGTTGTGTATAATCAAAAACAAGTAGTCTTCCCCTGTTTGCCTGCCTCATTCTTACTTCTGAATTGTGCCTAGCATCCTTTAAAAAAAGGCCAGGGAAGTTTACCA
Organism: Peromyscus maniculatus bairdii; assembly: GCF_049852395.1. Classification (NCBI taxonomy): domain Eukaryota; kingdom Metazoa; phylum Chordata; class Mammalia; order Rodentia; family Cricetidae; genus Peromyscus; species Peromyscus maniculatus. The sequence goes on from NC_134857.1 coordinate 46,371,371, forward strand.
GGCCTTAGAGAACTGCAGGCCATAGAATGACATTGGGTTATTGAGGCTCATCTGGGTTTACTTCTGTGCATGCTATACAGCTCTTGACAAGGAGATGGCAGGATTTTCTTTCAAGTTAACCTAAATTTTGCAGTCCTCAGAAGGACCGTTTTCTCATGCTTCTGAACTGACCTCCCCGAAGCTTCTTTCAGGAGTAAAGAAGATGAAATGCTTGACTCTTCTGTCGCAGTGTCTGGTCCTCAACATTCCAGGAGAACTGCCTCTCGGAAGTCAGCGGCATCTTACTTCGACCCTGAAAGACTCCGCCTTGTTTTCTCCTTCTCCCTATCCCAGCTGTGTTGCCTGGCGCAGGCATCTGAAAGCATGAGGGTATTGGAATATCCTTCACTACTTCTCATGTGTGCTGTTTTCTCCAGAAGTCACAACTGCAGTGGACAGACCACAGAAAGGTCAGCTTCCAGTGTGTCTCAGACATCATCTACCTGGAGCATTAAATTAAGGCCCCTCTTCAGCCTTTCACTCTGCATTTGCCATAGAGCTCTAGCACCCTCGACTTTTCAGAAGGCAAGGAAGCTTGGAGGCAAAGGGACCCAGCACGGATTCTAGGGTGGCTATCAAATGACTCCTGGTAAGCTATAGCAAACCTAGAGTCCTCAGAGTCCCCATCTGGAAATGATAACAATGGATTTTCTTTGCAAGATGGTTTTGAGAATGAAGCCACGTTTGTGAAACCACAGGACACGACACGTGGTGACTTCCCGATGCACTCAGCATTAGGTCCCTCCCTAATTAGGTCCCTTCAGTACTTCAGTGGTGGATGCCCACTGGAAAGAAGTCTGGTCTGTTTCTTTATCGTAAAATTAAGGCAATGGATCTACTCTTACATATGCTAATGTTGCTTTAAGACTCCAGATGTCTGTGATTCTTCATGTTGTTGCCGTGAAGCTACACTAATCTGGATTAGCTCCAATAGGGAAGGTAGAAGGACCACAGGGGACAGGTTGACCTGGGTGCCTTTTGAGGCAGGAGGAGCCTTGAGTAAGCCTGAGCAAAAGTGGAAAGCTGACAGAGGTGTATCCTCCAAGTTAAGGTGGGCTCAGGATGGGAAAGAGCACGAGCTTTTCTGAGCAGTGGAATAGCCTATGGAGGTTCAGCCCTAGACCAGCATGCAGTACTGAATGTCAGACAGGTTCACGGTCAAGCTGGGCACTTGCAATGGCCCCCTGTTTTAGTAATGCACGACATCCCTGGTGAGAGGCAACAGACATGCAATAAAAACCAACGGAAATCCCGTAAAGCCCAGCTGAAGTACAAAGGGGGCTTTTATTTTATGAAATCAGAAGCCCACTCCAAAGGACTGGACTCAGGGGCCAAAGGGATACATACTGCTAGTTTTTCCTCTCTGCTTTCCACTCTCTGTTTGACTTTGAAGCCTTGGCATTTTAATTTCTCCTACTGTTCATGATTGACTTGCTCTTTCTGACAGCCACGTTGGCCCAGGCAGACCTAGACTTACAGCCTTTGGTTTGCACTGCAGTAGGAGCAGACATCCTCCTTCCTTCTCCCCTCCCTGCCTTTCCCGAACTCTCTCAGTCTCCACATCAATCCTGTAGAAAAGCAGAAGGGGTTCTGTTAGGTTTATTTGCTCATCCCTTGGATAAACACATGGTAACATGCAAATGACACATTTACAATGATCATAGTAGAAAGTCCTCGATAACATGGCCACTAGTGTGACCGGGGACCGGGGTGTTGGGGGATTTATAGTCCAATGATGTCTACAAGGAATGGGAGAATAATTATTTACTAATACAAAACATTATGTTGAAAATGGATGGAACTAGAAAAAAATCACCCTGGATGAAGTAACCCAGACACAGAAAGATAAATATAATATGTATTCATCTATATCTGGATATTAGCCATTAAATATATCATAACCAAGCTACAATCCATAAAGCTAGAGAGGTTAGACATAGAGAAAGGGACTAGGAGAGAACATGTGAATCTCCCTGGGAGGGGGAAATAGAATATATTTTATGGGTGGACTGGAGTTTGGGGACACCAAGAACAGGAGGTCAGGTGGGAGGAGGAAAGGAGATGTAATGGAGGGAAGGGATGACGAAGAGACAGCTAAAACTAAAGTCCATTGAGGGTCTGTATGGAAACCTAGTAGAAACTCCCTATACTATATGAAGTTGACCCTAACGAAGTCTCCAAACAATGAGGGAGACAGAGCCCTATCTCTTGTTACCAAAGATTCTCTCTGGGATCCTCAACCTCAGTTTCACATTGGTTTTTCCCTTCCAGTAATCAGTGTGGGTCAAGGCTTCCCATCCTCAAAGCACATTCTCAACACCTGCTTATCCTCAGTCACCATCATGGTTCTGTTTGTCATATCTCATCAATCTACCGATAAAAACTGAATCCATATAGCCTCACCTTCTGTGGACTGAGGATGGAACATGGCCTCTCTTGCTCTTAGTGGGCAGCATGTCTGCTGAAAGTAACATATTTCTGGAGACTGAATCAAGCTTTCCAGCATTTTGAAACATATTATTCATTTTTCTTTGGAAATTTATGTTTAATAAATAGGATGATTAGCTGATGAAGAGTTTGTCGAGCATGGTTAATGCCAATATCCTACACTTAACTTTTTAATTATAACAAAATAAACCCATGGTAGAACTAAGTTGGACCATAACAGCTTAATAGAGGAGGCTATGGTCAGTGCTATGCACAGGACAAAAGGAAAAATCTCTCATGTTCCATTGGGATAGGAAGCAGCATCAACATCAAGAAGTGGGCTCAAGGCCAGAAGCAGGTCTTAGGTTTTGAGATAAAGACAGTTTGAGCATGATCTGTATCTATCCATGGAAGCCCTTGCTGCATTGTGGAAATTTCCTTGACCTGGCTTCAGTTTGATCTTTACCCTAATCCAGGGCACTTGGGAAAATTCATACTAATCTGATAGCCACTGTCTGGAAAGAGAAAATCTTCTATAGAAACCATATTTATTCTTTAACTGCTATTCAATTCATGTCTGAAGAGCATGTACTTTTCACGTAAAAATTACCAAATACTAATCAAACTGCATGAATTTTTGGAATATATTTTGGAGAAGTGGACCTAGGAAAGTTGCCAAACCTCTTGAGATCTCAGTCTCCTTTCTACTATTCAAAAATTGTGCATTTGCCATTCTGTTCAACCCCATCATCCATGCCAGCTTCCCAAGATGTGCAGACTCCTGCTTCTCAAACTTCAGTGTGCAAATTCGATACCTGAGGGGGCTTATTAAAATACAGGTCCTGACTCCATAAGCCTGGTAAGTCTGTGTTTCTAATAAGGTCCCAGATGTTGCCCAGCCAGCTAGCTAGTCCTCAAACCACATTGTGAGAACCCCAAACTCTGTGTGTTTTGTAACACAAGTTGAGCACCCTCAATCTGAAAATCTAAGCACCCAAACTGAAGTGCTCCAAAGTCTGAAGCTTTTTGAAGTTGATATGATTGCCAGAAATGGAAAACCTATGTAGAACATGATCAAAATGCCGGCATACTGAAAATATTATATAAAATTATCTTCAGGCAATGTGTACAAAATATGTGTGAGGCATAGATAAATTTTGTTTATACTTTAATCTCATCTCCAAGATATTTCATTATCTGTATGCATGCAAATATTCTAAAAACTGAAATTTAAAGAAAACTATTTTGGCCCCAAATATTTTAAATAAAGGATACTCGGTTTATGTGAATGTGAGAAAGGAAAGTTTCTGAGCTTCTGTTTCTTCAGAACGGAAAGTCCTATAATATTCCCTGACTTTTCTAGAACCCCATAGGGAAGACGGAAGCCCTGCAAACAGTTCTGGGCCCCTGACACGGCTGGTCCTGTCTCCTGGAGTATCCCAACTGTGTCCTAACCAGCCACAGCACTTCCGACACCTGTCTTTATAGGGGAGCCTCTAGATTTCTCCAGTCTTTCTGCTCCTAACCTGCCCTTGGAGAGTGTGTCCTAAACTGGGTCACAGACATTGCAGAATCAGGCGCTCCCTGGTGATGTGGCCTGAACGTCACAATCATAGTACCCAGTACAAAGTGGCTTTTATTAATCAGACTATGAGAAAAAATGGGCCAGATACTTTAATGTTACAAAAAAGGCATATGTGGATACTTTGACACATCTGAAAATCTCTCTAGGTGTTGAAATGGAAATAATACAGTAATAAATTACAATATAATTTATTGGGTGCTTTACTAGGTCTCAATTGCTTTATCTGAAGAGTTCACAGTTCCCACAGAAACAGCATAAACCATGTTTTACTTTGGCATTCATGAGGACAGTGCTGGCTAGTTTTATATTAAGTTAGAGTCCTGAGAGAGGGGAACCTCGGCTGAGAAAATGTCTCCCTAAGATCAGGCTGTTGGCAGGCCTCTAGGGCATTTCCTTAATGAGTGATTGATGTGGGAGGGCCCAGCCCCCAGCCCATGGTGGGTGGTGCCACCCCTGGGCTGGTGGTCCTGGGTTCTATAAGAAAGCAGGCCGAGCAAGCCAAGGGAAGCAAGCCAGCAAGCAGCAGTCCTCCATCAGTTCCTGCCTCAAGGTTCCAGCCCAGTTTGAGTTCTTGCTTTAGATTCCTTCGGTGGACTGTGATTTAGGATATGTAAGCCAAATAAACAAACCCTTTCCTCCCAAAGTCTCTTTTGGTCATGGTGTTTTATCGCAGCAATAGTAACACTAAGACAGGGGCTTAAATGACTTGCTAAGGTCACATGTTCACATAAGACAGAGCTGAGCCATCCACCTCTGTCTGATGTCCATTCAATCCCCATTTGCTTTTGTAGAATTAAGTGAATTCTCAGACTCCATTTACAGTAGACAACCATTGATTTACTTTTACCATTTACTTCCTCATTAGCAGTATTTGTGGATTTTATTAGTGAGGTTCCTTTTGAGGCAATGGGATCTAATGGCTGGTGAAGCGTGATCCTTAACAGTAAGAACCTGGAGTCAGATATTAAGGGTGAAAGCTGAAAAATCAAAGAAGCATTGCAGCAGCCACTGGAAACTTCTTACCTTTATTAATCCTCAGACCAAATCAGGGGGAGGGCTGAGATCCTGTCTCATCCCACCTTATATTCCTGTCTCCATCTCCCCAGTGCTAGGATTAAAGGCACTCACCACCACTGCCTGGCATTGTTTCTCTTTTAGACTGGTTCAATCTTGTATAACCCAGGGTGGCCTTGAACTCCTGATCTTCCTGCTTCCTCCTCCCAAATGCTGGGGTTAAAAATGTGTGCCACCACAGCCTGGACTCTAAGGTTAACTAGTGGCTGCCTCCACCCTCTGATCTCCAGGCAAGCTTTATTTGTCAGAACACAAACTATCATACACCAGGCTGGAAAGCTCATAAATCCTACAGGTAAACCTACTACTATTATTTTGCTAAATGGACATAGTATCAAACTGCCTCCTAAATGTGTATCTCTACACCTATTGATTAGTACAACTCTCAGACCTCATCAGAGAAGCTTCTTTGCATACCAGATGGCAATTATTAGAAACCCCCAACTGTACCAAGTGCAGAGAATATGTGTCTTCGGGTGTTCAGTCATAAATGGGACATCTCATCTGTATCACGCTTTCCCCAAAGCTTAAAACAATTTAGGGAGGCAGGGGTGGGGATGAGGTTGGGAGTGAAGAGAGGGTAAGATCCAGAGGTCCAGGAGGAATATGTGTCTTCTGGACAGGGCAGGTCTGCCACACTCATGAACGCACACAGCTGTGATGCCTGCATGAGACCTGGAAAGATCACTTGGGGAAGGGAGGTTCATAAGCCCCTACCCCTGGCTGATGAGCTTTTGACAGCTGATGGCTCCCAGGGCACAGACAGTCTATTTTTTTAGGAGTACAGTTCCTGGTAGTTTGACCATGCTTCAGCAAATGGCCCAACACTCACACACGTGTGGGCACCACAAGTTGGACTCAGTGGATAAGAAGAAGACGAAGACGAAGACGAAGACGAAGACGAAGAAGAAGAAGAAGAAGAAGAAGAAGAAGAAGAAGAAGAAGAAGAAGAAGAAGAAGAAGAAGAAGAAGAAGAAGAAGAAGAAATGAAGTTGGGAGGGTGAGGGAGGATCTGGGAGGAGTTAAGGGAGGAATTGGGGCTTAAAAGAATGCAAAATTATAATACAATCATGTATGCAAGTATGAAGTTCTTAAGAGAGTAACAAAACACATACTGCATTGAAACAGTAAAATAAAAGTTTGTTTTTTATGTAGGTACCAAGGTATCAAAATATATCAAATCCAGTTTTGACAAATTATGTATAACAGTTAATTGTCAAGATAGTTCAATTCCTATATTATAAAATATAGTAGATATAAAATGGAAATGTTTGCTATTTTTATATTGTATTGTAGAGTTATTCCATGAGGTCATAGACAGAAGATTGTGGAGCAAATGTTCTGCAGTGGTGAGAGATGGTCTGTGGTGAGTGATGATGAGCTGGGGTGAGTGGTGATGGTCTGTGGTGAGGGTGTACTGAAGAAACTAGTGCAGAGAGAGAAAAAAAGCATGTAAAATTCCCAGCTGCCGAGGAAGAGCTTGCTCATCTATTTTTTAAAAAGGATGATATCAAATCACTTTGGGACTTCAATTTCATTGGATTAATTTAAGATAATGATGTAAGAATCTTTAAAAACAATAATACAGTATACTAGACAAGTATCCTTTGCAACTCCTTAATATATGATAAAATGTTGAGTACTTGTAAGTATTTACCCTGATACTTAGTTTTAAATGTTTAAGAGAAAAGAATAAGCAGAAAGCTTGCATTTCAGGGCTGTAAGAATGCTGTAGTGAAGGCGATGATGTCTGTTGAATTTAATTCATAGTAAACACATTTCTAAGTATTTTACACACATTTTATTAAAGGTTTCTAATAAAAGTATCAATAGTATTCTGGTTACTGGTGTTGCACAATAAATAACTCTAAATTTAATGATCATAAAAAGTAAAACTAAGTAATTTAGGTCACAACCTTGCCAATTTGAATTGGAGCATGGTGTGAGCGTACAGGACTAACTTAGAGATGTCTTGTGGAGTTGTCAGATGTGAGGAATAGCCAAGCTGGATTGTTCAGTTACCAGTTAATGATGTCTGGGACATCAGCTGGGGCTGATGGTCAGAGTGCCTGTGTGAGACTCCCTGGCATAGCAATGTCAGGTAGTCACACTCCTCCAGGACAGTGGGAATCTCTCAAAGTGAATTGCCCTAGACTAGTGCGTAGTAACCATGCAGCCTTTCCAGTCTGATATGTAGATGTTATATACTATCATTTCCCCCATATATTACTAATGTAAACAGTCAGAACCGTAGTTAGAAGCATAAGAAGGAAAAAAAACTCTACCCTTTAGAGAAAGGAGTGTGAAAGAAGTGGGTAGCTTTGAGATCCATGTATTAAAGCTATAATAAATAGATAATTCTGTCTATTTTATAGATAAGGAAACTAAAGCTTGGAAGAGTTACATAATACACACATACAAATATATTTATATGTGTATAGATGTATATATAACTAATTTCTGTGTATAAAAACACATGATATTTGTCTATCTTTATTTCAATTATTCTCTTGTATCCTTTTTCTACCTTCATATCTTATGCATGTGTATATGTGTGGATGGATATATAGATAAATAGATTACATGTGTGGGAAAAATATGATATTTGTCTTTCTGGGTCTTTTTGTAAAAATGATAATCACTAGTTCCATCTATTTTCCTATAGATGACACAAATTTAATGTTCTTTCTAGATGAATACAACTCTATTATATAAAGATAACACATTTAGTCCATTTACTTGTTGATGGGTATCTGTGCTGCTTCCATATCTCAGCTATTGTAAATAGTGCAGAGTCCATATTTGACAGGAGTCCGAGAATGTGTAGCTAGGAACTTTCTCTTCAGAGTTGCACAGGGGAGAGCCGAGCTTCAATGAGTACCATGTTACTAGGAGTCTTGAACGATCAAAGAGAAAAAGCCAAGGGAAGACACCAAAGAGAGTGCAGTCTGTTGATACTGAAAGTTCCAGTGACCACTGTTTCAGGTAGGACTGACCCTGGTGGTTGATATCAGCTAATTCCTTGCCCTTCGATATGGGTTTCAGGTTACATATGGATTGCTGCTCATTTCCAAGCTTAGACTCAACATGGCATTTCCCTATACATAATAGAGTTCTCGTGCTATGACTGTTGTTGTCTAATTCTTGGCTTAGATCAACTAACAACTGTTAAGGGTTCTCAAAAATATTGGCATGCTTCTGAAGGGCTATTCCTTCTATCTCTTCATTCCTTTTCTCCCCTGCCTTCTCAGAGGCTATAAGACCTTGCTATACCTCCATAATTTTAACCTGCGGTCTTGTCATAAACAGGAGAATTCACATATATCTCCAGGCTCACATACAGCAGACACAGAGATAGGAGATAGAGAGGAATGGATTAGGATGATTTGGGAGACCAGAGGGTTAGTAATATCAAACAATGCAGTAGTGGGAATCTTGAGTGAGCACTGGTATCATAGATATCATGGATCCTCTCAGCCAAAACAGAGGTCATAAATCCTTGAGCAAGCTTGGGTCCCATCCATGTGCTTTAATCAAAAAGTCATTAAACTCTCCTTTCTTCAAAGCTAGTTTTCATATTACTTAACATACATGGGAACAGGCATACACAAATACACACACACACACACACACACACACACACACACACACACACACACACATTCCTAGCCTTCCTCCAACTCCGTCTTCACTTCAACTCTGGCTGCAAATCCCATTTTAAGATGATTGTCATGCCTTCCATGGATTATAAGTGTCTGGAGGGTCAATTGCTAAAATCAGCTGGGATGGGTTTACTGTTCTTATAGAAGGAATCAAAGAGCCCCTGGTATGTTATATGGTTCAGTGACATTCAAAGAGCCTTGAGCTCCCAATGGAATGTGAAATAGAGTCAACATTTCACTTTACAGCAGAGTCAAAAGTTAGGTAACCTGTCTTGTACATTGAGACTGTCAGTCTTATTGAAAGGAAATTCACATTAAAACTTTCACAACTCCGAAAAGGGCTGATGAGTCTCAAGAGGGTTTTTTTTTTTTAAATGTAACTCTGATGTGGCGATGAAATATAAGTTACTCAAACCTTATTATCTAAGGTAAAAGTTACCGTTGTTGAATGAAGCCAGGTGCCTAACTTTAGAGAGGCTATAGCAGCATAAACTTCAGAATTACAAAGTTTTGGAGACTTGTTCTTGAATTTCCATATTCCAAGAAGTGACAGATAGTGGCCGCCTTACCTCTCCGTCAGGAAACCTTAGAGGTAGATAGCCTTTCATCCCAAGCGCAGCAGGCTCAGTTACATGTCCACGGCAGGATAAGGTTAAAGTGGGGGCTGGGGAGGGCAGGGCAGAAGAGGGAGACAGAAGCAGAAATCAATTCAAATTACTTTGATGACAGTCGCGTAGCATCTTCCCAGAAAGGCAGACTGGAACTTCCAGGATGCTGGCAGCCCGCACAGGCGCTGCAGGGAGTCAGATCTCGGAAGACAATAGCAAGTTCAGAAAGCAGTCTGGCCTTTCTTCAGGAGGAAAAGACAAATCTCCCAAGAAAGGCCCCGAGAATGTCAAAGACAGCAGCCTCAGCCCCTGCGGGCAAAGCCAGCTCAGGGCCCGGCAGCTGGCCCTGCTGCGGGAAGTGGAGATGAACTGGTACCTGAAGCTCTGTGAGCTGTCCAGCGAGCACACCACAGCGCACACCACCGGGATGCCGCACAGGTGAGCGCGCCGCTGATGGGGGCATCCGGGGCTGGATCTGCAGAGCGGGTGCGCTGCGTTCCTTTCCAGGCTGTGAAATCTTAGCAGCCGCTCTAACGGCTTCGTGGCTACTTGGTACTTCAGAGCGTGTACAACCAAAGGCAGAAACTTGGTGCAAGAGTGAACACAGATCTCTGGGTTGAGATTCGGGGAAGCATCCTTTAGAAAGCCAGTGATGAGCTTACTGGAAGAGAGTAAAAAATTTTCTCAAGAAAAAAAAATCTGAGGAATTTAGAGGCTGTAGGGAAAGAGAAGTTCCTTCCGCAAAGGACAAAATATCATGGCAGTCTACCAGCATTTCCTTTACCCTGGCAAGTGGGACATGAAGGCTCTTTTAGCTGTTTGAAGGTGGGTAGTTGAGGGTTCAGGTGGTTCAAGAGGGGTGCCGATCAGGTTGTACTGACACCCGTATACCTCAGTAGTTGAGACAGATAACCCCGGGAGAAAAGGGCATTATTTAAAAAGATGTAAGTGTAAGGCAATTTCCTGCAGATTTCCTTTCCCTTCTTTCCTCAGTCTCGGCTTCACATAACAGTAAGGAAGGATAGTTTCATTAAATAAACCCACTGCAGCACAGCAACCTGTACTGAGGAAAGTGTCCGGAGTTCTGAAGCACAAGTGTACTTACTTCCAATAACTGTTTATCAAGAAATCTCTTAGGAAATAAAGATAATTTTGCAAGAAAACCTATTGTGTAATAAGCCCAAAGTAGTTTTCTTTAAATGATAATAAAAATACATTAATGAAATAGCCAAAATATGTCTTTTGTAAAGATTACAATTTATTGTATCAAAACATCCAGTATGCTTTTAGTGGCTTCTATGTGTATATGTGTGGGGTATGTGTGTGTGGTACGTGTATGGGGTGATGTGTGTGTGTGTGTGTGTGTGTGTGTGTGTGTGTGTGTGTGTGTGTGGAGATGTGTGTTGCATTCTGTGATACGTATTGTCTATATGTGATATGTGTATATGTGATGTACATGTGTGTCATATGAATGTGCAGTATCTTTGTATGTGTTGTATGAGTGTGTGATGTGTCTGCAGTGTGAGTATGTTGGTCTGTGTCGTGTCTGCCCATGAGTGTGCAGGTGTGCAGGGAGGCCAGAGCAGGACATCATGTTTCTTCCTCTGTTACTCTCTGTCTTAGTGCCCTGAGACAGGATATCTCACTGTGCCAGAAGCTTGTCGTTTTGGCTAGGCTGGCTCTCCAGGGAGCTCTTGGGATATGTATGTCTTTACCCCACAAGGCTAGAGTTGCAAGCATGCATGTCCCTCCTGACTTTTTGCATGGGTGCTGGGATTTGAACTCAGGCAGGTCTGAATACTTGCAGAGCAATTGCTCTTATCCGCTGAGCCTTTCCCCAGCTTCCATTGTTACATTTCTAATTCAAAAAGGTTATTCCAGGGAACTTCTAAAGCAATTAAAGTGGATAGTGCAAATACTCTAGAAACTTGGACAATACATTTTAAAATGTTTCAACAAACTTACATTTCCCCCTTTCAATTGGCAGTAATAAAATAAATGTTTCAAAATGTAAGTCACTATTGAAAAATCACCACTTACAATGTAGGATGAGGTAAATCTTCTAGAAATGTTCTGGGAAATAGATTTAGTACTCATGGGCAGGGTGACTTGTGTAAGCTCTTGTATAAATTATGATGCCTACATTTCGGGGAGGAAGAGGAAGTTCTCAAGGAAGGGGTAGTCTCATTTAAGGAAGACTCTCAAGAGCTTGTTCCTGCTGGAAATTCACCTCCTTACGTAACCCATATCCCAAATCATTGTGTATCTTTCATGTCTGTAAAGCTATTCTTACAGAGTCTCTGGGGGGAAGTTAATTGACAATGGGAATCCTTGATAATGGTTTCTTTCCCTAACATATTCTTTGACTTACTCTAAACCTGTAATTTTCCATAAGGAATATAATACAGGACCACAAAATTCTGACACTGGATCAACGTTTCCCAAGTCAAAGTGAAATATCAGTTAAGATAATGAGGTTTAGTAAGAGATTGGGGGAGAAAAATAAATCACTGCTCTTTACTGTTCTACTTAAATAATAACTGCTCCTGTTGTCAGAAAAGACTGGATAGGACATGATTTGGGATTCTTGTAATCTTCAGGGCAGTGCCGTTGGACCATTGATTGACACCAGCTGTGTCTTGCCCTTGTTTAGTGAGTGTGTGAAAGAGTAAAGATGGACAGGAAATGCCCATCCATCCTTGATTTTTGCAGTATGATTGTATCCAGGGAGGAACTAGTGTATGCAGTCGGCACTCAGTTCATTCCTAATGTAGATGAATCTGCTGAAGATCTCAGAGTTTGCGTAGCTCTGAAGACCAAGGCCCTTCTTCCCTTTGCCCCGCTCCTGATGTTGCAAATGCCATTATGGGAAGCACCCAGTTGTGAAGAGTTTCCTGAACAATGACTAATTAGGCAGTAGTTCCGTTTTAATGCTCACATTGGGACGCAAATCCCCGAGTCACCCAAGTGTTTGGATTAGCTGTCAGGGAATTATGGAATGTTCTTATGAACCTGCAATGTGTTTTCCTCAAATAGTTTGACTCTCATGTGATATTTTCACTTTAGACTTGTATGTAGATGATAAATGTGCCTAAGCTTTAAATAAGACACTTTAAATGTTATGCTTCTATGAAACATTGTTTATAGGGCAGAGCATGAAATGTGTTGAGGAGAACTTAAAGACGCTACATATTGTAATTCAGAAAAATCTGAAGATCCTTTAATTAATGGTCACCAATAAGGGCTTGGTGAAGTATTCTGACTCCCATTCCCTTCCTGGGAAGATGGAATTTAAATATTGCATAGCAAGTTAATTCTAGCTCATGTCAGATTGTTTTATACCTAGATCCCACAACAGCCTGTGTTTCAAGGGGTATTAACTGATCAGAGGAAAGGGTTAGAGGTGGAGGCAGGTTCAGGAGTCCTAGATATTTAACAAACATGCCTACAGGGAGCAGGACAAGGAACACAGACGTAAGAGTCGCCCTGTTCCCTTTTCTGGGGGATTACACAATAAAACAATCTAATAGAATTTGCTTCATGTTGACTCTTCATGTCAGAGATGCCTGATGCCAGTGATAGTGGATGTATTTATTATCTGTGGCAGCTCATTACTTGCCCACCAAAGGAGAATGGAGCAGGGGTCAGGGAGGCAAAACTTGACCATTCCTCTTTGTTTCCACGAATGCTAGCTGGTTTTATTGTTTGCTTGTTTACTTTTTTTTTTTGTCAACTTGACAAAATCTTGACTCACATGGAAGAGTGAATCTCAGCTGAGGAACTACCTCCAGGAGACTGGCCTGTGGGCAAGACTGTGGGGTATTTTCTTGATTGATACTTGATGTGGGAGGCCCCAGCTCACTGTGTGCTGTGCCACACCTGGGCAGGCAGTCCTGGGGTGTATAAAAAAAAAGCCAATTGAGCAAGCCATGAAGAAGCCAGTTAACCACACTCCATGGTTCTGCTTTACATCCTGCCTCCAAGGTTTCTGCTTCGAGTCCCTGCCCTGGCTTCTCAGAGTGAGAGTTTATGGTGTGAAAGTGTAAGCCAAGTAAGTCCCTTTCTCCTCCAGTATGTTTTGGTCAGTGTCATAGCAACAGAGACGCCAAAAGGAACATCATGCAATTGTGGGCATGACTTTTAAAATATAATTTATTGTTTTAAAATAGGTTTTCTGAACACAGAAGTAACCTTGGGACTTTGTAGGATGTTTTAAAAATAGATAAATGTGAGCAAGAGAACTGGGAGAGTTCAGTTGGCACAGTGCTTGACACAGAAGCATGAGAACTCAGGTTAGGGTCCCAAGCACCCACAAACAAACATGCTGAACCAGAAGAACACTTCCTCAGCTCTGGAAAGGTAGAAACAGGAGAGCTCCTGGACCTTGCTGAACAGCCAGCGCAGCCAATCAGTGAGCTCCAGATCCAGTGAGAGACTCTATTTGAAAAAATAAGTCTGGGGCCGGGGAGATCACCTAGTGAATAAAAATGCTTGTTCTTCAAACACAAGGATTTGCATTCAGTACCCAGCACCCAAGCAAAAGTCTGTGTGGCTGTTGTGGTAGTTTGAATGTGTTTGGTCTCCATAAGCCCATAGAGTGTGGTGCTATCAGGAGGTGTGGCTTTGTTAGAGTGGGTATGGGCTTGTTGAAGGAACTGTGTCACTGTGGGGGCAGGCTTTGAAGTTTCCTATGCTCAAGATACTTCCAAGTGAGTCATTCCACTTCCTGTTGCCTCTGAGTCAAGACATAGGACTCTCAGCTCCAGCACCATGTCTACCTGCATGCCACCATGCTCCCCATCACAGTGACAATGGATTGAATCTCTGAAACTGTAAGCAAGTCACCCAATTAGATGTTTTCATAAGAGTTGTCATGGTCACGGTGTCTCTTCACAGCAATGAAACCCCAACTAAGGTAGCTGTGCATGCCTGTAACCCCAGTGTTATAATGGGACAGAGACAAAGGAGAATACAGACAGGCAAATGCCACTGACCAGCCAGGCTAGACTAGTAAAAGTAAGATTCCAGTTCAACGAGAAATGCTGTCTCAGAGCAACAAGGTAAGGCATATTGCAGGGAAGCCACCCAACTTCTTGCTCCTTGTCGTCAAAGAAGCAGAAACTCAAAAAGTTAATTAACATACCTAGCAATTTGTTGAAATACAAAACTCAATGATTTAATGGACTGGAGAGCGGGTTCAGTGGGTAAAGTTGCTTGCAGTCAAGACTGATGACCTGAGTTGGATCCCTTGGACCTACATAGAGGAAAGAGAACTGACTCTTGCAGGTTGTCCTCTGGCCACTACACAGGCACTGTGATACCTGTCCCTTCCACCACATTAAATCACTAAATAAATGAAAAGTAGAGGGGAGAAGTGTTAGGAGCAGGAGGGTTCAAGCAGGTAGTAGAGTGATAAAGGTGGAAGAGAGGACAGAGGAAGGATTAACCAACATAAAGTGTGTATGAACAAGCTAGATGAAACCCATGGTCTTTCAACCCCATTACAATTATAATGAAGTGGATAATAATAGAACATATGTGATATGAAAGAGCAGGAGAGGGTTATGGGAAGCTAAAGGCTTGAGTACAGATGGATGGATGGGGGCAGAGGGTTGGGGGAAAGGAAAAGAGGCACAGAGGGTAGGTTAACCAAAATAGGAGGTAGGAAGAAGCCAAATAAAACTCTACTAGTTTGTAAGCTAATTAAAGATATAGTTCTTTAAAAGGAGTTTGAACAGAGCTATCTAATATTAGTGAACAATGTTGTTCCTGGAGACATAGGTTATTAAATGAAAATCTTAGTGCCAGGCACTGGTTTACTCCACCCCCACCCCCATTAGTTATGGGTCAGGAAGGCCCCAGAGGCACCCCAAACAGTACAGGCTATTTGCATTGGTTTTTAGTTACCTACCATAACTAGATGGTATGACCCTGTTGCTGAAGACATCATGCACTTTGGTTGTGGAACACAGAAATTAATCTTGAACTAACTAGGAAATGCTTTTCTTGCAGGCCAGCTTTCATAGTACTGAAAGTGCTATTTTCTATTAGGGGTGAAAAGACATCAGTGGTATTATACAGCACTGGATTCTGAATATTACAATACTGATCTATCGCCAGGATGTGCTCACTGGCCCAAATGTGGCAAGATGCTTTATGAGGTGTGATAGTTTGAATGAGAATGGCCCCGTAAGTCCATATATTTGAATATTTGGTCCCCAGTTGGTGGAAGTGTTTGGGAAGAATTAGGGGGTGTGGCCTTGTTGAAGGAGGTGTGTCACTAGGGGTGAGCTTTGAGCTTTCAAAAGACCCATGCCATTCTGAGTTTATTTCTCTCTGCCTCCTACTTTTGGGTCAAGATATAAATCAAATGCTTTCTATTATATGTTGCCTTGGTCATGGAGTTTTATCATAGAAATAGAACAGTAACTAAGTAAGCAGCCAATTGCTCTCTTGATTAGATTTTGGGCCTGCTCCACAGGATGAAAACATGATCAAAACCCATGCCTACACAAACCACAGGCCTCCGGGGAGAACCTATTGATGCTGTTTTTCTAAATAGTCACATTATTAAGCTGCCTTCTAAATGTTTATGTTTATATGTTCTGGTTTGCTTTCTGTCTCTGTGATAAAACACTGACCAAAAGCAATTTGGAGAGATAATGTTTACTTGGCTTGCAGGTTACAGTCCATCATGAAGAAATGGCCAATTCAGGAAGCAGGAACTCAAGGCAGGAACCTGAGACAAGACTGAAGCAGGGGCCATGAAGTATTTGCTGCTTACTAGCTTGTTCCTTAGGCTCACATTCATCTATGCTGTGGATATCGCTATATGTAAATAAACACCGATTGGCCAATAGCCAGGCAGGAATTATAGGCGGGACTAACAGACAGGAGAATTGAGGAAGGAGGAAGGATAGGCGAGACCACCTGGAGCTGCCGCCAGGACAAGGAAGATGTAAAGTACCAGTAAGCCACAAGCCACGTGGCAAAGTAAATATTAATAGAAATGGGCTAAATGTAAGAGTAAGAGCTAGACAATGATAGGCCTGAGCTAATGGCCAAGCAGTTTAAATAATGTAAGAGTCTGTGTGTTTATTTTATAAGTGGGCTCCAGGACTGGCGGGACTTGGCGGCAGGAGCTGGAGAGAAATTCTCCAGCGACACCTTTCTTATATCTGCCAGGATCATCAGCTTAGGAATGACACTACCCACAGTGACCTGGGCCATAACTATCATTGATTAAGAGAGTGCCCTACAAGACTTACCCATGGGCTAATCTGATTGAAGCTTTTCTCAGTTGAAGTTTCTTCTTCAGATGACTCTAGCTTGTATCAAGTTGACAAGAACTAAAGAGCATCGTATGCATAGATCTGTCCTGTTTCCAGCCTTTGTCACAGCAGCTTCTTATAGCAGTGGGTAGTGGTTAATACAGAGACTCATGGCTGTTCCAAGTGCTGAGAATAAAGGACAATGAGTGCTTAGCTGCAGAGTGGGGGACCTGCTGTGGATACCACTCTATGTAAATAAAACACTGATGGCCAGTGACCAGGCAAGAAGTATAGGCGGGACAAGGAGAGAGGAGAACTGGGGAAACAGGAAGAAGGAGGAGAAGCACTGCAGCCACCACCAGGACAAGCAGCATGTAAAGATGCCGGGAAGCCACCAGCCACGTGGCAAGGTATAGATTTATAAAAATAGGTTAATTTAAGATAAAAGAACAGTTAGCAAGAAGCCTGCCACGGCCATACAGTTTATAAGTGATATAAGCGTCTGAGTGATTATTTTATAAGTGGATTGTGGGACTGCGGGGCTTGGGGAACCTGGAGAGAAGCCCTCCAGCAACAAATGGCGCCCAACGGCTCGAGTTTCCACCTTAAACCTGACAATATTTAATAACCAATTCTAAACAGAGCCAAAACCAGGTTCCTGCTTCTTGTCTCATATGGGCAGCTAGACGCCGCAAAACGCAGGTTTGAACACTGGCGGGTTCCTGGTGTGTGCGTTTGACCGGCAGTATGGCGGGAATGAGTGGCACATTATGCTGTGTAGTAGATTTAGTCTTTACTAGTATTTAAAAAAAAAAAGGTTTCTGGGCTACACGCTGCTTTGATAAAAGCTTAGACCCACTATTTCTGAGACTTGATGACTCCCAGAGCTGGCGGAAAACGTACCACTGCCATGTTGGGAAGCTAAAGTGGGCGGAGCCAGCAGCCACAGCGCTGTTTCAGGCTTAGAAGGATACAGTTTAAAGCAATAGGCTCACAAAAAGACTGATTCAGATAACATCGTTTACAATGTGTGTAAAATATATGTAGGCTTGAAAGAGACAAAAAAATTAATGTAAAAAGCCACGTAAAGATGAATATTACACAGACAATCTGGATTGTGTTGTCTTTGGGATTTTTAACTGCAAAAAAACATTTGATCAAAAAAGATGTTAAATTAAACCAATATGTATATTTTAAAGGTAACTTGACTTCAAAATTTGGATTTAAGGATATGTTGCTTTGGAAAAGAGGTTCTGCTTTTGTTTCCACAGAAAGCCAGAGGCTATGGATTTGTTCCATATTAAGATACATCAGGTTTGACCAGCCAAGACCCCCTGAAAGATATCCAATGATACCATGGCCCAGATGATCCAGCATCCAGAATGGTTTCAAGGCAACTGGCTCCCACAATACAGCCTCAAGGACTACCCCATAGGCCTAAAATTTTCTTTTGCGTCCCCATAAGATACAGCACCCCCCTCCAGCAGGAAGTAGTAAGAGATGCTACGCCCAAATTCCCAAATATACCAAGCTGGCTTTAGAGGTGGAATTGGCTCACTCCCCCTCTAAACCCAGACATATTGCTTAAAAAAAAAAATGGTTAAGAGATTCTTGTGTCCCAAATCAGAAGAGCCCTCTGGTGTGGGACAGAGAAAAACCAATATTTTTATTTAAAACAGGTTGATTATAAATGTGATCTCTTTCTAAAAAAGAAAAAGGGGATATGATTAGATATATAGGAGGATATGGAGATGATAAGATAAAAGGGTAGATTAATAAACCTACTTTTAAAGAAAAACTTGTTTAAAATGTTTTACATTGGTATAGATTTTAGTTTATGTTTAAAATGTTTTACATTGGTATAAATTTTAGTTTATTGATACAAACTTGAAGTTAATTTTGTTATACTGCATATATATATTTCTATTCTTGTTTGAGGTATTATGTTTATGTAACTCATTTAAAATTGTAATGGATAATTAAAAATAGATTAATAATTAGTCAGTTATGGTAATTATATTTGTAGCCATGTAAGTTAAATCTTCTAGGTATACATAGATATATTTCAGATAGATAGGTAATCTTCAAACACTTCATAGACCTAGAGAATATGGCATTTAAATAACTTAGAATTCTGTTGACATGAGACACAATTGCTCCTGGCTGCACTAATTTGATCCCGAGAGAATGTTGGGCTTCTAAGACATTTCCATTGGGAAGTTTGTCTTCTTGGCACAAAATGGCCTACTGGGCAAAGAACTGCCCTTGCCTTGATGGCTGACAGTACAAATGCAATGCTGTCCTTTCTGGACAAGCGGGACACAAGGAAAGCGACCACTGTACTCTGCCAAGACAGGGTAAGATGGTCTTTCAGAAATCCTGCTTCTGAAAGTGGCCTGTCAGATACTCTAGGCCTGTAGCCAATTTAAATGCACCAACAATGCTGAGAAACATTAGGTGACTGTCCAGGCTGCCAGCTGTCTTGGTCTACTCTTGCAAGATTCCCGAAAGTTGCTTGCATCCATCTACCATTTCTTAGGTACCATTATGTTCCTTCTCAGGTCTTTGATGTGGTTAAAGACTAGATAGTTGTAATTTCCTCAGTTATGATAAAAGATAAGTTAGATATAAAACTTTAAACTCACAAATATAAGGTAGATAGGACATCTTCTTTAATATTGTAATTCTTGCTCAATAATTGTTTTATTATATGTAATTTACCATGTTAAAGTTAAAACCTTCCTTTTAAAAAAAAAAAAGAAAAGGGGAAGTGCTGTGGATACCACTCTATATAAATAAAACACTGATGGCCAGTGACCAGGCAGGAAGTATAGGCGGGACAAAGAGAGAGGAGAATTGGGGAAACAGGAAGAAGGAGGGGAGACACTGCAGCCACCGCCAGGACAAGCAGCATGTGAAGACGCCGGGAAGCCACCAGCCACGTGGCAAGGTATAGATTTATAAAAATGGGTTAATTTAAGATAAAAGAACAGTTAGCAAGAAGCCTGCCACGGCCATACAGTTTATAAGTGATATAAGCGTCTGAGTGATTATTTTATAAGTGGATTGTGGGACTGCGGGGCTTGGGGAACCTGGAGAGAAGCTCTCCAGCAACAGGGACCTCTATATCAACCCTCCCCATCATCACCCCCACCAAGGTTCAAGGAACATCCCAGGAGAGGGGGCAGAAAGAAAGTAAGAGCCAGAGAACTGAGAGGAGTAATACTTTCCTATGGAAATGACATGGCTGTTACATATTCACAACACAGTTCGCAACACAAGACCTGCAAAGATCATGCCAGCTAAAAAGTCCATCATGTAGGGTAAAGGACGCCTCAGGCCTGAACTGAAGAGCTAAAGGCAGTTGATGGCTGCTGGGGGGTGAAGAGTAACTTTTATTTGGGGGCTGTGGCCACTAGTGGGTTGCCCTTGCCCCATTGTGTGACCCCACACCAGTGTTTAAAACTAACTAAATAATTTTTAAAAGGAGGCCATGAAGTTGGGAGGGTCCTGGAAGGAGTTAGAGGGAAGTGGGTAGGGTTGATTATGATCAAGATATATTGTTTGCACAGATGAAAATTTCTAAGAATACATTGAAAATATTATTCTTTTGGCCGGGCGGTGGTGGCTCACGCCTTTAATCCCAGCAGTTGGGAGGCAGAGCCAGGCAGATCTCTGTGAGTTCGAGGCCAGCCTGGGCTACCAAGTGAGTTCCAGGAAAGGCACAAAGCTACACAGAGAAACCCTGTCTCGGAAAACCAAAAAAAAAGGAAAATATTATTCTTTTGAAAAGGAGATGGCTACCACTGTAAACGAGTGTGATAAAACAAGCAAATTAAAATATAAATAATTTGAAAGAATAATGCATTTTGTTTGCATACTTTGGTCAGAACTGAGGTGTGACCCGTTATGTGTGTTCTATGTGGTCAGAGCTTACAAAGATTGTTAAGAGGGAGTAACTCTGAAGATGTATGGCAAGAATGTGTGCTTTATCCAGCACCTGAACACTGAGCACTCTGCTCTGCTCAATTACAGTTCCTCCAGGTATTTAGGGAAACACCATCCTCCCAAGCAAAAGCACATTGGGGTTGGAACACGAAGAGGCTTTAAACACCACCAGTATTAACATTCCAAACCAGAGCAGTCTGAACTCTTAAGTGGAAATTACCAGAGATACTCAGTATTCACCACACAATGGTGGGGGTGAAAATTTAGTTATAGCATTCTGATAGAGATTTCACCTTCTTAACTCATACTCATTATTATGTAGAACAGTAGTCTACTGAGCTGCATCCTAATGTTTCTCTCACTCTTATCAGAACTACTTGAAATCCCAGAATTTATTCCCTTCTAAAGGCCAGACATGGTTCTCTACACAGGTAGTTCTCAAAGTGTTTTGATAGACTCCATTTCTGCCAGTGGAGCAACAAGTGATCCCAGAACTTAGAAGACTCTGACAGCATTTGTGAAAGATATGAGATTATGATAAAAATGTATGCAAGAAGATAATTTCAAATATCAATCGTGAGATCAGTGAGTGCACATTTACCAGTCTGATTGAACATATAGTCTATACAAGGTGACACAAAGATGAATTACTACAAAATCTTCTTGTACACAGGAGTAGTGACATTTATATTTCAATTAAGAATAGTCTAGATGAGAAGGTCATAGAATTAAGAGAAAGGATCTGCATTCTTGGCAAGAGTGATTGGGTGATTGGATCTGGATAGGGGATGTACACAGCTTGGACAGAAGGTAATGGATATCAAATACAGGTGTTGGCTTTGGCAATGGGAAGTGTTATAGGGGGCTTAAAATCCTTTCTGAGTGCTACAAGTCAAGTGCCCACCTGCCAAGTCCTTACTCCAGAAGCAGTGGCTAGATCCCTTTGGATTTGGAATAGAAAGGCCTAGGTTTAAATTTTGGTGGTGTTTCTGGATACATATGCATGTGGGGTCATGCATTTCCCTCATGTTTGAGGCTTTTGCTTCTTGCCTAGCAAAGGGCTGGATGAGGAGGAAATCACATGGTCACTCAAAGGCCTGTGTCAATGGCATGTACTATGAACTGCATTATTTCTTCAGGCTTTTTTCCCACATGACCTTTTTCTATCAAAGGATCCATCTGGAAGCACTCAAGTGGCATCTCCTGTTAGATGTATTGACATCTGTTTCATCAATTTCACTTGAAACAGTTCTTGGCTGGGCCTGCCTCGTCTGAGTTCTAAGAAGGGTAGACGAAAACAACCAGCCAGCATTTCCAGTGCTTGTCACTGAATGCCGTGTGCTGATGTCTTGCCAGAAACTCTTCCTGTTGGGTTCTGTGTTTTGTGGGAATGAAGCGGCACAGGGGGCTGAAGAATGCTTGCCTACACTCCTCTGGAGATGATAGCTGAAGCTGCGCTCCTTCAGTCACAGCCTTCTGGATATGTTAAACGTCATCAAGTGTCCATCTCCCAGTGTTAGAGAGGAACTCCACTCTGAGTTCAGGGAAACTGACAGTTTTATGTGTATGGGCACACACACACACTGAGATCTAAATTTGGCAAAGGGAAACTTGACAAGTACTTCTTTGGTTGCCAGAGATTTAAAGTGGGCTTCCATCCAGACTGCTATCCCTAACTGAGGAAGGGCTCCTAATGCTGATGGGATGGCTGTGCGCAAATACTTCTTACCTAATGAAGCCATTGATCATAAAGCTACCCCCAGCTGCTAAATGCTGACACATGAGTGACCCAATATGAGAATATTTACTTTTCAAGTCCAGTCACAAGCCTGAAGGTCCACTTGAGTAGGACCTGAGGTGAGTGCTCTGTCATCTTTACCTTTAGACGGCTTGAGTATTGACATCCATCCCTCAGATACAAGGGAGAAAGGAGGGAAGATCACATGGAAGGTGCTACTGTCTGTGAGTTATGGGGGGGGGGGTCAGTCACGTGACCACACTAACTCAATGGGATGCTGGGACTTGCAGTCCAAATGCACGCTTAAGAAGGAAGAGAAATGGACATGCTACAGCTAGCCAGTCTCTACCCCAGGGAAGTGGTTCAAGTCAGCAACGTGAATTTGGCAATTCCCTTTAACAAGGAGAGATCTGCACTGCCCATCAGTTTCAATAATATTCCTTTCTTTCAAAGCCTGATCCTTTGACCTGACCTTTCCTTGGGCACATGCTGAGTCAATCTCTTTGCACTTCCCTGCTTGGATTTCAACTTTCCTGTCTCACTGAGAAGGCTGATGACACTTTAGAAAACTGGAGAAGGTGATCTGATACCAGGCTGGCAGGGACACGGGACACTGATGAAGTAAACATCCTTCTGTGTGCGTCCATGAACACTCAGCTCTCATTCTGAATCTGGAAGTTCTGTGCATCCCCAAGGATCACAGGAGGCCTGCTGAGGCTCCCTGAAGCTCGTGTTCCCATCCTCCTCCTTTGGGTTGGGAGAGGACATCTTGGTAGTGCAGTCACTCCTTCCTTTCCATGGCAACAGCCATAGCCTCTGGCGCCAGACACACAGCCTGGCATCCCATGAGACAGATCAGGCACACGGAAACATAAGTCACAGAGCATGGGTCCAGAGTCAAGTGACCTGTTGATTCAGTCTGTTATTTCAGAACCATCCGGGTGTGTGCTTCTAGGAGGAGTGTCTTGGTTATTATGTCCACTCAAATGATATTTATTATGTGTTTTTCATAATAAAACCTACAGGATGCTTGATGGCAGTCAAACAGCCATTCATTTGCCAGAAGCAGGATACAGTGTGGTTTTGCATTAGTCATTTCTTCTCTGAGTCACTACCTTCAATCAGTTTTGTGTGTGTGTGTGTGTGTGTGTGTGTGTGTGTGTGTGTGTGTGTGTGTGTGTGTACACAGAGTGGTGAGGACTCTGAGAATAATTAGTTAAGACAATTCCACTTCGTGCTCAAGGGACCTTGTTTTTGTACAAATATCTCTCATTTAAAATTCTTTACTAAAAAAAATAAAGCTCAGAGTGCATTTCATAGTTTAATATTCACATTTCATTTGCTTACAATGAGTGTTAAGAATGAAATAAACTGTACAAAAGAGCTGTTAAGTTGTTTAATTTCCTCTAGGGCTAAGTAGCTGCTAATCAGTATAAACAATCCACAAGCAAGATGTGCTAAAAGACCAGCTCTGTCTGCAAGCTTAGGAATTTGAATGATGAGACTATCCAAATAACAGTTGCTTGTTACACACATTTTAAGTGATTAAACTTGTTTGCAGTATTTTACATTCCAGATGGTGAATTATCCAAAAGATATGGTAGAAAAGTATTAAGTTTACGTGTGTTTTAAAGTATTTTCAGTTAAATACATTTCCGATGATACCTGTCTTCAGAGATAGAAAAAAAGAAGAAGAAAGAAAGAAAAAGAAGCAGAAAAGTAAATAGGAAGAAAGAAAAAAAACAACACAACAACAAAACCCAGAACAGATGTACATCCCAGGATGATCTTTCATTAACATATGTGTAACACTGAAATAATCTCTAGTAATCAAACTAGAAAGTTAATTCACTAAAAAGATTTCAACATCGTCATGGTCTAGTTTGAGACACACAAGGACTATTCAGGAAGGCCTCCTGCCCCAACGACCATGGAGTGTTTTCAAGGACACAAGACTATAGTAGTAGTAAATGGGTGTGATATTAGAAGTGTGAGGGGAATTCTGTAGAAATATGAAGTGATTTGTTTTGGAATGGAACAGGGAGGCAAGAAAGCATGAGGGAAAAATAGCATACCAAATGCATCATGGTAACGAAGTTTCAACAGGGATGCACAGGGGTTTGTGGAGATGCAAACCAAGAGATAGGTAGGACAGTCACCAAAAAGACAGCTGAGAGCAAAGTTGCCCTTCTTAGGCTAGCCCACCAAATTAGTGTTAACTGAAGAAAATCTTGGGAGGGCGGGCAGATGATATTTCCAAAAAAGAGAAAATGAGGCTCCATTCATCTGACTTTGGGATCTAATAAAACTTTCACCAAGTGATTTTCCCAGTAATTGAAACTAAAAGTATGAGGGCCTTAATGTAATTTTTAAACCTGAGGAAATAATTTGACAATGTGAGTTTACCATAGAGGATATTAACTATTGTGCTATGTTAAAATGTCCTCTGCTGTGGAAGAAGGGGCAAAGAGATGATAAGAGCCAGAGGTTCCTGAAGACTGCTGTGGAAAAGTGTCATGATCATGTGCTCACACACTCAATGCAGCTGTGGTTACCTGCACAAGACATGGACGAGTTTGGCCCTCCACATCTAAGCTGGAAAGAGAAAAGGGCTTCTGTGGCCTAACCCTCCCAAGGAATATTCATCTAATCTGGAAAGAGAAAAGAGCTTCTGTGGCCTAACCCTCCTGAGGAATATTCATAGTTGGTGGTGGCCAGAGGAAGAGGGGTCACTTTCTCTCTCTCTCTCTCTCTCTCTCTCTCTCTCTCTCTCTCTCTCTCTCTCTCTCTCTCTCTCTCTCTCTCTCTCTCTCTCTTTTTCTTTCTTTCATCCTTCCTTCCTCCCTCCCTCCCTTCCTTCCTTCTTTCTTTCTTTTTCCTTTTCATTTTTTTTTTGGTGGTGCATGCCTTTAATCCCAGCACTTTGGAGGCCGGGGCAGATGGATCTCTGTGAGTTTGAGGTCAGCCTGGTCTATAGAGCGAGTTCCAGGACAGCCAGGGCTACACAGGGAAATTCTGCCTCCAAAAACCAAAACCAAACAAACAAAAAACATAACAAAACAAAAAGAATAACATTTAAAAAATTAGTAATAGAAGGAAACTACTTAGGCATAAAAAAATTAATATGTGAGAAGCCCATGACCACAATTTTAACCAGTAGTGAAAGACTGAACAATTTATCTCTAAAATCAGGTGCAAGAAAAGGATACTTATTTTCATTTCTATTCAACTTTTTGTTAGAAGCACTAATAGGGAAGCAAAGGAAATAAGTCTTGGACCACTGATACATTAATTACAATGCTCCAGTAAATAACCTCCCACCCATGCTCATGCAGGCACCGTTATTTGAACCTAGTCTCCAACCACCCCCCTCTCTGTCTCTCAGTCTCTCTCTCTGTCTCTCTCTTACACACACACACACACACACACACACACACACACAGGCATGAAAATAGGAGAAGACTTGCTGAGAACCCAGGTTCTGGTGGGAGGAGGGAGCTCAGACAGGCACTAGGGGATAAGGACCAAAGTTCATTATTTACATGATGAAAATGTCAAAGAATGAAACAAGAAAGCCTTGAAAAATGCAAAGTGACAACCTACAGAATGTGGGGAAGTGCTAGAACAGTGTGTCAGGTCTTTAATATTAAGATCACATAAAGACTCTGACAAGTCAACAAAAAAAGCATACAAATTGAAAAGTGAAAAAGAACTTAAACATTCTTCTTAAAAAGCTATTCAAGGTAGAGAAAAGCAGTCTGCTCCAGTAATGATTGGGGAAATGTGAATGAAAACTGCAGTGAAGTATCCTCCACTTACACTTGAAATGCACGCCATATGATGAGCTGCTGCCATAGATGCATTGAGATTTGAAATTGTGTGCAAAGCTAGAAGGTAAAAATGGTTTCATTTCTCATGGAAAACAGCTTGGCCATGTCTCAAAACTTATATGTAGATGTCTCATACGATCCTGTAATTCTACTCCTAGGCATGTTCTTAAAAAAAATCTTCTAAATTTTATTTTATTGATTTTTTTACTTACATTAATATATTTAAGTACATTAAATAAAAAAAAGTTTTGTACTTATGTTAATATAGTTCACATTGAACATGTTATCCCTCATAATCAGTTTTATTTATGTGTGTCATCTCATGTACCTATATTTGCCTTTCTGTGATCACTTTAATTTGCTACATGATGGTCTCCAGTAGTGTTCATCTTCCTGAAAACTGCAAAGCTTTGCTCTTTATGGCTGAACAGGATTCCGCCTTGCTTGTATTCCACATTTTCCTCACTCACTCCTCTGCTGTCGACTCCTTAGGTTGGCTTCACAACGTAGCTCTTATGAATACGGCTGAAGGAAACCTTGGTGTTCAAGTCTCTGCACATCCACACATTTCATAACAGGACTCTTCAAAATGGCCATCTGGTGAAAAATATCCCAGTGTTCCTCAACTGAGGAATGAATGAACCAACTGTGGTGGTGGTACGCGCATACAATGGAACATTATTCATGGACATAAATAAGTGAATTGTAATAACATGGGTGAGCCTCTGGAACGTTGGGTTAAGTGGAAGAAGCCAGATACAAGTTGGCATACCACCCATGATTCTCTTTGGATAAAATATCAAAGGCAAGCAAATCCATCCTGGCACATTGTGGGTTGAGGGGTTTCTGAAGTTGAGGAAGTAGGTAGAATAAATTGATCATTGCCTGGGACATCTTACTTCAGATGAATGGAGGAGTGTTGCTGAAAGATCGAGGCGTGGTTACGGAATGTTTTCAATTCACTGCTGCTGCTAAGCCATTTGCTTTCAGACTCTGTATTGTATGTTAGATGATTTTTATTTTAATATATTAGTTTAAAAAATTAAATGTCCCCTGGGGTTGTTAAGATGTATAAGATGCCTTAGAAATCAGGAAAAGCATTTGTTACTTGAGTTTTGGGTTTGTGTTTCTGCATTCTTCCCCCCATTCTTCTGTAGTCTCCTGTTGCTGTCAGCTTCTGTCGCAGCTTTCAGTATACCTGGCCCTAACTGCTATTTTTGTGTATTTTCCATTTTTACTTGGTTGAGGACTAGGAAACCAAGAAGTCAGTTGTGCTTAAACTATGGTGAAGAAAGACCAGTAGGATTGTGAACTTAAGTCCAGGATTCACTTATCTTTGTTTTTTAGAATCATTATGTGTGTGTATCAGTGTGGGAATGTGCACATGAGTGCATGGGCCTGCCGCATTGAAAAGTAGACACCAGATCCCTGGAGCTGGGATTTCCCGTGGTTGTGAACCTCCCGGTGTGGTACTGGGAACCAGGCTTGGGGGCCTGTAAGAGCCGGAAGCTTTCTCAACAGCTAGGCCATTTCTCCAGCTCAGGTTTACTTACCTTCTTCTTCCCATTTTGTTTTGTTATCCTCATAAATGTCAATGCTCCACCTGTTGAAAGCTCTAACCTTCCACCTAGGCTTTTTTTAACACCCAGTTGTCCGTGTTTGTAGAGGCTTTCTGTTTCCTATACCCACTTCATTGATTTTTCTCATCATCTGACAGAAATAACTAAAAAATGAATCCTGACATCAATATAAAGATTACTTGTTTATGAACTATTTGATAGTTTAGAGAGGTCTACTGATGCATTTATGACTCTCATTCCCAAGACTTTATGGTAACAGATCTGGCTGGTATCCTACTAAAAATATTTCTTTTACCTAAATAGAAAGACATGGGAAAACATGCTCACATTTTTCCCTAGAGCCAAGACATAGTTGTCTTTCATCTGACTCTGAGACTTTTAAAGAGAAGAGAACGACTGTTGGCTTCCAATCAGGCTCTTTTCTGCCCAAGCCTAGGGGCAGAGACCACACAACCAAGAACTCTGCCGGGGGACTTGGAAGCCTGCTCAGATTAAAATAATAGGAAGGGAGATCTTAAAAAAAAAAAAAAAAGCAAGCTGGTCCCTTTTAGGGAATGGACCAAATCCAGAAAGCCTGAGTTAGTCTTGACCAGTCTTAAAGCTAAGTGCTGTGAAGTTTGCTTTGTCTTCTTGGGCTTTTGAGCCATGCACCTTTATAAACCTGCCTGTGCAGACATCCCCAGCCCTAAGCTGGGTCTGCCCAAATCCAGTGAATCAGCTCTAAAATGCCGACGGCACCTCACGGTGGCCAAGACTCAGCCTCAGGGAGCCTGCTGGCCTGTTAGACCAAGTGGGACTACAGAAGGGAAATCCGTGGAGAAGTTTTTACGTGCCCATGGAGTTTCGTTGCGGGAAACCACCAAGGCGAAGACAGGCATGGCCTACAGGTACTGTCGATTGCAATAAAACTTAACCGGAAACTGTACTGAAGTCAAAGATTTTTGCTGTTAGAGAATAAAGATTGAAATAGCAAGATAAGATGTTACGGGACAGGAAAAAACCAAATGCAACCACTCACCTTCTTGAGTCTGTGGCTTGCTTGCTTTTACTTTCCACTATCGTGCTCTGCTCAAAGGGTGACTGACGCAAAAGAGCGTCAAGCACACCTGTGGAAGGGCCCTAGCTCCCTTGTGAGAGGAAGGCCATGTGCTGCCAGTACGAATAGCTTTGGCTCTGAGGAAGTAGGTGATTGAGCAGCTTGTAATGAAGATCGTGGACTCCATGCTCCTCCAGGCAGTTGATCAAGTTGAGCAGAATGTTCTCCAATGCTGCTCAGGCTTCCACTGTTATTACCTTCTTTTAAGCCTAAATCATGTGGGCTAGTTCAGGTTCTTGAAATGATGGTACTTTTTATCAACATAGTCCAAGAAAAATCTCCTGTTCTGCACTAGCCTTCCAGTACTATTATTTGGAAATGAAAGGGAGATATATTTTTTTTCTTGGTGTGAGGTCGAGTGTGTATTTATCAGTTGCTCTTAGAAGGTAAATAATGTTTGTTTTTTTTAAAGCAATTTGTCCTGCCTTCTATAAGCTGTGTTGTACTAAGTCAGCTGCAGAATCTGAGCATCTGCATGGAGCCTTCCTCCTCCAGAGTCTGGAGGTTAAGTAAAATCCACTTAGAAGAACAAGGATACCCAAAACATCGGTAAAGGATGCTTGTCCTAAGCTAATGTCAAAACTTGGACTTCTCAGGGTTGAGGTTTCTTTTTTCTTTTCTTTTTTCATGTACAAGCTGTCCCCAATGGCTTCGTTTTCCCATTCTAAAGGTCTATTTTAGTAGAGTAGCTGCTGTTCTGATTTACCAGCTAATTTTATTAATAAAGCAATTTGCAATAATGTGGCTCCTCTCTGGAGAGCAACGTGTTTTACACAGATGGTTTATATAATAAAGGGCTGGTGCAGGAGAGGAACAGACTTCTGTGGATGCTTAGAGAGCTCAGGACAGTCTACCTATGATGCCTTAGAAGTGAGGACCAGGAAGAGTCCCCCATCTGTCTAGGAGAACTCAGCTGCACACACTGGGGTGCAGCACATGCTGGCTATTCCTCACTGCCTCCCTTCTGACTCTGCATTGGGCAGGAGTCTTCTCCCTCAGCCTCCTCACACCCCCTCACTGTCTTCCTGTGCTCCCCTTGACTCTCAGTGGTGGTTGTGAGAGTGGTGTGTGCATGCAGATCAGGTGAAGGGGAGATGCATTGTTTCTCTGTGTTTGTCATAGGGTGCATAGTCCTACCATGAAGTCTTATTTATATAACTCTTCAGAGAGTGTTCATTCCCTTTCAAAAGCCCTTGTTCCAAAACCTCTCCACATTCAGGTTTGTGTGCCATTGTTTGGATACAGATACATTCTAGGACAGTGCTTCTTAAAAGTTTGTAACAACCAGAAACACTTTCTTCAAACAACTGAGAGTTGAGTTGCTTCTGCTGAAAATGGGGCCTGGAGCCCACCTCTCTTGTGGTCAGCCTTTAACCTGCTCCTCAGCTATGTCTGGGGAGTCTTCACGTGAGCAAGGCTCTGTGATTCAGGGGATGCCTTGTGTAGACAAGCTCTTGGACAAACATCTATAATCCTAGATCATGCTCTCCTAAGAAATGGGACCTCAAAGAACACAAAGTAAATTTTATGAATTTGAAAAGAGGAGAGCCAAGTTAACCTTGTCGTTGACCCTGTGAAACAGTCAAAGCTTTGAGTCATGATGAATTGCTGTGCTCCTGCACATCTTCCTGGTGCTTCCTTCATTACACTTCTCCAGTTTCCACAGAGCTTCATTTCTTCTCTCAAGACACCTGTTAACTCATTATTTAGGAGATTTCCTTTTACTGATAAAGTGGGAGTTTTAGGGACGAGGACTATGACTCTTTTGGTTCCTCTTCAACTTGGCTCCTACCTTCATTTTTTACAAAAGTAGTTGGGGCATGGTTAAGCCTGGGCTTCTCTTTATTATAATATTTCCTCCCAGGGTAAATGGTGTGAGAAAGGACAATGACTGTGTGAAGACATGTCTGTTTGCCTTTGTCCTTTCTATTCATCTTGGAAGATATCATTCTGTTTCATATGTAGTGGAAAGGAGATAAAGTTAGGCATTAAGCAGGCCAGAAGCATATCCCAGCTCTGCCAGTTTGAGAATTGAGATATTGATTTTGAAATGATATATTAGATGCCTAACACAAAGTAAACACTCACTAAATTCAGGTTCTCTTTCCAGTTCCCCTGTAGCTTCTGTTTGTCAGTCTGAAGGTGAGGGGAGATGCAAGCCCATCAGCTGACAATAATCATAGGAGATTTTTCTTGGGAGTAAAAGGCGATGAAACATGATAGCCTTGCACCATCCATGCAGGTCCCATGTGAGCTTCAGAGCCCTGCAGTCTGGGAGCAAGGGAGGCTGCTGCTGTCTTCTTCCTAATATGGGCAAATGCCATTGCAGCCTTCAGCCCAGGGCCAGCTGCTGAGGCCCTTCATCATCCCTGAGGGAGTGTTGGGCTGTGTTCCCATGGAGACCCGGTACTATTTCTAACTAAAGTTGGTGAGGAAAGGAGGATAAACCAGTAAATAGGCAAATGCGTGTATAAATTGAAAAGAAATTGGAGGGAAGAGTTTGAGAATAGCGAAAAAGTGCTCCAAGTTGGAGTGGAGACCCTTCTTTTAGCTTAGAATTCTCAGAAAAAGCAGAAGTGTAAAACTCTGTTGTATTAGAGTCTACAAAATAACCACCAAGAGAGCAGTCGTTTCCAAGAGGCTGGGCATTAAGCATTTCTGTTACAACACATTGAACTGTGAGGCAGGCAGGAAACACACACTTGAGTCAAGATTAAATAAAATATACTGAAGAGCAGGTTTGAACAAAGCACAAGACACATCTAGACTGCTAAGGGGCGGCATATTTCTAGTTTTAGGGCAATCTGATTGTACTAATAACGGCAGGAATGTGCTAATAACTGATACAGGTGTAAATTGATGATAACCCAGGGGTCAGCAAGCTTTTCCTGTAAGTAGTACATATATTTTTTAAGTAGTACATATTTTAAGCTTGAGGGTGTGGTTAGCTTTTGTTATATTTTTTGACCTCTTCTATGGTTGAGGAAGTTAGCCATAGATAATACATAAAAAAACTGAACTATATCCCAACATAACTATTTATTGGCACTGAAATTTGAATTTTATATAATTTTAACATGTCATAGATAGTCTTCGCCTTCCCCCCCCCCATGTCATTAAAAGATGTAAAAAGCACTTTTAGCTTACGGGTCATGCAAAAACAGGTGCCATGCTGGATTTGGTGGCTTGTGGTTTGCTGACTATGGGTCCAAAAAGCAATGTTTTTAGTTGTACAGGTTATTTGTTTATGTATATTTATCTTAAGCCTTTTATTCAGGGATAAAGAGCCCAAATGTATATCACATAGGAAGGTAAAAATTAACTAAAAAGATGAAGAGAAAATCAGCCCAGGAAAGACTAAAAGAGCAGAAAGACACAGTAAAGGGAGAGGGCAGACTGCAGACAGGCCAGTGGGGTTGCAAAATGCTGGCCTTGATATGGCCCCAGACTTCCCACAACATCAAACCCCAAAGAGGGAAGTCAATTCTTTATAGTTCCTGGGGTCCTGGAGGAGAAGGTCACCTTCTCAACTGTATCTCATGCCTCTTGATTAAAAGTCTGGAGAGAAATACCCCTCAGCGTTTTGTGCGTAATGAATGGCATCCTCAGCAGCATCCTACAGCAATCAATAAATCAGCAGAAGCAAAGGAAGAAACAGAATGGGTTTGATACAAACTGTACTGGTCAGTTTCACAATAGTAATCATACACCCTTAATCTCTCTCATCCCTTCCTCAATCCTTCCCTCCTTCCCTCTCTCCCTCTCCCCATCTCTCTTTCCCTAATGACAAGACTTGTTTGGGTTTAAGGGATAAAACAATTGTTTCTGAGATACAAAACAAAATAAAAAACAGTATTGCTTTGCAGATGATGGTACAGTATTTCTCTAGCCTTGAACTAAAGATAGGGAGAAGGAAGAGAAGAAAGAGGAGAGACAGGGAATTCTTAGATATAGAACAGAGTTCGGAGATAATCTCTTCCAGTTCCTCGACGCTGAAATCCAGGCCATGAGATATTGACTATTACACTGAAGTGACATTTCCAGCCACCAACACAGCTAGGACTAGACTGCTACCCCTTAAGTCATAGCTCGGTGTTTTCTCATATTCTCCACATTTGTTTCCAACTCCCATCACACATGTGAACACACATGCACACTTGCATGGGCACACACACATTTCTGAGATCATTGCTATTTCTCCCTCATTAACATTTACAGATTTGTGGCTTATTCGATTGGAGCAGATTGCTAGCGAACACTCAGAAAATGCTACTTTTTTTCCTCACGTCTTTTCACTTAACACATGCATTCCCATCTGATCAAATTAAAATTTGGGCTAATTTGTTCCTAAAATGGTTGTAATATGATGGTATATATTATCAACACTGTACTCTTATTGCCTTGAATAATGTGTCTAGAATAAAAATATTTGAGACGGAAGGAAATGAAAGGGGCCAGAACTCCCAGCAGCTTGGGTTCCAGTCCTGCTAGCTTTCCCTGGTGTCATCAGACTGGAGACTTCTCAGAGGCTTCTGACACACAAGTGTGTCATCTAAGCCAAACTACACAGAATTTCTAGAAGGCAGGTAGAAACAGGAAGGAGACATGGCTTGTCCTAAAACCAAGAGCAGAGGGGAAGAAGCCTGTGGGCTACGGGGAGAGGCAGGGCAAAGGTGCAGGACATGCGCAGTGCTCCTCACTGACTGCACAAAAGAGGACTGACTGAAGAAAGGGAAAGTTAAATCGGGAGACACGTCACCTAGCTGAGAGATTTTCTAGATATGTCTGAGCAGTGCGTCTGGGACACTTGCTGGCTGTTGGATTTCACTGATATCATAATAAAGATACTAAAGAGTGATGGGAAGCACTTTCCACTCTGAACACCTTTCTGGGGTTCTTTCCTAATGAGAAGATGATAGCCTCACAGGATTTGCTCACAGGCCCAGCCTCTCCCCTTTCCTGATCCCTGTGTAGCTTCCTAGCCTATATAACAAAAGGAGCAAACCCTTATCGAATAATAGCATTCACATGGAGGGCATACAGAAGGCACCAGGAAGGCAATCCGTTCTGCTTTCCATAACATTACAGGGCTGCGGTAGTGGGGAAGAGGAACATCATTTCGCATTAAAATTGAATTCACCGTTGTCAGCCGAGGACCCCCTTCTCACATAGCATTCTCCAAGAGTTCCTGTGGCCTGCTCTTTCCATGGGATGCTTGGCACACTCAGCTCTGCTTTAAAAGTAGCTAGGGCCATGTCTAAAGAACAATAGCCTAGAAAAATGCTGCCTGTACAGGAGTAATATTAAGACATGCTGACATGATTTATTTTAGGCCAGTCTAATTTGGGTCGGTCCTGGGGCCTGTTCTCATTTCTCCGAGCCTCTGGCTGTGGACCTCTTACAGTATTTCTGGAGGGATGGAGATGGCAGTGAGATGGATGGGGCTCAGAATGTGTGTGATTTGAAATCGGAATAGGCGGCTGGTGGGGGAGCTGAAAGACATAGTAGTGTGGCTTATTCAGCACAGAGCGCCATGCTCATTGCCTGGGGAATGGAACAGAAGTTTCAAAACAAGTACAGTTTGGCAGTGTAGCTTTAAATAAGAAAGGCCCTAGAATCTGAGCATGATTGCAGCTTGAAATAATGAGAGATGAAAACTCAATTTGTTTTGAAATTTCCACTGTGATTTTCCTAGGGTAGAAGTTGCTTTGCTTATGTAGCATGATGAAAATATCAGAGATTCAAGACTTAAAAATAACACTGAGTTACACGAACCATATTTTCTCATATGGAGGTTGTTGTTATGTGGAGGTTATTGTTCCTCTGAAAACAACAAGTATTTTGAAACATGATTTTCCTAACAAAGGAGCAACCATAGGCCAACCAATTTTATCCACCCTCCACCCAAAAAACCCTTCTGAATTTCCCTGCAGTGCTTGTGAATGTCAGTAGGCTGTGCTATTTCATAAAAAAAGAAAGGCTTTCCATTTTTTGGAATGAAGCTAGCAGGATTTTCCCCCCCAGAATATATAGAGTTAACCTGATTGTGTCAACAGGATATTTTCATAGTGAGAAAAAAGTAACAGATTATGCCCAGCATATTCCTGGGTTTCTGAAAAGCCCAGATGCTATAGCAGGTTTATTATAGCCTAACCCAGTTAGGTGTTTTATTACTTTAACTTCAATTTTTAAATTTTTTCATTCTTAAGAATTTCATACATACACACACATACATACATACATACATACATACATACACACACACACACACACACACACACACACACACAATGCAATACTATCATATCTACTCCATGAATTTTCCTCCAGTTCCCTCTGTATTTCCTTCAACATGTCCCTCTTTCAATTTCATCTCCTCCTCCTCTTTCCCTGTCTCTTCTTCTATAACCCACTGTGTCCATTTAGTAGTCCCATATGATATCACATGAGTGCATGAAACCATGTGCTGCATCATGAGACACCTACTAGTGGTTAAAAACAAAAAACAAAAAAGCCCTCCTTCTCCCAGCAGCTGTGAACTGTTCATAGCTTCTCAGCAAGGAGTACAGTCTTGAGAGCTCCTCCTCCACCTATGCTGGAGTTTTGGCTGGCTTGATCTTATTCAGGTCTTGTGCAGATAGCCACAGCTGCTGTGAGTACGTGAGTGCAACAACACTGTCATGTCCAGAAGCACCCCACAGCCTTCTCCGTCCTCTGTCTTCTCGTTCTTTCTGTCTCCTCTCCCACAGTGGTCTCTGAGAGTTGGCAGAAGTAAGGGTTGCTGAAGCTGTCCCATTAGGGCTAAACATTCCATTTCTTATTCTCAGCACTTTCTCCAATTGTGCCTCTCAGCACCGACTGCTGCTCTCTGCAAAAGGATGCTTCTGAACCAAGACCGAAAATGACCCCAGCTTTTGAGTATAAGCATAAATATGTAGAAGGCAATTTGAGAGCATTTACAAAAATAACAGCAGCTGATTCTACTTCATTGTCACTCTACTTACAATAGCTAGGAAATGAAATCAACCTGTATGCCCATCCACAGATGACTGAATAAGACAAATGAGGCACATATACAC
Organism: Peromyscus maniculatus bairdii; assembly: GCF_049852395.1. Classification (NCBI taxonomy): domain Eukaryota; kingdom Metazoa; phylum Chordata; class Mammalia; order Rodentia; family Cricetidae; genus Peromyscus; species Peromyscus maniculatus. The sequence goes on from NC_134857.1 coordinate 46,407,308, forward strand.
AATGAAATATTACTCAACTCTAAAGAAAAATGAAATCCTGAAATCTGCATGTAAATGGATGAAGCAGAAAAAAAATACTGAGTAAGGTATATCAGGTGCAGAAAGATAAGCGCCATATGTTCTCCCTGTATGTGTTTAACTTGAAGTACAAGTTTCAGAAGCCAGAGAAGGCCCTTAGGGGGGTAGATTACAGGCAAAAGGAAAGTAGAGAGGTGAAATCCTGGGGATTGGAAGGCTTGAGCAGGAAGCAGTACAGTAGTACAGGGAGAACCAAGATGTGAGGGGTAGAGGGTTAACCAAAAGGAAGGAAAATGGGAAACTTACTATCTGACAGCCCAGTGTGAATGTTAGAATAAATGTGATATGCGAGAAGAGGGAGTAGCCTGGCGGTTAATGGATTAAGTGGGGTACATAAAGGAGAGGAGAGAGTGGTGGGTTATTAGCCCAAAATAAAGAGCTATGAAAAAGCATTACAGAAATCCAGTATTCACTAAGCCAATTTCAAAATATAACTATAAAACAAAAAGAGTTCAAACAGAATTATCCCACAAAGGTAGACAACGTTGCTTCCAAAAAGACATGACTGTTAAATAAAACTCATAGTGCAAGACTTGAGATACTTCCTTAATAAGGTATTCGTCAGATAGACCCCAAATGTCTCCAGAACAATGCAGGTTATTGCCATTGCCTTCAGTTACCCACCATAACTGCATGACCCTAATGCTGAAGACACCTGTCTTAGTCACCATTCTATTGCTGTGAAGAGACACTATGACCACAGCAACTCTTACCAAAGAGAACATTTAATTAGAGCTTGCTTCAGGTTTCAGAGGTTTAGTTCCTTATCATGGAGCAGAACATGGTGGCACACAGGCAGAGATGGTACAGACAGAAGTAGCTGAGAGTTCTACATCTGGGCCTGCAAGCAGCAGGAAGAGAGAGACTCTGAGCTTGGCATGGGCTTTTGAAACCTTAAAGTCCACCCCTAGTGACACACTCCTTCCAACATGGCTTCATCTACTCCAACAATGCCACACCTCCTAATCCTTCTCAAGTAGTGCCACTGTCTAATAACTAAGCATTCAAATATATGAGCCTACCGAGGCCATTCTCATTCAAACCACCACAACACTATAATGCGTTTTGGGTGCAGGAAACAGAAAAACCAATCTCAAATAAACCAGGAAGCTTCTTCCCTGATGGCTAGCTTTCATAGTGTCAGAAGATGTTATTTAGGCTACTGGTGGAAAATGACATCAATGTTCTTACTCAGCACTGGACCACTACAATACTGAACTGGTATGCAAGATGTGCCCAATGCTGTAATAATGGCATGCGTGATTGTTAAGGGGCAACTGACCACTATCTGATGGGGTCTGAGGACCACTCTACAGCAGGGAATTTCTTTGCTGGTACTGAAATCCTAATCAAAAGCCCCATATGCCCTAGTAGATCTACTAGTAGATTTTTCCAAAATGGTTAGTTGAGTGTTCTATAGAGCAAATAGTATATGCTCAGAAGTTTCTAGCAGAGTATCTAAAGTAACTACTGGTATGTGATACTTTGTGTTCTAACAAATAAAACTTGCCTGGAGATCAGAGGGCAGAGCTAGCCATAGAGGCCAGGCAGTGGTGGCACACACCTTTAATCATAGCATTTGGGAGGAGAAAGCAGGAAGATCAGAAGTTCAAGGCCACCCTGGGCTCCATGAGATTGAACCGGTCTAAAAGGGAAACAGAGCCAGGTGGCGGTGGTACACACCTTTAATCCCAGCACTAGGGAGGTGGAGACAGGAATATAAGGTAGGTGGAGACAAGATCTCAGGCCCCCACCTCATTTGGTCTGAGGATTCATAGAGGTAAGAAGTTTCTAGTGGCTGCTGCTCTGCTTTTCTGATCTTTCAGCTTTCACCCTTAATATCTGACTCCAGGTTTTTATTGTTAAGATTAGTTAGAATCATGCTTCAATCTACCAACTCCTAAGCGTGGCTGACTGAGAAAACAGACCTTTCATTCCCAGCTATATTTGTTACTTTCTTTTCATTGGCATGACAAAATACCCAGCAAAAGAATGTTGAAAAAGGAAGGTTTACTTTGGTCTGTCATGGTAGGGAAGGCATCCCAGGGAGAACGCTTCAATTAAGTTTGTGGCAGCAGGAACATGAGACAGTTGGTCACATTGTATCCACAGTTGCCAGAGGATGTCTGCCATATTTTCATCTGGAACTTAGAGCTAAACCCAAGCGTTTTTTTTTTTTTTTTTTGTTTTGTTTTTTTTTGTTTTTTTCAAGAGAACGCTGACCTTAGGGAAAAGAAGTCAAGTAACAGTTATTTGTGTTCTTCTGGTTGCAATACATCCTCTGCAGAGAGGTGGTGCTCATGGTCTGTGTGTGGAGGAGGCACCAGGCAGGCGCTTCAAGAACGGGGCAGGGAGAATACTAACTGGCCCTGGGAATGCAGTAAGGTGAGGACTGCCAAAGCAGGTATCTCAAGATTGTGCATCCTTTCAGCGTGGGCCCACAAATGATTGGGCCAAGAAACAAGGCCAAAGGGTAGAGCAGAAGATCAAGAGAGCTGGCCACTGGAGTGGAAAAGAATGGATTCTAGCCAGAGGTCCTAGAGCACCCATAGAAGAGAAATCGGAAACCCAGGAGACAAGGGTCCTGGGATGCTTTGAGGCAAGGGATACCAGCCTGATTATTGTTCACCATTTTTTGTTTTGTTTTGTTTTGTTTTCCCCTCCATGGTATTCTTCTTAACTTGAGTGTGATGGAAGCTTTGACAGTTGTGGAGTGTGGGTGTGGAATATGCAGCTCGTTAACTATGCTCTTTAGATTCTCAAGGGCACTAACTGGTCAGTGATTCACATGGCTTTTGGAATTTGACAGCGTTCTATAACTCAGCATACAATTTAGAAGCTGGTTACAGCTCTGCAGCAGCTATGATTGCTCCTGAAGTGACAGTTGTATAATACCAGCACCTGTGAGATTCCTCAAAGATTAAACCTTCACCATAACTTGCTTATAAGATTCATTAAAACGTCATCCTCTTCCTTCCCTCTTAGCCGCCTTTCTTGTTTACTTCTGTGTTGTCTGTCTCTGCCACTGGAGTGTGATTTTATCTGTAAGGTTAATTGCCGCATTCTCAGGATCTGACATCAAGTCTAGAATTCAAGAAATAAATATTGGTTGAGTAAATGAATTGTTAATCAGGAAAATAACAAATAAGATACTGTTGTTTCCTGAAAGACAAATTAGCCAGATTACCAGGTGCTGGAATATTCTGCCAGGCTCTCCATCCATAGTCTCCTTACCATTTCTTTCCTTTCTTTCCTAAAAATATCTTGGGTCTAAATTCTGGGTAATTGAGTACAACATTGATCTCATAGAGATTCAGTATCCATAGAGTTTCTGGTTGAGCATTATTATGCATATGCCTAAGAAGAAAACTTTGAGGATGATATTAACATTTGAAGGACGGTTGCTTTCTCTCGTGTGTTGATCATCATCCAGGAAGTTGGAGGCCTGAACAGAACAAAAAGGCTAACCTTTCCACAAGTAGGATGCAACTACTCCTTCCTTGTTGCTTCTAGACTTGGACATCTACCGTCAGTTCTATTGGTTCTTGGGTATTTGGACTTAGTACTCCTAAGGAATTCTGTTGAGTCTCCTCTATTGCTAGGCTTCTGTAACCATAAAAATCTATTCCTCCTCACCAGTCAGTCCATTGCCAGTATTTCTCTGGAGAACACCAATACAAATTTCACACCATAGAGAAGCAAGTTCTCTGTAACGTGTCCAATCCCCATCCACTGTGTGGCCCTAGGTTACCTTGACTAGAGTGAGGTTCTCATGGCTTTCACTCTGCATATTCCTTCTACTCAGATGTGACACTTGCTGAACTAGATTCTTTAATGGCCACCCAATGTCTGTTATACATACATGCTGGAGCCATGAGCCTCTTCTACCACTCTTTGTCGTCATCATCCCCAGCCCTTGCCTATCAGTCTCATAGGATATCTCTTTACATTTACTTTTTCTGCATATTTTCCCATTCCTGTGTTACTATAAATAGGATCATCATCTAGATTTAACAGGTAGTATCATCTCTCAAAAGCTGGGGACAAGTGTGGCTCTTGTTTGGGATTCCTAGTTGATTTATCAGTTGAGTTCAAATATAAATACACTAGAGGATTTGCTCTAGTGTAATTGCTGATGACTATGGGTTCTTTTTTTTTTTTTTTTTTTTTTTTTTGGTTTTTCGAGACAGGGTTTCTCTGCGTAGCTTTGCGCCTTTCCTGGAGCTCACTTGGTAGCCCAGGTTGGCCTCGAACTCACAGAGATCCGCCTGCCTCTGCCTCCCGAGTGCTGGGATTAAAGGCGTGCGCCACCATCGCCCGGCGACTATGGGTTCTAATTCAATCTTATTTGTTCTTGGTGTGTGCTAGACTTTCCCACTAAAAGTCTGGACTACGAGTGAGGAACTCTATTTGGTGATTAGCAGCTGTAGAGTGGGCTTTAATGATATTGTCAGACCCATGGGTTTTCTCACTCCAGTCTACTACCCTGGCAAGACTGCATGACTCTGCCCCATTTAACTGAGCAGACACTCTCATTGCTACCAGGACTGGCCAATACAACTGGAAGATCATGCCTTTTCACATCTTAACTTTACCCAAGGGATACAAATGAGTCTCAGTGAGAGTGGGTAAAGCCTAGTTATCTTCTTCTAAGCCTTCTACACAAGCAGCTCCTCTCCAAGGCCTTCTACTCCCAACCCCATGTTTATCACTCCTTGGTTCTGGGTTGCTACAAGTTAGAATACTTATTCTGATTTATCTCATGATTCTTTCATTTGATTTGGTGGGTAATCTAGGAGACTGATAAATGGGTTCATGTGGTATTAATATGTATTGTATAATATGTTGGTGGCATTATCTTTATAAAGTTATTCTATTTCATCAGTAATTGTTCATTATGGCTTTGTTACAGTATTTTTTTCACCATCTAGACTTTTTTTCATAAAAGACTCAATCCTTTCATAAAAATTCATTCCTTCATTCAACAGGCATTCACTGTGTGTTTACCTTGTGTTATCTCAGATTTCTTACATTGGGGAAACAGCAGTGAACACACAGGCTTCATTAGCCAATTTCTTGAGTATTTCATTCTAATGAGGACAGGACAGATAACAAAATGATGAGTGAAATACATAACACTTCAAGTAGGCTAAGTCTTTTGGAGAAATACAAAGCACACAAGGATACGCACATGTTCAGTGAACAGCTATAATTTTTAACAGTGTATCCAGGGAAGATCTTACTGAAAAGACGGAATTTGAACAAATTCCCAAAGCAAGTGAACAGTGATTGTATGGGTTGGGGGGAGGGAGTCCTATAGGTAGAAGAAAGAATCTCTAAGGGAGTCACATCAAAGCTGCCAAAAACATAAGAATAGAATGAATGAGTGGCAGAGTAGCAACATATGACACTAAGGAGGTAAGGGGAAGCCACCAAGTTCAGATGGTTCCCTTGGGGTCTGATTCCTCACTAGAGGATTCACAGAACTCAACAAAGCCATTGTATTCATGGTTATACTTTATCATAACAATAGAAGATTAAAATTAGTATGGGGTAAATGTATATAGGCACGGCACTTCAAACTTCTCTTTCCTAACAATACTGTGGATAGTATTTATTCCTCCCTGCAACAATGCCTGCAATGTTCATGGAATAATTCCAACCAATAAAACTCAATTAAATTGTTGTGTTCAGAATTGTTATTGGCATTTTGCTTCAAAGACATGATAGCTACCTGTGTGACTGGCTTTAGTTTCTAGCTTTTGGAGAGGAGGAGCTGACAACGGGTAGTCCGGGGTTACCACCATAACTAAACACAGACCATAGACAGTACAACATGGCCAAAGGCTCCAGGTAAACAGCAGCACCTTTGTAGGGAAGGACATCCTAACACTTAGAGGTTTAACTTGCAAGAGTTGAGGGCAAGGAGCCAGATCTTTCTTTGGCCAGTTAATCACTTATTGTATGAGTCAGACTGAAGGGATTTATAGGTTATTTTAAAGACATTAGCTTCTATTCTGAGTGCAATGGGAACATCTGTGAGTACTGATCATGGGAGTGACTGACTTTGGCTATTTTTAACAGGTTTACCTAAATGTTAAGATGTAAAATAGGCTGAAGGATAATCTGGGTATATTAGTTATTTTCCTGTGGTTGCAATAAAATAACATGACCAAAAGCAACTTAAGGAAGAAAGAGATTTTTTTTTTTTAGCTTACCATTCTTGAGGGTTAGAGTCCATAATGATGGGAAAGTGTGGGATCATCCACCCAAAGCAGGAAGCTGAAAGGCTACCTCTCAACTCCACCCAGCAAACACACAAAGAGAAAACAGGCACTGGTGTGAGGCTGCAAGATAGAACTTCAAGGCCCATCCCAGTGCTGTCCTCTTCCCATCAAGGTTCCACAGTCCTGCAAACAGCCATGCTAACTGGGGATCAAGTCTCAAATACAGGAGCCTAAGAGGGACATTTTTTATGTAAACCATAACACAAGGCAGTAACAGCCTGGACCAGGGTGGGAATGGTAAGAAGCAGCCAGATTCTGCTTCTATTTTAAGAGTCATCAAGAGGATTTGCAAATAAATTGAATTACTCAGAGGTTCTTGGGCGGGGGCAGGGAGGGGGGCAACTGGGAAAGCCAAGTGTCTTAAATTGGGTCTATGAAGCTGAAAGACACAGGTCTGGAGGGAGGAATTGTAGGAGCTGTTTTTAGACATGTTCAGTTAAAGAACCTGTTCACCAGCACAGAGAAATATCAAACGGAAAAGAGTCTGAAACTCACAGGCTAGACTAGATTTATATCCAAGTTATTAAGATATAAATCTTGAAGTTATTCTATTGTGAGGGGATGCAAAGCCATGGGATAAGCAAAAAGGCATAGAAAGAAAAAAGGGAACGTCCTCCTGTGTTAAGAGATGAGGAGGATAAAAGAGACAAAGCCAGGGCATGGGAGCAAGTAAGCCGGACGGGAAGGAAGACATGCTCCAAACAGTGGAGGAGGGAGAGATCTGATCTGCTGTGGCCTCTGATGGGTCAAGGAAGTTGAGCAGTGAGGGAAACCATTGGGTACAGTCATTTTTAACAAGAGCACAGATCAATGTCATATACATATACATACACACATACACATACATACATATATACTCAGAGAGACCTAGTCTTGCTAGGAAAAGGAAAGACACATCTATGTACACAGTGACATTTTAAAAGTAAATTCTGAACTCTTAAAATTCTCACTGCCATCCATTTGGCGGTATCTCTGAACTTTCTTCTACCTGAGAACACACAAAAAGAACATTGTAGCTGGAAACTTAGCCTGGCCCCTGACCATAGTTAAGGAGGACAGTTGGCTTTATGTTATATAATTTTTATTGCATAGGAGTAATCTGTTTGCCTCAGAAAACAAATTTTCTCTGCTTCTCTTTAGAAAGAAGGAAGGTGTGGTGTGTAGCCTTGCTTTGTGCCATTTGGATACAATGCTTTCTTGGTTTTGGCATCTGGTTGGTGGTCTTTACCATGGATTTCCTCTTCTAAGTTCTAAACTCTAATTTACATCTTTTTTTTTTTTGTATTTTATTTAGCACATTCTGTTTATTTGGAATGTATAGGTATGCATAAAGTGTTCAGTATCAAAACTTTCAGATTGACCCATATATTACTTCTGAAATGAAAATACATGGAAATTATGCTTATGAGTGGGTACAATTAAAATTTTACACAGAAAGAAACATTTTACACGGAGAATGGAATGCAAGAAAACCAAATATTAGCTGTTATTTTGACATTGTAGAAAAGTGGATTTCCTGCCTTTCTATTCTTAGTTGCCAAATGCATGTGTATTACTTTAATGACAGAGATAATGATTGCAATTAAAATAAGTAAGTTTAGCATTAATGTCATTAAAATTTAAGAACTTAAAATATGAGTGTATGTATAGTTACTGTGGCAATTTGGGGAGCCCCATGTTGGATTCCATGTGCTACCAGGGAAACTGGGGTCCCTTTTGGAGTTCTTCATCTCATTACTAAGAACTTAAAAGCCAACTTAGAAGGAAGCTTGAGAATACTTTTACTAGAGTTAGGGAGAGAGAGAAAAAGATGGGGCAGGCGAGTTGTAATGTTGGTAGCTTCCCAGGAGGAGATAGAGAAGAGAGAGAGAATGCAGTGATGAGAACAAATCATAGAAATAGGCCAGGCAGTTAAGGCCACAGACCCTAAGTAGCAGAGGCCAACTCTATCAGGCATAAACTGGCCTACGTTGTGAAAAAAACATAACTGGCTTGCCCAAACAAAAACTCCCGTGGTGTGTGCAACTTTAGGTCTGAGTCGCAAATGATGTAGGCAGGACCTAGTTCTCCTTCTGCTTCATACCTTGCCTCCTTCACAACTGATCCAGGAAGCTTGCACCAGCTTTGGAAGACTCCTTTCTCATTCCCAGCAAGGCCCTAGATGAGCCTGCTTACCCTGCATCTGTTCTCTTTCAGGATGGTGGGGGGCCAGGGGGCGCTCTCCAGTAATTCAGCAAAAGGCCACGATTGTTGCATAAGTGAGGTTTTTAATTGGCGCCTATGTAAAACTTGTGATAGATAGAACTGGAAACGATGCCTGTGCATGGGCGTGATTGAGAGCATTGTACTCCAAGGCTACGTGTGCATGCTCCCTTCTGAGCTATCTGAGCAGGCTGTCCCAGTCTTGTCTTGTTGGTCTAGGAGCCTTCTGTCTTGTGTCACAACATTAAACCCCATTCCTTAAGTCTTCTCAAAGGTCTTTCATCAGTCGGTAGTCTTTACTAGTTGATAGTCTTTACTATGGATAGAAGGGATGAGATGGTTTCACAAATAGCAGTTAAAACCCTGGGCATTCCAGCCACAGCAGTGATTATAGCATAGGAGAGCAGATGGAGAATTCTAGAGATTCACCAGAAGCTGAGGGTTCCGAAACTCAATGCTTAGCACCCCAGCACCAAGAGGAGGCAGAGAGTTCCAGAAAGCCATAGAAGCTAAGAGCCATAATACCAGAAGCTCTGAACTATAACACTAGAAGACAGCTGTAGAGTTCTAGAAAAAATATGAAGGTGAGAATCTGCAAGATGCTAAGACCACAAAAGATGGGCAACATAAAGAGAAAACATAAAACAGAGAAGCAACAATTGGTGAATAAGAGGCTTTTAGGAGCTGAAAGCAGGAGCCAAGACTACAAAGACAGCAAATCTCAGTTACAAGAAGAGTTCAAGAGAGCTGCTAAGATCTAAAGAGCTGTGGGTCCAATACCCAGTCTCCTGAGCTCTAACTAGGTGCTGGATGTCAGTCCTCTAAACCCACAGCAATAAGCCTGTGCCCGGAGCACTCGGATCAATAGGCCTCCAGGCTTTGAAAGCTTGGAGTCATAGGACTCTGAATCAAGGCTTAGATCTATAAGCTTCTTAATGTGGAAGCCCAGTTGTGAGCCTTTGCAGCTTATGGCCCTCGGTGCTAAAAGAGCTGCCCTTTCCCGATCTGTGATTTCCATCTGGACAGAGCACAAAAATGAATTGCCAACCATTTGCAACCATCTCACTTTATTTGCTTCCAGGAGGAAAAACGCTTGCCCTGGAAACACTGCCTTTCTATTCCTTCCTTGGATGTGGTTGGGTATCCTCTTCCTCCTAAACCACAGACCACATGTCATTGCCGGGAGCTGGTAGCCATGAGTGAGGACCGCAGCTGCTCCTGAGCTTCCCAGATTGCTGACAAACAGAAAATCAGAATGTTCTCATTTGGAGGAGAGAGGGACCGATTATGGTGAGGCAGACTATATTTGCCAACCACATTTCCTCATGATCGAGTCTGGAGAGGCAGATGTGGAATGAACTCACAGCTATAAAGAGATTCGAGCTAGTGGCCTGTCACCTGGAAGCTGCTCGCCCCTCAAGTATCATGCACTTTCCACAGCTCACATCAAATCTAGAGCTTTGGATCTGGTTCTTAGCTCTTCCTTTATTCTAACTTCTGATGTGCAAGGGAATGTTTTCCTTTATTAGGTAATTTCCCAAGTGGCTTTTGCTACTTAATCACAACACTGAAATATGCAGAAATCTTATCTCATTTAACCAAAAGTAAGAAGGAAAATATTGACTTTAAAAGATATGTAATTTGCCATGGAAAGCAATGCATTTTTAATATAGAACACATTAAAAACTCATAAAGTGGTGTATTTATAAGGTGGATAGCCCCTATCTCCAATAAATACAGTTTGTTCTGTCAACTACTCAGCAAAGGAGGTTAAATCTAGATGCCATTTTCATCCTGTGTCTAGTCAAGATTGTGCTCCCTTCACACACATTCTCTCTAGGCAGGGGGTAAGTGCACAGGGCTCTAGAATTTGAGGGGATACCAGACACATGGAGAAACTTCCACCCTTGAGTTTCCAAATGGGTCTTCTGAGACCCAAAGAGGCTAGGCTGCAGCCTAACTGTCACAAGGATGGCTTGCTAAGTTCTGGCTAAGAGTTTGCACAAAGGCTTTGGATCAGTGGTTTGTTCTTTGCAAAAATAAAATTGTTCAAATAAAGATGTACTGAGCACCAGCTGTGTCTGGGCAGCTCTGCTGAACTCTCAGTGAAGGACACTCCTTCTCTAAAGATACTCCAAGATCATTCCCCAGGGAACTCAGGAGCAGGGAGCTACAGCTCTCATTCATCAGTGTCCTCCTCTCCCTGTCTTCCTCCTTGCTCTCTAGCTTCCCTTTAAGGCTGCCCAGTGGCCCGGCTTTCTCAGGCGCGCCCTGTAGAGGCCTCCCTGTGAGGGAAGTGATGGAAGATGAGGCTAAGAAGCAAGCGAGTTTAGTGGAGGTTTCAGAAGCTGATCTTAAAGAACTGCTGAAGGATTTTCAGGCAAGAAATGAGGAGATCAAACTGACTTCCTAAGCAGACATCTGCAAAGGAATTCTGCATAGGAAATGTGCATAGGAGAGTGGTCTCCACAGGTCTGGGTGAGAAGATGTGAGTAGGAGCAGTAGCATGGCGAGAGAAGGAAAGCAGGGGTGGATGCTCAGGGGCTGAAAGATCAGGACGCTTTAATCACTTTGGTCACTGGCTTCTGGCTTTCGTTGTCTCTTGCACATCAATGGATTGTCTCCAAGGGAAATACGCATGGATCTAATTAGGCATGGAGGTTCGCCTCGGCAGCATCATGAGACAGGCAGGAGGGCTGAGCTGCTTAGCAGCTGCAATCACTTTGGCTCTTAGGGTCTCTAAAGTATTTCCATAGATGCCCTTAAATCACACTCATTCTCATCCATATGAAAGAAAATTTCAAATTTGCAGAGAAAGAGAATGAGCCCCTCAACCGTCGAGCCTTTTCTTCCTTTCCCGACTGGACAGCAATTCCTTCAATGACTATATTCCTAAGGCAATTCTCTCATCTTCACAATTTAGTAGCTCTGAGTAACCTCTGACGCGTTACCTTTAGGTAGCTCAGGCCTCCTTTGAGACTGGCCCATGGCTGTGCTTTCTCAGCCACTGAGGTGTCTAGCCGGCACAGGTTCCACAACTGAGAGTGTACCCAGAGGTCTGTGGGTCAACTGCATTGCCTTCATCCCTACCGTCCCTTACCTTCCCGCTTCTATCCTCCACCCCTCACTCTTAATTTCCCTTCACAAGAACCCTGCAGCCTATTCATGCTTGTTAATCTGCAACAGTTTGGGGAATCCTTTTATTTAGAATCACAGTGAAAGACGAATTCATTTGTGCACACTCACATCCCACCCCCTCACCCAGTCCAACCCCAGAGGACTGCATCCAGAAAGAAGGTGTTACCTGGCCTCCAGCCTCTGCACACACTTGAGGTCGGCTCCTGTCACCAGCGCTCTTCCTCTACTCAAGAACTCTGAGCCATAATAAGTTTAGATCTAAGAGCAATTTTGTCCGTGTCTTCTTTTTGGATTTAAACAGTCACAGATACACTTGGAACATGTTTTCTTTCTAGCCACATATCAATTCTTTGTAACTTATAAGGTGGGCCTACATAAGCAAAGTGGTGAGCGTGACTTTCTCATAAATTGGCTGGTTGTTGACTTAATTAGCTACAAGGTACATCATAGCTCAGCCAGATGAAAGTGAGTGAATAATTATTTACCGACAAGGAATCTTAACTTTGTCTATAAAAATAACGTAAGCTTTAACTGTCTATATTTAAGAAACTATCCATATGAATAGTTTTGAATTCTTTGAACTACATATGGAGATGTTCTAAGAATTCACAAGATCACAGAATATTGAGAATACTGCACCTAGGATACCCTATGGCCAGTCAACCACTAACCTCTGCTAACTTTTGAAGAATGTATACCTAAAGTGGTTTCATTTCTTGAAATCACACAGTAGCTTTCTCAACATTGCCCAAGGCCAAGTTGAATGGGAAGACTATTTAAGATATACTTACAATGATTTTATTTTAGCAGTGAAGACAGAGGAAAAGGCAGCACGTCCATCACGACTGCCTATTTCTGGGCATGGCATAGCTCTTACATTTCTACCAATTTAGGTCTGTCAGTTATTCAGCCGACTAGCTTGTTTAACAGACAAAAATCAGAAAGCCAAGGGAAATCATCCCATAAAACCGCCAGTTGTGGAATTCAGGGAATTCGGGAGCTCTGAAATCAATAGCTAATTGCAAAAGGAGTTATAACTAAGTTCAGAAATACTGCTTTTAATGTGTAAGTTTATTTTTAGTTTATGCAGTAGTATTTAAAAAATACTATTCCAAGTGAGTTTAAGGTGGCTTCTTGGAACCTGTGGCTTTTAAAGTTAATTATTCTGAACCTAAGTTAAAGTTGCAGCTTCCTCACTAGCATCAGCTAAATTTCAAGTGTCTATGTGAGTCTAGTGGCTAAGTGATCCACCACCGCCAGAACCTTGGTCTGTAAGACACAGGCAAGCAGCCCAGGCTTAAAATCCTTAAAGTGGCCTATGCTATTATGAGATTTTTTTTTATAGGTTTTCATGTGAACAATGTCACTTTAAAAAAATCACAGTCCTTTATCTTGAGTCAGTAGAACCTTTCGATGTCAATTAATGTGAGCCTTATGGCAAAGGTATAGGTATATGGTCTAAAAGTATCCAGTGATTACCTAGCATGGAGCTGATTTAGTGACTTGTAAATAAAACTGTTGAGGACAAGATATCAGGATGTATTCAGCAAAGCATTTTGATGTATATTATTCTGCATACCCAGCTATAATTCAAGTCACTGAGGAGCATCATTTTGTCCTAGTGACTTAATCCCCACAATAAGCACATTCTTGACACCAGCTTAATCTTGTGATTAGGGAAAGAGATACATGGCTCTTTGCCTTTACTTGTGTTGGCTCATTTCCAGCCATAACTTCTGACTGGGTGCAGATTCTTAGGGGAATAAGCACTTTTAATTCGGCTTTCATCTTGCTAATTCATTACCCTTTGCAGCAATGGCAAATTTTGTACAGAATTATCCATCAAGGCCAAATGTTGTAGGGATGCCACAGCATGAAGATTCATTCAGTGTGCACACAACCTTGGTGATCTACAAGGTGATTCATTGCTTGTTACCCTGTCTTCCAACTGAGGCCCTGGATGCTGATGAATGCTAATGTACAAAGTCAACACCGGGCACTCTGCCTGCAAAGTCTTGCATATTTATCCTTCTTATCGTTAACTGATTCTTAACCTTTGGGTGCAGGAAGCATTGCCTTTCAGAATCAATTCTCTAACTAAAGTGAATTAATTCGGAAAGTATGAGGAATGGCTTGCCGCCCCTCTCTGCCTCTTGATAGTTTGTTCAACTGTTTGACAGTTCAGATGTGACCGGACAAAAGAGCAGGAAAACAAAGATGAGTATCCTGAAAGGCAAGAGAGCAATGCCTATCGTGGCCTCATCAATCTTCAGATCCTTCTATGCATAAGCAGGGAATGATTCAATGTGATAATTGAGGTAGCTCTTTGGAGAAGAATTGATCCTTTCCCACAATGTCCCACTTTCTCTGTTCTCCCCATGTGCCACTGTCTTGAATTAATTGTGTACACGACTATTCTCTTCTGGTAGCCTTGAAGATGCCCAGAGGAAAGAGACCTTATTCTTATTCATTTTGTTTTTCTGGCAAATAGCATGGGGCCAGGTATATGAACTGTTTATTTGCCCAGAAGAAGAAAAATAAATGTAAAGATAAAAGATCTATAGAGGAGCTCTGCTGTTCATTCACAGAGAAAGACGTTACTGTGCCGAGTCTATTAGCTTCTCTTCTCACTGCTGTGACAGCATCCCTGTCAAAAGCAGCTGAAGGAAGGGCAGGTTTGCTTTGGTTCACAGTCAGTACAGCCCATCAGTGTAGAAAATTCAGGGCTGCATTGTGTCCCAGTCAGGAAACAGAGAGAGAGAACCAGCCCTTGGCTTGCCTTTTCTTTTTAAAGTCAGTCCCAGACTTCAGCCATGGAGTCCTGTTGACCCTTTAGCATAGGGTTTCCCATCTCAATTAGCAGCCTAGAAACTTATTCACAGATATGCCCAAAAGTTTGTCTTCTAAGTGAGCCTAGATCTGTCAAGTTGACAGTATTAATTCTCACACAAATCTTTGGTGGGTTGAGTGTTTTCTGTAGCAAAATTGAGAAAGACATTCACTATGGTCTTTTAAAAAGTATTTGACAGTTTCATATATGTATCTACTGCATTTGGAGGCATTTTCTACCCCTAAACCATGATCTTAATCATACAGTGTCAAGTAATAGAGTTTTTGTTTTTTTTTTTAAAGAATATTCCCTTGCGGGGGGGGGGGGGGGGGGAAGCCTGGATGTTTGGCTTAGCTATTAAGACGACATGTTGCTTTTTCAGAAGACCCAGGTTTCAGTTCCCAACACAGCACCCACATGGTATGTCACAACCATCCCTAACTTGATTCCCAGAGGATCTGACATCCTCTTCTGACTTCCACAGGCACCAGGGCACACATAGATACATGCATGAAAACATTCATACACAGAATAAAAGGAATAATTTTATAAAATTTAAAAGAATATTTCTAGTTATAAAACTTACACATTTTATATCACAAAATCTTTGTTTAAGATATTTATCATTTAAAATATTTCTTAGCCTAGCAAAACAGGGAAATTAATCTTACCTACTTTCCACGTGACAATAGATGTTTTATGCAATGACAAAGGATCATTATCAAAAGTGGTGTGTTTGCTTAAAGCAACCAGTCTTATAACTGAAAGAAAAAAGTCAGTAGAAGTTGATGTTATTTATAGCTTTTTTTTTTTTTTTTTTTTTTTTTTTTTTTAGACTATAGAACTTTTATGCTGTAGAGTGATGTGGTGAGGAACAGTCAGGTAAGAGACGGGGAAACTGTGGTCTAGTTCTAGCATTTCTGTGGAAAAACTGAACTGTTTGAAGCCTGACCTCTTAAGATCTTATTTTCAAACTGATTAAATGAAAGAATTTATTACTTGCTTTAGTGCTGCTGTAACAAAATACCTGATATAAACCACTTAATGAGGAAATACTTATTTTTGCTCACTAGTTTAGAGGGTTTAGCCCATGGTCCTTTGGCTTCATGTTTCTAGACCTTTATGCATGAAGTATATCATGCCTGTGGAAGTGCGTGGCTAAGCCTTCTCCTCTTATGATGAGGTCCAGAAGTAGAGAATGGGAAAGATAACAGGGACCATGTGTAACTCCCAATAACTTGCTTCCTGACAAAATAATTAATTGTAATGCTTCAATTTACTTGACATAATAAAAGCCTTTTATAACAACAGGCAATGATTTTAAGTCTAACAGGCCACAAATAATGATCTATGTCCCTCTTGAAGAAGAAATTGGCAGGAAGCCTAGGTTGAGGATGCATAAGAGAAGAGTGATTGTTTCTGTACTGTATGGATTTCCCTTCTTTAGCTGTCTTTGCCTCATAGACTATTTGGGTGTTTCCATCTGGTCTTTTCTTTTAGCTTCTGTCCAAAGCTCCTTTTAAGTTTAATTTGTTGGTTCATTGCATTTCCGGAGAGGACATTCCTTCTCCAGTCGCCTAAGACTGTCCATCCTGACATCTTGTCTCTGGTTTCTCACTTCTTGTTACTGTTCAGTTCAAGCACAATGTTTTCTGATCAGCTGAAGGATTCACTGAACTGGGTAATCCCCTGTTGTCAGGGGTGGGCTGGAGAAAACCTAGTCTTCCAGAACACTCGTGAGTCACAGCTCAAAGTTTACTCTAGGCTTTCTATGCTTTTACTGATTATGTTGTTTTTACTTTGGGAGATGTAGAAGGGAAAATTATAGTCGATTAAACCATAAGTACCTTGGACCACTTCTATCAAGCATAAGCATCAGGTCATAGACACACATTCCTACACATAAGTTCCCATTTATATAATTTAGACCTATGACACCCTTCCCAGTAATCTCTCTCTGTTTCTCCTTTTTAGAAATACCATTGAATAATAACTTTGCCAAGAATCCTAATGCACATAACTTCATTTTAAATGTAAAGTTCTCCCCAGTGGTCCTTTGGCCATGGATGAATTATCACTGACTATAAAGTGGAATTCTTGAAAGATTTTCCTTGAGGGAAATTGGTATAGCAAGAAGGAAAGAGATTTGTGCTTTTCATTTAGCAGCAATATTTATTTTAAGAAAATTCTGCATAGCGAGAACTAATAAGGAACAAGAATGTGAAATATGTTTTCCCTGAAGACAGTTCTTCATGTGTACATAACATTCTCTGCTAATAAACCAACATGGGAGAGTTGAATGTGCATATGCTCAGTGCTACAAGTCTATTTCAAGGGCTCTCCATTTTCCCTATACCCACAGAAAGCTGAAAATGTATTTTGATATCAGTGACCAAAATGCCCAACCTAATGAAATTCCAATTTATAAACCATAGGCCAGGATCTTTGTTAATACTCAACCTAACAGGAAGTTTTCATGATGGGGAATAAATTTAAAAATCTGTATTTTAGGCAAAGAGAGCTTTTCTAAGCTATTTTGTCACTTCCCAAACATATTTAATTTTGATACTGTGAAGTGGATGTTCTATTTCTTGGCAATGTTTACTACAACATAGTGTTATAAACACCACCACTAACAACAACAGTAAAGGAATTCTAGGAAAGATCCATGATCTAGGAACGAGGTAAACATGATGTCCAGTGTATTTCCTCACAGCCTGGCAAATTCCTTGGTATCATCAGAAGGTATGGATATTATGACAAACACTCTAATTCCCTCTGGTGGAGAATGACAGAGGGACAGTAGAATTTCATAAGATTTTTCTCACCATTGTCCTGTTACTTAATTCAAGTACAATTTTTTTCCTCCTTCCTTCTTTCCTTCCTTCCTTCCTTCCTATATTCCTTTCTTTTTTGAGACAGGATTTCTTTGTGTAGTTCTGGCTGTCCTGGAACTTGCTCTGTAGACAAGGCTGACCTCAAACTCAGAAATCCACCTGCCCCTACCTCCCAAGTGCTAGTATTAAAGGCCTGTGCCACCACAACCTGGCAGAAAACATACAATTTCTTAATTGAGAATAGAATATGATCACATGGTTGGTCACTTTTTTTAGGCCTGCAGTCAATAGGAAGTGGTCACTAAGATAACCAATTCTAAGAAACCTGGGATAGTTATTGCGAAGTCATATAGTAGACAAGACAACAAGATAAGAAACTTAGGCACAAAGACAATAGATATTGGAAAGTCCTTGGAAATTCAGGGGTTGGGAATTATGCCAAGAACCTGGATTTTACTAGGTTGGTGGGAAGGTGAAGAGAACTTGATGCCTCTTCAACTAGAGAAGCTCTCTGGTCTACAGCATAGAAGCATAGATCCTCCTTGTCATTTTAGGGCAATTATTTCAGAAACCAGTTGGTATATTTGAGTCACTGGAGATATAAGACCCAAAACAAACAAACAAACAAACAAACTTGAATGCCTGATGTGTCATCCACTACTATCAAGTTCAAGACCCTGCCACAAAATCACTTCTGTAGAAAGGGACTCAGTATTTTCGCTGGAGATGTCTACCATGGCTTCAAATTTCATTCTTGATTACCTTGGGGCTGCGACTGGACTGTCATCAAGTTGTTCAATGAGTTAGCCAAAGAATTTCTGAGGTGTGAGATGAGTGAAGAGAGAGGCAGTAAGGAAATACAATGAAGAGACCTGGGGGAAAAGCAGGAAATCACTGCGACTTGGAGCTTTTGTTAATTTTAATTAATTAATTTAAAATGTTAGAGTAGAAATAGGCAATCAGTTGTCTCAGAAATATGAATGATTGCCACCCCAGTGGTCAATGAGAAAGAAAACGACATAGTTTATTTTGGGGTTACTTGCAGTTCTATCAATTGTTTTTGAGACTCGGAGACAAACCTTGTAGACTTCTATAGCAACCTCAGTTTTGCCATCTTTAAATAAGAAGTCTTAGGTTCTTTTCTAGTATCCACAATCTACGTAACTCAAAAGGACAAGAAGTTGGCATGTGGTACTTAATTTCATATGGTAACTTGGCAGGATCATAAGGTGCTTTGATATGTGATTAAACATTACCTTGGGTTTGTCTATGAAAGTGTTTGCAGTGAGATTGGCATTGGTGGACTGAGAATAGATTGCCCTTTGTGGTGCGGGGGCGCTTCATGCAATCACTTGAGGGCCTGAGTTTAGCAAACAGAGGAATTCACTTTCTCTGCAACACTGCTCATCAGGAACATTGTTCTCATGCCTTAGGGCCAGGATTCATCCCATGGTGTCTCCTGGTCCTTGGACTAGAACCATATTATGAGCTTTCCTGGGTCTCCAGCTTAGAGAGGACAGTACTTCTTAGGCTCCATAATCACATGAGCCAGTGAAAGGATTTCTTATTCTCTCCCTCCATCCCACACCCTTTCCCACACAACTTTGACTAATACATTATACATTTGTGAACAAAGACATGGCTCAAGTCTAGTCTTCCTGTCTACAATTTTACAGAGCATAATTTTAGGAGCTAAGTGTTCTGTATTCTCTCTGTTCCTTTCAAGTAATAATTGATTTTTTAGTGGTTTGTTCCTGGGTAGGACATAGAAACATTATGTAGCTGGCAATAACTTCATGCAGGGCTTATGGGGAGGAATTATTTTAGAAGCCAGATTCTCAGTGTGAATTCAGCAGGAGGAACTCGTGAGCTGTGTGAAGAGTGGTCAGAAGGTAACTAGCTAGCAGGATCTCTGAAACTCAACAAAAGAAAGACCTCTGAACAGAGTGACCACCTTCATTAGCCATCAGTGGGTGAACTGGGCCTTTGCTTGGTATCCTGAAAATTCCAGGCGTAGGGAAAGTATCAAGAGGAAATCAATAGTCCACACACCTGCCATATCCTTCTTCAGGACTGTTTGTTATGGGTGGTTAACTCCCTCCTAAAGGCACAAGTGGCTGAGCTCCAGAAGGGGAGGTCTGGAGGGGCCGATATTCTGCAAGCATGGTTGCTGCCACTGGCTTTTTGGTCTCACAGCAGCCTAGTCAGAGCAGAAGGTGTGGAGTCACACACGTAGGCATGCAAACCAGCATCAGGAAAGCCTTCAGCTGGACAGCCATGATGGGACATCTACTGTGAGCTTTCTGTCTAGCAGTGGGCACCTTCAAACATTTTTAGATGAAAAGCTGTTCAGCTGCTCAACTCTGCAAGTAAAATCCTTCAGGGTAACACAGGGTTCTCTGACCGTCATGCAATTTGTTTTATTAATTACGTACTGTTTGATAGAAGGTGGCATAGGGATTAGTGTGGTCTCAATCAAACAACCAGCTATGAGGCTTTGTATCTATCCAGATAGGCTTACGCGTCAGAACTATCAACAAAGGAAAGCAGAGGGTCTTTGGGGATTTCAAGTTCATATGCCTCCTGCGTTTATCCACCTTCCTCCATGGCTCTGTTACTATTTCTCAGCCATATCTTCTCCCAGGTCCCCTTGTATCTGCTTGCTCCTACACAACACTTAGGAAACAATATAATAACTTCATCTTTATGGCCTGTGATGCTTGTTCTTCAGGGACAACATTTGAATAGCACAAAATCCATAACCACAAAGAGATTTCAGGCAAAATTTTGAGGGGGTTGTTAGAAAGTGCTTATGGACAGGCTCATACTGCCCCTCTAAAACCACAGTATATGAGAGTTATAAGTTCCAATCCAGCACAGTCAGCCTTGCCTCTCACTATGCCCAGATATTTCTCAGAATTATGTGGGAAAAAATGTAAACTTAAATTTATGGTTTAAGAAAAAATTTAAAGTGATAGATCTTTTTGAGAATAGGTTAAAAACAAAAACAAAACCATGGGTCCTCTTGATAGGCAAATGTACATAATGCACACATATCCAAATTCTGCCTACAGTTTCAAGAAGGGTCACCAGGCTTCCAAGAGCGCCTCCTGGGCTTCCAGGATCAGAAAGAGTTTGATGTTTGGATTAAGGAAAGTTTGATTCAAATATTATTTTAGGCAAATTCCTTGCATTCCTGTGAAACTGTATCCATGCTTATACAAGGAAAACCATGGCTCTCTATCAGTAGTTCTTACTTAGGCATAGAACTGAAGGTACATACCTTTGTTTTTCTAATCTAAAACATAAGCCACGGGAGTGTGGCTCGGAAGAGTCTTCCCAGGCAAGTGGACATGTCCAATAAGGTTTGGAGGTCTAAGTCTACCATTGTTCCAGTTCCCTTCAATGTGAGGTTTTACTATAATGATTTGGTACCACAGAGCAGAAGGACCATTCTCTAAAGTACTAGAGAAGAACAGCTTGGCTCTTTCCTCCCTGCCACCCAATCTCAATGTGGGCAAAGGTAATAGAAAGCATCTTCGTCACTTTTCCATTGCTGTGAAAAAAACACTGTGACAAAGGCAACTTCTAGAAAGGTTTATTTTGGGCTTATGGTTCCAGAAAGATAAGAGTCCCTCACCGCCATGACCGGGAAGTGCGGAAGTAAACACCAAGCATGGTGGCTGGGACAGCTCAGAGCTCACCTCTCAGTCACGAACAGGAAGGAGAGACTGAACTGGAAATGGCACATGGCTTTTCAAATCTCAAAGTCCACTCCCCTCCCCCGCAGTGACACACTTCCTTTAGCAAGGCCATATCTTCTAACCCTCCCTAAGCAGGGTTACTCATTGGGGACCCAGCAGTCAAATGTCCCAAACTTATGGGGGACATTGTTGTAGAATATTATTTTAACTATGTAAAGATGTGTTACATTTGTTTGTGCTGCATTTGTTTAATTATGTAAAGTGTCCATTTGTTTTACCTTGCCTGCCTAAGGCACCTGATTGGTCTAATAAAAAGCTGAATGGCCAATAGCTGGGCAGGAGAAGGATGGGGAGTTGACAAATAGAATAAGAAGTGGGAGGAGAAATCTAGGCTCAAAAGAGTAGACAAAATGAGGGAGGAAAAGGACATCCCTTGTGTCAGAAGCCAGGCAGGGGCCAGCCAGCCAGACATGGGAAGAGAAAGTAAGATACACAGAAGGAAAGAAAGGTAAATTAACACATAGATGAAGACAAACAGGTTAAGTTATAAGAGCTAAGCTAAGACGAGCATTCAAAACTAGTGATAAGTCTCCATGTCATGATTTGGGAGTTGGTCGGTGACCCGAAAGAAAGCCTGCTATAGGACTTCCCATTCAAACCACCACAGGAAGAAGCAGAGCCCTCTTTTCCTCCACAGCACATTGGATTTGGAGGAGGAGTTGTCTATTCAGCCTTAGAGACTTTCTAATTTAATCCAGTTTTTTTTTTAACACCTAAGGAGCTTAGCACACAGTAGACACATGTGGTGGTAATCTAATTGTATTGAAATATTATTTTGATTTGTACTGAAATATTAATTTGATTGTATGTTAATAAATAAAGTTGTCTGGGGGTCAGAGCTATTAGAGCCATAGCAAGAGTGTGGCGGTGGTGGCACACGCCTTTAATCCCATAAGATCTCTGTGTGTTCAGGGATACAGCCAGCATTGGAGACATATGCCTTTAAGACCTAGGGGGCTGTACATTCAGACAGTGACGAGGCAGTCATGTGTTTGGGTTTACAACCAATGAGAAGGCAGAACAACATACTTTAAAAATACGAACCGACAGGAAGTAGGTCTCTTTTCGCGAAGCTGGGACAGCAGGAGGAAGGGTGAGATTTTAGCTCTGAGCTCTGACTTCTCGGCTTTCTCTTTTACATTGTTTCTGTGTTTCTTATTTAATAAGACGGTTGGTTACATCTACAGACACAGAAATAATTTTTTCACTAAACCAGTTTACATCTCACAGTTGTATGCAGTGGTACACATCTGTAATTCCAGCACTCTGGCGGGTACACAGAAAGGAAGTTGAAATTTTCAAGTTTGAGGCCACCTTAGGCTACATAGCAAGACCCGATCTTAAACAAAACAAACCAACAAAAAAAATTGTGTCTCATGTTATATTTTTAGGCAAATATTATAATGACCTACCTCTTTCCCAGATTGAATGACAATCCTCAACATTATCTAAGGTTTTACTTTACAGAAACCAGTGAAACTCAAAGAATATTTGCTAGATGTTTATTTTATGTGTGACACAGTAGTAGATATTTAAGAACAGAGCATATGGTCCAATATGTGCTAATATCAGGAAGTATACCAAAATGCTACTAATGGAAAAATCATGCTCCACTTTGTTTCTCCATTTCTAAAAGTGGGGGCATAAGCCTTTTATGAAATAAAAGACAAGCTCTATGGAAACATTCTTCACTGTTCCCTGGCTTAGGCCCCCTCACCTGGAGTTTTTTGCCTAATTTCTCTTCACGGGAAGGGGCCCCCTATATGTGTGTTTGTGTTTTGTGAGCAAACCATGTCTATCCCTGACAGAAGTCACATGTCCTATAGATGACAAATGACCAGCAACTGGTTCTCCTTTTCCACATTCACAGAAAATAACGATAACACGGAGCTCTGGCTGCTTGGTTAGGACAGTAACCCCAGACGGCTAGGGTACAAGGTGATGAGACAGGTTCGGCTCTGTCAGTGCCGCAGCTCCAAACTAATTTTATTCAGAAGATTGCATTGCTTCACATCCCAGAATCCACTTAGAAATTTTGTCATTGCAGACAAGGAAACAAACTTCTTTTCACTCATGAAAGTAGCTGTGTCTTGGATGTACATCTCCCTGATGCACGTAATAACAATGATGTCGACATAAGCTCTATTTATTGGATATGTTCCATGCAGCAGACTTTGTGCTGTGCACTTTAATAATGATTTATGTATGTTGAGCACTCGCTCTGTCAGGCATTGGAGTAATTTACACAGCTGCCTTCCTCGCTGGGAACTATTCTTGTCACCATCCTTTTACAGATGAGCAAACTGAGGCTTAGGGCGATTGAGTAACTGTCAGAGCCATTTTGTTGATAAGTGGTGGGAAGCTGAGCTTCCAACCCAGGCTCTCATCTTATTTCCAAGTCAGTCCTCACAGAAGCCCTCTAATGGAATCACGGACATTTCCAATTTACAGATAAGGAAACCAAGGCAGAGAAGGAACATTCTGTTAATAGTCACAGCTAGTGAACAGCAGAGCCGGATGCGGGTCCAGATGAGCCTGACTCACGCCAATGCTACTTGCACATGGACTTGAATGCTTCAGGGTTATGATAAGGAGGGTACTCACCTATCTAAACTTAGAAGAGCAGGCCTTTATTTTTGTTTACCTAATGTGATGCTTAGTTTGGACTGTCAGCTTCTGTGCATTAGGAGATGAATGGGAAGGCACCAAAGCCCACCTCCGGTTACCTGTGGTGACATCTCCTGAGATGGCTGGAACACGAAGGCTCTGACAGTGGATAGATTAACCCTTTGATGGATTCATAAAATGATAGCATTGTTTGGAAGTGGTAAAAGATAAGGTGTGAGGCTTTTGAATACCTAACATTTGCAAGTCTTTGCTCAGTGATGACCTTGGGGATCGATAAAAAATAATCTAACATGGCGTCAATACAGAAGCCCAGCTATCACGTAAGAAACCAAATAAAATAAGCAATAAGAGTATGATATGAGTCCTGGGGAAACAGATCAGAAAATGTCAAATGGAAACAGAGATGGCTTTGAAGATGACACAGAAGATTCCCAGGGCCACCACAAAAAAAGTAGCACAGACATTGTGGCTTACATGATGAAATTAATTTTCACAATCTCAGATGCTATTAGTCCAAGGTTTCTTCTGAGGCCTGTCAGTTTAGTTTATAGATAGTGATCTTTTTTGCTGGGTCCACACACAATGTCCCTCACTGTTTGTGTCTGTGGCATTATAGTTTCTTCTTATTAGGACATCAGTAGATAGTGATCTTTTTTGCTGGGTCCACACACAATGTCCCTCACTGTTTGTGTCTGTGGCATTATAGTTTCTTCTTATTAGGACATCAGTAATCTTGGATAAGGTCCTACTTGAGTGGCCTCATTTTAATTATCTCTTAAAAGGGCATGTATGCAAAGATAATTACACTTTTGAGGTACAAGTTCTTCAACATTTTAATTGGGAAATGAGATAGTTCAACCTGTAACAGATGGGTAAATTCAAGACAGGAATTCTAAGCAGAGGAAACAAGGTTTAGAAAGGAGAAGTGTTGAATGTGTTTGGTGAAATTAAGAAAGTTGGAAAAAAGAATATATTTCAGAGAATCTTGAGTACCAGGATAATGTGCGTGCTCACATTGGTGGGCAATGAAGTCACTTGAAATTCCCCTCAATAAAGTTGTACTTTGGAGTCTTTTCATTATGTAGGAATATTAGGCTGGAAAGGAAGTACACAGGTAAAGAGCAAGGACACCCTAAAGAAGCTTACCCAGAAATAGTCGTGGAGAAATCAGAATGAATGAAGGAGCTGATAGAGATGGGTACATAAGGAACAGCAGACTCTGGCATACCCCAGAGGTTAACTTTTCAAACTTGCTCATTACTTAGCAGCAGAGAACACATGGAAGAGGGAGTCACAGATGCCTCCAAGACTTGATGAGTCCCTAAGTAGAGTTGTCATTAACCTGAAGAGAAAAAGTGTAGGAGTGGGTATCTACTTAGGAATGAAGATATTGGACTCAATTCCAAACGTATTGAATTTGCTGCTCAATGTACATCAATAGAAAGGACTAAGCATTGGAGTATGTGAAGGATTGGTAAGTAAGGTAAAATCTTTTACAAAGGAAGAAATGAGAGAATTTTGCATTAAAATGATAGAAACAATTAATTTGTATTCTTTATCTTTACTTTTTTGGTATTGTTAAAATATTTACCACAAGCGCTGAGCGGTGATGGTGCACGCCTTTAATCCCAGCACTTGGGAGGTAGAGCCAGGCGGATCTCTATGAGTTCGAGGCCAGCCTGGTCTACAGAGTGAGATCCAAGACAGGCACCAAAACTACACAGAGAAACCTGTCTCAAAAAACAACAACAACAAAAATATATTTACCACAAGCAACATTATTGACTTTATGCAAGTGTGAGAGGTTGCTTAAAAGGCCCATGTAAGATGTGTTCCACTGTTCCATCACCTGTATCAAGTCCAATACTTTGTACAAAATAGCTAGAAATTTAGAATTTTTCAGTTCAATTACTTTAGTTTATAGATTATCTTAAATCTCATAGCTGAGTCTCTATCCTGCACCCTACTTATCAGATACTAATTGATATTTTATTTTGAAAATGAAAATTTACAAAATAGGCTAATAAAAGCCTTGTGATGGTGCCAGCATTTGGGGAGACTCAGGAGAGATGGAGGGCCTGTGTAATGCACATGTACAAATAACTTGACATCAAGATAGGTTGATTGCTCTTTAAAGAATCCCAGCCATTTCTGATGACTCAGCCTAACTTCAGGCCACTCATGCTCATTTGTCCTGTGGGGAAGGTTTCTCCTCCTCCCTCATGTCTCAAATTCCTATTTTTAAAAAGAAAAATCAGTTTTATCTATCTCTATGTGTTAAGTCTTTCCTAGATTTATTCCGATAGATCTTATCTTTCCCCCCATCCAGTGGCTATTAAGGTATCTTTTTACATTCAGACAGTTTTAGCATGAAGAAGAATTTTAGTTACAGATTAACAGAGTTTTTATTATTCTGCAATAATTGATACAAAGATGACTTTTAAAATACCTAACCAACAGAAGTCTTGGGCAAGGCAATACCATCAGGGAAGAGTGCACATGATTTGGAAGAGCCCTTGAGGAATAGCATTAATGAGGGGTGGTGTGGAGACAGAGACACCAGCGAAGGAGTTGAGGGAACCCGCCCCGTGAGGAGGTGAGAGCTTAAAGAACCATTAGAGTTAAGTCTCAACAGAGAGAATTTGGAACAATGAAGATAGAGACAGGCACTGTTGCCACAGAAATTGAAGGCAGTGGTGCCATCAGAGATCAGCCCTAGGACCCTGTTGTGAGTGTCACACTTATTGAAGGACCCACTTCTGCTTTTGGGAACAGGGCACTCAAAAACTCTAAACATAACATTTAAAACAGTGATGGTGTGGTACAGATGTGTGTGCTATCTGAGACCCCTTAGCATTGAACTCCTCATGGATGAGCATGTGCCCAGCTATCTGTGGACATTGTTAAATAACCAGCCTGGCTTTGTGTCCATCTAAGATTCCCGCTGTTGTTCACCCTAGTCTCAGGTGATAACTTCTCTCATCCACTTCTGTCCAGGTAGTCGCAGAGAACCCAGGTTCCTGACTCCTCTTTTTCCAGACTGCAGAACCACTGGCAATCACTCCATCTCCTCTACTCACTTTTCTAAAGTGCTTTATGGCAGTAAACATAGTTGTCCGTGCTCCCTCACTTCCCAGGGTTGTGATGGTGTTTGCAGAGAAAAATCACTGAATCTTATAGACTCAGCTGTCTAGACTTGGTCACTATTTCTGCTCCTTACCGAACGAGTGGCCTTGAATCAAGTACACAATTTGGTGATGCACAGTCAGTCCCTTTATCTGCAGAAGGGGCATAATAAATGCTGCCTACTTCGTAAGGCTATGTGAACTTGAAATAAGACCATATATGTGAAAACCTTAGAGCAAGTTGTAGTATTTAGTAAATGCTGTATATGAGTGTGTATGCTATTGCCATTATTACTGCCATTATTATGTGAGTGACGGGTGTTTTACTTATACGATGTCTCTAAAAGATTCAAGCCTGCCAATTGTTTAAGTAATGCAGAGAGATTGTTTGAGTCTGATGTGGAGAAATGTGCCTCTTCTCTTCCATTTTCACAATTCTGCCTCCACCCTGAAGCTGCCTTTGTTCTGGTGTCAGTTGCTGCCAGCTTGGTTCTGACTTTGCCAGGCTCAGCCTGCATCAGGTTCTTACAGCTCCAGCTCCTTTTCTCCCCAGAGAGATGCTTATGCTCTGCTCAGCCCTGTTTTGGACCCCAGTGTGACTGGGAGGAGGGAGAGAAAGTTGACAGAGCTCTTGGTGCAGGATAGCAGGCTGGGGGAGGGGCGAATAAATCTCCTTTTTTAAGGAGGGCGATACTACAAGGGTTCTAAGGCCAAAGGGAAAATACCAGAGGAGATGGAGAGATGGAGAGTACAGACAAGAGGGGATAACTGATGGAGGGAATGCTTGAAGCAGGCAGGAAGGGATGGGTACCAAGAACACAGGTCCTTAAGAAAAAAGTTGGCCAGGTTTTAAAAACTGTCTTCATAAATCATAAGAAATAAAGCTGTCCACGCTTGCAGCCTAGCGTGACCAAAATATATCCTCTTTGCTTCCACCCACCTGAAGGCAAATAAGGTCAGTTCTAAGCAAAACTGGGAACTCTGATGAAGTTTATTATCTCCCTTCCTGGCTCCCTTCTCCTGCCTCATGGACCGTTCTAGTTAGGCCACCAACTCTCCCATCCATGGCCCTGGTGATCCTCGGGATTCATGTCTCATACCCAAGGCTCCAGCTCTAACTAATATTGATAGAAGCTGATTGTTTGGGAAGCACACTCATGCATACTGATATCCACAGTGCCCCCATATTATTCGTACAGGAAGAAACAAAAATCTGGGCACTGTGGATATAAAGCTCAAGGTCACACAGACAGTGGCATGGATAAAACTAAGGCCTGTGACTCCTGAAGATGGGCCAGGATTTCTTCTCCTTCCCAGTTTACCTGTCAAATTGTCTTTGTTTTCTTTAGTGAAACCCCACTTTTTGTCATCCTGCCATTTCTTGGACATGCCATCCATTCTGGTCGTGCTCCTTGGCCCTCCACATCAGTTCTCTGAGAGAATTCTCCTATTCCTTTAGTGAATTTCTGTTAATACTTCAGTCATTTCAAGATTAATAACCTACTTGTATAAATCTTTCCCCAATTCTCCAAGTCAGGTATATGTTAAATGCATTTTTAAACTCCACATTGTACTACTTACCTTGTGTGTGCGTGTGTTCAACCTATGTAAGTAAGAAGAAAAACAGAACAAATAAAAAATTAAAATCATCTATAAATTCATCCACCTTGACATTCTTGTTAGCACTTTAGTGAACTTCCACTTAGCACACTTACTATAAATATCTAAATAAATTTAGAAATAAATATCATACTGTATACATTGTTCTATAATCCACTTTAAGAAAAAACTTCATGTTACTGCAATGTTCTGCAATGATTGATTTTTCCTTACTTAGTTTTTATTTTTTCCTCCTCCTCCTCCTTTGCCTTTTGTTTTTGAATCAGGTCCTCACTCTGTAGCCTAGGCTGTCCTTAAACTCACCTGGCTGACCTTGAACCAGGGGTGATCGCACCTCACTGTCCTAGGTACTGGGATTATATGTTTGAGGCACTATGCCTAGTTGACATTTAATGCTAGTGATTTATTCTTATCCTCTGATTTTAAGTCATAAATGAAAATTCAGACAAAAATGTACAGTTCAGTCCAGGAAGTTCTCTGTAACCATGTCTTAATCATTTGGTTGTGATATGTTCTTTTGGACTTTTTCTATGTGCCTCTACTGCTAATTTAAATATGCCTTTAATGTACTGGGTAGCGTGTTCCATACTTACTCTGAAGTTTCCTTTAATTTATTTTTTGTGTGTATTAGTGATCTGTCTGCAAGCATATCTGTGCGCCATGTGTGGAAGAGCCCGCAGAGGCCATGGGACTGTTATAGATGCTGCTGAGCCATTATATGAGTGCTGGGAACCAAACCTGGGTCCTCTGGAACTGCAGCCCATGTTCTAAACCTCTGAGCCATCTTCTTCAGCCCATAAAGTTTTCTTTTAAAAATATTTAACACTTTATTTTTGAAAAATCTAAAAATGAACTTCAGTAATGTATCTATGCCCCTGATGCTGGAGACAAGCTATTTGCCTCCAGGTAACTTAACTTTCTATTTTCAGAGACTTTAAGGAACATCAGCTGGGCTGTGACCATATCTCTGCAGACAACTTCTTGCCTGCTGAGAAAGATGTGGCTGCTATGGCCTGCATGTGATTTATTCCAAAAGGATCCATGAGATCCAAAAGTGGTCCACAATGTGGCAATGATGGGTCCTTTATGGGACAGAACCTGATAGATGCTTCTTGGGTCACCTGGAGCATGCTTTTTGAGAGGTTAACATAATTCTCAGGGAACTTCAGTCTTTTTGGCTCTTTGTCTTGTGATGTGATTGTCTTCTCTTACACAAAATCCCACCACTGTGATATTATCTGCAGTGAGGTCCTTCTCAGCGCAGATCTGTGCTCTGATGACCAAATTTGTGTGTCACACTCTCAGCTTGAGTTTCTGGAGATGAATTATGAACTTACAATCCTTATTTTTGGTTAAGAGTGAAATCGTTGGTGTTCATCTGGTGAAATCACAGGACTAAGGAGTCTTATGGAGTCCATAAAACTTGTTTCATGAAGAGAATACCAATTTGATCTAGGCAACCGTCTGGGACACACAGCCTTACTTCATCCCAGAGAGAAAGCACAAAAGTAAGCATCTGTCCAGAGAAACAATAGACTGCAGATGCTCCATGCTCCTCCACCAAGGACAGAATACTGTTATTGTTGTTAGTGTGTGCTATGTCCCAGGACCAAACCTAATGTTTTCCTAAGTGGATGCTGGGAAGGAGAAGCCCAGTACTCCCTCTCATGATTTCCTGGCTCGTGATTGGCTCATGAAATGGTTCTTCTTCTAGTTTTATTTCTCCTCTTACCCGCTGTCCTCACACTAGATCTCTGTTTCCCAATTGTGCCATTGCTGTGACAAAAACTGGAGAGAAAGAGTTTAAAGAGGGTTTCCAGGCTTTTAGTTGACAGTCAGCAGGTCAGTTGCTCCTGGGCTGTGGAGAGGGAGACGATCATGACAACAGAACACGGGGGAGCAAAGCTGCTCATCCCATCGCAGTCAGGAAGCAGAGAGAAAGACGCGGGAAGAATGGGGTCAGAGCTATGCCCCAGCACCTTAACACTCCCAACTAGACTCCGTCACTGTCTGTAATTCTACCATCTCCCAGTCTATCAATGGATTGCAGGATTAGTTCATTCAAACTCCTGATGATCTGTCTCTAGAAACACTCTCATTGTCACACAGATGTGTGCTTTATTAATCTCCAGTTTCTCTCAGTCAAATCAAATGGCCAGCAAATTAACTGCTATACTCATAAATAAAAAAAAATGCGGTTAAAATCGATATGCTCATGAAATTCAGGGAAAGAAAGCTTTCTAATACTTGTTGATTAAAATTCCACTATGGCATATGATATGCACTTTTCAAAGATAGGCTAGGAAATACCTGTTACCAAAATTTATAAACATATGGTACTCTAATGTATGGATTGAATATATACCAAGGCTCATAGATTGACATAGGATTGAGGTGAGGGTATTATCATGTACTTTTGTATCATGTTCTGATAATAATGCTGAATTGAAAGAGTCCTTTGGATAGGTGCAGCATTTGACGAAATGTTAAGACAAAAGCAACCTTAAAACAACATTTTTAAAACTGTCAGTTAAATCAGAAAAATGTCTACAAGTATACCAGGAAACGACTGGAGGTGGCATCTGAGTTGTGGGACTCACTAATCAAAAGTTTCAGTGGGGTAATACCATGAAATTCTTCTCACCTTGCTACCACAGCTGTTCTGCTGGTTTTCTCAGGAAATTTCTCAAAGTACAATTATGAGCAGCATAATGATGGACTTCGAGTCTACCCACTGGTGGTCCCATAGACTATATGGCGTAGTGATGTCATAGCCATCTTAGTTTATGTAAATACACACAATGAGGCTGGTTAAACTATAGAGACACCTAACGACACATTTCTCAGGTGCCCCATTATCAATTGATCCTTGACTGTGTCAAAGGTTCTTTTCTTCCATCCATGCTCTTCCCTGCAACCCCTAGGCCCCAAATTTGTCATTCTGTTCCTTTCTTACCACTAGGACCAGAAGACTGCATTTTTCCCTTATTCTGTGTTAAACATAAAAATACTTAGGTCCAAATATAACTTATCCTTCTTTTATAGAAGTCGATGTATCCTCGTGACAGTTCAAAAAGCACAAGAAGCTTTAAAAGTAGGGAAAAAAAGAGAATCAATTTAGGCCATTTCTAAATAGAGCTGGTTACTTATAAAGTACAAAGAGGAATTAAAGAAATTAAATAACCAATATTCATGGGATAGCTAGATGTCTGCCAGCTCACCAGACTGCTAAACCAAAGAGCAGGTTCCTTATTGGCAAAATGGGGACAATAACACTGCTGAGTCTACCGACTTTCAAGGGTTAACATGAAGACCTACTAATGTAATGTCTAGGAGAAAGGAAAGCACTTTCAAGATGTATTTTGATAATAAAAACATATAGTTTTGAGGTAATATAAATGTGTGGATCCTTCAAAACACAGGAAAGGGGCCCTAAGTCGAAGATCTCTGCCTTTGTAGGGATTGAAGAGATGGAATCACTTTTAGGTTAGATCATTAATAAGCAGCCTTTGAGCATCAGAACAACAGCATGAAGCAAAGGCCTTGGGGCATCAGCTGGTCAAGCAAGGGCCAAGACCACACAGCAGCCTTACAAAGCATTCCATGGCTTTCAATGTCAGTATGTCAGTACCTCAGCAGGGGTCAGCAGCATCTGTCACCAGGTACCCTGGCCTTCCAATCTGGCAAAGAAAACAACCTTCTGTGAGGGCCAATTTGCTTTTCAAAAACAGCAGCAATGTATCTACATCAGGGCTTGTGTTCCATTTGAAAGTGGCTTTATTGGAATGCTTCCCTGAATGGAATTTTCAAAAGCTCTAGTATTTTATTCTTCACACTGGCTGTTCCTGGGAGTAAAATCCATAGACAATGGATTTTATGTTTTTAATGAGTCAATTCTTAAAACACAAAATAGAATCATTGTAGATGGAGAACGGTCTCAGAATCAGAAGTTGTCTAATATACCTAGGTTCTTATACCTATTGAGGGATAAGGTAATGAGATTCCTAAACATCTTTTCAAGAGTTGCCAGCTGTTGATAACATTTGCTTTTGCTGCATTTGTGTTCCCTCCAATCTGCATGTCATCTCTTGACTCATTTAATATTCTCTCCATGGAAGAAGAGCAAAGGTACAATTACAGATACCATGTGAGGTGAGCCTCAAGGCCATGGAGTAAATATGACGTAATGGGGAACTCTGACTCTACATGTCTCCCATTCAGCTAGATTCATCCCTCTAGACTAGCTTTATTGGGCCCCTTCCTATGTTTCCAAGTAACCAAGAGTGAGCTTTCATTCACTGTAAATCATAATGCATTACCTAAAACTTTATACATGACTACAATTACACAGTGTATCTTTTTTAAAACTTTATTTATTCTTTGTGTCTTTCACATCATGCATCTTGATCCCATTTATCTCCCTGTCCCTTTGTTTTCACCCTCTGCCCTTGTAACTCCCCTTCCAATAAAATAAAATAAAATTTGAGAGAAAAGAAAGAAATATCTCATTGTGGAAGCTGTGTGACACAGTGAAACACACAGTATATCTTTGCTTCCAAGTGTTCATTGCAATGAGTCATTGGTCTGGTTCAAGGCCTCTGGCTTCTGCTACACTGTCAATACTGGGCCCTCACTGGGACTCCTCTTGGATATCCTGTTGCTGCCCCATGTCATGGAGATCCTGCAGCTTTGGATCTGTGGGACCGGCCCCTTCATGTACTCCAGCAGATCATAGATGGGGTGGATGTTGGGATGGGCCAACTCATAACCCTGTTTCTGGGCCTGGGTGGTTGCTGGGTTGGTCAGCTCACCAGGTCTCCTCCATCCTCACCACCGATGTGAGCTCCCCAGCTGGAACAAGGAACAGGGGCAGAAACAGTTCTCCTGTTTTCACACCCTCAGGGCTGGCTTACCTACTACACTATCAGGGCCAACGCTATTGTTGCCCAGGTGAGATACAGAGGTCACTCTTCTGAATGCTGCAGCTGGTGAGGTGGCAGGGACATCTCTCCTGCTCTCATGACCTCAGGGCCACCTCTCCCATCTGCCACAGGAGGCAAAGGATGGTAGTGGTGGGAGTGTCTCTCCCTTGCCCATACCACCAATAAGGCAGATAGGGGGACAGGGCCAGCTATCCCATTCTCATGCCTTCAGGGCCAGCTCTACTGTGCTGTGCAGGTGAGGTGCAGGGCCTGCTTTCCCAGGTGCTGCAGGTAAGGGGAAGGGTCAGCTCCCTAGTCTGCTGCACATGGTGAGGGGCAAGGGACAAAGTATCTTCTTTTGGGGAGGATTCTGACATCTTTGACTCAGATTAATAATTTTGATGTGCATTTGGCTGTTGTATGCAGCACAAGTTCATCCTAGGATCTATAGCAGCTTCTCTATGTAGCCACTTTCTGATGAGTATTGGTAGTTGCAAGTTGCCATTAACAGTCTTATACATGTTATGAGGACTTTCAGACTTCCCATTATTAATTTAATTTCACTGGGGTTTGAAGACATATTTTATGTAATTTGAATTTTTTAAGTTTATTGAGATTTTTATACTAGAATATGATCCATCATGAAAAAAATGTTTTCTGCAAAGAATGTGTGTCCATTGTTATTGGGTAGTTTTCTACAAGTGTCAATTGTAAGAAGTTGATTGCTAGTTCTGTTCAAGTCTTTTAATGAATCAAATTCTAAAACGTAAAACAGAATCATTGTAAATGGAGAAAGGTGTCTGAGTCAACCAGATATTATCCACTTCTATATACACTATAAAACCCACAGTCTTTGGCAACTACTGTTATCTTAACCTGTCATTTATCTCTTAGGTAGAATCAAATACTAAAAATAACCACCCCTTTTACCTATAGTATAGTTACCATTTCTGACACTTGTTGCTCCTTTGTACAGAATCAGGATTTCATTGTGTGTCTTCTGTTGAAGAACGTTTTTTTTTTCACAGTCTGCTGGTACAGATCTAACTATTATGAATGATGTCAGCTATTTAATACCTAAAGTGATTTTATCTCCTGTTGTACTTGAATCTGGTTTTCTTGCTTTCACTGTTGAATTTTTTATTTTACTAATGTAACTGAAATAGTTGGTGTTTTACTGTTTATTTCAAACATTTTATTGGATACTGCAGTAAAATCGGCTGCACTGTCTGAGAGTGCACTTAACTGAACACCTTCGAATGCCTCCCCCTTATTGATTGCGTTTTGCTTCTGGTTCTTTCTGTACTTCCATTGTCTTAGTTTTTATGCTTATTTTTTTTTCTGTAATGTGTTTTCCCTGTCCTGCTGTCTTTTAATATTGTCTCCTTACAACCAATTTTTTTTTATTCTCTCTGGGTTTTCAAGACAGGGTTTCTCTGAGTAGTTTTGGTGTCGGGCCTGGATCTTGCTCTGTAGACTGGGCTGGCCTCGAACTCATAGAGTGCACTTAACTGAACACCTTCGAATGCCTTCCCCTTATTGATCGCATTTTGCTTCTGGGTTCTTTCAGTACTTCCATTGTCTTAGTTTTTATGCTTATTTTTTTTTCTGTAATGTGTTTTCCCTGTCCTGCTGTCTTTTAATATTGTCTCCTTACAACCAATTTTTTTTTATTCTCTCTGGGTTTTCAAGACAGGGTTTCTCTGAGTAGTTTTGGTGTCGGGCCTGGATCTTGCTCTGTAGACTGGGCTGGCCTCGAACTCATAGAGTGCACTTAACTGAACACCTTCGAATGCCTTCCCCTTATTGATCGCATTTTGCTTCTGGGTTCTTTCAGTACTTCCATTGTCTTAGTTTTTATGCTTATTTTTTTTTACTGTAATGTGTTTTCCCTGTCCTGCTGTCATCTTGGCAGCTTCCAAATTTGGGAATTATGAATAAAGCATCTCTAAAATCCATACACATGCTTTGTGTGGGTTAAGTTTCAGTTTATCTGAATGAGATAAACCAACGAGATTGATTGTTGGGTCATATGATAAGAGAATTTTTAGTTTTGTATAAGTAATTGATAAACTAGTCATGACATAGTATAGTGCCATTATAGTTTGAAATTCCCTATTTATATATGATGTTGCACATGTTTTTATAATCTTTATTTCCATGCCATCTATATATTACCTATGTATAGGTGAGATGACTCTTGGATCCTTTGCCATGTAAAAAATCTGGTATGTTCTTATTGTTAAGTTGAAGAGTTCTCTGTGTTCTTTATCAGGTGTGTATTTTACAAATGTTCTCCCCTAGTCTGAGACTTATATTCTCTTTTTCTTAATATCAACTTACACAAAACAGGATATTTTAGATTTAACCAAGTTTGGTTTATCAAATATTCCTTTGATGCATCATATCTATGCTGTCGTGTCTCAAAAGTCATCATAAGGTCATATTAGTATCCTCTTACGATTTTATAATCATAAAAAATGTTTAGCCGGGCGGTGGTGGCGCATGCCTTTAATCCCAGCACTCGGGAAGCAGAGCCAGGTGGATCTCTGTGAGTTCAAGGCCAGCCTGGACTACCAAGTGAGTTCCAGGAAAGGCGCAAAGCTACACAGAGAAACCCTGTCTCGAAAAACCAAAAAAAAAAAAAAAAGAAAAAAAAAAGAAAAAAAAAAAAAGAAAATGTTTCATGTTTGCATTTTCACATTGAAGTAATTTGCTGACAGGTGCAAAGTCTGTAGCTAGAGTTGCTTTGTGTTCAGGTAGATGTTTAGATTCACCCCCTTTTCTTTGTCCAGGATAAGTAGACAGCTAGTTGTTCCACTGCTGGCCTGTTTGCTTTCACTGGTCCATTTATCTGTGTTTTCATCAGCACCACGTTGTCTCGATTGGTGGTATGTTGTAACAGTTTTAAATTCAGGTAGTCTCCAACTTTATTCCACTCTTTCAATATCATGTTGGTTATTCTGTATCTTTTTCTGTTACATATAAATTTTAGAACCAGTTTCCTAATATCTGCAGAATCACATGCTGGAAACTTTATGGGGATTGCTTGGCTTAATATATCAAATTGGTTTCATTGATTTTTCTTTATCAAATTTATTGCTTCATTTTCATTAATTTTTATCTCTTTGACATAATAGATCACCAAATTGTTCAGTTTAGTGTCAAATTTCTGGGCTGGTGTCAAATTCCTGCAGTTAAGATGTAATTCCATCTCAGTCCCCAGCTGCTGTAGCTACAGGCAGCGCCACCATTTCTGACTTCTAATGTTTAATTATTGTTTCTTTGTTGTTGTTGTTCTAAAATTTGTTTTCTTTATTTTCCTAGTTTAATTGAAGCTTAGATTTTTTTTATATTATATTCACTTATGACATTGCCTTCTCAACACTGTATTCGTTATATCTCATACATTCGGATAAGTTGTACTTTCATTTTAATTTAGCTAAAACTATCTTTAAATTGTTCTTGAGGCTTAACCCTTTACTTGTGTATTATTTAGAGTGTGGTGTTAAATTTCTGAATACTTGATAGTTTTCCATCTTTCTTCTCATTGATTTTGAGCTTTATCTCATTGATAATTCCATAATCACCTGAGAACAGACGTTGTGTGATTTCTATTAGTTTAAATTTGGTGAAGTACATTTCATTACCCAGAATCTGGTCCATGTTGATGATGTTCCCATGTGAGCTTGGGAAGAATCGGTATGGTGCTATCTTCAGATAAAGCAGTCCACAGGTGTCAGTTCTAGCCAGCTGACGGTAGTGCCATCAAATTCAAGTATGTTCTTACTGATTCCCTGCCTGTTCAGTATAGCTTTGATAAAGAAGTATTAAAGTTTCTAATTACTATATTCCTTTGTTTCTTCTTACATTTTACTAGGTTTTGCATCATATATCTTGACAGGAAGTACCCATTCATTAAGGATTGGTGTAGTTGTCGTTATTTGATACCACTATTTATCAAGGACAAATTTCTTTCCTTTGATGTCTTTTTGAAGTTCTTTTAAGTACTGTTAGCATAGTATATCTTTTTCTGTCTCTTTAATGCTAACCCATGTGCCTTTATATTTAAATTTTTCCTACAGACTTGTAGCAGAATCTCTTTTATATAGTCTAACATTCTGTAACTTTTGGTTATGTATTTAGATCAATAATATTTAAAATGATTATTGAATAGATATATTAATATGTGCCCTATTGTTATCAATTTCTATTAATTTCTCTCCCTCTCTTTTGTGCACATTCCTATTTTGACTTTAATTGAACATTTTATTTAATCTCATTTTCTCCTGTCTTAGCATATCAGTTATTTTTCTTCATTTTTTTTCTACCCCTTTCTGTAGCCAGAAGTTTCTCCAGTTCTGCCCAGTCCTGTGGTCCCTCAGCCACTTATAAAATAATCATTCAGAGGCTTAATATTATTTACAAACTGTATGGCCTATGGTAGGCTTCTTGCTAGCTATCTCTTATATCTTAAATTAATCTACTTCTATTAATCTATGTTTTGCCATGTGTTCTGTAGCTTTACCAGTCTGCTGGCATCTTGCTGTTCCTTTGGCAGCGGCTCATGTCTTCCCAGACTCCACCTTTCTCTTTCCTGTCCCTCTCCTTAGATTTCCCACCTGCCTCTAAGCTGCTTTGCCATAGGCCAAAGTAGCTTATTTATTAACCAATCATAGCAACACATACTCACAGCACACAGAAAGACATCCCACAGCACCTCTCCTCCCTCTTTTTTTCCTTTCCTTTTTGTATTTGTTTTTTGTTTTTGTTGTTGTTGTTTTGAGACAGGGTCTTTCTGGCTCAGGCTGCCCTACAGAGATGATGCTTTTGCCTTAGTTCTCTAAAGGGTGGGATGCAGGCATGCATCACCATCTCTACTGGCTCTTACCATAGGCACTTCTTTCTTCTACTCTTCTTCTTCCTCCTCCTCTTTCTCTTTTTCCTTCTTTCCTTATCTTCCTTCTTATTCATTTTCTTTTACTTTCTTACTCTTCCCAGAGTTTGCAATGTAAATTCACAACTAATCCATGTCTACTTCAAACCACACTAAACTGATTCACAGCTAGTAGTGATATCACCTAATACAGAAAGATTCCTGACTCTTCCTGCTTGTTCCTTATACCATTGATAACATTCATTTATCTTATATAAAAGCATGCATAAAATATTTGTAATTGAAAATGTTTGGCACCATTATTATTTTGAACAAACTTTTGTCTGTTAGGTCAATAAAACATTGAAATTAAAGTTTTAATTTTACCTTCATTTATTGATTTATTTTCTTATCCACTGCCTATCTTTATATATATGAAACTTTCTGACCTACATTATTTTCCTCCTTTCCAAAAACATTTTTTGCTTTCCTTGCAAGACAAGTCTACTAGAAACACAGACCCTCATTTTTCATTTTCTCATGAAACCTTTACTGCTTCAGTTTTGAAGGAAAATTTCTGATTATTTTCTGAATAGATACAGAATTATAGTCTGTTCCTCTTCTCTCTTCTCCTCCTCTTTTATCAATACTATATGTTTTGAGCAAATTGCCTTGCTTGCATGGTTTCTGAGACATCTGACATTTTAAAACATAAAATTCTGAACACTAAGGGCTAAGTTGGGGTAGGGTATGGGCTAGAGGGGATAAGTTGGAGGAGGAAATATTGGGAGGGATAATTAACATGAAAAACCCTTTAACAATCCATATAGAAATCTACTACTATGGAAGTTTTATAAAATATATACATATACACAAAGAGTTGCCCTACAATGGGTATGCAGAAACTGTACCCCATACCCCATGCCAACACAGAAAACCCTCAGTGCCAAGAATATATTATATCCTTTTGAATTGTTGGCCAGTGGGTCACATAGCTATTGTGGGTATCCATAGCTATGCCTCGGAGCTTGATGTTAAGTCCCTGTTGCTGAAAATACCACATACTTGAATCACCAAACATGGAGATATCAAGCAGGTACTCACCTGCAAGCTTCATCCCTACTTGTGGGGACCTGCCCCACCGGCAACTTAGGTCACCTGTGAAGAGGTATCCTGGAATGAATGTTAAATTCCGATAAACTTTCTGAAGATCTACTAGTATATGTTTTACTTATTTTTGTTTACACTATTATATTAGCAGGCTTTTAATAATTAGAGCTTACATTTCTGGAATATGATTTGCTTGATCAGTGAGTAATGGTCCTTTACATGTTACTAATTTCAAATTGCAAAACTTTTTTTTTAGTCTTTATCTTTATATTCAGGTGAGATAAATAGAAATTTTAATATTCCTTACACATCTTGGTGTCAGTGCTGTGACAAGTCCACACACAAAATGGCCATCTTTTTATTTTTGTGCATGCTGTAATCTGAGATGGCGAATTATGTCTGGCAGACTATATCTGACATCCCAGGTACTGTTGTAATTAGATATGCATGGCCATACATGGCTCTGCTATCGGTGCCTGCCTTTCCACTTCAATGACAGAGCGGAAAAGTTTTGACAGAGTCTGGAAACACTTACTCTCTGAACTTGAATAAAAATATCCACTGGCTCTGCTCTAGAATAATAATTTATACAGCATAGAAATGCCATCCACTTCTTCTGATCAAGAAAGTTCCCTTCTGAAGTAAGATCTATAGTAAAAAAGAATTGGGTAAAACAATCAGCCAGCAGAATGCTCAGCCTTCTCATGGATCATCTTTAACTACAAATTGTGAATGACCATAGCACTCATAATAATAACTGTAACACATTAACTTTGGTGTTCTCAGAAGCATGCTTTAAAGATGTAAGCCTGTATAAATGTTCTTATTTTATTCATGGGGGAGTTATTGATGCTTCTTTCAAATCATGGTTTATTTTTTGTAATTATGCAATATTAAAAAATTTTAATTTTTATCTGAAAACATTTTTTTTCTAATCAGATTCCTCTTATTAAATACAGCATCTCTTTTCAAATTACAGAAATGCTACATGCATTCTGAGATCTCTTCTCCATCTTTTCAGCAAAGAAACATTCGCTTTGGTTCTTCCAATCCCCTTTGCCTACACCTCTGGAAATGCAACGATCAGTACCCATTCACACTTTCCACACTTCTAGAAAGCCTTTTTTCACTCATAACTGGGATTTGAGGTAGAACCAGGTTGTATTTCAGTTGATTCTTTCTCCAACATTTCAGACAGGAGGAAAGAGTGAAGAGAAGAATTCAGAGAGGAGCAAAATGTCCTTTGGAGTAGTTAGAGGGCACGTGTTTAGTTAAGCAGTGAGATTGGAACCTTTGATCTGTCCATTCAGCTTCTTCATACATTTTGATGCTTCCAAAACATCCTGTTTTCTGTATTATTTCAGGCACTAAGTACTCCTTGGTGGTGTAACAAGCCTGAGGTTTGTTCTGGTTACTGTATGGCCTCCCTATCTCCTCATCTCCACTCATTTGCAGTGGTTTCATTCAGAGTAACATCTGCTTATTTCCTGGGTAGGCAATCCACTTTCAAGCTATTTTACTCAGGGTTTAATAGGCTCTTTTTGAAAAATAATGCATGTATTTTATTGAGTCTCAGAGTTGAAGCGTAAAGGTGGCACACTTCTCTTTGTCTAGCGATGACATGAATTCCCTACCCTTGTCCATTTAAGCAGCAATGAAGGCGAAGCTGGCTGAGGTGGTTACACTGAGCTCACAGAAGCTGTGTCAACTGATTTCTTTGTTTTAAATTCTGGTATTCAACCAAAAGAGAAGCCAGTTCAGTGAAACACCAAAATGAAACATCTCTTAAGTGACTAGACAATTAGTAATCATATGTCTAAGTAATTTTTTTGTAATGTATTCTTCTTACATTTGTCAACTCAAAGTAAACATGGGACTGTGTACAAAGAGAAGGCAATGTTCCAAGCTTGCTGCTGAAGTGTAATTTTTTTTTTTGTGATTGACTTATATTGATTTTAGGTCTGTATTCATCACTCAGATAATAAAAAGTATTTTAAAATCCACCTGGGCATGAACTTTTTTTTTTTTTTATTATTTTCATGCAAGCCAAAATATTTCACCTGCTTTCTACTGCATTTCTACTTCTCTTTTCTTTGTATGTGCAAATTAAGCAAGTAGAAGCTTCAATTATAATAGAACTTGATTATATAATAAAACATTAAATATGAAGGTGCATATAAAATAGGCAAGTAGATGATAGAAGCACCTGGAATGGATAGAACACCCTTTTTAATACCCTGGTAAATTCAGTCAGTCCCAACTCTTGTCTTCCCCATCAGATGTTAGGAGTCGTCTGAGTGATGTTCAAATTCAAGTGACCCCCATACCTAACTCCCACCCCCTCCACGTTACATGGCCCTCTTCTCTTGGGCACTGTTTCTTATCCCTGAATTCAGCGGCCTCTGAGGAGATCTAGGAACTTTCGGATTCATCCCTCTTCCCTCCACTGCCTGTTCTATCCGGATTGTCCTTCTGTTGTGATCCAGGGGTCTTGATCCGGTTAGTTCTCTCTTCCGGTTAAACAATAAAACGACAGGAAAAAATCCCAATCTTGACAGGCAACAACAGAGAAATCTGGAACACGGCCAACAGAAGCAGCCGGAATCAGCAATTGAAGAAAGGCTTTGTGGAGTGAGGAAGCACACACATGCAGCAGACACACAGAGAAAAAGACCCTCCACAAAATAGTGAGGGACTCCGGAAGCCAAACATCCAGTCTCTTCTCAAAGGTTGAGGTTTTAAAGTCTCTCAAGCGTCTGTCTCCCCTAAGTTCGGATTGGTCAGTTTGAGGAAAATGCAGGATAGCTGTTTTGTAAGCATGTCTAGATCCCACCTGACCTTGAACTTGCTGATCCAGTCTGTCAGCAGGGGGCCTGCTGGCACAAGAAAAAGCCCACAAGCCTTTCTTTTACGCTGTCAGGCTTTTGTCTCAGGTCAGGAGGATGAGGAAGGATCCCGCCATCTTGGAAGTTCACCACTTCTATTACTTAGCGGTGGCCCTTCTCGGTCTGTCTGCCTAGCAGGGAATCTGTCTAACTCCTGGTCCTTTACTTCTGTGTTTATAAAATGGGCTTATAATTAATAAAATGGGTTCTACCTTATCAATAGTCCTCAGATTGTTCCTTGGGGACTTTTACATTCTCCGTTGCCATGCTGTTAGGATGAAATTGGAGCCACGTTTAACCCACAAGATGAGCTCTCCTGGATACAAGTCCTTCAATGTATTCCATTTTCCTGGCACAAGCCTTTGATTCTATGGTGATTTAAGCCTGTTCAACTAGAGTGAACTCAGAACTTAATTATGGTCTCCCCGCCCATGGATATAATTTCTCCTATGAGTGTAGTGCTATAATGGGGTGAAGCTTGGATTCTATCAAGTATCCTCTCCCACAAAGGGAACCTTTACAAGGACCTAAACTACAGGAAAGAAGAGCCTAGAAATATTTGTGAACCTCCTATCAGATGAGACTGTAGCTACTTCTACTTTTTATACAGACTCCTTTCTGAACCAAACAAAAAGTAATGAAGTACCATTGTGTTTGTTGAAGGCAACATAGGGAAGATGTGTTTGTTTATGCTTATATTATTTGCATCTCTTTGTATTTCAGGGTACTGGGGACATAGTAGCTACTCAATAAATATTTGTGAAAGAGGGAAGGAAAACGAAACTATAAGCTCCTAAGTAGTGTGTGTGTGTGTGTGTGTGTGTGTGTGTGTGTGTGTGTGTGTGTGTGTAAATAGCAAGGCTGTGCTCTGATAATTTTTTATTTCAACCTTTTTGTATTTTATTTCTTGGTAAAGGTATATGTGTTTATAAACATAAAAGGACTTAACTAAAATGGAAGGAGTATAAGAATTTTTTTTTTTTTTTTTTGGTTTTTCGAGACAGGGTTTCTCTGTGTAGCTTTGCGCCTTTCCTGGCACTCAATTGGTAGCCCAAGCTGGCCTCGAACTCACAGAGATTCGCCTGCCTCTGCCTCCCGAGTGCTGGGATTAAAGGCGTGCGCCACCACCGCCCGGCTAAGAATTTTTGTTTCTCATTAGTTTTTTTTAACAAGGGGCATATAGGGTTTTGCAGAATCTGAGTTGTCTGGATTTGGAAGGCACAGCAATTGGAAAACTCTTGATTTTGGTTTAGGTAAAAATAAAGTGTTAAAATTTGGGGGTGGGGATCCGATTTTATGCCAGCTCTCTTCTGTTTGTTTCCCAGATCTGCCCCTCCTTCTCTATCCTGCTGTCCACCCTCAGGAGGCTGGACTGCCTGGCCTATAACCTCATCCTTATTTTGGCCAGTAGAGACCCCAGCAGTATGCCATGCAGATGAGGTTGGGGTGATGCAATTCTGTCCTTTCAGAGAACCACATCAGGCTGACTACTCTCCTGACCAAACGGCACTCTCGTTTGTCAGTGGACTTCTGCTGTTCTTCTCACTAGAGCTGTCTCCTACCCTGGTTCTGACTACCACTCCCCACTCACTGCTGCTGCTTGCCATGGGACCCTGC
This sequence comes from Peromyscus maniculatus bairdii, assembly GCF_049852395.1. Lineage (NCBI taxonomy): Eukaryota > Metazoa > Chordata > Mammalia > Rodentia > Cricetidae > Peromyscus > Peromyscus maniculatus. The sequence continues at coordinate 46,451,227 of NC_134857.1, forward strand.
AGCATACAGCCTTAGAATTTCCCTATACCTTTGCAAATAAAACTGTTTTCACTGCCTCGCTTGAGTCTACCATCTGTTTTCTGTTGGGAACCCAAGTGACACATTTCAGCAATAAAAGAATTCAACACAAATAATCGAATATAGTGTAGTTTGATGCTGGAACGTGACCTACTGTTGGCTATGACCACAGGAAGTCACTACATAGCAGCACCAAGGAAAGAAATGCCTAGATGAATTTCATTGGGCTTCATTGCACACATTGTACAGCCCAAGGCTGACATTTGTCCTATAATTCATGTTTACTTTAGGCAAATTTGTGCTCTAGAATCATCTCTGCTAAGCAGGAAAAGAATGAGAGATAATGTACCTGTGTGACATGAAACTAAAACTCATTACCAGGAAGAGCCCCTCTCTACCACCAAAAAAAAAAAAAAAAAAAAAATCATTAATCGACTTAGTTACTTTAGGTCATGTATTTTCTCCTTTAGTTTAAATGTCCTAAAATAATACAGACTAAGAGTTGTTCATAAAAGTAAGGAGAGAAAATGAGGATAAAACCTAGGAGGTTCTGTTTAGATCAAAACACACATTGGACTCAAAGACCATTTTTAGTTTCAACTGGTAAAATCTTGTTTCCTTATACTGGTTCTACCACATCCTTGTCTATTTCTGTGGACTGCGGTAGTAGTATGCATGCCCCCCTCCCCCAACTCTATGTCTTAGTCAGTGTTCTAGTGCTATGAGGGGACACCATGACCATTGCAATGCTTATAAAAGAAAGCATTTAATTGGGGGTTACTAACAATTTCAGAGGTTCAGCCCATTATCATCATGGTGGGGAGCATGGCAGCAAGCAGGTAGACATGGTGCTGGAGAAGAAGCTGAGAGTTCTACAACCAGATCTGCAAGCAGCAAGAGGAGAGACTCTAGGCTTGGCATGGGCTTTTTGAAATCTCAAAGCTCAGCCCCAGTGACACACCTACTCCAACTAGAACATTCCTCCTGATCCTTTCAAATGGTGCCACTCCCTGGTGACCCAGCATTCAAATCTGTGAGCCCATGGAGACCATTCTCATTCAAACCACCACACCCTAGGTCTGGGAAATGGAATGCTCACCACAACCTCCCATCACTGAGGGCTATATCTGCTCCTACTTTTTTGAGACGTGCTTCTCTAACCTCTCTTCCAGCGTCTCCCCTTTTTTGTCCCAACCTTTCTCTCTGCCATGCCTCCCTCCCTGTGAACAGAGCTGTACCTCTGTCTCAGCTTGGCTTTCTCTGAAATGCAGCTGAAGCAATGTGGAGTTAAAAATAACAGCGCCTGTGAGACTAGGCGGAAAGGAGTGGGGGGGGGGCAGAAAGCATGTTCGTTATGAGCTTTTATATTTCCAAATGCCCTGTCTGAGTCATTAACAGTCTTGGCTAAGAAAATCTCTGGCAACTTGGAGCAAGAGCTGGGGTGTTCCTGTGTTGTACTTTGGATGTGTTATGAGGTTATATGTTAATACAGAGAGGGAAAATGCTTTTTCCTGCTGACAGTGAGTTGAATGCCATGCTGTGAGCAACCGGAACAAAGTGGGAATGCCAATGTAAGCCTGTTGTGAGAGAAGCCCTTGTCCTGACAGCCCACCAGGATGACACAATGGCCACTAATTAGCCGGAACTCTTACCTTGTGGAAACTCATTGTTTACACAAGACACACCACAGTTTCTATAAGCTCATAATTCCCATTAGAAGTGGACTTATTGAGAAATATCAGTTAGGGGATATTCATTTCAGGTGTACGGTATAATGGAAGTGCGTAACAGGCAGATACTTTTCTAGCCTTGCTTTAATGGGAACAGCCCACTGTAATTCATTTGCTCAAAGCTAAAAGAAGAAAAGAACTATGTTTTTAAACTTAAAAAACGTTAGAGAAATAATCAAGTAAGCCAGTATAGGTGATAAATATTGTAATCAGTATATAGCATGCGCAAAGAAGACACTGTCTCTCTCTGATTTGATGGGAAAATGAGCAAGTGCTGGGGAATGCTTTTTGGAAGGAACAGTGGGAGTTAAATTAGTGTTTGAGTGGAATAGGCATTCCAGACAGAGCAATAACACATTCAAAAATATCACATCAGGAATAAAAAGCCCAGTGACAGGTATGGGATATTTCCCCTCAGGTTGTTGATCAAGGTTGTCCCAGAGGTTCCTCAAACGATACAGAACATTGCCATCGCTCTTGGCTGCCCACGAGAACTTGATGGCAGGACCCTATTGATGAAAACACCACACATTTTGGTCACACATGGAGAAATCAAATTGGTACTGATTGAGAAGCTTCCTCTTTGCTAGCCAGCTTTCATAGCACTGAAGGTGCTATGCTGGCTTCTGGGGGAGAAAAGTTATCAGCAGTCTTACCCAGCTGTGAACGCTGTGAGTTATAATAATGAGCAGCTAGGCAAGATATACCCATGGGCACAATAGTGACACAAATATTATGGGGGTAATTAACTGCTTCCTGATTGGATTTAAGGAGATGCATGTGTGCCTGTTAATATAAATCTGGCCAGGAATCCATAGCTGGGGAGCTCATAAGCTCCAGGAGTGAACCTCCTACTATTATTTTGATAAATGGACTTTAAGCTGCCCTCTAAATTTGTAGCTCTATACCCATAGATTAGTAGCTCTCAGACATCACTAGAGAAATTTCTTTGTGCAGAGGGCTGCCGTTAGTGCAGAAACTCACAACTGTCAAAGTGCAGGGAATACACACCTGTGGGTCGGTCAGTCATAAATGGAGCAGTTATATCAGATCCCTTACTTCCAAGACTCAGAACAACCTTGGAAGATTGTACACTCAAGAGGACAGAGAGGACCAGTGTCTTCTGGACATGGCAGGACAGATGCACTAGTGAACTACTTATAGCATCTGTGGTTGACTGAGCTAGACCCATATAAGGTCCAGGCTAGCTACAATAGAGCCAACCCTGTTAGCAGAGGTGCAGATGAGCCAGCCCGGAAGTAGCAAACATGCAAAAGATGGCCCCATTTCTCATCTGTCTTGTGGCAACATGGGTGGGGGAATGAGCCCCCCCAATCAATGCCTGAGGCAGGTGGGAGAGCTGACCCTGTGGTCATGAATGTGGGAGACCCATCCCCAACCCCCACTAGCTGCAACAATTGGGAAAGCAGACCCTGCACCTCATCAGGGCAACACAGTAGAGCCAACCTTGTGAGCTCAGGTGTGGGTAAGCCAGCCCTGAAATTGTGATCATGGGAGAACTGTCCCCATGGACCATCTGTCTTGTATTGGCAGGGGCTAGGGAGAGCTGCCCACACATTTGTCTTGTGGTGACATGGTCTGCAGCAGGTGGGAGAGCTGGCCCTGTGATCATAAGAGTGGGAGAGCCAACTCTGTTACTGAAGGTGTGGGTGAGCCAGCCCTGAAGTTGTAAGCATGGGAGAGCTGTCTCCATTTCACATCTGGTAGACCAACCCTACAGCAGCCCAGGCCCAGACCCAAGGATATGACTTGGTCCACCCCATCTATGATCTGCTGGAGCATAGGAAGGGACCTGACCTAGAGACCCAAAGCTGCAGGATCTCCAAAATACAACAGAATATCCAGGATATCCACAACAGGATGTCCAAGTGAGTCTCCAGTATTGATAGGGTAGTAACCAGAGACCTTGAACCAGGCCGATGACTCTTTGCAATGAACACTTGCAAGTAAAGATATGTGGACAAAGGGGGTTCATGGTGACTCACAGTGTCACACTGCAGCTTCCATGTTGAGATTTTTAAGTTTTTCCCTTTTTATTTTATTTTTTCTCTTATATTTTGTTTTATTTTGGGGTATGCAGGGGTGGAAGGTGGATGCAAAGGGATGGAGAAATGAATGGAATTCATGAACATGATCAAAATGTTGTACATGCATGTATGAAATTCTCAAAGAATTAATAAAAAGAGTATATTAAAAATATTATAGCAAAAAAAAAAAAAAAAAAAGTAAAAGCCGGGCGGTGGTGGCGCACGCCTTTAATCCCAGCACTCGGGAGGCAGAGCCAGGCGGATCTCTGTGAGTTTGAGGCCAGCCTGGGCTACCAAGTGAGCTCCAGGAAAGGCGCAAAGCTACACAGAGAAACCCTGTCTCGAAAAACCAAAAAAAAAAAAAAAAAAAAAAAATATTATAGCAGGCAAACAAGGTCATTCAAAATAAAGAAAGTATACTCAAATGGCTCCTTTTTATGTAAAATATTTATACTAATTAATAAATCTACATCTATGTCCATAAGCCTCAGAAGCTTCTGAGGAGAAAGGGCTGTCCAAATATTTCCTAAATGTCAGCAACAGACATTATGGTTTGGATGTTTCATATAAAATGTAGACCACATGCATTTTGGTTCACCTTCTGTGATGTGGGTATGTAAACATCCTATACTTCATCACAAGTGTAAACTAAACACAAAATGTCTGGAGATTTTCAGCACAGCAAAGTAGCATATGGAAACATTTGTGGATGCTGGCCAATATGCTCAACACTGCACCAATGTGTCTCTGAGGATGATAAACACATCTTAGAGGTTTCTCGGTTATCCAGGTCAAACATCTTCCACATCTTGTTCATGCTGCCCGTTGCCTCGTAAACTTATTAAGGAATGTCAAAAAGGCAAGTGATTGGGGCATTGGTGGAAATCAAGAGGAGCTAAGTTCTCACTAGTGGACTCTGTTATTTCACATTATAGAAAAATTCTTCAAGATCTTAAAACCATAGTCTCATAGTTATTTCACTGTGCTTTCACTTTCTGCATGTACTGTGAAAATTTGGTAGGCAACCATCAAGGTGCATTGGGTTGATGAGTTGAAATGGGCCAAGTCCTAGACTGAGCTCCTGTTGGTAAACAGATTAGGTGGATGTTTTGTTAACCAGGAATGCTTTGGCTTTTCCTTGATTTATTTTAAAATTTGTTTTTACTCTGTGGAGTCACTCTTTCCTCCGTTTTTACTTTGGGAATAAAATGTAGGCTAGATCTGAACATGTATGCTTATTTTTCACACTGTGTTGGGTTATACTCCTAGACTGTATTGCTGGTATGGAAAATGTTGATAATTCTCTGAAGTTCTGTTTGCATTTTTAGATATTAGACAGCTGGAGAGGAAATGCTGTTTCCCATAAGCAACTATAAAACCAAATACTTACAAAACGTGCATCATATGAAAGACAATTATTAGCTGGGGTTGTAACTCAATGATGAAGTTCTTGCTTAGCATGAGCAAGTCCCTAGGTTTGATCCTTAACATCTCAAGAAGCCAATCATCAAGCATGGTATATGCCAGTAATCATGCTGAAAGTATTCTCCATTACTCAACTGGCATGCCACCCATCACCAAAACAAGACCAGAGACTGTCTTAAATGACAGGAGGAAGTAGCAGATCTGAGAACAGAAGGTATTTTGTCCGGTGTGACACATGACATACTTTCTAAGGCCCTCCAGCCACCTGTGAGAAAGCAGAAAGGCCAGGAAGGCTCCTGGGTCTGCTCTCGAGTCTCTTTTGGATTCATGTTGCACTCTTTATATTTTCATTTAAAAATAATTTTAAGATAATATGATGTTATTTATTCTTTGAGAATTTGATCATACTCAGTCCAGTTCCTCCTAGATCCAGCTCCTTGGCCTCCCCACCACACTTGGCATCCTTTTCTTCTTAGAAGATACTCTCGCAACAGACACCCTGGTCCTCTGGCTCTTACAGTCTTTCCTCCCCGTCATCCACAATGTTTCCAGAGCTTTTAGTGCAGTACCCTGTGGTCAGTTGGTTTCTACATTTTGATGGTTGTGGACCTCTGTTATAATCCCTATCTGCTGCAAAAAGAACCTCCTTTGATGACGGGTGAGAATTAGACTTAACTGTGCACACAAAGATAAGTATTTATGATGCTATTAAAATTTCTACTGCTTTAGGACAGAGACAGTAGTAGGTTCTCCTCTAGGCACCACAGGCTCACCAGCCCTGGGTAGTTGGCTAAGTTTACAGTGCCAAGCATGAACTTCCTCCTATTATGTGGACCTTAAGTCCAATTAGGTGACTGTTGGTTTCTCCCAGGATAAAAATGTCACTATTTTACCTTTTGGAATATATTGTCATACTGGTCATTGTTGTGGGTTGTAGGTGCTGTAACTGGACAGAACTATTGATTGCCTTTCTCCCTTGGCAGTTTGAATGTCTCTTTCCAATACTATGGGAGCTAGACCTCAGGGAGGAGGTTTCCAGGTTAGGTGCAATTTGTCCAGGTTCTATGTCTGAAATGTGTGTGGTCTTCAGCAAGAGTCTTACCTTCTTTTTCTGGAAGGCACCAGAAGTAATGGCAATAGCCTATAGTGTTTAATTTGATTTTTTTGAGAATTACATACATGAATACATAATTATCTCATTCCCAAACATTCCTCTCACCATTCCAACTTGTCTCATACCCCCTCAACTCCCTCTCAAGTTCATGACCTTTTCTATAATCATTGTCACACACACACACACACACACACACACACACACACACACACCCCGAGCATTTAATGTTGCTCTTATTTTCATGTGTTTTTTGCCTTCCCCTTATTCTTTGCCTACTCAAAGACAACATAAAATGGAAAAACTGAGTGCTGAGTACTTCTACTTATGATTTTCCCACAGAATTAAGTCCAAGAAAGAGTGGTGAACTGTAAAGTGGAGATTTCAAAGTCTAAAAACAGAGAAAGAAAAAAACTGTCTTTATGAACACTAATGAAATCTTGTTGTTAGGTCATTTCTGACCAACAGGTAGTAACTCTTCCCCAGGTGATGAGGGGTACAAGGAGGGTCACCTCTCCTCGGCACTGCAAGAATGGGGTAGACTAGCCAGAAGGACCAAGCTACGAGTGAAACTATACTTAAAGATGTATTTATTGATTCCTTTATTTGTCATTAGTGTATGCACGAGCCGGGAGAGACAGAGGAAGAGAGATTGGGGTGGGAAAGTACCGTGCATCCCATGGCACATGTGTGGGTGCCAGTTCTGTCTTTTCACTGAGAATCTGGAGATCAAACTCAGGTTGTCAAGGGTGTGTGGTAAGCACTTTTACACTCTGAGATCTTATCAGCTCCCAAATTGTACTTCTTACCACCTTCTTCAGAGGATGCCAAATCAAAGCAGAGCACAGCAAAGAGTCATCAAATGAGTTACTGATTAGAAGCTGTCTTAGCGGTGTGCTCAGTGCATGGTGTGTTCCAGTAAATCACTTCTTTCGGTTGAGTTCCTTTTTTAAAAAAAAAACAACAACAAAAACCTTTTTTGAGCAATCATCCACAATGACTAATATTTGTAGTATGCAGATCGGTATTATTTTTAGACGCAGAGTCAGTGCAATGGGAAATCAACTGTTGCCTCTCATGGATCTTGACAGAAGGTATTGATGCCTTTCAGCTCTAAAGTAATTGACTCAATTCTAAAATCATTCTATCAGCTTAGTAATTTTCAATCCTGTGCCAGTGTCCATGTGTAGGACAATCAATTAAGTGCCATGTGCAAAAGGCAATTCTAGTGGCATTTTGCACCTTGCTATTGTACCATGTCCTGTGGGGATCAAACTAGAAGATGCAATAATTGAAAAGTGTTGATTTTTCCCTACCCATGGACCAGAGACTTACCTATTTCCATGCTTCTCAGAATTGTGCAGTAATTCCTCAAAGGAAGTGGATGTCTCCAGGAAACTTGGAGATGTTTTTGGATGTGAACATATGGTAGGTACACAGTTCTCAGTCTCTCACCTGAGACGTAGCAGGTCTAGCAAGAGCTGTTCACAGGAAGACACTCTAAGGAGGATCTGGGCTTGAAACCAAGAAGAGGTTGGGTTCTCAGATCAAAAGAGGATGAGAAAACAGGCCAGCGAGTGTCACTGGTTACCATGGCTTCACAGGAAGCTCTGCCTGCCTGATGTCAGGCATCCAGCCATGCTGATGGGACCCTCTATTGAGATGGGAGAGAACCTTGTAAGGAAACCTTGTGTCCCCTAGCTACGTTAATTCAGAGAAGCAAGTATCTTGCTGGTTCCAAGTGCTAGTGGTAATTAATCCCCTGGATGTAGACATAGGAGAGAAGGTGATGTGAAAACAGAGACTGTTATGGTTCCATGGAATGGCTGATACATTCTTCACACTGAAATGTGAACATGTAACCCCCTTCTCAGGGATAGTTACCGTTCACTAATCTCTCTAGAAGACCTGCAAATCTTTCACCTCTGCAGGGATAAAGTCTAAGAACTGGGCTCAGGCACCAGGAAGGATGATGTGAAATGCTGTTTCATATTTAGTCACCTCACAATCAATAGTTGATGATGAAGCTCCATGAGCACCAGGCCAGGATTTAGAGATGGCTGCAAAGGAGCAGAAGCAACAAGGGTTACTGTCTACACCTGGAGATGTGATAACAGGCAGTGGTCGGATGGATGTGACTTTGCATCTACCACCAGGCAGCAAACGATACACTGTGCAAAGGAAGATCTCTTAAGAAGCAATAATTGGTAAACATGGCCATGTGCCCAAAGTACTGTGGATTCCCACTCCATGGGGTCAGAAGCTCCCAGGCTTAGAGCCTCTCCTGTTTATGCCCTAGGAGGCTCTTTATCAGATGAAAACAGTGATTCCTCTGGTCACCTGTGCTTCTGTCTTGGCCAAAAATTTGGGATTTCCACCACCCCATGCTCATATTCAGTAATTTGCTATAACAATTCGTAAAACTCTAGGCAGCATCAGTGTTTGGCTTCTGGATTCAGGGTGGTCTTGTAGAATCGAGCCCTAAGTTCTTATTAACTCTAGAACACTACTATGGTCTCAGGGAGTAGGAACATCTCTTGGTATAGAAAACCCACATATCCCATGTTCAAAACACTGAACAGAGAAAACCAAGTCTTTCATTTTACCACTCAAGAAAAAAAAACAAAAAACAAAAAAAAACGGAAAACTACTTAAAAATCAAAGTCCCCCAGGGCAGCCAGGGAAACATAGTGCAACTCTGGTTGCTGTTTGTTGTTGCTGTTGTTGTTTTTAAATCGAATTTCCTAGGGTTCCTGCCCTTGCTCCCATTTTAGAGAGATGTAAAGGTTTCGCAGCTCAGAGCAGGGACTTAGCTGCCTACTGTGACTTCAGGGCAAGACAGTTGTCTAGAGGACCATGTTCACTTGCATCTGGCTAGACACAGCTCATCCTGCCATATTCTTAAGTGGTAACAGATTGAAACGATCTAAGAAGCTCTCACAGATCCATCAAAGCCAAACTCTAACTTCTCAAAAGCTCAAATCCAGTTATATTTTCCAGTGAATATCAGAAATAAAGGTTGAAAAAGTGTATTCTTCTCATGTGGAGAACTTGGGATGAATGTATCAGCATCAAACACATGAGGTTATTGCTCACTGTAAGCAGAATTTTAGAACCCAGTCTCCTACAGAGTAGAACCTGTTTGGGAGTGTCTAGACTTCTGTTTTTCTCCCACTTCACTCTTTCTTTAGACTTGTTACTTACCAGTTAGATGTTTTACAGGCAATACAATGATTTGTCTGTATTAACATTATAATTATTCTCTTTTCCCCCTCAATGAAACACAGCTTCGTATCTTTATGACAATCTTTAGAACGATCTTAGGATTAGTAACAGCTAGCTCATTTTTTACTGGAATAAAAAGAGGTAATAGAATTTGTGTAGCTAGGGAAATGTGGATCAGACTTTTTTTTCAAATGGCAAAAGTGGGATTAAAAAACAAACAAACAAACCTGTGCTCTTGACCTTCATACTAAGCAAGGCTTAAGTTCTGGAAAGTCATCTACAGGCCCTAATCAAGACTAACTTCAATCAACATTTAGTAACCATTGTGCTTTGAATGTGAAACATGTCACATTTTATGCACCAAGCTAGTAGTTTTGTAATCCTGTGAAACTTTCCAGAAGCAACAACTTGCTAAGGGAAGTTGGTCACCACATGCCACCTTGAAGTTTGATGGTCTAGCTCTATTTCCTGTCCACTCTCTGCTCCTTAACTGTGAAGATGAAATGACCTCATGCTGGTGCCCCCATGCCTTCCTCTCTGTGATGGGCTGACTGTAGCTCTTAAACTGAGAGCCAAGCAAATCCCTCTACTCTTAAGCTCCTTCTTGCCACATGAGGAAATGAACCAAGTCAGACAATTCGGACCTTACTGGGGTTGTTGCTGTAAGCTGAAACTGCGGTCTCGTTTGCCTTTGGAATTGGATTGTAAAAACAATGTGGGAGAGTTGCAGAGTTGGGAGCACCAGGGAAGAGAAACTCTAGATGCTGAAGAAGAGCTTCATGGGACATTCTGGTGGGAACTCTGGTCTGCAGGTGCCAACACAACAACCAAAAGGCATTGGTAGTGGAGGCACAGTCCACGAGGCTTCAGAGAGGAGCAGGGTCTCTATAGAGAACTGGGTCTTCAGAGAGAGAGAGAGGGGGCGGGGAGTAAGCAAAGGAGGAAGATGGGAAAAGTGTGCCATTTGTTGAGGAAAGAAGCATGTTTGAATTTAAAGATTTAGACAAAATGGCTATGAAAAAGATTGACACAATTAAGGAGAAACCTAGTGTTCTGCACTGATACAATAGGCCAGACCCCCTGAGGGCAGTGCCCCTTAACCCACATGAAAGGCTCCACCTTGTGAAAATACAGGTTCACTGGAAAGGAGAGAGCCTAATCTGAGAACGTCACTGAAGGAGTTCCCTGCTTGAAAGCAACCCCTTAGAGAAGTGTGTGCCCAAGGTCAGCACACAGAGGCTACTCCAACTGCAGTCTAAGGAGACCAGGCTACCCCTCAAACTGGCATTACATCTTGGCAGTGTTGTCTACATGGTACTGGTTAGGCAGGCATGAAAGATGAAAGAGTCAGGGGGTCGTGGAGATATGTATCAAGATTCTTGGAAGCCACTGAGGACAGTCAGTCAACATGTGGCAAGGCTGAATTACCAACATGGAGGTTCCGAAAGGCTGTTATGTAATGTAGCTAGAGTTTTTCTCTCTGGGTCCCGCCAAGTCCCACTTATAAAATAAACACACAGACGCTTATATTATTTAAACTCCTCGGCCATTAGCTCAGGCCTACCATTTTCTAGCTCTTACTCTTATACTCAGCCCATTTCTGTTAATCTATATGTCACCACATGTTCTGTGGCTTTACCTGCTGCCTCTACATGATGCTACCTGGACGGCAGGCTGGTGTCTCCTCCTCTCCGCCTTCCTGTTCTCTCAATTCTCCTCTCTGCTAGTCCTGCCTATACTTCCTGCCTGGCTACTGGTCAATCAGTGCTTTATTTATCAATCAATCATTCACAGCACTCACGTGGCAAAGTATAGATTAATAGAAATGGATTAATTTAAGATAGAAGAAGTAGATAACAAGAAGCCTGCCATGGCCATACAGTTTGTAAGCAATATAAGTCCCTGTGTTTACTTGGTTGGGTCTGAGCAGCTGTGGGACTGGCAGTGAGAGAGATTTGTCCTGACTGTGGGCAAGGCAGGACTGGAAAACTCTAGCTACAATGTAACACTTTCAAGGTGAAGCCTAAGTTGCAGTAAGATCAGAAGATGTTACAGAGGCCAGAAGATGTTAGAGATTCCAGGACCACAGAATATCTACTGAGGAGAGATGTCGACATCAAGTGGGACTAGCCCAAGGAAAGTATACATGTGCTATAGCCAGGAATTCTGCCCAAGACAGTTAGAGCTGAGATAATACCATCAAGAGTCCAAGATCTTGGACATAGAGCTGAAAGTATTTGGTGTTTGGCCTGAGATTCCTATTCCTCCTTCTGGGATGAGAATATTGACATTGTGCCATTGTAGGTTGAAAGCATTTAACTTGATTTTTTTGCACTTATTTACTTTGTCTTACCAAGATTCACAATTAAAGATTGCCTAGAATTTCAGAAAACTTTGGAGATTTGAATGGTATTGGAAATATGAAAAATTATGTGGACTTTTGAAATTGGAATAACTATACTTTGCATAATAAAATGGCTTGAGAGTAAGGTGGTCAATATGGACTGTGGTTCAAATGTGAAATATTCCATATAGGCTAGTGCATTTGAATACCTGATCTCCAGCTGGTAATACTATTTTGTAAGATTGTGGAACCTCTAGGAGATGGAGAATTCTAAAAGAAGTGAGAGTCTTTGATGGTGAGTCTTGAGGTTAATCACCAGCTTGATTCTAATCTCAGTCTCATTTCAGTTCCTGACGATGGGATCGAAGTATCCAACCACCTCACATGTTTACTACCTTGATTGTGGCACCATTATGGACTATACCCCCTCTTCAACTGTAAAACAAAACAGACCCTTCCTCCCTTATCTTTTTTTTTTTTGTTGGGCATTTCATTGCAATAATGAGAAATGTAAGCAATACAATGGCCAACTATCCTGTACCTGGAACCATCCTCAGTACAATCTATGACAAGATAGAAAAATTTAGTTTTAAGTTTTAAGATCTGTTAAAGGAATGAGAATAATTATTTTATGCTGCATAGTATAACAGATGTGTCATGTTGAGTGCTAAAGTTGAAAAAGAGGTTATAAGAGCCCTGAGATGGCAGAGGTGATTCCCACTGAAGGGTTGGGCATAAAAGAAAGGAGGGTAAAGTTTAGGAGAAGTGCTATCTGGAAGTTTCATCTTGAAAAACAAACAGATATTTGGCAGGTAGTAGAGGTAGGGAGAGAATTTCATGTAGACACAACAGTTCATTCAAAGGCTTGAAGGTGAGGAAATGCATGTTGCTAAGGGAACATCCACCTTGCTCTGATAATATGGTGCTTTGAATGAAAATGGGCCCCTAGAATCATATATTTGCATCCCCAGTTGATGAAGTGTTCGGAAACGATCAAGAGGCATGGCCATGTTGAAGGAAGAGTGTCCCTGGGAGATGGCTGAGATTTTCACAGCCTGCTGCCTGTGGATCAGGATATAAAGCTCTCAGCTGCCTGTCTAGCACCATGCTTACTTGTGTGCCACCACACCCCCCACCATGATAATGGACTAACTCTTCAAAACTGTGAGCCAGTCCCAATTAAATGCTTTTTTTTAAAAAAAATAAGAGTTACCATGGTTATGGTATCTGTTCACAGCAATAGAATATTGATAAAGACACATAATGTGGGGTAACATGAAAGGAAGAAGAGGGGAATCAGGCAAGAGGGTGGGCTGAGAGAGAACATGGCCTTCAGTGCTGGTCTCAGGGTTCAAATAGAATGGGTGGTCATGGGAAATTTGTCAAGGAGAGGCAACAAGATGACATTTCTCTGTGAAGAGCAAAGGACTAAGGGTTTGTTAGCAGTTCTTCAATGACACAGTAAATTGAACTATATGGAGCTGTTGACACATGATCATTTGGGTTCATATTGATCACAATTTCATATGGTGAAACTAGATACATTTTGAGATTTTGCTTCTGATCATGGAAAAACCTTTGCATGCAGCATTGTTGTATATTTGAGGTCTCCTCATCCTTGGTGAACTTCACAAATGCTCCTAGTTCTTAATTCAGTCAAGTCCCTGAAATGTTTTTCTTATTTTAGTTTGAAACTTAATTTGCAAGTTTCAGGATTGCAAACTTGGCCACTTCATGATGGTTCAAGGCTTTACAGAGTGGTAGATAAGGCATTAGACTTTCTAATGTCTATTGGAAGGATAGTAGATAGAAAATGAAGATTACAGGAAGTTCTTGATAAAAATGAACTACTGGCTATTGAAGGTTGCTATTGAGAACTTGCAAGACAGACATGCTGTGATTCCCAGCATCCTTGGTAGCCTGGAGTTTGCTAACATATCTTCATTCATCAAATGTTTTCTGAGAGTCTAAATATTTCATGAACATTTCTAGGCACTGAGGTAATGCTTATAAATAAGACAGATATGTTTGTGTGCAGGAATCTTCGGTTTTCAGTGAAAGATAAATGCATAAAGGCTAAAATTGTTGTTGAGAATATCATTTAGTATTAACACTGTGCAGGATTAAGACAAAGTAGATAGGGAAGGCAGGAATATTTGGTAGTAAAGACTTGGGGACAGCCATGAATGTTGGCTTCTTGTTTTCTTTTATAATTTCAACTATTGTATAATTTCAACTATTGTAGCAATTAGGCAGTGTTATCTCTGCCAAATAAACGAGGAACTTGGACGTCGCTGAGAAAATCACTGCTGGTTAGCATGAAGGAAGGCGGGGGCCCAGTGCGCTGCCAGCCCGCACGCCTGAGCTCCTCCCATCAGCATCTCCAAAGTGATTTTAGATTTTGCAGAAGAAGTCTGCGACTCAGATGCTGACTTGTCCAGGGGCTCATTTTCCTTTCAACCCAGATGGAAAAGAAACAAAACAGGGTAATCATAGCCATCTGTTGACAAGGTAACACAAGCTATAGAGATAGAGTTAGTGTCAAGGTCAGGGGACTGACATTTGCTGGAGCGTGAGAGCAGCTTTTCGATCCTGTGGTAATGATGCTGCAGCATTCCTGCAAGTCCAACAGTCATGGGAAAGAGACATCAACAGGCTCTGCAAAGATAGTATGCATTTGCTGTGTAATTAATTTGGTGATATGTTACTGTCACTCTGCCTTCTCTATCCCATGTATGCTAACCACAAACAACCAAACACAATGTTCATACGTTTTAATCCTCTGTGTCAATCAGGTTTGGAGACATACCATCAGGATACTGGAGTAACATACACACACATTTTTACTTCCTATTTCAAAATAATTCCCTGAAGACCTAAGCAAAAAGACGTCGTCCTAAGATGGGCATCCACTCTTGTTTTCTGTTCTCCTTTAAATCACTGAATTGTCACCACAGCTTGCTCTGAACCCAAAACACCAGCAACCTTCTCATGCTTGAGTGCCAGAGGCACACAGACCAGGGAGCTGTTCTCATCTTGGAAATTCACCAGTCCCAAGCTGTCTGGGTGTTTTTTATTGGTATCAAAGGGAGCTCATCATTTAGCCTGCCTAGTCCTCCCTCCAGGGTAGAAAGTCCAGAACAGACTGGTGACAATATTCTATCAGAATGTATTTGACTGCAGGGTTGTGAACCTGTAGTCACCTGGAACAAGGACTCCAGACACAACAAAATTTATTTCCAAAACTTGTAAGAAATCTCCCATGTTTAATGCACTCCTTATATCCTAGATTCAGAAAACAGCACATAACCAAGCCCCTCCTGCATGGCCCTCTCCCTCTGTATTGTGTAAGCTCCATTATAGCCCTGCCAGTCTTGATTAGTTATGGCCACAGTGATCTCCAGCATTTTGACTTTGGGGCAAATCAAATCATGGAGGACTATGCAGTAGAGATATAAGGAATGAACATTTATTTATTAAAGAACAAACTATAGAGCTCAGAGCTTGGAGAGGCCGCAGAGAAATAAAATGAATTCCAAACACAAATAGAAAGCATTGGGGATTGCCAAGTCCTTTCGAGCTCTTCTAGTGAATAATACTGGTTTCTAAACTCTGAGAACTGCTTTGTGGTACTACTGCTTAAAAAATTATCCACTGGGTCTTCGTGATAGCAAGTGTAGGCCATTACTCTAAGGATAAGTAATGAATTAAAAGGAAACAAATCTTTCGCTCTTTACATGAGTCTGGTTTGGCTTCATGCTGAAAAGACTGGTCATTTATAAGAATATGACTAGCTTCAAGAAACCTGACAAAGGCTATTGTTCTCAGAGGCATTTAATAAGCTCTAAAAATCTGACTTAGAGGAAGGGGGGAAAATGGCATTTGGAATATATCAGTGCAAAGCCACAGCAAAGTGACAGCTCTGAGAAGCCAGGAAAGGGTTTTATTTTTTCAGTGGAAATTGTCTTTTCTCACAATATCTTTAGCCTTATAAAGACACATGTATACATATATTTCACATATACATATGTATTCACAGGCATATATAATCGTTATAGTTGGTTTGTTTTTATATGTAATAATGTAGCATTGTTTGAACGATGAGCTAAAAAGGTAAAATGGCTCCTTTACCCAATACTATGAAAGACAATAAGACCCAGAGAAGGTAGGTGATACCCTTGGGGCCATGCAGTCAATAAACAGATGTGCTTGATCATCAACTCGGGTCATTATGACTCCATATAAATTTTGTCTCTCTGACAGAGACACAGGTTCCTCATTAGCACTCAGACAGGTCAATTCTTATCCCAGCTCAGCAGCATTCTTCCAGGGCACCAGCCCTGTTCAGAGCTTTTCTGGAGCGCCATGCTTAAGAAGGGTCCTTAGACCCAGTTTGTCCGCTACACTTGGCTTTTGCTCTCGGGCTCCCCCTATCGTATCAATGGTGCAAGGTCTGAAGGAGACACTAGCTCAGCAATGGACACAAGAAACTTCTGGATGTTCAGAGAGAATCCTATGGACACAGAGAACAGGGCAGAGCTCTAGACCCTACGTTCTTGTTGCAGAAGTTCAAAGTAAACATCAGAACTCTCCTCTTTTTTTTTTTTTTTTTTTTTTACAGATTTGCACAACCATTTTTTCCGACTAGAATGATTTGATCCCTCCCTTTATTCACTGACCCATTGCACACATCTTTACTGAGTACCTGACCTATACAGTAATGGTGCTGGAAGACAGGTACAGGATCCTTGTCTCCAGTAGAGCTCAGTCCTCAGATAAAGGATAGGAAGAAAGAAACAGGTTCTGCTGAGGAGGAGGAGGACGCACCTTCAGTCCTGACTGCTGTAATTCACAGACATCTACCCATCTCCTGTCCCAATGTGTGCTGTGAACATAACTGACATTTGATGGCTTCTTTTCTATCCGAGTGCCCTGTAACATTTGCTCCAGCATTTCCAGAAGTCCCTAGACTGTGTGTCCTACATGGTCATAAACAGGCTGAGTGACCCTTCACATAGCACCTGCTGACTCTTTCTGCTCCTCAGCTTGCTTCATATGGCTTCAGCCTTAATCCGTCAATGATGGGCTAGAGACAGATGGAGAATCAAGAAAGCCTGTTTGTCCTTTTCCTTTGGCCATAGTTCGAGGGGCTCTAATAGCTCATATGGTCTTTATGAAACAATTCATTCAGTCTGTTTTCCAGGCACAATTCCTTTGACCTGGGCTGGGGTTAGCAATGAATGGATCAGAGGGAAGCCTCACTAATAGCCACTGTGTGATATTTTTCTGATCATGCATTTCTTCCACTAAAACTAGTGTCTGTCCACATTTCCCTTTGAAGAATGTTCATTCTCTCATGCCAGCTCTCTGTAGAAGTCCACCTATGAGTTCTACACATGTGTAAATGAATCCTAGAAGAGACTAGGGCCCAGCCAGAGGGAAGGCACTCAGATATCATGGAGTCTAGGTTTTTTCTACTGAATGTACCTCAGACTCCTCCTCTCTTCTGGGATTTGTGGTAGATTTTAAGGGGCCTCAGTCCTGGATACAGTCTGAGAGAGCAGATTGACTTCTGTTAACAAAGACTAAGAAAGAATAAAACAGGTCAAGATTATCTTATACTTATTGGATGTAACTGCACTATTTTCTTCTTGGAACATATCAGTGGAAGAACAAAATGGTTTAAGATTGTTCCTAATGTGACAGGAAGTTGGGCTGAGGCACACAGGAGGGCACGGTGGGCTTGAATTAGATAGAGGTTGAGAGGTGCAGAAAAGAGAGAACTGATCAAAACAGAAATGTATCCAGGACCTTCCAGTTGAGCTGCGGTGATTCTTGGCTTTAATTTTACATGGTTGATTGTTAGTAAAGACAAGCTGTATAGAGAGCTTTGTTTTCCCTCTTGCAATTTATAAGTTAAGGATGCTGGTTGTTAATTTTTTTTAAATCACAAATCACTTTATTATGTAGGAAGATATTTACATTCAAAACTGTGATTATTGGTGTAAACTGAGAAAACATTTTAGCCCGTATTTGCAACATTTTAAAGGATGAATTAATCGTGTTAGTTGTTCATCTGAAATGATAAGTTCACAGGTCTATTTTTTGTGACATGAGCCTGACATCCCCAAACTACAATACAGTTCCTGGGAAGCACAGGCATGCACGTTAACATAGAATTCATAACAAATCCCATACTGGTACTCAGGATTACATTGACAACCCTATGGGAAAGAGAGGATTCTGCTTTAAATTAATCTGTTTTTTTAACTGATTTATGTAAACATAAGCATCAGGATTGTTCATATTGAGTAATGTCGTGATTTGATATGAATGTATTGTACAATGTTTAAATCAGGGAAGACTACATATTTATCAACTCAAACATTTATCATCCCTTTGTAATAAAGCTTTCAAAATGAGTTCTCCTGTCTTGGTGAAATGTAGCATATTTTTATCTATAGTCATCACACCGTCCAGCAGCACACTGAAATTTTGTTCTCTGGGAACTGGAATTTCTCTTAACTCCGACTTTACGGAATGATTAATAAATATAAGCAGGCCTCTAACATAGGGAAGTTCTGGCCCATCAGAGAGCTTAGTCCTGCTTTTCACTCCATCACTCTCCAGGAGAGTCTTCTTGGATGAATCGTGGATAATCTTCATCCTTTTGACTCTTAGTTTCCTCAACTACCAAACGTAGGGGTAGAATTATGTCTGGTTTCAAGACTTAATGCCATTTCTATTTTGTCCTATTTAGGTTGTGTTCACTGAATGTGTCATTACTTCACTAATATCAACATAGAGTGCACAAAACACAGTGGCATTGTGTGTGCAGCAACTTGTAGGGACAGAGAACTTAACCTGTGAGAAACACAGCTGAGAGGAAGAGGTGTAGACAACCCACAGGTGAAGAGCCAAATACACACACATGTGCATCTTTATGTTATCAGGTAAATAAGAGAGACAATGAAATAAAGAGTAAGAGTGTGAGGAAGGGTCTTCAGAAAAGGAAGTAAGGTTTTTGAGCTTGGTATAGACACAGAATGTGTTTGTGTGGGAGCATCACAGATGACTGTGCAATTCTCTCTATACATAGTATCAGCTATTGAAAGATTTATGGTAGCATAGCAAACAAAGTGGGTTAAAATCGGACGTGTGAGTCGATACAGTCATAGGTCACAGGCACCCATAATCCTAGAACTTGAGGAGCAGAGGCAAGAGGATCATGAGGACACCCTATACTACCAAACAAAGCTCTCTCTCTCTCTCTCTCTCTCTCTCTCTCTCTCTCTCTCTCTCTCTCTCACACACACACACACACACACACACACACACACACACACACACACCACAACCCAAAACAAAAACAAAAAAACTGAATATTCATTCACACATACTTCAGACAATCAGCAAGTTTACATTCCCATGCTCTGTTGGAGGTGATAGTCATCAGCCATTTCCAAGAGAGGGAAAAATTCTACTCTGGAGAACTATCTCCACTCTTGGGCTTGCCCGTGCTTCCCTGGGCTCTGGGTTGGATGGTACATCTTTCTTTCCACTTGCCCTGGCTCATGGGTTTGTCCCTTCCACGTTCCTGATTCTGCTTTCTTTGCAGTTTGGTTAGAGTAATAGCCAACACATATATTCTTGTGACCACAGCAGAGCTGGTATTACTTGCAATTATATGTGATTTTCTTCCCTTTCCTGTACAACTTTTTGTTTTCCTGGAATTAATAAATACCTAGTCTAAAGCTAAATGTATTTTCCCTTACTCACTTCAAAGACTTCTCAGTTGTCTAAATATTCCATGAAAATACCTGTTGAGATCAGGCTTGCTACCAATTGCATGTCCTTGGGGGCGGCCTCCTGGACTCTGCTGGCCTGCTCCGGTCTGGGTGGGCAGCCTCCGCCTGTATTTCATCTCAAATGCTTGGGCTCACCCCTTGGTGGGTGGTATCTTCTTTTCTATATTTCCCTTTGTTGGTTCAACCCCTCTTTCTCTGTGTCGTCTCTTCCAGTAATTTCCAGGAGGAAAAGGGTGGGGGTGTTAGGAAGTCAACCTTTTGAAATTTTATCTGTTCAAATACATCTTTACTTTCTCTGCTTGTTTGAATTGTAGTTGCTTGTATGGGTGTTTAGGGGATAATAATTTGTCTCCAGGATTTTTGAAGCTGTGTCCCACTGTCATCTACCTTCCTGGGCTGCTGTTGACCTGTCCAAAGATGTTGTACTCTTTGTCCTGTGTCTGAAATTTGACTTTGACTGTCCCTCTGGAAGCTCTTCAAGGTTATTCCCAGAAAAGGAAGCAGAAAGACGATTAGAGCCAGAGGATGGGAGATGTACAGCCAAAAAAGATGTCTCCTGGACATGGCACTCGTGAACTTGCTGCAGCCCAAAGCCTGTACAAGCTTGGGTCAGTCGACCAACCGTTCACCCTGGGTCAGGGAGGAGACATGAAGCCCCTTCTTGAGGAACTCCTGGCAGGTAAAGGTTCTTGGGGCAGGGGCATCATTCTTTATAATGATACAGCCTCTGATGAGCCACCCTCGCTCCAGTAAAGAGCCTCCCCCCCTCCCTTTTCAGGAAGAAACTCTAGTTCCACTCATCAGGCCACACAGAAATTACACATGAAAGTGGGAGAGGTACCTATCGCGAAGGTTCCAACAGAAAAGGAGGATGAGAAGGGAATGGGCGGTAACAGTGACTAAAATCCATTACATAAACGGATTAAGCTGTCAACCACTAACTTTTTCTTTTTTAAGATCACTGCTTAGCTCTAGTAAACTGAAGTTCTGTGATGAATGGACTGCAGTGTGGATCTATTTTTGTCCCTTGTGCCGGGGCGTCTCATCCAGGAGCTCACGCTCTTCCCTCCTGCATGTTTCCTTGGATTACTCCACACTGGCTACGTCCTCTTCAAGTTTGTTTCGTCTTCCTCAGTTTAGAAACCTCATAACTGATATGCCAGGCCACCTCGGTTTTCGTTCATCTTCTTCTTTGCACCTATTTATTTATTTAATCTTTCTGTGAGTTGTACTCAATTTTATCCTCCTGGTTTGCTATTGAGATTTTCATTTATTCTGCTGTTTTAATTTTCACAAAACTTTTTCCTCTGAATTTTCTTTTTAAAATCCAATTCCCTGTTCTCATTTCCTCTATATCTATGAGGCTGTTATGGAGACCTCTTTTAAGTCCTCTTTTCTCTACATAGTTTTGTTTTATTCTTCCCCTACCTCTACCTCCAACCTTCTCTTCTTGTATCTTTCTTTTTAGAATTCTTAAGAACTGGGTAATCTGTTGTGTGCTTGTGGTGGTATTGTGTTCCCCAAAATATTGTGTACTCTAATAAATTTATCTGGGGTCAGAGAACAGACAGCCACTAAATACAAAGGCTAGAAAATGGTGGCACTCACACCTTTAATCCTAGCATTCCAGAGATAGAAATCCCTCTGGATCTCTGTGAGTTCAAGGCCACATTGGAAATAGCCAAGCATGGTGACACACACCTTTAATCCCAGAAAGCCAGCCTTTAATCCCAGGGAGTGGTGGTAGAAAGCAGAAAGATATATAAGGCATGAGGACCAGAAACTAGAGGCATTTGGCTGGTGAAGCTTTCAGGCTTTGGAGCAACACAGTTCAGCTGAGATTCATTCTGGATGAGGACTCAGAGGCTTCCAGTCTGAGGAAACAGGACCAGCTGAGGAACTGGTAAGGTGAGATAGCTGTGGCTTGTTCTGTCTCTCTGATCTACCAGCATTGACCCCAATAACTGGCCTCGGGTTTGATTTTATTAATAAGAACTTTTAAGATTCCTGCTACATGTGCTTGTAACAAACAGTGGGTGACTGTTATGGTTTGTACGTGTCCCCAAAGTTCATATACTGCAAGCACTCTCCAATGCAACAGTTTTGAGAAGAGGGACCTTAGAGAGGTAATTAGGTCACAAGGGCTCTGACCTCATGAATGGATTGTTGTCGTTACCATGGGAGTGAGCTAGTTGTCACAGGAGTGGGCTCCTGATGAAGGATGAATGTGGCCTTTCCCTTCTCACTATTGGGCATGCTCTCTGTGGTCCCACTTTTGACCATGGAGAAAAGAATTAAAAATGTCTTAGCAAGATGAAGACCTCCCCCCCCCCCTTGACTTGGACTTCAAGCCTCTAGAACTGTAAGGGATTAATCTCTAGACTTTATGATGGGTGAACACAATCACAATGAGTAAAGGGCCGATTGAGAAGGTGGAACTTGTTAACTCGAAGCCTGTTACAAGGTGATCTCATTAGGCACTTCTGTGGGAGAGTCTATCGAGAGTGCTGTGGTCTGCCTTCAGGAACAGCCACATTCAGAGGAAGTTTCACCACCCTGTGTCTGGAGGATGAAGGCCTGGCATGAGGGCTGCAAAGTCTAAGCATTCATCTTACAGTCTTCATGTCCGTCAATTGAATGCCCTTGTCAGCACCAGGGTCCCAGCGCCGAAGAGAACAAGCTCTATTTCCTAGGTTTTGAGTATGGAGTCTTCAGATTGAGAACAGTTCCTTGGCCTCAGGGTGCAGGAGAGGGACCTCTTCAACAGTTCTGTGTGTGTCCTTGTTTTATGCCCATTTATCCTCTTCCTTGGTACCTCCTGCCAACACTTATTAGTCTTTTAGGATACAGAGCATAAATCAGAGTGTTTCTTGGCTCTCCTGTGGTCAGCTCAGGACTAGCCAGTTGTCACATTTTTACTGCTTCCCAGCCTCCAGGATTTAATGATAGTTCTTTCCTTTATTATTTTCTCTGTCCTTGTGGGTTTCTGTCTTAATTCACATTTTAGTCAGACTTTAGGAGGGAATGGAATTTAATGTGCATGTCCAACCTGATAGTTCTCTCTGAGTGCCCCGTCCAAGGTATGGGTGTGACATGAAGTACCTCATGGTTTTTTTTTTTTTTTTTGAGATTTGCCTTTTTAAAGTTTTATGTTTATGAGTATTTTGCCTTCATGCAGTGCCTGCAGAAGTCAAAGGAGGGCATCAGACCTCCCTTCACAGTGCAGTCACAGATGGTTGCCAGCTGCCCTGTGGGGGTGCAGTGAATCAACCTGGGTTCTGTGGAGGAGTAGTCTTGTCTACTGAGCCATCTCCACAGCCCCATAGCTGCCTTATGTTTTAAAATGATGATTTATCAGCTTTGTGCGGGGAGAGATTGGAGGACAGTAACCATGTGGTAGGGCCACTGTCAGAATGGGATGAGATCAGGCACGGGACACAGGCAGCAAGAAACAAAGTACAAGCAGAGGACTGTGATGGTTTGGATGAGGACACCCAACTTGAGTGCTGCAGTTCTTCCTGGAGTAAACGGATGCATAACGGTGTCATTTATAAGACTTAGAGAACTAGCAGAAAAAGATCATATTTGAAAAATTTCAACCATTTCAGTCTTTTAATCATTTTACAGATGCCCAGTGACCTTTGTAGACCTGGGCTCCAAAGACTATTGTAGAATTGGAAAACAATCTTGATATGGTTTTACTGCCCAGCTCTTTCTTTTTATTTTGCTAGCTTATAGGGACTTAAGTGGTAGAAGAGTAAAAACTCCAGTGTGGTTTTGGGATGCTGCCAAATGCCACTCTGAGTAGTTTTCTTGTTTACTGTCTTTCCCTGGTTAATGCAGCATATTATAATTAGCAAAAGGTTCCACAATGACAGCTGATCCAAGAAGACACAGAAGCCAAGCACTTCTTCCTTACAAATCTTTGGATACATAAATGTGTTTCTCATTCTTCAAGTTGTTTTCTATATCATTTGTGGGGTTTTTTTTGTTTTGATTTTTTGGGTTTTTGTTTTGTTGTTTTGTTTTGTTTGTTTTTTGCTTGAGGGGAAAATTTGTTGGCTTAATACAACAAATAATCTCTGATGTAAAAAAATTAATTGAAGTTGGTTTATTTCTTTGGTATTCAAAGTAGGTAGCTTGGTAATAATTCTGTATTCTTTGAGCTGAGTTATTGTATGGCTGTAGTTATATACAACAGTGTATTACAAACAAAAAATGCAACATATATTTTGTCACACACACACACGCATACACACACACAAAGAAAACCTGTTTTCCTCAATTATTTGTCTTACTATTTTGTCAACCTTAGTGAACTCTTAGGATTCAAAGTTTGGTTTAGCAAATCACTTGATGCACTATACAGATTTTATAGAGATGTTTTTGGATGGCTCAATAGCTTTATGTCCTTACAAATGAATTATATATTGAAGATTCTGCTCTGAAGATGTTGAGACTAAATCTTGCTGAGGTCTGGGATGCTGTGGCCACAGTACCCACTCACAGACTGCCATTTGTTCCTGGGATAGAATATAAACGTGAATGAAAAGGCCATTTGCAAAGGGAAGAGGAAAGGGGAGGAAGGAAGCTCCAACATTCAAACAACAGGTCACTAGAAGACTGTAGAAAAGGCAGTGTCGGGAGGAGGAGGAGTATTTCAGGTTGGACTTGTAAAATCAGAAACAGCCATTGGCCACACAAGCCCGTTTGCTGCCGGGCAGGGCAGCTGCTGAATTCATAATCACCAACATCGCACTGGTTTGTGTTTGTCGTTCACCCTCTGTAACTCAGCTGCTTGGCCTACATGGTCAAAAGCCCAAACACCCAGCTTCGTTCACAATGTCCACACATATAGGGAGTCCTCCTACTCCATGTTTTGTGAACCTGCTGTGGGATGTTCTGTATGCTGGAAATGTGTTGCTCTGATTGGTTAATAAATAAAGTGCTGATTGGCCAGTAGTCAGGCAGGAAGTATAGGCAGGACAAAGAGAGAGGAGAATTCTGGGAAGTGGAAGGCTGAGGGAGGAGACAGTGCCAGTCGCCACCATGAGAAGTGAGATGTAATGTACTGGTAAGCCACGAGCTACATGGCAACTTATAGATTAACAGAAATGGGTTAATTTAAGATGTAAGAACTAGATAGCAAGAAGCCTGAGCCATTAGGCCAAACAGTTTAAATAATATAAGTGTCTGTGTGTTTATTTGAATCTGAGTGGCTGCAGTACGAAACAGTGCCTGGCAAGGTCCCCTAAACATGCCATGTGGTTCCCCTTCAGTTATGAGTTGCTCTCGCCTTCTGAGTGTATCCACATTTGACTTCACAGAGTGGCAACCTTACCCAGGGCAGTTCAAGCCCTAAGGCTGAGGGTTTGTGTATTTGGCATTTTTGATGAGTTTGCTTAGAGCCTGTGAAAAGAAATCAACATATGCTTACCATGGCAGACATGAAAATTAACACTAGGTCTTTCATTTCCTTACTTGGAAAGCTTGGGAGAAGTGCAGATAACATACTATCATTTTGATGGTAGGACCTACCACCGAGATGGAGTGTGCTTGTGTTCTGGATATTTGTCTGCCAAAAAGGCAGAAACTTGAGTTCCCTGCAAGATAGGCACTAAAGTGGCTTGTCAAAATAGAAATTTCTGGCTACCTCTCCACACTAATATAAATTCTTGGCATAGGAACTGGGAGAGAGGCAGACATCATCCCTGAGTGACAAAGCAGTATCTACATGTGTTGAGTTTTGGGGCTGTTGCCTCCCAATCTCAAAGCCAGTAGTTGTCAAACTCTTGCTTGGGGATGATTGATTGACATACAGGGGTGATGATTTCATTCTAGATATCCTGACATGCTGAGTCTGAGTAGGACCTGGGACCTGTATTTAAAGTAATAACAGCAGAAACAATAACAACTCTAACTCTCATGATCAATTAGGGTGGAAATGGAAACTGTCCCTTACACGAGGTCATTTTGGATGCTTTAGTAAAGTCTCCTTATGTTGGGGGTGGGGAGGGGAAACCTGTCACTTGGTGAGAGAGCCGCCGGTGGCAGTCCCTGATGCTGGCAGCACCTCAGCTCCTATGATGTGGTATCTCTGGGGTGTATCACAACAGTGCAGGCCTGCTGGTCTTGCTCCTCTTGGCTCCCCCACAGTACCTGGGGGTCTGCAAAAATCACAAGCTCTGAAGCTCCAACACAGACCTGTGGATTTGTGATCTCTTGGAGCAGAGCCCAGGAGCCTCTTCTCAGAAACAGCTCAGATGACTGTAAGGATCTGGCAGGTTCAGGAGCCTATTCTATGGCCATGGCAATGCTACAGAACTGGGAAGCTGATGAAAAGAAGATGTGCCCTCCCACTGCTGATGGCATCAAGCCTGAGCCCGCCGGCCCTTAGCCAAATCACTCCATGAGCCTGTTCCTCAGTCCTTCCCTTTCCTTCCTCAGCCTCCAACCCCTGCTGATTGTCCACCGTGTCACTGGCTGTCCTCTGATGTGGCCACCTCCAGTGTCTGTCATTGTATTAATCAGAACTCTGGCTCTGCAGAAACATACCTGAGATGAATCACTTAAAAGGAGGAGTTTGGGGTCCCTGGCTACTTGGCTCCACTATTCCTGTATCTGTGGTGAGAAGGGCATCATGGTAAGAGGACGTGGTGGCACAAATCTTTTCACCTCAGTAGCCAGGAAGCAAGGGCAGGGACAAGGTGTATCCACCCTTCCTAGGCATGGCCCCAACAACCTACTTTCTCCAGTCAAGACCCAACTTCCGAAATTTCCACCACTCCCAGTGTAAGTTTTGAACCTATGGTCCGAATATTTCCCCGAAGCCCCACATCTTTAACACTGCTGCCAAGGCAGAGGCCAAGACTTTGACACTTGAGGTTTTGGAGTTCGTTAACGATTTAAGCTTAACTGTAGTGTCTGGTTGCTAGCACAATCCTCACCAAAACTAGAAATGTTCGTTTTCCACAATTACATGCCTATTCCAAGATTGTACCCTTCATACTTTTGTGGTGCCTCAGTGGTTTTCAGCACATTGAATTTTAATAAGCAGAGCCCAACCCTGAGAATTCCCTGACCGCTGCGAAGACTGTAGTAGGATCTGACCCCAAAGGCTGAAGTGAAATAGTTGATAATGTAACATTGTTGTTTTTGATTGGCACTAAGGCCCTTGGGTTAGGCTCCTTGTAGGAGAGTCATGTAGACTGTGCTCCTTACAGCCAGAGAGATCAGGTAGCTGGAAACAGCTTGTTTGGTGTACCTTGTGATGGACTGATCACTTTCTTTGAATTAGTAAAAAATAATTTTTCTTTTTGTATAATTTATTTTGCATCCCAGCCACAGTTTTCCCTCCCTCCTCTCCTCCCAGATCACCTCACCCCATACCACCTCTGTTTCCACCCCAATCCATTCCTCCTCTGTTTCTGTTCAGGAAAAGGCAGGCCTCCCACAGATATCAATAAAACATGGCATACCATGTTGCAGTAAGACTAAACACCTCCCCACGTATTAAGGGTGGGCAAGGTGACCCAGTATGAGAAGTCGGTCCTAAAAGCCAGTAAAACGGTCAGAGACAGTCCCTGGTCCCACTGTTAGGAATCTCACAAGAGGACCAAGCTACACAACTGTAACATAGATGCAGAGTGCCTAGGTCAGTCCCATATAGGCTCCCTGGTTGTCGGTTCAGTCTCTGTGAGCCCCTATGAGCCCAGGTTAGTTGATTCTGTGAGTTTTCTTGTGGTGTCCTTGACCCCTCTGGCTCCTACAATCCTTCTTCCCCTCTTCTGCAGGATTCCCTGAGCTCTGCCAAATGTTTGGCTGTGGGTCTCTGCATCTGTTTCCATCAGTTGCCAGATGAAGCCTCTCTGATAACAATTGGCTAGGCACCAATCTACGAATACAGCAGAATATCATTAGGCATCATTACATTGACATTTTTTTTTCTCCAGTTGTGTTTGGTTCTACCCTAGGTCTCTGAGTCATCCAGCCTGTGGGTCTTGATGCTCCAGGCAGTGTCAGGGGTGGGCTTATTCTCCTGGCATGGACACTGGGCTTGACAGGTCAGTGGTTGGCCACTCCTTCAAACTCTAGGTCACTCTTCAACTGTAGGTTGAAGGTTATGTGGCTGGGTTGGTTTCCCAATCTCTTCACTTGATATCTTGCCTGGTCACAGGAGATGGCTGGTTCAGGTTATCATATCCTCTCCTGCTAGGAGTCTTAGCTGGGGTCATCCTTGTGGGTTTTAGGGAGATTTTCTTGTACCAGGTTTCTACCTCACCCCCACATGTCCTCCCTTTCTGGTTGTCTCTTTCAGTACTCTCCCCTGACACCCCATGTCCCCAACCTGACCAGAAGGGGACATAGAAGAGATTTCATGAGTGGACTTCGAATAATTTATTTTCATAGATTGCAGCAAAGCTATCTTCCCCATCTCTGCAATTGTCTTAGGTTTTTAAAATGTGAAAGCCTAAGCGAGATTGACTCAATGCACAAAACTGAGGAACCTGAACTTTTCTCTGTGCATTTGTATTTTACTGTCTTTATGGTAAATGGGACTTTTCAGACAATTTACTTCTCTAATCACATAAGTAATAAGTGTTCAAAGTAGACCAACTAGAAATTGTCAACATGTAAATAGAGATGAAAATTTGGACTTACTTTCGCCAACTAGAAGTGAACATTGACATTAAGGGAACAGCTTTACAGACATACTACACACACACACACACACACACACACACACACACACACACACACACACTTCTGTTTTATAACTTGTCAAAACAGTGATTTAGAGAGTTGGAAACATGCTGCACACAGCTCCGCTGTCCATATTTTCATTACCTCATGGAGCCTTTGCACATGTGCAGCCATAAGCTGGTACCAGCCTGGAGCTCGTACCCACCAGGCTCGTACAAGCTTTCCTTCTCATCGCTCATGCTGGAGACCACACGTTCCATTCTCAGACCAGCCCCGACCCCACACAGTCCACATCCTTTGCCTCCTTCTCCAGCCTCTTTACTTTTGAGGTGAATTTTTGCTGGTTTACCTTTCCTGGTTTTTGTTTTTGTTTTTTAACTCCACAGTACACGTGTCTAAGAGACTGGGGTCCTCTCCACTGTGTCCCCATTTCCTAGAACAACTGGCCCAGAGGAGGCAATGCATAGTATAAGGAAATGACTGATACTGAGTGAATGAATGAGAATCTTGGAGACTGGAAGCCACAGTGATGAGAAGGTGGGCTGAGGCCTGGGATGGGACCAACAGTCAAAAC
This sequence comes from Peromyscus maniculatus bairdii, assembly GCF_049852395.1. Classification (NCBI taxonomy): domain Eukaryota; kingdom Metazoa; phylum Chordata; class Mammalia; order Rodentia; family Cricetidae; genus Peromyscus; species Peromyscus maniculatus. The sequence goes on from NC_134857.1 coordinate 46,480,213, forward strand.
CAAGGGGGTCATAAACAGGATCAATTTTCATAGTTCCAAAAAGATTTTGGCCCCTCACGTGACAAATGGCAAAACCTGGTGGGAAAAAAAGGGGGTTCTTTGGTCTCTGCCCTGAATGAGGATTTGGTAAAATTCTAATTTGAACCTTTAAGATTCATAATATGCTCCTGTTATAGCTTGCCTCCTTCAGTTCTACTGCTTAGACTCCAGGTTTGTGGTTACTCATCAGTTTGCAGTAGCTGGCTGGGGGAAAACATGCAGACTATTTCCAAATGATACTGCTGTCTGTGCCGTTGACTGAGCTCACGGTACATCCCTGTCTGTGATCTAAAGTTGTGACAAATGAGCAGTATGCTGAGCTGGGAAATTATGCATGAATGCTCAAGCCATAAGCCTGCTACCAGGCGACAAGGCTGTTCCTGTGAAAAATGCCTACAGGAGGACTGTGATTTCACATCACATCTGAGAGGGACTTGAGGCAGGTAAATTATTTAATTAGAAGAATTTTCCAGGCGGTGGTGGCATGTGCCTTTAAACCCAGCACTTGGGAGACAGAGACAGATGGATCTCTGAGTTCAAGGCCAGCCTGGTCTACAGCTTGAGTTCCAAGACAACCAGCGCTACACAGAAAGAAATCCTGTCAAAGAAGAAGAGGAGCACAGAGAGGAGGAGGGGAGGAGGAGGGGAGGAGGAAGAGGAGGGGAGGAGGAAGAAGAGGAAAAGAAAAGAAACAGAATATGAAGTTCCTTAAGTTTTAACATCTTCAGGAAGAAGTACAGATTATTACTCCTAGTTCGGACAAATGATAATTGAGACATAGGCATTTTAATCAGAAATGTTTCTTGTGGAGACTGTGATAAGCCTGGAGAACTCATTTAACCCTAGTTTTCTGAAAGTGGTACACACTGCATTGAGTGAAATACATCACGTTTTATGTAGCTGTGTGATCTTTCTGCTCTCCCTTGGGGATTTGTGGTTGTTGTGGGAATATTAACTCCTTCTTCTTTGCCTTTCACATAAAACATAAAGGTAAAAAGATAGACTTGAAGGTCATATTCTGTACTCTTATGCTAGCAGATGGCTGGCGGCGTCTGCCTTTAGCGGCACTGTAGAGTAGGCCAGAATTCCAGTCCCTCCAGTGCGTCTTCCTCAGAAACCACCTTCCTTCCCCATCTGTTCCCAGCCATGCTCCCTCTATGAAGGTAGAAATGCTTCCTGTCCCTGGATCCCAGTGCCAGGCAACTAGGGAAGTTACTTCAGAGACCATTGTCTCTGTTCCCTGTCTGAGTCCTTAGGTACTTGCTCTCTGTCCCATGCCACCAAGTATCTCCTCCACACATTATCACCAGGGGGAGGGGCACTTCCTGATATTAATTAGTTTGTTCATTACTAGTCTCTTCCTCAGGATGTATGTTCACAAAGGCAGATTACCTACCCTGTTCATCTTCTGTGTTCTTTGTATTCAAGGGGACAAGAGTGACTTTGAATGGGGTGGTGGGAAAATACAGCCTCATGAAACATACATTGCAGAGGTAAAAAAAATGTCATGTTGTCATGTTGTGGAGACATTAAGTTGTCATGTTGAGGCAGAGGGGGAAATAAGAAACGCTAATGAAGTCATTTACACCTTTAGTGAGTAACTGGATGCATTTCATTGTCTAAAAATATTCCCTACAACAGGCATATTTCATGACTCCAAAGCTGACTAAACTCCGCTTTCCTAGTTTAGCATCTAACCCAGCCTTGGAGTTATGGAGTTCTACCCAAGTTGAAGAAAAGCAGTATCTATGATAGCACTTTGACATTACTCGGAGCTAGCCTCCTTGGTATTTTTCATTTTTAACATTTCTTTCACTCCTTTTTTTTTTCTTTCCTTGCTTAGGCTCTTTCATCTTTCTTGTGCATGCTATGAGAAGTAATCTAGTCATCTATTAAAAGCAAGAGTACTCTTAGTGTGGCATTGGGGGCTTTGTATATTAAAACACACAGTCCCTGCACACCCTCCACATTCTTGCTTACTCTTTCTCGAGGCAAACACTTTTGGTTCATCAGCTTTCCTTCCAGTGTGTCTATATCTCTATGTTTTTAAATGACGCGTGGACTACCCTAGAAATGACATGTGGAACCCCATGCTATCCTGTCCCTCTGCTCCCCTCCCTGTCCCCTTGTATAATATGACTCCAAATGTTGTTCAGTATATTCAGTACTGACACTGTGTTTAGACAAACTTTATTCACTCCTGAAAATTGTATTATTAACGTTCCCCAGGAGTAGACCAGTACAAGAATTCAGTCAGAAGGAGAAGCAAGCATCACCAGTGGAAAAATAAGGAAAAGATAATGCAAAAGAAAAACAGTAACAAAGGGTACATTATAGAGAAATTATCGTGATGAGTAACTGCAGCTTAATCCAATGAGGGAAGCTTGGATAATGGTGTGGGGCACTTGGTATCATAGTCCATGATGGCTTAAGAAAACTGGGTATTTCTAAGTCAGCTTCCACCAGTCATTTGCTGAATACTCTGAGGGGTGCTGGTACCTCAGTACTTCTGGCCTGCTGTTCAGGCAGCATGAACTTCTGAAGTTGTATGTAATGTCCTTTGCAAAGAGAAACAGATATTGGCAGTGGGAAATTGACCTCAGTTAACAGCATCAACTACAAAATGCACCATGATTGTGTGCCCATCCCTCTTATTTTGTCCTGAACTTGCCTTTTAAATTTTAGGGAGCATTCTTGACAATCATTGCAAATTCTTCCCATGACCCCCAATAGCTTCTTAATTTAATAGTCTATGAAGTTCATCAAGGAATCTGCCAGCCCCATCTTTATCTTTGGAGACAACAATGATGGCCTCTGTTATCCCTAGTGGGCTGAGAGCTTACAAGGTCATCCATCTACACAGACAACATCCTGGGTCTCCCTGAGTGCTCAGAGACTTATGAGTTGGATTGTCTTAGTGTTTCTATTGCTCTGAAGAGATGCCATGACCACAGCAACTCTTATAAAGGAAAACATTTAATTCAGCTGGCTTACAGTTTCAGAGGTTTTTTTTTTTTTTTTTTTTTTTTTTTTTTTTTTTTTTTAGTCCATTATCTTCATGGCAGCCTACAGGCAGGCAGGATGCTAGAGAAGGAGCTGAGAGATCTATATCTTGATCCATGGGCAACAGGAAGTGAACTGAGTACCATAATGAGTGAAGCTTGAGCAAAGGAGACCTCAAAGCCTACCCCCACATGACACACTTCCTCCAAGAAGGTCACACCTACTCCAACAAAGCCACAGCTTCTAATAGTGCCACTCCTTTTGGGGGGCTGTTTTCCTTCAAAACGCCACAGATTCCCTTACTTTCTGGTATGAGTGTTTTTCTTCATTCATTCATTCCTGAGAAAGTATACTGCTGAGAGATCCGGCAAGCTAGAAGATAGTCACTCTTGAGTTTTGTGTCGTGTTGTTCCAACTGAGGCTGCCACCTCACTCATATCCCACTTCCCGCCCCAGGGGGAGAACTTCAGTACCCTCCTTATTGAACTGTCTCCTCTGTCTCTGTCTTTCTCATTAAAAAAAATCTTTTCCCCTTCTTGGTTTATTCCCTCATTTTAATAAATAATATTTAATAAAATATTTTAATAAAATAAAATACCCAGTTCCTTACAAAAGCTACTTGCTTGAAATGTAAATGTATTAAACTTTGTGATTCTGAAAACATCTCTATTTTCCCCTTGACTGTTGGGCTGGCTTGACAGTTACATATTGGAAACCGCTTACCTTCAGAATTTGAAGACATTTTTCTTTATTACTCCATCTCCCAAGGCTGCCATACCAAATTATGAAGAAATTCTGATATATGCCATGTATATTGGTATTTGTATTTATAACATTGTATTTGGCCTATTGGTGATGGTTTTAAGTCCCCAGAAGCTTATAAAGTCCTCTCTGGCTCCACTGCTCTGAACTTGCATGCTGAGGTCACATGGTGTAGCTGAGGTCACATGGTGTGGCTGAGGTCACATGATGTGGCTGATCACCCACTGTGCTGTGCTCTCCCTGGGCTGCATCTGGGCTGAATTCTTTTAAATTGCAAATTCAAATTCTCAGTTATTCCTGAATTATTTTGTTCCTAAATTTTTTTGTTTTCATTTCTTTCTCTTTCTTGGCTGCGTCTACTTTCTCCTCTGTCTGGTGTCGCTTTTGCTCCCAGAGAGATTCTGTAGTCAGTCATTCTGTATTTCCTCTCTTGATTTCTTCCTCCTGCTTTTTTTTTTTTTTAACTGTTCTTTCTGAAGACCCTCAACTTTATCTTTTTCCATTACAAACATCATGGTCAGGTTTTTGAGAGTTCCTTTTAATATCCTGGATGCCCATGTATCTAATGCATCCTACGAATGACATTTTATAAACGCAGCTTTTTTTCTCTTCTCCTAAGTGAACCAGTGGTTTCAGTTGTTAGTATGCTGTATGGTTCTCCTTTGTGCACAGAATCTATGTTTTCGAATCTTGAGGCTGTTTCTGGATATGACACCCATTTCTGTGATTTGATATTTAGTTTGCATGTTCAAGGCTTTCCATGGATGCTTAATAAAAAGACCTTAAAAGTCTACATGTTTTTGAGTCGGAAACTAGGACTTTGGTTAGAAACTTGAAGTATGTGCATGGGAATTTGAGCTTTGATCTTTGTTGAAGGATGACCCATCCAGGACCTTTTACAAGGAAATTCAGACCTATGTTTAGTTTTCTCACCTTGGTATTGATTGCTGTTCCTACATGAGGCTGAGAAGAATCTCTTCCAGAAGTCTGTTTCTGTGTGCTTAGCTGTTACTCCTCCCATATTCATGTGAAGTCAAATTCCTAGAATGAGCCTCTGATTTCCTGACTGAGCCTAATGGGTATACTCCCAATGTCAACATACTTCTATGCACTTCATCAAGGGTTAGTTGGATTGTCCCAAGTTCTTCTGATGTCCAGCCTGATGGTACAGAATTGACTGCTGAACAAATATCTGGGAATTCAGGAGGTACACATGTAGCAGACTTATTTTGGTTCACATCAACCAACTTGTTGACTTAGTTTTGCTTAGGTCCTCATTTGTCTGCTGTAGGAGACCCTGTAGAGACTCTTTGCTTCCTGCTTCCCAGTTCCTAGCAGTGAGTTTGTGGAGGGAGTATCAGCGTATAAAGGCAGCGTACAAAGAGGCTCTGAACACCAAAGTGGCCCTGAAGTAGCTGTTATCTGGGTCCCTTTCCAGTAGCCTTTGTTCCTCCATGTTCAGAAACAGGTCGCTTTTAGTCCCCAATGCTTTGACGGTGCTGCGGCTCAAGAGAGAGCTTCTTGATATTCCTTGTCACTGTCTTCCAATATGGCTTGTGAAATTGACAAAACTATTTCTCTTATATCATCTGTTTAAATGATTTCAGATTTTATTAATGTTATCCTTTCCCTTCTGGAATTTATGGACTTGTATTGTTAAACTGATTTTATTCTTTTAATTCCATAGTTTCATGTAGTTAAAAGTCATAATCCAAAGAAACCCCATACACTTTCAATCAGGCTTATAATGTCCTACATGACTAGTGTATAACTTCAGAACCAGGAAATTGTCATTGATATAAATCCCCACTCTTACTTGATTTTTAATAGTCTTATATTAATTCATTGGTGTGCATTTAATTTTATGAAACTTTATAGAATATATTATATGGATATATGTATAAGTAGATACTTTTGGAGCTAAACAGAAGTAGAAGCTAGACAGTATGCTCCAAGTCCACCCACCCTTGGGGGGATATACCTAAGCCTGCTAGCTACCAACCCACCATTGATCTCTGTTTTATATTTTAAGAGCCTCTTTACTATAGCACCTGGGAAGAACAAAATTCAGGCGGATGTTATGGCAGCATGACATATCTATTTAAAAGTTAAAAGACTGAAACAGAATGAAAATTTTCTTGACTTTTTTATTTTTTAACAAGAATCATACATGGTCAAATATTACTCTTTGCAACCTTGCTTAGAAGTGGATTGTTGGCTAACAAAGTTCTTCTTCAGGGTCACTGAATTAAATGCTCTGGAACCTTCCCATTATTTTTGAGTCAGACCTGAGAAAGGTGATTTACCACACTGGACAGCATAAATAAACTTACTAGGCCCATGATGTTACATTCAGTCTGTTTCAGGTTCTTCATTCACATGGAATCCTAAGTGATGGGTTATTTCAATCAACATTGGTCAGAAACAGGTTTAGAGCATTACAAAGATCTTTACACTCTCTTCTTGAGGAGTAAGTAATGTTGTATGTTATGATTTCTACAAGAATGACGGACTAATGAGCCAATAAGATGCACACATAAAGAAATGAGAATCCCACCTTTAAATTGTACCTGAATCCTTTAAACCTGTACCAAGTAGTTGTACAATTAAATTGTCTCAATGGGTGTTTTGCACTTAACTCAATGCAGTAATAGGAAATGCCCTTTGCATATGTGCACTCAAGTCAGGAAGTAAGAGAGGAGGCTTGTGGGACAACCAAAAAGCAGGAACTAAACTAAAAGTGAGCACAGACAGTGAGCGAAGCCCAGTATTTTATGTTGATTTACTTATGTGCACTGTGCTCTATTGTAGATCAAGCTTAGGTGAGTAAGAGGAAAGACACCTACAAATCTATTCTCACTTATTTTAGTGGGTTCTTCGGTAAGGCTAGCCTTGTGAGATAATTGTGTTTCCCTTGCTGTATTTGATCAGGAAGACACAAGGGAGGTGATTACAGTGGGGCATTTACAAATAAACAATGACGAGAGAGATTTTTCTTTTTATCTCTACAGTGTTTTGTTTGAGCCCATCTGCAGAGCTGATTTAGGGCATGAGAGCTTCCCTGGTATCAATTCAAAAGGGAATAAGCTTCTGCAGTTGTCTTTTAGTGCTGGACAAACCTTTCCAAAATTCAGGGCTTAAAGCAACAACCAGTTGTGATTGCTCATGACTGTGTGACTGGTTGAGAGAAACATGGCCAGGTCAGGCTGATCTTGGCTGCATTAGGTTCTATAGCTGCGGTCAGCTGGCAGAGTGTCTGGGAGGCTGGCTGCCTTAGAAGGGCTGTGCTCTCTGCAATTACCCATGATCCAAAAGCCACGCTGGACTTGTTCACACAAGGGTTTAGTGGGCTGCAAAAGCAATGGAAAGGTGGGAAGCCTTGTGATGACGGGGCTAAGAAGTGGCGTACCAGGTCTTCAAATGGCATTCTGTCGGCTAACGTAAGTCAGAAAGCCAACCCACATTCATGGCTGATCTTGACAAGTAAGCAGAACACTGTCACAAAACAACACAGTCTACATGTTCATGTACAGCTCTTAGTGGCAGAAGATGCTTTTGCTTTTGGTTGCCTGGCACACTTGCTCAACCTTCCCTTTCTAATTCAATAACCATATCCTTTGGAAACCTGCTTTGGCTTTTGTCTCAGCATACTGGAGCGCAGTATCCTTTGGGTTACAACTAACTAATGGCAAAATTATTGTCTGCTAATGGTTCCCTGACCCTTGAGGACATGTAATGTTTTCAACCAATTTTGTCTCCAGTTCCTAACAGAGTAATGGTTCCAAGAAATAGTTTCTGAATAAAAGAGGTGACGGCCATTCTTCTTGTAACTTCATCTGCTGCCTTCATGTTTTTGTATCATCTCACGAAGACTCCCTTCCTCAGCTCTGATTTCTCTGCTGGGTATGTTGTTTTTTGAAAGGAGTCACATTATTTATCAGGTTGTCATCAATGGATCAATAGCACTGTTTTCTGTGTTAATGTTCTGAGAACTTGGAAAGCTTGATGATGGTGTTGGGATATTTATTCTTTAATTTTCCTGTTTGAAAGGCTTCTTTTTAGCCTATGTAATTTTTTCGGTGTAGTTTAAAGCCATATTCTGGATATTTACCAGCACGGTAGCTTATGGGCAGTTGTTTAGAACTCCCTGGCAGTTCTCTAGGACTTGGCTCCTACTTTTTGTTAACTGCTGATTTGGTGCCTTGGGAAGTTGTTGCCTAGTTCTAGGAGCCCATAATGGGACATCCTTCCATAGAAAATGCTTCTGTTATTTAGAAATTCTCTCTTCATGTTTTATTCAAGGTGTCTAAGTATACAGCATAGTTCAGGGTCTGTGAGGAATATCAGAGAATACCTAACTACACATCCTCACATTTCATAAATATCCCAATGGAAATCCATGGAGGCAAAATAGCATTCTGAGACACACAATCTTTTATAGTTTCAGGACATTTATAGGACTCAAATAGTTAACCCAGTACGTTGTTTCCTTTTACCTGATTAAGACAGGTAAAGTCCCCTGTGAAAAGAATCCTCACTCAATGGATATGTCTCCTTTCTGAAAATGGATCATTTTTTATCTCAAGCAGCAAATAAAGAGGACAGATCCTCAGAAAGGATTAAGAGCTCTTGTTATCTGTGGCCACTTTGGATCAGAATCATCTTGTTACATGTGGATTATTCTGGAAACTTCTAGGTTCACATGAATTCTTGGAGACTTTGAATAGAAACCAGGTTTATGTTAGCAAACACAATGAAGCCTAAGAATCAAAATACACACTATGATATTAATAATAACCATAAGTACCATATAGAAAAAAAGAAAATACCATGAGGAAAGTAAAGATGCTATCTGAATGGATTAGTTAATGGAGATAGATGTTCTAGACCATAGGCCATGCAAAGATCTATAGAAGGGGGCATAAGAATAAATATACAGTGCCTGACCAGGAGCAAGCTTTGAAGTTGCAAAAGAGAGAAATACCAGAAAGAGAGGTAGGCCTATCCAGTTGTCTGTCATACTTTAAACAATCCCGCTTCTTAACAATGTTGTAAAAGACTAAATACAAAGGCTAGTCCCTGTTCACTCACAAATAGTCATGGCTGGCGAGGGTCCCCAGCTCAACAGCCCTTTCATAAGAAGCATGTGGAAGGAGCAGAGCCTTTGGGAGAACATGCTTCAGAACACTCTTGCTAAGATGAGCTGATGAACACTGACCCCAGATTTGTCAACATAAAAGACATTGATTGCCTTGACAAAAGCTGTGTGTGTGTGAAGTGCTTAGCAGCCTTCACGGGACTCTTATTATCTGTGAATGAATGGTGTGTTGTCTACAAGGATGTTGGATCTGGGAAATCTTTTGTCTAAAACTAGAAGCTCTGTAGCACATTTGATGCTGTTAATATTGGTCATGTTCTGAGGGAGAAACGGACCAGGTTAACAATAAGCAAGCAGGAAACTTTGAGAAAGAAGAATGGATGGAGTCCAGCACAACCAGAAATGGCTGCTTTAGACTGCAACAGGGAACATTCAAACAAGGGGTGGATGAGAGGTAAGTTCAAGGAATGCATAAATACTGGAACCAGTCAGAATCCATTCCATCTCAAAGCCTATTTTACAGTTTTTTCTGAGACCAGCTTGTGCTCAAGAAAAAGGAAACCCATTCTTTTATTACTCCCCTTCATTTCCTCCTCCTCCTCCTATTATTCACCATATGGCCCATTGTCCCAGAACCAATAGTTCCTGCAAATAATACTTACTCAGTAAACATTCTTTTTATGCACCCACTCTGCAAAATGTGGTGTCCCCAAGTGTATGGGATAACATGTGGATGTGGGGTTGTTACCATCAGCGAGAAACAATTCTGCTGTTTATCCCAGAATGCACAGACATCCATTCCACAGGAAAGCTGATAGCTTTGACTCTGTCTGTAGTCATGGGTTTGGTTCTTAAGGTGTATCCTCAGTCACGAGTGGGTAAGCTCAGGAAATGATGTAGGAATTACTGCCCTGTTGGCCAGATGAGCCAAAATACCCCAAGGATGAATGAGTGACAATGTCAGTAAAATCTTTGTTGACACATGCAAGCTACATTCAGGCTAATGCTTTCATAGCACTCAACTAGAATATCCCCTTAAGGACTGGTTATCTTGCTAGAATTGACAAGAGGTTCTTATAAATACACAAGAGAGTTATTTTTTGACATTTTCTTTAGTGACACAGATTTTTCTTATTTCACATTATTCTTTGATAAATAAACAAGAAACTAAAAAGTACCCAAAAGAACATCTGTATGAAACATATATACTCAGCAGTGGTCCGCATGCCTTTAATCCCAGCACTTGAGAGGCAGAGACAGGTGAATCTCTGAGTTCAAGGCCAGCCTGGTTTACAAAGCGAGCTCTAGGACAGCCAGGGCTACACAGAGAAACACTGCCTCAAAAAATGTAAACAAAATAAAAAAAAAGGACGGAAGGAAGAAAAGAAAGGAGAAAGAAAGAAAAATAAAAACCCAAACTGGATAACCAGCTTGTGGAAAAGTATGGGTCACTAATTCATAACATACTCCATACTACCTTAAAACCTATGTTTGAAGACATGGCCAGCAAAACAATAATTCAAACAGGTATCATAATGGCTCACACCTGTAATCCCAGCACTTTGGAGGCTGAGGCAGGATTGTTGTGAAATCAAGGCCAGTCTGTGCTACACAGCGAGACTCTTGCTCACACATGCCTACCTATCCCCCCCCCCCAAATAAAAGGAATAACGAAATGTGTTTACAAGTAAAAATTCACCTAGTTTTGTGTGAGGAGGCTCTAAGCAATTCCTATATGGAACATTCTCTGAAGTCTAAATAAGAGACTTATTAAACCAATGTCCTCTCATTACTAAACAAGGATGACTAATGGCACCTATAAATGGTCAGGGCCAGTCAAAGCATAATACAAACAGGACAGCTTTCTACTCAAGCTGAAGTTAGTACAGAGTCACGCATGATGAAGAGGACCAGAGTGGAGACAACGGGGGAAGATTAGGGACTCCTAATATTTGTAGCTATGCTGAGTGAGGAAAGCTGACAGCTGTCAGTCGTTCGTCCATATCTTGGCATGAGAAGAGTCCTTTCCAGTGGAAGGGCGATCTCAGGGGGGAGACATAAGAAAGGAATTCCAGTCTGCTCAGAGAGCGATTTTGTACTGACTAAAAGTTGACTCAGGAGTTTGAAGATACCAAGATGCAGCCAATAGCCAGGAGAAGCCGGGCGCTTCCATATGTGTCCTCCCAGACAAGACTCACATTTTCAGGCAGTGTCTAGGCAGACCACCATGCCACCCTTTCTTGACCCCTCCTGTGCCTCTCTCCTGACCCAATCTGGTACACTTCTGGTGAGGTGGCGCATGTTTGCTGGGCATGACGATCTAGGGTATGAAAAGGTCTGACATACCGGAGACGGCAGATGAGAAGCATGCCCAACAGAGGGCCTTGGCGGGCCAAGTATTCAAAGACACAGAACCTAGGACGTGGCCTCAGCATCTTCTAGGCTGGAAACACAGGCAGGCACTGAGTGTTGCAGTGTGGTTCTTTCTCGTTCCTGACTCAGGCTGAAGTGCCATGCGTACTAGCGAAATCCCTCCGTGGAAAGCGGTCCCCTTCCTTTCGCTTGGTATCGGCATTTTCTCTCCCTTCGTTTGCCTGCTGAGTGGAAAGCAGAGCAGCGCTGTGTACATTTGATAAACCAACAGTTTTGCTCTTTCGTTGTTTATTCCTTTGGAGTTTTAAATTCTGCCTAAGGCTGTAGGAGACAGGCATGGAGAATGGATTTGTCTTTGCTAGCCCTTGGTTTTAAGCCGCTCACACGCCTTGGTTGAAAGGCAAGCATTAAGATGATATGTGATATATTTTTCTCTTCTATCAATATATGAAGTTGCTGAGCTGCCTTCAAAGTAACTGTTCCCCCAAATTGGCACACAGACTAGAAATGATTTAGCTTCCTTCAAATATATGGGCGGTGGGGACAGTCATGGATCACATGGCTATAGGAAGCTGAGTGCCCGATATATATAATCTATAAATCTCACTTGCCTAATCCCCAGATGTCAAGGAAGACTCCAGTGTTAGTGCAGGAGCTAGGATGAGAGAGCTGTGGTAGGACAGAAATGACAGTTCTCAGTTTACATTGTTAAGTTCCTGTGTTGGGCTTGTTGGGCTACTGGAACAAGACAGCTCAGCCATCAGTGATTTTACCTCCAAGTTCAGTTAAAAGGTGATGGGCACCCCTTCCTAACACAGCCAGAGATTAGATCACTCACTATGAAAATCAGAATGGTACAGGGAGGAACTCAGTGGTTAAAAATACTGTTCAGAGAGGACCTGAGTTCAGCTTCCAGCACACATATCGGATGCCTCACAAACGTGGAACTCCAGCTTCAGGGGTATCTGGCCTTTGTAGATACTTGCACTCATGGGCACACACCCACATACAGATGCACACAAAATTAAAAATAATAAAATAAGTGCTTTAAAAAATGTTCTGGGGGGGGCATGGGCTGGAGAGATGGCTCAGAGGTTAAGAGCACTGGCTGCTCTTCCAGAGGTGCTGAGTTCAATTCCCAGCAACCACATGGTGGCTCACAAACATCTACAATGAGATCTAGTGCCTTCTTCTGGTGTACAGGCATACATTCAGACAGAACACTATACATAATAAATAAATCAATCTTTAAAAAAAATATTCTGGGAGCAATTCACATTTTGTGATGATTAGCCAAGCAAAGCCCAAACTAACAGATTATGGAGTGGGTTGGTGCTACCATGTAATATTTGTATTTGGCCTAATGTACAGCAATTTTTATTAAATACTTCTAAGACATATAATGGAAAATAGTTGTGTCAGCCTGTATTATAGTCTGTCCTACTTCAGTTTAAGGTAGCAGTCCAAAATGGGTAGTTTGCTTTCCTCGCTTGTTCCTGGAGACAGTCTTGCTGTTTCATTCAGGCTTCCTTAGAGTCAACAGTTCAATAACCTCGGCCACCACCATTTTTTCACTTTGCTTTGCCATGCTATTGCAAAGAACGGGAGTATTTTTCCATGATACCGAACTGGAATAAGATGCATTGCTGACCACAAATGCTTCTTCCTGCTGTGCCCCAGGGTTACTGCATGCCTCACATAGGATATTCTGGGCTCAACAGCTGGTGATCTTTGCCCCAGAATCTTCTCTGCCCAGTTCCAGTCCTAGGTAAGTCAGAAACAGGAACGGCAAGAGCCTGAGTGATATTAGCCAGATGAGTGTGAAGCCAGCATTGGCATAGACCACAAACCTTACTAAGCTCCCTGTGAAGTCAAGTGTTAGTAGTTTCCAATCCAGACGACTCAGGTGGTTGTCATTTGTAGGCCATTCTCATCCTTTTGTTTCCTGACAGAACCCTGATTTTGTTCCCTTCTTCCAGGCAGTCACGTGTTTGACAGGTGTCGTGGCTTCTTTGTACTGAAGGGTCGATCATGACATGTCTAAGCCACATTATGCGCAGATCAACAGGGTCCAAAACTGAAAACTTTCAAAAATACACACAATATGAATAAGAAGCCACCTCAGACAAACTGAGTCCCAAACTCTAGGGACAGAGACCAATCATCTGTCTCATATGCCTTCTGGGTGATCATGGCACACAGTCAGGTTGAGGAACCATTGGCCTTTCTTAATCATAAAGGCTCCTATCCCCAGCCACAGGATCACTTTTTGGGAGACTGTGTATTGTATCAATAGGATGGGAGTGGGGATGAACCTTTTAAAAAGAGATGGGCTGGCTCAATGTCCTCAGCATAATGGTAGAGCAGAGAGGTATGATTAGAGGGAGGTTTTATTGACTAGCTTTAAAAACAATAAAAAAAAGAAAGAAAGAAAAGCAGAAGTTTCCCTTGCATCTGCCTCTAGAGGTTGCTGTACAAAGATCATTGCCCTGTACATCAAAGAACTGCATATTTTTATTTACTAAGGGGTGTTTTATAAATTTTAGAAAATAGCCATCATGGTTTCTTTGAAAAACATAAGATATTAAATAAATAATAAACAGAAACCAGGGGCTGATGTAATTCATATGAATAATTTATTGGGGATATTCAAGGCATACTCTGAGCAGAACATGTATCCAGCAGCCAGAACTGGACCCTTGGGAGGTCCCTCAAGGTCAGGCACTGAGGGGTGGGGTCATCCACTTCATGCAGATCTCTAGCTGATGGCTCCTCCTGCTCTCCCAGGATGGTGAGTGAGGACTGGCTTTGTTCGGATGTTGCTGGCCTAACGGTTCACAGGCAGAGTCCCCAGAGTTCCTCAGTCACCTGTGGTGTTGACCGAGTCCAAGTTCTTCTCCTCTTGGCTTATTTCCGGTTCTTACCCTGCAAAAGGTGGACCCTGCAGAAGGGAAGCATGCCCTGTGACACTTAGCCATGAAGCTCACTGGTAAAAATGTGACCTTCACAGGCTCTGTTTCCCCAAATTAATCCTACAGCCGAGGAAGTGCTGGCTGCTGAGAGGAGTCCCTTTCTTCCCATGTGGGTCAGAGGTGATTCTGGAAGGGATATTCTGGTTCCATTGCCTTCCATTCCACAGCCAACCGCAAAATAGCATTTTCTGACATGGCCTCTGAGGTAAAGTAATGTAGCCTGTAAAGCAAGCAGTCAAATTCTTTTCTTGGCATTTTTAATACCAATTGCCCAGATAAAACAGAAACCGCAGTGGGCTTCATCACAGCAACTGGATGCGAAGATTAATTAGCAGGTTTTCTCCCTTTTCACTGCTGAACTGACTGTGTGGGTGACACTCGGCCCCCTCTCTGTGCTCTGGCTGATGGATGGAGCATTCAGCCCATTAGCTGAAGGGCCTTTCAGCAGGATGGCACGTCTGTCCTACACGACTATTTATAGGCTACTTTGTTCTGACAGACCCTTTTATTCTAGCTACTCCAGCTGAAATTGTTGGTTTTGAACTTTCCATTATCCATATGGGTTCTATGAGCCAGATTCTTATTTACAGTTTGAGGCTATTAATATCATTAGGTTGAAGTGATTTAATGTGACACATTAGGGACAAATGTCCTACACATATCACTGTCATGGAAACGACATAGACTAGGCATAGACTAGAGGCATGAGGCAGAATTTCTATGGACCAATGATGATAAAAAAAAATGTATGTGACATTTATCCCACCGAGACATGGTACCCATCAGAGTCCTTTTGTCTCCTGAATTGAATTGAGCTGGCACTTCAGGTTCCCCATGACTTACCCCAAAGTTTCCTCCAATACATTTCAATCTTAAACTCTTACTAGTCCAATAAGCCGTCCCTCGATGCCTGCCAGGTTCTGCTTTTGGCCAACATTCCCTGCCTCGGCATCTCTGCGATGCTTTACTCTGAGTTAGATTACCTTTGTCTGAATGATGCTCGCATTTCAAGGTTCACAAGGACATCTCTCTTCCATGTAGACTTTTCTAATTCCGCATCAGTCATAACCAAAGTCTCCCAGACACTCCCTCCCCCGGACTCCGCAGTTCTCCTGTAGTGTGTATCTCTTGTTGCCTTGTACTGTGAGTGGCCGCCTTTGTATTTTTCTCTCTCGGTCTTTAAGCTGCTCGAGGGAAAGGGGAGTTTTGGTATTTGTTTTCTTGCTCTTCCCACTCCTCAGAGTGTGGAAACTGTTGGTACAAATTTGCTTAAGTAGAAGATTAATGTGATTTCTCTCCCATAATACGTTCTCCCTAGAAAAAGAAGCATCACTTAGGCTGCTGAGTTTGAGACTTTCAGGAAGTTTTGATGTCTTTAAGTTTTAGTAGGATGAGTTGAAGACAGCAAATGACAAAGGTTTGACTTTCCAGCACCACTTAGATTCTTGTTTGAGTAAGAAATGAAGGTGGTGCTTTCAGAAGACCTGTATTTCATTTCTGATTCTTTTCACGTCTTTCTCTCCATATTTTGATTACATAGAAAGCTGTGCAACTCACTGAAAGAATGAGTGTCATGCCTAGGTAGCTCTTAGAAATGTCTGAAAGAATTGGTTGCCCAGCATCTTCACTGGTTCCTTCTCAAGCCGTCACTCGAGACTGCTCTCCCCTCTCAGGTTCCCGCGCACATCCTTTCACAGGGTGTTTTCCATCCAAGACTTCCCATTTCTAAGCTGCTTTGTGTTTCCAGGTGGCTGCCCAGTGCTCCTGAGGCTTGTGACTTCCGGTGGGTTGAGTCAGTTGGCAGGAAATCGGAGGGTGGTGGGAATAAAGGTATTGATTCTCTAAGATCCTTCCTTTTCCCTATGGGACAGGTGTGCGCCTCTTTTGAAGAGTACGCATTCTGTCCTGTGGCCCTAACCACAGAGCCCCTTGATGTCTGCCAGCTGCTCCTTTTAATTGCTTCTTCTGTTGGGTGCGGAGCAGTGATGGGACTCAGGAACAGAGTCACCCTTTGTGACTTAAGGCATTTAACCTCTCCTTTCAGGAAGGCTCCCAGTACGCCATGCCAATAATTGCTGCATTAAATTCCTCATCTTCCTGTCCCTGGGCCTTGACTGAATCAGTGTCGTCGTTGTCAAATATACCCAGGGTATCAGTTTGGTGTCTGCATTTGTTTTAGCCACCTGCCTCAAGTATCCAGTAGGCTCTATTTTCTCACCCCAGCACCTCGGCTGACCTGGGATTCACTTTAATGACAAGGCTGCTCTCAAACCTACAGAGTTCCACCTATCTCTGCCTCCTGAGTTTTTGGGGTTAAAGGCAGGTGCCGTCCGGCCTCCAGCACTCACCTTTTTTAGATGAAAAACCTCAATGTGTTTTCAGTTTCCGCTTCAATTCCTGGAGCTTTGGATGTTTGACATCTTTCCTCATGTCCCCCTGCAAAGTTAGTCCATGGTGTCTCTTTAGTAATGTCCATCTCTTTAGTGTTTATACCATTCGCCTCGACTGAGGCAATAGCTTGGATGTTATAGTATCTTGAATTTTCCTCCTCCTCTTCAAAAAAATTAGTCTTTCTTTGAAGTTCAACTCCAAACTGGCAGAATTTGCCAGATTCATTATTTGAATGTAAAATGATGGCCTCTAGCCCAATCCTGATAGTCCATATTCTGCTCTAAAACCTCATAAGCATAGTCTTTATTAAAGCCTGATTTTTTTTCTTTTTTATTCATCTATTTATTTTACATCCTGGCCGCAGCCTCCCTCCCACCCTCCCTTCTCAGTCCCTCTCCCCTGTTCCTCCCCTCCCACTCCAGGTCCCTCCTCTTTTGTCTGCATCCAGGAAAATGGCACATCTCCCATGAGTATCAATAAAACATAGCACATCAAGTTGCAATGAGACTAAGCACCTCCCCATGTGTTAAGGCTGGGCAAGGCGACCCAGTATGAGGAGTAGAAGAGCTATAGAAGAGTCGGAGACAGACCCTGTTCCCACTGTTAGGAGTTCCACAAGAGGACAAAGCTACACACTGTAACATATATGCAACGTGCTAAAGTCTCAATCTCTAATTTGTCCTGGTGGTGCACACCTGTAATCCCAGCAGTTGGGAGGTGGAGGCAGGAGGATTATGAGTTCAAGGGAATCCTCAGCTATATAGCAAGTTTGGGGTTAGCATGGGCTACATGAGACATGTCTCCAGAATATATTTTCCTGTCATCATGATGCTCTTCCAAACTCCCATCCAAGTGGCCCATTGATTTCTGCTCTAGTATTGTAGGGCATCTGTAACTCATAGTTCCAAACTCTCCCACATTTTTTCATAAAGCAGTTCCAAAAGTCTAGAAACCGCATGGTCAGGTTCCTTACAGAAAGGACACAGCTAACATCAGTTTTCTCTATTAGTTGTTTTCTTATTTCTATTTCACAAAGTACCCGGCAGAAGCAATGGAAAGGGGACAAAGCTTACTTGGACTCCGTTCAAGGGGACACATTCCATTACAGAGGGGAAGACAGAAGCTGAAGCTCTGTCTGTGGCTGTAGGAACTTGCTTGTTCCATTTGGTCAGAAGCAGAGAGTTCTGTTCTGGTGCCAGAGTTGGATTATGATCCTCAAAGGATTACCATTAGTAGCCCATGTCTGCCAATTAGACTTAAGCTCCAAAAAGGCTCAGTGGTCTTCCAAAGCAGAGCCATTATCTGGCAATCATGTGTCAAATACATGAGTCTATATGGGACTTTACAGTTAAATTGATAATTTTGTAATATATATATGGTGCTTTAACCCTCTGAAGGCAATGGGTAGTAGAGTATGTGAGACACGGAAGAGAATGTATGAGGTTTTCTGCTTAGCCACCCCCTTTTGCAATCTTAATCTAATATAAACCCACACAGGATGATTCAACGGGAACTTTGTAATCAACCCTAAGATCGAAACAGGACTTGGACATCATCTGTGAAGGGGACTAGGACTGTTTGCTGGTTTCATGTCCAGAGCCCCATTCTGAGGACAGCTTCTGCATCAAGAAGTTCGCAGCAGGTCCCCTGCCCTGCTTGGCTGGTGACGTCTCCTCACTAAAGAGAGTTCAACAGTTCTTTACACTGCCATGTTAGCAAGGACTTAGATTCAGGACTGGTGTCTGACACAAAGATAATCCTTCCATGGTCAAACATAAGGGCCATAGTTTATTGGGGCATACCACACCAATAGCATGGCCAGATTCTTCACGTAGGGGAATTATTTTTATCACTTAGATGACAGGTCATGCTATGTAGCCTCAGCTGGCCTAGAACTTGTTATACAGTCTAGGTAGCCTTGAACTTGTGATTACCTGCCTCATTCTGATCAGCTGCTTGTGATACATATGTACACACTCAGAATTCTCTTAGGAATTTGAATGAGAAATACAAAAAACTAATTATATTTTTGTTAAAGAGACAAGTCCAGACTTATAACCCTGAAATCAGTGGACATGGAGCCTGAACAGCTAAATCGCTACAGCAAAATAAAGACAGCTCCTCCCCACTGAGAGACAATATTTTGTCCTAGAATATATGGTCACCCTACTGACTTCCATTCATACTAAAGCAGGTCCTTTCCTTACTATAGCCCTAGGCTTTAGGCTAGTTTCAGGTCCAATAGAGCAAGCATTTCTCTTTTCCAATAAAAGTTGCAGGATTCAGCATTATTGAACTACTAGTCTCAAGTCCATGCTTGAACCACTTACCTTAATCTGAGAAATGGATTACTCTCATTGACTAGACTAGGTCACATGCATACAGCAGGAACTTGGGAAGGGAATCTGTTCAACTTGAACTACAGGATGCTGTTTTCAGAAGACAGAGGACTGGGGAGCCCAAGAGAACAGATCCATGTCATCTGAGGAATTGGATTTCTCCCATTATCTGCAAGGGTCTAGCTACCTCTCAAAAAAGCATATTCTCCCTAACTTCATGTTTGATTTTAACATCCAGTCCTGTGGCAGTGATTTGAATGTGTCCAGTGACAGCAAGGTCTTCAGATCTGCAGGTAGGCAGCCTGATGTACTGTTGAGCATCCCATGTTACCACCAAGTCCTTATCATGCAGTCATCCTGACAGCTGCCAGTTCTCTCTGGTCCTGTTTCCATCCTGAGGAACAATACCTCTGAATGTCCTTCCTCCCCCACACGACAACCTTTTGCATTTCAGAAGACAGTGAACAATTAAAAATGATTACAGGGAAATTAAAATCAGCCAGTCACTTGCTGGAAGGAACATATTTTCTCATTTACCTAGAAGTAGCATTTAATAACTTACTCCCACACAGTTAAAAGGAAAAGCCAGAAACACGAGGGATCCAAATGCCCTCTCTCTCTTTCCTTCACATGGAGGCTTCTCTCACAGCCCTGTTGCTGTAAGTGAAGCTGCTGTGTGAGGAAACTCTAGGCCCTAGTGGCGACATCAGTTGAGGAATGAATGGCGCAGCCCCTGTCCATGTGGACCACACTAGACAGTCCACGTGACCACCAGGGAGGTGAGTGGCTGTGCCTCCAACTGTTTTGTTGTTTAATGATGTCCCACTTTACAAGGTCACTTAGTTACAAATGAGACACCTGGTGTTTAACCCGGAGAGATAGAGCACCATTGGGATCTAGGGACTGGGGATGTGGGGTGGGATCAGCATCCCCTGGTTTCCAGGGTTTCTTGAGAATGGAAGCCATAAGACTCCAGTGACAAGGAGGTAGCTGTTACACCTGGCACCTTGTTCAAGAGACTCCTGATCTGAAGAAGTGGGGCTCCCAGAGACACAGAAAAGTGGTCTACTAGGGAACATGGAATGCTCCTCCTGACTGGGCAGCCTGGACAGTCTGGGGTCAAAGATCACAGCACCCCAGGCTTCACACAATGCAGGAAACAATGGGTAGCAAAATGAGAGGGGTTTTGTTTTGTTGTTTTGTTTTGTTTTGTTTTGCTTTGTTTTGTTTTGTTTTAATGGCCCTCATCTTGCTTTAGGCCACAGACCTGAAGATGCAAATAGCCCCAGTTTTGCTCTTAAAAAAGTAACTCACCCATTCCCAAAGCAGGAGCTTGGATGTTAGACATTTTGTCTCTGTGAAAAGGTACTTGGCACAACTTAAAGGAGGTTTATTTAGGCTCAGTTCAGAGATTTCCCTCTCGTTCCCATTTGTGTTCATTTGGGGACATCATGGTGGTGGTGGGAGCATGTTGGACAGGAAGCAGGACCATGAGGGACAAGAAGCAGCCCCCAAGGACATGCCCTCCATGACCTACTTGTCCCAGCTACATCCTACCTGATAAACTTTTCAGCACTGCCCAGGATAGTACTATTAGGTGGGGATCAACCTTTCAGTCCATGAGCATTTGGGGGGAACACTTTCAACATTCATCTGTTTCAAGCCCGCTTCAGAGCTGATCTTTACGTCATCTCCCAGTTCTTGTTGCTCTCCTATAAATTGCTCCTTGCCTGTCTGGTGCCTGCATGCTCTGAAGCTGTCTGTCTGGTTTTCTGGGGACATTCTAGTGTACATAGTAACTTTGGCTGCAAACCTTGCTCTGCCTCAGTATCCAGCCCTGTGATCTCTGCCATATCCTCAAGATGCTATAGATTCTTGGCGACTCTGGTGGTTTGAATAGGTGTGGCCCCGCAGACCCATGTGGTTGAATGCTTGGCCCATAGGGAATGGCACCATTAGGAGATATGGCCTTCTGGAGTAGGTATGGCCTTGTTGGAGGAAGTATGTCCTAGGGAGGCAGACTTTGAGGTCTCATATATGCTCAAGCCATACCCAGTGTGGCAATTCACTTCCTGTTGCCTGTGGATCAAGATGTAGAACTCTCAGCTCTTTTTCCAGTATCATGACTGCCTGCATGCTGCCATGCTTCCCGCCATGATGACCATGTACTACACCTCTGAACTGTAAGCTAGCCCCCAATTAAATGTTTTATTTTATAAAAGTTGCTATGGTCATGGTGCCTCTTCACAGCAATAGAAACCCTGACTAAGACAGCTGCTTTGCAATTCATTTCACACCGTCAGCAACTGGCAGAGTACACTCTGCAACCATCCCCAGGCATGGCTTCATCATCCCTGACCACCATTCCTGACCCAGCACCAGGCCTCCAGGGGGCTGTTCTGGAAGCCCTTGATGTCTCCAGTCAGGGTACAGATTCTAGTAGCTCAGCTTCTTGATGGAAAACACACAGGTCCTTCTGAAGAATACTTATAACAACAAAACCCATTGGTTTTTCTGACCCTGCCGTGGAACTCATCCCAAGGACTTCCCAGATTCCTTGCCTTTGTCTGCTATGGCAATAAATCCTTACTCTGACTTCCAACCTTGGCTCTGTGGGCTGCAAAAAGCAAACCTTTCTCAACAAAGTCAGACTTTGTTTTCCTGTAGAGTATTTTAAAGTTTTATGGAGGCATAATTTATATGTCATAAAATCCTCCTAAAATGAACATACAAATCGATGGTGTTAGTAAATTTATGGAATTGTAGAACCATAAACAAATCCCATTGTAATTTTATAGCATTTCCATAACCTCAAAAATTCTACTGTGCCCATTTTCCCACTAATCCCTTTTTCTGTTCCCAGCCCCAGGCAACCACTAATCTCTTCTGTCTCTCCAAATGTTCCTTCTTTATACATGTCATAAAAGTAAAGTTACAGCCATGACAGTTGATTCTGAGAGGTGTTCTGAGAGATGTGGCTAGGAGATTTAGTTTTTATGTGGTCATTGTAGAGTGTATGAACACAAACCTAAATGGCACAGGTCAGTCAGTCTCTGGGCGAGGCCCCAATATCACATAATGATAAAAAATACAGTATAGTACAGACTTATACCACTAACAATTGTTTACTAGAATTCTGTACTGTACAGCATTATGCTACATTTTATTATTACTATTCATTTTTCTTTGTTGGGGATCAGACCTGGGACCTCAGGAATGCTAGGCAAGCATGTACATGGAGCTAGATCCCCAGACCTGGACAATACTTTTATATGACTGGCAGCACAGAAAGTTGTTTACTCCAACATCACCACAAACACATCATTTCCTGATGCAAAATTATCATAGCTATGATGTCACTAGGCAATATGAATTTTTAGTCTCCATTATAATATGAGGGGACCACCATTACATATGAAGTCTATCACTGAAATATCATTTCACTATGCATGACTAGTATAATGAGTAGTGTTTTATCTAACTGCTTTGGTATGAGTTTTTGATGACAATTCATATGAAATGTGTCAACGGCTCATTCATTTTTATAGTTGAGCAGAATTCCACAAATAGGCATTTTTACTGGCCTACAATGCGATGACTGTTTTGACAATGTATTTGGGTTTGTTTTAATTAATACTGTTAGGAACAGTCATGTATGTGTTTCTCACACATACAAGTAAAATTTCTTGGACATATGATACTTTTTGTTACATGTTAAAGGAGGTTGCCAATCCATTTTCTAGGGTGACTGTATCATTCATATTCCTGACAGCAAGTATAAGACTTCTAATCTTTCTGTAGCCTAATTCATGGTAGAATTTTTCTGTGATAGCTTTTCTAGTGAGTGTGGAGGGCTGTCCCATGATGGGTTTAATTTGTATGTCCTCAGGACTATCAAGGCTTAGCCTCTTTTCAGAACTTATTAGCCATTTATTTTCTTTAGTAAAATCTCTATTAAAACATCTTGACCTTTTTATTTTTTTAGCGTTAAGTGTTATGCACACAGACGCTCCTCATAGTAATCATTTCAAGCTTGTCACCCAGTTTCCCTTCACCTGTTAATTTATAGAGTGATGTATTTTGAAGTAAAACAGTTGCTTTTAGGAAATATATTTACCTTCTTGTTTTGTTTATAGACTGTGCCTTTGCTATTGTAGCTCTGCAAAGACATCTTCTAAATGTTTTGGAGTGTTAAATGGCATTCTATGATTATGAATTTGTCAGTTCTTTTCATGTGGTATTGGAGGTGAGGTCCTGAGTCCTATTTATTTATTTTTATTTCTGATTCATGAGCATATCTAGGTGTCCGAGTACCGTTTTTTCTGTTTTTAATATTAGTCTAGATTAATTACGTAAAATACTAAATTTCATTGTGATTTTTTAAAATTTTATTTTATAATTTAATTTAATTTTACATATCAGCCACGATTCCCTTGTTCTCCCCCCTTCTGCCCTCCACCTTCCCCCCAGCCCACCCCCTATTCCCATCTCCTCCATGGCAAAGACTCCCTTGAGGATTGAGTTCGACTTGGTGAGCAAGAATTGTTGAGACCAAGATTGGAAAAAGCACAGGGACAAATAGCCAAACGATTGGAAACACATGAACTATGAACCAATAGCTGAGGAGCCCCCAACTGGATCAGGCCCTCTGGATAAGTGAGATAGTTGATTAGCTTGATCTGTTTGGGAGGCATCCAGGCAGTGGGACCGGGACCTGTCCTCAGTGCATGTGCTGGCTGTTTGGAACTTGGGGCTTATGCAGGGACACTTGGCTCAGCCTGGGAGGAGGGGACTGGACCTGCCTGGACTGAATCATTGTGACATTTTATACAGCTTTTTCCAAAAATGACTCTGTCCTCAGTTGAACTGTCTTGACACCATTGTCAAAGTCAGTTGGTAGATAAGCAAAAGACACACTTTCAAACTCCCATGCTCCTCTTATGTATCTCCTTTCCATTTGCCAAAACCACACTTTCTTGATTACTATGAATTTGTGGTAAGTTTTCTTAATAATAACTTCATTCATTTCAAAATTATTTGTTCATTTAAGTGCTGCTGCTGTTGTTATTGTTGTGTTTCCATATAAATTTTAGAACCATCTTGTCAATTTTTACAAAGAAATCTGCTGGGACTTCATAGACTCTGCACTGAAATCCTGGACCAGGTTAAAGAGAATTGCCATCTTGACAATATTAACTCTCCTTCTAAGCCGTGGACACAAACACTGTTTATATTTCTTTAATTACTCAGCTGTGTCTTGTAGTAATGAGTATACAAGACCTAAATTTGTTGAATTTCTATCCAACTATTTTGTCCTTTTTGATGTTGTTATTAATAACACCATTTTCTCAATTTTCTTTCTGGGTGACTCATGATTAGTACATGGAAAAACAATTTTGTATATTGATTTCATATTCTGGGACCTTTTTAAAGTTGCTCACTGGCTTTAGTAATATTTTTTCTTTGGTTTTGGACAGAGCTTGCTGGGTAATCCAGGCTGGCCTGAAACTCATTACACAGCGTAAGCCGGCCTCAAACACATGCCTCCTCCCTGTGCTTCCCAAGGCTATGATTAGAGGCAAGCACCTCCACGTGCAGATAGCTCTCATGGGTTTTCACTTTTGTTTCGTTTTGAAATAGGTCTTGCTGTATAACCCAGCCTAGTCTCAAGCTCATGGTGATCCTGCTGCCTCAGACTCATGAGTAGTAGGAATATATAGGCCTGAGCCACTCTGCCTGGCTTTTCTAGAAACCTTTTAATTGCACATCTTTGGATTTTCTACCTATGGTCATGTCAGTTTTGAAAAAGGGAATTTTGTTTCCTTTCTAGTCTGTGTCCTTAATTTCAAATTTTCTTGTTGTAGACGTCTACAGAATTAAATAAGGATGGCAAAAATGCTCTTGTCCCCATCTTAGAGAAAACGCATCCATTCTATTTTGTTGTTCCAAATGATGTTAGTTACATAATGTTCATACATGCCATATCAGTTACTCTTCTCTTTACTGTGATCAAATCTCTTTACTGACCAAAGGAAGCAGCTTAAGAGAGGAAAGTTTTAGCTGTGTTCGAGGCTACAGCAATCCTGTCATCACTGTAGGAAGACACAGCAGCAGGTGTGCAAGCAGCAGAGGCTGGCTGATCACTCCTCATCTAAGACAGAAAGCAGGAGGTCAGCAGGAAGTGAAAACCTCAAGCCCCACCTCCAGTGACCCACTTCCTCCAGAAGGCTCTACCTCTTCAAGATTTCATAACTTTCCCATACAGTGTCTTCAACTGAAGACCAAGTATTCAACCACATGAGCCTATCAGGGACATTTCATATTCTGAGCACAACATTCCACTCCTGGATCTCATAGGCCCATGCTCCCCTTTCAATTTCCCTTATTTTTGAAAATTTCATGTATGTATACAGTGAAATGTGATCATATCGGCCACCCAGTTTCTCCTCCAACTCTCCCTGTGCCTCCCCAAACATAATCCCCTCCCGACTTACTGTCTTTTTTCAAAATATATACAACCCACAAAGTCCAGTTAGTGGTGCCCATATATGCATGGGTGTGAGCTATACACGGGAAAGTGGGAACCAACTAGTGTCCACATCTGCAAAAGAGAATGAACATCTCTCCCTTAGCAACTGTTCTCTGCCGATAGCTCAGTAAGGACGGGGGATGGGGGGTGGGGGGGGCCTGGATAGCAGCTACCCCACTTAAGCTGGAGCTGTACACAACAGCTTCTCTCTTGAGTCAGCTCCATTACAAATGGCAGAGTACCTTGACACCACCACCATCCTTAAGTCTCTGTTACGGTTCATTGTTAACTTGCCACCACTCAGACCCATCTGACCAAGGAGACTCATTTGAGGAACTGCCCCGACTGCCTTGTTTTGATGTGGCGAGGCCCACCCTGATTGTGGTGGCACCTTCTGCTAGCAGCCCAGATAACATGGCTATGTCAGAAGGAAGACCATCTCATACTGCCTTGCCCACTGGTCTGTGAGTTGATTTGCTGTTGCTACCGCTGATTCCTTTACTGGCAGCAGACCCAGTGTTCCCAAGCTTTCAGGGTAGACCAGGGACCAGTGGCTCTCCAGGAGTCTTCTGGGATCCTGAAACAAGATAGGAATTCCTAGGGTACTGCGTCTTACAGATGAGTAACTAGCTGTTATTGCTTCCCGGTAAGAGACTGCTGTGGGACTCCTCTGTTGAGGCATCAGGCAAAAGCACAAGTAAATACTGGGTTCTCAGATCTCAGGTGTGATTCTGCTGTTAGCATTTTAAACTGACTAGCATATAAATTCTAATACATATTGTAGATTTATATAATATACACACATATATGTATATGTATATAGAGTATGTGTGTGCACATGTGTACGTATATTCATCCCCTTGGTTCTATCCTAGGCTCTAACTAAACCAGTTTCCATTGCAACACAGACTTTAACCTCCTTGGCTTCATGCAGTAACCTCTCAGTGGACACCTTGAAGGGTCGCTAACACTTCCACACAGTGGTTGTCCTCAAAAGTTCACTGGAGCCCTTGAGCAGGACTCCATGACCTCCTCCATGTTGAATCTTTCGTGCCTGCAAAACCAGTCCCAAATGATGATGCTGCCAAGTTCTGAGGCTAGCGTAAGATGGAGCTTGTCCCCCTGAGATCACAGCTGCAGAACTCTGTATGTCTTAATGGCTGAATCTGAATCCCTTTCCAAGGTCATTGCTTTTGAGAAGTAGAGGATCCATTCTGTGGCATTCTAGATTGAGACTTTCTCCTTTTGAGAAAGTTTTCGTTTTTCACAAGTTGGAGTCTTGCCTTCAGGGCATCTTTTCTCTTGTACCAGTGAAAACAGTGAGGCTTCTCTTTAGCAATCACCATCAGTTTTCTGTCTTCTGCATGATCCTTGTACACAACTTTCAACTTGCTCACACAGCTTTCCACATCAAACTTTCCATTTTTTTAAAAACTGTTTATGATGCATTACAGTTTGAGGTGACTCTGCATCGTGGTAGGGAGCAGTGGCAGCAGGTAGGACAGGAATAACAGCAGGAGGGAAGCTGGCTGGTCACATTTTGTCTCATCAGAAATCAGGAAGTAAACAGGAAATAAAGCCAGGCTCTAAAATCTCAAGACCCACCCCCTTTGACCAACTTCCTCCAGTAAGGCGCCTCAGATTTTCACATCCTTCCCAAACAGTGCCACATTCTGAAGGCTGAGTGTTCAAATATGTGAGTCCATAGAACACTTTTCATATTGAACCACAACTCACACACTCTTAGTTTAAGAAAGTTCTTTTTTTTAGATCTTGTTTGGGAGATTTTTATCTCTAATAGATCCTGGACTTTATTAAATGTGATTTGTGCATCTATTGAATTATTTATGTGAACTGTAGATTACCCACTTTCTAGTTCCCATACTCCACTATTATAGAGATGTGTACCACCATGGCTGGCTTTTATACGGGTCCTGGAGAGCCAAACTCAGGGTGTTAGGCTTGCGCAGAAAGTGCTTTGTTCACGAAGCCATCTCCCCGGCCCTGTAAAGGGTTTTTATGTTTATGTTTAAGAGTACCTGGTGGTTTAGATAAGCAATGTTCCCTCTAAAAGCTATGTTTTGAAGGCTTGGTTACTACCTGGAGCACAGTTGACTGATGGGTGATTGGCACATGGGTCTGGTAACTTTCCCAATGGGTTCATCCATTGAGTTTAGACTGCACAGGCTATCAGGAGGTAAGGCCAGGGTGGAGGAGGTAGGGGGTTTAAAAGGCGAGCCATATCCCTGGCTCCTGCTGTACCTCTTTCTCACTCCTGGCTGCCATAAGACTTTGCTCTCCCACATCCTTCAGACATGTTGCTCTGCCTCATCAGAGGACCTGAAACATGGATCCAGGTGCATCTATGTTTACAGTTAGTGTGCTTTGCTGATATATTGATATTTTGTTTTTAAAAAGTGTCCTCTAACTTTAATAATTCTTGAAGTCTAATTTCTTAAATAGCAATGGAATCATTACAGCACTTTTATGGCTATTTCATGGGATGGCTTTTCACATTTTGTTTTCAATTTACTTTTTTTCTTTTAATCTAAATTATGTCTCTTATGGGTATCAAGTAGCAGGGTCATCCTTTATTTCAGCCTCACAATTTTTGCCTTTTTACTTAGATTATTTATATTCAGTGAACTTATTGATATGTTTTGATTTTCATTTTCTATGCTGCTATTTGTTATCTTTTTTATTTTACAATATAATTTAATTCTACATATCAGCCACGGATTCCCTTGTTCTCCCCCCTCCCACCTCCCACTCCCCACCTTCCCCTCATCCCACCCCCCATTCCCACCTCCTCCAGGGCAAAGACTCCCCTGAGGATTGAGATTAACCTGGTAGACTCAGTCCAGGCAGGTCCAGTCCCCTCCTCCCAGACTGAGCCAAGCGTCCCTGCATAAGCCCCAGGTTTCAAACTGCCATCTCATGCACTGAGCACAGGACCCAGTCCCACTGCCTGGATGCCTCCCAAACAGATCAAGCCAATCAACTGTCTCGCCTATTCAGAGGGCCTGATCCAGTTGGAGGCCCCTCAGCCATTGGTTCATAGTTCATGTGTTTCCATTCATTTGGGTATTTGTCCCTGTGCTTTATCCAACCTTGCTTGTAGATGTAACCAACCGTCTTATTAAATAAGAAACACAGAACCAATGCAAAGAAGAAAGCCAAGAGGTCAGAGCTAAGAGCTAAAACCTTACCCTTCCTCCTTCGGTGGTCATACCTCTCTGAAAGAGAGCTACTTCCTGTGTTAAAGTCTTTATAAAGACTTTCGGTTCTGCCTTCTCATTGGTTGTAAACCCAAACAAATGACCGCCTCGTCACTGCCTGTCTGTATAGACCTCCAGGTCTTCTATGGTTGGTATTGAGATTAAAGGTTTGTGTCTCCAATGCTGGCTGTATCCCTGAACACACAGAGATCTACCTAGCTCTGCCTACCAAGTGCTGGGATTAAAGGCGTGCACCACCACTGCCCAGCTTTCCTATGGCTTGCTAATAGCTCTGACCCCCAGGCAACTTTATTTATTAACATACAAATAACATTTTAGTACAAAATAAAATATCACCATACTTGGTCTCAACAATTCTCGCTCATATAAACCCTCCTCTTTCTCGCCAATTGGACTCCAGGAGCTCCACCCGGGCCTGGCCGTGGATCTCTGCATCTGGTTCCCTCAGTCATTGAATGGGGTTTCTAGCATGAAAATTAGGGTATTTGGCCATCCTATCACCAGAGTAGGTCGGTTCGGTCTGTCTCTTGACCATTGCCCGCAGTCTGTGGGGCAGATGTGGGGGCATCTTTGTGGATTTCTGTGGGCCTCTCTAGCACTTTGCTTCTTCCTATTCTCATGTGGTCTTCATTTACCATGGTCTCCTATTTCTTGTTCTCCCTCTCTGTTCTTGATCCAGCTGGGATCTCCCGCTCCCCCAAGCTCTCTTTCCCTCGACCCTCACCCTTCATTACTCCCACTCATGTCCAGGCTGTTCATGTAGATCTCATCCATTTCTCCATCATTGGGTGATCCCCATGTCTTTTTTGGGGTCCTGTTTTCCAGGTAGCCTCCTTGGTGTTGTGAGTAGCAGTCCAGTCATCCTTGTTCCACATCTAGTATCCTCCTATGAGTGAGTACATACCATGTTTGTCTTTCTGAGTCTGGGTTACTTCACTCAGGGTGATTTTTTTCTAGATCCATCCATTTGCCTGCAAACCTCATGATATTATTGTTTTTCTCTGCTGAGTAGTATTTCATTGTGTATATGTACCACATTTTATTTATCCATTCTTCAGTTGAAGGGTATCTAGGTTGTTTCCAGGTTCTGGCTATTACAAACAATGCTTAAACCTTCTTTCTTTTCTGTTCCTCTGTTTCTCTTTTATCTTATTTTTGTGATAAATATTTTATTACCTTGTCAATTTTGAAAATTATTTCTGTGAATTATTTTCTTAGTGATTGCTCCATGATTAGAATTTGATTTAATTTAACATAATCTATTTCAGATTGAGACTAAATGATGAAATGTAGAAACATGGCCTCAGTGCTACTTGCTCCCCTGCCTTTTATACCATATCATATATATGGTAGTTAACTATATATGTAGTTAAGAATTGCAGCAACATGATATTAAAATCTTTGGTTTTGTGATGTTAGTTTTAAGACTGTGTATCTCAGATTGGTCTAAGGTCCCCAGTCCTCCTGCCTCTGTATTCTGAGTACTAAAATTACAATGGATGCCAGCTCACGTGGCTTTGTGATCTTTAATACTAAGCCAGAGTAATGCTGTTCCCTGTAAAGCTTGTATTCTATCATTTGCATCAGTATTTCCAGAATTGTGATGTTACTTTAGAGGCTGCACTGCTTTGGCCATGGGAACCATTCTGCTCAGTTGGTCTTCTGACTACAGCCTTAAGTCATATTTAAAGCCTCCTTTTAAATGATGGAGTGTCTTCTCCTGTTCCATAACTGAACTCCTCTGTACCCATCCCCGAGTCACTCTATTACTGGACTAGAGTGTCTAGTAAGACAGCTTTGTATTTGCCTCTGTGGGCACAATGACCTGAGCCGTTACTAGTAAGAAAGGCACTCATGTGAAAACATAGGTGCTCTTGATCAGGGCAGGAGGAAAACAATGGCGAACACCCCATTTCCTGGGCCTTTTATCAGCAACTGCCTCTCCTCCACCACGGCTCACACCCTTCTTCTTATCTGTTTTGTAGCCACCTTATTTGTACAGATCTTACTTCCCCAGTAGTCCATGTGCTGTCTTCTCACCACCCCAGGATGAGATGCTGCTTCTGAAGAGGCTGATTCATCCTCACACGGTACGGATACTTTCCTGTGGTGACTGTCCAGGCCCAGTATTTCTGTCCGTGCAAAGAACCTCTGCTTGGGGCATGAACAGTGCTGGCCATCCCTGTTTGACCTGTGGAAACTTATTTTTGTTTTTCCCTTTTCTGCTAGTTCCTCACAGAAAACACCCTCACTTACATTGCTCAATTTATAAAATGGTCTTACAATAATAATAATAATAATAACCTCAAAGCCTGATATTGCAGTAAATGCTGAAAGATCAGAGAGACAAAGGAACAAGCCCCTGCCACCTCTTACCTCTAGGACTCCTCAGCCTGAAAAGCTCCAGTTCTGTCTCCTCACACCTTATATGCCTTTCTCCACCCAGCCATCACTTCCTTCTCAGTGCTGGCATTAGAGGCCTGTGTGTTTCCCAAACAAAGACATGAGCTGTCAAGTGCTGGGATTAAAGGTGTGTGCCACCACTGCCTGGCTCTGTTTCTCTCCTAGACTGAGTCAATCTCATGTAGTCCGGGGTGGCTTTGAACTCACAGAGATCCAGACAGATCTCTGCCTCCCGAGTGCTAGGATTGAAGGCGTGTGCCACCACTGCCTGGCATCTATGTTTAATCTAGTAGCTTGTTCTGTCCTCTGATCTTCAGGCAAATTTTATTAGGGTACACAGTGCATCACCACACACCTATGAGCTGCTCCCATCATGCTCCAGGCCAGGCCACATCTCTCTCTGCATTACTGTGAGCCACTTGGTTGCATCTTCTATTTTTCTCCAGTTAGACCAGAAAGAAAGTCTAGCTCCCTGCTTTCTTCTCACGTCTTCTTTCCTCTTCCCCTCTCCTTTTCGACCATGTCTTCTGCAAACCAACAGCTACACGTTAGGCCTTCAAAAAATAGAACTACATCTCGGTGTTTCAAATCTGTGAATGAGACTTTATTTGAAAAAAAGTTTTTGAAGATGTAATTAAGATTATGATCTTGCAATAAGGTTACTCAAGGAAGGTCTAAATTCAATGGCAAGGGTCCGTGGTATGTGGGAAACACTGTGGCCAGGCAGTCACAGAGACCGGAATGATGCAGGCACAGGAATGCTGACCACTATCAGAAGCCAGAAGAGCCTTTAGAGCAGTGCATCTCAACCTTCCAGATGCTGCAACCCTTTAATACAGTTCTTCAGGTTGTGGTGACCCCCACCATACAATTATTTTCATTGCTATGTCATAACTGTAATTTTGCTACTGTTGTGAATTGTGATGTAAATATTTGGCATGCAGGATAACTGATATGCGACCCCTGTGAAAGGGTCATGTAACCCCAAGGAATTAAATCAGTGTTTTGAAGAGCTCTATGCATGCCCATAGTTGTTGCAGCGCTGTTGAGAAAAGCCAAGATATGTAAGCAACGTAAGTGCCCATGAATGGATGAACAAATAAAGAAGCTATGAAACACATGCCATGGAATGTCATCAAGTCTGAAATACTGCTATTTGCAAGAACGTGGGTAAAACCAGAGGGCTTTATGCTTGATTAAATAAGCAAGGCACAGAAAAACAAATACTACCGGATCTCAATTTCATGTTAGTTAACACAGTTCAGTGGTTGTATTCCTGATATCTATATCTGGAGGCTTGTTTGTTAAAAAAACAAACTGAGTCTGCCTAGTGGTGTTTATCCCAAATGCTATGAAGCAAATAGTCACTGTGCTTCCCCTACAGGATGTGTGTGCCCACTGGCTCACCATTATTTCTAGCATAATTTCTTGCTTTCTGGGCATCACTTTCTGTGTTCCATAATACAAAAGTAATATGTGCTCACAGCGGGAAATCATATATGAGCAAAATGAAGGAAACAAAAATTACCCATAATCCTACCACCCACAAGTAACTACTGATAACATTTTTGTTTCTGTCAAAATAAGCTCCTACTATATATATTATCCAACTGCTTGTCAGATCACCGTGCCTAGTGAGCATTTCTCCATTCTCCTTCTATTAGGAGAAGCATCATAATCCCTTCAGCGGATTGTACTTTATGGCAGACTGACTCCTGCCATCCCCCACTGCCTTCCTGCCTCAAACCACCAACACATGGTTTCTAGCCATATTTGCCTAAAATACAGCTCACACGCCCAACCCCACCAGAAGCCCTGATGAACTTTTCTCCATACTCACATGACTGTTCTGAGGGAAGAGCTCTAGTCTCCCCCTTATTCCAGGCTGTCCTCTACTGTCAGTTGGTGTAGAGACTTTGTTTTGCATTGTGTCTCATAGAAGTCCTCTTTCCAATGATGCTGCATACCAAGGGCATGCATGTTCCCCAACAAGATTCTCAACCTCTGCATCGAAGATGTTTCCCCTCTCCCATCACCTAGCTTGCCTACTCTCTATCTTTGCCCTGTTTTTTTCTGTCCTCATTGCCCAGAGCTTTTCTGATACCACTATGGTTTCTCCAAATCCCTCAACCCACATGGGTCTCCCTAATTTCCTCTAAAGAATATATCAGCTGCACTTGATCTGATACACACTCGGCAGCTGGTCATGCATGCCTGCATATGCCCAGCTATGAAGCCTCATACAGGAAAGCTGAATCTTCCACCTTCCCTCATCAGCACTTAGAGTTTGTCAACTGAGTAGCAAATAATAATTGGTGATGGTGATGATAAATAGTTGTCTTGAGAAAAGATGATACATGAGAAATGAAAAAATAAGAACAAATAAAGCTGATAGTATGGGGATAACTGATAAAAAGCCTTGAAAGAATCTCAGCGGTGTCCAACAATAACAGAAACATTAATAATAACCACAAACCTGTGTGTGAAAATAGAAAATACCAAACAAAGAAATATTGACCAGGATGATTTTTAAGTCTACCAAATGAATGATATTCCTCTTCTCCATTCTGTGACTAGGATTTTGTAAATCTAAAAGAATTTGTCTATGTATTGTTGAAAAACTTGGCATGATTCTATGATTGAAAAATAATTTTACATTTTTACTTTATTTTGCTCACAAAAGTAGTATATATGCATTGTGGAAAAACCTCCATAAATATGATACTTGATTGAACATGGGTGAGAGGTTCTTTTCTCTTTAAAGTAGGAACATTTTTACAGAATGACATAATTGAGGGTTCTTTTTTTTAAATGTAGCTATGTAAATGGTGCATTAGGTCTGGGTGGGTAGTTTAGCTCAGCAGGAAATGAGTTACATAATGTTGGGTAAGTTATTTGTTTCCTTTTTGTAAGGTTTAGTGCAGCATAATTGACAAATTGAAAATTGATAATTTAAGATACATAACTTGATTTGATACATATACAGTCAATCTTCCTCCCCTCCCTCTCTCTCCCATCCTTCCTTCCTTCCTCTCTTTCTTTGCCTCTTTCTCTTTCTCCTCGAGTCCCTCAATTTCTTCCTGTTGGTAGTAGGGACACATAAACTCTTGTCACAGCTTTATGAGATTCCACATGAAAGTGAGAACTGGCAATGTTTGTTTTTCTGTGTCTTGCTTATTTAATCAAGCACAAAGCCCTCTAGTTTTACCCATGTTCTTGCAAATAGCAGTATTTCAGATTTGATGACATTCCATGGCATGTATTTCATAGTTTCTTTATTTGTTAATTCGTTCATAGACACTCACATTGCTTATGTATCTTGGCTTTTCTCAATAACACTGCAATGACTATGGGCATGCACAGAGCTCTTCAAAATACTGATTTAATTCATGGGTTATCAATTTAGCAATAGAAGGGATGACTCACATGTTTTTCAGGTTGTGATTTCTTAAGGAACTTCTATTTCTATTCCATTTTTTATAATGGTCATTCCAGTTTGAATCCTTACTAACATGTATTCCCATATTTCCTGTCTTTTATTTTAATAAAAACTTTATTGTAAAGAACTTTCAAATAAAAAGCATTATACAGTGAGATTAGCCAGACCTACAGTTTTTATATCTCAACAGACTTCTACACAGGTATAATAACCATTGCGAAACTGTGGAGCTTCCATTGGATTTTATACTTGGATTTCACTTTATGTAATTTTATATTGGATTTAACATTTGTAATGGATTTCACTATCAGCTTTTTTACAAACTTGTCCAAAGCATTCCCATACACAAAAGAAAGGAAGTTAAAGATTAAGTAGAAAGAAAGGAAGGCAAGAAGGAAGGAAGGAATGAGAGAGAGAAAAGAAAGGAGGAAAGAAAGAAAGGAAAGAGTGAAGAAAAAGAAGGAAGAAGGAAAGAAAACAAAAGCAGGAAAGGAAAAAAAAAGAAAGCAGGAAAGGAAGAAAGATCCAGCAATGGACATATGAGTCAGGAAGGAGGACAGAAAGCTAATTGTTTTTCTAGCTTTGCCATTGATATTTGCAATAGCAATCCTACTAGGTCTGAGGTGATAGAAAGCTTAAGCAACTGTGTACTCAGGGTGGCTTCCATTTTAATGTGGTGAGGAACTAAAGGGGTCACCTGCATTAACCTTCCTCGGGCTGCTAACGGGGAAGAATTAAATGAAAAATGATCCCATAAAGTCTTGGATCTGCTTGCTTTATAAGAATTCTGGTTCAAAGAATGGATAACATAAAAAGAACAAGTCAGTAGGCCCTTTACAAAACACATATTACTATTATGAGAGAAAGATGTGTATAATAATAGCTTTTCTGTCTTTCTCTAAGCAGATGAACAGACTTGAACTGAAAGTGACTTTGTCTCAGTAACTTTTTGGAGGTTACTTGTAAGGATGGCTTTCTGTGAGAGGCTCTTCGGGAATTCGTTCATTGTAGGTTTTAAATGATAGGACTGCACACCATATACTTCAGACATTTATCATTTTATGTGTATGGTTTACCTGGGGATCAGATCTAGAGCCAAGCACATTCTGGCAAATACTCTGCCTCCATCACTACAGCTTTGCAAGAGTGACTATGAATGCTCATGAACCGGCCTCCCCCCCAAAAAAAAACAACACTTAGTTTTCAGCTGGCTGAAATGATTAACAATAGCCCATTTTCTCTTTCCTCTATACTATGATAAAGGGTGTGCAAGCTTTTACCAAAATGCCTAGATAATAAAAGCAACTCAACATTTTCTTCTTCTTCCCTCCCCTCCTTCATTATACTTGTGCAATATTTCAGATACAAATTGCCATAAGATAAGGTTTACAGTATAACATCTTAAAAATGATAGTTCATCAATTCTCTGGAATATCTTTTTTTTTTCTTTCTTGGAATTGTTAAATGACTTGACTTGTTGCTAGCCAGGCTGTTAGGATGCTGTGGTCACCATTGCTTGTAGAGTAACTTCAGAACGTTGAGAGTTCATACCAACAGCCAGGGGGAGAGACAAAAGTCGGGCATGATTCTAAACAGTGTTGCTTCAGAAACACAAATATGATAGAAGAAAAGTGTGGATACTGACAACTCAGTGCCAGATCAGAAGCTTAAAGTCTAAATGTGAATACATTTTAGACCTGTATTCCTAACAATTTATTTTCTTTATATTTTCATTTTAAGTTTATAAAATGGTGATTTTTTTTTTTGGAGAAGGAGTCTAAAACTAAAAACATTTTTAATTAGTTGAAAATTAACCATATGCATTATGGCATAATTAATTAACCACTTTGTAGTGCATGAAATAGCAATGTGCCATTTAGTTGATTTTATCACGGATTGATTATATATAATAACTATCTTTGAAAACAATTTCTCTGTAAGTTGACTTCTCAAGAAGATCTTAACCAAAGACATAGCACATATTTCTCATTGTCTGAGGCTAATATAAGGCAATGGTAGAATTCATGGTAATGGATAGTAATTTGGAAGGAAAATAACATTCATAAAAGTAGACAGAATATGAGTCAGTTTTCTTCCATGTCTGTTTTCCTGAAAAACATGAGAAATTGTCTACTATGAAGATGCCAGAACAAAATCAACTGAATTGTGAATCTCCCATTTCACTACAACTGCTTCTATGAAATACTGGAGTGCCAGGTTTTCAGTGTGAACATTTATGAAAAAAAAATAGAATTGGTGGCTCATCAATTTCATAATATTCTGGATTCAGGAAATAATTGTCAGTGGCCATGGATGTAGTCTAAGTGCTAACTGTTACTTGGAGAACATAGTGCAGTGACAGAGCATGTGCCTCTCATGTTTAAGCCCTGGCTTTGCTTCCCAGGACCAAAGCTTGTCCATCCTTTGGTTCATTGCACTTTGTTTCTAGAAGAGGAGTCTGGTATGTGAGAATGGGTTTGGCCCCTGAATGTCCTGCTGGGTTCTTTGGTAAGTCTGTTCTTCTAGGAAAGTTGAAAGGTAGACACCTAGAAGTTTCTTCTCATCAGAAAAGCCATAAGTATGTTCAATCTCAGTTTTATTTGACATTATAAAGGCCGTGTCTCTGTACATGTGAAAGAGCAATCATTTTCATGGCATGTTGAAATTGTGAGAATATAATAAATAACTCTCTAACCAGATTTTGATAGTCTCTGATAAATGGCACAACTCTTTTGCTCACAAATGAGGCACAGGAAGTAGCCTGCCATCTGTACACGTTCATGTTTAAAATTCTTCTGATATTAGCAGATTCTTTTCTGTGTTGGATAACTCCAGTTTTGCCTGGCTGCATGATTGAATGTTTCCTGGCTCCTGCTGGCTGTGCTTTCCAATGGAATATAAACCATAAGTTCTAAGTGGAACCCGTGAAAAATATTTGGTTCTGACTTCCCTGGGAAGAAATTGAATAAACCAAAAGTTTTCTGGGTAATTGGGAAATTTTTATTACAGTAGGATAAGAATGAACAGTCATGAAGTATTTTTATAGACACCGATGATTAGACTTTCTAAATTGAATGTATTTCTAGTACTCGTAATGGCAATAGGCTTTCTTCTTAAACTGTACTCATAAGAGGGTGTGTGTAAAGTCCTTCTGATGAGAAAGGACTCTTCCGGTGAGGAGCAATATGCACAGTGGTTAAGAACCAAACATTCAAAGGAAGACGTCCCCAGTGACATCTTAACCCTGCCAGTGTCATCTTGGCTGCGTTTACCTTCTGCTTCCTCAGCCAGAGAATGCCGTTCATGACGGGGAGCTGCTCTGGAGAGCCACACTCTCACATCAGTCACTGTGTCTCCATGAGGAAGCCAAGGTTCCAAGAACGTAAGCACCCTGTCCAACAGCACAGGAAAGGGAGGAAGCAGAGGAAGACGAAGCTTCAGGCTTAACTGCAACTCGTATATCCCTGTCATCAAGTCTCTGGGGCTCCCAGGAACACTGAGATAACCACAAAGACCAAAGCTCTTGGGTGCAAATTTTACATCCTGTTATCTGTTCTTAAACATCCAAGACCCAATATGGCTGACACCGATGCTAAAACTCCACTGCTAGGTAATGAAGGAATCAATTGGGACAAAACTGAAGAGTAAGTGATAACTCAGTCCTGCGCTGTGGCAACCTCCAGAAATTTAGTCATAGCATCTGCAGAACAGAGACACAGAGAGGTCTTTGAAATAAAGATGCCCACCCCATCTCCGTGCTTCAGCTGACGGAATGAATTCAGAGAGCTGCAGGTCACCCCTAAGTTACAGGTGAGAAGCCACTGTTGGGCTATGTCTACTGGTGCGGTACTCTCTCCACCACTTCTGGATGTCTCTGAGGATGCTGACTCCTGCCTTAGGGAACATGAGCAAACAAAGGAAAATAGGTAAGCTGAGGAGAACACAAAGGAGATGACTAAATGTGCCTAAAAGCTACTATTTTTCCAAGCAAGACTTGCCTTAGAACATGAAAGTGGAAAGAATGAGGAGTGGGAGAGTGTGATGATGGGAGGGTATTTGGAGGTAACTGTCATTCAACTATGTCACATACACTTACTATGAAACTTAAAAATCTTTATAATTAATGTTTGCTAGTGGGGAAAAAAAGCAACAACAACCATATGGAACCTTGTATGACTTCATGAAGAGGAATAAAAGGATTTCATTTGGAGCCTTTCTTCAGAGGACATTTCATCAACTTTCCTAGAGAACAGATCTATAGATTGTTGTCTATCTTCGGGTTTTTTATGACATAGTCTTGCTGTGTTGCCCTGGCTGAGCTGAAACTCACTGTCCTCCTATAGGACATTAACAACAGCAGCTTGGGATGTGTGGAGTATATATAAGGACATTCATCATGACTAATGATGACTTTTAGAACTTGCACTTTAGTAAGCTCCAATGGTTTCTTATAAAGGACATTACACATATAAATTACATTTCTGCCTGTATTAATTCAGCCTGTCATAACCAAGTACCACAAGTTCAGTAGCTGCAGCAGGAAAAGTTTATTTCCTCTCAGTTCTGCGGACTGTAAGTCTGAGATCAAAGTGGCAGCAAGCTTGGCCCCTTCTGAGGACTTTGCCCTGGGCTTATAGATGATCCTCCGCTCTGTGTCTTCACGTGTCTGAGCCTGGTCCTTAGTCTAAGGACATGTGTCACACTGGGTTAGTGCTCACCTTTGCAGCCTTATTGTACTTCAGTTATGTCTTTACAGACTGTCTCCAAATACAGTCACATTCTGATATACTGGGGAGAGGCCAGGGTTTCAATACATGAAGTTTGGGATGAGGCGCTCCAGCCCATAACTATAATCTATACCTGTATCTACAGTTATATCTATATACCATCTATGTAAATGTATCTTTATGCAGGTCTGTATGTGTATTTAAGCCTGAAATTCTCATAGTGGGGATTCCTCTCAATCCTGTTGTGTGACAGTGAAAAGACACACATTCCAAGTCTCCAGCTTCATTACTATGTAGCCTGTTAGCAAACTTATTAGGAGCGGGCACTCTTCAGCTAACGGTTACCTAATTTCCAGGCTCCTGAGACTGACTGCTCCTCCATCAATGCTGGGAAGAGTGAGGATGTCTGGGGAGACCACGGGGCTGCTGGTTGCCTGTCAGAATGCCTGTGTGGTGTCAGAGATGAAAGGCTCACTGTGAACAGCAAGAAAGAGGCTTGCACTGTGAGCATCCTCTAGCCTCTGGTCTTTGATTCTCTATGTGGCGTGTCCCAGAGGCTGGGACACTGGACTGACTACACACGAGAGGAGCAGAAGGGAATGTGGGGCTGTCATTCCCTCCTTCTCAGTACACAGGCTGTGCTTCAAAGTGGATGCCCGGGAGCTTACCCGGGAAATGGCAGCTCCCTCTTCCTTATTTCTTCATCTCTCTCAGTTATTTATAGGGAGGGCCTGCCAAAGACCAAGCCCTCTGTGTGGTCCTATGGGGGGTCAAAGGTGCCTCAGAGGTGTTCTGCCTTGTATGTCTTATTCAGATAACCTCTTCCCTCTTCTGGGCTAGCCCGAGCTTTCTGGCCTTTCTCTGTTAGTTCTTTGACAAAGCTGATTAACAAGCCCTGGCCTCTTTTTCTTTCCAAGTCTCCAGTGCTCCCCGTAAAACTGGCAGCACCCTCAGCTGAGGCCCTGCTCACCCCCTGTGCCCCCTCCCTCGCAGCCAGTGACCTAGTTGAAGCCCAGGTTCCTGACCCTCCCAGCCTGGTGGTTATCGCCTCCCTCAATCGCTCCCAAGCTGCTTTGGTGGTGGTGGTTCCCCGCCCCCTTTTCTAAAAGCTGTTCCTTTTGATTCCTCCCACTTCTTCCTCTTTTCATTTTGACTGCTTTCCTGATTCACGTTGATCATCTCCGATGAGCTGGCTTAGTGTGCAAAAATAAAGGTTCCTATGATCTGCTTCCTCTCTGCCCACTGTTTATTCCAAAGAATAAAT
Source organism: Peromyscus maniculatus bairdii (assembly GCF_049852395.1). Taxonomy (NCBI): domain Eukaryota; kingdom Metazoa; phylum Chordata; class Mammalia; order Rodentia; family Cricetidae; genus Peromyscus; species Peromyscus maniculatus. Next base: position 46,520,791 of record NC_134857.1, read on the forward strand.
ACATCCCCCCTCCCCTCCCCAGTATTCCTGCCTGGCATACAAGGGTGCAAAGAAAAGGTCCTCACTTAACCCTTCAGCCTCACTCACCCTAAATTTTCTTCCCATTAACCAGCACATTTATTTTCTAAGGCAAAGAGTGAAAAAAAAATAGTGCGGAGGGTCAAGGATGCAATTCCATAATGTGGCTTAAATCTTATCTTCGGGTTCAAAGATGTTAAGATTAATGTCTTGAATAGATCTCAATGCAAGCACAGAGTCTCCTTGAAAATTTTATTTGTACAATTTCATTTGATTGGATAGAAGTGATCAGACCAACTGTTTTATTTGTATTTTAATCAACACAGGCAGAGTGTGTATCATCCCTGAATGTGCCAGTCCAGAGGTGACTGCTTCCCTCCACTCCTGCCAATCAAATCAGAGCCATTGTTCCTGCCACATGGGAGTCTCAACCCTTTAGGAAGACTAACTGAGTTTCCATGTGCTTCTTGAAACCCCAGACATTGTCATATTTCTGCCTCAGTAGCAGAGTCAGATGCCAATAGGGACTCCACTGAGATGTGGGTAATGGATCAGAGTGTTCTCTAGGATCCAGAAATCTATCCCTGCTCCCCCCTGGTGTGCTTAACATGGGTATTACTCCAGTGGACATGTAGAATGTGGTTTCCAATATAGTTAGTCTCTGAAGACTGAATGCTTTGTCCTTTCCACCCAGATTGCCTATTCCTTGACAACAGAGACAGGGATTCATAATTTCCCTCCATATTGATCTCCATTGCCAAGTACAGAGATGCTATTCATAAACAGTGTTTGCTGTTTTCCCTTGCCTGACAGTGAGGTCTGTTAGGAATCACATTTAGAAATATGCTTTTGTGGAAGCCATCGTTTAAATAAATCCACGGGAAGGGTTGTTTCTCACGAACTTCAAATGGAGAGATGAATTATCAACCAACTGATAATTTGGTCTGAGCACATTTCTTGGGCAGTTGCTCTGGATGGGACAGACAGATAAGATCCCCATCTCATGTGGGTTCAGGCTCAGCTCATGGGACTTCTTGCTGCCCATCCCTGTGGCCAGGGCAGTATACATGGCTCCAGCTACCCTCTTGAATCATCTGGGCAGTGATACTGCTCCCTGCCGCATCCCAGAAGTCCCTACTCTGGTGTTTTAAATAGATTTGCAGTAAGTTAGGAGACTTGACTCCACATCGACTGCACTGTGGCTTTTCAGGAAACTTTGAACTTATCTGCATAAGAACTAACGTGCAGAGGAGAAATGAGCCCTTATGAGGCTAATAGCAGAATTCCAGGCTGTGTTCCTGCGAGCCAGACAGTATTCACGTGTTAATCACTGGCATGTTACTGTGAGGAGCACCTCACTCAGCCTTCTCCAGTTCCAACTCGTGTGCTGCAGCAAGATTTGGTGGCACCTAGGCAGAGCCCCCTGACGAGCAGTCCTCCCAGTCCTGCTCCAGTAAGGAGTGGTCACGGTGATCTTTCCTTCCCATTGCACACAAAGGCAAGGCGCTCCTTAAAGGGACCTTCCGGATCCTCCATGCAGTCTCCAACCCGAGTAAGTGCCGGCTCAGAAGCCCCAGCTTTCGCCTGAGGATGAGTGGGGAGGGGTCTTAGGACGCCTCCACCTCCGCATCCTCCAAAACCGGAGAGTGAGGCAGCTGACTGGCAGAGTGGATAGAGACCACGGGTCCGCGGGGCCCCGCTTGCTGTTAGCTGCTTCTTGGGATGCTCCTCTCCAGTCGAGCCTCCTGCCTGTGATCCAGAGGGTGCTGGCGGGCGCATCTTGCGGTATGCCTGCGTTGCTTTGAGCCAGCGCCCAGAAGCCAGCCCTCCGCATTCAGGCACCTCGGACAGGCTCCAGGCAGGGCTGTGTGCAGTCACCATGAACGCTCAGCTCTAGGCTTCTGCACCAGCCTCCTGACCACATGGATCTGGCTGTTTAATCAGCCGAGATCGCAGCCTGGGAAGATTGGGAAGGTTGATCCGCGCTCCAGCTGCTGAGACAACTTCCAGCTTGGCTGTTTACTTCTTTGGGTCCCAGGGACGCTGTCCTGCACCTCAGCTTCTCCTGCCACTCTGTGGGCTCTGAAGTCAGCTGCCGGGACTCCTCTGAAGGCATCCAGGAAGCGGGGGCAAGAGGGGTTAAAAGACAGCAGAAATCCCTCAACTGCTCACCCTCTGCCGACCGCCTGTGCTGTGGGGTTCTGAGAGGACCTTGCGCTGTCCTGGGAAGCAATGCAAGTCTCCATAGCCTGCACAGAGCACAATTTGAAGAGTCGAAATGGTGAGGACCGACTTCTGAGCAAACAGAGCTCCACCGCCCCCAATGTGGTGAACGCAGCCCGGGCCAAATTCCGCACTGTCGCTATCATCGCTCGCAGCCTGGGGACCTTCACCCCTCAGCATCACATTTCTCTCAAAGAGTCCACCGCGAAGCAGACTGGCATGAAATATAGGTATGGATGAGAGGTCTCTCTGCCAGGGGTTTTCCTGTCCTTTGCAAGTGGAGTCAGGCAGTTCTTCTGTTTTGAAGTGACTTAACTCAGTGCTGTTTTGCTTAATTTAGAATTCTCAGGTGTTTGCTTTTAAATTAGCCTTTTGGGGGGGAGGAGAGGTGAAAAAGCCCAAGGTGGTGTGCAAGCATGCGTGCGATGTTTAAGATGTGGCCCGTTTTGTATATCCTAAGTGTTATGAACAATTAAGACCTAAATGAATTCCAGACCGTAGAGAAAAGACAAGAACTGGAAACTCCTCTGTCGGGAGAGTTTGTCAGGAGCAGAAGTGTGTGTCCTGCCTGATGCACAGACAGGAGATTCTGGGCTCATCCTATCAGAACAGTTTTCCACCCCACACTGTACCCTCAGCTTTGAGAGACCACGGTAACATGCTAAGCACAGGTTTTAAGGAAGGTCTGCGGTAGGAAGAAACACCTATAATCATAAATTAGAGTGAGGACTGCTGTATTGACATCGAAATTACTGCCTGAGATGAATGAAGCAGGAATATTGTGAGATGCGGAGGGTCGGTTTTTCAAGGCTCCTAGATGCCTTGCATTTCTGTTTCCTGTATCACCAGGAACTCATTGTTTTCACAGACGAAAATCTCCCTGTAGTAAAAACAACTCACCATGTCCTGATGTGATTTCTGCCACCTCACTGTGTTTGTTTTGCGCCAGCCCTCTGGACATCAGTTCTGGAGCTACGACACATCCCCCAAGTCCTTGGCCACTCTCATTGCAGATGAAACTGATCATTGTTTACTTTTATCTCTCTCTCATTTGCTAGAGGCCAGATTTTAGGATAAGGTGAACTCTGTACAATTAAAATACTGTGTATGTAAGACTGTGTTTTCTGTGTGAAGTAAGCATTTAAACTTCTCTATAAAAGTTGCCCTTGGTGAAAGTTTATCTGCAGAGTTAAGGGAACCCTTCCATGGCACGAGCAAATCTTGTTCTGATGTTTCCAAGTCACTGAGAAGGACAAGCTTTGAGTGGGGATGGGAGGAAGCTACCCGTAGCTGAAGCTCTGGGCCACAACTGCAGGATGAGGACAAGCCATAAAGCACCTGACTGTGATCCATTCCTCTGAAGTGTCCATATCATGAGCCCTCTGCTTTCCCCTGCATTCCGAATGCTCGGGGGACCCCACAATGACGTCCCCAAATGAGACGGCAGTCTCTGGGGCTTTGGCATTTTCATTGCAGCCGCTGTGGCACGCACGCAGCCTTGGTCCTATGCACAGTGGGTGCTACTGAGCCAGCGTTGAAACTGATGCCACCAGGACAGAGCCCAAGAACCAGGCACTCCAGGTTGAGGGGTCTCCAGTTGTGATCTGTGGTGTTTGGCAGAACAATAAACGGTCTTCCTGTAAGGCAAAAATTAAAAAGCCATGCCCCTACTGTGTAGCCACAGGAAGCTGTGCATTGTGTTGCAGGTGTTGGTCATGGAACAGTTTTATCTTCCTGGGTTTGGAGTCAGGAGCTCCATTAAGGTTTTGCTGTCAACAGAGTTGAACTCAGATTGGACTGTAACGGTCTCACTCCCAGTATTGGCAGCATGCACACGTCGTCTTTTATCACTTGCAGCTAAGCACAGCTCTTCACCGACAGTCGACAGTCGTCTGGGTTCTTCAGCACTCTTGAGTTTGTGGTAACTAAACAAAATGCCCCCTTTCCAGTCCTCTTCTCATTCAGAACCGCTCCGTCTATGACAGGTGGTTTATGTGTGTGTGAATCCGACTTCCCTCCTTCAAACTCTACTCCGAGTGACATTTTTGAGAAAGATTATGAGATAATGTCATATGCATCCCAAGCTTTCTTAGGTTATGGAGGAGTAGGGCAATTACTGTTTCCCCAAAATAGTAGGAATATTTTTATTGCCTGAATTATGTTTTTGTTACATTGTTTCATCTAGAATACAATGCAAGTACATGGAGTGGTTGTTAAGAATGGATAGTGAATGATTTTGTGCAAAAGGGAAGGTGACTGGTTTGTCTGGAGAACCACCTGTGAAACCAGGACCGTAAGTTAGTGATTAATTGTGATCAGAACGATATTCTTATTCTTGAAGATGGTTTCCATGTTAGAGCTTTGAAAACAATCCAAGGAGCTTGTTTATAGTTTTCCTCAGAAATTTTGTGTAGTGAAGCATTCATCTAGCTAATAATAACTTATTGCACACCTATTCTATACAAGAACTGGGTATTTAAACGCTGAAGCCAAACATGACTTAGGAACAAGCTTCAAGTTGGGAAAAGGCCCCATCCAAAGGAAACCAGCAGGTAGATGTTGGAGTTTTCTGCTGTGACACACTCTCATAGGGCTACACACTAGGGTGCCGTTCCTGTCTGTTCTGAGGCTGTGGACTCTGCTTTCGCCCTGTATCGAGTGATTTCATCTCGGGGCATGTAACTGCCCAGATCTCCCATGCACTTCACAGTCCCACCCTTTCAGGTTCAGCCTTGCTGTAGGGCCCGGGTGCTCCCTGGCAGGTTAGGGCCTGCTCATGACCTTGAAGAGTAAGTGGGCTTCCTTCTGCTTCTACAATGGCTGTGACTTTAAAGTCTCAATTCTTAGCCTAGGAATATCAACCATAGGTCAAAAGCTCATGAAACCGGGGACTCAGAAACTATGGATATATTTGTACAAATCTAAATTTTGCAATGTAATTAGATTCTCACCACGACCGTGTAAGAATCTTCTATCAAACTGGATATTTTTTTTCAAGGCTTACTATGGAAAAAATAATCTACTAGAACACACTGCTGTTCAAATGTTGCTGTTATCAGAAGAACAAGGCTCTTCCTAATGTTTACTCTGGGGCTATCTGTATCTAAGACTGTTCTATGCTTTCGTAATGCATGATAGTTACTTTGTTTTAGTTTTCTATGTTTTTGGTCTGCATTCACCACTGCACAATAGCTGGGTGGAAACTGCAAGCATATAATATGATGGCTCTCCAAAGGGCAGACGTACCCACACAGGTGAACTTTTCATCCTCCCCCGACCCCCTGGAGCTAATTAATCCATTAGAAGTTAAACCAGGTTTCCTTACTGGCTTTTCTGTTTTAGGGGAACTTTTTAGAATGCTGCAGCTGTTAATGTTTGACATGGTTTGGGCCTTCTATCACTATATAAAAACATATTTGTATTTATCAACCCCCTCTTCTTGTTCTGAAATTATTTAGTTCTATAATTTAAGCATTGCTAAACTCAATTTTATTAAGAAAAATGTATTTGAACCATGACAATATGACCTTGTGCTGTGTCGTTATATAAAGCATGCTTTTCAGTTAGTGAGTGTGGAGCTGGCCATAGGCTTTACAATACTTTAAAGTTAACATTACATATCTGAGAAGTAATCTTTAAATCCCATTTAAAAACTTCAAATTTTCCTGTTTTTAGCAAGCTGCATTTTACCATTAAACTTATAAAAATAATTATAGTGTGCAGGAATTTTTTTAAGCATGCAAGCAATTTCCATGGCCCACTAAATGTCCAGTGGCAGCATAATGATACCATGGTTTCAAAACTTGAGAACTGATTTGTAAAGAGAATTGACTCAGATTTCACCAGTCATGCGTGTGTTCATTTGGATTTGTCTACGTGGTTTCACCAGAGTAAAGAATCGGAGCATTTTCCCAGTCACGAGGCCTCCTCGTACTGTTCCTTTAAAGCCACATCTGTCTGTTCCTCTCTAGTTACTAGTACTCAGTTGTCACCAATCTGTGACATATCTGTAATTTCATTCTTTTGAGAATATTATGTAATTGGAAACATACAAAATGTTATCTTTTAGGATGGCCTTTCTTTCCCCTTGGAGAATTTTTCTCAGAGAAGTGGGGAGAGAGAATTTTGTAGCCACAGAGGGGATCAGGTTTCTGCATCACGGAAATGTAGAGGAGGACATCAAGACATAGGGTGGACATCAGTAATGGGGGGTCCACCAAGGAGTTGTGAAGCAGTGTCTGCTCTCAGTTCAATTAAGTAGCAATTACGCCTGGCAGTTGTTCTTCCAAGATCTAAGAGTTTAGGTCTGAAATAAGAGTATGTGTGTTGAATTTCATAACACTCTTGATCTTAGCAAAATCAGAAGTGCACAGAAAAGACACAGACCCTATCCCAGATGCTCTTCTGTACCACTCCTCAGAGTCGCGTCTTTAAAGCACACATTGCATCCATGTCCCTGTACCTTCTGCATCTTTAAAGCACACATTGCATCCTCTGCATCTTTAAAGCACACATTGCATCCATGTCCCTGTACCTTCTGCATCTTTAAAGCACACATTGCATCCATGGCCCTGTACCTCCCACAAATAGTGGGTGGATTTTAAATCAAAGCAATTCAAAGAAAAGATCAATCTTATCAACTGATTACATAAAAGGCACAGAGTGTGTGTGTGTGTGTGTGTGTGTGTGTGTGTGTGTGTGTGTGTGTGTGTGTGTGTTCGTTCATGTGGGGAAAGTGGTGGGAGGAAAGGGTGGGCTGAAAAGATATAAGGGAAGAGCCAGATCTGTAGTTATGTTTCAGATGGAGATATTTGACTTTAGTCCAGAGAAGGGAATAGCCTGGTTATTTAAAATGCCAAATTTTTAATTAGAAAAAATTTGGTGAATGCCATTATGATTTGCACTGACGCCCATGGGTGTGGGCTTTCCTCTCTGCCTCAAAGCCAAATGGTGAGAATGGAGAGGTGGAGGAAACTTCCTAAAAAGTAGTCGCTGAGTCAGTCTCAGAGAGTTTATTCCACCTCTGCAAGGCAGCAGTCAGGAGTCTGGCGTCCATGGGATGGTGAGAAGCTGGTGGGAGGGAAAGGGGGACCACAGGATGTTGTCAGCAAATGTTGTCCCAGTTCCATGGCTCTGAGAGTGTGGGGGTGGGCATGGGGACTATGTATCTGTGTGCTGCTGCCCAGGATTGAGCACAAGTGTATGGGCAGGAACTGATCCACAGTTTCCAGAACCATCTCACTTCCTTCCATAGTCTTGAATGTGGTTGCTCCACATGGAGCCTTGTGTCTCCAGTTCACTGGATAACTCTCCTTCAAAGTGTCATCATATTAAAGAAACTTTTCTGTCTTTCATTTCTTCTAACTTGTCAATTCATGGTAATTTGGATAAATGTTCTGAGAGGAGAAAAGGATCTCATCAGATTCAAAAGAAAAAATCAAACTCCCGGGTTTCACTTTGATGTTTCAAACTCACTTCATCAAATTAACCATCCTTCTTTGATAGATTAATAAATGGGTAATATGAGATTTGGGCAAAGAAATTCAATCAAAACAGAGGAGACTTGGCTTCATTGAGTATGTCTTGAAACTACTGAAAAGTGAGAAAAAATACCTTAACAAGAATAATAGAATTCATAAACATTGGTTCACTGGTGTCCATGAAGAATTCCAAAGCTGGGTCAGCAAGATGATCTAATCCAAGCCTGACAACTGAGTTCACCTAGTACCCACAGTAGAGGGAGAGACCTGATTCTTGGAAATGGCTTCTCTCACCTCCTCACATTTATAAGTAAATACTTTAGAGACTTTCAAAGCCATTGAGACAAATACTAATTAGACACAATAAAGAAATTATTTAATATCAGAGGCTATCATGTTTCTTATGTAAGAAATACTTTTGTCAACGATTTTCCACTCTCCAGAATTAGAAATAGAATGTTGAGGCCAATTTATGGTGAATGTGAGTATACATCTGATAATTTCAATATTGAGAGCTATTATTATAGTATGACTTAAGGGGCATTGATTTGTCAAGGGGCATTACTAAGGGTGCCTCAGGGACCAGCTTGAGGAGTGACATTGCTTTATACAAAACACCACTTCCTCAGTCAGAGTTACCCAGGAAATCAAGGGGGCGATCAAGGCCAAACTCAAGCCTCCTGACTCCAAGAACAGGGAGGCTTGGTCCATTTTTCAGCATGAGAACGAAGTAAAGGATCTCACAGGGTCTCCACAGCAACCCTACGCTGTTGCATGTCCTAAAGCCAGACATAAGTAAACTCCAGATGATAGTGTGCATACTATTACGGTATCTAAACTACTGATGCCTCAGAAAGAGATTCACCAACCCATGGGCAGGTGAACAGATGGGGCCACACATCAGTGCTAGGCAGAAGTACTCATCTGGCCTCTGGAGACAGACACCTTCTGTGCTATTCAAGACTGCTTTAAAAAAAACTTGGGCCCTGAAAATGAGAATTAAAATACATTTAAACATCTTCACAGGTTAATCTTCTGGTACGCAGATTGGAAACCAAACCAGAAGCCCAGCAGTAATTTTTATTTGTTGGAATCGACAGCCAGAGAGGACTTGCATGGGCCATCTGGTCCAGCCCTCGTGAGAAATCTGTCCTGCTTTTCCAATTTGCTCCATGCAGCAACTACTTATAAGGCCTTTGAAGAAATCTTGTGTAATCTCCTTTCACAGCAGCCACGAAAAGTTTGGCTTGTCATCTTAAGAACCAGAATCATTCATTAAGCTTTTAAGTCCTGGGAGGTGAGGGGTGAGTACTTTTTGTCTCTCTTGTCTGGACCCCGCAGTCAGATCAGGGAGGAAAACGAAGACAAAAAGCTGAGGGGTAAGAAAACAAGGGATTCTCACAGAGGTGCACAGAGGATTAACCTCCTGTAGACAGCTGGGAAGAGGGACTTTTCCATCTTGGTCCTTGCACCTGCTCAGGTGTCCTGAGTGTTCCACTATTGGACCATCCAGGAGCCGGTATACTTCATGGTTACACAACAGCCCTGCTGACAATGTACTCAGCTCTTTAATGCTGCACTGGAATCTTCTCTGTCTGTTCTCCACTGAAAGGAAAATGAGCTAGCAGTAATTTCCTGCCTCATGAGGGTTCCGGTACTTGAAAACCATTACCACAACTCAGCCTCCTAATTTCCGGAATGGTTCTAGCCTTTCCCATTCCTCCTAGATTTCATTTTATAATTCCCAACTGTGATTGCATCTCTGGTTTAAACTTTTCCCATGATGACTACCTCCCCTTTACGTCATTCAGTGTTGGATACATCTGGACCTGGCATCACAAGATTATCCGATCCAGAAACTTCTCTGGAACTTTGCTTTCATTTTTTGACCAGGGTTATTATTTGAAAGAGGAGAAAATAGCATTTTAGCTAGTATTTGAAAATGTAGTATGGAGCACTCAAAAATACTCTAACTTTCTAGCCTAATGGGATCTAATTGTGCTCTGACTAACTGAAGACTTTATGAGATCATGAACTCTAAAGGTTATGGTGCCCATTGAAGTTTCTCAGAAAAAAGAAATAGGAAGGGTTTTCATACTGAAATTTCAATGACAGTTGAGTATCTAGATAGAAAAACTAAGTTTGTAATATGATTATTTTACTTTCTTAGGTATTCTACAGAGAGCATATTTTAGCCAAGTAGCTATAAAGGCGGCCACATATGAATAGTGTTAATCATCAAGAAAATGTTGCTATATTGGCAATTAACGTCTCTCAGGACTACGTCGCAGAAGGGACTCAGCCCTCTGTGATGAGCTAGCATCTACTGGAAAGCCCGTGTGGTTTCTCCAGGCTCTGTTGTAAGAAAGGCTCCTGTGAAGCACATTGTGGTAAGAACCCAGCTTTTTTTTACTTAATTTCCATTTTAAATCAAGTTTTTCATGTTCTTGGATTTTTTTTTAATTTTAATATCTGTGGACTGAGGCTACAACAAGCTCATTATAAAAGTCAACTGCAGAAGTAGCGTGGCTTTAATGAATGCTGCTTCCCCCTTGTCTCAAGAACCAGTGTCCCTCTGGGGCCTTTCATGCAACCAGACCTCCTGACCCACAAATATTCCATTTCCCAGCCATGTATGCACAGGCATTTCTTCGTACTAGTGTCTGTATTTACTTACAAAACTGGTAGTGCTCAGGAGAAATCTTAGTGGTCTTATTCTGGAGGGCCTCCGTTGTGACGCAAAATATATTTGTTCCATTTTAAAGAGGAAAAAATAAACTATTATGAGATCCGAATACAGTGAGGGAGTTGAGGAATGTGTATCCAACCACATAGCTAGTCACTCAAAAATTTCATGGATCATTATGTTTTGCCTCTATTCAAATACAATTTTTCTGGAAGTAGTCCCGTTGAAAATCAGAAGGCCCAATCTATTCATGAAGTCTCAGGATAACTCCTTAAACAAAAAAGCAGGTGAACATTGTCTAGACATTTGATTTTGTGTCAGATATTTCCTGAAAGCTTCAGTGGAACCTTCTCTGGTCCTGTTTTAGAACAACAGATGAATTAAAAAGAGATACAAGGGCCATTAAGCAAAGCTAGAGCCACTGAGATGGCACAGAGGGTAAATGTACTTGCCATCATGCCTGATGGCCTGTGTTTGATCCCCAGGACCCACATGGTGACAGGAAAGACAGAAGTCATCTTCCAACCTCCTCAAGTCCACTGTTTTGCATAGACACACACACACACACACACACACACACACACACACACACACACACACACACACAGGAATGCATGCATACACATGCACACCAAACAAATCGATGCTTAAAAAAGCAAATTGAAATTTCATGCATATAAGTTTTCTATTGCAATAAGTTACCACAAATCTAGTGCTTTGAAACACCGTGTATGTTTTCTTTCACATGGAAGTGAGAAATCCAAACACAAAAGTCAGCAGGGTTGTGTTCCTTCTGCAAGCTTCAGTACAGAGACCATTCCCTTCCCTCCTCTATCTTCTAGAAGTCACCTTCATCCCTTGGCCTGTGAATCCTACCTCCCTCTTCAAGTATATCGCTCCAACTTCTGCTTCTGTCTTTACATCTTTTTCTAACTCTGTCCCTCTTCACTCTTATAAGAATTTCTCTGGTACCAGCAGGCCAATCTTGGCAACCCAGCTTAACCTTCCCATCTCAAGACCTCTCACTTCATTTTGCCTATAAAGTCCCTTTATCAGAGAGGGAAATAGATTCACAGGCTCGGTGACTAGGGCAGAGATGTTCTTCACAGCCCATCATCATACAGCCTGCCTCATAACGTGTGAACATGTATGTAAGAGAGCAGAGCTAAAGGGACCCTGTAGGAACAAGCACCATTTCCCAATCACATTCTCTGGAATGTAAGACTTGTTGAAGGGAGGCAAGACAGCAAACTAGCAGTGGGATCATTTAAGTTCCAGAGTGAAGGGGAAATTCAGCCTGAGTCAGAAATTAAAACTCCCATTTATACTGTGTAAACCTGGTATGATAAAGTTTAGTTTGGGCCTTGATAATTACCATTGGGGCATCTGTTGCTGGAATTTGGTGCACCTCCTTTATTCCCTCACTAAAATCGAGGCAGTATTAACAGAAAAAACAGTATGATAGCCATAAAGACCAAGCTGAATCAAACCATCATTAGAATGTTCCAAGCCCAGGAAATGTATCTGCCTGCCCATCTCCTGGATGTAATCAACGATGTATGATATTCTAACTCATTCCTAGCACTTGGGGTCCTGGGAATGCATGCCAGCGGTCACTCTTCCTCCTGATGCCATGCATCCGTGGGGCCCTGTTCACTTAGGGCCCTAGGAATGCATAACAACAGTGACTCTCCCGGCGCACGAATCCACAGGGCTCTGTGCACCTCATGTAACGGAACCACCTCACCCTTCCATTATACCCATGCTGCTCCCGCTTCATTAGAGCTGTCAGAGCCATGCTGTGGAGGAGGGAAGGAGTTTCTTGCCAGGATGTGAAAATCTTCTTCTGAGCCTTTATATTATTCATTTAAAGGCACTAGGTTATTTTATTTTCATCACAAAGGAGCTTTTCTTCTTATTAATCAAACCCTGACATATTCTGACAGAAATTTTCTGATGTCTTAAGCCTGACGTAGTTTCCTCTGTGAAGTTCTGCCTTACAGGCCATCCTTGTTAGCTTTGATTGTCAATTTGACACAGCCTAGAGTTATCTAAGGAGCCTCATTTGAGAATTTGCCCAGATCAGGTTAGCCTATGGGAATGTCTGTGAGAGGCTGTCTTGGTTGTTAATTGATAAGGGTTTTTGGGGGGCACCCCATTATGGGTTTCACCTGGACAAATGATCTAAACGCTAGCTAACACCTGCCTGGGAACGAACCAGAGACTAAGGCAGCAAGCAACATTCCTGCATGGTTTCTGCTTGAGGGTCTTGCTTTGGATTCTGGCCTTGACTTCCTCCAGGGATGGACTGTGACCTGGAAGTGTAAGATGAAGTAAACTCTTTCCTCCACAAGCTCCTGTTGGTCAGGGTGTTGTATCATAGCAATAGAATGAAACTAGAACACTCATCCACAGAGGTAGTTCTTGGTTCTTTCCATCACCTTCAAGAGACCAGTTAGTAGCCTATCACTATCTGGAATAATAGAGTTTGAAGATCAGACTCTTGATGCCAAACCACTTAAGTCTCCATCTCTTCTCTTGGAACGGGACCAAAAAGTACCAGATTGCCTCTTGCTTGGCGAGAAATATTAGTGGACCACAAATCCAAATGAGATAAGAGGCAAACTTAGAAATTAGAGGAATGGAGAGCTAAAATTGAAGCTTGTTTTAGAAGTTAGTCTCTTGTAACCAAATAACACAAGGCCTGAATAAGGGAGAAATGAGCAAAATGACTCCTTAGGGTCCTGCTGCTGATCAATTGTGCTGCCGCCCTGCAAACCAGAGCTAGAAGGCAAAGCGTGGGATAGAATGTAATCATGGCAGAAGTCATTCTAAAATAGAAATTGATGAGCTTTACTATAGAGTCCTTCCCATGGCTACGTAACTACACATTTTTAGCCTGTTAGAAGTTTCTCTATCAGGGCAGAAAGGCAATATATTTAGAGTACAAAAGATACCTGGGGTCACTCAGGTAGTACCCCGAGAATAGAAGAGGGAGTAAGACCTACTCTTGATGTATTCTAAATTATTATCAATGGAATCTGTTGTCTAACCAAAAATATATTCCTTATGCTTAATAGGACTAAAATGATGTTGATTACTGTTGACAGTAGAAAGGAAAAACAAAGGAACTGGAGATGCATGCTCACCCCACTAATGAATCAGCCTGATTGTAAGTCGTTGGTGGCCACTAGGGAAGCAAATGTGGTGAGTTCAGTAAGCATCCTTCAGTCTCATTCCTTAGCAGGAAAGCAGTACTGTCCTGTGGTGATAATACTAATCACAGTATTTGGTCTTATTTTAACAATTAGTTTTAGAAATATAAACATTCAAAAATGGTCATCTATAATTTTGCTGGTTGATTATTCCTGCTCAGCCTCCCAGCTGGGTCTACCTTTGTTTTGAGATGGAAATACCTCAGCAACAGGATTTTCTGGTTATTACACTATATAAATAACACTTGGCAAACACAATTTTACTTTATGCTGATTGCCTTGTGTAAACATTTAAGTCAAAGATTCGAACAAATTTAATTAGCGTTATCATCTGGCCTGAGAAAAGCCTGAAAGGTATCTTCAGTAGACTTATGTCCATCATTAATCATGGGAACCAGGGCAAACTCCAGAACTAAGTGACACACTGTCATCTGCAGCATTGGGCTTTTGCTTTCACGGCTCACTTCAGGCTCCTTCTGGCTTATACTGTCTCTCAGACTGACCAGCACATATGCTTATGCGGGTGACTTCAGATATCTAACAGTGGCACATGGCATTTCCAGACAGGGTTTTGTTTTCCCCCATTGGTGTGAGACAGTGGACTATCCAGCCTCTCAGTGTTGGCATCACTACAATACCCACGAGGCAAGATGGAGGCAGGACCAGAGGTCACAGTGATGCAGAGAACATGTGATGAAGATTTCAGAGCTCATTCCAGAAGCTACAGGCTGATAGAAGGATCAGTCACTGTGTGGGGATTTTGTGTGTTTGTTTTTATTTCTGTCAGCTCAGGCTATTATTCCCAAGAAAGAAATAAGTGCATCTTCAAATTGTCACAGTCAGATTTACACTTCGCTCATAAGGATAACATTTTTGAGTGGTTTTGATAATTATTCATCATATATATATACATATACATATATATATATATTTAGTCCACTATGAAGATCAAATGTATATATGTGTGCACATGAATTTAACACATTTCTGTGTGGCAGAAAGGGTTAATGGTTTGGTGAGAGCATGTTGCAGAAGGGAACCACTGTACCTATTTAATCAGTTTTGTCTTTGATAACAGGGCCTTAAAGTGGATCTAGCAACACCTCTTTGGGGTTTCGGGTTGTTTTGAAGATTGCATGAAACAATACATGGAAAGTAGCAATAATTATCTACTATAATTATCTACTAGAATAGAATACAACCCCCCTGGCTTCCAACTCAGACTCAGTTCTCTATCAGATCTTCCCTCATCACATCCATGAGTGTCCTTCTTCCCTTCAAAGACAGAAATCCTCTTTGCTGTTGACCATGGCTGCTGAATAGCATGGCCGGTCCTTCCTGGCGACCAAATTATTCTACTGACTAGGTAGACCCTAATAGTTGCACCTAGTTTCTGTTACATTAATGTATATCCAGCTTGTTCCAGAAAAGAATCTAAGGTGACTCTCAAAATTACATGTGTTACAAGAGAAAAGAAGACTAAGCACGCCGAGCAGAGAGAGGCATTAAGGATGCTCGGACCATGTCCTGTGCTGACACTAAAGAATACAAATGTCCTCCAAAAAACATTTGCTGTCCATTCCTTCTTGTTTCGAAAGAGAGAGTGCAGCAATGTGTAGGGTCCTGGGGGAATGATTGTGCACAGACTGCTAGAGCCTTTGTTATTGTTGGTCTTCTGCTAAGAATAGGCATTCATAAAATAGAGTTATCAATTAATCCTTTACAAATCAGGGTAATAAAAGCAAAGTGGTTTACCAAGCTGTATTCCCTGAACAATGACACATTGAGTCACAGAGAATCAGCTGACGAACTATACTTTGGGCACATTGTATATTTTGATAAACAAGGATTATAGGTTTGTAGTTACTAACTCTAGAATGTGATATCAAAATTCTAAAACTCACTTTGTTACAATACACTGTTAGTGTTGACCAGAACCCTACATTCAACGGAACTGACTGAAGCTTCTGTGTGCACACCTAGCCACTCTGTCCTTCTCTCAATGACTTCAGCTTCCTGGGAGACTGAGTTCCTGCCAGTCCCTGAGGCCACTTGAGATCCCAGTTCCAGGTCCACTAGTTCCAGCCCCTAGGGATCTGCATTTTCTTCTAAGATGAATCTAAGGGTTGAGTTACTCTGAGACTGGTAAGGTGACACCATTCAGAGTCACCAGTGCAAGACGTTTCAAGCAAGTAGTATGATTCCTATGTTTTTTTGTTTAGTTTTGTTTTTATTTTTCCAAACACCTAAGCTTAGTGTGGAGTGAGATTTGAGAGACATTTTACACACAGATCACACTGAGATTCTACCTTTTGGGGGTCTAGCAAAGAACCTGCGAGTCCTGTAAGCCATGCTTTCTGAAGCCCTCAGCCCTCTGTACAATCCCAGAGAGCATGGTCCTGGGCTAGGAGAGAGACTGGCTCCCAAGCTATGAGTTCTCATTCTCTCCCAACATCTATGAATACGCTCTGTGGTTTTTCAAATCAGCAGCATTAAGAAAGAGCTCCTCTGTGGTCCTTGGTGCTTGGGAACATATGACCCAGGACTTTGGCTCAACTCTATGGCCCAACATTATGAAGGAAGGAGCTGCAAGTGAACCAATATTGTCTGAAAGTTAAATTTCCTTTGAGCTTGGAAGAAGGGGGAGGGGGTCCCTTGGATTAAAATTAGCATAATTCATGCAACAAAAAAAAAGTGTTAGCAGCTGTACTGCTTTCAATACCTGAGATTCTTAGCCCAGGATTCTCTCTTTGCATGCACTTTGCAAGATGGGGAAGGAGAACTAGACTGAGAATCCAGGCATCATTTCAAGATGGGAAACCAGCCAAGCAGTACACCGACATATGTTTCGTAGTACAGAGACAAGTCTCCACGCTTAGCCATGCAAAGACTACTGATTTGATTTCAGAACAGAAGTTATTTTTATGAAAATAGGGAGCTTCTCTTATTTGGATTTTTTTTTTTTTTTTTTGTCATTTCATTTTTGTTCTTCCACTGCCACAGGATTAGAAACTATTTTCTTGGTAACAAGTCTCCTCTAACCAGTACATATTTTTTTCCTCAGAAGATGAAGTGTTGTCTTCACTTAGAACATGGGAGAATTTTATTAAAATTAAAGTTGAGTTTGTAGCGTGGAGTTGACCCTAAATAGGAAATGAAGGCTCAGTATTTGTTCTGTAGCCTTTATCTCAGCTCTGAGAAAGAGAAACCAAGGTGGCTCCATTCATCTCTGGGCCAAAGAAAGCACAATTATGTGAATGGGAAGCCACTGATGGACAGCACTTAACCAGAATCTCAGGCTTAATTCCAATCACCGTGTAGCAGGAGGCAGAGGGCAGACTATGTTCTTGCTGTGAGAACTCTTTTTCTACTTTCTTGTGGTTGTTCCAAATAGAGTAGGAATTCTGCAGAGTAGAATATAAATTCCTGACTACTAAGGCCAGTGGGTTCAAGAGAGCTGATTCATTAACAAATCCTCCTCGGGCACTAGCTCTGTGCCAGGTACTGTTGTTCTGGGTACTGATGATAAGGCAGTGAACAAAAACAGAGCCTTTGCCTTTGAAAGCTTAGAAATTAGAATAGGGAGAGAGAAAATCAAGCAAGTAAGTGCTTAGCATATCAGGAGGCATCACTTGTTATGAAGATAAATGGTGCGGAAGATGGAAGGTCATAGGAGAAGCACAGAAGATGTACAGAAATGTTTTAAACAATAGTTTTTACTTACTCTTTGAAATTCCACACGTGTATACTATGTATCTTGATTGTATCCCAGCCCATCCCTTCCAGTTATTCCCAGAACTCCCCCCAATACAGCTCTTTCCCAAGTCCATGTCATCCTTTAAGTTTTTTTTTTAATTTTTACTATTTTTAAGCCACTAAATTTAGTTAGTATTGTCCATATTTTATGGCTGTGGGGTCACCCACCAGGGAACGGACAACCTACCAGTGGCTACTACCCAAAGAAAATTGACTCCTCCCCCACTCCAGTATCCATCATCTGCCAGTAACTTCTTAGTGAAGGATGTAGCCATGGTAGATCATCTCCCATCCAGGCTGGAATTTTTAACTGGCTTGATTGTGTGCATGCCTTGTGCAGGTAACCACTGCTAAAGTTAGTTCATGTTACAACAACTATATCATGTCCAGAAGATGGCCTTTCACAACATCCCCAGCATCATCCAGTTTTTACACTCTTTCTACCCACTCTTCCATGATGCTCTAGGGTCTTGGTGGGAGGTGAGTTGATACAGATATCTCGGTCACTTATTCTCAGCCTTTGAGCAGTTATTAATCTCTGCCTTAACTGTTGCCTACTTCAGAAAGAAATATCTATGGCCAAAGTTGAAAGAAGCCCCAGTCTGTAGGTATAAGCACAAATGTTTAGTGGGAAGTTTGACAATGTGACTATTTCACAAAAACAATGACAGTAGATCTCCCCCAACCCCAGGATCTATGACCTCCTTAACCATGGGTTTTAACCATGTTTACAGTGCCAGACTGTAATTCCTTCCTATGGGGCAGGCCTCAAATCTCATCAAGAGAATGACTGGTTACCTCTATAACTAATCTTGCTATTATTGCCCCATATGAGTGTGTCTTGCCTCATAGGTCAATAACGTAACATGTAGGGGCCAGCACTGTATAAGACCATTGATGTCTTTTCTATCCAAGCAGCCTGCATAGCACCTTCCAGCACTATGAAAGCTAGCCATCAGGAGAGAGTTTATCAATTCAAGATTGATTTCTCTGTGCCCCATAACCAAAATGTGTAATGTGTATAGCAACAGAATCTTACCATCTACTGGGAAGCCAAGAGCAATAGCAATATAATTTTTTGGAGAGGATGCTTCTGGGGACTTCCTGATCAATAACTCATATATAGGTAGCCCACACTTAGCACTGAGAATTTCATTTAATAACCCATGTCTTCTGGGAAGAGCATTGTTCATCCACTCGGGGTACAAACTCCTTTTTAATTATATTTTTATTAACGTACAAACTAGTGAGTCTTCATAAAACTTCTTCAAACATCCTTGATTTTGGTTAACCTGCCCTTTACCCCCTCCCTTCCCCTATCTCTCTGCCCTTCACCCCACCCCCACTTATACCTTTAGCTCCAGGATCTCCCCTATTCTCTCATAACATGGTTCTATCATCCTTTCTTATTATAATTGTTACTTGTATTGTAAGATCATATATTCCCATACAGTTTTTTCAGAAAAATTTTGGCTAACTCTTCCCCTGTTCCCTTGTTTCTCCATCTCCACCATTCCACCAGTCAGACCTTCCTGTCCCCAATATTCTCTCTAGACTTCCATTTTACTTATCTCCTACTGCCCCCTTTCCTTAATGCATCCACTACCACAGGCCCTATTCTGATTTCCTGGCTCCCACTTGTACTCCAGATAAAAACACACAAAAGATTCAAAGCTAGAATCTACATTGCTGTGGCTGTCTTTCTGTATGTTGTGAAAATGTGTTGCTATGATTGATTGATAAATAAAACACTGATTGGCCAGTAGCCAGGCAGGAAGTATAGTATGGGTGGTATAAGCAGAGAGGAGAATTCTGGGAAGTGGAAGTCTGAGTCAGGGGACATGGCGATATGCTACCAGCCGCCACTGGCATGAGAAGTATAATGTAAAGTACCAGTAAGGCACAAGCCACATGGCAACTTATAGATTAATAGAAATGGGCTAATTTAAGATGTAAGAACTACCTAGCAAGAAGCCTGCCACAGCCATACAGTTTATAAGTAATATAAGTCTCGTTGTGTTTACTTGGGTCTGAGTGGAACTGGAGAAAACTCCAGCTACACTACATTTGAGAGGGAACATATGGTGTTTATTTTTCAGGGCCTGTATGACGTCAGTCAGTATAATTTTTTCCCCATTTCTATCCATTTACCTGCACATATCATGTTTTTATTTTCCTTTACAGCAAGGTAGTAGTCCAGTGTGTATATGTACCACATTTTCATTATTCATTTATCAGTTTATAGTCATCTATGACGATTCCATTTCCTATATGTTGTAAATAGATCAGCAATAACCATGGATAGAGGAGTACCTCTTCAGGATTATATAAAGTCCTTTGAGTATATTCCCAGGAGTGGCTTTATTTCTAGTTTTCTGAGATTGCTCCAGACTTATTTCCAAAGTACCTGCATCTATTTATACTTCCACCAACAATGTGAAAGTGTTCTCTTTGCTACATACTTGCCAGAATTTCCTATCATTTTAATTCCTGACTAAGGCCATTTCAACTGGGGTGAAATGGAATCTTAAAATAGTTTTAAGCTGCATTTGCCTAATGGCTAAGGATGTTGAACACCTTTTTAAGTATTTATTTGGCCATATCTTCTCGTGAGAACTTTCTTTTATATTCCAGAGCCTATTTTTAATTTGATTGTTTTCTTGATGTTGTTTTTTTTAAGTTATTTATATACTCCAGACACTAGTTAGATGTACAACTGACAAATATTGGGAACATTTTTTTGAATAATATTTGACCACAGATTAGAAGAAATTGAATGAGTAAACTCTTGAACATCTGGAAGAAGATACGTTCAGGCAGAGGAAACAGAGAGTGTAAATGTCCCCGTGAGTTCACTGTGTCCAAAGAATAGTTAGGTATAAACTGACACTGGAATGGGCCAAGCATGGGGAGAGAAGCCAAAAGCCACATCATGGTCCCTGGGTCCATCATGACAACACTGGATTTCAATATGGATGAAACAGAGCCATTGTATAGTCTAGGGCTGAGCAGCAGTGTGTTTTAACAGGTTATGCAGACCATTTGAGTTTCTTGGTGGATGGTACCAGTGCAAGTCAAGAGACTAGTCAGAGAGACATTGTGGTCATGGTCATGAGGATGAGGTGGCTTGAACTGCAAGGATGGGTGGAAGTGGTGAGAAATGGCAGACAAGCCCATCATGCTGGCACTGGATTTCCCTTAGATATTCTGATCTGGGTTGTCCATTAGGACAGTTGGCTTTGAGCCTGGAGCCAGAGCACCACTTATATTCACTAATGCTGACAAGCCTTTCACCAGTAAAATGGTAGGTGATGATAATGTCTCTTTTGTGGGTTGCTAAAAGTAAAGCACTGAATTTGACATTTTTGATATATCAATTTAAAGTTAGAAAGCATCTGATGGGTGTAGTTGGAAGGTTTCTCCAATCCTGCCAGGCCCCCGCAGTTCCATGGCCTGCTTATAAAATAATCCCTCAGAAGCTTATATTAATTATAATTGCTCGGCCAATAGTTCAAGCTTATTGCTGACTAGCTCTTACACTTAAACTAACCCATAATTCTTATTTATGTTTAGCCACGTGGCTTGTTAACTTTTCTCAGTTCTACCTTGTCATCTTGCTTCCTCTGTGTCTGGCTGGCAACTCCTGACTCAGCCCTTCCTCTTCCCAGAATTCTCCTAGTCTGCTCACCCTGCCTATACTTCCTGCCTGGCTACTGGACAATCAGCATTTCATTAAACCAGTGTACAAAAGTATTATCCCACAACAGATGGGTAGGCTAGGGAGATTGCTCCCTGCTTAAGCCCTGGCCACACAAATGTGAGACTGGGTCAAGATCCTCAGAAACCCACATAAATGCCAGGTCTGTGTGGCTACTCATCTGGAATTTTAGCCTCAGAAGACAGAGATGGGGATCGCTAGAGTAAGTTGCTAGCAAGACCATTATCAGCTAGCTCTGGGTTTGACTGGGAGACCCTGCCTCAATAAATAAGGTAAGAGAGCAATTGAAGATGATTCCTGATATCAACCTTGGGCTTCCATGCTTGCATATACCTGTGCATGTGCACCTACATACATGTGTACACATATACATGCAAAGAACATGAATACACATATGTACCACATATATGCATGCATGTGAAACATGAGAGTAAAAGACTTCTTATGGTCAATGTCTGGGGTTTTTGTGGGTAAAGCCCTTTGTTCTGAGCAACTATAGTTAAGTGAATGGTAATGGTTTCAACTGATAGAATGTTAACATTTATGATCTATGGACAATTGGAATTAAAAAATTGACATATACTGAGTATTTATTAACATAATCATTGACTTTCACTTAAAGTCATTTTTTTCTTTTACTTGAGAATTTGTTTTTCCTCTTGTAAAAACAACAGCAATCCTTATGAATTTCAAAACTAGTAATAAAAATTTAATCAAAACATTTATTAGGAATTGATATTTTATTTTTGCCTTATCTAATTCTTCCTGTATCTATCCTGTAAAAAAAATCAATCAACTCTGTGTGTGTGTTATACAACATGTATATAAGAATATACATATATGCATGGGTGTGTATAAGCACATGTATGTGTGTGTACAAGTGTGTGTTGAAGCCAGAGGTTGAAGTAAGGTATTTTCCTCAGTTTCCCTCCATCTTATTTACTGAAGCAGCATCTCTCTGAACTCAGAGCTCATGATTTGGCTAGTCTGGACAGCCAGCTTGCCCCAGAGGTCCCCTGTCTCCAACTGTTACCACTGGGATTGCAGATAGCTTACCACACTCACTCTGGGCATCCAAACTTCAGTCCTCACACTATTATGGAAAGTATTTTATTGACTGAGTTATTTCCTCAGCTCCAAAATCAGCTTTCCAACATAAAAAAAGCCTGACATGCAATTGTATAGATATTTATTTCCCTGACAAAAGAAATCTGAATGTCAAGTCAGGATCATTTCAGCTTTTGACAGTCACAACCAAGCATTTTGCAGGTGCAGCCCTGTGCAGCAAAGCAAGGGTGCCTCTTTCCTAACCACAACAGCTTACCACTCCCTCATTATGTAGCAGCAGCAGCTAGCACAGATTGCCAGAGCAAAGAGGTCCATGCACTCTCCTTATGTCCCACATAAGTAAAAAAATCTAGTTCTTATCTGTTGTGTGCACAGTGTCATGGTAGGGTTGCCAGTTGGAGACAATGTATGATATAAAATTGATTACTCCATTGCTAACTTAAATTATTAAATGTGTTCTTTCCCCCCACACCAGAGCCAAGAGGACCTCTAAGAGCATGATGTATAAACTTGCTATAATGCTCTACCATCTTCAAGGTCAGAGATGGTGATAGGATGTCATTTTGAAAGTTTTGAAGTACATACTTAAACATAACAGACTGTGGAGGCCAGCTCATCCAATCCTGTGGCCAACATCAGTGAAATAGAAGCTAGATTTTCTAGGCTTACAAAAGGTTTTCCTACTGTTAGCAAACATCTTTTTGAGCAAACCTATTGTCAAGAGTGCCCAGTCAATGAAAGCAGAAGTCTGGGGTTTCACAATTCTAGAAACTAAAGAGAAAATTGGGTGCTTAATGTCATGTTTCCTACTGTTCTGACAACTGCCTAAGTACCTAACTTATCCCAGAGAGGGCCACAGCAATGCCAGTCTAGATTACCATGCCTGTAAATCTCCCTTCCCAAGTTAATATAGAAGGCTTAGTGAAAAGTATGTTTTCTATGGAGTGCAATGGTCTTTCTCCTCTGGTAACCTCCCTAAGTGAAGAGAGTATCTGTCCCATCAGAGCCAAGAAGAGGACTCTAAGACAATCACTATAAACTTCTTGAAATGTTCCACAGTGTTCACATGCAGGTGGTGACTTAATGTTGTCTTGACAGCAAATGCCAGTAAGGATGGAGTGTCAGGAGAAATATGGCTGGTATGACTTGAGGCAAGGAGACAAAGGATCCAGATGTAGCAAGGCAGGATCTTTGGGTTAACAGACCCTACATACTATAAGAACACGAAGAATGTACATCATGCAGACTTCTGGCCAATGCAGGACAATAAGTGTTACCAGGAGTAAGTGTGATGTGACATGTTATCTCAGGGTCTGTAGACTTGAGTCATGAAGCATTCATCCCCTACCTGCTCAGGTCTAAGAAATCAAGCCAGATCAGCAGTTAGGACCTGGACATGGAAAAAAAAAAAAAAACTGGACCTTCCTACCAGCAGAGCAAAAAAGAGATTTTTTTTTCTGTTTCTCTTTTTTAATTGGACCAACACTAGAAAAAAATGTGCAAAGAAAAGAGAGGCTGAGTCTCAGGTCCAGAAGATGTTCCCCTTCCCCTGCTCTTCCAGTCTAACAGTGTGGACTAGTAGAGCCTACTGTGGGCGGAGAGGGGAGCTATGAATTAAATATGAGGTTGATGTTTTAAAGAGAGCATAGCTGAGTCTTAGAAAGTGTTTTAAGAATGAAGAAATTCAGCACTTATGGACTTGAGCTACCATAGCCCCGGTGGAAGCTCTCACTCAGGAAAATGGGTGGGACTGGTTCAA
The DNA here is from genome assembly GCF_049852395.1 of Peromyscus maniculatus bairdii. NCBI lineage: Eukaryota > Metazoa > Chordata > Mammalia > Rodentia > Cricetidae > Peromyscus > Peromyscus maniculatus. The sequence continues at coordinate 46,544,714 of NC_134857.1, forward strand.
AGGCGTTGAAAGCCGTAGGTAGAAAATGAAACCAGTTGGAGTTTATATCCTAATGAGTTAAGGCAAGAGTACATGAAGGAGGCATAGAGAAGGATGAGATCGGCTCTGACCCAATTGTTAAGAAGGTTTTGGAATAAGGGTGGGGCTTGAGTCTTACTGTTGAACACAGGGAGTATATGAGACTGGGAGAAAGGTGAGCCCTGGGAGCCAGGATGAGGGCAGCTTGGCAGGAAGCATGACAGCGCTCAAGCAGACATCATGGTGCTGGAGAAGTTGAGAGTTCTACCTCCAGATCTCCAGACAGCAAGAAGAGAGAGTCACTGGGCCTGGCTTGTGCTTCTGAAACACCAAAACCCACCCCCAGTGACACACTTCCTCCACCAAAGCCACACCTACTCCAAGGGCACACCTGCTAATTCCTCCCCAGTAGTGCCACTCCCTAAAGATCAAATATTTGAGCCTCTCATGGCCACTCCTATTTAAACCACCACAGTAGGCAAAGGTGTCCCTTAGGATGATAATATTCCATGCCCCAGGGGTAGGGCTAAGGGACCGTGACTTGTTACTCCTACATCTTTCTGTAGCCACATTTATTGACTATACTTCATCCCTTTTAAGTGTTTAAAGTGCTCAGTGGGTACAGCGTGGGACCTGAGGCGCTGCAGCCTATTGACAGCTTTTTACTTAGAAGGCAAGAGTCTGTGTATCCACACAGACAGTGGTCAGAGCTGGGGCAGCGTATTTGTGTGCATCTTATTTATGCTACTTATAGTTCTGCTGTTGTCTATGATTTTAAAAGACTCTGCTCCACTCCTGGAAATGGATTAGAAACTATGGTAATAGGGTGTTATTAGAATGGGTAGAGCTTAGTGCCATGTACAAATAAAGTGCTATGTTGATCCCATGTGAAAGCTGATAGTGTGGGTGCCACTCCCTGAGTTAATGGGTGACAAATACTGAAACCACATTTATATAGCAGATTTATACCTCCTCTGGTAAGAAATATGCGTATTAAACCTAAGACAAAAAATAAGGTCTTTACCTTGAGGAGACAAGTTCTCAGAGGTTTTAAATAGGACAAAAAGCAAACATTGGTGCTGTGGGATGTTCTGTATGTCCTGTGGGAGCCCTTCTTGGGTTCTTTGTGGCGTTACCCAGCAGGTTCGTATAGAGGATGATTAGGACCATGGGCCTGAGTGCAGGTGTCTGAGATGGTCTGCACTTGGCTGTGCTGGGGGATGGTCTGTATGTCAAGTTGTTCTGATTGATCAATAAATAAAACCTGATCGGCTGTGGCTAGGCAGGAAGGATAGGCAGGACTAACAGAGAGGAGAAATAAAAGGACAGGAAGGCAGAAGGACTGCCTGCCAGATGCCGCCATGACTAGCAGCATGTGAAGATGCCGATGGGCCACCAGCCACGTGGCAAGGTATAGATTTATGGAAATGGACTAATTTAAGCTATAAGCACAGTTAGCAAGAAGCCTGCCACGGCCATACAGTTTGTAAGCAATATAAGTCTCTGTGTTTACTTGGTTGGGTCTGAGCGGCTGTGGGACTGGCGGGTGACAAAGATTTGTCCTGACTGTGGGCAAGGCGGAAAACTCTAGCAACACATTGGTTTTTTGGAAGACCAGGAAGGGAAATTATAATAGGCTAAAATCAATAAAAATCTCTCCAAAGGATATGTACAATTTTTGCCAATTATGAACATGGCAAGTGTCTCCTGATGAGACTAAATTTGTGCTCCATTGAATGGTCAAATTCTACCATGAAGAACTAGACTTTGGGGCCCAGAGAGATGGCTCAGCAGTTAACAATGCTTGCTGTTGTTGCAAGAGACCCAAGTTTAGTTCTCAACACCCACAGCGGGTGGCACACAACCACCTGCAACTTCAGTTCCAGAGGCTCCAACTTCCTCCTCTGGCCCATACAGGTACCCTCCTGTGTGTACAATCCCACGCACAGAACATACACACACACAGTTTAGTTAAAAATGAAATTTTAATTGGTCATAATTTTTAGAAGGAAATAGTTGTTATGAGCTCATTATTCACTCGGTCCTTTCCCTGAGGTATGTGAACATTTCTCATCCAAAGATCATGTTAGCAGCTGCTCCTTTCAGCTCCAGGCCCCTTCTTCATGCAGCTCTTCTTTCCCATTTTCTAGAAATGGCCACAGGCCTGGCCCAGGCAGAACTATCCCCTAAGGTCCTGTTAATTAAGCTCATGAGTGTTTCTTTCCCTGTCTCTTGTCCCCTGCATTTTATGCTGGATCTTTTTGATCCACTTTTCTATGTCTTAGGAAATACTGTAGGCCTGATACTTCCACAGTACTAGTAACACACATTAGCTCAAATACATACACAGAACAGAAGCTCAGTGGGAAAATGTAAGCAAATTATAATTAGTATATTCAGTGTGAGAAGGGTCTGTGTCTTTAATGTTTACTGAATTCAATATTGAAAAGAACTGGTTAAAAATTAAAAAAAAAAGAGAGAGATTTGTAAGACATCTCCTCCCTCTTTTTATTGGCAGCTCTGTCAAGCTGAATAATGCTCCCCCACGATATCCAGGTCCTAACCCTTGCACTGTGAATGTGTGGCCCACAAGATTTGTAGCGGAGGTTCACTTAGAGATCTTGAATTGAGGAGATTATCCTGGATTATCCAGGCACACCTTCGTGTAACCACAAACATCCTCCCAGGAGTGAAGTAGAGGGAAATTCTGAGACAGAAAATGATTCACTGACAGCAGAGAGATGGGAAGATGTTCCCAGCTGGGTCTGAAGGGGGGGCGGGGGAGGCTGAGTCTGACAAAATGCAGAGGCACAAATGAAAAGACCAGGAAATGGTTCTCTGCTAATATCTCCTTGAGGACCAGCCCTGGCCCTCACCATAGTCCCTACTTTTGCCAGGTGAAACTGACTCGGCGATTCTGGCTTCCATGCCATGCAAAGTAATCTTAAGTTCTTTGAAGCCACCACATGTATGTTCATTTGTTGCAGCCGCAGGAAGAACCCAATGCAGCCATCTATCACCATGACAGGGCAAAAGTTACAACCCAGAAAGGAGAGGGGAGATGCTATCAGTGTGTGAGTGACCAGAGCTGGCGTGGTATTTGCAGTTGAGCCCTGCTCTGTGGAGGCCATCATGATTTCGGTGGGAAGCACCACTTTCCAATGCAGCCTGCCTTTCCCATCTGATTAGAAGCATTCCCCATCTCGGCTCTGTGTGTGTGTCCCTCATCAGCCAAGGACACGACTAGCTATCTGGTATATAACTGTCTTATGTGCTGGCCCAGAAGTGACCTCCTGGAGGCAAGGATCCATCTTCTTTCTTACTGAGCACCTGCCACATAGTGGGCACTTGGGAGAAGAGCTGGAAGTGAGAGTATAAAAAGGAAAATGTAAGTCAGTTTATAGACTATGTCAAGTCATACATAAAAAAAATGCAAAGGGAACTGCATATATACTATGTACAAGATATAGAGCTAAGTGTTTGAATTTATCCTCATTTAAAACTTCCAGTGGAATAGGTGCTATTACCTGTGTTTTATAGATAGGTAAATGGAGGCTCAGGGAGGTAACTCATCCAATATCATCCAACTTTCCTGACTCTATAGAGGCCAGCCAGAGAGTCATATACCTCACTACCTCCATACCATATGCCTGCCCAGCTAGGATGTATCACATTCAGGAAGACCAAAGATGAGTGGGTTACCTGCCCTTAGCCAAAATCTTGAATGTCAAAGACATCTAATGACTGATTAAAACCTGGACATAAATTAGTGCATGTGACAAATATATCCTTGATTCTAGGTAAGGGAACAAAGAATTAATTTCCCTTCACTGTTGTGTGGCTACATTTGTGACTTTCCAACAATCTAGAATCCTGTTAGCACAAGGCAGGAAGCTGATATATATGCTTTATCAATAGGAAAACTGAGTCATTACATAATTAAATGATATTTCCAGCATCAGACAATGAGTCAGAACTATGGGCAGAGGAAAGTGAGGACTTAATCTGGGGTGCATGGGAGTGCCTGCTTTTCCCTTCTGGAAGTTGTGGTAGCCAGCCTTGTCGTCGATGGGGGAGGAGTTTCCATCAGAAGATCTGTGAACATGTGGGCTGCAAACAGGACACTGTTAGGCTCCGTGTCGCCTCTACTTGGCAAAGTGATGCTCCCCAAATCCCTGCAGCTTCCCGAGAGCCCACCTGCTATCACCCCACAACTGAGAGTGCCTCGCTCTCTGAAGGCTCCCTGGAATTCTCCAAGGCCTGAGGCTTTGTGTATCAAGCACTGCTTCTCATTTTGAGAACTGGAGTCCAGAGTATTACCAAATACTCACCTCCAACTGATGGCAAAGAGCAGGATCTAGCTTCTCCCCAACCAACAAAAGCTTTAGTTTGGTTTTCATCTTTGTGTATTTATATCTCAGTGTAGCATAAATGGGCCAATGTAAGAAAAAAAGTTCCTTGTTACTTTTGGGTGGGATAAAAACCATTTTACAGAATATAACTCCAGTGTGCATTACCTGAGCCTCTAATGACGTGGTCATGTCTCATTACGTAGTAAATTGTCAGTGGTGAGTGAAGTTAAAGGCAGAAAAGCTGTTAAATAATTGAATAGGAATGTGTGGTCTCACTGTTTAGAACAAAGTTGTCTAGGAAAACAATAGTGGATACCCTGGCAAAAGTCTTTATCTTAGCAGAATGGCATTTTGACCTACAGACTGAATGATGCTTCTATGCCTCATATACAAAACACACACAGAGAAGTGCATATTAATACCATTAGAAATGAATATAGTCACCCTAAACAGCTTATAGCTACATGGCATTCATGTTAGTTTTATTTTTAAAAGAATCTTGCACAGTGAGTAGAAGAAGACCTTTTTCCTCTGACTATAGATGTTGAAATCAAAGCCCAGAGAACCAAATGGCTCTAGAAACCCAGCATCATCTAGCCACCAGCGGTAAAGTCAGGCTGCCTACCTCTCCTGGGCTGGAAGCCCAGGTCTGTTACAGACATCCCTACAGAAAACAACACAACCAAAGGCTATGTGCCATGCTGGTTAAGGCCTGAGCTGGATGAAAAAACAGTTCATATGCTGGCTCTGCCATTGATTACCTTGTGATCTTGTACAAGTCACAGAGCATGCCGGGGCTTCATTCTATTTCAATCTATAAAATAGAAATGATTGTACTAAATTATTCAGGATCCGGAAAATAAATGGCACATTCTGGCACAAAGTAATAGGAGGCGTCTAAGAGGGCATCAATGGGCAGAGTACACACAGAGCTAAAGGCACTCCGGGAAGGTTGGTAAATACCCTGGGGACGGCAAGGAAGCCCCATGTCTGCAGCCGTGAGGAGGGGCAGCAAAGTCCAGAAACTAAAATAAAGTCCAGTGGCTGTCAGAACAGGTCAGGACATAGAGCTGTAAAAAGATACACAACCCCGGGACCCCAAGAATAAAAGTGGGAGAATAGAACTACAAAGGTTTCATTCTCATCCTACTGTGGAATCCTAAGAAAACCAGAGAGCTTGAGAGCCTAAGGGTACGATCCACAGACGTAAGCTTCCAGGGCACAGAGCAGGGTGAAGATGGAGGGGGGGATGCCGGAAGATGTGCAGGACAGTCTGCAAGGACCACCTCACAGGGTCAAGTTTTGATGACTACGTGGGCTAAGATGGGAAGCCATTGGAACACAGCCCAGGGCATAGCATGCCTCCGCACAGGTCAGCTGTTGACATGATTATTTTTACCACTCTCCCAGCGTTTGGTGTGGTTTCAGCTGCAGGGAGATATTAATATTTCTAGACTCTTGACTGAAAAGAGCCTATTCTGATCTGGAACCTAGAATAATTATTCCTCTCAGAGTTGCAAAAGGTAGGTCAGATGTTAGAAGTTAATTCTATCTGCGTGACTAATCATAGGATTGTAAAAGGAACATGTATATGTATCTTTTAACATTACATCTGCTGATGGTGTAATTGAGACTGTGACAGGGTTTTTTATCGTGGCTTGCTATTTTCAAGCATTTATAACTTGGTTATGAAATTTTGCTCCAGCAGAATCTTGGCTACTATGCCTCAGCCTTTAGATTAAAAAAAAAAAAATTTAAGAGAAAAGCATCCTTTTAATTCTCTTTCACTTGGGTAGTGGAATGCTATGTGTGCACTGTGGGTGTAAGTGTGTGTGCATCTGTCCATTAATACATGTGGCTGTAGCTGTCTGTTCTGTCTCCTTTCTTTACTATCTCAATGCCATTAACCTTACCACTTTTAAAGGAAATGACTCAAAAAGATGAGTCACTTGCAAGGCTCACCCAAGGGAGAGAAAGACGGAAAAGGAATGGCCACAAGACAAGTGACTTGCCACACACACACACACACACACACACACACACACACACACACACACCACACACACACACACACACACACACACACACACACACACACACACACACTTTAGTATTTACTAGCCTCCACGTTTTTCACAAAGCCACTTCCCAACCGAGCCGACACATTCAACCATCACTGCAGCCACAGGCCTTCTGGGATTCTCTGGGAAGAAGAACAGTGATGGAGTTAGCAAATAGATGGCAGCACAAAGACAGGAACTTCTAGAATCTCGTTAAAGCCGAATCTCTTCCGGTAGCACAACTAATATTTTACTCAGGAAGTTAAATATTTGAGATACCTAAGACATAGGTAGCCTTGGTTATTTACAAAGCTAATCTGCGTCTCCAGACTGGAAAGCCTCCTGGGAGAACGGTTACAGAGGGCAGAAAAAGCAGCCCAGGGAACATGGTTGTGCTGAATGTTGTGCTGGGAGAATTCAGTCCAGTGAGAGATGGTAAAGCTGAAAGAGGGGGCAGAAGCTCTTCCTGTGGTGGAATTGTGTTCCCCAAAATATTGTGCACCCTAATAAACTTATCTGGGGTCAGAGAACAGAACAGCCACAATATTAAACATAGAGGTTAAGCAGTGGTAGCACACGCCTTTAATCCTAGCATTCCAAAGGCAGAGATCCTGTGGATCTCTGTAAGTTCAAGGTCACACTGGAAACAGCCAGGCATGGTGACTCATGCCTTTAGTCCCAGGAAGAATGGCTGGAAGCAGAAAGGTATATAAGGCATGAGGACCAGGAACTAGGCTGGTTAAGGTTTCAGGCTCTGGGGCAGCAGTTCAGCCGAGACCCATCTGGATGAGGACACAGAGGCTTCCAGTCTGAGGAAACAGAATCAGCTGAGGAACTGGCTAGGTGAAGAAGCTGCGGCTTGTTCTGCTTCTCTGATCTTCCAGCATTCACTCCAATAACTGGCCTTGGGTTTGGTTTTATTAATAAGACTCTTTAAGATTCATGCTACATCTTCCCCTTTCACAGATGCCCAGAGCTTGTGGTTTTGTGACACAGGTGAGAGCAGTCAGCATCATTTGATGTTGCAGGTTCTTTCAGGCATTGATTGGCTCATTCATTGATTCATTCACTGATTAATGCAAAAGGCCCTGAACAAAGCCTGTGCATTCAAGGCAAGTCCCAACCAGCTACATCGTCAGCCTGGCATATACTTTTAGAATCATGGATCTTAGGAACTCAGATCTGAAATAGAATCGATGACTGTCAAGCCACCTGGTCCCAACATCACACACTCAGATGTCCACAGGGCCCAGGCAGATAATGTGAATATCTATCATGGGCTTCATGACCTAGAGAGAAAGGTTTCAACTGCCAGCCTCAAACAAGAAGCTTTTCAGCCACTGCCACTTTGTTGAAGTGTTGACTGCATGCTGTCAGAGCTCATAATTTTCCAAGAAAACCTAGGAACCTACTAGAATTTTAAATCAATTCCATAATGGCATTTTTATATAGTTTTTTTTAAGTGTGACCCCAGAGCCTAAATGAGGTGTGGCACGCAGTAATTATACAAAGAGAGCTGTTGAGTTAATGAACAAGCAAGCACCATTTTTATGTCAATACTTGTAGATTTTCATAGACCTTTGCTTTGCCATAGTTTAGATAAAGTGTAAAGGGGAGCACACATCTGTGTATCCCAAACAAAACCCATCTCAGGGCTACAAACTGTTTGCTACTTTGTTACCTGAAGGGCTATGTTATCGTATGGGCAAGAAAACCAAAGACCCAAGATGATAACGATTTATTCAAGGGCCACAGATGGTTAATGGTGGAGACAGTAAGCCAGGTAAATAACCTCTATCTTCAAATTCCCTATTTATAGCATTTCCTTCTTCACACTTCTTCTGAGTGCCCTCTGTGGACTCCAGGTGTAGGCACTGGGTCCCAGCTACAGGGACATGCAAAGTCTTGGCTTAATAACTGAAGGTAATTAAGTCTATCCTTAGTTGAAGCTATTTGTGCTCCCCGATCTGACCTGTGAACCCCCTGAGGACAATGATATTTCTTCAAACACATTGTAAAGGTTTATATATTTCTTACCTCTCAGAATCTAACTTGCTATGTACTGAGTGCATAGAAAAGGTTGGAAACTGTGTTCTCCTTCCCTCAAGCATACTCTATTTGGGTATACCTTCCTTGGAAGTGAAAAGACACCTTATTTAGTGCACAGTTTTGGAGGCTATCATTCCAAGATCTGGCAGCTCCATCTTGTTCTTGGCTGAGCCAGTACAAGAGTGAGAAATGGCTGGGTGCAGATGAGGCAATCATGTGGCATTCACATAAACCACTCCTAGAACTGTAGAGATGGCTCAGCTGTGAAGAGCACTTGCTGCTCTTGAGGAGAACCTGGTGTCAGTCCTACCCTGCCCTACACACAGAGAGAGAGAGAGAGAGAGAGAGAGAGAGAGAGAGAGAGAGAGAGAGAGAGAGAGAGAGAGAGAGAACCATCTCTAAGTTCTGTTCTAGGAGATCTAATGCCTCTCTCTTCCAACCTTTGTGGGTACCAGTCACACACATGATGCACATACATGTATGCTAAACACACACACGAAGTAAAAAAGAAAAGAAAAGAAAAGAAAAGAAAAAATCCACTAGTCTCTCAAGAACTAAACAACTTCGTCGGACAACTTTAACCAGTTCCTAGGGCTAGGGCAATGCTTCAAGGGCCTGACGACCTTGCTCCAGGTCTCCCTGATAAAGTACCACCTCCTCCATAGCACCACACTAAGATTATGCCACCACACATAGGAGCGAGCTTCCAGTTTCCCCTGAAGAACACTTGGGAGATCCTGGAGGAAATCTAAAAGTGGAGGTAAGCCAGAAGAACTGCTCAGAACACAGGACCTCAGGGCAGAGGGGAGACTCCAAGAACGCAGCTGAAGGATCTCACACTTGTCTCTGCCTTTACCCCCTAGGAGGTCTGTTCAGTAGGATTTTCAAAACCTGAAAGAAGGTCTCCCATCCTTAGCACCTCACAGCTACATCGACCTCTCGGCACTGACACTCTCAGACTCGAAGACAGTAAAAGAGCTGAACAGGTCAGTGTGTAATACTGGCCAACTATATCCTCTTGCATCATTCTGAAGGAAAGCCCTATTTTCACGTTTACAGAGGATCAAACTCAGGCGGAGACTGATTAGCGTGTCACGGCCACACATTGGTGATTCCCACTGTTTGTGCACAGTCAAGACGACCCTCAGACTCTTAGCCACAGAACTATGCTTCCCACTCTGTAGCCTTTCCTCCCCTGCCTTCTAAGTTTTCTTTGCAGAAGATTTTACAATCCATACTTACATATGCTTTTCTGGGAATCCACATACCATTTATAACATTGTTTTAACATCAAACACACTCCAAGTTCCTAACAGCCAGAATACAAGTCAACTTTTGGGCCTCCAGTATGTTTACAGGCTAGACGCCCCCTCCCCTGGCCCAGATTTCATTTGACATTCTAGTCTCAGTCCTCTCTCTCTCTCTCTCTCTCTCTCTCTCTCTCTCTCTCTCTCTCTCTCTCTCTCTCTCTCTCTCCTTCCCTCCCTCCCCCCCCTCTCTCTCTTTATGGTTTTTCGACACAGGGTTTCTCTGTGTAGCTTTGCACCTTTCCTGGAACTCACCTGGTAATCCAGGCTGGCCTCGAACTCACAGAGATCCACCTGGCTCTGCCTCCCAAGTGCTGGGATTAAAGGCGTGAGCCACCACCACCCGGCGCCACATTTTAGTCTCTGAAGATGGTATTTTAAGAAGCAGAAAGTCAGGATTCTCTAACGTGTACTAGAATTTAAAAAAGTGGAGATCTGTCTTACACAAGGGCCATGTTTCAAAGTTAATGCAAAGAGAAAATCAGATATAGTCAAAACTCCCCTCAGAAATCCATCAGGCAGACTTCCTACTCCTGACCAGGTCTGCTCCACATATGGTTTCCTCTGCTGAGGAGCGAGTGGCTGTGTTGAGGGCCTGAATATGTCTCTAGCTTCAGGATCCCTTAAGGTAGCCAGAACTTTGTACACTGACAGCCAAAGGCATGGGGTCTAGCTGAGGGGCAGCAGGTTCTCCAGCTCATGTCCTCCGCTTAGATGAAGAAACCCCTTAGATGAAGAAAACCAAAAAAAAAAAAAAAAAAAAAAGAATGGTTTTAGTTATCTATCTCTTTTATTTTTCTAACTGCATTTTGTTGAAATGAAATATATTCAACTAATGATGGAACTGAACTCAAAACGAATCCAGCTGCCCTCGGTGTCTGTGGTGGATTGGTTTGAGGATCCTCTCAAACTACCAAAATATTTAATCTCTTCTATTAAATGGCCTATGCACATCCTCCTGTATACAGTCCCCAAATCATCTACCATGCTGCCTAATACAGAGCACTATTATATTGATGATGGGAAAGACCCATCTCAATGGTAGGCTGGCAGGATGTTCCCTGACATAGATTCTGGACTGAAGAAAGGAGAGATGGAGCAGAGCAGTAAACATGCATTCCTGGATTTTTGCTTCTTGACTATGAGACAATGTGGTCAGCTCCCTCGAGCTCCTGCCTGTTACTTCCCACCATGATGGACTGTAACCTGCAATTGTGAGCTAAACAAACCCCTTCTCCCTTAAGTTGCTTTTGCCATAATGTTTTATCTCAACAACAGGAAAAGAAACAAAGATGCCTGTGTAGCTTCTACCTTTGTTTCCTAAATTCGAGGGTTACAGATTGATGGCCTTGCCAGCAAATACAGATATAGCTAAGGGCATACATCTGAGTCTGGCTGATAGAGGATGCTACTGAGAGATAAGACATTATTCTTTCATTAAAAGACGATGCTGTGCGTATACCAAGAGGAACCCTTATTTGTATTTTTTTTTCCAAGAAGATGAATCTTTCCTAGGGCCTGTGCTTGATACTGTAATTGGCAGGTTGCTTGAATTAATTTCAGACTCACTCTCCATTATTTGGTTCCTAAATTTTTAAAAGTGACTTGGGCTCATTTGTGTGATGAGTTGCTTTCCCTCATGTAAGTCTATGTCATGTGAATCATTTGTTGAGTAAAAAGCCAGACACTAAGGGTATATCAAAGACTGGGGTGGGTAGTAGGTGTCCTTCACATTAAACCGAAAGACTTCTGTTCCATTGTGTTACTCTGGAAGGGAAATAACACATTCATTAAACATCTCAACCCCACTTCCATAGACTTGTATTTATTTACATCATTACAGTAAAACTTCAAGCCATTTAAAACTGTAAAGGGGGCTATGGAGATGGCTCAGTACTGCTCCCCAGAACCCACATAAAAGCACAAGAAGTATGGGAGTAGCTACCTATAACCCCACACTTCGGAAGTATAAACAAGGGATCCTGATATAAGCTGAACTTTGGGCCTCCTCCTGTACATATATGTACCTACTGCACACACATGCACACACACATGTGCAAATATGCATATACACACATACCACATATACTCATAGTCATGCAACAGATAAATTGTAAGGGTGGAACTCACCTGCTTATATACTCAGTTCATCTTCATTTGCCTGTACGTTGACTCTGATTTGGGATCCTAAATCTGTCAGACATTAAAAATAGCATTAGGGAAGTATTTTTTAAACTAATCCCTTGTGCATGTGCGATCTGTGGCATTCTTAAGAAAGAATTTAAGGTGTTCCTTTTGTGTGGTGGAAGGTCCAGTTGCCACGGTAACAGCTTTCTTGTGTAATATGGAGAGAAATGCATTAGGAGCAAGGCACATGGGCCTCCATATCGGGCTCCTGTTATTGGAGCTTGGGCAGCACTTGACTTTTCCTGATCCAGGACAATCATTCTGCACTTCAATAATAACAGAAACTTGCATATCCAGTTGAGGCTGCTCCACCCTCATGCTGCTTTAAAACAGCCGGAGAGGACCGCTCTGGAATCAGCTTTGAATCAGGTATCATGGAGGCAAAGTCCTCGTGTTTAAACATATAGAATGCTTTAGGTTATTTTTGTTCTGTTTTATTAACACCATCTTTTACACATTGTACTACTTCAGAATTCCAAAGGTCACACCGGACAATGGTCAAAACCAGAGAAATTTACTTTGTATTTTTCATATTTCCTTGGAACAACCAAATGCTTTCTGAAAATCTATGAAGAATGAGCTATACTTTTGTAAATATGAGTCAGAATTAATAGAAAAAAACTGCAAGCATCATCTAGATGCTGCTACATCAGCTTCTTTTCAAGCTGAATGGATAGACATGTGCTTTTTATTTAAATATTTCAAGTTCATCCTGTCCTTGACAACCATTTGGCTCTCTCAAACCTGTGGTAGGCCAAGCTGCACTTTCTAAATTAGTCTATATTGCGGTACACTTGAATTAGGAAGCATAATAGATATCAAAGTAATTTCTTTAAGACCTTGCTGTCTAGTTTCTAACCAGCACCAGGAAAATATTGCCAATGGATTAGTTACCCATGAACCAGTGGACTTCAGTGGTCATGGTGATGAGGTGTTTTGGAGAAAGCCTTGTTAATCCATACATGCATTCACTCAATGAAGACTATTAGCTACACACTTTGTGGTAAGGATGAAAACACAGTGTCACCCTCTGCTGTGGGAATCCATAACCCCCCTCCATCTTCCCTCCCTCTCTTATATCCTCAAGTTCAGAGCTGATCCTGAATAGGAGCTAGAGGCCAGAGGCCACTGTTTTCTGGGGTTTTACAGCTAACTTTCCCTGCATCCTCAGCCATGTTCATTTTACCGTGGCACTTTATCATAATGCCATTCATTCACTCATTCCTGGCATCTGTTATGCCAGAAGCTCTGCCTTTCTGAGATACAAAGTCAAGAGCACCCCCTGCTCTCAAGATATTTACTTTAGGCCCTTCTGCAACCCAGAATGTAATCTCAGAGAATCTTGTTTTCTTATCAAGCACATCCCACGTATGCTAAGGTTTTTTTTTTTAATTCTGTCACTTTAATGCCCCCCTCATACTTTCCTCCTCTGAGCAAAGTCGTGTTAGGGTGCAACTCCTAAAACCATGACACTGAGCTTCCTCTAGCTGAGTAAAACCACGGGCAAAAAGAAACACAACTGCCATTGATGGGGAGTGCATTTGTTACAATGAGAAACACTTCACAAGTATTCTTATTTAACTCTCACATAAGAGGTAGACAAGTGAGGTCCTGAGTAAACACTAAACCTCAGCATATAAGGGGGAAAGCTGAAATCCAAACTTGATTTCTCTTAGTCTGATGCCTCTACCCAAACTCTTAAAATTTGTATCACAATCATAATTGCTGTGTAGTGAGTCAGTCTGCCCTGTCCTTTTATATCTATAAATTAGTATATTCATATAAACATAGTTGCATTCCATGGGTGAAACACATAAAAAGATGTATTTCAAAGAAAAGATGACTTATAGATGCAATAAAATATGAATAAAATTAAAGACTTTCCTCTGATACTAGTTCCATATTTTTTAAAACAAATTTTATATGTTAACTAGTGTTTTATTTTTTAAAAGTAGCAGTGTTGGCATTAAAGAATGTAAAATTTCAGCAAAATATAGAAGACTAAAAAGGATACTGCCAAGCTTACGGTATACCAACTATGAAGGTTGGTGATTACTGAACAGTTCATGTATTTTATTGATAACTTCGACCTAATTAAGCCTATTGACTGCACAAAAGTCCTCTCACATTCAATCATGTAAGATGAGTTTCACTCTAAGGGTACATAATAAAGTGACATGAATAAGGGTCTCTGGAAATGTCAAAGCAAATAACTGCAGAACAGCCCGTTCTTGCTGCAGTCAGAAACTGGAGAATTGGGCTTCCTCACTCTGGTGTGTGTCCAATCTCACTCTCTGCTCTCCAAGTGTCTGCCTGCCTCTGTGTCTCTTGTTTGCTTGTTCCTCTCCTCCTTCTTGTGTTTTTCCTGTCACACAGGCTTTACTGATTCATAACTCAAGACTCTCTTGGCCATAGAATCTCCACACATCTTTTCAGCTCCAACCTACCTAACAGCTTCCTTTTCTCCCTCTATCCTGGACAAAAGTTCTGGGAGACATCATCACACAGACCCCGCTCTTGACCATTTTCTCTGTTTAGGCAGTCTTAATTGTGTCTCATAAGACCCTGGCAAATCTAAAGCTATCTCAGGCCTCTAGTGGGGCAGCCATACAGCCTTGGTGCTTAAGGGTAGGAATGGTGGGGAACAAAGTCCTCATTATAGAAAAATATGATCTCACATCTTCAATAAACTCCTCAGTGAGACTTTTTCCAAGACAGAGAGCTAGAAGTGTGGTTGGCACCATGACAAATATGCTTAATTTGCTCTACCACTTATTTCCATATGAAAAATTCCAAAGTTGCCCTAGAACACTAGCATGAACAGTTGGGCTAGTTGGACATTCTAACTGGCTATTTTCAAAGCAGACTGACTATAATGTTCTTATTGATTTATTTTTGGCTGTTTCTATCAGTTGCTAAAAGAGGGATTTTCTATGTCTTTCTTTGGTTAAATTGTTAAATGCATTTTGAAGTTTCCTTAATTCACTGGTTGTGTTTGTGGATGTCTGCCATCCTGCTTACTTATCATCTTGGCCTTATTTCTGATACGTCTCTTTGTTTTAAAGTCTACTGTGTCTGGCTTGGTGAAGCTTTTCCCATCCATTTACTTTCAACCTGTCTTTATATGTAGATTGCAAATCACAAAGACAGCCTATTTTGGATCTTCTTAAAAATTCATTCTAACAGTCTCTGACATTTAGTTGAAGTGTTTAGCCTGTTAACATTGGATGTCATTAGGAACAATGCAGAATTAATGTTTGCAGTGCATTTCTGTCTATCTTGCGTTCTATGTTCCTTTGTTGTTGTTTGCTACTGTCTTTGATTACTTGTGGGTTTTTTTTATTTAAATGAAGTGTACATTTTTATCTTTTGCA
Organism: Peromyscus maniculatus bairdii; assembly: GCF_049852395.1. Classification (NCBI taxonomy): domain Eukaryota; kingdom Metazoa; phylum Chordata; class Mammalia; order Rodentia; family Cricetidae; genus Peromyscus; species Peromyscus maniculatus. The sequence goes on from NC_134857.1 coordinate 46,560,061, forward strand.
ATTTGAGTTAATATTTTTGTTGTGAAATCTTTCATTAACCTATTTTTGAAGGTTTATTTATTATGTATGTAAGTGTTTTAGCTGTGTGTGTGTATGTATGTATGTACATGTGTATGTATGTATGTATGTATGCCACATGCATACCTGGTGCTTGCAGAGACCAGAAGAGGGCATCAGATCCCCTGGAACAGGAATGACAGCTGGTTGTGAGCTAGCATACATATGTGGCTGGAAACTGGACCCAGGTCGTCTGCAAAAGCAGGGCGGGTTCTCAGCCCCTGCGCACATCTCCTGCCCAAGTAAGTTATTTTTAAATTATATAACGAAACATTATCTTTACAAAAATTCAAATATTACAAAATTTATTCTTTTTATTAATTTTTAAAATTAGCATGCAAATTATTGGGTCTGTTATGGTGTTTTTTCCTGCCTGTCTCCTTCTGCTTTGTTTTCATTTCCCCCCTCTTCTACACCCCTCCCCTCGTCTCCTTGTCCTCGTCTCGGTCCCCTTCTTACCTGTAGTAGTCCCCCCTTTTACTTCATCACATACATCTCTTTGGCCTCTTTTCTCTTAGACCTCAGCCCTGCCTTAATATTGATTTCTCTCTCTCTCATGGTCCCCTTTTTTATCCTCCTCTCTGCCTCCTTCTGTGTATGAGAGAAGACACACAATATTTGTCTTTTTAGACCTGGCTTATTTTCTCAGTTTAATGATTTCCAGTTCTATCCATGTTCCTGCACTACCACAATTTCATTTTTCTCTATGGTCAAATAAAATTCCATTGTATGTGTACAACATTTTTTTATCCATTCATTTGTTGATGATGGCTGTCCTAGTTTTCTTTCTTTCTATTGCCATGATAAGCATCATGGCCAAAAACAACTTGGAGAGGAGATGATTTATTTCATCTTACAGAGCCATCATCAGTGTCAGGGCAGGAACGGAAGTAGGAGCAGAGGCAGGAGCCATGGAGATGATCTGCATACTGGCTCGCTTCCTCCTAGCTCACTTAGCTCTCTTTCTTATGCAGTCCAGGCCTACCTGCCTGGACTGGACTCCACCAGCAATGAACAGGATCCTCTATATCAACTAGCTATTAAGAAAATGCCTTACAGATATGGCTTCAGGCCACTATGATTTGGGAAATTTTTCAACTGAGGTTCCTCATCTGAAGTTTGTCTCTTCCCTGGTGACTCTGGGTTTGTGTCAAGTTGACAACTAAAGATAACTATAACAACAATCTAGGCTAGATCCACTGTGACTAGTAAAATAAACATGGATGTGTAAAACCCTCTATGATATGTTGACTTACAGTCCTTTGGGTATACACCCAAAAATAGTATATTTTATACTATTTTTAGTTTTTCAAGGAACCTAAATACTGATTTGCGTACAGCTGGGCCAATTTATATTAATACCAGTAGTATTTAAGAGTTCTTCTTTCTTTGGGACCTGAAGAGATGGCTGACTCAGCAGTTGAGTATGTACTGCTCTTTCAAAGGACCCAAGTTTTGTTCCCAGCACCTAAGTCACACGACTCACCTGTAATTCCAACTCTAGAGTAATACAATAGTTCTGGCTTCCAAGAGCCCCTAAACTAACTCTCTCTCTCTCTCTCTCTCTCTCTCTCTCTCTCTCTCTCTCTCTCTCTCTCTCTCTCTCTCTCTCTCACACACACACACACACACACACACACACACACACACACACACACGAGTTAAAAATAATTATTCTTACCCCATATCATCATCAGCACTTACTGTCATTTGTTTTCTTGTGAGCCACTATTCACACTGTTGAGATGGAATGCCAAAATAGGTTCCTTGTATCCACTCATCCTCCCAGCCCTTATTCTCTCTAAGGATGTTGAACACTTTTTCAAATACTTACTGGCTATTTATATTTCTTAATAAGAAAATTATCTATTCCTTTTATTAGTTCATTTATTGACAGGGTTGATTTTAAGCATTTAGTTTTGTGGTTCTTTACCTAGTCTAAATAGTATTCCCTTCTGATACACAGGTGGCAAAGATATTTTCTTGTTATGGAGTCTGTCTGCTCACTTTGGTGATTGATTTCTTTGCTGTACAGAAACTTTTTAGATTATCGCCTGTGCTCTTGGAATCATTTCCAGAAAGTTTTGTCTATGTCTATATTTTGATGTGTTTTACCTGTATCTCCTACAGCAGTTTCAGTTCTTACATTAAGATCTTTGATTCATTTTAATTAATTTTTACACAGAGGGAGACATGTGGATCTAGTTTCATTCATCCCCAAGTGGAGATTCAATTTTCCCAGTTCCATTTGTTGACAAGGCTCTCCTTTTTTTAATATACATTTTTAAAGCATGTTTGTTGAAGAATACATGGCTATAACTATTCCTGTTCATTTCTGAATCCTTCACTCTATTTCATTGGTCCATGTGTCTGGTTTTGTAGCATTATCGAACAGTTTTGTTACTGTGTAGTACAGTATGAGATCATGTATTATGATGCCTCTAGCATTGCTTTATTTTTTATGATTGTTTTGGTTAATTGGGGTCTTCTGTACTTTCAGGATTATTTTTCTAGTTTTGTGAAAAAAAAGCAGTTAGAAATTTTATGGGAATTGTATTGAATATTGGTGATGATTGCTCTTATAATGTAACCATTTATACAATGTTAATTCTGCCAATCCATGAGTATGGAAGGTCTTTTTTATAGTGTCTTCTTCAATTCCTTATTTGGTGACTTTAAGTTTTTGTTATGGAGATCTTTCCTCTCCTTCCTTAGGTTTATTTTTAGTTACTTTATTTTACGTTATGGAGCTATTATGAGTGTTATTATTTTCCCCATTTCTTTCTCAAAAATTTCATTATTAATATAGAGAAAGCCTGCTGATTTTTTGAATGTTAGGTTTGCATCTCACTACATTGTTTCTGGGGTCTTTTGAGTATAGGATCATGCCATCTGTAAACAGAGATATTTTGACTTCTTCCAGTCTTGTTTCTTTTCATTTCTTTCTCTTGTCTTATTGTTGTAGCCAAGACTTTGAGCACTATAAGACTCAAATAGTAGAGAGGGTGGAAACCCTTGTCTCATTCTGGGCTTTAGAAGAAATGCTTTCTGTTTTGAGTTTTGTCATACATAGCCTCTTTATTGAGATAACATTTTTTCTATTCTTAGTTTCATCATACTAGAATGTTAAATTTGTCAAAGACCTCTTTTATATCTATTGAAATGATCATGTATGTCCATTCCTTAAGTCTATTGATGAGACATATTGTATTGACTAATTTATGTATATTGAGCTAATCCTGCTTCCCCGGAATGAAACTAATTTGCTCATGATGTATGAGCTTCTTGGGTTTGGTTTTCAAGTATTTTGTTGAGAATTTTTACATCTATTTTCTCAAAGGAAATTGGTCTCTAGTTTTTGTTGGTGGTGGTACTTGTTCCACTTGGACATTATGTTAATGATGTCTTTATAGAACAAGTTTGGTCATATTTCTTCCCTTTCTATTTTGTAGTACAGTTTGAGAAGTATTGGCATTAGCTTTTCCTTAAAGGTTTGGTAAGACTCAGTAATGAATGAATCTGTCCAGTGCTGGGTTTTTATTTGTGTAAAGATTTGTTATTAGTGCTTTACTCTCATCAGTTTTTATGGGTCTACTTGAGTTCTTTTATCTTCTTGCTACAGTTTGGGTAAGTCATATGTGCCTAGGAATTCATCCATTTCTTATAGATTTTCCAAGTTTCTGAGGTATCAGTTTTCTAAGTGTTTTTTTTTTAATGACCCTTTAGATTCATTACAATTTGTTACAACAACTCCCTTTTTGTCTCTAATATCATGAATTTGGGTCTTCTCTGCCTTTAATGTGGTTAGTTTAGCTAGGAGTTTGTCAGTCATGATTGTCTTTTCAAAGCACCAACTCATTGATTGAGTCTTTGCATTGATCTGTTTCTATTCCTTATTGTCAGCTTTGGTTTTCATAATTTGTGGCCATCTACATGTTTGGAGTTGGGCTTATCCTTGTTTTTCCAAGCCTTTGGTATATATCATTAGAGTACTTATTCACAGTCTCTCTGATTTGTTTTAATGTCAGCACTTATAAAATTTATTCAGAATTTCTAATAATTTTGCTGTGACTTTCATTTGATCCTAAGAATTTTTAAAGTTCCTCCCTTGTTTCTTCAGTGTCCCACCATTCACTCAATGGTGCACTGGTTACTCTCCAAATATTCATGTGGCTTCTCTTGGGGCTGATTCCCACTTTTATTTCACCATAATCTGATAAGATATAAGAAATTATTTCAGGAGGGTGGGAGGAGGGAGGATAGGGGAATCTTTACATACATAACTGATATGTAAAGTTAAATTAAATTATAAAATTTTAAAAAAGAAACATAAAAAAGGAAATTATTACAATTATTTTATTTTTACTAAGACTTGCTTTGCATTCTATAGTGTGACTTATTTTAGAGAAATTTCTATGAGCTTCTAAGAGTAATATACATTCCAGAGCTGTTGGATAGAATGTTCTACATATTTCTGATAAATGTACATCTGTGTATATATGTATCTGTGTAGTGTGTAGTTTACCTCTGAAATTTCTTTGTCGATTTCTGGTTTGGATGTTGTGTTGGAAGAGGACAGTTGGGTATTATTTCTTGGTGTAGATTTTTGAAAATTTCTGGTGTAATTTTATTGAGTGGATTCACACTCTGCCTTTAAAGTTTATCTCATCTCCTTCTGCCTAATAGACTCCTAGGTTTCATCTCCTGATCATATCCCAGAGTTCTTCAAAGTTTTGTTCATACTCAATTTTTCTTTACATGTGTGTATTCCCTTGCCTATACTCTGATATTCTTTCTTTTGATTGATGTCTTGATTTTTGATTGATGTCTATTGACTATGTTCTCAATTGTGGTTTCTTTTTTTTTTTCAATTGACTCTATTTTGAGCATTTTTGTGTGATTCTTTTGCAGAATCTTAATTTCTTATGAATATTTCTGTCATGCTTTTGAATTTCCCCTCTATATTTCTGACCTTTCCATCCACTTTGCTAACATTGTCTGGATACTGAATTGACTTCCTCACTTCATTCATCTGTTTAATTCTTCTGTGTGGCCATGATCATTTTTTAATGGGAAGGTCCTGAAATCTTTGTCTGGGATTTCAGCTATCTCATTTCCAGTGGTTTCTGGAGTTGTGGGCTTATAGAGGTGTTGCTGCTGCTTGTTCACTCACGTTTTTGTCTTTTTGTTGTAGTTTATGTATCTGTTAAGTGGAATGTGTCTTTCCATTTTGATTTTTCCTTTTCCCTAGTCTTTCCAATTGTTTTTTTTTCCTTATGTGAATCTTTTTGGTGAATTGTCTTCACTTGAGTTTATGTTGTCAACTACTGTGTACAGGAAAGCAAACTACAATAACAAAAACAATGATTTGACAGCAATCTGGTTGTTAATATGGAATCAAAAAAACTTATATTCCAAAAGGGCTCATACAGAGACATCACGATATTTTCAGGGAGTCACAGTTTAGAGTTGTTTAGTTATTAGTACTAATAACTACGAAATAAAGAAATGAGAATAGGGGAAGGGGGAAAGAGGTAGTAGACTATGAATGAAAGTATGAGTTTGGGGTATGAAAAATAATATTTTCTAATAAGGAAAATTAGTCAATGAAGCTGGATCATTGAAGAAGAATGTGAGTGGCTGGAAACATCATAAAACAGAACATGGGCTCTGTTTTAGAATCAAGGAGTGCTGTGGAGTACTTTGTGGGCAGAATTATCGAACCTCGGAGGTTGGGCTAAGGTATCAAACTTTCCAGAGCCTACTAAACTGAGATGAATACTTGTGACGAACACTGTTTTTCCATCAGTGAGACCAAATCTACTGGATTTCCCAACTGCTGTGTGCCACATCCTGCATGGCTCCAGGGATTAACCTGACTGAGGCATCAAGAAAAGATAAACAGAGGAACTTAGAGAAAAACTGAGACTGGGTGGACTGGTCTCTGTGATGGAAAAGCTGCCGCACCCCAGAAGCTCAACGTGTTTATTATATACTGTTGAACAGGGAATCAGAGTTAGTGCATACAGATAGACAAGGTGGCAGTGATATTACATACAGATAAACAAGAAGGCAGCCTTACCTAATCTCAGTATGAGCAGTCTCTATAGGATATCAGTCTTCAGGCCATAAATATCCAGAGGGAGAAAGCTATTATGGTGAAAGCTAGGGTGGACATTTTCTGTACACATTATCAATATCTGCACAAGAAACAAAGGAAGGCTTGGCCATCCCTTAGAGACTCACTCTGGGGAAGGGTGTGGCTTTTCCATTTCCCTGTGGTTCTGAGGCATTGGAGTCCTTGATATGGCATGGCTGTGCTCATATCAAACAATACATATACAGTTAATACCTCACTTGCTCCTTACAGTTGTGTCATATTCTTGGCACATATGCCTATTATAATTGTCTTTCAGAATGTAAATATGATGACCTTCTATTTAACTGGGTCACTTCATCCTGTAGTTATGACATTAATGTCGTAAATAGAGCAAATTGAAATTACTTTTGGGTTGAGTTTTGTCATGTTAGTCTCACCACATTGTTGCAACCAGGCTGTCTGTCCTAGCTGTAGGCCATTGAGAAATCCAATAATCACGTCTCCTAGTCACAAAAGGTTCATTAATAATGTTGTTAAACAGAATTCAGAACAGTACAAAGCATGTTCTACAGCAGAACTAAAGATCTCCTGGGAGAAATTGATCTATAACTCAGTACCATACGAGTAAGTTGTTCAGTCAGCTACAAGCTCACTTGGTTCCACAGTCTCTCTGGGAAGTCTTTGTCCTGTTGGAATGGAAGGATTTGATATAACATTGCTGTAATCTCACAGTCCAATATGCCTGGACACCCTGCATCTGGCCATTAAAGGAGTCTTCCTATCCAACAATGCCTTGTTTTCTGTGTAGGATGTTTGAAGTTTAAACCAATTTTGTTTGGCCATCCCTTATTTTTTGTGGTCCTTCCTTCCTTTTCTGCCAGTGAACTTGAAATTTCCAATGACTAAAGGGAGAGTAGAACCAGAGACAGTGGTGAGCTGCACGAAATTGTTGATCGAAAAGAGGAAAGTCAATATGGTGAGAAAGAATTGGAAATACCTGGAAATCAGTCCGAGTTCTTCCCATCTTTCCTGCCTCTTACCCCACGTTATGTGGTTATTAGATATTGATAGTCCAAGCAGCAAAGCTGGAACAAGCGTGAGCATTAGATGAAGGGGCAGAGTGGGTCCTCTGCCTACAGCCACAGTCAAATAGAAGAAGGTAGGAATGGCCAAATTCTCTTTACCTTTAAACACCTAAGAAGACAACATCTAGGGATCTGCTGCGCAGCCAGAGCTCAGAGAGAGGACTGCCTTGAAGATGGACTTTATGTACCAATGGTATGAAGTGAGGATGAGGTAGGCAGTACGATAAAGATGGCTTCAATGTATCTCTCAGCAGCCATGACTCAAGGGGCCACAAAGAGCCATTTTTTTTGGTCATAGAAGAGTGAGAGAGAGTGGCTAAGATCTCTCAGACTCCCCAATAAAGTTCAGATTTAACCAAGAAGGAGAAAGCTGTGAGATGAAGGAAGCCATCTGACTATGGTGAGGGATACCAAGGAAGAGTGGCATGGGCCATCATAGAAGATTCTGGAAGGACCAGGCAAGGGATTCTCAACAGATGTGGACTCGCCAGTGACTCACCTTGGTCTCCAGTCAATCTCACACTTCAAGGCAGTCTAGAGCACACTAGATGAAGATGTAGAAGCCTTGTTCAACAAGAGCTTAGAGTTTATGATTAACTCTAGAGGGAGGCTGTGGAAAAAGAACAAGGCCCTGGGCTTGGCATAGGGCCCAAGTGGTAGAGTACTTAACCTAGCACACACCAGGCCCTGGGTCCCAGCCTTGGCACTTTTAAGGGGAAAAAAGAAATCCTGAATGAGAGTGGAATTTAATTAAAAGGAAGTTTAAAATCATGACATTTCACCTACTTTTTCTCAAATATAATTAGTTTAAATTTTCTGAAAATGAATCCTACAGGAAAATTTAAAAAGCCTTTTAAAATAAACGTTAGTATGTAAAATTCATCCCATCTGCTTTCATAATAAAAGGAGAAACCGTGAAAATGTGAACATGGGTCTAGCTCTTTGTGGCTTATTAGCAAATCTGTGCTGGGGGCTAGTTTTGAGTTGTCGCCTCTTTTCTCTGCCAGGGACATGTCTGCCCAGGAATCAACATCCGTCCTCCCAGATGTCAAATGTGCAGGGCTCAGTTTCCCTGTTTTGGAAAATTGGGACAGCTTTTAGTTGCTCTTTGGTAAGCCTCTGCTAGTTTCAGTCCTCCTAGGGACTCACCGAAGTCTCCAGGCCCTCTGTGCTTTGTAGCTAAGCCCCTAGGCATTTCTGTTTCTAGGTTACTATTAATATTTCCATGCACCTCATATAGTACAGCCCTTACCATTTATTAAAACTGATTTTAAAAATAAATAAATAAGAACGGGGCCCGGAGAGAGAGCTCAGTTGGTAAAATGCCCACTGCATAAGCACAAGGATTCAGGTTCGGATCCCCAGCACCTGTATAAACAGCCACCACCCACAGTGGTGTGGATACGTAACCCCAACACAGGAGTGGGACAGAGATGGGCACAGCTCTTGTCTTAGTTACTTCTGTTGTGCTACCTTGACAAAAACACCCATGGATAAAGACTCCAGGATCCCTTCAGTACCTCAGCTCTCATGGCTGCAAAACCAGAACCTCACAACAGTCCTATGTTGCCGGACTTGCTTTGGACCGCCAGCTCCCAAATAATAATATGGAGACTTCATATTAAGTATGAAAGCTTGGCCTTAGCTGAGGCTTGTTCCAACTAGCTTTTATAACTTAAATTAATCCATTTATATCAATCTACATTCTGCCATGTGGCTCTTTACCTTTCCTCGATACAGTGTGCATCAGACTTCCTCTGTGTCTCACTGGTGAATTCCCCACCTCTCAGATTCTCCCCAGAGTTCCTATCTCTGCCCAGAAGTCCCGCCTATCCACTCTTGCCTAGCCATTGGCCATTTAGCTCTTTATTAAACCAATCAGAAGGTGCCTTAGCAGATGAGGTAAAACAGACACATTTTCACAGTGTACAAAAAGATTATCCCACAGCAGTCCTACTAAGAACTTCTGCGAGCTTGAGGCAAACTACACTTATCCAAGTACACAGTGGAAAAACAGCAAAAGATTGGGCAAAGTGCAGTTTCTGATGAGGAAAAGGTACTATCAAGAGTAACTATGCCAGAGCCTGAATGATCTCCTGGCTTGAATTTTCTCCACCAAAACTTCTTTCAAGTTCACAGGACACAGGCACAAAGAAGCCAGAGTCTTGACTAAAATATCACACAAATGGCCCGTTCCAGTTCGTGATAGCATCTCTATTCTCCTCTGAGCTGGACTCTATTTCTCTATTCTCATGAGCTGGACTTTCACTGTCTTCCTATTTTCTCAGCATTCTCATCTTCCAGGCTCCTACCAGAGTGACCTGTTGTTTTGCTTTCAGCACACTCGGGCTTTTTTAAACCCAAAATACCAAACTCTTTTGCACTTCACCCATAAAACAGTTCCAAAGGTCTAAGAACCACATGGTCAAGTTTACCACAAGAGCCTCACTTCTCAGTCCAATCTCCTGTATTAATTGCTTTTCCTGGGCTGTGATAAAGTACCCTGACAAAGAAACTATTCAAGGATTTACTTTGACTCATAATCCATGAATAGAGTCCCTCATAGGAGGAAAATCAAACAGCAGGAGCTTGAAGTACCATCCATACTCAGAACAGAGAATTGTGAATGTTCATACTCATCTAGGACCCTCTTTTTTATGTACTCTAAGACCCAATTCCATGGGATATTGTTGACCATAGGTTAGGTGAGTCTTCTAACCTCAATTAACCTAAACTAAATAATTCCTCACAATAATTGCCTCCTTGGTGACTCCAGATCCCATCAAATTGCCAGTCAGCAGTGACCATCACACACCTGAAGCTCATTAGCCAGTAGCCAAGCCAAATCAATGAGCTTCAGTGAGAAACTTTGTCTCAAAAACTAAGATAGAGAGTAATTAGTATACACCCAGGGTCAGTCTCTGGCCTCCTCATACATGTCCATACACATGCATACACATGAGAAAGTATCTACAGAACCACACATGCACACACAGAAAAAGACACATAAAACCAGCTATGTTCAAGACAAGCCTCATCCTGAGTGTAGCCCTCACCTTGTCCAGGAAGATGTTACTGCAGGCAGGGTACATGGGCTTGGCCCTGGGCTGTGCTGGAGAGAGGCCACATCCCTGTGTCAATACTCAGTCTTAGGAAACCTACTGCTGAAGAGATTGACTTGGCTTTAGAAACAAATGCCTCCTAACTATTACTTTACAAACACGGAATAGCATCATTTATTAAGGTCTTCCCATAGTAGAGACTTGATCTGTGTGGGCATGGACCTCAGAGGCAGTTAGAAAGGGCTTGAGCTAAGAAAAGGAAAGAAATGGAGGTGATTCTTGTGAAGATCTGTGGTTCTGTCACTGGACGGAGGTTTGTGTTGGCTCAGGAAGGAGATTCTACCATTTCATGGAAGAATGTGAGGGATGTACTCAGCAGTTAATCTTTTGTCTTTGTTTTTAATTCTTTTGTTTGCTATGAATCCTCAGCTCATCTTGAACCCACCTTGCAACCCAGGCTATCCTCAGAGCATTGCAGCCCAGGTTGTCCTCAGAATTCTCCTGCCTTGGCCTAGTTCTGGGGTTGTAGGCATAAGGACCACACCCAGATTAGGAGTCACTTTTTAAAGCTACCCATCCAACACTTAAAAACATCATCATTTCTTAATATAATTTTTTAAATATTTTAATATATAGGCACATGTATGATTTTTATATGAATGAGAACATGCATAATTTTAATGTAAGATATATTCTTTATTTTTGTGGGATTTTTATTATTTAAGAAATGTTGATGACAAAAGATAGTGAACATTTTCCTTGTGTGTTTGCTAATGCCTAATTTTAGCAAAATAATAGCGAGCAACCTAACAACCTACTTCCTTATTATTTTAAAATATTGAAATCCTAATATCTGGAAAATTGTCTGGGTGAGGGTCCTATGGACCATGATTTGGAAGCAGGGATCAAATTCCTCAGGTAGTCTTTGGTTCTAAAATCCATCATGATGAGACTAAGAGGTCATAAGAAAGGAAGTTGCAACTTGTAAATCCAGTATAACTTGTAAATTCTCCCTGTTCTGGTCAAGATGCCTGAGTTCAGGGTCCATGGCTGAGCTGGAGTAGAACTTGTGTTGCTGGAGAGCTTCTCTCCAGGTCCCACCAAACCCCTACAGTCCCACAACCCACATATAAAATAATCACTCAGATGCTTATCACTTATAAACTGTATGCTGTGGCAGGCTTCTTGCTAACTATTCTTATATCTTAAATTAACCCATTTCTATTAATCTCTAAGTTGCCACATGGCTCGTGGCTTACCGATACCTTACATCTTGCTTGTCATGGTGGCAACTGCCTTCCTATTTCCTCTTTTCTCCTCTCTGTTAGTCCCGCCTATACTTCCTGCCTGGCCACTGGCCAATCAGTGTTTATTTATACAGAGCGATATCCACAGCAAACTTGCCTTTGCTGTTCTATAGCTACCATGTGAGCTCTGCACACACTAACTTAACTTAATGAGTTGAAGGAATGATGCTGTGGGCTTGTCATCACCAAGACCTTGCTGAATGAAGGGGTCACCTTGGAGTGGCTCCTTCCTCTTGGATCCTACTTGCAGCATGGGCTTCAGAGTCATACAAACCTGGGGCAAAAACCCCTTCCCCCTGGTGAGAGTGATGAGTTCTTAGGTCTGAGTCTCCGTTCTTGCAACTCTGAAGGTAAAGACAGCAGCGTGAATACACCACAACTGTAGTGAAGTTAGGTGAGAAAAAGTAAATGCTGTCACCTGGATCAGTGCCCAGCAACTAAGATCTCCCCTGTAAATGTGGGTTAATCTTTAATTTTTAAGCTTTTCCCTTATACGAATAGAAAGAAACTATGCAATAGGAAATCATGGCTCCTAGATTTTACACATTTTAGCCTCATTCATAAAGCTTCATCCACCCTGTTTTTGTGTTTGGACAACTTGCTTTGAAATCACATGCACTTAGATGCAAACCTGTAATGGGAAGTTTCTGTCCCACCAGCAATTCCCAAATACCCAGCAGCCGCTTCCCAAATTATTACACAGAGGCTTATATTAATTATAAATGTTTGGCTGATGGCTCAAGCTTATTATTAACTAGCTCTTTCATTTAAATTAATACATTTCTATTCATCTATTTATTGCCATGTGGTCCATGGCTTACTGGTCCTCCAGCATCCTGCTTCTTGGTCAGTTGGCAGCATCTGTCTCGACCCTGCCCCTCTTCCTCTGAGTCCTACTTTGATTCTTCCACCTAACCTTATCCCACATTGCCATAGGCCTAAATCGCTATATTATCAACCAATGAGAACAATACATATTCACAGCATATAGAAGGCCCATCCCATGGCACAAGGCTTGAATCTGGAATCCCACCTGAATTTTCTATGTCCAACTTTCTCATATCAGTACTGTGGTCAGCCGTTGCTTATCCCCTAATTATTTCTTTGATTCTAGTCCTGCACCCTTCCCTGAATGCATGGTAGAGCCTGCAGAGTTAGTCCACCAAAATAAATCCCAAGGGGGCACAGAAAGAAATCAGAGCACAGGCTTCCTTGCTTGAAGGATAAAGTCCCAATGGCCTTGGTAATGGATAGAATGCTGCAAGGATCTTGCTTCTGCTGGCATCTGGTCTTGGTTTCCTGCAGATTCCCCTGGTGTGTTAATCATCTTTCCATCATTGTGACTAAGCACCTAAGAGCATCAACCTAAAGGGAGGAAGGCTTTATGCTGGCTCATATTAGCTCCATATTAGCTCCACAGTATATTAGCTCCATTGCTTTGAACTGGGGTGACACAGGCATCATGGCAAAAGTATGTGACCAAGGAGGCCTGTTCAACTCAAGACAGCTAGAAAGCAGAGAAAGAAAATGGTCCCCAAACCCCCTTCGAGGTAATGGTCTGTGTATGAGTTACTCCTCTGCGGCTGTAATAAACACGTGACCAAGGTGACTTATAGAAGGATGGGTTTACTTTGGCTTGTGATTCTAGATATTAATGGATCATGGCAAGGAGCCATGGCAACAGCAGTAGGCATGGTGTCTAGGGTAGGAAGCCGAAATCCCACATCTTAAATCATAAGCAAGAAGTAAACTGGAAGTAGGTGAGTGCCAGAACGTGGAATGGAGTCTATGTTACTTATGGTTTCTGTTGTGATGAAACACTATGACCAAAAAGCAAGTTGGGGAGGAAAAGGTTTATTTGGCTTACACTTCTATTTTACTGTTCATTAAAGGAAGTCAGGACAGAAACTCAAACAGAACCTGGAGGCAGGAGCTGACGCAGGGGCCACCAAGAGGTGCCACTTACTGGCTTGCTTCCCATGGTTTTCTCAGCCTGCTTTCTTATAAAACCAAGGTTACAGAACCACTCATAATGGGCTGGGCCCTCTCCTATCAATAACTAATTAAGAAAATGCCTTACAGCCAGACCATATGGCAGCAGTTCCTTAATTAAGGTTCCTTCCCTTCAGATAACTCTAACTTGTGGTCAAGTTGACATAAGACCCGCCAGTAGATAATCATGTGAGGAGATTTCTGTGTGCTTGTGAGAAAATAAGACAAGAGTCCTGGGACCCTGGGTTCTTCAAAAGCATAGAATTGTTCTTAGATGACGCTGCTGTGCCCTTCCCAGATGTAGCAAATAGGAGTGAGTTTACAACTGACTATATGCCGCTATGGAAAACATGTTTTTGGCTCATGCAGCTTGTCCACCATGTGCAGCTTGTCGCCTGCCACATTTGGCTTGTCCTTGTGATTATACACTTTACTCATGTGACTCCTCTTAACTCTCTGAGTGTACACTGCCTAATGCTCCGAATAAAGATGACTGCTGCATGAGACTTTAGTCTGCCTCATTTACAGTCTCCATTCTCCAGGCCCCATCCTTTCCCTGGTAAACAGGTAAGGTTTGTTTTCACTCCCACAGCTGCCCCACCCCTATCATGTCCTTCCTCTGCATCACATCAAGCTCTCCCAAACAGTTCCATCAACTAAGACCAAGTGTTCAAATGACCATGGAGGACACTTCTCATTCAAACTACCACAGCCAGAATGACTGAACTCCCTTCAAGTTAGTCTCATATCCCAAATGGTCTGCTACCACCGATTAGCTCCATAAGCCAAGGACCAGGCATCAACACATAGGTCTTTGGGAGACACCCTGAATCCAAACTATGGTACCAATACAGTTTTCTATGCCCCTATGGCTTTCATCTGCCACCCCATCAACCTAGGATACCCCTTTCCTGAAAAACTCAACCTCAGTGTAAGACCCTCTTTGGAGTGGCTTACATATAGCACCCACCACCATGTGGCACAGTCTTCGCTTCTCACATGGTACTTATTATGTACATCTCTGGGCTTCCCTAAACTGTGAATTCCTCCTGGAAGCTGAAGGCTCTCCTGCTGTTTGCCTCGTACATACTAAAACACCCAAAATTAGTTTTAAAAATTAGTCTATCAATGTGTGGCTATTTTCTAGGTCCCCAGGTTAGGAATTACTGCAAGAGATAATCATTGTAGGGTGTCCAGGTTTGGGAACATGTCAATGGGCAGCTGGCATTGACACAGTTCAAGGAAGAACTTTCGCTTTTCTCTTCACCATCAACATTTCACCTGCTGTCATTGTACAATGTGAACAGTGCTGGCTGGGAGGAGACTGAGCATTTGCTCATTTAGCCCTAGCCCCACATGCCTCGCTCTTGATCTTGTGGGTCTCCAGGGACACATGGGTGAACAAATCTGCACACAGCCTAGCCGAGAGGTTAACTGTGGGCGGAAGCATCATTTTAACTTCTGTTTGTGTTATTATCGTCTACCCCCACAACTAGCCTATTTCTGTCCAGACTGAAGCCCTGCCCGTTTTACTTACAGTAGCCTGTGTCTGCTGTTGTATTCGTCACTTGTCCCATTGCTTTGATAAAATACCCTGATGAAACCGGGCCTTGAGACCACCAAATGCACCACCTATAGCCAAAAGCTTCCTATCTGAGCATACGAGATGCCAGGCTCTGTAAGAGATACAACAAAATAGCACTGTATCAGACAAACTCTCTGGTTTCACCCACCCACTCCCCCATTCCCCTTACATGCACACACACACACACACACACACACACACACACACACACACACACACACACCTGTGGGGCCAGATGTAGCTTTTTCATCCTTCATCATCCATTCTGACACCATTTCCATGGCCATTCACTGTCCAGATCACACAAAAGGATCTTCAGTAACAGCCAAGACAACGATTTTATAGGTGGACGTTCCAGCTGCCTTTTCAGGAGCTCTGTGATGATCTCAACTCGTAAGTCAAGTCTGTGATTGTGAGGAGAGGAAATGGGTTTTATAATGTGGGACCCTACCAGGACCTGTTTTACTATTTAATATAGGTCATCTTTGGTGCTAAGGTAGTGGTCGTGTCTTCCCATTGTGCAATAATGGGATATTTTACTCATTACTATTTCTTTTTGAGGGTGTCAGACTCCCCTTGAATCTCCCACCCCTACTACCCTCTGGGTTACATGAACAGTGATTTCTTCATTCTATGATTAAAACAGAAAAGGTAAAAAGAGAAACCCTTCCCTATTTACAATGCAGAAGTCTGGAGTGCCTGAAATTTATTTTTATGTTTAAATATATCTTATGGTAAATTCAATCATCGGAAATACCCTTTGGTACGTGACATACAGCAATTCCTTTTTGTAAGGTTAAGTGTTTACTGGCATAGCTGTGTATGCAGGTGCACTGTGGTGGTTAATCTTCATTGTCCACTTGACTGGATTTAGAATCACCTAGGAGACACACTCCCAGGCCTGTCTGTGGAATTGTCCAGGCAGAGTAACTAGGGAGACAAGCATGACAACCCCATGAGCTTGGGTCCCAAGCTGAACAAAAAGGAAAAAAGCCTCCTGAAACTAGTTTTCACAATGTGGACAGCCATCTTATGCTCCTGCCGCCGGGCTTGTCCACAAAGGCAGACTGAGTTCCTTCCTAAACTATGAGCCAAAGTAACCTTTCTTCCCCTGAGTTGCTTTACCAGGTATTTTTCTCAGCATCAAGAAAAGTAACTGATACAAATACATATTAGACTGTTTAGAATACCAAACCTACATGATAATCTATAGGAGCAAAACCCAGCAGCCAAGCATTGACCCTCAAATATAAATCTAGATGGTGGATTGAGACATGTAGACCCCCTCAGATGGCCATTCAAGTTTGGGCTGAGTACCAAGAAAAAGCAATGATTGTCATTTCTTACCTGCATCCCCTCATCCACTGAGGAGGATTCCCAAGTGACCACCCACCCACCCACCCTAACAGCTTTGCAGTGCACATCACCATGCCTTACCACCACACAATCCTCTCAGTCATATACTGTCCCCAGCAAACACACAAACAAGGAGTGTGCCTGTGAGAAAGCCCCAGCCTCCTTGTTTCCACATCTCTTTTTCTCTACAGCACCTCCATCACAGGCAGTGCTCAGGGTCAGCCAGGGAAGACCCAAAAGGAACTGAAATATCTAATTAGAAAGCTCATTGCTGTACTCTTTCTCTGCTGTCCTTTCTACCCAAGGAAAGCACAAAGGAACTGAAGCTATTTGCATGATGTCTCATGCAAAGATGTTGAGCCATATGCCACTGTCCCCAAGGCCCTCTTTGATAACTATTGCTGATGACTTTGTAGTATCATGACACTGAAACCTCCATTCATTAGTGATGATCTCTAAACATTCTGCATGCCAGTATGTTCACCCCCAGAGTCTCTGTGGCACCCATTTATTTCCAAGTTCCAAGTTATTTGGCTAAGCAGCAGACCACAGGAGCTTTGTTAAATGCCTGTGCTTGGAGTCAAGCACACAGAGATTCACATTAACTGGTTTGAGGTGGGGCCTGGGCATTAGAATGCTGTAAAGTTCCCAGTGTTTCTAATGAACAAGACAGGGGACCACTAAAGGGCTCCAGGAGAGATCCAGAGGGCATCAATTTCCAAGTTCAGCTCTCTTCAAGATGTACCCATCACCCTAAGGGGCATAAAGAGCATCTCTCTTGATCACATAGGTGAGTGTTCAGTCCTGAACATGAATCATTAGATTCAGTGAGGTTTGCATATAGTCTTCTGCGTAATACAATCAACCCAGACCTCTGCATTATCACAAAGAATCAGGTTAGTGCCTTGTCCCAACCTCATGCTCAGTTTACCTTCCTGGTAATGAATTTAGGACTTCCTTCGTGGAACAGAGTTTAATGATGTCTCCTCCAGCTGATGTAGCATTGGAGTGGATATCTTTTCTATGCCTTAGACCAGCAGTTCTCAACATGTGGGTCACAAGCCCCTTGGGGGATGAATGACCCTTTCACAGGGGCCACCTAAGACCATCAGAAAACAGATATTTACATTATGATTCATGACAGTAGCAAAATTACAGTTATGAAGTAGCAACAAAATAATTTTATGGTTGGGGTCATGAAGAACTGTATTAAAGGGCCAAAGCATTAGGAAGGTTGAGAACCACTGCCCTAGATCAATATTTCTTGGACTCTTACATGCACGTGAATCATAGAAAGATTTTTAATGAAGTGTAGTATATGACTCAGTAGATCTGCAGGGGTTGTCCTCCTTGTCAGTTCCCACATGATGGTTGCTACTAACTTACTCAGGGTAGGCTTTGGCACAGCTCTGCTCCTGACCAGTGATGCCCTAAGTGATGGCTAGAAGCTGAGGACAATCCCTGAGCACCTCTGAGCATTTTAGGATGTTCAGACTCAGAGGACTGGAGTGTGGGGAGAGGGAGTGCTCCCTGATAAAAGAAGCTTCCTAACAAACTGGTCTTACCTCGTCAGGGCCTGGAGAACATCTCAGCTTATGAGAGAGTGTGAGGGTTGTCAGAAAGCCTCAAGTACATCTCCAAGTTGGGGTCTTCCCTCTTAAACTCCTCTTGGCCGACTTTGAAATCATCTTTGACAACATCAAAAACATCATGGTTGAAGCATCAGCAACTTTAGGATTGGTGTTTAATAACCCTGGGGAACCATCACTGGTGATTATATAAAACATTTATAGTTGCATCCATAACATCTATTTTATTTAAATGTATGAATCAAGAAATAATAACATATCAAAGAAAACAACTTCTAAGAAGGAAAGTTTGACTACTTTTTTTTAAAGTGTGTAATAATATTTCTACATTCTTTAGGAATTTCATGTGTTCGGTCAATACACTTCTCCCGGATCCCCCACCACACACCGTCCCAGCTTCATGTCATTTGGTTTTATAACCCACAAGCTACAACTCATGCTGCCAGTAGATGTGGGTTGAGCAAGGGCAAACTACCAACGGCCACACCCCTAAAGCAAACTGACTCCCGCCCTAGTAACTATCAACTGTCAAGAGCTCCTTCCTTAGTTAGGAGTGAGGGCTGCTAAACAAGAGGGTGTTTTCTTGAGGGTGTTCCATTGAGAACCTGGTACCAGGCTGGTGGGAATGTGAAAAGTTACTTGTATTACTACATTTTTATGGACAAAGTCTACTGTTGGCGGGAAGAGATCATCAGACCTGTGACAGAGCACAGCAGTGGCATTTGGCTGCTGAATAATGAGGCTAAGCAGAGAGACAGAATAGTAGCTGGAGCTTTGGTGGTTGGAGACATCTAGCAAGAGTTTGAGACAAGAACTCTTTACCAGTGGATTTTGAATGTATAGTGTCTGGATATTTTTTAGCAATCATAATTTTAATTAGTGACAGAAAATGAGAAAATCTGGTACGTGTGTGAGAAAAGGCAAGGAAGACACAACAAAGCAAAGGGAAGAGCTTGTGTGGGCAACAGCAGCTCCTACAGAACTTGGTGAACTGAAGGGAATCCAATTTGTTCAGCTATCTTGTTGTGAAGGGCTTTATGTTAGGTGAACATCATTAAATGTTATTTGAACTACTAACAGCATGTTCTTGCCAATCGTGGTCTAATAATCCATGTTCATATAATTAATTATATTGTCTGGCAAACAAGTCTTGTAGAAAATGCATAAAGGCAAATATCAAGCAAGCAGATACCTTAAGCTCTATATGTCATTTTTTAAACAGATATGAAAAAAAAACTTAGAAGAAACAACATCATTCGCATATATGATTTGCTCATGTGTATGTAGTCTGGACAACTATGATCATATTTAAGTCTAAGATGACATCAATTGACAAGACCATCCTATTTCTAGACCTACAAGGCAAAGTTGTAAATCGCTGAGAAGACTGGCACGTGGAAGAAAAAGCCAGGGACTCTGTAGCTGGCCACAGTTTTGGCCCAAACTGTGAGCATGGCGCATAAGCACTCTGCGACTATGTGCATTGGGTTTCTTTTCTGAAAACAGCTGTTGTGAATCTCAGCACCGCTGTGAGGATTAAATAATGCATGTAAATGGTTATGTTTGTAGTAGGTGATCAACCAAAGCTAGCTTCAATAATCATCAAAAATTAAGGAGTCAAATGTGAAATAGTCTAGGGGAAAATGCTGAGTTGATTAATGTTATGGAAACACATGTCTCTGTCTTCTGACTGCCCTGTATTAATTGAGCAGATGAACTTCCAGCAGCTGGTTTTCAGACATCTTCTTCATTCTGTTCTGTTCTTGTCCACATCAGCAACATACCATCTTAAAACATGCCAGTATACTGATCTGTAAACAAAGACTCAGCTTTCTTTCAGAGAAAGACACAGACAGAAATACAGAAGATAGAAGGGGAGAGAAGGGGCAGGGAGAAGGGAGGGAAGGAGGGAGGGGAATGCAAGAAAGGGAGGTGAGAGGACTTATATTTTCTTCTCAGTGCACATTGCTTACATGGTCATCCTAGGCTATTTGTCAAAAATACTACATTACTTTTCCATTTCTATGCTAAAACACCATGACCAAGGAAATTTATAGACGAGTTTATTTGGGCTTGCAGTTCGAGAAGGATAAAAGTCTATGGTGGCAGAGCTGAGGCGTGGCGGCTGCAGCAGGAAGCTGATGGTTCACATCTCCCAAGCAGGAAGTGGGGAGAGTTTGAAATGGTAGACTCTCTAAACTCACAGGGCACACCTCCAGTAATGCATTTCCTCCAATAGGGCCACACCTCTGAAAACTCCCGAACAGCACCATCAACTGGGGACTGAGGGTTCAAGTACCTAAGATTTGGGGTCCTGGAGAGATAAGCACCAGTCACGTCTAACTTGCTGAAATGAAAATTCCGGCTCCTGGCAATTGACCCTGGCTGCTGAGTTGAGGGATCTGGTTGAAAGGCTTGCACCCCCTGCAGAACCCTCAGAATATTTGAAGATGTCTTTGTTGCATGGTTTCCTCATTGACTTGGAAGGATCAGGCTTGTGCACTTTCATATCATAAGAGACTTCAGTCAGCATTCATCACAGCATTGCATTGCCTCTGTGAGAAGGCATGTCAAATCCGTACTTAAAGAGTCTAGAAGCTTCTATCCCTCCAGTTGTTTCACAGGTTCCCATGACAACTAATTGGGAGATTTCTGTGTAGCATTTTTCTTTGAAGCATTATTTTCTAGCTAATCAAAGTTGTGATTTTTCTCAGCACTCATATTATCTTTGCACACTTTCAACTAGCCTGTGCTTTGGTGAGATTTCCAGGAGAGACTGTTTCCATGCTTTTAGGATGCATCTGTCAGGAAGAATCAAGGAAGTTAGAATCCAAGGATGGTGCTCAGGGTTCTTGTTCTTTCTGTTTGTTTTTTTAACAACCATATCAGGATCATCTAACATGGGTCAGACAGTGTTCCAGACTGGGGAAGGTAAAGGGAACAGGACATATGGAACCTCTTTGTCCGAAAGACAAACCGACAAAAACAGGCACATTAATAAATGAAAGAGGTTATGATTAAAAACTCAGAGGGGGGAAAACAATGAAGGAGATTGAGACAAAAAAATACAAAAAGAGCTTGGGTGTGTCAGGGGTATGAGGGCAGATTGATGCTAACATGTTTAACTCGGGGCCTAAACTGAGCAGCTAGTCAAGGGTCAAGAAGACCATGCAGACAATGGACAGAAACTGCAGAGGCCATGGGTGGGAGAACTCCTGTAGAGGAAAGAGACTAGACCAGGGGTTGGACAGCCATCCAGACAAGAGCTGTCAGTGGCCAGGTTAGACCAGGGGCTGCAGAGTCAGAGCAGTAGCTGATGTCGACATGAACTTTGGAGATGGGGCTGGCTTACCTGAGGAGGAAACTGGGTGCAAGAGATTGAGAAACTCTCTGCTCAAGTTTCTAGTGTGTGCATTTGGGGACAGTGATGTCCTTTACTGAGCCAAGGAATAGGGGTTCAGAGAGAACTATGTGAGTGTTCCAGTGAGGCGTGAAATACCTGCACCACCCCAAATGAAGCTTCAGACAGACTGCTGTGAGGTCTGAAGCTCACAGGGGGAAGGGGAGGTGGGGATGTCATCCAGTCTGGTGACACCTCTGGGACATCCTCCTCCTGAATCACACTGTTGTTGAGCTGCTGTGAGTGCATCTGATCCCCAGGAGGCATCTGATCCCCAGGAGGCATCTGATCCACAGGAGGAATGGACCTAAGACCGGGCCTCCCCTGGTGACAGTAATGGAGCTTCCCGCCTTCACACCCGTTCCTGATGGGTCTCTCCACTGGAAAAATCTCACTCAAAAATTGAATACTTGGAAGGATGCTTTTTATCCAACATCCCCTCCAGACCAGCCATGCCCCTGCCTCTGCACAAGGCCCCTAAAGGTTGAATGGTTTCACTGACTGGTACTATCAGCTTACAAGGGACATCACAGGAAACCACATGATGACCCTCCCTGGTCCTTTGCAGCTCATAGCTTCTGTTTGCTTGTTGACAGAGGAAACGGGGGCTGAGAAAGCCTGTGTGATGTGCTTCATTTTGAGCTCCTGAATTGTTAAACGCTGCATTGTGTTGCACTGAATACCACAGGTGGCAGCCAAGCTATAGGAACTGTCCCATTTGCCTGACGGAGGTTACTCGGAGGCATGATGAAGAGACAGAGAAATCTGGAAACCCTGTGCCTGTGATATTCCAGCCACTGGGGACTGTGCAAGAGCCACCTTCCTGCCTCTTGCCGGCAGCACACTGGAAAAGGCTGTCCGGAAAGTGTCCCCTAAAACTACAGCTCCATAGGACAGCAAACCACAGGTCCCTGTTCAAACTGCCCTTGGCTTCCCAAGGACCTTCTAATAAAGCGGTGGCTCTGAGGCCCTCGATGGACGCCTTCTGCCCCAGCTCCTGCTTCAAGTCTCTTGTGCCTGCCCTGCCCCTGGCACTGGCTTCCTACAGAGGGGAGTCCACAGAAGCAGGCTCTTCCTTCCCGGCTTTGAGGACGGCAGCAGGAGCTCAGGGCTTAGAAGAACCAGAGGGTTGAAAGTTCTCTAGGGAGCATTGCCAGAGACGGGGCAGAAAGACCGTGAGAGCCAGGCGATCAGGGAGTTTGCTGGGAGACTGGGTCTCCTAGTGATGTCAGGAACTACACCCAAAATGTCTCGCCAACATGACCTCCCAAGTGTGAGCTAAACAAGGATGACACCAACGAACACGCCAAACTGGAGGGAGAAAAATCCTGTGAGGCCCCAACCCTACTCAGAGAGCTGTAAGAAACCGAGGGGAGCTTGGAGCGGAAGTGGTCTTCCCCAGGGAAAAGTACACCAACTGGATGTCTAGTCTCAAGTGGTCAGCCCTGAAAACATATACAATTAACATTATACAGTATATATATATATATATGTGTGTGTGTGTGTGTGTGTGTGTGTGTGTGTGTATAATGTGCATATATAATATATATACATCACATGCATATATGCATGCAATAACAATTAGTGACAAAAGAGTTCATGAATTTGAAGGAGAGTGAGGGGAGGTATGTGGGAGGTTTGAAGGGAGAAAGGGGAAGGGAGAAATTTTGTAATTAAATCATAATTGCAAAAATTAAAAAACCAAAACATTCCCTGAGGAGCTGGAGATGTAGCTCAAGAGTAGAGTGCTCACATAAGAAGCCCAAGGCCCTGAGTTCAAGTCCCTGCACCAGTCTCTGAGAGAGATGCAGAGGGTTCATAGCAAGCTGGTGGTGAGTGAGCAGAAATCGAACATGAGGAGCTAGTGGAGTGAGGGGAAGAAAGCCTGTTTGTGATCACTCGGGAGGGCAAGAACAGCAAAACCTGAACCGGAAAAGCCTCTGAGGTCCTTTGAGAGATCCCACCACAGAGCCAGCAATCTTCTGTTGCATTCCGCTACACTGCCGTGACTTGTATCCTGTCAGTCAGAGAAAGAAATTAGCAAGCAACAGGACAGCTCTGTGACAACAGCGGGAAGCTGGGAGTCAGGGCACATGCAGGTTTCCTGGGAACAGGCAGAGAGCTGGAGACTTGTGAACACATACGGGCTTGCCGTCAGTGCCACACGCCTGGCTGAGCCGCAGTCTTTGGCAGCCACCTGATGTTAATTAAAGCTCCAGTCTAGCTCCAGCCTCGCAAGCTCCCACTCTGGTATTGCTCATCACCCCCTGATTCCCTTTCACGTTTAAAGCCTCATTTGGGGCCTAGCTGATAGAGCAAACTTTTGAGTCACACACAGAATGTCCCCAGCCCTTTGGAAGTGGACAGGCCTGGGGTTTTGGTTGTTGGAGAAGCTCCCCTCTCCCCACACCTCCCTTAATTGCCCTCCTGACAAATGAGAGGCCCTGGGAAAGCTAAGCATCTCACTGCACCAGCTGAGCTGAGTGAGACCTGTGATGTTCCTCATGCCTCTGTGTCTGAGCTCATTCGTTACTTCTCACCCTGTGGCTCAGGAGTTCAGTGACTTTCCCTGCCTCTTTCTGAAGGATTCCTGTGGTGCAGAGGCAAGTTTGGGCTGAACCACTGTTGTTCCCATTCAGCCTTGAGTCTCCCTCAGTGCTGATCTAGTGATACCCTATTCCACCAATGGAGTGTCCTTGGGTTCTCTGCTACCCTCTTACAGCATGTAGTCTCTGTGCCACATTAATGGCCTGCAGAACTCTGGGAGGCTCTACCAGGCTCAAACCCACGGTGAGGAGCAGGAAACTGAGGCTGTGGTAAGAGATGGAGACACTGCTGTCATCCTGGGCCATGATGTGCGCCTCACCTCCCCAAACAGGTCTATGAGAGCATCTGCCAGTCTCCCTCATCTATGGCTCCTCTTAGACTGACATCAGTGCCAAGCTCTCCCACTTGCCTCAGGCCTCTCCTTTTCCCCTCTGAAGACTGCTTGCTGTCCAGAATCCTCCTCACATCAGATCACCAATCCTTCAAAAGCCACCTCCACCCAAAGCTCTTCCCTCCAAGTCTAAAGATGAGCATCTGTGTATCTACTCCACGTTCTCTTGATGTTGTGGGCTGCTCAGGTGGAAAGGAAAACATTCTCTAACAGCAGGAGGAAAGCTCTGGACAGAGGATACAACTTTTCTGGGGAGTAGTCCTTCCCATAACCAGGTGACCTTCACAAAGCCCTGCTGTCTGTCCTGCCCTCTGACTTGCCTCTGCCTCAGAGTCCTCAGCAGTGTGTAGTTGGCTCCATCACCAAGCCCATTTGTAGGCTGCCCACCTTCAAAGAGCTGATACTTCCCTCCAGGAGCACACATGGCCAGCTGGCCCAGCCACCTAGCAGCATGGGGATTCTGCACCCCCACCTTCAACAAAGCTCTTTGAAGGGTCTAGCACATGTCCAAGAGGAGAACCCTGCTATGTACAATTTGTTAGGCAATTCACCAAATATAAAATTATGTCACAAGTGGAAGCATGCCGGTTAGTTTCGTGTCAGCTTGCTACAAGCCAGAGTTGTTTGGGAAGAGGACTCTCAATTGAGAAAATGCCTTCAGAAGACGGTGCTGCAGGCACATCTGTTGGGCAATTTCTTGATTAATGATTGATGTGGGCTCAGTCCACTGTGGGTGCTGGCACCCTTGAGTTGTGTAAAAAAGCAAACTGTGCAAGCTATGAGGAACAAGACAGTAAGCAGAGTTCTTCCATGGCTTCTTTATCAGTTCCTGCCTTGAGTTCCTGTCCTGACATCCCTCACTGACAGAGTGTGACCTGAGAGTTGTAAGAAGAAATAAATCCTTTCATCATGTTTTGTCACAGCAATAGATAACCTAATGGAGACAAGAAGCAAAATCATTTGAGTGCATAAAAGTCTAGAGCAGTTGACTTCATTCTCAGTTCCATTGGTGGTTGTTTTTTCTCTGTTTTGGGGAGAGCCTGCCGCCTAGCTCCCAAATAAATCACACATGGAGGCTTATTCTTAATTATAATTATGAATGCCCAGCCTTAGCTTGGCTTAGTTTCTAGTCAGTTTTCCTTAACTTATCTCATCTACTTTTTGCCTCTGGGCTTTTCCTATCCTCTTACTTCTGTAAATCTTACTCTTACTCTATGGCTTGCTGTGTAGCTATGTAGCTGGGTGACTGACCCCCAGAGTTCTCCTCTGTCTCTGGCTCCTAGATCTCTCCTCCCAGTTTTCTCCTATATATATTCTCTGCCTGCCAGCCTCACCAGTCCTTTCTCCTGTCTTGCAATTGGCCATTCAGTTCTTTATTAGACCATCAGGTGTTACAGACAGGCACAGTAACACAGTTTCACAGAGCTAAACAAATGCAACATAAAGTAACACATCTTAAAATAATACTGTACTATATTTCCCACTTTTGTCTAAGTAAAAATAAAGGTTTTAACTTTAACATAGTACATAAAACAAAAACAATTATGAAATAAGAATTAATTTACAATATCCAGACCATTTACATTTAGCAAATTCAGAGAAAGTACTCTATCATCCATCCATCTTAGTGACGCCAAAGTTTTATACATAATTTACTTTCTATCAAAACTAAAGAAAAATACAACTGTAACCATTTAGTCTTCAACTCCATCAAAGACCAAGAAGGATGTAATATTATCTAACATCAAAGACATTTGGCTGCCTGGAAAGTCTCCCAGAGTTCCTCTGCAATGTTGGGGCATCCATCTTTAGCCTACAGGTCTAGAGTATCTTGCAGACTTTTCTATGAAGCACGAATTTTGGACTGTCCTGTCTTGTTTTGGCAGAGTTCATTAGTCACTTTCCTCCGTGTCCTGCAGGACAGTTTTATTAGGTAAACTACAACTCATTTCTCCATTCCTATCCTCTTTCCTTTGGTTTTTTTTCCTTCTTTCATTTCTCAAAATCTTTTTGAGTGTCTGTATTTGCCAGGCAGCATGTTAGGTGGCAGACAGAGAGGGGGCCTTAGAACCAGATCTTGCTCTCCTGATGCTAACAGAAAAGAGTGAAGGTGGTGTTACTAGTGTTGTAGGCTGTATTGATGTGCATTGCTGTGTCACTCAAGTCTAATGGCATGGGTTATTTGCTGGGCACCATCCCTGGGAATTAGGAATCCAAGTGGGACTTAGCTCAGGGTATTGTCATAAAGCCAGTCAAGATACTGACCTGAGCCATCGGCATCACAAGCCTTAACCAGGGAAGACCCATTCCTAAACTCCCTGGGATGCCGTCATGCCTTGTCTCCTCTCTGACTCTCAGTCAGAGGCCTTCCTCAGTTCCTGCCACATGAGCCTCTCTTTAGAGATGCATACAACATGGAGACTTGCTCCTATCAGAGAGAAAAGAGGAAGGTCAGCAAGAAGGAAGCCAGCCTTTTGTGACCCAATCTCATGGAACAGCACTTCTACTCAACTCTATCAGCTCAAATCACGTCACTGATAACAGACCACCTTCAGAGGGAGGAGACAGCAGGAAGGATGAGTGCTGGGAGGCCAGGATCTATGGGACATGTTATAGGCTCCCTACTGTGGCTTCACTGATGATGTCTCTAATGGCATTTAAGACTCAAATCATCTAGGCCAAAAAGAGCAAGTTAAAAACATCAACCATCACTTCCTGAGGATGTAGTGAGGAGGGTGATAAACTACAGGAGGATTAGAAGGAGCCCAAAGACAGAATAAAAAGGTCTCATTGTTCCTGGGTTCCTTATTGTCATTTGTTTGTCCAAAGGTACATCTTTATTACTCTGAAAACTGAAATAACTCCATCAATTCAGTATAACCACAAATATCCCCACCCCAAACAAGAGCTAGATGAGTGCCAGGAGGGGTGGCCTTGTTCTAGAAAAACAAAGGTAATACAACATGTGATGACCTAACTTGACTGGGCATGTTTTCTATTCAGCTGTCCAACCGATAGAACTTATAACCTTAAGCATACTATACGATGTGCACAACATCCAAATGAAAGATATCCATTCAATAATCATCTATGTTAATATTTCATTACAGTACCAAATGTGAGAGATCTAAGGCATCCCTAGCTGGTTGCCTTGAGACATTGCATTTGAAATGGCATGAATGGATATCCAGTCTGTTGGGCTTGATTTGTAGAAACTCACATTTCACTGTGAAGATTAATAATGTATCATACAGATGGATTCTGAAAGGCAATTTGTTTAAGATTTTTAAGAGTGCATTACTACTTGTACCAGCATTTTTAAAGAAAAAAAATTGGAAATACCCAATTATTTTATAAAGAGCATCGATTGTTCACCAAGAATCACTTATTCTAATTTACATAAATAGATAGTTTACCAAAGAATCCATTATTCTAATTTGCATAATTTATTTACCAATGTGGAAACGGGAGCCACACCTTGAGATTCTAACTGTCTTGCATCATTAACACAGTGGCCACTGCAGGCCCTGAGGAGACGTCCCAGAGCAGGAGGCAGAAGCAGCCATGCTGCCTGGACGGCTTCCTCCTCACAGACACTGTTGCACACGCTCCCTGGCAGAACAATGGGCCTGCGCGCTGACCTGTCTGGAATGCCACGGTTAACTGAGACACTGAACAAATGTTGGGACAAAAGCAAAACAAAGCCAAAGCACATTTAAACCTCAAAAGATGATTATATTCATGGCTAATGTCATCAGTATCAGTAACCTCCTTAATCAAAACTCATCTGGTATTCAATATAACGTCCATATTCCTCCATATCCACACTCAAGCCTATTTGAGGAACTTGATTTTCAACCCTCAGACTCTGAAATTTTGTCTTTCCCCTCCATGTAGCATTTACTCTCCAAAGTTTGGAGTGTCACACGAGAGAAACGATGGCTCCAGCCAGAGCTCACTTAGGAGTACATGGGACTCTGTCTCAGCACATCACTTAAGAGTGAGTGGACAATCTTTTCACTCGGCACAGCCAGTTTCCAATGGGAACGCATCAGGCAAGACAGTGACCCTAAAACAAACCGATTCTATTTTCATTTTGAAAATACTATAAGCTTCAAGAACTCGTTCAAAGGTTAGTTGACACTACTCCTTTGGTCCTGGCAGGGTCAGAGATCATCTGCCCAAGATGCTGATGGAACAATAGAGTCACACAGAGGGATGGGTGACATACCAGTCAGGTACTAACTAAACCCAACTTTTCTGATTTTCCCACACTAAGTTTTTCGTAACCCCCAGAAGCTCCTAGTTTTCAAATTTAGAAATTCTCAAAGCTCCCTTTCTCTGGGTTATCTGTGCAAACAACACAGCAGAATGCAGCACAACTGGAATCTTCAGTTGACTTGGGGCTTTATCATCACCCACAAAGCACACTTCAGGTTCCTCCAGAAGTTTCCAGTCCTGGCTGTGCAATAGGGAAGTGTCTTTTCCCATGATAGCAGAAGCTGGCTGGAAAAGCAGAGTTTCTTTCAACCTTCCATCATTGACTGAAATGCTACAGCGATGGGACCTGCACACAGGAGGAGAACTCTAGAGTCAGTGGATCTCAGGGGGAATCCCCCGTCTTGGCGGCTCTCTCTCCATCTGACAGCAACAGGGAGCTCCTTGAACTTCCCACTCACTTGGCGGGATGCCCTGGTGTGTTGTGATGTTGTGGGTGTTTCATTTGAGGTGATGAAGGGGAAGAAACAAACAGTCTATGGCCGAATCGTAATGAAATAAGAATGTATGCGTGAGACTGTCACATCACACACCCTCCATCCACCCACAGAAAACCGACTCACTTACCAAGCTCAGATAGATGTTTGCTGCATCCTAATACTAATGTTGACATTCCCACAGTGGATGCTTTGCTGGTTGAAGAATGGATTCATGCTGCCTGTAGCTAGGACCTTTGAAATAGAAATATGGACAGATTAGCAGTTATAATTTTTCAGCTAGGGGAATACGGTTTTTCTTACGAAACACTCAAGAATTCCATTTCTTCTCTTTTGTACAACGATGTAATATTTAAGAAACAGTGACTCTCAGTTGCATACAGCTTAACAGGTTTACTATTTTTCTTCATGCAAATTCATGTGTTAAAAAAAATCACCAAGACCTATTTGATGCCTGAACTGTTGTCTCAATTTTAGTAAGAGTTTATTATAAATCTTAAGAAGTATAAAAGCAGTACCATCCAATAGAATACACTGAAGCTGCATATGTAATCTAAAACTTACTAGTAGCTGTATTTGAAAAAGTTTTAAAAAATGTAAAATTAAGTTTAATAATTGTCTTAGTTCCTTTGACATTGCTGTGAAGAGACACCATGATCTAGGCAACTTATAAAATCAAACATTTAATTCGGGGTTTGCTTACAGCTTTAGAGGATGAGTCCATAACCATCAAGGCAGGGAGCATGGCCCCAGGCAGGCAAGATGATGGAGCAGTAACTGAGCACTCATATCTTATCCAAAAAGTGGAGGCAGAGAGAGACTAGACCTAGTGTGGATCTTTTAAATCCTCAAAGTCCATCCCCAGTGACACACCTTCTCCAGCAAGGCCACGCTCCCCAATCCTTCCCAGAACAGTTCTGCCAACTAGGGACCGAGTATTCAAATATGAACCTATAAGGGCCATTCTTATCCAAACCACCACGATAATATATTTTATTTAACCTACTGTATGTGTATCATTTTAGCATCTCATCCTATCCCACAGGATTCCTAGATATCAATGTGAAGGATTAAAATTGCTGAGATATTTTATCTCAGATACTACTTTCCTACACTAAATCTTCAAATTCTATTAAGTAAATATAGTATGTTATACTTAACAAAAGTTCACTTAGATGCTTAAGTCTCATCAGAAATACATACTCTATACTTAGATTTCATATTAGAGTTGAAATGGCTCTTCATGTTTCCAGTTTTTCCAGATGTCCCTAATCTGCTGGGTGCCTTAGCTCAAATGAACTAAAATTCAATAATATTGTGGATCTATGGCTCAGCTGCACTCACTTGGAAGTGAGTACCAGCCACAAGAGCTGGCAGCTACCTCATTAGGCAGCACAGATTTAGACCAGAGAGCCCTTGCCATCTTTTGAACCACTGCAGACCTCCTCAGAAACGGATTCATCTTAGAACTTTGGGCCAAAGGTTAAGAATTGCCCTGGACACATGATCCCTCCACTTAAACCACCACCAACAAAGCTAAAGTTGTGACATAAGTGTGTTCATCATTTATGTTCCTCCATCCACCAACTGTTGCCCGGGGTGATACTAGCTGCAGACCAGGGAAGGAAGAAGCCTGGAAGTGAAGGACAACAGAGAAGCAGAACTGGGACCCAGAGCTGGGTGGTGGTGGTGGCTGGGTGGTGGTGGTGGTTGGGTGGTGGTGGCGGCGGCGGCGGCGGCGGCGGCGGCGGCGGCGGCGGCGGCGGCGGCGGCGGCGGCGGCGCACGCCTTTAATCCCAGCACTCGGGAGGCAGAGCCAGGCAGATCTCTGTGAGTTTGAGGCCAGCCTGGTCTACAGAGTGAGATCCAGGACAGGCACCAAAACTACACAGAGAAACCCTGGAGAAACAACTGAGACCCAAAGCAGGGGCGGCAAGGAGGTAGAGGCCGCAGTGTTACAACCCTGCAGAACTTTGATCTCTAATTTCAGTGGGGAGATGCCTAGGAAACCTAGTAGTTTTCCCAGCCAAGTAGAAGCTGTGCATAAGCCTGTGGATGGTATCAGTTATCCAGTGGGAGCTCTTACGTTAGGCATAGTTTTTGCTACTGTTGTGGTCGTTTTTGGGTTTGGTTTGGGGAGGCGTTCTATTTTGTCTTGTTCTTTATTTCCCATTAGTTTGAAAGGAGAGGTTGAGCTGGCTCTGGGCCAGACTTTTAGAGCCTTCTCTTCCCACCTATAAGAGAAAACACATCTCAGGTCCCGGTAGATAAAATACCATCTCATCAAGCATTAAATGAGTTGGTATTTGAAATGCCTTCCAGGGAGTCTGATGGATTAAAAAGTGGGAAAGCTTACTGTGAGTGCTTTAGATCTTATAAAGCCTATTAATAAAAAACCATGGAGACACTGTAGGCAAAATGAGTATTCTTTAGAACAGCCCCTCCTACAGCGCACAAAATAGTAAATGCTTTGTATGGTTTGGCAAAATTATTTTTAGATAAACAACCTCCCATTTCCACCATGAAAAGAAGCATATTTTACATTTGTGCCTACCTCCTTTCAGAATCACACTGTTTGAGTCTTTCTGTATGCATGCATTAATTTATATATATATATACATATATATATATATATATATATATATATATATATATATATCCCTCTGTATTGCCATAGAAAAACATAAATGTTACCAGTGGCTGCTCATCTGCATTTCTAATGAGTTCGTGACTTTTCCCTTTAATATTTGCCAATTTCTCACCTCCTCACAAGCTCTGAGGGAAGTGTAGCAACCTCAGGCTCTGCCCATCCTTTGCCATAGCCGGCTGCCGTCATTTATCAAAAGGATGTTTTAAACTGCAGCCCTGTGAATAAGCAATGATTTTTTTTCCTGTTTGACATCTGGGCTCTTGCCTCCAGAACAGAAGGACCAGTGAGTTAAGTCAAGATTCAAGAGCTAGTAAAATGAGCAAGGACATGAGAAGCACAGAGGTTGGCTGCTTATGTCACACAGAGGAAATCATCACCATGGTGGGAGTTCACTGTGGAATCCATGCCATCTATAAATGACCCAATCAGAGAGAAGCTATGCAGTGTAGACTGTATCAATGCAGAATCTGTTTTGGGAGAGCATCCTGAGATGCTTCACAGATATTTAGCTGCAATAAACTCCCTGTAGATTTGTCATGGTTCCAGAGAATTGAAACTGGGAATATTATATTAGAGGCCCCTGATAGGCTGGTAGGAGGAGCCCTAGAAAATCTGAACTTGTATCTGATCTCCGTGAACTGGAGATGCCACTGTGCAGGCAGCCTGCCTCTCCTTATCTGTGAATCACCATCAGGATAACTATGCCAAGGTGTGTGTGAGGGATTTAAAAAGGAGAATTATCTTAATTTTAAATGTTTGATTCATATACAATTTTCAGAATATACAACTTTATTTTACCACATGAGAAAATGTTCAATAAAAATAGTGGGTTACTATATTATTCACAGAATAATGTAACTTTGTAACTAAACATGCATGCCATTGTCTGCATCATGTGTTACTCTCAGGCTCTAGATTTGCGCTCCATCTCTCTGTTTGTCATCTCTACTACTTGGATCTCAGATTTCACACATCCCAAGCCAAACTCCCAGCCTCCACCCTTACCCAGCCTTCCTTAAGTTTTCCCCATGTGAGTTATTGACAGTTAGCTTACAGAACTTTGGAATCTTTCTTGACTTTTCTCCTGCCTCATGTAGGGGCAAATGAAAAACGTTCCCAATGCTTTACAAATGTTCATTGAAATGAACTGATTATAGGCAAATGAGAAATAAAGACACAAATTTATTAATGGGGGAAATCACGGCACAGGAGTCACACATCAAGTGTGTGACATGAAAGAAAAGTAAGTATTTGAAGCTGAAATTCAATATTTGTGAGGAAAGAAAAGTAGGAGTACAGAAAAAAAATTTTAGGGAGCTAATAAATGATTTTAAAAGAATTAAATATGGTCTATGGCACTGGGGCAACGTGTTTATAAATGGTTATCTTTGAAATATTGACTGGGAGCAATAGGCATGTAACAAAAAGAAAATAAAAAAAAATCTGTCCAAGTGCGGTGACAAACTCCACTCTTTCTTCATGTGATGTGAGTTTAATATTTTCCCATAAGAAGATTGAAAACAGTGGCTTCCTTCTTAGGTGGATCCTGTCAGTAGACAAGGGAACTTTGCAGAAGCGAATGACCAAAATGTCTAAGAGGAACACCTTCAGGGGAAGACGGTTCATTTCAGCTAGCTGTCTCAGACATATCACAGGGCAGGGCAGTTCACGCCATTGTGGATGGGGAGCAGAGAGGAGGAACGAGAAGAAGGGGCCAAGAGTAAGGTCTAGCACCCATGGATACAGTCCCAGTGTCAACATTCTCTCGATAGGACACCTCTTGGGCAGTTTCCAGCCTTCCAGGGGGCAGCACCAACTGAAGACCAGGTGTTTAACACGTGAGTCTGTGGGAAATAATCTCACATTGTATCATAATGCCAGTGAGAAGCAGAGGAACCTTCATTGTGTTTAAAGACTTTTCAGATATCGAAGTACAAGTCTTCAGGTGTGTTGTCTAAACCCAACACACATACAAACTTCCAGCAAATCTCGTCAGTTCTACCTTCACAGTACATCCAAAGTCCCATTTTCTCCTCTTCCAGGGTAGTGCTCTTCCACCAGGGTAGCGCTGAATGTAAGGGGATAATTGGTGGAGACATGGTGCCCAGGTTTAAATCCTTTGTCGTATGGAGCCCTAAGTCTTGCTACAGCTCAGTGTCCTCCTCTAAAGATCAGAAACATTGTTAGCATCATTAGTAGTGATACTCCATAGAACTGGGAGGGGAGTTGATACTTATGAGGTTGTTGACTCATGCAGGACGCAGAGCTAATAACCAGAAATAAGGTCTGTTGGTTTTGTTGCTTAGTGTGTTATTATGTAAAAGATAGGAAAAAATTACCCTCTATACCATTGCATTTAATTGTATATCTATAGGCTCCTAGGGAAAAACAAAACACCATTTAGAACTTCACCCCTATACACAATATTGTCTAGTATGTTGATGTTACAGTCTTCTGTGGGCAAATCTGTCAAGAGCTAAACAATTCAAAGCAGTGGTCAGTCCTGATGAATCTATCTAAGTTCTCAGAATCTGCCTGTAGAAGCGACTTCCCTGCAAATGTAAGAAGGGTGTGCAGGTGTTCTCTGCTATGGTGCCATGCTGAGGGGAGTGAAACCAAGCTGTGTCATGGGCACCACCTTGACAGTGACGGCTTCTCAATGCAAATTATGTTAAAGCCAGATAAGCCATTACATCATCTCAAAAAAAACTAAGCAGCCCAAGATCACATTTATAATTAATAACACAATTGTGTATTAGGTAGACATAAATGATCAATTACAACTTGCTAAAATAATATAGTATTTTATTTATTTTTGTTTTATTTTATGCATGTGATTGTGCCCTGTCAATTTTTGAAGGTTTTGGTATTTAGGCTATGCATTCAGTTTTTTTAACTAGGCCACTCTTACTGCATGTCCAGCCAAAGCTAATTATGTTATTAATTATGTGTTTTCATCCAGTGTCTCTGTCATACTCATTTATAAACAACCCAATTAGATCTGATCAAGCTTGTTGTTTAATGTAGAAATCAATGCTAAGACATTTGCAAATTCCATACTTCAGCGGTTGCACTCATTACACCTGGGGGTGCTTACACAGCAGCACATGGGATGGAGAAAACCCTCATCATTAACCTCTTCTCCAAGACAAAAACCAGAACGCTGAGTGCCCAGTCCATGATGCTGAGTGCCCAGTCCATGATGCTGAGTGCCCAGTCCATGATGCTGAGTGCCCAGTCCATGATGCTGAGTGCCCAGTCCATGGTGCTGAGTGCCCAGTCCATGGTGCTGAGTGCCCAGTCCATGATGCTGAGTGCCCAGTCCATGGTGCTGAGTGCCCAGTCCATGATGCTGAGTGCCCAGTCCATGATGCTGAGTGCCTAGTCCATGATGCTGAGTGCCTAGTCCATGATGCTGAGTGCCCAGTCCATGATGCTGAGTGCCCAGTTCATGATGCTGAATGCCCAGTCCATGATGCTGAGTGCCCAGTCCATGATGCTGAGTGCCCAGTCCATGATGCTGAGTGCCTAATCTATGATGCTGAGTGCTGAGTGCCTAGTCTATGATGCTGAGTGCTGAGTGCCTAGTCCATGATGCAAAGTGCTAGTCCATGATGCTAGACTGTGCTGTTACTAGTCCAAATGCTAAGACAGGTGGAAATTGTAAATCTAATTTAACAATTCAGTGCTTAGTAATCAACTAATCTTTTTTCCTACTCCATATATCACTTAACATTCTTTCAGGGTCTGTCAGTCTCAACCTACTCAATTCTCATAATTCCAGGAAAAACTACCAGGGTGGCATAGCACAGCTGGAACAGAATTATCAGTGCAAGGCGCTCTGTTTTGTAACAACTGAATTGTAAGATTAAGATTCTAAAAACAGCTGGGTGTGGTGGCACACACCTTTAATCCCAGCACTCTGGAGGCAGAAGCAGGCGGATCTCTGTGAGTTTGAGTCCAGCATGGTCTACAGAGCGAGCTCCAGAACAGCCAGGGCTACGTGGGGAGACCCTGTCTCAAAAACCCTAAATAAATAAAATCTAAACATGTAGCTTGGAAGTGTACAAACTTGCCCTCTCAGAGCAACTGAGATGTATGATTTATGTGTTGTATTTGAACACCAGGGTAAATTGCCTAATTCTGGTTAAGATGAGCCCGTTTTTCATGTTATAAGTTCTCCCCTCAGGCCTCAGCTAAGCATGAAACCAAATTCTTTGATAACTCTCAAATGATGATCAGCTCATAAAAAATACATATTAGGAAGTAATTCAGAATGAGTGGTCCCTCAGCTCAAAAATGGGGATGCCTCTTGGCTTAAAGCTGTAGCACAGGCATCTGTGGAGTAAGAAGCTTTTTCCAGAGAGACACAACACACACACTCACAGATACACACAGACACAGACACACGCACAGACACACACACACACACACACACACACACACACACACACTCACAGACACACAGGCACACACTCCTCTTGCCCCAGAAGCAGAATTCACAACAGAACAAAATAACAATTGTACCTAAGTTCTACCCAATGAGTTTTTAATGAGGTTACTAGCAAGGGTGTCATTGAGAGTGTCACTTGCTAAAGCAGAGATGACTCAAAAGCAACTGGATCACCAAAAGGCCCACCCCAACATGGGTGACAACTCATGGAAGCCCCGGGCCTGGTGCTCTCCACACCACTGACAGGCAGCTCAACGGGCCTGAGGATCTCCTCTCACAACCTTGCTGGTCAGAGTCTTCCAACAGCCGTTTCTACACACCTGGGAGGGGCCTTCAAGAAACTTCCAACTTTCTCCTTTCCCAGATAAGTGGAATTTTGTCATTTTCCGAGTCTCATGAGCCTCTCCCTCTCTTCTGGAAGTAATATTTTAATTCAGAGGAAACTGCTACACAGCATTAGCTGGACAGAGAACAGCTGGGGAAAAAAAACTTTCACATAAATACCTTCATACTGACTGCCAGGGGTGAGCTGTCAAAGCACATGCCATGGGAGGTGTCCAGAAAGAAACGGAACATCGAAACTGCCCATCAAGCACAGTGCGTTAGTGATGAGGCATGGATTGCTTTCCTCAGAAACGGTGCACACCATAGGTGCTTGAGGACAGTCCCAAGCCGGGAAGTTGAGGGTGTTTGTTTGTTTGTTTGTTTTGTTCCGAGTTCTGCTGTGTGATGAAGGGAAGAGCAGGGCTTTGAGCTAACAGCCTTGATTTGAATTCTGGCTCCACTACCCACAAGGTAGCCCCAATTTTTCTTAACTTCTGACTTTCTCATTTAAAAATTGGGAACATTTTTAAGATAATCATTACGGTTTGGAGGTGGTTTATTGTCTGAGTGTTCATATATTAGAGGTTTGGTCCTCACTGTGGTGGTATGAAAGGTAGTGAGACTTTGATGTAGGCTCTGACTGACATGGTTGGATCACTGGGTGTTGCTTCAGAAGAGGTAGATTACAGTACTTCTTATGGGACCTGCCTGGTTAGTTTTCAACAGAGTGAGTCTTTATACAAAGAGCAAGCCCTGGATCACTCTTCAGCTTCTTGTCAAATGTCTATTGCTTCTCACATGGGCTTCTGCCATGATGGCCTCCATCTTGATGCAATGCAGCTAAAGAGGCCCTCACCAGAGGCTGAGCCGATGTGCCACCTGATCTTGAACTTTCCATCTCCCAAACTGAACCCAGCCTCAGACCTTTGCTTTGTTAATGGGAAATGGATGAATACAATTGTAGTACTGACCTCTCAAGGTAGCTGGACTGGTTAATGTGAACAGGGCTTGCTACATAGTACCAGTCATATTAGTTTTTATTCTGTGCACGAACAAAAACTGGTAACACATGTGTGCAAAAGACTCATCTTCTGACCTAAAGAAAATTCTAATTGCCCTTGAACTTCCTTTAGCCCCACAGAATACTAACATTATTGAGGCATTTATATTCCTCCCAGCATTGTACCCACCTCCTGTGTTTACTCTTAGCTCTTCTATTTTTTATAGTCCTATTCACAGTGATCACATGCTTTTCATATTCAGATATTTTCTTCTAATTTACCTTTTAATCTGAGTTCCTGCTGGGCCATTTTATTACATTTTTTCAGTCTGTGATAATTTGAGGAGGGCATTGGACAAGGACAAATCAATTCCTTTCATCAGAATGGGCCTGGGTTCTTTCATTTGGAGTTTCCGCTCACTGTTGCTCATTATCTCACAAAGCATTCGGCTCCGGTTTTGGTCTTTACAAAGTAAATGTAAATAGACAAGGTCCCAACTTCCAGGAGTTTGTAACCTCACACAGTCTGAATGGATACAAATTGGAGTAATCACAGCAAACAAGATTTGAAAAATTGCGGAAGTGAAATTCTTAGTGTGGGGTGTGGAAGTCTAAAAGGTAAGCAGGCTACAGATTAGAGGGGTTGGGTTGCTATTGGGGAAATGGGCGTTCCCTTTTTTGGTTTCTTAGTCTTGTTAATAAAAGAATTGTAAAATGGACTCAGAAGGAAGCTCCGAGATATTATTAGCGTTTGAGTGAAGACCAAGCAGGCAGGCAGACTGGAGATCTTGGCAGCTGCTGAGAGGAGGGAAGGGAAGCAAAGAGCGAGCCATGTCTTTTCCAGTTAGGGCCCAAAGACGCAGACGTGCCCGGCAACGGAAACCTCTCAACAGTTACGTGGAAGGAGAGGAAGGGGACTTCAGAAAAGGGGAGAAAGCCTAAAGTAAAGGCTTGTGTAGATTTTTGGCCAATGACTAAAAGAAAAATATAGATTGTTTTTTTCTTTTGAAAAAGGAAAAGGTTGCATTTTTCAGAGTTTGAATTCAGAAAACAAGACAGGCTGTCATGAGGGCAGCTCTGGAAGCCGCTGCGCCAAGGAGCAGCCTCTGGGACGGGGACTTCATTATCACATTAAGGGATAATTATTCCTCCCATCGCACTGAAATATCTTCAGATAAATCAGCTTTCCTGGGCCAGAGGTAGACTCCTGGCCAGGTTATTGACAGGCTAAACTGTGTATGCAATGTTCTGGGTTTTGGAGATCAGAATGTCAAGTCTCCACCCAAGGCCATTCTTTTGACCAAGAAGCCTATGGAAGGGCAGATATGATGCTTTACTCTTTCCTTACCAGGGAAACAGGTGATAAGTTCAAAGTATCCACAATGATCTCCAAGCTTGCCAATCCCTGTAACAGGTTCACTGTTCACACAGCATAAGGCAGATGGGGGAATAATACTCAATAGCTCTGTCTCACCATTGGACACTATATATTTAGTTCTGTATTTGGCCTATGGAAAAAAAGAAAAAATAAGTTCTTGGCCCTAGTTAGTAAAATTGATATATAAATGTCTATACGTCTATACAATATATACAAATATGCATGGACTGTGGCATTTCCATGTACATTAAATACTGAAAATAGAAAATATTTCTACCTTTGAGGTTTTATGTTTGTTCGTTTTCTAGTCTTGCTTCCCTCTCTCTGTCCCATAGTATTTAAAACAAATGGAAACATGAAAAGAGGAAGCACTTTAGACAGTTACTCAGAAATTAAAAAAAAAAAAAAAAAAAAAAAAAAGGAAGGGGGATGAGAAAATAGAAACTGTGTTCTTAGTACTGATTTGTGGTCTGCCTGCTTGTCTGAAGAAGAGTGATCACTCCTTAACATGAGGAGCATTGGATACTTGGCTCACCACTGTCCCCGAACACCCAGGAAAGGGCTTCAAAGATTGGAAACGAGAGCATGGAATTTCAGCTCTCTTTCCAAAGGCTATGGGGTTTGATACAGTCGGACATAAAGCCCCCACCTTCCCAATAGCAAGCAAGCCCTAGGGCACCACAGTTTCCTCCAAGGTCATTTGTAGGAGAAGCCCAAATCAGAAGCATTCCCAGCCTCCCATCCCTCTAATAGACAGGCGGTAACACTCTGACCATGCCCACAGATGGCTACATCCCAGTTGAGTCCATGTTAACAGCCATAATCTGAAATTGCTACCCAGCCAGGAAGGGAACCCAGCATCTCTGCATTTTCATTTCACTTTAATAACACTCACACAGGGAAAACACTCCATACACTGTGGCCTCCCCTGTAGTTTATAACTTGTATATGTCTTATTTGAAAGCATTGTTGCACTTAAATGTAAACTGCCCAGCTCCCTGGAAGAATATTATTCTGCTCCCAGGAATAAGCATAAAGTCAACAGGTAAAAAGGACCTAGTTCCTGTAGTCTTCCTGGAAACTATAGAAAGGAACAGAAAGTCTACCTTTTATCCATGGCTTTTCCAGTATCTGTGCAGGCTGATTAGACCCTTGAATTTAAGTAGGAAGACTGCAGATACTTTTGTAGTTCACATAAGTCTTTTTGCACGTATTTAACAATTCCTCTCCCCTGTAGAGGCACGTCCAAGTCATCTGACAACTTTAACAGAGATCCTTTACTTATAGAAGACGTTATCTGGAAAATATGAAAAAGCAGTCTCCTGGACACTTAACCCTCACCCCCTCCCCACCCACCCACCAAATTAATAATTAAAGGGCATAGATGGTGGTGTTATAGTAGCTAGCAATTTTGGGAATTTTCATCATCCTTGACAAATCGTCAATTGGGAATGCCATAGAAACATTGTGAAGGTGAAGAGATACCCCAATACTTCTTGTCTTGGTTAATTATCTGTGGCCGTGAAGAGACACTATGACCAAGGCAACTTATAAAAGGAAGAGTTTACTGGGGGCTTACCATTTCAGAAGGGGGGAATCCATGACCATCATGGTGAGAGTGTGGCAGCAAGGTAGGCAGGCATGGCGCTGGAACAGTAGCTGAGAGCTTACATCTTGAAACTAATGCATGAGGCAGAGAGAGGTCACCCTGGGAATGGTGTGGGCTTTTTAAACCTCAAAGGCTGCCCCCATGACACACCTCCCCCAACAAAGCCATGCCACCTAATTCTTCCCACCAACTGGAGACCAGGTATTCATTCAGGTTACCACAATTTGTATTAGTTGGGGTTCTCTAAATGAATAGAACTAATAGAATGATTTTATGTGTGTATATGTATATATGCATGCATATGTATGTATGTCTGTATATATGGGGTTCATTAGAGTGGCTTATAGGCTGGGGTCTGAATTGTCCAACAATAGCTGTAGTAATTTATTCAGTCCATGAGACTGCATGTCTCAGCAGTCTCAGTCTGGTGCTGGAGTCCCAGGGGAATCCCAGACAGCTGCTAGTTTTCAGTCAACATTGGAATCCCAAAGAAAAACAATTTCTAACAACCACTGAAGTAATGCCTCAGAATTAGGACAGATGCACTTGCCAGCAAGAGTGAGGGGAAGCAGGCAAAAAACAAAAAACAAACAAACAAACAAACAAAAAGCTCCCTTTTTCCATGTTCTTTTATGCAGGCTGCCACCAAAAGGTGTGGCCAGATTTCAAGCCGGTCTTCAGACCTTAAATAATCCATATTCAAGGAGAGTCTTCCCACCTCAAATGATCATTCAAGAAACATCCTCACAGTAGTGCCCAGCTGCTTGGGTCTTAGTTGATTTCAGAAATGGTCAAGTTGACCACCAACAGTAGCCACCACACACCATTTCTTTTATCCCAGCTCACATGCTGTGGACAGGTATACCAGAGATGTAGAAGAATCCTCTCGCTAATTCATTTGTTAATATAAAGCTGAGAGATGTTTTCAACTCTGTCCTAGAATGCAATAAGGAAAAAAACATGAACAAGGCAAAAATTTTAGGTGGCAAGACTTCCCCACCTGCAGGGCCCCCTTTCCTACCTCACACCCCAAGTTTCATTGATGTTGTTTTGGAGGTTTTGTCTATATGTGTCTCTAGAGTTTTGCACTTAAATCTAATTTGTGAGTGTGAAAATGAACGTCTTTCAGACTTGCGGTTATCATGGAGGAGCTAACACAGTAATAAGAGCAAGATATCCACTAAATTTCAATTTCAGATAAAATGGAAATTTGTTTTTTAAGATGTATCAGTTGTTGATTTGAAATTCAATTTGAACCAGGCATTCTGTTTTCATCTGCCAAACCTGGTGCGAGGGCCTCCTGGGCACAGAACCCCTGGAATCCTGACATCTAGACAGACTACTTAGCTGCACCTGCATCCAGGACAGACCAGAAAGTCCCAAGATGCTCCACAGTTCACTCTGCAGTTGCTTTGTAGAGAGAGATTTGCCCTTTGCTTTCTTAACTGTGTTTGCAAATAAAATTTGCCTGGATTTGTCACACTGTAAATGGGAAGACCACTCCACCTCATTCAGTACCAGCACACCAGGGTACACTTATTTGTATTGTGACCTCAGAATAATGAACTTACATTTGGTACCAAGGATGATAAACATCAGTCATTTGAGCATGACGAGTTAAAATGAAAATTAAAAGGTCCTAGCATATCAGTGTAAGAAACAACTGCCCAAGGTTGCTTTATTTCCTACCTCAATTCATGTTCTCAGAAAGGAAATTCTAAAATGGTTGGGCTCCTATATGTCTTAACAAAAACATCAAAAGATGAGTTCTTCATTATTATTATTATTATTTATTTATTTAAAATTTTATGTGTATGGGTGTTTCATATGTGTATGGGTGTTTTACCTATTTGTAGACCTGTGTACCACATGCATACCTAGTGCCTTGGAGGCCAGAAGTGGGTGTTGGATCCCCTGGAACTGGAGTCATAGACATTGTGAGCTGCCTTGTGGGTGCTAGGACTTGAACCCAGGCCCTCTGAAAGAGTAACCAGTACTCTTAACAAGCTGAGACATTTCTTTATCCTGTAAAGGTAGGTTTCTTGCTATGATTCTTTGTTTCTTTTCTTAGTCTCTCATTGTTTGTGTATATTTTGTCTATTGTTAAGAATAAAAATCTCCAGTATACAACTTGACACATTTTCATGTGTGTATGCTCAAATACCACAGTTATGTCAAGAGCAAGCCATGAAGTTGCCTACACCCAGGATAGCTCTTAGACATAAGAAAACACTTTATGACAAGTCTGCTTACCAAGCAACAGATATCTCAACATCGTCAGCCTTTATTCAGTTTGGCAAGTAATAGCACAAACCGGATTGTCTACAGAATAAATGTTCGTAAGCAGTGCCCATGGAAGACTTTCTCTATTTGGTGCATGTGTAGAGTTTGCAGATTCAAATGCCTCCCACAGCTCTGGATGATGAGGTGAGGAGGTCACATTCTGGCCATGCAAAGGGGGCAGGTGCTGCCTTCTCTGGCCATTGAGTCACTCTTGTTTTGCAAGCTCAGTACTGGGCTGTGGTGGTTTGAATGAAAATGGCCCCCACAGGTTCATTGAGGCGGGCATTATTAGGAGGAGTGGCCTTGGTGGAGGAAGTATGTCACTGGGGTGGGATTTGAGGTTTCAAATGCTCAAGCCAGGCCCAATGACTCTTCCTGCAGACTAGTGATTTGGATATAGAACTCTCGGCTTCTTCTTCAGCACCATGTCTACCTGCTTGCTGCCATGATTCTTGCCATGATAATGAACTAAACCTCTGAACCTGTAAGCCAGTCCCAATTAAAAGTTTTCCTTTATAAAAGT
This sequence comes from Peromyscus maniculatus bairdii, assembly GCF_049852395.1. NCBI lineage: Eukaryota > Metazoa > Chordata > Mammalia > Rodentia > Cricetidae > Peromyscus > Peromyscus maniculatus. The sequence goes on from NC_134857.1 coordinate 46,603,467, forward strand.
TTTGATGATCATGGTGTCTCTTCACAGCAATGGAACTCTAAGACATGGGCTTTCCCATGTGAAGTTCTGGGAAGGAGGTTTGTGGCCCTGGTAGATGTATAAACTGAGGCCACGACCACTCCATGGTATGTCTAAGGGGGAGGATTTTATTGTAGATATGAGAGAGACAGAGAGAGGCGGGAGAGAGAATAGCCAGAGGCATCTGGAAGAGTCCAGAGCAGAGAGAGAGAGAGAAAGTAGTAGACTGAACCAGTAGACAGGACATGACCAGGGCTTTCTGTGAGAAAGGGGAGAATGAGCGATAGAGAATAGAGAAAACAGTGAGAGAAGCAGGAGCAGAGCATAGAGGGAGGGGTCATAGTGAGAATAGCAGGGTCCCAAAGAGAATGAGTAGATGGGGAGGGAAGCCCAGGAGCTGAAGGGAGTTTAGGGCTGGGGAGGAGGTGAGAAGGGCTAGGATGTTAACATGAACTTTGAAATGTGTAAGACGTACTTGTGATACTGAAGGAGCCTGGCACCATAGGGAGCCATGTGTCCCTTCTGACAACAGTAAGGGAAATGATTCCTTTTGGTAGATGGGAACCAGTTTCCCAAGTTCCTAAGGAGTGCTGGCTTTTACCTAACTGCCCTTCAGTGGACTGGCTTATGGGGAATTGGAGTTTCTTTTGGACCTAACAGTAGGAAGGAGAAACAACTACCAGACTGGGGCCTTTTCAGGGAACGATAAAGGTCTCGGAAGTTCACCATATGGCTGTGAGTACAGTCACCAGAAAGTCACAGGCCATCCCCACTAGTGGGGATGATGCCGGACAGCCAGGCCAGCCCTGATGTGCAGTCACTGAAAGATTACGGGGGCAGCCTGTGCTCTGCATGGCCAGGGTTGCAGAGGGTGGATGGTCAACAGTAAGGAACCCTGAATGAGTATTTAACTTACCTGGTTATCAGGACGGACGAGACTGCACTGGGAATTGAGGAGCATCTAAACTGGGAAATACAGTGTTGACTGAAGATGTTTTTTATCATGGACATAGGAAATTCTAGAGCCTGGTACAGGATTAGAGGATTAAGTCCCCAGAGGAGGTGTTTGTCCTGCCCTGGGCGCTAAGCAGGATGAGGGCTCAGGATCAGCAGCTGTTCATTCAACCATCCACTGAGCACTGCTGGACAGGACTCAGCCAGGGGGCGGGAAAGGATGGAAAACTTATGCTGAAGAACTCAGGGGGTCCTGGCCTGAGTTGTTCCTCTGCCACACCCACCTCAAGTGCCCAAGGAAATTGCTTGGCAGTCTGTGGCCTAAGAGGAAGCAAAAAAAAAAAAAAAAATTTTAAACTTGCTGACGGTGCTAAAACCTTGCGAATGCTTATTAACTTCTTGAGTGTCAGTTTCCTTGCCTAAGAAGCGTGGACAACAGAGGCTAGCCAGGGTCGTTGTGAAGTCACTCAGGAAGGCGTCAATGTTTTTGCTATTTCCTTGAGTCCCATTGGTCCTCTCTGTTTTCCTACTAAAATACCCAAGCAGGTCAGGACATCATTTCTGCCCGTGGGGCTGTCCTACCTTCAAATCTTTTCTTCCACTGTTGACACACATTTTTATTGAGATGACATCAGCTGGTCACCCCAGGATCTGATGTAGCAGGAATCTTAAAATTTCTTATTGATAAAATCAAACCTGGAGCCAGGTATTGGGGTGAACTGGAAGATCAGAGAACAAGCCACAGCTAACCTCACCTGGTCAACTTCTCAGCTGGTCTTGTTTCCTCAGACTGGAAGCCCATGAGTCCTCATCCAGAATGAATCTCAGCAGAACTGTTGCTAGAAGCCTGAAAGCTTAACCAGCCAAATGCTTAACCAGTCACATGCTTAACCAGCCAAATGCTTCTAGTTTCTGGTCCTCACACCTTATATACCTTTCTGCTTTCTACCATCACTCCCTAGGATTAAAGACTTGCTTCCTGGGATTAAAGACATGAGTCACCATGCCTGGCTGTTTCCAATGTGGCCTTGAACTCACAGAGATCCCAGATGGATTTCTGCCTCTGGAATGCTAGGGTTAAAGGCATGTTCTATCACTGCCTAACTAGTGGCTTTTCTGTTCTCTGACCCCAGATAAGTTTATTAAGGTACACAATATTTTGGGGAACACAATACCACCACAATCTTCACCACATTTTGAGAAATTACAGAAAAAATCTGAAAGGAGGAGCACTAGGGGCACATTTTGCTACATGAGGCACACACACACACACACACACACACATACACACACACACACACACACACACACACACACACACACACACCCCACAGGAACATGTTCACACACACATACACCACACACACACACACACACACACACACCACATACACACACCACACACACAAAACACACCCCCACATACAACACACATACACATACCACACACAATACACATGCACACATATACACAAAACATACCACACAAATACACAACACACAAACAACACATACACAACACACCCCAGCACACAACACACAATGCACACACACAGAGGGTTTGGAGCTTGAATTTGTTGCAATATTAATAAATTTTAGTGAAAGCCAATTATATCTGCCCCTCAGCTTTCACAGTAATTTGCACATAATAAATACTCAGTAGAGTCAATGGTTGTTGAATTACAATCGTTCTAACCCTGCATTTAGTAAAGGCAGAGCCTATTCCAGTTTTCCTCACAGAAAAATACCAGAAGGTGATGAAATCAGCATGCTGAATCCATACATTTTCACTTCTTAGAGGACATTAAAGATAATTCCAAACCTACTTTATTGCATCACAGTGTTTATAAACCTTGGGGTTGGTTCATTTTTTAATTTATTAAAAGAAAATTCCATGAACACCTGCCTCAAGCCAGATGTAGGGGTGGAAAAAATTGCTTGCATCTTCTCTGGCCTGGAAGATCTAATTGTTCTTGGGCCAATCAGGGACTTAGAGTCATTCACTGTACACTATGATGGGAAAAGGGAAGTGGACACGGCCTGCTGAGCAATACCACAAAGTAGTTCAGAGAACAAAGGAATGAGGAAAGGGGGGAAAGAAAATGCTAAGAGAAGAATACATTGAATAGGAAAAGAATGTGGCTTTGGGCACATAACTCAAATTCTTTGTGCCTGAATGAGGAACTCAGCTGCCAAATGAGAATACGCTCTACCTGACAGGGCAGTTGGCCAACTTCGCTTTCAGATGGTGGGACTCAAATCTGCATACACTGCCCGGAGGGCTTGGGACAAGAAGATGCTGCCCCAGCCTCTAGATCCTGGTCCAGGGTGGGGTCTTGAGAATTTGCCTTTCTAAGGGAGCTCCCCAACAATGCTGGTGCTGGGGGACTGTGAGTGAGAGAGGGCTCAGAGCCACCCCGTGCTGTGCAAACAGTAAGTGGGAGCTGTTCTATGCTTTTGAGCCGGGTTTAAATGGGTAGACAGGAGTGTTCCAAATGGAAGAAGGTACTCCAGAAAGAGAACACCAAAATGAGCAACTTGGCACTTCGGGATAAATTAAATTGAGTGTCGCTACATGAGTGGACACTTTTGGCTATAGGAGACCAAGTGAGCCTGTGAGAGAATGGTAGAGGAGAGCCGGGGAGTGCCTGTGACTGCCACAAAGACCTGAAAGGAGGGTCTGGTGAGCCCCTGTGTCGCAGTCCTCTCAGACTGAACCTCCTAGAACACCGGCTACTGGCGGGAAGACGTAGGCATCTGCACAAGTCGGGCTTACAAGGAGTGCTTGTGTGTTGTGTGAAGAAAAGACTAAATTGGCTAATCACATAGGTTACCAGCTGACCAGTTAGCAGACTCCTGGCTTGGAAAACACAGGCAGCCCAAAGCTTGTTGAGCCAGACTCAAGATTCAATCATCTGGGCAGCTGAAACTGTCTCCTTTCATTATTCCTTCCCAGCAGAACAGGGCAAATCCACAGAGCAATTTTTATCTACTGAAAAACAATTACAGCTGGGTGGGGGGAAGAAAGCCACACAAGCCTCAGAAATTTCCTGAGAGACAGGCCACGTGGAATCCAGACAGATTTAATCACCCCTAGTGCAGCTGGTCCTTAGCTGGGGATTTAATCCGATTGTTCCTGAGAAAGAGCAATCTGGAGAGGCATCAGGATGTGAGAATCAAGGGCCCTCAGTCCAGAAAAAGAATTCAACATTTAAGAAGACAGCAGAAATGCAAGAGGAATATTATAGAATCTTAAGTGCACTTAAAATATTTATAACCTATAAATCTACCTTTTATTTTCTTCTTCGACAATTTTATACATATGTACACTGAATTTTTAGTCATTTTCCAAGACATACCCACTACCTTCTCTCATCCACCTCTCTCCTGCCAAAGCACTTCTTCTCAAGAAGCCCCTTCCTCCTTACTGTCTTTTTCCCCCCTCACTGCTTACTTATAGATGAGCATGGGTGGGAAGTTATCTCCTAGAACATGGGCAACTTATCAAGGGCTACACCACTGAAGAAACCATTAATAGCAACCTGGGCGACCATTAGCAGCCCATAGTCTCTTAGTGAGGTATGGGCCTCATGAACGCCTGCCCTGTGCATGATAAAATTCTGACAGGTTTGATTTTGTGCACGTAATCACAGCTTCAGTGAGTTGCAAATACACCATCCGTGCCATGTTCAGAAAACACTATACTCCTCCCCAACCTCTGGCTCTTAAGTTTTTCCACCCATGCCCCTTATAAATTAGCCTGGTGGGGAGAGCATAGGCATCTGCTTAGTCTTGAACCTGGGAGGTGTGTGTTATAGCTGTTCCATTTATGGCTGAGCATGGCACACACCCTTATTATTCTCCATACTTTGACCAATTGTGATTCTCTGTATTAACTGCCCCCCACTGCAAAATGGGGCTTCTATGATAAAGGATAAAACTGCATTTATCCATGGGTACAGACATATTTTAGAAGAGAGTTTGACCCCATAGCAAAAAAATAGTAATTGGTTTTCCTTTAGGGACTGTGACCTCCCCAGCCACATGTATTTTCTTGACCAGGTTTGCGATACGAGGTATGAATTTCCTTCTGCAGAGCAGACCCCATATCCAATCAGGAAGCAGTTGGTTAGTCCTATCACAATCATCCCATTATTGCACCAGGGGACACATCTTGCCAGGTGGGTCATTCCTGGAGCTCATGGGGTCTACAACTAGGAAGAATTCTTGATGTTTTTCCACAGCAAGTTGCTTAGTACCCATGAAGCTACCCAACAGGGAGAATGTTTCAATCCCAATCCAGGATGATATTTTATGCACACCCTAGAGTGTGGTTTCTTCAGCAATAGGCTCTTATTTATTGCTGGCAAATAAGGGGGTTGACCATAGTCTGTAATGTTCAGGGCTTCCCTGACCAACAACTCATAAGAAAGTATCCCACACTCAGTACTAGGATTTTTATCCAATAAACTTTGACTACTGGAAGGAGCACCCGTGCAGGATGCCTCCATTCAAACTTTTTTTAAATTGAGTTTTTTAATTGACTTAGAACATGGCCGGTTTCCATATGACTTTCCCTACATCCTTACTGTTGGTCAAACCTACCCTCCCATCCTCTTCTCCCCTCATTCCCCCACCCCATCTACCCTTAAACCCTTTAAATCCACTCTTTTAACATAAAGTATAAAATAGTTGTGTTAATCTCGAATGATGCAAGTAATGTTGTGACTCACACATGTACACATTAGCATTTTAAGGTAAGCTGCATTGTCAGGCTGTGTGACGACATTTGTCTTCATCTTCCATTTCTCTCTGGGACAGTATGCATGGCTTCAGTATGAAAGGCCAGCAGGCTAAACCTGAGGTCCCTTTATGGTCACTGTCTTTGAACCAGAGGCCTCCTGGGCCTTGTGCTCAGAGCAAAGGAAGTCTTATTAGACTCAACCCAGGATAGCAAGGGCACCAGCTCCCTGACAGCCTGCCCTGCGTGTAAACATGTTGACTCCTGGAAGAGCCAGACAAGAAGTCAAACAAACAGGCGCCTTCAGTGGGAGGGTTGGAGATGACCAGGGGCTGGCTTTATCACCTCTCCTTACTCATTTGCGACAAATCTCCAAGATAACTGATACTTCATTTGAACCCAAATCTTGAGAAGCATTTGATTGGGAAGCTTCATTTGTTCCTGAAAGTTTATATAAAGCAAATGTTTCACGGTCAACGTTGTTGAGAAGGTTCAGGTAGCACTCTCTAGTGCCATTTCCAGAGCGCTATGCCGACTGCAGCAGAAACATCAGCCTGCAGGGCTGAGTGGGCAGACTCTCAGCTGCCTTTGCCCTCCTCGATATAGAAAGGCCTAAGTTCGGACTGGTGTGGACTTCAGTCTCACTGAGACAGATGAGGTTCCATGCCCAGATCTGCTACTAATGGGGTTCCCTGCCCAGCTCTGTCACTTAGGCTAACAAGCTCAGTTTGAAACAAACAAAACAAAAAACAACAACAATAGAAAACAGGTTACTAGTGGCTGAGAGATGGGAGGAAAGCTGAATCAGAAAAGCAAATAAACAAATAAATGGTTGTCCACTGCCACCTGTGACTAGCAGCTAAGCCTACTCTGGAGGAGAGACCATTGAGCTAATCCAGGCTGGTGGCCTGTTTTATGTGGGAGGCCAGGCTGAGCAACTTCTCCAGCTCCCTACACCCCAGACCTTCTTCTCCCACTACCATTTTTGTCCACTCTCTCAGAAATGAGGAAGAAGGAAGACTGGACAGGTAGGTTATACCAAAGGAAAGAAATGCTTTTTGTGAGATGGCAATAGCCTTATGCAGGGGGAGTTACCTGCAGAGAGTAATAGGACGAGGAAGATAAGTCACGTCTGTCAGGGGAAAATGGTTTTTCAAGATTTTTAAACTATGGAAAGAAACGTGCAATGAAGTTTCCAGAAGAATAAGCTAAGCTTGTGGAAAGTGCTGAGGAAAGCTAGTCTATTCTCAGTGTCTCCCTATTTTTATGACTTACCTCAAGTCTTCCTCAGAAAGGAATGATTGGTCACAGTAGTGCTGTGTGGAAAGAGCTGTCCCTGTGGGTATTCATGGCAAGATCTCCAGGGATGTGCTCTGGAAGATGCTGAAAGCACTGGATTAGCCCTGGAAATGTGGGTAATGACTGGGCACATGGATGTGCAGATGGCTGTACCTCCAGAACACATTTCAGAAACAGAGACATCAGTGCTGATGATGTGAAGATTTGTTGTAAACTGGTTTGGAAACCAGATCTGGGTAGAGAAGGAATGCAAACGCGGCAGACTCAACTCTTCACAGCCCTACTGCTCCAGAGCTCAGCAGTGGCGTTCCTCCTGTTTGGCTCTGGAAACCGGGCCGCCTCCAGGATCCCAGAACAAGAGCTGGAGGAGGATGAAGGAGCCTCTGTGAGGAGCTGTTCAGAACCTACCAGAGAGGGAGTAGGCACCTTCAGCACAGGTTTTAGAGAAAGACATCTCTGAGATTCAACTGAGGTGCTTGTTGAACACTCGAGTCCTGTTTCACAGGGTTCCTTTCTGTAGGCATTTGCCTCCTCTTCCATAGAGGGCCAATAGAGTTCTAGAGTCCTTGACTGGTTAATTTATGCCACTACCACCCAGCACAGAGCTTGGCATCCCATAGAGGCTCAGAAAGTGTTCCTTAGTTGTAATCTCCCTTACTTTATGAAGCAAGGAAGGTCAAGAACCACAGTTGACTCAACAGAAGCCAGAAGCAGAGGGCAAGGACTGGGCGTGGCAGGTGGAGGTGTGGCTAGGATAAAGACTATCCCTATGGCCCGGTGGCTGATGCAGGGTCTATCCCAGAGTCTGAAGCTCCTGTCTACAGGAATCTGCTTCCTGCGGGATGTATAGCCAACACATCCCCAGAAACAGTGTGAGAGGATGGTTTTCGATTCATTTGCCCCACCAGGGGGGATTTATGAGCTCATTCGTGGCCCTGCTGGGAAGACAGGTGGCAAGCCCGCTGAGAACAGATTCCTGCCCCCTTCAGAGCTCTCATTCACTTTCACTCAACAAGTATTTATGAGCTTCAGCTCTGCTCTGTACCGGGCATACCACAATAAACAAACCTGACAAAGAGCCCTGTCTCGCGGGGGCCCAAAATTTAGCTGCGGGAGAACAGACAATAAGATAAGGGAGAGGTTCATCGTGTTAGACAACGCTGAGTGTGTGTTTTACATGCTGCCCTTGAGTGACATACCCCTCTAAGGGAGACCTCACCCTTCAGGAAAGTTAGTTATAGGAGGGAGAGGGCCACAAATGTAGCCGTTAGAGTGTGGGAAAAGAGAGTCTAATGTTGAGTCTGCCACTGGGGAATTTTGCAGGCAAATGGTGGCATCTACCCTGGTTGATTACAGGATAGAAATTTCAGCAAAGGGAGAAGACTTCTTTTTATTTATTTATTTATTTATTTATTTATTTATTTATTTATTTATTTATTTATTTATGATAAGACAAAGTTAGAGCGACCAAAGTGTGTGGTGATGTTATAGAGGGGCTCAGTGACCAAACTGAGGGGACTAGAGCAGTGTTAGAAAGTGAGCCAAGCAAAGTGCTAAAACAAGGGAAGCTGCCAGCGCTGAGCATTGCCCAAACCCCCAAAACTGGGCCAGTGTTCCTCACAATCTGGGCTTCTTCATGGATGTTTTCCAAGTGGGTTCTGCAGTACAGGTTTCCCTACAGGTTCTTGAGGAATGTTTACACTCAGTGGACACTGAAAGGTAAAAGGCACAAGAACTGATTTGGCCAGAAAACTCAATGAGGAAAGAGTCTAGTCGGGAATATGGGGAGGTTTCAGATAGCAGGAAACAGGAAGTGGGTCTAACCAACCATCACTGCTGCCTGGTTCCTTCCTGCTTCCCGGAGATCCTGACCCCTGAGTAAGGCCGTTAAGGGCCATCCATCCATTTGACCGGTAATGAGGTTCCAAGACTCGAAGCATTGGCCACCAGCCTTGTTCAGTTCTTTAATGTCTCGTGGAAGATCCGCATCCTTACCCTGGGTGGGGTGGCTTGAAAGAGAATGGCCTCCACAGGCTCATGTGTTTCAATCCCCAGTTGGTGGGACTGCTTTAGACGGATTAGAAAATCTGGCCTTAATAAGTTGGAGATTTGTCAATGAGGGTGGGCTTTGAGGTTCCAAAAGACTTGTGCCATTCCAGTGTGCCCTTTCTCTGCCTATCTCATGGATCCAGATGTGAGCGTCCAGCTGTTTCTGTTCCCTCCACCCCCATAGACACTAACACTCTGGAACCATAAGCCCAAACCAAACACTTCCTTCTGTAAGTGCCTTGATCATGGTGTTCTGTCACGATAGAAATGTCACTGAGGCAGGAGGGAAGCTGAATGAAGGTGCCTGGGATGGATAGGAAAGATCCGCAGGCCTTTGAATCTTATCTCCAGTGGCTATATGGCCTTATAGACAAGCTAGCCTTATCTATAAGGGCCCCACACGCTGCCCAGTTTCTACATCCTGGTATGGACATCCTGGTATTCTAGCTGCACATCAAGCTTCACCCAGATCCACCAAATCAATCTTTAGAAGTACTAGAGCTAGAGCCTGCATTTTCTTTTTTTCCAGGCTGGGGATGGGATTTGCAGTCTTGGAGGTATAAATCAAGTGCTTTACTGCTGGGCTGCATCCTCGGCCTGAGTTTTCTTCTTCTCTTGTGTTTGTTGGATTTCATTTTAACCTGGATTTTCTTGGTATTTTGTGGGGCTGGTTAGTGCTGTTCACCAATTAATCCCTGCCTCGTCTGATTCTTGGTGACATGTGTGCTACTTGCCATTTGTGGCCATTTATGCTTGAATGTGGCCCTAGGAATGGTTCCAATCACTGGTTCCTAAGGAGAGCCTTTCCTAGTCTCATGGCTTGGGCACTGAACTGCTGTATTTAAGTAGACTGTCCAAAGTTGCCTTTCCACTTTCCACTCTGGGCCTGTGGTTGTCCACACCAGGACTCCCTGGGTGAGCAAGTGGAGCAGAGCATCCTGCCTGGGGTGGACTTACAGCCTGAGTGGAAACAGACAGACAAACAAAAACCTTCGTGGCTCCTGGATCCCTGAAGTGGGAGAATGTTTGAGGGAGCAGCACCTTGCATAGACAGGCAGATATCTATCCTATGGGGAGTTGCGCATGTCTGGATCAGCATCAGGCAGGTATCTGGGAACCCCAGATGATCTCTCAGGTGCCTTCCAAATATGAACTGGCTTGTTTCTGTAGGCAGACAGTTAGCTAGCGGTGAGAAGATGTGAAGAGGCACTCAGTATGTGAAACCTTCTTGGACCTTCCCATGAGGCGTGTGGCTGAGCTGTGAGGTGCAGAGGCGCTCACAGGGAGAGCGGCTACAGCAGGGAACACCCAGCACTTTCCAAGACTTACCTCACTCAAGGCAGCTGGAATATATATTTGTACCTTTCAACATTGCTCCACACTTCCATTTTCACCAGAGCTATTCAACACCACAACAACTGGTCCAAGCCAATCTACTCCAAGGGTGAATAGCCATTTACCTGGCCTCATACTATTGCAGTTTGGCACTGAACAGCCCACGTTCTGTTTAAGATCTTCAGCCCTGGGAAAATTTGGACAGTTACCCTGCAAGCCCCCATACTTCTTTTCAATAATGTCACCGTGAGTCTAAACTCCCCACAGCCCATCCTGATGCATCCTTGGCAAAGCTAGGATTCCAGCTCTTTCTGTATGCTCTGGCTCAAGGCAGAACAAATAAGCCCCCAACAGCTTCTGTTCTGCAGAAAGTGGTTTACAGATTTCAGCATGCTAGCCAAAAAGAAAAAAAAAATCTATTCTCAGCTCAATTCCGTTGCCAGCTCGATAGGCATCAGCAGAGATGGGGGTTCCAGCAGAGCTGTGCCACCCCTGAGCTGGTTTTGAGCCTCCCAGCTCCGCCACTTGAAGGCATCCAGGTTTCCAGGCGCTGGCAGTGAAGCCACAGTCTGTCACCCCCGGGGCTGCTTTGAGTTTTCCTGCTCTGACAACTAGACAAGATGTCTTTTGAAGGGTGTTTAATACTTGGGTGGTTTGTTTTCAAGATAGACGAGTCCCAGAGCAGAATTGCTTCAGGAAACATTACATGTTAGAGATGACTCTGTGTCCAATGAGAAGAGTCTACTTAAAGGGTCGTCAAGTTAGACACTTCTTGTCCTGACCTTTATTTAGCTGGAGGTGGGCAATGAAGAACTTTGGAATCTTTTTGGGAAAATGGTAGAAACTCTAAATTTGCTTTGGTCCCGGCTCGTACAAACTATTCCCATGTAGCTAAAAAGAAAACACCTTTGAGGCGAGCTCCTTGCCTGAGTGTCCTTCCTCTGCAGCCTATTGACAAAGAGAATTTCAAATTCACCACCCTCTGCCCTTCCTTGGGTCTTAGAATGTTCTAGGTTGCAGGGCAAAGGTGTTCTAGAAACAATTAGCTCTTGGAGCAATACACAGAGGAAAAATAGAGCACAAAAGATTTTAAAACCTATAACTAAGATAGTTTGGGGAGGAAATGAAAATGTGAGGTGTCCAACAAAATCAGTGGAAGGGAAGGGAGGAAGGTAAATTTGGAGGCAGAGTCCTGGGTGCCAGGAATACAGCGTGAGAAATGTCAGGTTTCTTGTTTTACCTATTTGCTTTGGCACAGGAACCATAGCACCAGAAATTCTTTCTCTTTATTTAGATTGAAGTTGAGTCCCCAGGAAACTTATATGATAGCAGCCATTTCCCCAAGCAGGATTTATCCTCCCGACAGGAGAGCTTGGCCCCCGAGGGAGTAGGGTCACCAGGACTGAAAGGAACGCTCACTGCCCTGCTTCCATGGTTTTCCTCACCTGGGGAAGGGGGGAGAAAAAGAAACAGGGATGCCTAAAGTGGTTCACTTTGCCTCTCCTTTTTAGCAGCCTTCTCATTAATTTAGTCTTAGTAAGCTGTGTGTGAGCAGATCGCCCTTAACAGAGCTCAGTTTTACAGGGCCCGGGCTTTTTCTGCCAAGGCCAACCAACAGCAGGTGGAACTCAGGGCTTTCCACACGTTGGGCTTTGAGACAAGCTCCGATTTTGAGCTGTGTGGCTCGAGGAGGCTGAGGGACAGAAATGATAGTAAAAGTATCCTTTGTGATTTTGTCTAGCTCGAACAATCCACCCCGCATCACTGACTGCCCTATATTCCCAGCTCAGTTCTCTAAAATGCCCGATTCAAAATTATACCGAAAAGTCAGACATAGCACCTCATGTGGGGGAAATAAAGATGAAAAAGAATTATAATAAATTTTATAGATCAATACTTTAAGTAAGACTGGAAATGACATTTTAAATATATGTAGCAAAGTACACTTTAGAAACTATTCAGGAAATTTAGAATCCTTCAGTTTTCATCCTGATAACCAGTGATTCCTCTAGGACTAACCTGATATATCAGTAAGTTTAAATGAGCAGTTTTAATTTTGTGTATTTGTTTTATTTTGAAAATTGAATTTTCATGTTTTCAATGTAGTTTTTTTTTTTTGCTTTTATAACAGTGAAGCAATTCTTTATGCAGCTTAGACACTCTCACTGATTTCAAACAATGGGTAATCCAAATGTTTGATCCATCCAATCTAAAACTAGATCCAATTTCTCCATTAGACATAGGTCATTGGGTGAAGTCACCTCACTTGTCAGCAAATCTACCAACTGCTTTCCCAAACTAGATCCTCCAGGACTCTCTTACCAGGTGGCGGCAGCCATTAGAAGATGAGCACTTGTGAATACAAGGTCAACTCCCCTTCTGTGCCAGGTCTTATTTGTTGTTGACCTTGGAGAATCTGAACTTTCATTTTTTAGGAGTTCTGGTAAACTACAGGACAGGCTCCATAGAACCTCAAACCCTCCTCCTCAAAACTTAATGGTTCGATGTGTTGTAGGACGTTGGCTGGACAAGACAGGTGTGGCCAAGATGATTGACATGAGGCTGGGGTCTATGATCTTGAAAAGGAGGAATGTGGATGGCTACCTAAGCATCTCAGGGCCAATACTGGATCCCAGCCAAACCAGAAAAAAAGAGCACAGAGAGTGAAGCCTTCTATCCAGATTGAACCCTCTCTTTTAATAAACTGCTTCTGATATAAGACTTGAGCACATTCTTTTCCTTCTTTCCAGTGTGTGTGTGTGTGTGTGTGTGTGTGTGTGTGTGTGTGTGTGTGTGTGTGTGTTCTAGAACTAGCTCTATAGACCAGAATGGCCTTGGACACAGAGTTCCTCCTGCCTCTGCCTCCCAAGTGCTGGGATTAAAGGTGTGTGTGCTGCGGCCTCGGCCGCCACCACCGTCACCCAGTGAGCACGTTCTTTAAGAGGAACCAAGAGTAGAATTGGACTCTAAGTTCCTGGGTGACAGGAAGGGTTCAAGGCTGGGGAAGGGCTAACAGCCCCCATAGTGAGGGCAAAGAGCATAAAGCCCGCCTTGCTTCTCCAAGTACCATCTTACAGACACCACAATGTTCCAAACCGTGCATCCCAGCCATTCACTCCCTTCAGTTTGCTTCCTTGGAGAATTCTAACATGGCCTTTTCGAAGCTGTACCTCTGTGTTGCAAGAGATGTGGGGATTGCATGTGATGAGGAAAGAACAAGTCAAGGTCAAGTTTGGAATGCTGTTTGAGCAAGTATCCGTGGAAGTAATTATGCCCATCCCTGAAACTTGCCTATAGAAACCCCCCCCCCCCCCGAGCACACACCACCTGCCTCATATCCTCTGGCAGCTCATTCATTGTTCTAAAGACAGCTTCCCACCCCAGCCCAGCCTCTGCTCACCAGCTGCTGACAAATCCTGTGGCTAGCACACAGGGGTGGAAGGCTTCCATGCTGTTTACACATGAACCTGTGGCTTTGACAAGTCTGTCTATATAAAAATTGGGGCATTTGATGACTAAAGAATCTCAACTCTCATAGCCCCAGGGAGTTAGAAGCTTTTGCAGGTGAGAAAGACCAGGCTTGTCTGCTGGGTAAGTTCTAGGAGCTTCCTTATCCATTTCACTGAAGCCTGCAGTTCCACAACTATACGTGTAGTACGTCAAATCGGAGGGACATGATTTAACACTACAGCTGTCACAGAAAGAGACTCACAGAAAGTTAGGCCCAGATGTGCCACAGCCTCTTACAGCATGTCCAATCTTCATAGATTCGCCCTGTTTCCTACTTACGTGGCTCAAACTTGCTCCTGATCTTCCCTTTGCCTGAATGCCAGCAAGTGTCATCATCTTGGCCAAATGCAGGCACAGGGCATGGCGATAGTCTGCCCTCTGGAAGTCTTCCTCATTGCAGAGCTACCTGTCCACACCAGCTCCTCACCAGGCTACAACCTTGGTTCCTTCTGCTTCCTGGACTACCCTGCCTCCAACCCTGCTCCTCAAGCCTCTGCTTTCTGCTCTTTGGACCACAAGGCCCCTCCCCGGATCCCACGTATGGGAAGAGAGTTTTTCACAGCTGCAATCCTCCAAGTATGTCCCTGGGTCTGCAGTGTTCAATTATCTGGGAATCTGTGAGAAAGACAAAATCCTAAGCCCCAACCTAGACCCGTAGGTCTCGAATCAGAAATGCTAGGTTAGGGTCCAGAATTCTGGTTCAACAAGCTTGTCAGCTGATTCTGATCATTTCCAAGGTCTGATTATTAACATTTCTAATAGTTGATATAACATTTCTAATAGCCTGATATGTTTGATTCAGGTTGCACGTGTTGAGAAATAATTTTTCTATACCAGGCACTGGAAAGCTGTAAGCAATAATCCAAAAATGGCCCACCATCTATCTGATTTTGTAAGTAAAGTTTTATTGGAACATAATCATCCTCAGTAATTTACATATCTATGGCTGATTTCTTGCAACATATAGCAGATTTGAACAGTTTCCACAGTGACCATATGTCCTACAAAATTGAAAAATCTAGCTAGAAAAGGTTCTGGGGTGCCTATACTGCACAAGCATATCCTGGCTGCAACCAGCCATGTGATACCTTCAAATGGAATTTCAACCCCATCATTTGTAACTACCCAGTGGGGGACTGGGGACACTTTTCTGCCCCAAAAAGAAATCTTTATGATCACTGTTTCTTTCTATAAAGGAAATACACAAGGACCTTGTTCTCACCGCCTGTAAGCACATCTCTAGCTGAGATCAGTGGGATCCACTAAAGGCTGGCACAGCGGTGTTCCCTGGGCCAGCGCAGGTCTGAGGGCCAGATGGGTGGCAGGATTTGCAGGTGCCCAGGAATGGCCAGGCAGAAATGCTGAGCTGTCAGTTGGCAACAGATAGGGCTGGTTTTTACTAATCATGCATTTTTTTTTGTTTGTTTTGAGTACAGGGCGGGAGGACAGATTATTTTGTAAGGTACTCATGAATCTCCTAGATCAACACGTTTACCAAATGAAAGGTTTTTGTATCAATGGTGTGTTCGATTGGGTTAGACCCAAAGGAGGATGCTTGCATTTAGCAGCCAAGAAACTCCACTTTTCATTGTTACCTCTCTCTACAGTGACTGAATATGCCTTCTTCTTACTTCCCAGTTTTGGCTTCTCTATAGCAAGAGCAATCTAGCCAGCAGAAGCCCCAGCACAATGTTACATCAGCAGTGGGGCTGAATCACGAGCCCCAGTGTCTGGCAGTCATCAAGGGCATCCTTCACCTTGAACAGGAGGTATTTTCCCCTTTCTTAAGAAACACAGAAAATGGGAATCACTTCTTGGAGAGCAAGGGCAGGCTATCAAGAAAGGTCTGTGGTAGAGCCTCTGCCGTTTCCATACCTGATGGAAGCCTACCCCTGTCTTCTCTGTTGGAGGGGCTGTGTGCGTGTGCCTAGGCCTCACCCCTCAGGGCTGGATTCCTCACCGGTACAATAAGGAATACTGTGTCTATGTCAGAGTCACCCAAATCAGATTGGTAAATTCCTCACGTGGTTAGGGGTTCTCCGTCAATGACATTTATCCCTGAAGTTTGTACTTTTCTTTTCATGGTCTCAGGCTCCTTTGCTTGGCGGCTTTAGAAAACTTAGCAGAACTCAGAAAAGAGAGGATCTTGCTGGGTGGAGATTGAGACGCTTTAAGAGTCCCCCCCCACACACACACACATACAATTCAAGGAAGTGCTTCATCTATCCATCACTGCTGAGTAGCTCTCATCAAACTGCTTCTCCCTAAGCTGGATGTGTCTATAAAATGTGACAGGAGGACTTACCAGCCAGAACACAAGGAATTAAAGCATGACCTAACCACAGAGGATGGAAACCCCATTTAAACACAACTCTTAACAGGATAGGAGTCCAGATTTGCCTCAGTTACTGAATGGACAAGTTGTTTTTCCTCCAAAATTCTTTGAGAGTAAAGTAGCCCCAAAGGGTAGAGTAGCATTTACCCTTTCCAAAAAGCCCTGTGACTCTGGTGGGATAAGAGACCAATGATACAAGAGAGATAAGAGCAAGTGTCAAAAGATAATCTTATGGTTTGTAGTTGCCTAATAACTTACTGGTCATTAAAATAATTCTTTTTCAATAAAGAGTTCTTATGATCTCTAGATATAAAACCATCTTATAAAAGGCTTTGTTATTGAGGGCTGGGCCCACTGTTTTCAAAGAAGTAGTTCAATGAGTTTAATGAAAAGAAGAGCCACGGTCTTGATATGTAACATGAATTCCTCGGGGTGCTACCACTCACACAGCTCCTCAGAAAGAATTTCCCATCTACCTTCTAAAGTCATCTTTCTCTCTAGACACTCTACCCCATTCTCTGTTTTATCTCTTGAAATGAAAGTCATGTGCTGCTTAAGAGTCAGGACATTTCCTTAGAAATACATTGTTGCATATGTTGACCATTGTGTGAGCATCACAGAGTGTTTATACAAACAAAATTAGCTATGATGTCATGAGGTACTATACTTCATGGTACCAACATTGTGTATATGGTCCATCATGGACCAAAAAGCCACCAGACAGCATAAATCTGTATGAGGTGCGTTTACCTGATTGCTTGCTTATTGTCAGTTTCTCCAATCAGAAGAAAAATGTCTCTTTTTTATTTTTGGTGCCTTCAAGGGGCTAGAGCAGTGTCTAAGGAGCAGTCATATAATTATTTGTTGAAGAAATTAGTAAAATCTCCCTAAACCCCTTTATAAAATCTACTTATGACTTTGTGTCCTATCTTATGCCTGACACACTGAGACATGCCTGTAATGGCAGCCCTTGGAAGCACAGGCAGGGCAGATCTCCACGAGTTTAAATCCAGCCTGTTCTGAATAGTGAGTACCAGGCCAGTTATGGCTCCGTAATGTGACCTTATCTCAAACTGCAAAAAATAAATATAATAATTTGTGTACTATTGCAAAAACAAGTGTTTCAACACAACCTGATTCAGTAAGTCGCTTGTTTTAGAAAGACCTCTGCATTTATGGTTATTTATTAGCTCATTTCTGACTGATACACCTTTCATTTACAGCTTTACTATCCAGGCTCAGTCAGTCCATTTATGAATGTAATCACAAGGATGGGCTTCAATTTCTTGCCCCTATTCTCAAAAGAATCTTGAGACACTATCTCAAGTTATGGAAGTTCCTGTCTATTCCCAGATCCCTAGGTTGGGGACAGTGAGATGGCTCAATAGTTAGCCTTTAACTGCCAAGCTTGATGACCTGAGTTCAATCCTGGGTCCCATATGGTGGAGAAAGCTGATCCCTGCAAATTGTTCTCTGTGTATGTATGTACACACACGCAGAGAGAGAGAGAGAGAGACAAAGAGACAGAGAGACAGAGAGAGAGGTGATAGATAGATAGATAGATAGATAGATAGATAGATACAATTTTTTTAAAATAGAGATATTCTTAAATTGCTAATTTAAAAAAATACATTTGAGCAAAGACTTCATGTGTTACGACAGTCATAGGATTTTTCTCTTGTTATCAAATGTAAAACCATCCCTACATTCCTGATAGAGATCTGATGCAGTTATGAGACATTAACCTTTTCTTTTTGGGTTGAACTTAATTTGTGAATATGTCGCTCTTTATCTTGGCATCTGTTTTCATAAATGACATTGGCAGCAAATTTCTTTTCTCACAGTGTCCTTGTCTAATACAATTATAGACTATGCCAGCCTTTAAAAATGTGAGATGTTTCCTCTTTCTACTTTCTGGAAGTTTACACCAGACAGGTGTGAGTTCTCCCTTAGTAGAATTTGCTGCTGAAGCCACATAGGCTTGGACTTCTCCTGTGTTCTGTGAGAACTGAGATAAGCCACAGCCCATTTTGAGTTGATTTTGGGACTTTAGAGAATCCAAATCTTGACTACAGTCCTTTTGGGTGCCAGTGTGCATTCAGTTTTCCTTTAGTTGTGCAATTTAGCTACTCCGAGTTTCACACCAATTGTAGGGAATTTATACAGCCAACCACCATCATCCGAAATTCAGGTTTTATACCCTCAGCCTGCGAAGGATCCCAAAAGTACTACTGAACTCATTACTTACCCTTTGAGAATCAGAACCAACCTATGCCTCACTGATAGGATAAGCACTCCAAGGCCAAGCTCTCCGCTCTGGGTTCCAGCCTCTTCCAGATGGTGATTCAGATTCTGCACTGAACTGTTACCATCTCAAGCCTTCGAACTGATGCACTTTATCGTCTCCACATTCTAAGCTTAGTTGGATTGCTTGTCTGGGCTGCTTAGACACTATTACCACACAGCAGTAACTCATAGCAAAACGCAGGCCGTGTGACAGAGGCAGAAGCCGGACTGTGCACACAGAAACAGTCAGTGCTGGTTCTGTCTACAAGCACAGTTAATGGGTCATATTTCAGTCTGGGCTCTCACAGAGGAGCAGAAGTTCAGCGGCAAAGAGGAGGAAAGGTTGTTTCAACAAAGAGAACAGCAAAAACCAAAGGGAAATTCAGACATGGTGAGAGCAGTGTGGCGGGCTGGTGAGGAGGGCAGCTACCTGACAGAAGAAGAGGCTCCCAGCAACTTCATTTGTCAAATTACTCAGCGTTCGGCTTCTGCCATCTCCCATGAAATGGTGACAATAATATTTTCTCCCTCTAAAGACATCTTAAAAGAGATGTTGCCTATAAATTCTGTAAGACAAACTTTGTACATAAAAGCCATAAATAAAGTCGGGCGGTGGTGGCGCACGCCTTTAATCCCAGCACTTGGGAGGCAGAGGCAGGCGGATCTCTGTGAGTTCGAGGCCAGCCTGGGCTACCAAGTGAGTTCCAGGAAAGGCACAAAGCTACATAGAGAAACCCTGTATCGAAAAACAAAACAAAACAAAACAAAAAACCATAAATAAATAAAAAGGGACCTCATGATATAGGTAAAAGGGGTGGCAAAGGAGAGGGAGCCCAAATTTTCTTCTCCTCTGTTTTAGCTGCTTACTTAAAAATTTTAAAAGACACTATTAGGCCTATGCAGCATTGGATAGAAAGAGAAAAGAGATAAAGAAATACCCAAAACAGGGTCTCTAGACCAAACCACACCACATGGGATGATGAGGTCCACATAGGAGACTGCTTCAAAGACAGCAGCACTCACTTGGAGGCCAGCACTGAATTATTAACTAATGAGATGTTACTCTAAAGCTGTCCTGAAGATTTTACCCCTCAAGTCCATCCCATGCCTGTTTATCTCTCAGCTAGTCTCATCTCTATCAGGACGTCCTTTGTCTTCCCTGATGATTGCTCACTTTCGCCAGGGCGCCATTCTCCCGTGGAACCTTCTTCCAACCCTGCTCTAGCCACTTCTCTGCACTCGTTAGCTTCGTGTTCCTTCCTGCTAAGCCTTTTCTAGCTGTTATTTCCATCTATCCTATCTGTCAATCTATGGGACAGTCTTCTTCAGCATGGCGGTCTGGATGCATATCCCTCTATGGTAGAGCAGAGGACACATTCTCTCTCAATGAATGCTTGTGCTAGACTGTAATAAATAGCCTGTGGGTAACAGGACTTAAGGTCTTATTTCTCTCCCCATTCCTTCTTACCAAAGAAGGCTGAAGACAGTGTTTAAAATAAACAGCAAGAACTGGTTAAGAAATATGTGATTAAGTGTTCATCTGCACAGACTGAAAATGCTTGCCACAGCGGCACCTGGAAGACATTAAAGACAGGGGCGTCTTCTTATTTTTTACACCTCCTCTTCCATAGCTTGGGGTGAGAACCCCAAAACCTTCAAATCAAATGGCCAGGGTGTGAGCCTCACTCTAGACTCCTCAATCTCTACTCTGCAAAGTCAGTCAACCTCTGAAACATTAAACACCCATGAAACAACACCTACCCTGCCCACTTCAAATGGGAGTAATGAATACAACAGGTTCAAATGAGATGGTGCTATATAAATGATTTTTAAGAGATAGGATTTGACTTACACTAGGGGAGAAACAAACTTGAAATAAACACTCCATTTTTATGAACTTCACTACCTCTCTGAGCTAAGTGTCCCCGAAGAAGCTGGAATAAGACATGTTGTTTTTGCCATGTTCTAAAATGGGCCCGCAAGAGTGCAGTCTATTTTCAAAGGTGGGTTTCAGAACTGGCAGAAGAAGTTCAGTAAAGATAAGAACAAAAAGCCTTGGACGTGTGTCAGCCAAGAGATTATCACACCATGCTGATTCTGGGCAGAGGAGAAGTGAATAGAGACCTTCTCAGATGACTTATTCAAGGGTGGCAGCTGCCTCCACAGCCTTGTATTTCAACTTAGCTGAACATGGAGAAGACAACCTGTGGGACTGAAGGAGGAGAAAAGGGATATCTCCAGCCAAATCACATGGCGAGGTTGAACACATTGTCTTTTATGGATGAGGTTAATCTGTTCAGCTCCATGTTGCCTCCTAACGCCCCCCAAGCAGTCCCTGCAATTCCCCTCTACCAACTTCTCTGACGTCCGTGCATGCTTCTGTTTACCAGCTTTCTTCTGTTCTCACATCCAAGAAAGATGCACTGAGAGTTCCTGCTGCAGTGCTCGCTCGATGAAACTTGGAAGTGGCTCAGGATATAAATGAATGTAGTAATTACATGTCAATCATCTAGTGTTATTGAAAGCAGCTCACTGCAGACATGGGAATATTCCTAAATAACCAAGAACAGTGATTTGTGAGCGGTTTTAAAAGCAATTTCTCATTAGTTCCATGCCATTCTGTTTCAGTTCACGTTCAGATACCAAGTAGAACTTCTCTAAATTCATTTGCTGAAGCTTCTTTGTTCACAGTGTTGGGTTAACGGTCTTGTGTGTTTTAACCCCATGTGTATTGTGATTGTAAATGCTCACCAAGCGTAGTCCAGGGTTCATCTATCGAGATAGATGTCTTATTCCTCCTTCTGTGCTACTTAATAAATTTTCATCTTGCAGTCACAAAATCATGCACTATGATTTGTGAAGACTATTAGTGCCAATGAATTGTTCATAAAAGAAAGTGGGTATTGCAATTTCTGGTGTGTGTGTGTGTGTGTGTGTGTGTGTGTGTGTGTGTGTGTGTTTCCTTGCAAAGAAAACAGTAGGTTCTGAATTTACAATAAACGTTCCCAGAGCAGGATTTTTTTTTCTGTTGGGAAGGTCACTTTCCCGGGTATAAATATGTGTTCTGAAAATGTATGCAGAATGAACGTACACATGAGCATAAATGGGCAGACATGTGACTGCCTCAAATGCTCAGGAAAGGCAGCCCCTCCTCCTTCCTACTTCATGTATGTTAGCATGTATGAAAGTCCCCACTCAGACCCACCCAGAGATGGTGCTTCAGTCAGTAGTCAATGGAGTCTACACTAATATTCCAAAGAAATTGAGTGACAGTGTACCAAGAATGGGTGACAAGCAGTACAGTAACCCAGTGGGTTCTTTAAAACCATTTTGTGCATAAGCCTTGCTTTGGATTCCTTTGAAAAGCTGAAGGGCATTCTCTCTCACTGGGGCTTGTTTGCTTTTCTTCTTTGAAGCCGTGGGTTGGCTGAGCCTGGATGGTTGCTAGCTCTCGGCCAGCACTACTCTTGCTAACTGGAGGTAGTCAAAGCTGGTTTTCAACAGATAGACTATGGAATGCAAGACCTGAATGGACACATCCAACTGAACTGCTTCTGACCATGGATAAGTTTATGTTCTTTGCTTCTTGTCTATGTACATGTTAACTTAAAATATAAAGGTTGTTTCAAAGCAAGTAAAGTAGAAATAAACAAAAAGCACTAACTATAGGAATTCCAAACCAAAAAGGGAAAATACAAAGTGTTTTGTTTTAAGATCTTTTTTTAACTTACTTTTATGAAGTGTGTCCTTTGACAATTTTACACCTGTATACAATGCATTTTGATTGCCGTCTCTTCCACCCTCTCTTACTTGCCTCCATCCTTATCAACAACCCCCATCCTCCTTACTAATCTCTTTCAAAGATTTAGGATTTTTGGGTTGGTTTGTGATTCATTCACTTTAACCAGGGCCATTAGTGTGACCATTTGGCTGGATCTCTCCATTGAGGCCTAGTGGACTCATCAGTGGGGACACAATTGAAGACAATGATTTCCCCCTGTCTGAGCCTATCTAGACTCCTCCAAGCCCCTCTTTCCTCCATGTCTGACTGTTGATAGACCCATTCATTCTAGGGCAGACCCAATGCAGGCATCCACAGCTATTTTGCGTTAATGATTATAATATGTATGACTTCTTACTCAGGAAACGGCGTTTCTCAGAACTTCTTCAATCTTCTGACTTTTGCATTCTTTCTGGCCCCTTTTCCTTAGTATTCCCTGAACCCCAGAACCAGTGATATAAATGTCTCATTTGGGGCTAAGCCCTCATCACCTACTCATCACAACACCTTGTGCAGCCATGAGTCTCTATATTCACCATTATTCACTGGAAAGGAAGGCTTCTCTGATTAAGACTGACAGTAGCATTTGTTTGGGGACATAAATGTAAGTAGGAATTCTGATGTTATGTCAGTTTAGCTAAATGATAGTATTTAGTTCCCTGCTAGAACCTATGACCTCACCTACCAGGGGATTTGGACCAAGTTTACAGTACCAGGCATGGATTCTCGCCTGTGGGGTGGACCTCAAATCCAATCAGAAAGTAATTGTGGATTAGGTAGGGGTTTTATTGTTGTGATAAAACAGTATGACCAAGGCAACTTATAAGGTGATATGGTTCCACAGGGTTAAGAGTCTGTCTCTGGCAGGGAAGCTTGCTGGTTGGACTAGAAGCTGAGAGCCTGTCTTGAGCTATAAGCACAAGGTAGAGAATGGTGTGATATTTTAGAAACCTCAGAGCCAGCTCCCAATGACGTGCTTCCTCCAGCAAAGCCACACCTTCTAAACAACAGTGCCACAAGCTGAGGACCAAGAATTCAAATGCTGGAGATCACGGGACTAGTTCATTCAAACTACAAGTTGGTTACTCCCATACCTGTAGTGTCACTGGTATACAAATGGGCACATCTTGCCTAGCAGGTTGGTCTTGTGGTTAAGGTTTAAATTTTAAACTTAAGATAATCAAACTATAAAGTTTATCTCTGAACAGTGATATATAACAGGACAACCACTTCCATCCTTTCATCCTTAAGTTCATCTTTTCAACCAGAATAAGGCAAACATTTCTCACCTAGCTCTGCTTAAATATGCTGCATTTACCAAAATGCTTGTTCCAGTTTGTTTTCTGGTGCTGTGCTAAAATACTGACCATTAGCAACTTGGGGAGGAAAGTTGTTTCATCTAACAAGTTACAAGCCATCTTTGTAGGAATGCAGGGCAGAAGCTCAAGTCAGGAATCTAGAGGCAGGAACCAAAGCAGTGATCATGAAGGAGCATGGATTGACCTGGACCAACAGACCGTTCTTCAGTAACATGCTCCTGATAGACTGGACCAGGAGATGAAAAAGATAGAAAATATAAAAGCCATGATGAGGAAGTCTTGCACAGGCTCTGTTTAATGCCAAGCAAGTTTATTAAGAAATACAGCATCAATTAATAAAGTATTGTACTTATTGGCTTATGACCATGTCTGTGATCATTGTCAAATGCCAATGCACAGTTAAAAGATTTTGTGTATTGTTATTATTATTTTATGTAATGGAATCAACGCATCTATTCAGTATATGTGTAATTCCTGAAAATTGGAAAAATTTATAAATACAGCTAAGCGTGTTTTCCTAGGGAGGATAGACTACAACTAGGAAATCAGAAGTTTTCATGACTTGATGTGTATTTCAGTGATTCTAAAAAAAATAAAATAAAATAGAGCTTAGAAGTGTTTGCATCATTTTAAAATTAAATTTAAAGTTAGCATACAATTTTTTTAAAAAAAAATACAGCATCTTATAAACTATATCCAGGGTAGAAATGGGACAAAGTCAGTAGAAACTATCATACAATGGGACAAAGTCAGCAAGAAGTTAATTATACAGTGTTGCACAGAGAGAACACAGGATATCTCAAAGATTTTAGGGACCATCACATAGTGGCTTTGGGACTGACAACCATATCCCATACAATGAGAAGAGTTGGGTTCTCATGGTACTCTAGAGCTCCCTCAAGGCCCTGGCCCTAGGACATCACTGACTCTGCCAAGCTTAGTCTTGGATTTAGAGAAAGAGCTGTGTTCCTTCTCCATACATGGGGCCTCAGAGAAAAGCTCCCAAGACCCTGGCCCCAGCCTATTACTGGCTCTGCCAATCATGTTCCTGGTTTTAGAAAAGGATCTACATTCCAACTCCACACATCAAGGCCTCAACACTGAGCAAGCCAAGGGCTTGCTCCCCATGGCTTGCTCAGACTGCTTTTTTATACCATTCAGAATCACCTACCCAGGAGTTGCACCACCCACAATGGACTGGGACCTCCAACATCAATCATTAATCAATCAAATGTCCCCCAGGGATATACACATAGGCCAGTCTAAAGGAGGTAATTGAAGTTTCCTGTTCCCAGATGACATTAGTTTGTGTTGAGTTGACAAAAACTCACCACCACAATGTCCAATCATGACTTACCCTTACTAGTCAGATAAACTATCAACTATTTCAACCTATCCCTTTCTGCCACGACTATATCCTCCCTCCATTTAACAGGACCAAAGAACTGCTGGAAAGCTCTCAATTTTTCAAGCAGATCCACAATTTACTAAAGTACACAGCCCCATACTGCTTCATGTTTACTGGGTTAGCTTTATGTTTGGGTATATATTTGACAGAAATATTCATCTTTTAACATTTCTAGTCACAATTGTTTTAAAAAATGGAGTTGGACAGCAAATAGCAAGCAACATTGGGAATGGAAGGGCTCAGGGTAGTAGGTATGGTATTTTAGCCCTGGCATCCAAATAACCAGCTACTTCAGCTCAGATTTCTATCATCTTAATTAAGACAGGCAACGTAATAACACAACTAAACACATATGGTAAGAATCATAAAACATTTGGGATAGCTTGGCTGCTGATTCCTATTTGATGATATTTACTAGGCTATATTGACATGTACGTGAGAGGTAGTAATCATCACTGTACCCTAAGGCTAGAGAACAAGTACACCCTGACTCCCAGGACCAGCATTAAGGACTCAGAACGGGGTATTGTCAATGGGTTTCAAGAATAGGGTGCTGTCCAGCGTCGGGTGGGTGGAATCCTCACTCGACACTTGCTAGCTAAGAAACCTGAATCTGTCACTAAAACTGTCTCAATATCCACCTCTGGTAAGGCAAAGAAGATACCAACTCACCGTTGTTATTTATCAGGAATAAACAAAGAGGTGGTGTATGTAAAGAACTTGACCCAGGGTCTCCGTAAAGAATGGACCTATGAGGAACTAGACACTGACAGTGCTGACTTGAGTCTGCTCGCACTGCAAAAGTCTGGGCTGTCTCTGTGTTTAAACCACACTAATGGAAGAAAGGCTTCCGAGATGGCACATGAGAAGTTAAGCTACCTTTCTGAAGAAATGGAATTACCTTCCCATGCTGTTAGCACAGTACCTGCCTCCTGTGGAGCTAAAATGGGAGGACTCTTGACAGCTGATGGGAAGATGCCTGTTGCCCTCATTTCTCTTCTATAAAGACATTAAACACCCCTTTGCTCTGGTGTATTAATAATCTTGCCCACTTACGAATAATGGTTGCAACTCCCAAAGACCCTCCTACTGCATGGAGACTCTTCATTCCTCTCCCTCCTATTTATTCTTCTCTCCTATCTGTCCCCATCCTTGAGAATCATTACTGCACTCTTACATAACAACCCAGGCAGGGGTTGGGGTGGGAGATAGACCAGTGCGTGCTTATGATGTGTGTGTTTCAGCTTATTCACGAGGAGCCCTTTGAAAAACAGAATGTTGGTGTATGGTCTGCTTATTGTACAGTAGATCACTGTCAAAGTGTTTTTATTTTGTACTTCAATAAGAAAAACAAAGCACTTTTGAGAGGCATTGTTTTCAAAAATGCGTGTCTATGAGGCTCGTATTTTATTAATTATAAAACTCCTCAAAAGGTAGAAATATTCTGAAGAAGAGATTTGAAATACAAATATATGGGCTCCAGGCACTTTCTTCTTGCAGTACCATGCATGTATCCTGGGCAGGTTTTGGCGTCTATCCCCTAGAACTGAGGAATAGCCTGCTCTGCTTCAGGACTGGTGCTCACCCCGGCCATTCAGGACCCGGGTATATTCTCTCTATTGCTCCTTCCCCACCTCCCCTCCTGCTCCTGTGTTTCCTCTTGAACGCCTCCTCCTTCATGCACATCAACTCTACAGGCACCTGGGGGAACTTAGAGCTGGCTAGATGCCTACTTAGCTTAGATTAATGTTTTACGGGATTATTTTCCCGATGTAAAACTTACGTCTGCCTTCATTTCCCCCCTTTTACTAATAAACACATGCAGCACCCCAAAATTATTTGTTGCCAAAGACCCTGCAGTCAGTGTGGTGTTTTGGTCACCCTTGAGTGTGCTGTCTGGAATGGTCACACACACACACACACACACACACACACACACACACACACACACACACACGTCACCACCACTACCCTAGGAAAACATAGGGAAAATTCTTTGCAGAAACAACCCCACCTTCTGGTTTCGGGGTGCAGATGGCAGTATGGAGAAGAAGTTGTTGACATAGCTGGAGTGTGTGTGATTGAAGAGTCTGGGACATGTGGGGTCCTTCTGAGACAGGAATTTCCTTCGGAGTCTTCATTCCTCCTATAAAGACAAAATATAGACCAGAGGGATGAAATTGCCATGCAAACAGCTGGCGTTGACAGGACATGGCAAAATCACTACAAAGAAGATTCATGTACTTTGTCCAGGCCTGATGACACAACCCGTGAGACCAGAACTGCTGAGGTGAAAGGCCCAACTTCCTGAAGGAGTAGAAGCTCATTGTGAACAGGCCCACCCCTTCCAGTGTTGCCAAAAGCTGTTCTTGAATCAAATCTGTCCTGTACGGGCAGAACACAGATTTAACAGGTTTTCTCTCTGGAACAATTTTTCATCACAAAAAAAGGCAGGAAAAAAAAATCATTCTGTTGCAAAGCCATCTGCAATCTACCGTAACAAAAACTCTGTCAAGTGACTGTCCCGCCTTCCCAACACAAGCACTTCCTCCAGGTCTGTCACCCACCCCTCAGGGCCAGCAGATGCTCCCTGGCCACCCTCCTCATAAGGGACTCCCTCTATGTTGGTCATGGTTCTAAACACCTCCGAGTTGTGGTGGATCCATAAATAATTCTTTCCATGGTTCCCAAATGTGAACTGCTCATTTGCTTTATTTAATGCCTCCCAGGGAGGAAAATGAACTGTCTGTCAGTGATATTCAAAGGGGAAGACAGAGATTACGGAAGACTGACATTAGTGCTACAAATGTCTAAATTCCGGAGGATGTTTCCCACTTTGGTCTTCCTTCATTGGACAAGCATGCAGGCTGTGATTCTGGAGCCCATAAAGCTCTGCAGTCTGTAGAGATAATAGCCTCTGCATCCAGGTCCCTTAGAAAGCCCTTGTCAATTGAAGGCAGTACTTTAGACTCCAATACTTTCTTATTGCAGCTACTGCAATTACCTCCTAATTGAACTCTCTCCAATAGCAGCCTCCTCCACTCCATCCTCCACACTGCTGTCAGTATCTCTCTAAAATGCAAATTGGATGACATTTCATCCTGCTTTAAGACTCTGATAGCTCTATATCACCTACAGGTTACATTTCAAATTAGACGCGATATGCAAGCTGTCTCCAGCCCCGTTAGATCTTGCCAGCTCTTCTCCAAGATCCCAAGCTTTCCTCAGACCCACTGACCACCTGAGCCTTCCTGTTCAGGTGCAGCTCTTACCACCCCCCATCCCCTTCTCCCCCTGGGGAAACCTTTCAGCTCAAATCCACCCTTCTTGGAAGACTGTTCAGTACCAAAAGAGCTCCCTACCCACAGCTCTGCTCCCACCTCACCTCCTTACCTCTGTGTCCCTCACCTGTCACAGAGTGAGATTTATCTTCTTTTCTTTCCTTCCTCCTTACCTCCAGAATCAACTAGTGAGACCTAACGGCTACTTAGCACATCATCTCTGAGGACAGCACAGAGGCATACTCAGCAACCTCCACAGTGCAATAGCAAGGATCATTCTTATTTACAGGTAACCCAATCCCGGGTTTCCAGATGGGAAGATCTCGATTCGGCCATCACTTCACTATAAGCACTTTTTTGTTGTTGTTGTTGTTGTTGTTTGTTTTTGTTTTTCAAGACAGGGTTTCTCTGAGTAGTTTTGGTGCCTGTCCTGGATCTTGCTCCATAGACCAGGCTGTGCTTGAACCTGGCTCCGCCTCCTGAGTGCGGGGATTAAAGGCGTACATCACCACTGCCCAGCCACTATAAGCATTTTAAATCAAATCATAGGGCTTCCAGTAAATAAGCAAAAATATCATCAAGGTAGAATAGCATATAGACGAATTTAGTTCTGAAACAGCCCTCTGGTGCTTCCTTTCATTTCCTAGCATGTTTTATGGATATTTGTTTTGCCTTAAGCATATTGTGTTAGAAAACCGTATGTGTCCTGGGTGAGCCAGCTGCAGACTAGATTTTTTCCAGAGGCTCTGCATCTCGGATGTTCTATGATTGCTCCAGCACTTGACATTGACAGTGTACTTAATGAACTGCTGAACCAAGTCTTCACTGTTCCTATTTCTGTGGAGACAATGAAAGTTAAGGATGCATTCGCTGGTGCTTGTTGGTGTTGGCATTGAAATGAGGCTGCTTTGATCCATCACCAGTGACCAAGTTCATTCAGTTAATCCACAGGAAGCCACCTTGCGGGTCTGAGTCCAGATTTCCCCTCCGGTTGTCTGACAGTTAGAACACACATTCCCCTCGACTAATTATTGGCACCCAAAGACTTTGACCACCCAGTGAAATTTGAACTTCTTTTTCAGAAAGGCAACAAAGGCATAAAATGAGCTTTCGCCAAAATGAGCCAAAGTAAGCTTAAAAATCATGTTTCTCTCTACATTTGTAAAAAAGAAAGAAAGACAGAGAGAGAGAGGGAGGGCGGGAGGAAAAAAGTAAGGAAGGAAGGAAGGAAGGAAGGGAGGGAGGGAGGGAGGGAGGGAGGGAGGGAGGGAGGAAGGAAGGAAGGAAGGAAGGAAGGAAGGAAGGAAGGAAGGAAGGAAGGAAGGAAGGAAGGGAAGATTCCTTTTCAGGATTTCATTAACAGAAAAAAAAGCAAAGACTTTCCAAAGATTTTCAGTTTTATTGTCTATACTAGTTAGAAATGTGTTTAGAAAAGCAAATTGTGGTTTTAAAAAAAGAAATACAAGAAAATGTACTGTGGGTGGGAACATGCAAGAAAGGCTATGATCACAATGTTTTATAACCCTTGAGATGAGTATTAAATACTAAAGCAGCTAATATCTCTAAATAGAAAAATAGTACATTTACTTGTTAGTCATAGAATATATTTTCTATCCACTTAGAGAAAAGAAATAGATCTCTCCCCAAGCTTCACACAAGCTCTCTTCATAAACCTATGTTTAACCTACCATGTTTTCATTGAAAATATTTATATTAGGAAACTTTAATATAACTATTATCAAACTTCCCAGAGTCAAATAAATAAACATCTGCTGTTTTAATGATGGGTCTAGGGTATATTTTTAATCTCTTTGCAGATCTGATGAGGAGCTGATATGTAATTATTCAAAATGTGGTTTTTGCTTAACTGGTAAATATTGGAACTCTGGGATTTCCTTATGTGAGTAAAGTCAATAGAGACTGTAATCTATTAGCTTGCCTCTGGCAATAGCTGTGGAAAATGTCAAAAAAAAAAGAAAACTAAATTCTTATGAAATTGGAGACTGGCTTATATTATACCACAGAGACACAAACCACTGTCCAAATGACACAGATAATTCTTTTCTGTTTGTGTTTCAGCCTCTCTATTATAATAACTAGAAATATTAGTTCAGGAAGTGATTTAATATTTCTACAGGATAATGCTAGAATGGTGTTTTGTTGTCTGTCTATGACTCATTGAACAAATGCTTGTTACAGGTTCACCTTGTCCTGACCCAGAGGACACAAGTGTAGAGGGAGAGGGAAGGAATTTTTTTCATGTAACTGATCATATATTTCCCTAAAGTGTCCTTTCTTGCAGATGACAGGTGAAAAGGCTTTTAAAAATATTCCATTCAAAGCTAATCCCACCCCATTCAGCTTTAAGCACTCAAATTATTCATCTGGGATCTAGCACCTCTGCTTTTTCCAAATGGCATCAGGAAGTGGAAGAAAGTATAGGAATCTCTCCTGAGGAAGGAGCCACATCAGCCTGTGGTGCTGCGCTCCTGGCCAAGCCCTGCTACAGGGAAGCAGCCATCCAGGGCTCGGAATTCTCTTCAGAATCCTGAAGTCCAAAAAGTAAGTTCTCAGTCTGAGGCTCCCACAGATCTATCTGATGATTTCCCCTCTCTCCTGTCCCTTCTGGAGAGCTATGACCAGAGTGGACAGGTGGGGAATAATCAGAAATCTCAGTGATGCCAGAGATTCCTAGCTTGCTTTCCTCTCTTCCTACCTTCTTCAAAAGGGAGATGTTTTGTTTCCAACAGGAGACTCATAGACACATAGCTATTTACTGAATTAAAGTAGGATGATCGTATAATCTAGCATCCAACATGGAACAATTTTGTGTGTAAAAGACAAGATAGACTTCAACACTCAAAACTAAACACCTAGATATAGTCACCCCTGAGACATGGCCTCTAATTAGGTGGGACCAAAGCCTATGTATCCCATTTCCAGATTTAGGGTTCTTTGCCCAGTGCTTATAATGACTCTTCCTCAATAGCATTGCCCAGCTGCTTGAGCAAGACATCACCCATCATCAGTCTTGGTGTATGCTAGATTTTGTTATCAGGGATTGAGCCTAGGGCTTTGTATGTTGCTAGGCTGGTGTGCTAGATGCTCAACCCTTTAATTATGCTTTATTTTTTAGAGTCTTACTAAGTTGTCCTAACTGGACCTGAACTTGTGATTAAGAATCTCTTGAATCAGCCTCCTGAGACCCTGGAATTACAGGCCTAGACCACCAGAAAACGTGTGTGTGTGTGTGTGTGTGTGTGTGTGTGTGTGTGTGTGTGTGTGTATGTGTGTGTGTGTGTAGCCCTAAGAGTTTAGTAACATTAGCAATCATTGGCTGAAATCAGTACTGAGTTATCCCAGCATTTATTTTTGTGTTGTACCCACAGCAATCCTCAGCAAGACAGTTTGGTTTGTAAGATATTTTCTAAAATCACCTGGTGGTTTTTTTTTTGTTGTTTTTTTTTGTTTGTTTGTTTTTTTGTTTTGTTTTGTTTTGTTTTTGTTTTTTTTTGAGTAGGGAATGCTTTGTATTATGATTGTTGTTCTCTCCAGCAGTTAGGTCCATTTGATATTTACTCAGAGAATCAGTATATGCACTCATGTCTGAATATATATTGAAGTCAAGGAAAGCATTATTAGCACGTGTGGGAATCTCGGACTGGTCTATGAAGTTGTAGAGGAAATGTCTGACACCTGAGCACTATGTGTCCACATGAAAAGTGTGAGTTCTTAACTTAGTTGAGAGACACATCATTTTGTTATGGGGATCCCACCAAAGATGACCACTCACACACAGTTTATAGCCAATAGAAAGTCTTTATTCCAATGGCTGGGGCTACACTCAAGTATTCAGGACCCAAGTGTAGCACTGAGTGTTTAGGGTAAGGGATTTTTAAAGGCAAAAAACACATCCTTTTACCTCAATCTGCAGCTGCAAGAGGAGGTTTTATGCAAGCCAGTAGTTTAACAGAACCTAAAGTAAGTTAGTTGGGGCATCCTAACCTTGAGTTCCTGGAATAGAGTTGGGTGATTTTTCATGAGATCTTCCATCTAAGGGATTGAATTCTAGTTAAACCCAGAAATGGCCTCAGCAAGAATGCAAGATGGAGGAACTTCTGCACCACCTTGCCCTGTCACAATTTGTTTGTTTCTCCATCATTCATCCATAGTATATATTATTCCAGCTAAGGAAAACAAAGATGGCAGCCAAAACTGGAGCCAAGCATGATGTTAGATATATATACTAGCAGATGTCCTATGACCTACAAAATTGTCTCAAAGCTTTTAGAAAACATCTTGAAAGTTATACAAGTTAATATCTGTTAAATAATACCTAATAATACCTATTTTTGAATGTTTGCTGTACAGTGGATACTGAAGTAAGCTTTCAACAGGAACAGCTTTTAAGCTGGTAACTTTGTAATTAAATACTAAGGTATGTGATTTATAGACATGAAGAATCTATAGATGTGGAGAATTAAGGATAAGGCTTAACAGAACAAACGATGTACCCACAAACAGGTAGCCACTGTTTAATTCCTTCAAATGCTTGGAAAATCTGCCTTACTCATTAAATTAGCCCTCACAGCTTCTTAAGGGCTTCATAGCGAGATGTCTCTGGGCTGTGATAGGCAAGGCCCTTCCTTGACTGTCAGAGCCAAAGGAAGCTCCAGTTTCCCAAACTCCAAAATGACAGTCTAGGCTCAATTCAAGCTGGCCTATAGAAGGATTTCTGGTGGTTAGATAAAAGCCAGAATTCCTCAGAAACTTATGAAACCAAAAGGAGTCCTTCCCATTGTTCCTGGCAGAAGAGACAAAGCTCTCCATGGCTATACCTGTGGCAGTTATCAGCATATCAAAGTCCTGCTGGCCTCCAGGTCCCCTCTGTTCCTATTCACACTACTTGTTATACATTTCAAAGCCCCCATGCTAGCTTTGGGGTCCTTCTCACCTCCCCAGCCTTCCCTCCTCCCCATACCCCTTTCTTCTCTATATAATGGCAGGTTTCCCCCTCTGCTCCTGCTATCCCTCTATCTCCACTATTGTCCCCCACTCCCCTCCCTTCTCTCACAGAGCGCCCTGTCCATTTCCCATCCGCTGGCCCTGCCCAGTCTGTTTCTTTTTCTCTCTGCTCTGGAATCTTCCAGATGCCTCTGGACATTTTCTCTCTCTTATTCACAATAAAACCGTACCCCTGTAATCACAGAGTGGCCAACTCTGCAGTTTCTTTACTGCACTCCTGCACATACACGGACAGTTTGACACACCAGACGTGCTCATGGCTCCCTACATTCTTTATAACATACAGCACAGCGCAAGGCAATTATTTGCTGTTTTCTCAGCAAGACTTTAAGGACCATGAGGGTGATGATTATGATCATCTTTCCCTTTGCTTTCTCAGTCCTTGCACACAGTAGATGTTCAAAAACTGTTTTGAATAAGTGACTCTAATAATACTATAACAAATTTTATACCTTTCTTTTCAATTTAACCTAAAAATGACAGCATATTTTATGTTCGTAAGATACTCCTTAATAACTTTAAAATAGTTATCCATCATATTGATAAAACCTCATGAGTCTCTCATTATCAATTTTCTTCCTTTTCTATAATAAGTCATTACTACAGTCCATATTTTTATTCTTAAACTTCATTTGCAAATCTGATTTTCTGTTGTTGTTGTTGTTGTTGTTGTTGTTTTAGATGTATTCTTAAAAGTAGAACTGTCAGGTCTTGATTTGCAGCTCTTGACTCAACACATGGGAAGGAAAAAGTAGTCTCTGTCCCTTAGGATCTGAGCATGGTAATTGGACAGTGCACAGCAGAAAAGATCAAAACACATGATTGTTGCATGAGATGTAAAGGCTCAGTCCTCATGGGTCTATATTTGCGTTTTAAAAGCGGATGCTTGCCAACAAATGTATCTTACATTACTAGAAATTTAGACAGTGATAGTTATAAATGTGGTTAAATAAAACTGAAGATAATACAGGACAATGGGAGAAGAGAGGGGACCTCTAATAAGCATGAATTCATCAGCCTCCTGTGTTCAAACAAGAAGCCCTTAGGATCCTTCCCAGGACTGTGGTCAGGGAGAAGACAGAAGTCTGGCATTGTGCTGTGACCCAGAGAAGAGATAACTGAGACAGATTGTCTGCCTGGTCCTAGAAGTACAATCATATGTAGAGAGACAGCTTCACCATGTACAGCACAGCACCAGCAGGGCAGAGTTGAGATGCATAAACAGTGTAGACAGCTCTCTCCCTGAAGAAACCTTCCTGGGAGATGATGCTTGAATGGGAGTCTGTGAGAAGAACATTCCAAGCATATGCAAATGTGAGGAGGTACTCTTCCTCACTCCAGGGAACCCTAGAGATAGAATCAATCAGGAAACTTCTCTTCCTTTCCGAAATCACAGGCAGCTTTTTTGCATGCTGGTCCTTTATGCCTGGGTAGGAATGAGTTGTTCTGACTTTCCTCAGAGCAAGATTTGATAAAGGTAAAATGGGCAGAGGCTAAGAAACAGACCTGCTTGAGGCCAAAAGAGGAAAGAAAAAATAACACTTTAAAAAAAAAGGGGGGGAGTGTAAAGCATGATGGTGCAGTTCTGTAATCCCAACACTCAGGAGGCAGATGCAGGAAGATCACACATTCATGGCCATCCTGGGCTACAAGGAAAGATGCTGTCTTGAAAGGAAAAAAAATATAAGTCGGAAAGTGGGGGGCCCAAACAAACAGCTGAATTGTGCGTTTGGGGAAGGGAACATACATCAAATACAATACACACTGTTGTGCAACAAGGCAACCTTAGGTCTCAAATGTGAAAAGTCTCCTGAGTGTAGGAAGGTCCTAGCCCCGATCATCCACAGAGCCTGTATCCTTGTGTTTACTACAGTGATGGGGCTCAGACTCAGGACCTTGCCCATTCCAGGCAAGTACTCGTGGCTGCGATATGTCCCCAGCCCATCCCTCCGTGCTCCCTCAAAGTCCTACAGCGGAGTCATCACCTCTGATTTTGCAGATTTGTTTGATCTGCTCTTAGCATACAGTCTGCAGTGACTTGGGACCGTTCTCATCTGCTCTGGTAGAATGAGCTTCCGGAGGGTGGTTGCCAGGTTGTTTATTCAGGATCCTGATTGCCTCTCTTGTACCACCTGGTCTGGCTCTCCACTCACACCTTGAACTTCACCAGACCCTCTTCTTTGCTTGTCAAGCCCGTCCCACCTTTAGGCTTAATTAGACCTTTGCCTAGAACTCTGGTCCTCGAGAGCTCTATGATGTCGGTCCTTCCCGTCTTCCAAGTCACTGCTCCAATGTCATCACCTCCTCTAGAAGTTGTCCTCGAACAGGGGTCAGCTCTGGCCTCTATGCTGCTTCCATGTTTTCAGAGCACCTGCCATTCACGAAAGCTACTTGTAGGTTTGTTTGCTACGGATTTTCCCCACTAGGACATAAGCCTCCTGGGGTCAGAAACTTGGCTCGTTTGGTCACTATCATAGCCCTCCCCCCAGAACAGTGACTGTCTTCTAGTAGGTGCTTAACATAAGTAAGGGGAAGGAATGAATGGCCATCTTTGAGATGTCCCTTAATGCACTTCGGTCCTAAACCCCCCCGCTACTGGCGGTTGTGAGGAGTTCACTGACCTGAATTGCACTGAGCCAGCTTTCACTTTCAAGGTTCCCTTTCCATTGCCCTCCCATGGCCCAGGAGCCCACGTGCCACAGGCTGCAGATTTGCCCTCCTCCAGCCCTGCTTCCCATCTCCAATCAGCAGAGCACACAAACAGCTTCATTCAGTTTCTCTTTCCAAAAACACACACACACACAAACAGGATGACATCAGTTCTGATGAATTCCGAACCGGTTCAAGTTGTAAGTTTCCTTTTCCCTTACATTTCCCCCACCCCCAATTATTTCTGGCTGAGGGCTGATCAGGAGAACAGCAAGATGATTGGCAGTTCATCAACTCCCACAACTGAGGTGGCATCTATCATAAAGAGACTGCGGAGAGCTGTGAGGTGGATGGGGGAGCAGAGCCCGGGAAGGCACAGGAAAGCATGCATCACTAGGCAGGCTGCACCAGCTTCTGCTCTCCCTCTGCTCTAGGCTGCCTGCCGGAACTGACCAGACTGAGCAGGAACCCAACCCCAGCTTATGGGTTATTCTGAGCTGCCTGTTTCTTAGCTGAAAGCTCACAGCTGAGTCAGGTTATGTGGGCAGAGAGTGTGACACAGCAGAAAAGGTGAAGAGTTCAGGCTCAGACAAGCTTGCCATGAGAAACTTCACTATATACCTGATAGGTGTGTGGGACAGCGGCTCATTATTCTCTCGGCTCTCCTCCTCGTGTATTAAATGGGTACACGATGCCTGCTCAGTAAAGTTATGCGCACTTACATATGTGCCTTGGGTAGAACATACAGGCTAAAACTGTACACAGCAAGTGCTCTATGCAGGGTTGTTATTTAAGAAGTTGGGTTTCGCCGGGCGGTGGTGGCGCACGCCTTTAATCCCAGCACTCGGGAGGCAGAGCCAGGTGGATTTCTGTGAGTTTGAGGCCACAGCCTGGG
Source organism: Peromyscus maniculatus bairdii (assembly GCF_049852395.1). NCBI lineage: Eukaryota > Metazoa > Chordata > Mammalia > Rodentia > Cricetidae > Peromyscus > Peromyscus maniculatus. The sequence continues at coordinate 46,640,352 of NC_134857.1, forward strand.
CTACCAAGTGAGTTCCAGGAAAGGTGCAAAGCTATACAGAGAAACCCTGTCTCGAAAAAAAAAAAAAAAAAAAGAAGAAGAAGAAGAAGTTGGGTTTCAACAGACAAAGAAATTAAGAGAAGGAGAACCAAGCATACATGCTGAGTGGCTGCACCTCTCCATTTTTAAAAGTCAAAGGCTTGTGTGATACAAAACAGTTCAAGGCTTTGTGTATAGTCTAGTATCACACATAACACACCAAATAATTAAAGTTTTCACTGTGGTAACAAAATGTTTGACTGCCACACTATAGATGGTGCCTACTTTTCCCAGTGATGCTCTGTCTTGTCAGAAGATGACACCAGAATGGGATACTGACGGCTTTGAAGCCACACCAAGGAATTCTCCAATCCACAGCTGGTTGCCATCAATTCCGGGAGCCAGCTATCTGAAGTCCTGTCACTTAAATGTGGTGATATGTTGTGTGCCCTAATAAACTTATCTGGGGATCTGAGGACAGAGCCAGCCACTAGATTAGACATAGAGGCCGGAAAGTGGTGGCACACACCTTTAATCCTATCACTCAGGAGGCAGAGATCGGTCTGGATCTCTGTGAGTTCAAGGCCACACTGGAAACAGAGCCAGGCAGTGGTGGCACATGTCTTTAATCCCAGTACTGGGAAGCACGTGCCTTTAATCCCAGGAAGTGATGTCAGGGCAGAGAAAGGTATATAAGGCATAAGGAAACAGGTACTCACGCTCTTGAGGCTGAGGATATCCTAGAGTTAAGAATGTGGCTGGCTTGTTCTGTTTCTCTGATCTTTCAGCTTTCACCCCAATATCTGGCTCCTGGTTTTGGTCTTTTTTTTTTTTCTATTAATAAGAATATTTCATGTTACACCTAAATCTTACTTAGGATCAATTAAGTTCTCAGCCTGGGTAGAGTACAGACAGTGATTTTAACCAACTGAAATCTATTGCTTTAATTTTCTACGGTGGATTATTCATCAATCAGAAGGCAAAAAAATATTTCACAGGATTTTAAGGTTGTCATACAGTAATTAATTTAAAAATGCCTGAAGTCAATGTTTAAAATGTATTTGTGCCTCTGGCCCATGGAGAGGTAGCTCTGTTTCCACTTGCAAGGTGATTTCAAATATTTCAATTAAATAGGGTTTAATCTGCAGGTTTGGGAAGAATGCGTTTTTCTGGAGGCTGCAAGCTGAGGCTGCTCTCTCCTCTTTTCCTCCATCCTGGGCGCCTGCAGCAGAGCTTCCTCTTTAATTCAGCTAAGGTCAGGATTGGCACAGATACCTCTGTACGTAGAACCACCTAGAAGAGCAGTTCTCGCTAGTCACCACACTTTCCTGCCCTCAGGTCAAACACCACTTTGCTTCTGGTCACCACAGGAAGAACGATGACAAGTTGGTTTAAGACATAACAAACAGATCCCAAGAGAATGAAAAGGGCAAGATGGAGGATGAGTGTGACCTAAGACCAGCAGTCCCGCCTGGCCACTCAGGAGCCATTGCCAAAGTTCAAAGTGCCACCGTGGGCCTTCTGTACTCAATTCCCACTAGTGGCCAGGTCACGTTTTCTTATTTTTATAGAGAGGATGAGCACTCATCACTCTAAAAGCTGGTTCATAGCTCGGCTCAGGAGCCAATGTGTACAATAACTGCCGAGTTTGGAAAATAGAAACGTACCGGCATCATGAGAGTGGTCACAGTGGAAGTGAAATGTAATGAGAGGGTTTTAGCTTTAAGAGATCCTCAATGTTCTTCTGCTTTTATTTAATTTCCCATCCTGGTGTTCAAAGATTTTCTCGTTACCTTTCTCAATCAACCCCAGTTTCCGAGTTACTAACTCACAATCCTGTGGGAAAGAAACTTGCCCAGTGTGGGGCTTGCATGTGGATCTTTTTGTCTTAGCCTTCGCTATGCACTTAAAACTCTGTTTTCCAGAGCAAAGTCAGATCTCTGCGTCCTACTTCATCCTGTGTGGTTTAGTATTCATTACAATACAGTTAGGTTAATTTCCAGCAGGCTGTAGTTCATCTCCGATACCCTTGGGTCCTGACAGACATTTAGAAATCTTCATAGAATGAGATCATGGTTTTGAATATAATATTTTTATTTATTCTTTGGAAATTTATAGTGGATACAATGTGTTTTGCTCATACCTGCCCCCACTCTCCAATTCCTCCTAGATCTGCTCATATTCCCCTCCCAACTTCACACCCTCCTTTCTTGCTTTAAATCCACTAAGGCTAATTAGTATTGTACAAATATACACAGAGCTGGGCCATCCATGGGGCCATGGTTAACCTTACCAAGTGCCACATCCCTAAAGAAAACTGACTTTCCCTCCCCCAAGAGGGGATCAACTGTCAATAGAGCCTCAGCTGTGAGCTCAGGTTTTCTCCCCCCACCCACGCTGAACTATTGGTTGGCTTAATCTTGTACAGGTCTTGTGCAGAAAACCACTGCTGCTGTGAGTTCATGAGTACAAAGCCATGTCATGTCCAGAAGACATTGTTTAGCCCCAGTTCCTCCCCACCCTCTACCTCTTATAGTCTTACGCACGCGCGCGCACACATACACACTCACCTTGTGAGATGATCCCTGAGTCTTGGAGAAAGGGTATGTTTCATTTATGGCTGAGCACTCAGTGCACTTTTTGTGTTTTACTGTTGTATAGGTTTTGATCAACCCACATACCTACCATACACAGTAGTTGCATAAGTTCCCAAACTCCTTCTTTATACTGAACCTTTCTTCTCACCTCTGGACATTAACTACTCCACTGTTTTCTCTCCCTCTAATTTTATCTTTGCTAGAATGTTGTACAAACAGAATCATGCAGCCCTCGGTGTCTGGCTTCTTTCACTTAGCAAACTGCATTTCAGATACAGCCATATTATTCTGTGAATCATGAATCAATTGTTCCCCTCCTTTTTCTGCCAAGTGGTATTTCATTATGTGAAAGCCTAATGTGTTTATCCATTCATTAGTTGATGGACATCTGGGTGGTTTCCAATTTGGGGTGACTATGAGTAAAACTGCTATAAATATTTGAGTACATTTCTGTGTGTGTGAACAGACGTTTTCAATGTACTCAAGTAAATACCTAGGAATAGAATTGCTGAATCATTTAGTATGAATATGTTTAGCTTTCTAAGAAGTCCATCAAGCTATCTTTCAACTGGGCTATACCATTTTATACTCTTACCTTTGAGGAATGAGAGTTCACTGACTCTACATCATTGCCACCTCTTGGTATTATGTATTTGTGTTTAATATTTTAATTTTTATCTTGTGTATATTAACAAGTATATTAATGCATTTCATTATGGGTTTTTTGTTTGTTTTGTTTTGTTTTGTTTTGTTTTGTTGTTTTGTTTTGTTTTGTTTTGTTTTGAGACAGGGTTTCTCTGTGTAACTGCCCTGGCTATCCTGGAACTCACTTTGTAGACCAGGCTGGCCTTGAACTCATAGAGATCTACCTTTCTCTGCCTCCCAAGTGCTGAGATTAAAGGCATGCATCATCACCAACCAGTGTTTTGCTCTGTTTTGTTTCATTTTGTTTAAAGATTTATTTATTTAGTATGTACAGTGTTCTGCCTGCATAAATGCCTGCAGGCCAGAACAGGGCACCAGATCTCATTTCAGATGGTTGTGAGCCACCATGTGGTTGCTGGGAATTGAACTCAGGACCTCTGGAGAATCAGCCAGTGCTCTTAACTGCTGAGCCATCTCTTTAGCCCCCTTGTTATGGTTTTAAATTGATTTTTCCTAATATCTAGTAACACTGAACTGATTTTCTTCCTAAAAGTTTATCTGTCATCAAATAAGTTCTTCAGTTCCTACCCATTCAACACTTAAATTATTTTATATTGACCTTTGGCAGATATTTTCTTCCAAGATGTAGCTTTTCTTTTCAACCTTCTAATGATATTTTTAACAGAACAAAAATTTTAATTTTTGTTAAGTTTAATCATTCTAAATTTGGAGAGATTATCTTTCTGGTCCCTGTGATAGTTTGAAAGAAAATGGCCCTCAAAGGGAGTGGCACTATTAGGAGGTATGGACTTATTGGAGTAGATATGGCCTTGTTGGAGGAAGTGTGTCACTATAGGGGTGGGCTTTGAGATCTCCTTTGCTCAAGCTTCCCTCAGTGTCACACACAGTTCACTTACTGCTGCCTGTAGATCAGGATGTAGAACTCTCAGCTCCTTCGCATGGATGCAGCCTCTATGATGATAATGGACTAAACCTCTGGAACTGTAATCGAGCCATCCCCAATTTTTAAAGTTGCCATGGTCATGGTGTCTCTTCACAGTAATAGAATCCCTAACTAAGACAGTGCCATACCCACAAACTGTTAAATCCAAAGTCACAAGATTTCCTCTGACATTTCTTCTCAAAGTGTTATAGTTTTGTGTTTTACATTTAGGACTATAGCCCACTTTCAGTTAATTTTTATACAGAATATGAGGTCTGTATCACTTTTTTTTAGCATAAAGACAATTGTTCCATCTGTTCCAGCACCATTTACTGAACAGTTATTTTTTTCATTGAATTGTCTTTGTACCTTTATTAAAAGTCAGTTAACTATTGCACATGGCACCTCCTTTGCCCTCTCTGTTCTCTTCAGTTTATATACCCCTCATTCCTTTTGACAATGCCATAGTGCCTTGATGGTTAAACTCTCTATTACACCCTGGAATCAGGTAGTGAGAGCCTCCCAAATTTGTTCTTCATTTTCAAATTGCCTTGGCTGTTCCAACTCTTTCACCTTGCCAAGTCAATTTTAGACCCACCCCATTAATATTTATAAGGTACTTTGTTAGGGCTTAAAATGGGATTGGGTTTACCTCATAGATCAAAATGAGGGGAAATGACATCTTGACACTGTTGAATCTTGATAATCATAACCGTGGTGTGCATCTCCATGTAGTTAGATCATATTTTACTTCTCTCTTCAAAATTTTACAATATTTTGCTTACAGGTCCTAATTTTGAGTGATTTATATCTTGTTTTGGGAGTGCTTTTGTAAGTAGCATTGTTCTTCACAATTTCAAGTTCCAGTCATTTGTTATGGAATATGTACTTTAATTTTAACTTATATTACATTTGTTTATGTGGCTGCATGTGCCACTGCACATGTTGGGATGAGAGAACAATTTGCAGGCATCATTTATCCCTTTCTACTGGAGATCCCAGGGGTCAAACTCAGGTCCTCAGGCTTTGCAGCAAGTGCCTTTATCCACTGAGCCATCCAGCCATTCCACAGTTGACTTTTGTATGCTATTGTTATGCCCTTCAACTTTGCTAAATTTACTAGCTAGTTCTAGGAGAATTTAGAAAATTATTTGGGATTTTTTTTTTTCAAAAAGACAATTATGCTGTTTACATGAAAAATAGTTTTACTTATTCCTTTTTAATCTTTATGCTTTTTATTTCTTTTTATTGAACTATATTGTTTTATAGTTTTAATAATCTAAACACCAAAGTGTTAAGACTAAAATAATTAACTCTGGTAATTTACACCACATATTGAGAAAGAATTCTCAACCCACCAACTGGTCATTCAATGAAATATTTGCTTCTACTTCGATGATGCTAAGCATTATGGGAAAAGTCTAGTTAGTCGGGCTTGGTGACTACCAGCAAAAGATAAGACATGATCACTAATCACTTCAGACAAAAATAAACTGATCATCACCCCAGTCTGAGAGAAACACAGGAAGAACAAGAGGGACTCTAGAACTGAGAGAGGCAGAGTCCTACCAGGAAGTGGCATGCGATCAGGATGCAGGTGAGAGAGGACACCAGAAAGAGTTCTTCACAGTTTGCGAGTTGGTTGATTGTAGAGGCCCCGGGTGGGGAAGCAGGGAGGACAAGAAAGGCTCTGGGGTCTGGGCCTAGCTCGACTTTCTGAGTTTGAGGCACTCGTTGACCTGTGACCTACAGGTGGCTTAAAATACTGAGTGGATTGAACCAGACTAAGATCAAAACTGAACCTGAAAACAGACCTTGGTCATCATTCCCCTTTGCTCTGAAACTGTGACTTCTTGAGCACTAGGAAATGTCTCCTCTGATGGTATATATAGCTGTGACAATAACTAGGGGAGGGAGAGGGGGCAAGGAGCCAAAGGGGAGGGGCAAGGAGGCAAGGGGAGGGGCAAGGAGCCAAGGGGAGGGGCAAGGAGCCAAAGGGGAGGGGCAAGGAGCCAAAGAGGAGGGGCAAGGAGCAAAAGGGGAGGGGCAAGGAGCAAAAGGGGAGGGGCAAGGAGCCAAGGGAAAGGGTGTGAGTGGGGAGAAAATGCACCTGGCCAAGCTCCATCCTCTTGTAAAACTGGAAGGAGTCCTAAGCCTTCTATGGCGGAAAGAATGATTAAAGGCTGAAGTGTCTGTTGTGATCCTCCGAAGAGGGAATAGAGATTTGCTTTACAGAAGAGGAAAACTTCACATGAAAGATGAGGCTCAAAGCTAAAGGGAGGAACTTGAAATCAAATCCATGTTTGTCTAGTCACAGCTTGCACTGTGCGAGCATCTCCCATGTGCCAGGAGCTGTCTTAAGTGACTCGGTCTTGGTATGGAACCTTCCCCAGCACCCTCTGAGAGCATCTATTATTACTATCGCGGAGCAGATGGGGCACCAGAGGTTGTCGGAGCAGGGTTTCTCTGGGGGTGAGTACTCAACTGCCTAGTGTTCTGCAATGAACAAAGGCCTCCCTGACTAACAAAAGAGCCACAGTGAGTAACAATGTTGTCTTTACCCACAGCAAAGTGATGGCATTAGACATTGGCTCTGGCATCACTAGACATCACTGTACACCCAGAACTGTGTGTGGTGTAGGTATGTACAGTTGATCCAGGCACAGCCACTGTCCTGGATTTCAGTCTGGGAGGGGAAATAGCCTTGCACACAATAGGTACACTATGCAACAGCATGGCCTTCTGACCCGCAGACAGAAAGAATGTGAGCACATTAGTTTTCTTTCCCCCTGTCAAAGACCAGGAAAGGCAAACTCATGCACTCTGGCTGAAAGCATTTACCTTTAAATGGACGTTGAAAGGTCATCCCCATCCTTCAGTCTCTGCCACCCTGCTTAGTGCTTTCTACAATGCAGATTTGCCTGGGAAAATGGATTTGGGAACACCAGGGATCTGGGACACATGCTCAGATGCATCCTGAGTTGTTTGACCATTGAGAGCCCTGCAACTCATTTCGGAGAAACCAGCCACATTCCTTATTGCAAAGAGAATGCCAAGGAAGGCTTTGCCTTCGTCTTTGGAGTTTCCTTTTTGAAATACAGTACCACCCGGTGAAAATTTAGGAAGCTTTAGACTCTAAAGTTTAGAGCTTCTCCGAGCCCTGAAAATGGCGTAAGTGGGTGTTGTTTACTTAGCAAGGTATATCCTACACAGGATTTAGAAAGGGGAGAAGTGTGTTTCCCCCTTTTCGGGAGACCAACGACTCTACCTCCTTCACATCCTGGAGGGTGGGGAAGTGTTTTCTCCGACTATGGTCTCAGCATACAGTTCTCTGTGACCAGATGTGGTGTTTTGGTTTGGTTTTCCCTGCTCATTTCCTTGACACTGGCAGGGTGACCTGCAAGTCAGCTCACTTCTGACACTTAACCGTTTAGTGAGGACTCCACTAGGTCAAGAGCCAAGACCATAAGGTAGCCTCAGTCAGATGTCCATCACAGCTGTGCTGTCCAGGTTCCTCACAACCTATGCTCACCTGGCTACCAATGAGAGGTCCCCAAGCCCTTTACTGTGATATTATTGGTTAGAGTGGCTAACAGAGCCCAGAGAAATGCTTACTTGATGTCGCCCATTTACTATAAAATAACACAACTCAACGAGAGCTGAGAGGAAAAGATGCTCACAGCAAGGAGGGCCAGAGCCTCCCTCCCACCACCAACACACCACAGTTAACGCATTCAGCTTGCCTGGTCACGTGGTTGGTATCCCTGGAAACTAGCCCCCATCCTGACTGTAGACAGCAGTCCTCTTATGTCACACACAAAGACAGTTCTGAATTCCCTAGAACTTGTAGCAGGTGGGACAGGCAGAACCAAATGCTCGCTTCTTATTGTGTAAACACCTCTTCCATGCGTTCCAGATGTTTAGGTTTTAAGTCTTTAGCACTTGGTTCCTACTTCCTAATTGATGGAATAAAAAGCTGTCTTTCATAGCAAGGTATAAGTATTTGAAAGCCAAGCCTCTCCAGCTGACCCACAGAGGCTATCAAGAACACCAGGGTTGCCCAGATCAGAGGCAACAAACTTGCTAGAAGATTCAAGGGAGGAAATATTATTCTATATTAAAAAAAAAAAAAACTATAAAGGCAAGTGTTCTATGACAAGGTTGCATGAATGAGCCACATGAACGTTAGGATAGAAATGCAGTGTGTAGCTGGGCAGTGGTGGCGCACGCCTTTAATCCCAGCACTCGGGAGCCAGAAGCAGGCGGATCTTTGTGAGTTAGAGGCAACCTGGTCTACAGAGCGAGCTCCAGGAAAGGCGCAAAGCTACACAGAAACCCTGTCTCTAAAAACCAAAAAAAAGAAAAAAAGAAAAAGAAAGAAAGAAAGAAAGAAAGAAAGAAAGAAAGAAAGAAAGAAAGAAAGAAAGAAAGAAAGAAAGAAAGAAAGAAAGAAAGAAATGCAGCATGTGAGAGGCAAGCCTCAGAGGTATTCTCTGCTCTCCCATGTACATACACATACATGTGTACACTCCTGCACACACACGTACCTGTACACATATGAGCACACACACACACACAAAGACACTTGTAAGTTTATATGCTTTGCAACAGATGCGTGGACACACTATGAATGATTCAATAGCAGCTTTCATCTGTGTGTGAAACTCTTAACACAGGAATGCCTCCACAACCCTGGTGAAGCCTCCAGAGCTTCTCAGAAAAGGAACTTTTAAACACCCAAATATATGGAATCCCCATTAAAATTTAAAGTATTTTAAACTGAAATGTGTGACCTAGTAATGCATGCACTTGTTTACTGAAGTATTAACTGACAAGTTTTAGGGCAGGCTGAATGTCACAATTCCTAAGAAATTCTGCATATAAATGACGAGTGAGCTCCTTTGAGACCTCTGAAGCAACAGTCGTGTGATATGGAAATACCCATAGTTCCCATGTATAGCAAAGTTACAGGTCACATGTGTACTTCTCTGGTTTCTCAGCTATATTCACAATTGAAGGAAATGCTGTTAGTTAAAACTGGGCAAAACAAATAAGTATATATCCATTTCTACTCAAGTCCATTGACTTCCCAAGTTGTGTGCCTTCAAGATGGAAGTTCTGGAGTCTCATTCAAACTAAGTTTTCCTAATGATTCAAGTGTTTCTGATGTGGAAAACACCATGTAGCTTTTATGCAAGTGGTAAGTGAATCTGGATAGACATTTCTCAAGCCCTACTTCCACATGGCATTGGAGCTTATATATTGATATCTACATGATTACGTGTCCCATCTCCGTTCTCCCGTCTGGTGACCATGGAAGCAATGATGCTAAGTTTTTCAGCCCCACATTAATTCTCAAAACTGCTTCCTTGGCCTCTCTTATCCTGTTCTCAACCTTGCTCTCATTGCCTGTGACTCTGGACAAATGACTTGAACTCACATGTGATTTATTCATGGCATGTGCCCTGAACGATTGGGCACATGTCCATCCAGGCCAGAATACAGTGAGGAGGATCAGTGGGTTGAATGTGAAGTATGTAAAGAACGGAGGCAGCCTGCTGCCAGATTCACTACAGTGCTCACCATTAACCACTTTAGGGCACAAGGGCATTGAAACACCCATGAGACAACCAAGCTACTTGGCTAGAGCCCAGGCTAGGAGAGGGGTCTCCGGGAAACAAGGGGCCACAGCTGTAGATGTAACCAACCGTCTTATTAAATAAGAAATACAGAAACAATGTAAAAGAGAAAGCCAAGAGTTCAGAGCTCATAGCTAAAATCTCACCCTTCCTTCTGCTGTCCCAGCTTCCCGAAAGAGAGCTATATCCTGTCTGTACTTCTTTTTTATAGTATTATTGTTCTGCCTTCTCATTGGTTGTAAACCCAAACACGTGACTGCCTCGTCACTGTCTGAATGCACAGCCCCCTAGGTCTTAAAGGCATATGTCTCCAATGCTGGCTGTATCCCTGAACACACAGAGATCTATGGGATTAAAGGCGTGTGCCACCACCGCCACACTCTGTCTATGGCTCTAATAGCTCTGACCCCCGGGCAACTTTATTTATTAACATACAATCAAAATCACATTTCAGTACAATTAGAATACCACCACACACAGCCGCCATGCTGTTTCAAACAGAAGGGCGTTTCTCCCCGATCCCTCTTGATCTCTTAGCAGCCTGCAGCATTTCTGCAAGCTGACCCCCACTAAGGCAACCTCCCGAAGGCCTCCTGCATAGCCCATGTCCTAGTCCCCAGCACCTTGATCTCTCCTCATTTGCTTTACTGAAGTATCTTCCTCTCCACTGTCTGGGGAACTGGAGCCCCTGAAAGTCCCCCATCCGTCCCTTTCTCTCCATGAATATGCTTTCCCTTGGCGTTGTCTCTGCTCAAGGAGTCTGGTACCCCTAATCCTTCCTGCCAACTCTGGGCCCCAGCTAAGTCACTTGAATGTTTCATGGGTGTTCCAATCCCATGTGTCCTCCGGTAGCTTAAAGATACTCTGTTTCTCCAATAAAGTCTAGCAAAGTGCAAAGCACCCTACTTCAATGAAAAACACCCTCTTTACCCGGCTGTCAGGTCAGAAGCCCGAGAATGGCCCCTTAGTCCTTTTTTTCACCATTACATTTAATCAAACAATTAGTCCCACAGGTGCCCACCCACAAGCATCTTCAGGCTCCCTTGTCCTATGGCTGTAAATCTGACTGACACCATCACTTCTCATCAGCACCACCTGACTAGCCTCCTAGCTCCTCTCACGCCTCCCTTTGACCTATTTTCCCTGCTTACGCTTTTCAGGAGTTACTCACGCAGAGCAAACCCCTAGCCCACACCCTAACCTGGAAGGCTCTGTTAGATCTGGCTTCTCCACTCACTCATCTGGAGTCACTCTTCCCTCGGGGTTCCTCTTTCCTTCTACTGCGCTGGACGTCTACTTCTTCAATGCTTCTTCCAGTCTGAGCCCTCGTGCATGCTGTTCACTCTGCCTAGAATGTTAGTCCCTGTTTTATCCATTGAGCTCTTTGGCTCTAGATTTAAATGTCACTTCCCTAAAAATGTTCTTCCTGGCTGCCCCAACTGGGCAATCTTCCACCACATCACAATCTTTTTTTTTTTTTTTTTTGGAGATTATAATTACATCATTTCTCCCTTTTCTTTCCTCCTTCCAGCACACCTTCCCCCCATTCTCTTTCAAATCCATGGCCTCTTTTTCATTAATTGTTGTTACATTCATATATGTCTATACATACACACACAGGCATACACACACACACACACACACACAACCTGTTCAGTCTGTATAATGTCACTCGTGTGTACGTTTTCAGGGCTGACCATTTGGTACTGGGTAGCCGTCAGTGTGCTCCTCTCCAGAACATGTTTTCTCCCCGTCTCAGCATTCTTAGTTGCCTGTCCTTCTTTGTGTAGGGTTGAGGCCTCTAGACTTGACCCCACAATCTTAAATTTAGATCACACTATCTGTTTTATTTACTCTCATAAGTGTTAGGAACTTTCAAAAAAAATTTACAGAGCTTTGCTGAGCAAATAACAATTCATGAATCAGGCAGCCCTCAAAACCAGAGAGTTTAGGAAATTATATTCTGCGACATGGGCAAGCATCACTAAGACAGAGTGAGGGACAGGGCAATGGCTTGGCAAACGGCTAGTACCAAGACTGATCTGTGTTTTCTTTATCTGAGCACAGTCTAATCAGTTGACAGTTTGTGATTGTCTAAGACTCAGATATTTGTTACCAAAGTATATACTTAAGTTATGCTTTCAGTAAGTTTATACACCCTCTGGCTGCAGATTCATCATGCAAGGGCTCAAATGGTAGAGACATCCTCAGGCCAAAGCTATTTTAGTACACCATAATCAAATGGTCAGTTCAGTTTACTATCTATCTCCCTTCCTATGATGTAAGTACCTACTACTCAGCCCCTCCTCCAAGCCTAGCTCAAGGCTCCTATTCATCAATTGTAGTCACATTCACAGCACAGAAATGTACCATATGACCCTCACTACCTTGACAAATGAATACAATTTGGATTCTGGTTTTTATTTCTGTTTTGTTTTAAGAAAAGTTAAATGTACATTTAAAAAAAATAAACTTGCTTAGTAATTTCCAGGTAAGACATGGTACATTGCAGAGTGGAGTGTGGAGGGTCAGGGACATGTTGAGGTAGAGATAGCAAATGACGTCATGATCAGTGTAGTGTTCTGGCCACAAGAAAACCAGGTCAGATCCGACTTGTGTCCACCACCTACACAGCCCCTGGAGCCTCTTACATATGCTTTCAGTAGGTCCCTGCTGTGACATCCTTTAAATTAAGGATTTTGTCAGACAGAATATGCTTGGTCAAGTGCAAGGTACATATTTTAGCTAGCTACTCCTCTCTTCCTAGCAGTTTAAAACTGTGAATAATAATATCCAAGATACACTCATCCAGAAGCAGGCAATTTAGAACAACACATTTGGGCTGCTAACCTTCTGCTTTTAGCATCTCTGATTTCAAAGGAACTGGGAGCAGGAGAAAGGCATGCGCTACTATGCAGAGATGACACTCCATTTCAGTTCACACTATTCTATTATTGCCTTCGGAGCAAAAAGAGCCTGGTGCCCCATAAAACAATACTAGTCATTAACCATTGCAAGAGAGTAGGCCCGGCCATGCATTTGCCCAGTGGACAGCTCCCTCCCAAAAGAAAGCAGAATTAAACCTTCCAGTCCTCCACAAGCCAGACAACTTCACTGAGGCTTTAAGCTTTAGGGTTTCCAAAACTCTGACTGACAGAACCAAGTGCCCCGTGTCCCCATATTGATGTCATTCATTTCTAATATTAGCAGCAGAACATTTCGGGTTCACCTGGGAAAGGGGAGCTTTTATTTTTGAGTTGAACGAGAACAGATACTAAAAATGAACATGGTGAGACTTCCTTCGGGCGTATCTGACACAGATAAAACAGGGAAGCCTGTGCGGCAAGACTATTTTGGATCAAATGGGGAAGGAATTCGAGGTGGTTGGAAATCGGATGTGCTTTAAGACAATCTCTGTCGCCTCATTCACGAATGCTGAGGAATTAAGAAATAAAATGAAATCTTATAGAGTCATTTGGCCACATCATGTCACCAAAAATCATAATGGGCTTGTGAAGATTCTACCTGGGTAACAGAATGAATCCAGGCGATGCGTTATAGTTCAGCATGAGTGATGGATGAGCTTGGTGATTGGATGTTGTAGCCACACACACAAAGAACTGAAGGGCACATTTGGGATTCATTGCGTCACATGTATCAAGTGTTTGGGCTTCCATCATCTAGCAAGGTTTAAATGGGTCAGGTTAGCTGGTCACTGCCACATTTCTGACTCACATTGATGGACAAAGTCTGGAAAAAGGCCGCTGCGCCACTTGGTATAACTGCAATAGTATTGGGATTTCATGCCCTACATGAGTGGCCTTTCCTTCCACCTTCTCCATCTGCAAAGTGCGTAGCATCATCGTGTGTCAAGAATGATTTATGTATGTGGTGCACATCTTGAAAATAGACAAAGTAAGGGCAATATATTGAAAGACTCAGAAAGACTCTAAAGTATGAAAAATGTCTACCACTTTAAAATGACCCCACAAGTTTAGTAACCATTCTCTGTAGAAAAAGAAAATATTTAGAGAGCGTAACAGAGATTAAAGTGTTGAAAGACACAAAAACACTAAGGCTCAGATGGGGCCTGTGATCACTGGATCAGCATCTGTCTGTCATTGAACTTCCCCTACGTTCCACATTTCTTTATTTCAGAAAGGCTGCCCTATGTGTGTAAATAACAATGGAAAGGGAATGGGCTGTGGTGACTTCTTGCTATTTGGCAACTTGTTTTTGCTGACAGTTCTCTAGTCCAGTTTTCCATCCTGACTGATCATTAATTGTCTTATGTCACAGTCAAAGGGAAAATAGGGCAGTTCTCTGCCTTGGGTGGGAAGCTCTTGCTAAAACAGTGTTCAGTCACGCAAACTTGCTTTCTAATTTGTTGGAGAACTCTGGTCTATACCGGTGAGCCTTCAAGATGCTTTGTTCTGCTTTGCCTTGTTGGTTGGTTGTTATGGTTGTTATCTTGTTTGTTTTACATTGACGTTCCCCCTCCATATTCCTATTAAAAGTCCACAGGAAGCCTTGTCTAGATCTGTTTCCTCATGACAAGCTCCAAGTGCCCACCCCATGCTCCCTAAGATTCCTGTCACGGGGCACACACAACTGAACTGCGATGACATATTATGCTCTACCTTGTCCCTCCTTGGACTTTGGGTTTTTGCGAAGTAGAGAGCTGTGCCTTGTTCTCCACTGTGTCCCAAAGCTGTGCCTAGAGCACAGTGACCTCTCATTGAACATTTGCTTCCTCATCGGTGTTGGGTGTCTTACCTGGAAGACTCCAGTATTCACTTACATTTTTCTTGTTGTTTGGTTTCATCTTGAATGCTGTGTTTTTTGTTCTCCTTGTTAAACTATTTTTGCTCTACGTTTCCATCTTTGGAAACAAGCAGACTTTCAGACTACTGAGGAAGATCTTCCAGCTGCACACCTAATGATCTCCGCCCCCCTCCCCCCCACACACACAAATCAAAGAACAATGTCTTATGAAATTTTTTTCATGAAAGATATCCATTTTCTCCTACCTAGTAGTTCAAAAACATGTTTCACGTGTACTTGTGTGCAAGTTTCCTTCTGGTGGCAAATATCCAAATAATGTGGGAAAATTCAACACCATGTCTGTTAGAGGTCAGCAGTCAGGAAGCACTGAACGCCCTATCTTGGCTTACTGTATAACTTTATCATAGTTAATCAGATTCCATCCACATAGAAATAATACTAAATGAATGCCACAGACACCAACATCCCAACCTACTAATGAAGAAATCAAACCCCAGAAGCTTTTTCCTAAGGTCACTCAGCTAACGTAACAATAGGTCAAAGCCCCGGGTCTTTCAATTCTGCATTCTGATAAATACTTGACTAGCTATGAAATTACATGTGTCACCTGGTGACATTATACAGACAATGAAAAGCAAGGGAAAAAAAAAAAACATGGTGTAAAAATGAAAGTGCCAATTACTGTCTCGAAAGAAACCAAATCAGCCTACAAGGAGGAGAACCAGCTGGGGAAGGGACCAGGGTCTTGCTCTGGAGCAGAAGTTGTGAGGGAGCTGTACAATGTGTGGTCAGAAAAAGGAACAATTGTTTTCCCCAAAGTTGTAATTATTTCAGCTTTGACTCCTTGGTTTGACCTGCACCCTGGTTCTATGAGACATTTACTGGTTGAGAATCTGATGTCTTCTCTGAGAAGTATTAGTTAGAGGACAGAACTGGGTTGGTTCTGGATTTCCATAAAGACTCATAGGTATATGAGAGCGGCAACACCTGGTTCCATCTCTGTGTGAAATCACAAAACTATGTTTCTTTTCCTTGATGAACTTTCAGGGATTAAAAAAAAAAAGTTAAGAAATAAAAGAAGACTCCTTCTTTAAAGGGTTATCAGTACTTCCTGTGTTAAGTTTCTGCAAACTTGTATAAAAATAGATTGCAATAAAGATGGTTTTCCTTGTCTTTTAGAAGTCATTAAGTCAACAAGTCAACGTTTATTAAGTGCATATGCTGTAGAATGTCTGTGATAAATGATGGACAGTTGGTTAGTGAAAAAGGTAAATCTCCTTGCTCTGGAAGAATGCACATTCTAGAAGGAAAGAGAGAGAGAGAGTAAACTCGGAATCAAATTAATAGAGACAATTTAAAATTGAAAAGCTTCATTTTTGTGGGGACACTTTGTTCTTAGGCTAAGCCTTAGAAGATTTTGAGTTTCTCAATGACAAAATGAAGCAGAGATGCAATGAAAATAGCAAAGAAAGAGAAGAGCTTCCCAAGGCTTCGGGGACACTGTCTTCTGTCTCAGTTCTTGTCAAGAAAGATAATATTCAGGGTTACTTGTGGGCTGCTTCTCAGGTGGAAGTGATAACTATGTGTTGCTTTGCTTTTCTTCTAGGAATCTTGGGAAATCAGGACTCAGAGTTTCTTGCTTGGGTCTTGGTAAGTACTCATGGTGTTACTGGGGGGATGGGTGGGAAGGTGGGAGACTGAGGAGATACCTGACAGTGACTGTGATGTAGGTCAGGGTTCCATCTCAGTAGAAGGAGACTGGCCAGCTTTGCCCATTTTCCCTCTGAGCCTTTCCTTGTCCAGCATGCCCATCTCCCTGTCTAGACCCAAGGACCCATCATGTTTGTTCATCTTCTACCTCAAGCAGAAAGCAGTCTCAGAGGAGGAGGACCATGTACCTCTCCTACTTATCTAGTGTGCAAGATGTAAACATACACACATATGCTTACCTCGGCCTGCCTTCAGTTTACCTACCATTCTATTCTCACTTCCCCTTGACTAATTTCTTCACTTATTTCCTGATATTGTTATATATTTTACATGCTTTAAAAAATCTACTTCAAATTGTTGGGTGCAAACTGAGATAATGCACACACAAAATGTCGTCAATTGACAGAATCTAGAACAAGGGAGATGGTCCTCTAGGCATTCCTATGAGACATTATCTTGATTATGCTAGTTGATATGGGAAGACCCATCTTAACTGTGGATGGAACCATTCCCTGGCAGCCAGTCCTGAACTGAATTAAATGGGGGTGGGGACACTTTTTGGAATGGAATATTTATTCTGTGTCATTTATAATTGGCAAAATGTAGTATGGATATGGTGTTGTGTCTAAAGTCAGGAAGGAAAGAAAGATGTATTCTGGTGTGACTGGGAGCTCAACAGAGAGGACCATTGTGTCTATAGTACATGGCCAATCAAAAGTCTTTATATTCCAGACGACTGGGACCACACCCAGGTGTTCAGGGACCTAGGTGTGGTCCCAAGTGTCCAGAACACTGGGTTTTTAAGGGCAGAGGCCTTGTCCAGGCATCTCATCCAGCAACTGCAGGGGGCAGAGGTGCTTCACACAATAAGCAGATTAAAGCAAGCAGTTTAACCAAAGCTAAGATAAGTGGTTAGCCAGTCTGAGGGGGGTTCTCCAAAAACAGGCAGCTCAGACAGCGGTTAGCTGGAGGAGGTTCCGCACAAGCAGTTTTAACAATGGCTAAGATAAGTTAGCCAGGACATCCTGACCTGGGGTTTCTAGAAGAGAGTTGGGTAACTTTGCATGGGATTCCATCAAGGAGGTCAGATTCTAGTTAAACTTGGAATGGCCTCAACAAGATGGAGGAAACTCTGAACTGTTTTCCCCCATCGCACTGGTGTTCAGTACACTTTCTCCTTTTTATTTTTATTCACGGAGACCCATGGAATGGTGTCGTGCATTCACCTCTCTAGAAATGCTCTCACAGATGCATCAGATGGTATCACAGGTGATTCCAAACCTTATCACGCTGACAATGAAAATGAATCACCACAAATCTATGCCTTGTCAATTTGATACCCCAAACATCAGTTTTAACTATAACCTCCCACCCTCTTCCTGAATGTCTCCTCCTCCATGGCCATCTCATAATACAAAGTTGTTCAGCTGCAAGAGTCCTCCCAGATCTTAACAATTCCACCATTGTTCAAAAGCTCCAAGTCCCCGCTAAGATTCAGGGTAGTCTCTTGATGGTAAGCCCTGGTAAGAAAAAGAAAGTTAATACTTCTAAAATACCATAGCACAGAATAAACATTCCCATCCCAAAAGACAGAAATGGTGACATTGAAAGGAAAATAGGGGCTATAAAGTAAGACTAAAAGCCAACATGTGAAACACTAAATCCTACAACTCCATATTGAAAGGTCTCACATGTGGGTTCAAGGGGG
Source organism: Peromyscus maniculatus bairdii (assembly GCF_049852395.1). Lineage (NCBI taxonomy): Eukaryota > Metazoa > Chordata > Mammalia > Rodentia > Cricetidae > Peromyscus > Peromyscus maniculatus. The sequence goes on from NC_134857.1 coordinate 46,658,397, forward strand.
ACACTGAGATGGGTTGTTAGGGGTAAGGAGTTTTCAGAATCATTATTAACACCATGGACAGGCAGACGGACGACAGCTTGGGAGGGGCCTTGAGGGGGTTGAAGTCCTAAGACCAGAGACAGGCAACACACCAGGAATGGGGGTCTCTTCTTACAGCTCTCCAAGGAAAGGGGTGCTTCCCAGGCAGGAGTCAGGAAAGAGGATAGGGAGCAGGATGTGTACCCACTAATACCCCTCTTGTGTAAACTCATGTCCCTTGTGAGAATCCTGACATTTAGAGGTCTTAGAGATTCACAGACAATGGTCTCAGTAGACATTGTCAAACAGCAAAGGACTGCTTCTGTGATTGCAGCCTGGGAAGTCTGGTCTGGAATCTAATACATTCTTATGTGTATCTAGCACCTGGGATGCATGATGAAGTATCCGGACCTCAGGGGCCTTGGGTAGCCCTGCTGTTCTAGCTCTGCCATCTGTAACATGAGTGGTATCTCATGTACCAGCTTGGGGCTTTTGCAGCAGTTAGACCCCTGTCCTGGTACTGCCAGCATCCTGGGTTCCCCATGGTTACTTAGATTCTAGTTTTATGCAGTAGCCTCCAAGGTTCTCCTTGGAGGAATCTGAACCTGCCACACATTGCTTGACCTCGGAGGCTTTCTGGAAGTTGGCTGCAAGCCCCCAGAACCCAATAACTGCTGCATTTTGCATGTCTGCAACACCCAGCATCATCCAGAAGATGCTGTCAGGTTCTGTGCTGGCTCAAGATACAATTTGACCCTCTTCTATCACAGCCATAGCTACTGTGTGTCAGGAGCTGAACCAGGAAAAACTGTCCTAGGGAGTTGCTTTTGGGTAGGAAGTGCCTTCAGTAGACTTCTCAGCTCAGGTTCTCTACTGTCAAATGAATTTGTCTTTTCACAAGATGGAGCCTTCAATGGGCAGGGTCTTATGCCAGGATACCCTAAGTTCTAGTCTTGAGGAAGAGCACATGGTTTGTCTTTAAATAATGCTGATCTCTATAACAGTGGTTTTCTTTTCACTTGTTTTGCCTATAACTTTAAACTCATTCAGATTCATTTCCTTGCTAAACTGCACATTTTTCATATTTTTCTGTCCCTGTCACTGTAGATATGACTAAGAATAGTGAGTAGTAACCTTGATTCAGCCTAGATGTAATGAAGTCATGAAATTTCCTCCTATTTAGGCTGTAACTTTCTTTTTCTTTTTTTAAGACAGGGTCTCACTGTCCTGGAGCTCACTATGTAGACCAAGCAGGTCTCAAACTCAGAGATCCACCTGCCTCTGCCTCTCAAGTGCTGGGATTAAAAGCATGCACCACTACACCCAGCTAATCCATAACTATTTAATTCAGTCTTATTCAAGTTTTTGGAACTCTGGAAGAATATTTTCATGTATATCCAGCCTATAACATAAATGGCCTCTAGTCCAACCTCCAATAGAGTCCTTGTTCTCTTCTGAAACTTTACATGCCTCTTCTTTGCTGTCCACATTTCTGCCAATGTTCTTGTCACATCCCAGAATAGTCCATTATTCTTTGGTAACAGAACTCTAGCACTTCTGTAGCCTACAGCTTTAAAATCTTCAGCATTCTTCCTTTAAACTGGTTCAGAAGGCCTGTGAACTGAATGGTTAGATTTCATATGCCAACTTCCCAACCTTTCAGACCCAATCATCTGTATCAGTCACGTTTCTCCCTGATGGGACTAAATATCTGACAAGAAGAAACAATGTAGAAGGAGTGCACTTTGGTTTGTAGTTTGCCTGGAACAACCCATCATGGCAGAGAGGGAGGGCGGCCTGGAGCTGTGTTAGCTCGTTTTCTCTTGCTGTAGTGAAATAGCATGGCCCAATGCAACCTGGGGGAAGAATACATTTATTTGGCTTACATTCTTAGACCCCAGACCATGGAAGGATGCCACCCACATGAAGAGTGGGTCTCCCCTCTTTAATTAGAACTGTTTGGAAATGTTCTTACAGACAAATACTCCCAGAGACATGTCTCCTAGGTGACTTCAACATCTGTAAATTTGACAATAAAGATTAATTAATCATCACTAGGTTTTTTGAGAATGTGCTTATAGTATCATTATACATTACTGAAAAAAAACTACTCAGGGGCATGAGATTTAAAATATAGTAAATTAAGAAAATATCGGCTGAGAAGATGGCTCAGCAGGAAAAATGTTTGTTATATAAGCATGAGGACCAGAGTTCATATCCCCAGAACCCATGTAAAAGCCATGTGGGCATAGCAGCCTGTCTGCAATCCCAGCATGAGGGGGTGGAGGCAGAAACTCCCTGAAGCAAGCTGGTTAGCCAGACTACCCAAAATTGCAAGCTTTGAGATTCAGTCAAAGATCCTGCTTCAATATACAAGATAGAAAACAGCTGGGAAGACACGTGACATCAACCTCCAACCTCCACATAGACACACAAACATGTGAGCCTGCAAACTGAAGTGTACCCACACACATGCAAACATGCAGGTATACTACAAACACATATATACACTCAAAAAGAGAAAAGAAACACACACACACACACACACACACACACACACACACACATACACACACACACACCACATATAGATGTATTTAGAACTATGATGCAAAAAAATATTGACCAATTATCTTGAAGTTGGTATCTGTGGAGAAAAATAGTCTAATCAACAGGCACATAGGAAGCTCAACATGCTCTGGTCATCATGGCAAATACTTGTAATCCCAGCACTTGGGAAGCGGAGGCAGGAGGATCAGATGTTCAAGGTCACCTGCTGCTACTTAGAAATGTTAAAGTCAGACGAGGCTACATGGGACTCTGTCTCAAAACAGAAAAAGGAGGAGGGTGGCAAGATGGCTCAGTGAGTAAAGGTACTGGCCACAGAGCCTCACAACTTAGGTTTTATCCTTGGGAGCCACGTGGTAGAAGGAGAGAACCAACTCCCACAAGTTATTCTGACTTCCACACATGTACCATGACACATACATGTGCACACACACACATACACACACACACATGCATTTGCACACACAATGCACACACGCGCACACACACATAAATACATGTAACCTTTAAACTTTTTAAAGAAAAAAATGAGGAAGATTCAAAGGTTGTAACAAATTAAGGAGCCCCCAAAATGTCAAATATGACTCTAGAGAGAGGACTGCAGTATATTTCTGTTTGTCTGTCTGTTTGGTTTTGCTTGTTTTTCTGTTTGCTTGTTTTTTGTTTGTTTGTTTGAACTCAATCTGTATGAACCATTTAGTTTTGTGAACTTTGAGATGGGTCTGATCTAAGAGCAATAAATACCAATTTGAGCTTTAAGAGCTTAGAGACTGAATACCTACGATAAGACACTGTGTAAAAAAAAAATAGGAAAAAACAAAGCAGTTCACGAGGCTGATGGGCTTCATTCAAAACAGGTGATGGCAAGACACTCTCTCAGGATGTGTCTGTGCTGCCTCTGTAAGGGAGAAAAGGCAAAATATTCACAAGAGGAATACAACACCAGCCTTAGGTGCTTCATGGGCTCCACAGACCCCAGGGGTCAGATCAGTGGGTTGGCTTTGCTGCTCAAGCCTCAGATGTCATCTCAGTCATGGCCCGTGTTCAACTGAGACCTTGGACGTTAGGCATGGACACTTCCAGGCAATCAAAAGACTACAGGTATCATTTGTTGAAATGCTTTAAACGTCATAGCTAAAGGTGACAGCTCTGGCCTTCTTCTCTACTTGAGGAGCGGCTGGAAGCTTCTTGCCTGCCAAGCTTTCTTCTGGCAGATGAAGAAGAGGAGCAGAATGGCAGGGTGGCTTGAGGACGAAGTAATGATGCAACTAAGAAACACAGTCCTGCTGGGGAAAATATAGGAAGAGGCGAATCGCACCCAGAGATAACATTAGCAGGGACGTTGTGTAAATGCTCTGCCCACAGCCATCAAGACCTACTGGTGTCGAAGAAACCAATGGAAAATGAATAAATCCAGTCTGGAATAACCTCAGAGCTTCTGTAGCACCCAGTGCTTGAGGAGGCTACTACGGTAGGGCAGTGAGCTGATGCCCTGCCATTCAGCTTTTCCCATCCCGGCCGCTACCCTGCCTAACCACAGCTGACTTCGAGAGTACAAGCAGTAGAACTTACAACATTTGGGGCCTCTTTCTAATGCATTACTTGTGTGCAGAATGTACTGCTGGCTCATCTCCCTCTGCCTTGGAGATGCTCGCACTGTACTTCAATATTTTGGCACCAGGAGCACATGACATTAAACATTTAACATGGTTAGGATTATTTTTATGACACCCTTCATGATTCCCAGTTCTGTCGCTAAATAAGGCCACGATAAACTAGCCACCCCACCTATTGTTATAACAACAGTTATAAGCGTTTATAAAGTGCCTCCATACACCTGAGAGACCCTTTAACAGCGCAATTTCTCTCCTCAAAGATTTTAACAATTTTTCTGTAGAATGCGAACAGAATGAAGTATCAGGGGACCAAAATACTCACATGAATATTAAATGTACCAGAGCCTTTTAGGCTTGTCACTCATCCTGGAAAATTCTAACAAAACCATGACATATACATAGAAAAATTAGTAGGCACTTTTATTTTTACAAAATAGGACATGTGCGTGTACGTGTGGGTATGCGTTCATGTTGGTGCACTTGTGTGTACAGGTACATGTGTATGCCTTGTGTGTGGAGGCCAGAAGTCAACTCCTGAGGTCATGCCTCAGGAGTCATCCACAGGTGTTTCTCCTTGACTTGGAGCTTGACAAGCAGGCTGTACTGGCTGGCCCATGAGCCCCCAAAGAGCTACCTGTCTCCATTCCCCAGTGCTGGGTTTACAAACACACATGCCCCACCCCCCAGCCTTTTAAAACAGGTTCTGAAGGCTGAACTCTGATCCTTGTGTTTACACAGCGAACACTTTACCCATTGAGCTATCTCCCCAGCCCCTTATCCAAATGGGATCTGAAGTGAATAGTTAATGATAAAATGCTCTTAAGAATTGCTGACTACCGGATCCATCTGAAAAAGCATGCCGCTGACCGCTTGCCTTTGCTTGAAAGAGTCCATTAGGACCAAAGACACAATTGAGGGACAAAAATAGTAGCCTGACATTCCATACAGCAATTAGAAGAGAACTCAATGAGAAAAAAAATCAGAACCCATGACTGGGCAATTGACAGAAACAGTAACAACTTATAAACATGGCTTTCCTAAAAAGCAACACGGTTAGGAGAGATTCAGTCTTTGCAGTCATCAGTTCTTTTTTTTTTTTTTTTTTTTTTTTTTTTTTTTTTTTTTGAGAGAGGGTTTCTCTGTGTAGTTTTGCGCCTTTCCTGGAACTCACTTGGTAGACCAGGCTGGCCTCGAACTCACAGAGATCCGCCTGGCTCTGCCTCCCGAGTGCTGGGATTAAAGGCGTGCGCCGCCACCGCCCAGCCCAGTCATCAGTTCTTTTACAAAAGAGGGAAACAGAATCCAGAAAAGCCCATCCCCTGCCCAAAGCCAGTGCTGGAGCTGGTAGTCTCATACATTTCCAACCTTGCCCCTTGTTTAACTTCTCTCACTGCTGTGAAAAAGAAAAAAAAAATCACCTAGCAATTTAAATTTTATTCATTTTGCTTGTGGTTACAAAGGTTCAGCCCACTTCCCCTGGCTCTGTTGTTCTTGGGGTCAAGGAGAATCAGAACAATAAAGCAGCCGGAAGGATGAGGTTGTTCACCTCGTGGTGAACAGGAAATGGAAGGGATCACAACAGGAAGGGGCCAGGGCAAGATACAGCCCCAGAGGTATGCTTCCAAAGGCCTGATTCCCCCCAGCAGGCTCCACCTTTCAGAGCCACCACCTCCCATTGGTTTATTTTTTAGCTCATCAATGGAACTGCCTGCATTCACTCACGCCCCTCAGGGTCTACTCATCTCTGGAGACACCTTGTCCTCTACACTCAGAGCTGTGCTTTACTAACGCTCTAGGTGTCTCTCAATCCAGTCAACCTGATAACAAAGATCAGTCGTCATCATTCTCCCTCACCGGCAGACAGGCACACACAGCCACTACCATCACCCACGGTCCCTGCATCCTGGCTTCCTCCTTGAGAAGACAGCAGTTTGTGATGGTTTGTTAACTATTGCATTGAAAGGTCTTAAAATCCTCTAGAAGACACATCTCTGTACACACCTATGAGGGATTATCTGCGTTGTTAGCCTCTGAGAATGTCCTTGAGAGATCATCTGGATCGGGTTCATTGATGCAGGACGATCTGTCTTAACTGTAGGTGGGACCATTCCCTGGGTAGGAATCCTGGACCGAACACAATGGAGAGAGAGAGATGAGTATTGCTATTCATGGCTCTCTACTTCCTGATTATGGGTTCCATATGACTGGTTGCTTTGGGTTCCTGCTGCCTTGACCTCCCAGCTCTGATGGACCCTGTACCCTTGAACCGTGAGCTGAAATAAACCCTCCCTCGCTTGGCTGTTTTTGCCATGGTGTTCTATCACAGCAACAGAAAAGAAACCAGGCCACAGTCACATCACATGTAAGGCTCTTTCAGCTCCAAGAGAGGTTGTGTGGGCATGAGGCAGATTCAGCAGGACTTCTGGCAGAAGCTGGCTTCCAGCTAGAAACAGCTAGAATGTGCAATGAGTCTTGGCATCCCTGTCCAGCACTGGGGTGGGCAACAACCCTCAGTGGTCCCTGGATGTAACCAGAGCCAGAATCTGTTGCTACCTAGGATCAGGTACACTTTCGCTGTGACACTTCAAAGGCAGAATGCTACCCAGCAGAGATGGTTTTGATTTTGTGCAGATGCCTTGAATGATGTCCTGCCTTTTCCTTGCTGGTATGCTGCTACCTAGATACCGTGTGCTTTACCATAGCTCCTCTACTGAGCATCTTGGACACAGCATGTGTTGTGTATCTACAGTTCAAATCCCACTGTTCCTTCTATGTTTACATAGAGATTATTCTTCAAAACCTTCTGCAGCACAAAAACTCAAATTCAGGTTCAATCATCCTGGTCAGCAGTACACTTGAGTTCCTTTAACAGTGAAGAAAAGGTGCTGGAGGAATCATTTGGGGTGCCATCTTCTGACACAGTGGGGGAGGTGTGCTTCTAGAATGTCCAGCAAAGAGAATGACAGCTGCAGATAGCCATCTCTAGAAGGACAGCATAAGAACCTGAGTGGTCCCCTGTGGGTCAGTGTTCATATGCCATAGGAGTCACAGCTCAAGATATGAATAAAGTCCCAGGTCTTCCCAGGTATGCTGAAAATGAATTAATCAAGAACTTTCCAAAACAATTGAGCAAAAATCCTGGATCCAAGCAATGCAAAAACAGCTTCCAAAAATACAGAAATTTCTAGACCAGAAGCTTAATTTCTCCAGGTCTGTATAGACAGTAGACTTATATGGCATTTTTGAGAAATCAAACTGAGTTCTATAAGGTTTTTCCGTTATCAGGCTGACCTCAGAGTGATAAAATGGCTGCCATAGCGCCAAGCTTCATATCTCATTGGCTGTGGTATCTTTCCATGAACCAGTTCCTAAAGGACTTCAGACAACCAAGAACTGCTCCAGCAGAGGTTATGGTTTTATAGTAGAATGCTTACCCAGCATAAATGAAACCCTAGGTCAGTTCCTAGTACCCCATAAATAGATGTGGAGTGTTGGTCAATGGTTAAGAGTACATACTTGGTTCCAGAACCCACATAGCAGCTCACCACTGCTTGTAACAAACTGTAGCTCCAGGCAGATTTGACGCCTCTGCCTCCATGGGTACCACCTACACTCACACAAACATACCTCCACACAGACATATGCATCTACACGTAATTAAAAATAAAATAAATCCTCTTTAATAATTAAAAAAAGGAATTACTACAAACCACCGAAACTGCATTCTCAGAAGAAATGTAAAGGACTCTTTTCTAAAGAGAGGAAACAGTGGTTGACTGTAACAAACACATGACCACCGTGATGAGGTAGAACCTTCTATTCTTATTCAGCTTCCCTGAGTCTTAATTATGTTGCTAATAGCTGTGGTCAAATATCTAAATTCTCACTTTCTCATCCACATGAGGTATGCTCAGTTTAGTGAGTCAATCCATATTCACCTCCTGTTGCCTCAGTTTGCCCAGTGGACAATTTCTCTGGCTTTGGCTCTTTTTTTCCACTTAAGATTTAATGTTATTTTTGTTTTATGGGATGAGTGTTTTTCCTGCATTTATTTCTGTGCACCGTGTGTATGCAGTGCCCATGGAAACCAGAAGAAGGTGTTAGATCCCCTACAGATGGAGTCACAAACCGTTATGAGGGCCATGTGGGTGCTAGGAGTCGAACCTGGATCCTCCGGAAGAGCGGTCAGTTCTCTTACCCGCTAGAGACATCTCTCCAACCTCCAGCTTTGGCTCTTTAATATGTTTTTTTTTTTTAATTTTTGACATTATGCTTGTGAAAGAGGGTGCCTGCTGTGACCACAGGTGAAGGTCACAGGACAGCTTGGAGAGGCCATTCTCTCCTTGCAACATTTAAGACCCAGGAATCCACTCAGGTCATCAAGTTCAATAGCAAGTGCCTTTCCTCCGGGGCCATTTTACCATCCCGGGTTTTTAATACATTCTTGCCTACACGTTCCCAATAATTGTGAAGGATCCGTGAGATTAGTGGCTCATTTACAAATAAAAGCCTCACCCAAACACCTGGATAATGAAAACATGCCGAGGAGGGCATCCATGAGAGTGAAGCAGAAAATACTGCCTCATTTTATATCTGACAACTAATTAAAATGAGAAGAGAAGGAGCTGCCCAACGTGTAATTATAGGAAATGGGTGATGAGGTAATGAGGAGAAGCTAAATTAGAGCTGACAGTCAAACCGTGGGGACCGCTTGCGGCTGAAGAGAGGGAGCGAGGGAGATGAAAGGCTTACCTGGCACTCCGGATTCTAACAAGCTTTTCCCAGACACTTTCCCTTGGTCTCTGACCTTACCTCCCATGCATATTCACACTGTAGGCCCTACCATGCTGCTCCTTCAGCCTTTGCTCAGAAGAAACTGCAAGTGCCACCTGTATCTTGTCTCCAGACTTCGCTGAGGCTAGAGGCTGAGGGAGCTGAGCGCATCCTATAAAATGGGGAATCCAGGCACGTCTTTCCGTGTGCACGTGGGCTGAACGACCAACAAACAGATTCTATGCCTGGAAAGTGGGAGGAAGGGCCACAGGGGCAGGACCTCGCACTGTCTATACTGAAGGGGGCTGGTTCTCGGACTATAGCGCCCCCCACAGGCTGCCCCTGCTTATTGAAATGCTGTGTGCTGATTGTAACGCTTCCAGAATAACTTGTTTGCTATTTGATCCCTGATTCAGAACACATGTCTAGAACAGAGGCGATTCTCAGTGTATGCTCATCTATGGAATTTGTGAACGTATGATCAGTTCACAGATCAGCCTCAGAGAACTATGAGGCTCTATGGGAATATAGGAATGACTCAAGGGCTCTCTATGTCAGAGTCGGGGAAGCCACAGAAGACTCTGGAGGAAGGCTAACAGGCAAGAAGAGCAGCCAGGACAGGGAGAGAGTGAGGAGAAGAGCAATTGAAATCGTGCTGCCACGGCACAAAGAAGGGGTACAAGATGCAGAAATGGGGTGCAAGAGGCGGTGGTCACCTCTCCCGGTGCTGTGGGAGGGAGCAAGTGCTGCTGGGAGCTGCCAGATTTTTTGTGATAAATAGGATCTGTCAGTCTGATAAATAAAGACATGGCATTTTGGTTTTGTTTAGGAGTGGAGCTTTCTGTCTGTGTAAGACAGGGACCCACTATGTAGCTCAGGCTGACTTGGAACTCACAACCCCCCTGCCCAGCATCCTGGATGCTAGAAACACAGGCTGTACCACCATGCCCCAGTTCTCCCTCTTTTCTAGGCTGGAGTGATGCTTTCCAGACCACAAAGTCTTGATCAGAGGCTCCTTATATATCCCATCCCAATCCTCTCAACGACATAGCCTTTGGGCCCCGACTAGATACTGGAATGATTTGAGTATGCGGCTTCTCTTCCCACTTAGGGTTTCAGAAAACGGAGGCCATGATTAACTCTTGCCGTCTTGATTTCACCATCTGGCAAGGTTTGGAGGGAATTGAGAGGGCTTAATAAATATTTCCTAAATGAAGTGATAAAGTTCAGTAAGAGGAGAAGCCTAGAGAGAGCTGTCACGGGGGAGGAACAGATGAGAAGCCACCTTGGAGTACAGAACACACGGAAGCCATGGCAGGAAGCTTGAGGTTTCTGCCATGTGATCAGCAGCTGAGATGACTTCATTACATTAGCCACCTTGGTCAGATGCATTTTAAAAAGCCAATTCTAATTGTGATGGACACACAGCAGATAGCAAGGTGGAGAGGCGGGCAAAACAAGTACGGAGACAAGCATGTCGAGCCAAATGGTCTCATTTTTGTAGAAAACTGAAATGTAGCAACATGTGAACAGCCTTCTGTGAGCCCAGCTCACTACACTGTGAGCGTGAGTAAACATGTGCACAAAATACATGTCGGGGTATGAGGTCAATGAGGCCTGACAAAATCAGCAATAATGGGAAGAAGAAATGAGAAAGGAGGTTCGTTTTTTAATTTAAAATGTTTTTGATAATGTCATTCATAATAGTGTATTTAAATCATCTCCACCCCTCTTTCTCCCCCCTCCATCTCCAAATATCCTTTCCACTCTCTCAAATTCACGACTTTTTCTTCTTTATTATTGTTGTCTGCACGTACATATGTATATATAAGTATAACCTGCTGAGTTCATTCAGGTTTAGGCTTGACTACTTGGGATTTTTTTTTAAACAAAAATTTTAATGATTCTTTGGGAATTTCACATCATGTACCCTAATCCCACTCACTTCTCAGTCCCTCCATAACCAACCATTCTTGTAGCATCTCCCCCCAAGAAAATTTAAAAATTTTTAAAAATTAAAATATTAATTTAAAAAAATACTTCACTCCTCTATTTTCCCACTGCTCCATCACCTCTTCATTTGTCTTGGTGACATTGTGCAGGATGTCACACAGCACACCCTTTTCCCTCCTCCTCCATCGTTCCCTCCTCCCCATCACCTCTTCATTTGTCTTGGTGGCACTGGCAGCTGCCGTGTGTCACACAGCACACCCTTTGTCCAAACAGCTTTACTTGCAATTGTTCATTGGAATGAGTTAATGGTCGGGTTCAAGGCCTCTGGCTTTCGGTACACCATCAATACTGGACACTCACCAAAACTCCTCTCAGATATCTTGCTGTTGCCCCAAGTCATGGAGATCCTGAAGCTCTGATTCTGCAGGATCAGTCCCTTCACACACTCCATCAGGTCATTGATGGAGTAGATGTTGGAGTGGGTCAACTCAAAGCACTGGGTGTGGGTCTGGGTGGTAGCTGAGCTGGTCAGTCCAGGCCTCTACTGGGACTGACCCCACACACACAGGTGAGGGGCAAAGCCCCTCTCTCAGGACTGGGGTCATCAGGTCACACAGGTCTCCTGTGTGGGGCAGGGTCAGCTCTCCTCCTGCAGCAGCCAGGAACAGACAGGGCCAAATCTCTCAGGCCCAGTGAAGGCAGAGCCAGCTCAGCACAGCCCTCAAATTTCAGTACTCATGGTTCGCAATAGCTCCTGGTGGTAACATGGGCCACAGACATCAACGCAGACCCCAGATTCAGCAGGACCACTGACCCAGAGAGCAGCTCAGTCCTGAATGTCACCATGGTCCTGGAAGATAGCTCAGGCCACTTAGATTAGTATGGCCCCTGAGGCAGCATGGCCCTTGAACACCAACATGAGCTCAGGTGGTGGCCTATTCCCCAACATCTGCACAGCTGTTGGTGGTAACAGGAGCCACAGATGTTAGCACAGACCCTGGCTACAGCAGGGCCACAGACTCAGACATGGCACTTGGCACCATTCCAGACCCAAATGTCATCATGGCCCCAGGTGGCAGCATAGGCCACTTAGATCAGCATGGCATAGTGACAGCGTGGCTCTCTGAAGTCACCATGGCCGCAGGTGGCGGTGGAGGTCACCCACACCAGCCTTCTCCTCACCACCTCCACTTCTTCCATTCCCCGTCTTTCCACAGCGCATGGACCATTCCGCTTCTCTTTCTCTCCCCTTTCTCCACCTTATAGTTGCTCGTTGTAATGTTGCCTGCCCACCTGGTGCCTCAAGATGTCTTCCACCCACCCACCCAGACCAAGTGGGGCCAGGTGGGCCTGTGTAGCCAGAAGTTTCTCCACTCCCACCCATTCCCACGGTCCCGCAGCTGCTTATAAAATATTTACTCAGAGGCCTATATTAATTACAACCTGTATGGCCAATGGCTTAAGTTTCCTGTTAGCTAGCTCTATCATCTTAAATTAACCCATTTCTATTCATCTATGTTTTGCCACATGGCTGTGGCATTTCCAGTCTGCTGGCATGTTGCTTCTTGGGTAGTGGGCTGGCGTCTCTTCTGCCTCTGCCTTTCTTCTTCCTCTCGCTCTCTTGGATTTCCTGCCTGGCTATAACCTGACTTGCCACAGGCCAAAGCAGCTTATTTATTAACCAATGGGAACAATGTATGTTCACAGCATACAGGAAGACATCCCCCAGCAGGCCTGTACTTGGGATGTTTTTAAAAGTGTAAAATAGCATTTAAAAAAAAAAGTAAGTTGTAAAGTTCCAGAGATTGAATGGAGCATATACTAGTTTCTGGCTATCTTCTTAAAGGAGAAGAACAACGATAAATAAAAAGTAACTAAATAAAAGTCAAATATGAAGAAATAGGAAGTGTGAAGATGACTATAAAATTTATCATGGGTGGTTGAGATGTCTCATGTGGGTAAAAGCATTTGCCATGCAAGCCTGACAACCTGAGTTTGATCCCTAAGACTCACAGAGTGGAAGGAGATGAACTTCCAAAAAAATTGTCCTCTGACTTCCACACACATGCCCTGATAATTGCATACACACACACACACACACACACACACACACACACACACACACACACACACACACACACACACACATACTCACCAGTAAAAATTTTAGTTCATCATGAAATAAATGAAAAAGCCTTGAAGCATTCAAGGCACCCAGATGAGAGCAACAGTAGTGCATCGGTGGGTAATGATAACTGATGGAGTGGCATCTCTGAAGAAAATCAAAGCACAAGATCCCAAGAAAGCAGGAAATATTAGCCTGGGGGAGAAACGTCCCTAAAGGGAGCAGAAGAAGGCACCACCTTGCTGTATGTTCTTTGTGTATACATGAAGCAGGTTCTAAGAAAATAATTTGAGGGCAAGTAGTTTTCTTAGAGATGGTTCTCATCATCATCATTTTCATCAGCAGAGACATGGATCAGGGCGGGAGGCTAGCTCTGGACAGGCCAGTGTGCAGCTGGATCAGGTAGCCTCTCAGGATGAAGGACCCAGTGCGGATGCACACCCATAGGTGAGGAGGTGGGCCATTGTTGACCAGCAGAGCAGTGGGCAGCTAGAAGCTCATGGGCAATCAGGCCAAGCAGTAATCCTCTCCACTCGAGGAAGTTGGTAGGGTCTGTAGCAGGAAATAGAAATCATTTAGAGTTTTTCAGCTTTATTCTTTTTCTGTGCACAATCAGGGGTCTGTTTTCTGGGAGGTTGAAAGAAGAGGATGATGAGACTAGAGAGCTAAGGACAAACAACTTCTAGAGAGGGAGGACTGGTAATAGGTCTGTCTCTGCAACGTGGGATGTTTCATCCAGCACATATCCTGCATCTTTGTTATAGATGATGAACAGCCAGATAGTTGGGTTTACCCACATTTGAGCTTTGCCTGGGAGGTGCCATGAATAGGCACTGAAGCCATGGAGCTGAGGACAGGGCAAGAGAAATAAGCCCACTTGTGGCCCTTGTGATCTTGTCCCAGAAAACAAGAGTGCTGATGCTCTTTTTATCCATCTTTTTTTTTTTCTGCTAAGCTATTTTTACTGTAGTCATTACCTCCACTGGGACTTTTGCACTGGGAAAATGAAGGTCAAAGAACCAAAGAGAGAATGCCGAAGGAATAGACTTCTCTTGGTTATTATCTACAGCTGTGAAGAGACACCATGGCCAAGACAGTTTATAGAAGAAAACATTTAATCAGGGACTTGCATACAGTTTTGGTTGCCCGGTATCATAACAGGGAGCATGGTGGCAGGAAGGTACGTGTGGTGCTAGAGAAGTAGCTGAGTGCTACATCCTGATGTGCAGGCAGCGGGTAGAGAGAGACACACTGGGCCTGGCATGGACTTTTGAAACTCCAAAGCCCACCCCCACCCAATGAGACACTGCCTCCAACAAGGCCATGCCTCCTCCATCTAATCCTTCTCAAGCAGTTCTACTAACTGTGGACCAAGCATTCAAACAGATGAGCCTATTAGGGTCATTCTCTTTTTTAACTATTTGGTCAAGCTAAAGCTAAAGGCCCTCCAAGACATTACAATCTCCAGCTTGGGGTCAAAACCACCTTCACCCTTCTCTGCTACATGAGTCTTTACTTTATTACTGTTTCTTTTCCTATACTTTGGTTTCTCTCATGGATGGATTGAGTATATTCCCATAATGTCCCAACCTTCTAAGTAAACCACATGGAAAGCTTTATTTATAGATAGATAGATAGATAGATAGATAGATAGATAGATAGATAGATAGATAGATGATAGATAGATAGATAGATAGATAGATAGATAGATAGATAGATAGATAGATAGATAGATAGATACAGAAAAACAAACAGACAAAAACAACTATGCCTGGACCTTTTCTCAGACTAGCTACAGCATGGTCCCTAGTGGGGGCAGTTCACCAGCTCCCCAGGTGGTCCGACCTACTGAGGTGGAGTTGAGGCTCACTGACCTGGACAAAGGACACCAACCTGGCTTCCTGCTGAGAGGCAGGCCTGCCTTCTTGCCTGAGTCACTTGCTCATCAATGGCTGGATAGAAGAGGAAGTGTGGCACATCTGAGAGTGATTTGCTTCCCATCCAGCATGCAAGAGGCCCCACCAGAGAGTAGGCACTTCTGCTCACCAGTGTGAGAAGCAAGTAGAGGATTAGGTGTTCATTTTTTCATTTACATTTGATCCCCAGTTTAAAAAAAATCTTTGAAAATTGCAGTATCCTTTTAATGTTTGATATTCATACTGCTCATAATCCATAATAAATAACTACTCCTTGAGCTTTGTTAAGTTGGGTTTGCCTTGAATTGGTATATTCTACTGACTGGGGCTTTCACAGCAGTCTTAGAAGTAGTATCTGCCTATGGAACTTCTGTTGCTTCCAATAATTTCTCCCTGGAGACAAGAAGGAACATACTATTCAGTGAGTCTTTGTTACAACCTGAGTGCTTCAGACATTGACTGAAATCATTTAACAGTGTGAGCTGTGGAATCTCAGGGCTGAGACTTGATTTCTGACCCAAGCACTTATCAATACACAAACTCAGATCCGAGTGGTCATGATGTTCAACTGACATGATAGCTGTAGAATCCATACCGCACTGACTGGTACAATGTAAGTTCTCAGAATAAAAATACTGGTTGGCATCTTCATCATCCCATTTAGTTCTCACAACTATACAGTGAATATATATCATTTTCCATTTTAGGCATGAACTAAGTCTCAAGAATGAATTGATGAATTGTCTATGGACATAATTTGAAGTGTATCCAAAAGAAAAAAATGTAAATATGCCCTTGAGTTGTTGTAAAGTAAGAAAAATGATTTTATAATGTGCTGCCTATAACTGAGGAGGACATTGATTTGCAAAGCTGAGCTCTGCTCCGTGATTAGAGACAGTAATAAAAAGACAAACAGAACCCCTGTCCTGAGGAAGGGACCCTGAGTGCTCCATCTAACCTTATCTTAGAAGCCATTTTTCATCATACCAGCTGCACAAGACCTCTACAAAACAAGGCCAACCCACATCCTAGCATGGAGTGGGATAAGGTTTGTGAGTCCTCCCTCCTAACAGAGGAGCTACTTGAGTATTGCTCTTCTTTAAGGCTGTGGCTCTGAGTAGGACGACCACACTCCAGTGGATATCCCCAGACCCAGTAGTATATGCACAACACAAATTAGAACCAATGGGTTATTTAAATACACACACACACACACACACACACACACACACACACACACACACAAGAAATAATAACAGTAAAGAGTACAAGAAATTAGAGGGGGTCAGGGAGGTGGGGTGAATCTGGAAAGAGTTATGGGGAAGAGTTGAGGGTGAATTTGATCAAAATACACTGTATAAAATTTTTAAAGAATTAGTAAATGAGATGTTTTAAAAGAAACATTTACTATACTTGTGGGGACAAAACCTTCTGCACTCATAGTGGGTGGTTCCTGAGATTCCTGACCAATCACAAAAATACCCAAAGTGGAGCATCATCAGGCAGCTCTCAGTCCTGGTGCTCCCTCTGGGAGCACCTCCCCTCTTTCCCACGGTCAGGATCACTGGAGCTATCAGAAAAAGTAGCTGACACCATGCTGCTTTAAGACAGCCTATGCTAGTGTTATTCTACCATGACAGTTCCCTGCGTCCATGATAACCTCCCGATCTCCCTCCAGAACATTCTAGTGTTATGCACTTGGGCATGTGGCCACTAACTAAAATAATGATGGAGTCATTCTGGTGAACTCACTTCCAATCAATGAGTCAACAAAAAGAGGATCAGGCAATTTTAAAAAGTTCATTAAACATTGTCTCTCATCTCTATCTATTGATCATCTCTTCTCTGCCACTCTTGATTTGAACACCCATAAGACATTCCATGAGCACTTGATAGATGCCAGGTTTTATACCTTCTCTGGAGATAAAAAAAATTCATTTGGCAGTTTGTTGAAAATAAAAATGTCTCAAGAAGGCCTGTATCATGTGTTTGAGATCAACAGGGAGTGGGGGGGAACTGTTAAAATAAAAATATAATGCTTATATTCTTGATATCTGTCTATCTAAATTTCTAGATTGCTATCCATATTGTATGCCAGGAAATTTCACTCTGTCACTATATAATCAGATTAGGCTTTCATAGTATCGTTGTCTCGGTGCTGAAGCCTTGGGTGGGAATGCTAGTGTTCCGACAACAGGAGCTTGTCTCTAGGGACCAGGTTCCAGAAGCTGTTCTGGGCTTCTCTCAGACCCAGATTAACTTTTTAATATAGCCTATCATTTGGAAGGAGTATGACTCTGCACTGATTAGTTTTATTGTCACCGAAATCGAAAGCCTAGCAGAAACAACCTGAGAAAGGATGCGCTTGTCCTCTCCATTTCAGAGGCCTCATCCATGGTGGCCGGCAGGGAAAATCCAAGCAGAGCAATGCATGTCATGGTGACCAGAAAGCAGAGGAAAGACAAATATGGAAGTTAGAGAAGGATATAGGCCTTAAAAACATGCCACAGACCTTCCTTCCTTCATCCTGGACCTCCTACCTTTCACCACCATTGGATAATGCCATCATATTATGAATCCGTCACAGTCTAAACATCTCCAGACACTCCGTCATGGACACACCCTGAAAAGCCCTTCACTAATCGACTAAGTATCCCTTAATCTAATCAAGAAAATAATCAAAGTTAACCATCAGACTCTATGTAGCATCTGGATTAAATTGAATCTCCTGATACTAAAGATAGATCTGCATGGTTTTATGAGTTAGGATCATTGCACTTTGTTCTCCGTGTTGTGTTAAATTTCTGCATATAATTACTAAAAAAGAAAGTTTCTATTATTTTGATAGAAATAGAAGAGTCTGCATAAAAAGAGTGTGTCATTCTATGGGTGATGCAGAAATACCCCCTTTGACTTGGTATAGTTATAAATTTTCTATTAGGAAAACATTATAGATACATTTTTAAAAACCGAAATTATTAACAGCTTATATCCATAATGCACTAATGAAGTAAGCTAATGCTTATATGTAAATCAATGAATCTACAGGCAAACTTAGGAACTGAATTAACTTGAGTGCAACATGGCAGAGAATGAGAATTAGTTTAGGTTATTGTCAAATTGTTCACATATATTTTCTCTTTTAATTCTTTCATAGTTCAAGAATTTCTTAGTCAGAAATCGCGTTTGTATTCCTGCTTCAGTAAGAATGTCACACTATTCCTACACTCTGAACACAAAATTTGCCTTTTAATAATATTTCATATCCTAAGCATCTGGTGGTTCATGGCCCAGGAAGAAGACCTTGAAAGGAATGCTGCAAGACAGTCTTTTATCTTTTTTTTTTTTCCACAATTATCTTCTTGTTTTTACCTGAACATTTTCCTTGCTTTTCAGGAAATTAAAATATGTTCTTAACAGATCCTGACAACCACATGAATACACCCTGTGTTTTTATATTCAGAAACACCAGAGTTTTCAAAATTATTACTGTTTGAGGTAGAACACCTCTCTGAACTATCAGTGATGAAAAAGAGTCAACACTCACAGACAAAGGAAATGATGCAGGAATTCACACTGACTTTCCAATTTCTTGGTAAGAGTATTTTTCCAGGACTCTTACCCATAGTAACTTGCTGTGGAAAAGTATGATAGATTGAAAAAAGGACCAAAAATATGTTTGAGCACAGACTGTATTCCAGGAACTGGACAAAGATCTCATAGGTAAACAGCATTGTCTATCTTAATAGTAGGTCACATTTTGGAAAAAGATACTAAAAATATTTGAATTTAAGAATCATAAATTGCATGTGTTTCTTGTATCCTATAAGTGTCTACTTTTACTCTAACACTGTTTAATTCACCTATATTAACTACTCTACATATTTATTACAAGAACTTTTCAAAGAGCAGCATGAGAAAGCTTTGTTGATTCTGTATACTGAGTTTTTTGTGCCCTAAGAGTTTCATTTGAGTAAATAATCCTCAATATATAGCCAAAAATGCTAGAAAAATATTAGGACCTATGGCCAAGAAACTTAGAATACAATATGACAAACCACATTCAATGTTCCTTTTTCATTATAAGAAAGTAGGAAGAATCATGATTTGTTCAACACTTGTTTATGAATGGATTATTCAAAATAAAGATTTTAAAGTAACTTTTGCTCCAGGTTAAAAAAAGTAATATTATATGCAGGCAAAATGAAATGCAGGCAAAAGAAATGAAAGAATGAAGAGAAGAAAAACCCTAAGGATTTCAAGCTTTTATTATTTTGAATTTTCCTAATAGGCTCAAAGGAACCAAACCAATTCAGAAATCATGTCTTTGAAAAGCAATTTCAGGAGGTGAAGTTATAGGTTTAAATCGGTAGTTATAGTTAATGTAACATCAAAGTTCAGAGCGTAGATTCTCATTTCTGGTGAAGGCACATAGCTTACCAAGATCTCTGTACTACTGATGCTCAAATAGGTTTGAGTCCCTGGAGAAGTGCTTTATAACACCCTTCTGGATTTTAACCACTTCTAAATGTCACATACCTGTCACCCAAACTATTTTCAACAGCACTTTCTTGTCTTTAAATTGTATTGATCAGAAAAACAGAACAAAATGGTTCTGGACAAACTTTTCCTGAAGTAACCCTTGGCAGCTAAATGCAAAAGTATTTAAATCAAAGAAAGAGAAAAGGGAGGAAGAATGTGGGGATGGGGAGGAACAGAGAGAGCAAAAGAAAGAAGGATCAAACATTTGTACATTCTCTATGAAGGTCGTAAAGAACCTGTGTCTGCCCCACCCACTTATCCTCAGAACCTCAGATGTGCACACAGGCTCGGAAGCTCAGAGTCCACCTCTCCTCGGGTGTTTCTGTGATATCCAGACAACATTGTCAGCTAGGGGCTCTCTTCTGGTACAGGTTCCATTCTTGGACAATGTACCCCGGGACCCCTGCCACAGATATCACACCCTGTCATTAGCCAGCCTTCAATCACGTCTTTAGTTCTGAAGAGTGTGCTGACTAAAGAGTTCAGTCAGTTTTCTGTCCACGAGATTGGGGCATTGCTTATAGAACAAAATCCTTAGGCAACCCTTGATCGCTGGTAGAATTGAGAGAATGCATAAGCGTGGAGATGACTCGGAGGTGTGGGTACAGGTACGTGGCATTCTTCATCCACAACGGACAATTTGAGAGAAGATGTATAAAGCTTACCACAGCAAAGGTTTCCACAGGGGAGACATTTGGCAGAAGGACGAATGTGGACAAACCCCCAAAGCAGGATGATGTTGCAAACAGCCAGATGTGCAATTGACTGGAACAGAGCATAGGGGAGGTGGGGAGAACAAGGCACATCACCCACCAAAATCGGCATGGGGCTATGGAGAATGTGGCTTTGGCGGCCTATCACTAAAGAGCCCTGGACCTCCTCATCTGTAGAAAAAGTGGTGTTTCCAAACACTGCTGAGTTTTCCAAGGATTAGAACTGATACATAGATGCATACAGAAGAGTCTAGAACAGTGGTTCTCCACCTTCCTAATGCTTCAACACTTTAATACAGTTCTTCACGTTGTGGTGACCTCAGCCATAAAATTATTTCTGTTGCTATTTCATATGAATATGAATATGAAACCCATATTTCATAGGGGTTTGTCTGCATTCGTCCCTCTGCCAAATGTCTCTCATGTGGAAACCTTTGCTGTAGTAATTCTGCTACTGTTATGAATCATAATGTAAATGTTTATGTTTTCCTTTGGTCTTAGGCAACCCCTATGAAAGGGCCATTTGATCACTGGCAAAAGGGTCGTGACCCACAGTTTGAGAATCACTGGTCTAGAAAAAAAAAAAAAAAACCCTGTGGATCTGTATGGCAGACACTGAGAAGTTCTTTCTCATGTGGCTGTAGTTTCCTATTTTACTATGTTCCAAGGGGTAGAAAAGGATTTAAATGGTGTTTAGTCCTTGGAAGTGTGAGCGCATGTGTGTAAGCACACTTTCTTTAGCTATAAATGGGGATACTACTTGCACCCCAACTTCCTGGGAGGCACACTCTAGTTCCACATGGCCTTCGCCACTTCCCTGTCTAGTTTTATTTCTAGTCCGCACTCTTTTGTAAAGTGTGGGTGTGAAAGGATACCACCTTCACCCCCCGGAGAGCCTGGGTGGTATTACTGGTTCTTGCAAGGAAGGATAATCAAAGTCAAAAGAAAAGGCTTAGTCGCTATCACATTTGTTAACTCTGGCCAGATGCTCATTAACAACACGCGAGACGCCAAAAACGAAAGACGAGGCTGCAGCTTGGATCCAAAAATAAGGGCCTGTGTCAAACCCTGACAGACGCAAGCCAGAACAAGGGGGGATGCTTCATCTGCGTCATCTGCAGGAGATACAGCCTTGAGTTGTCACCGTCACTGCGACACAAGCCTGCAGCGTCTCTGCTGTGGCCACAGTAGGACCTCTCACAAGGTCACATTCAGATCTCTACGATGCTTGTTAAATACGCCGATAATCTGGCTGCTGGTCAGATATAAATAATCAAAATCTCAGAGTGGAGCTTCTAGGAAATTCTAATGCTTAACACTCATGAAGCTAAGATGGGGAGTTAAGGGTGACTTTGAGGTAGAGGATGCTAACCTTTTATCATATTTTGCCACCCTCCTAAAAATCCTCTGTTAATGTATTATTATTATTATTATTATTATTATTATTATTATTATTATTATCACCGTCATCATCATTATTAATTATTGCCACCAGCAGTCAACCTCCTAGTGAGTGGAGGACTCAGGACTCCAGCCTCGGCCTGCTTGGCTACACTGCTTCTTGCCTCAGCAAACGATGTCTCCATTTTCTATACCCTTGAGCTGATGGGAGGTGACAAATTCAAGAAGTGAATTCCTCCACCTCACCTCAGCCACCTTTCTAGACATCCCAGACCTGTCACTAGCGAGTTCTCAGGCCTAGGACTTCTGGGTTCCTTTACTTTGTTTACTCTTGAACTTCTCTTAGTGAGTGAACAGAGTTCTTTCCACACCATCTTGTGGTTAAGAGAATCATAATAAATAAAAACCCACCTTAGCTCACCTGGGGACGATATAGCAGAGTGTAAAATCATAGAATCAGAGACCCCTGACTACACAGCTGTTGCTCTGTCCCCCCACAGCAAGAAGGACTGGGACATCTCTTCCAGCAGTGATAGTTGATGCATCTGCCCACAATGTCACCACCCCTCCTCAATGGAGTCCTTGCGGCAAGGGGGAGGAACGTCATAGCGCCCTTCTCTAGTAAAGGAAATGGCTGGTATACCCAGGGACGATGGGAAACATCTCAACCACCTAGAAACTAAAAGAACTGATGAATTATTAATGAGCATTATTCATTCTTCAATAAATCAAAGTAAACATGCTTGATAGGAAATTATCCCATTACCCTGAAGACTGATGATAGCCAAAAGGCAATTCAGTTCAACTTAACCAGCATTGACTAACCATCTACTAAGTCACCACTTTTATTCTAGGGCTCTGGAGAGTAGTAGGTGTGTAAAGGGTCAGGAAGGGAGTCCCCTTGAACAAAGTAAGATGAATGTAATAATGGCTAACTTCCAAAACAGGAAACACTATTTTTTTCAGTTACAGTTTTTCATATGTAGCTTTATTTATTTATATTATTATATATTTAGCTTGCTGTCACTATAATAAAATATTTGACACAGGCTACTCATTTAGCTCAAAGTTTTGAAGGTGCCAAGTCCAAGACTGGTGGGAGTAGGGAGTGGTGGGAGGTCCAGAGGAGCAGTTCACTTGGCCTCCAAGAGGTCGGTAGGTGGTGGCACATCATGACAGAAGGGCATGTCTAAACAAGCAAATGACTACATCTCAAACAAGAACAGAAAGGACAGAAAAGCAAAACCTGTTCCTTTTATAGCAACTACCTCATGGCAGCTACCTAGGGGTTACCCCTGATGGCTTTTGACCTCCTCCTAGGCCATACCTCTCAAAATTCCCACCACTTCCCAACAGTTCCAGGCCAGACTCCAACATATGAACCTTTGGTGGCATACAAACCATATTCAAACTATAGCAATAACACACACACACATATGATATGATACATATGTTTTTATATGTTTTAAGCTAGTATAAAAGGAAAATTGTTTTACTTTGACTATTTTTCATCATAATTTGTCACAACTTTGACCTAAAATTTTTTCTTCTGTATGAAAGTACCCTTCAGGTTGTCTGACTTCCTCTGTGATACAACGTAGATAAATTTCTAAACGGTCTTATTAAATAAAAAGCATGGAGCCAGATATAGGGGTTAAAGCCTGAGAGATCAGGGAAAGAGGGAAAGCCACAGCTAACCTTACCTCACCAACTCAGCAGCTTCCTAATGTGAGTTACTTCCTGTCTACCCACGCCTATATGCCTTGCTGTTCTGCCATCTGGTTTGCTCTCTCTGTACAGCTACATCACTTCCTCTTCCTGCCTAGCTATGTCACTTCCTGTCTGTCTGTACAGAACTCCAGACCTCCATGGTTAACTAGTGTTGGAATTTAAGGCATGCTGCCACAACACCTGACTCTGTTTCTAGTGTGGTCTTAAACTCACAAAGATCCAGACAGATTCCTGCCTGCCAAGTGATAGGATTAAAGGCGTGTGCTACCATTGCCTGACTTCTTTATTTACTTATAATGGCAGTTCTTATTCCTCTGATCTCCAAGCAAGCTTTATTTATTAAAGCACAAACAAAATATCACTACATTTCAGTACAAATAAAATATCATTGCATTTCCCCTTTTTATGTCTAATGAAAAATAAAAAAAATTTAAAAAGTTATAACTAGCTGGGCGGTGGTGGGGCACACCTTTAATCCCAGCACTCGGGAGGCAGAGGCAGGAGGATATCTGTGAGTTCGAGGCCAGCCTGGGCTACCAAATGAGTTCCAGGAAAGGCGCAAAGCTACACAGAGAAACCCTGTCTCGAAAAACCAAAAAAAAAAAAAAAAAAGTTATAACTAATATAAGAAAAACTATATACAATAACTATATACAATATATACAAGCAATAAATACATCAACAATGTCTAATCCATTTCCATTTGACAAATTCAGAGAAAGTATTCCATTATCTATTCTATTTTGGTGAGTCCAAAATGTACCTAATTCACTTTCTAACCTCTCTTGTATTACCAACAGAAAACTAGCTTATGATGTCTTTCAAACTTATACACTTAACACCTCTTAGTGAGTTCTTTTCTGAATTTCTTAACAAGGAAAATTGTTACTACAACTGTCTAATCTTCAACTCCCTCAGAGACCCAAGAAGGAAATAATATTACCTAGTAAAACAAGAAATGCAAACAAGCAACTTCCAAAGTGACAGAGACATCAGGCTGCCTGGACATTCATCCAAAGTTCCTCTGCAATGTTGGGGCATCCATCTTCAGCCTATAGGCCTAGAGTTTTTAGTCACTTCTCCATATGTCCTGTAGAATATAGAATATATGACAGTCTCCTCCGGGAAGCAGAAACCTGAAGGACCATCTCACCTTGCAAAGTTCAGTGGTCACTTTCCTATGGGTCCTGCATGTCCAGTTGATACAACATTTTGTCAAGCAGTCTAGACAAGAACAGTTTCTTGCCCAAATGGCTATTTTTGCCAAAAAGAAGATAAACTCCATATGGAGTGTCTTTGATGCCCATCTTTCTTTGAAGTAAATTGGTGCTGCCAGGATCAGATGTGTCTCATTGTCCAGAAAAGTCTAAGTTCTTAAAACATTTTAAATGCCATATTCTGTATGTCTTTGAAGTGTTTGAAGATTACCTACCTAACTGAAATATATCTATGTATATTTAGAAAACTTAACTAGCATGAATACACGTGTAATTATCATAGATGACTAATTATTAATCTGTATTTCTCAACTATTTACTATAATTTCAAATGAGTTGCATAAACAAAATACTTTAAACAAGAGTAGAAATATACATACAGTATAACAAAATTAAATTTGTATCAATAAACTAAAATCCATAGCAATTTAAAATATTTTAAATAAGTTGTTGCTCTTTAAAAGTAGATTCAATCATCTACCCTTTTATCCTACATATCCATATCCTATATTTCTGTATCAATATAATACAGCCTTGAGTTCTTAAAAGAGACATGGAAGAGTTCTGTTGGGCTTTTTCCTGGTTCATTTTGAATAGAACTGCTCCTAAAACTAGTGTTATCACAGCATGACTGAAATCACTGTCAGTTCCTCAATGTAAAACAGCCTTGCCTTCCTCTGAGATGTACGTACAGTCCAGCGTCCAGAGTTTAATTTAGTCTTCAATACTATCAGTAACTAATTAATAAAAGTGAGCTAAATAATGCTAGTTTTCTTGCATAAAACTCAAAATCAGAGACCTTTTTGGCAATCCAGTTTTGAACAACACAATCTTGGAGGATGAATTTTAGGCTATAATTCTCATCTAGAAATGGATTGTCATTCCTCAATAAGTGACTTCCCCAAGCTTTGTCAGGTCTGAGATGAGCAAATAATAATCCAGACGAATACAGTTTCTGCCTTAACCGTGTCTTGACTTACAATTTATAATTTTATGATTGTGTAACAGCAATGTACATTTGGTAGAAACTATACTTTGATTTTTGTTGTGGTCTTAGGGATGAGATCCAGGACCTTGCACATGCTAGTCTAGTACTTCACCACTGAGCTAAACCCCAAACCTTCATACTTTGCATGTGTAATGAAATTAATCCACCAAGTCTATTTAATGAGCAAAGGAATTTATTTGAGGGTTAACTTGCAACCTCACAAAAATACAGGAGATTTATTGTAGGGTCCAGGAAAGTTGAGCTATGTCCCATGCTGATTTGCCTGATCCAAGATCTCAGCATCCAAAATTACAAGGCAGCAAAGAGAATAGTGCGTGCATACATCCCAGGTCTTAAGGGTCCCCCAGGGGCATGTACCTCAAGGTCATAGGCAGGTGTAACAGTTACCTGCTACCTCACAGGGAGCAATGCTTCAGTGCATGGCTCAACCAAGCACCCGCTACACATGTGAATTTTGATCCTTTCCTGGGGAAGAATTTGCATTAAATACTGTTAAGCTACTGGACATCAACAGGTGGGTGAACCTCTGGTCAGCCAACCACCATGCAGGAAATAGCTGACTCTATACATTAGACATCTTGCTAAGCTCCGGTATTTGGTAAATGAGGTATGTGAAATGCATTTGGCTCATGGTATTTTCAACACATGCTAGATTTACCATAACCCCTTTGTAAGTCAAGGAACATCTGTTCTTGTGAATGTCCCCGTAGAGAAGTATTCAAGCACGGATGATTTGTAAGATCAGCAAGAAGCTTGGGCTCTAGGAAATCTTCAGGAATCAGTAGAGATGGATCTGTTCTCATTGATGACATGAACAATTAAACAAACAAACAAACAAAAGAATTGCTTTCACAGCACAGCACAAACTAGCTAGCAAATTCATTAAGCAAACACTGACCTGATTTTGCTTGAAGACATAGAAGAATAGCTAATTTGTGGAATTCATTACTGAATCTGTGGCTTGTCCCATTTTAGCTCTTTGCCCAAAGCCATTTTTAATGAATGGGGAAATTAAGGGACTTAGGTATAGTGTTCCTACAAAACAGTGTCATCTTTGGTCTGTATCTTGACAGGGCCAGCAGCAATTCCACCCACCTCTGGCAACAGTGACTTTGACCAAATTATACTCAGTTTCTAAATGATCTGAGACTTCCCCATCGCACAAAACAGACAGTCATTCCTCATGGTTTTCCTTTCATGGGCTCACATCTAAAAGTCCTTTGACCCCTTCAAAGTGCTCACCATACCACACAAATAAAGAGTCACCAGTGTGCTGTCACTCATATCTGCTTTCTCATTTGCTGCAACAGAAAATAGCCCCGGTATCTGAACTTGTGCTGAGCGTTCTTGGCCATATACCTCACACACTGAGCCAATTCCACTAACATTCTCAAATGTTTGCTTGTTCTCTGGGCACATCATTTCTGCCACGTTCAAAGGGAATCTTTTATAAACATGTTGTCTGTGAAAAGGTTTTGACGCCCAGGCAATTATTTTCACTTAATACATTTCACAGAATCTCACTTATCCCATTCAAAACCAAACATTGGCCATTTCCTCAGACGATTAAGTTTTTCAAAGACCATCATTTCTGTGTACCTGTCATGGCTGGTTTTATTCTGGTTCCTTAGGGTGGGATTTTTCTCCGTTAGCATTCTTTGTTTGGAATATTCTTTGGGGAAAAAAAAGTCTATGCCTATTTTTTTCCTTAAAATACTCAATTCTGTTTTTCTGTTTCTTAAATGTACAAGTTCACAATCCTCTTATTTTGGCTCTAAGAAAAATAGCAATAAACATATGGTACAAACCAGTAACCATTTTATTTCAATTGTAAGAATACATCAGGAAGCAGGGAGGGGGGATGCTTTGCTAACTGGCACAGTCTTTCACAAAAGCGCTCTCCTCCTCCCAATTTGGGGCATGCTTACCTAGAAAGGACATTGACCCTTTGTTGTCAATGTTTGCTGAAAATCCAAAAATTTTCAGCATAATTTTGTAAGTGTTTAAATGTCATTCAAAATTTCTGGAAATACCAAGATGGTCAGCTCCATTCTAGTGCAGCTAGAATCAAGCTGAGCATCAGCTGTGGGCTGCCCATTTGCAACCTCCCAAGATAGCAAGCACACTCACAAGATGATTTATACACTCCTTTGTTTCAGTCTCTGAGAACAGAGAAAAAAGTATATCAATTATGTCTACTGATGTCCCACTAATTTAGAGATAGTCTAATTCAGCCCTGTGATACACTGAAGAGGACAATCTTCTCAAAGCCAAACATGTTTGTGGAAGCTAGGGTATCTCACTTAGGGTTGGCTAATGTGATATTTCTCAGCTGTATATAAATGTGGATATTAAAAATAGCCCTTTGAGTCTGTCAAGTGATTCAAGAAAAATTTCTTAGTATCCTACCTGGCATCTAAAAGGTGTGCTGTGGTGGTGGTGACTGACAGTGAAATGCAGACTACAAGTTGCCGGCAGCATTTCTTTCATGCCCTGTAAGTACTGACCACACCTGTGCCCTGACTGCTTCTACCCTTGCCCAGATCTCCCTCTTTTGCCCTCATGTTTCACCCCAGACCTGATGGTGCAGACACAGCTCATCAACACACTCACATTCTCCACCTTCTTGATTTTCCAAGCTCTTTTCTGTGTCTGAAATGCCTACCTGCCTCTTCTCCAATCCCTTTGCTCCTCCTGTAAGACTCAATCACAGTGTTGCCTTCTCTAGGAAGTCCTCCATGAGTGTTTTCTCCGCCGGCCCAGCAGAGTCCTCTCCACTACTCTGCCTTGTGTTTGCCTCAGTCAGAGCATTTATCAACATACACCGCTAACCATGAGCTAAAGATGGCAACTGCATCATTCACCTCACTGTCCTTGGTACATGAGGGCAATGTCTCTGTCTGATGCACTTATGGATCCCCAAAAAATGGATAAGGAAGGGACTGACTGAAGAGGCTTGCTGGAGCCTAGCACGGCATGTGCCTGTTCAGAGTCTTGCTTTACACATGCTGCTGGCGATGCCTCCGAAGATCCCTTTGCCTTCCTTGTCCTTGTCCTGGCTCCTGCCTCTACCTTCATCCCAAACCAACAGGAATTCCCCAGAGCAAGCCACACAGAGAAGGTACATTAAGTGTCGCCACCCAGGTCTTGTAAACAGGTCCTGGCAGAATGTCTGAGAAAGTCCTCTTGACTGGTAACAGAAAATTCAAAACAGAGTCTGCAAAGAAGACAAGAAGCATAAGTCAAGGCCTGGCTGACTCTGGCTGCGCACACTTTCTTGTGCTCACTTTCACAAGAGGCCTTCTAGCTGTGGGAGAGTAAAGTAGGTGTGTAGTTGAAGTGAACTCCATAGCACTGGCTTCCCGTGCATCTGGTACTATAGCAGAAGCAAAGTTTCAGGCAGGGCAGAGATGCCTGACAGAAGCGTCCATGGGGGCTTGAAGAGGCACCCTTCCCCAAAGGGACAATGACCCTGGAATATTAGGAAGCGGGAAAGGCTAGACAAAAGAGTGCATGGGCCCTCATCTGGGCACTACCTAGATGTGAACTACCTGCTCTGTTATAAAATTCTCCTCTTATTATGTACAGTATCAGAAAAATGGCTACAAATATGTATTCTCTTCCAGGAACATGGGTGACATTTGGAGGTCAAATTTCAGATGAGGTAAGCCGCTTGCAGCTTCTACAATTCTGGTGAAGAAAATGTGCAGTAGGGGTAGTCATCCCTTCTCTAACAGTTTCTTTCTGGGATTTTTATTTTAAGGTGTGTGTGTGTGTGTGTGTGTGTGTGTGTGTGTGTGTGTGTGTGTGTGTGTGTGTATAAGAGGGACAGACAGACAGACTGTACTGCCCAGTCATTAGGTAAAAGCTAGCCTGGAATCAGATCTTGGGTGAGGTGACTCCCACCAAGTACAGTTTTAGGGAGCAGGCAGCAGAAGACCTTTTGATGGCAGCCTTCCCAGTAGCTTTGGAAGCCAGTCCTTCCTCCCTACAGGAGGACCTGGGTACACATCAGGAGGCCTTCTGACTGGCATCAGGTAGGGAAGTATAGCGGTAGGTGCACAGAGGCACGTTCCCAGGGAGTACAACAGAGGACACAGACTTTTAGGCACCAAGGAAGCCACAAGTTAGAAGGGAACCAAGTTCCCAGCCGGGGTCTCCAGCCTACCTGTGACCTGCTACCGCCTGATGCCCTGTGTGGAAGGAAAAAGACAAGGATGGCTAGCCTTGTGAGCAGAGGGGCCAACTGCGAGCCATCGCCCACAAGTGAACAGTTCAATCACTCCTGTTCTCTAGGGATAAAATCACAAGCCTAGAGCAACGAATTCACCTCCCTGATCATTCAGCTTTCTCTCAGACTTCCAGGCTCTCTCAGCTTAAAGCAGGTACAAATGACCATATCATAATATGCTGGGTGCTGTAATTATCAAGACAACCCCAGGAGGGTGTGAAGACCCTATCCCTGAAGATTTCAACAACACATTGGATAGGTACTTAGCAGGGATATCAACCAAGTTAGTAACTCTATAACACGCCTTTCAAATAAAAATCAAGATATATGTTACTAATATAAGTAGTCATTTCTTAAAAATAATATTTAAGAGAGCACATTTAGCATTCAAACAGCACTGAATTTGGGGATTTATTCCATGTTTTCTCATCTGTGATATAGTTGAAGTAGCTTTAATCGCAGATAACACCTAACTCTGCTCACATTAATTTAGCCAAGTAGAGAGCATTCATTTTGACTTTTAAACTATAGGAAGAGAATCATTCTTTCAGCCCTATAAAGCCCTCTGCATCAACTTCCTCTTCAGGTAGAAAAAATGAAATGGCTGCAGGAATATTTAAGACTCACAAAGAACAGGACAAGAGTTCTGTTTCTAGAAATTTTGTGAAGAAGGAAAAGGTATTCCCAGAATTCTCTGCAATATCTCATTAGTGTGATGATCTCAACAAGATTTTTCCTGGCCATGGGGCTCATAGGCCATTAGGCCCTTGTTGAGGAAGTGATGTCAGCTTCCCCTGTTGCCTCCAGGCTCCATGTGGGAGAAGGAGATCCCTTCATAGAATCCCCTTCAGTTTTCAGATAAGGAAACTGAGATCGGCAAAGGCCAAATGATTTGTCCAAGTTTATTTGTACAGTAAGAGGACATTCATGGACTGTGTTCTCTTCCCATCACTGTGACCAAGGACCTCAAGCATTTGACTTTTAGGGAGCAAAGGTTTAATTTTCCTCAAAGTTTCAGAGTTTTCAATCGATACTCTTTTGACTCTATTGACTTTGATCCTGTAGTAAGCCAATCTGTCATGGCTGAGTGTGCACACACACACACACACACACACACACACACACACACACACACACACAACAGTGCACACCAGGAAGAACAGAGAGACAGAATCCCAGTGACTTAACTTCCTACTAGGAAGACTTAATTCAATGTTTTTCCCAATGTTCCACATGAGGTCTTCAGATCCTGTGCTTAGAAAATGTTCCTACTATTAGTCACTCCAAGTGTTCATCCAGAATTCTCCATTTCAAAATTCCTCTGTAGATAAGATATCATTGTTACATTTCCCAATAAGAATCCATCAATACTCCGTATGACATGACATAATAATTTTTACTGCAAGCACAGTAATTTCTAAAACACAGGACAATCAGAAGGAGGAAACTGTATTTGCCCTACTTTTCAGTTCCGCTTAAGGACGACATTTTAATAATAGCAGGTTAAAAGCAGCAACCACTTTCGTGTGGGTAATGCAAAGGCTGTGCACACTAGCCTATCCACGGTCGTGAGAGGCTAATTTTCAGAACACCAGAAACACAGTCTATCTCGGAAACGCTGATGAAGCAATGTTAATCCACCATCAAAGAACATAATGGAAAATCAATTGTAATTATCTGTGAGGTGGGAAATTGCTCAAACTTCTGATAAATTAATCAGCAAAGCCAAGATAGACTCCTCCACGGCTGCTTACCATTGTGCTACCACAGCCATACCTCAGGCTGATGGTTGCAGGCAGCCATCTACTCTCCTGCCTCATTTCTCACTTGTACTGAGAAGCACAAGTGGAACAGGCAGCTCTGAGCTGTTCAGCCTGAGCAGAGAGGAGCTGTTCCCTGGTGAGTCAGGGGCCTGCTCCCTCCCCTGTGTTGACTCAGCAGCAGCTCCGAGATGATGCCTATTGTTCTGCTGAACTGCGGGTGCCAGGAGCTTCACAATAGTCATGATGGTCTGATTCATCAGCACAGTTGGCTAGGCCTGGAGGAAAGTCACAAGCTTTTAGGTCAGGAGTCATCCAACTGCCAGAAACTATTGGCTTGCAGGAAGGAGTTGAGAGATGGATACAAATGACCCTCTTTGTCAGCAAGATTACATGTCACTGAGGGTGTGATCAAACAAGGTTTTCACAGCAGGGTGGGAAACACATATCTGAACACCGCAGTGCTTGGAGAATGACCAACAACTGCCTCCCCCACCGTGCCACCCCACACACACACACACATTCAGAAGTGGACTTATGGCCTACTTTGAGTGTAGAAGGACCACACGCCCTGTGCTTGAATCGTCTTTCTTTTGTCACTCACTACAGCTGAGAAAAATGAGAAGTGGTAATGGCATCTCAGAGTGAAAGGCAGATAACAGATCCCAGCTAGGAAGGCATCGCCAGCCTTTCTGACTAACCAAACCTTTGCATCCTCTTGCAGGTTGCTGAACGGTTGATGACGATTGCCTACGAAAGTGGAGTTAATCTCTTCGACACTGCCGAGGTCTATGCCGCTGGGAAGTAAGTCAGAACCAGTTTCTGCCCCTCACCTGGCGTCCATGGAACCAAGATTGTGGCATTGGAACACATTATTGTGGCATTAGGGAGGAGGGGGTGCTTCTCTTGTGCCTATCTCAGGAGGAATGCTCTTCCTCAGCCCTCCCCATCACTAAAACTGGAAGTGTTGAATCCTGGGACCCTCTTGGTCTACCCAAATAATTCCTGTAAGAAAAATGGGCTTAAGGGAGGCAAACACAAGAAAAATAAGCCAGAGGAAATGACAGTGGAGACGGAGAGGTGTTAGCTACTGTCCCTGTGCTCATATTTATGAAAGTTGTGATTCCCAAATGATGGCAAGATATCAACAACTTTCACAAGAGGGTATTTTAAAGCCTGCTCTGAAGACAGCAGGTTGCAGAGAGACCTTACCTCTGTTGAGGAGTGACTTCTAGTGACTTCCGTTGGACCTGAGTGTTGAGTTGGCACTCTAAACATGACTTGCTAAAGCAGAACACACAGCAGAACACTCTGTCGGGCCAGGTCACTAAGTACATGCCACACAACATAACCAGCGTATTTTAGAACAGGTGGGGAGCCCTGGTCTCCTGGAATAAATGTGGATGTCTGGCTTCCATCAGCAAAGGAAGCAGACATCCCTGCTGATCTCTCGGGGAACTGTGGAGTATGGTCACAGTAGGCCTGCTACCCCTTCCTCAGGAAAGATACAGTTGGCTGAGGCTTGCCCCATCCACCCCAGATGAACTAAGAACATTTTTCTTACTTGGTTTCCTCTTTTTCAAGGATCTGTATATGCTTGAGGACCAACAGAGGACTTGGGCATCCACATCCCTGTTGTTTATGAGTCCAAGAAAAGAAAGAGAAGTTGTAAAGCCTTGCTTCTTTTTTACAAGCCCTCTTATCTGGGGGTTTCTTTGGTTGAATCTTGCTCAGCACCAAACAGACTAAAGCAGAGAAAGGAAACAAAGTGAGTCTGCTAGAGACCTGATCGTAACTCCTGTTGTGAGGAATAGTCATTTTGAGGAATAGTCATTTGAATCACTATTGATTGACAGCCACTGTGGAATTGAGATAGGGTCTCACTATGTAAGGTTGTATGCAATGATAGCCAAACAAGAAGAAATAAAAAAGACTCCAGTACCATCCAATGTCTGTCCATTTAGAGCATGCTCCATAGCTAGGCTGCATCATGATTTCTTGAAGGCTATATACCCTCTAATAAAAACAACATTTGTTTACATAAAACAATAGTTAGCAAAGGCATCCATATCTGGCTCACTGATGGACAAAGTACTAACTGCATTGACCTCCCCACTGAAATCTCCAGCAGCCCCACTGCTTCTCACGCCCAGGGTCTCACTGGGAGGGATAGAGGAGGACATTTTACTTTCTTCAATCTTGGCGAATCTGCCTGGGGAAGTGGAAGGGGAGAGAATATTAAGATATCTTCAGTGCACCTTTCCACAACCCAGCCTTAGGGACAGGAAGGGTGTTTTGTAGTGTCTCCTTATATCTTAGTCCTATGGCAAACATGACTCAGTCCTAGGACGTTTTCATCTGGACTACTATAACGGCTGGACTTGGGGACATTTAAATGCACATGTAGATTCTTTCTTTTCTTTCCAAGATCACCTGGAAACCAATGTTTTCTGTCTCTACAGTCCGAGGTCTCTTGTCTTCTGGGCACAGCTAAATTGGTCCATCGCAATTAGATGGAAAAACCTTGACTCTCGTTGAACACTACAAAGTAGGATATTTTTATGTGGGACCAAGCTGCCAGATGACTCCTCTGTTTCTTATGTCAGGACCACAGGCAGTCTCCTGCCAGCGCCAGCATTTGGCAGGTGCTTCTGGAATGCCTGGGAGCAGGATTCTGCCGGCACAAGCAGAAACAGTGGAGACCATGCTACCAGCTGAGAGAGCTTCTATTTTGGGGTTCTGCAGGCACTGAGAGTTCAAAAACGCGATGGCTCTGGTGCTGGCTTGACTCTTGCTTTTCTGAGACACTGCATTCTAAGACATTGTCTTCTCCCCCTTCAGGGCTGAGGTGATTCTCGGGAACATCATCAAGAAGAAAGGCTGGAGGTACCACGTCTACCCTAACTGCTTGTTTGCCTGTTTAAAGACTTACTGATCTGCACCAGAAAAGCAAAAATAAAATCATATGGTACTAGAACAAAAGGCTGTCCAAAAAAGTAACCAACATTTGGTTAAAAATAATAATAATAAGCCGGGCGGTGGTGGCGCACGCCTTTAATCCCAGCACTCGGGAGGCAGAGCCAGGTGGATCTCTGTGAGTTCGAGGCCAGCCTGGGCTACCAAGTGAGTTCCAGGAAAGGCGCAAAGCTACACAGAGAAACCCTGTCTCGAAAAACCAAAATAATAATAATAATAATAATAATAATAATAATATTAATCTCCAGTGGTTTGGAAATAAATGCCAGGGAGTTCATTACTTGTACTTCAAAAATTACATAGCTGTTGACTACAGTGAGTCATGATGTGGTCAGGCAGAGGAGAGGGAATATTTATGAGATATTTGTTCACAAAAGAAAGTGGCATTTTCATAGCTTTGACTGCACTTGTAATTAGCGAAGAAAGCGAGCTGCAGGAAACTATCTAGACATATAGATTTATGTTCACCACTCATTTTATTAACAGCTCTCTGTACAAAAAAAAAATTGATGAAACAAAAGGCCCTTAGGATAATTGCCAAAAGCTGTTTCATCCTAATACAGTTGCCAACATCTGTCCTGGGTACTTGGAGCTCTACTTTCTGAGTATTCAGAGAACTTTCTGCTATCCTTTGGGACACCAAGAAATTCAAGGAGTATGTTCACCCATCCCTTCCACCAACTCTGTACACAGAGCAAGTGGTGATAAGGGTCGCATGACATTTGGAGTGTCATGCCACACAGCAAAGCAAGACCAACGGCAAGGTGAAGCCTGCCCTGTGCATGAGGAATGAGAAGCAGTGGTTTTCCCTTGGCGAGCACTGATTCATCCTCCTTAATTGCAGAACCTATCATACATACTTGTGGAAAATAGATCAGTATGAATATTTCACAAGCCACCTTTCAGCCTTGCAAATAACAGCTCAAGCTAGTATTATGCTATGAAAAGTGTATATGGTTGACATTTGCCTCCAGGAAGAGACTGGAGAAAAGATAAACCATGCCATCCTAGCATGGAGCCTATAAAAGCTGTTCAATTAGCTGGATTCTTATCCTTGAGCTGTCACTTGCTAGCAGCGCTGTCCAGAGAAAGTGATTTCACTTCTTGGAGCCTTGATTTCCCTAACTGTAAAACAGCTGCTGAGGTGCCACACTGACCAAGTTGAGAGAAAAGCAAAGCCTTAGGAGACTGATGTCTGCCGTATTACACTCACTACCATTCTCCACCACCCAGAACAGTTACTCTGAGAGCCTCTAGAGCTCAGCGATAATTTGCCAGGCTTTGGTTTAATCTTGCCACTTGAGCTTAACTGCTAGCGCGCACACCTACGTGAGGCAGATAGTTTTGTAGAGAGTCTAACTTCAGTATTTGGAGGGGAATGTGCAGCTTTAGCATAATATTCACTCTGAATAATCGAAAGGGCTTATGTTTACTTTTTAACAATATTCCAAACAGCCTTTTTATTTTGGAAGACGGAAAGCTTAGGAGACCTGGCGCTTCTATGCAGATTGTTATTATCATTGGTAGCAGAAGGTTGATGTGTTAATATGAGAAGTACGGAGCCCTTTTGGAGTATGTAATCTCCAGGACCTTATATCCACAGACCTTCCGTTTGTGTAACTCAAATTACTTTTCAGGGAATTAACTTAGAGGGATGGAGAGGTCGACATTTTCAACAAATTTTTCATTTTGCCACTAACTTGTCAGAATTGTCCCCATCATTCCCCACTGGCCACCATTAATCATGGAGGCCTTGTATGCCCAAGAGCTTTAAGGTATCGACTCTGCAGCTGACAGAATTATAAATGCCTTGTATTTCAAATAACCCCGAAGTTTGAATCTCAAAAGATTTTGTTCTAAACCAAAGTGCACTGAGCCCTCGCTGCCTCCCAAGTTTAAATTCTATCCCCATGGTTCTCGAAGGACAGTTCTTCATGACCACAACACGAGAGCACTTGCTGCCCTTGGGTGGGGCTTCTGAGTAGCTCATCAGTTTGCTGACACGATTTCCATGTTGCATCCCTTTGCAATAAAGCGGTAGGGCATTTGGTAAAGGCTTTAAAACATTGACTCTGAGGCTTTATTAGCTCATCATTCACATTTCTACTCAGCCAGTCACTCCCCACTGCCCATACGTGTGATGATTGGATAAGGAAATAACTCAGAGCCACTTGGGCCCAAGGTCCTTGGCAGAGAGGAGGCTTCCTCCCAGGAAAGGTTCACAGGCAGTCAACCTCATGCCAGATTCTAAATGAGTGTTAATTAGTGACTGCTCTTCTGAGCTACCAAAGCAACTCACCCTGTAGGTCACCTACATTCTCGGGGACCATCTCTGACCTCCAAGATCACCTCCCACCCAGTTCACACCTCCCACACCATTCACAGGCATGCTGGGCAGCCCTCCTCCTTCAGGGTCTCCTGCAAACTTCCCTTCAGTCCCTCCCAGCGTCTGACTTCAGGTCACTACTCACCAATTTCCCTCAGTCTTCCATTTCGGGGCAGTAAGTTCAAAATTCTATCTCCACCTCCTGTTTTTGATGTGAGGTACTATCACACATTCCTTCTGGTGCTATAATAGTGAATCAACCCATCAACAACCCACAGTGATCTACTATTTCTCTGTGTCTGTTTGATGTACAGGAGATCCAGCTTGGTCATCACAACCAAACTCTACTGGGGTGGAAAGTAAGTTAAACACCTTCTGTTATTTTATTGTCCTATGAGATGAGAAATAACTAGTAACTTGTGCTTTTTCTTTTTTCTTTTTTTAACCATCATTTTTACATTTAACTCAAATTAAAATTGACTGGCTTATAGATTTTTCCCCTTGTGCTAGAGAAATAGTAATTAGCCTAAGACTACACTTTAGCAGAGCATTCTCAAACAAATTTAGTACATAGCAGGTAGCCACTTGTTACTAAATGACTGATGTGGATTTTTTTCAGTGTCATACTTAAAACCATTTCCAAAACAGAGTTCAAAATTCAGGAAAAGAAAATAAAGCATCACAAAAGAAAGGCTCCTCAAACCTGCCAAATCTCAAAGACTTCCCCGGAATGCGAAGATAAAAGTATCCTGTTGGCCTCCGTGTTCAGGTCTCTGATCATTTCTGCAGAGGCTTCTGGGAGTGCTGATCAAAAAGACGGTCGCAATGGGGAAAGACAAGCACTCTCCCCGTGTCCCTCACCGGCAGGACAAATGAAAGAGAGGCTCTCTTGGTGTTGTTGGATGCAGAACAAATCCCCAGGCTGAGCTGGCTTCTGCTGAACCAGCCCGTTAGTGTTTGAACTGGTGCTTACATTATTCAGCAAGAACCAGGGAGCTGGCTGTTTTTACCAAACATGTAAGAATACAGCAAGCTAGTCCTTATACCAGAGCAATGTTGGCCTGAGTATCCAGTAGAAATCTCAGAGATGCTGGGACCCTAACAACAATAGCAACGAAGCAGAAACCCGAAAAACCTTATTCACCTCCCTGAAATAGGTAGGGAGAAACAGAAAAGTATCTGTTTCTCTTTTGTTATTGTTGTTGACATCAGTTTGTATTTTAAAACAGGAGGCTCAGGATAGTTCCTTAGGAAGATCCTAATCACAATGTGTATGTACACACACACACACACACACACACACACACACACACACACATGTTCATACTGTTATGATCCTTGAGCTTGTTAAAGATATGAAGACATAAAGATGTAATTTAGATTTTTATTCCTATTGTCCTCTTTTTAGATAATACAGTACCTTATAAGAAAGACAGGTTCCCATTTTCTATAATTTGATTCATGGTCTCCTCAATTCCCAATTCCTATGTTTGCAATGGTACATGAAACTTTGCCATAAGGGTGAAAATAATCCAGACATGAGACCAGTTGCAAGAGTCACTGTGTAGCAGATACACACAATATTAACTGATGTAAAAGACTCAGAGCAGAGACATTAAACAGGTGAATGGTGGCATGCATGTTTGGAGAAGCTGTCCAAAGTATGATGTTGAAGGAATACTGCATCAGTACTTAAGACTCAGCCACCACATCCTTTCTGCTTGCCCAGACTTGAGGGTTTTTCTGGAGTAACAGAAGCTCTGTCATCAAAGGTTTGTCCAAGGAAAGTTTGTTGCATCTTTTTTTTAATCATTGTTAAATTATTTCATTATCAAAAGATGCATTCAAATTTGCTTTATGCAAAAATTTAATGTCAGTGGTGTACCCACCCTAGAGTAAACCTATGAACTTTTTCAAAACGTAAAAGCTTAGCAGTGTAGAAGAAAGAAAGATGCTGGGCCCTCACTGGGACGCTTCCCAGACATTTCATTGCTGCTCAGGATCGTGGAGATCCTGCAGCCGTGGGTCTGCAAGACCGACACCCAAGTACACCAACCCCTCCCAGGTTCTCCATAAGGTCACAGACAGGTGTTTGATGGAGTGAGCCTACATACAACCGTGGGCCTGGGTAGTTGCATGGTAGGTCAGCCGGCCAGCTCTCCCCTGTGTTCACCACGAGGGTGCGTTCTCCAATATTGCCCTGGCTAGTTCACCCCTTGAAACAATGAGCAAGGGCGGAGCCAGTTCTCCCACACCGACCCCTTTAGGGCCAGCTCTGTCATGTTGCCCAAGCGAGGTATAGGGGCCACTCTCCTGAGTGCCGCAGTGGTGAGGGGCAGGGACAGCTCTTCTCTTATGACCTCATGGCCAGTTCTTCTACCTGCCTCAGGCATTGATGCGGGGTTGGGCAGAGAAGAGTATCTCTTCTCTGCCCCGTGCTGCCACATGACAGATGAGCAATGGGGGCAGCTCTCCCGCGCACTGGAACTGGCTCACTCACACCTTAGCCAATAGGGTCAGCTCTACTGTGCTGCCCAAGCGAGGTGCAGGGTCCACGTTCCCAAGTTCTGCAGTGGGTAAGGGGGAGGGTCAGCTCCCTCGTCCACCACAGGTGGCAGGGTCAGTTGGGGTAGCAGAGACCTCGAACCAGACCAGTGATCCTTCACAATCCATGCCTGCATGTAAAAATGTATGGATAAAGGGGTTTAGTGTGTGACTCACTGTGTCACACTGCAGCTTGCATGACAAGATTTTTCCCTTTCTTCCTTTTTCCTCCTTTTTAAATTTATTTGTTTGTTTATTTATTTTTATTTATTTATTTATTTATTTATTTATTTATTTATTTATTTATTTATTTTTGATGGAGGGAGATGGGTGATATCGGGAGGCATGATGTGAAAGACACAAAGAATAAATTAAAAATAAAGTTAAAAAAGAAAAAAGGAATGACTATTAATCCTGCATTCTGAAACAGATTTTTGAGAAACTATAACAGCATTCCCCCGCCAGTCATCTACCTCTTTTTTGTTGCAGAGCTGAAACAGAAAGGGGGTTGTCGAGAAAGCACATCATCGAAGGTGCGTGCTGATGCTTCCATGTGACGTTAGTTTGTGGGCTCCTGTTCAAGTGAGGTACCAGTAAAAACAGGTTCGAAACACACTGGAAAGGGAAAAAATTTCTTTATGAAAAGAGTGACCATCCACCAAGTTTCTCCCCGGGGGTGGAGCTCAGGGAGCATGGAGATGCAGGAAGAATTTACCCAATCGGGAAAGGTGAACTGTCTAGAGCTCTGCTGGTGTCCAGGCACCGCTGCTGTAGCTCTGCTGGTGTCCACCACCGCTGCTGTAGCTCTGCTGGTGTCCACCACCACTGCTGTAGCTCTGCTGGTGTCCACCACCGCTGCTGTAGCTCTGCTGGTGTCCATCACCACTGCTGTAGCTCTGCTGGTGTCCAGCCACTGCTGCTGTAGCTCTGCTGGTGTCCAGGCACCGCTACTGTAGCTCTGCTGGTGTCCACCACCGCTGCTGTAGCTCTGCTGGTGTCCAGACACCGCTGCTGTAGCTCTGCTGGTGTCCACCACCGCTGCTGTAGCTCTGCTGGTGTCCACCACCACTGCTGTAGCTCTGCTGGTGTCCACCACCGCTGCTGTAGCTCTGCTGGTGTCCAGACACCGCTGCTGTAGCTCTGCTGGTGTCCACCACCGCTGCTGTAGCTCTGCTGGTGTCCACCACCGCTGCTGTAGCTCTGCTGGTGTCCACCACCACTGCTGTAGCTCTGCTGGTGTCCACCACCGCTGCTGTAGCTCTGCTGGTGTCCACCACCGCTGCTGTAGCTCTGCTGGTGTCCAGCCACTGCTGCTGTAGCTCTGCTGGTGTCCAGCCACCGTGCGATGCCCACGCAGAACTGAAGAGCCTCACTGAGCTGTGATATGCACAACCACAAAAGGGTACCCATGATAGCTGTGTAGCTAACTCCTTGGTTCTGAGAACAATTACAGAGTTACGCGACAGTCACTATAACCAATGTTAAAACATTTCTGGGCTCAGAGGTTAAGAGCACTGGCTGTTCTTTCAGAGGTCCTGAGTTCAATTCCCAGCAACCACATGGTGGCTCACAACCATCTGTAATGAGGTCTGGTGCCCTCTTCTGGCCTGAAGGGACACATGCAAGCATAACACTGTATACATAAATAAATAAATAAATAAATAAATAAATAAATAAATAAATAAATAAATAAATCTTAAAAAAAAAAACAAAACATTTCCATCAAGCCCAAAAGTAACTTTGTACACATTAGGAGTCACCTACCAAGGCTAGGGGGGTGGCTCAGTGGTCGGGGCACTTCCTGATCTTACAGAGGATCAAAGTTTGATTGTTAGCACCCACACTGAGCAGCTCATGACTGCCTGCGACTCCAACTCCAGAGGATCCAGCGCCACCTTCTGGCCTCTGCAGGCACCTACACACATATGGCATACATTCACACACATAAAAATAAAAAATAAATCTTTAGAAAGAAAAACAGAGCCGGGCAGTGGTGGCGCACGCCTTTAATGCCAGCACTTGGGAGGCAGAGCCAGGTGGATCTCTGTGAGTTCGAGGCCAGCCTGGACTACCAAGTGAGTCCCAGGAAAGGCACAAAGCGACACAGAGAAACACTGTCTCAAAAAAAAAAAAGAAAGAAAGAAAGGAAGGAAGGAAGGAAGGAAGGAAGGAAGGAAGGAAGGAAGAAAGGAAGGAAGGAAGGAAGGAAGGAAGGAAGAAAAAAAGAAAGGAGAGAAAGAAGTCACTCACCATCTCAATCTTACCAGCCTTTTCCACAGCCCCAAGAAACTACTAGCCTATCTTTTTTCTCCAAACACTTGGCCCTTCTGCATCGCCATATAAATATGATCACGTGATTGATGGTATTTTGTGACTGGCTTCTTTTACTAGATATAATGTTCACCCACACTACAGCATACATCAGTACTTCACTTTTCTCTTTTTTACAAATAATATTCCACTACATGGATAGGCTATACTTTAATTATCCTTGTATCAGTTAATGTACATTTGGATTATTCTCATTTTGGAGCTAGCCCATTCCATTCTTTCCTCCATTGTGACAGTCTGGTACACATCCTTCCCAACCTTTCCTTCCATTGCACTAATTTGCTAACCTGGCTATCTGTATACCAACATAAATGAGTGCATCTGTCAATCCTCATCGGAGAGCTTTTTTTTTTTTTTTTCACTAGATGGTAATTAATACAGAGATCTACAACCGGTCAATGTGCAGAGAATATGAGATAATGGCATGCTCAGCTCTCAACGAGACATCTCTATCATACCCCTCCTCCCAAGGCTCAGGGATCAGTGAGGAAGAGAGGATGCAAAGATTTTAAGAGCCAGAAGTAGTGAACACCTGCAGCGAAACATTTGCTGGACACGGCAGGGCCTTTGCACACATGAACTCCCAGTGGCTGTGACTGTATGCACAAGACTTGCATGATAGCAAGTCAGCCCCAAATCTTGGCACTGATGGGGGGGGGGGCTCATGAAGTCCCACCCCTAGCTGAGAAGCTACTTGCAGTTGATTGCTAGGGTAGAGAGGGCCGTTTTGAAGGATGTAGTCCCAGAAAGACTACCCATGCTCCAGTAAATGGTCCTAGACCCAAGCACATACAGATGGCACCAAGTAAATTCAATGGGTTTTTTTAAAGAGCATGTGAAGTTGGAAGGGGAAAGCAGTTGGGGGATAGGGAAAGAATCAGAGGGAAAAGATATGAAGGCAGATGTGATTGAAACACATTATACACATGTATGAATATGAAAATATAAAATAGTTGAGTCAAGCTGTAGATATTAACCTAGACTTTGGGGTTTTTTTTCTCGACTAAAATAAATCTTACACACAACTTATTGGATATTTCCAGTTTTCAATATGACCAAGAATTATATACGTGATCATCTTTCTGTAAATGGGATAGATTCTAAGAGCATTTTTAAGTCAAAGAATAAGGCACATTTTAACATAACTGTTTTCTAAGAAGAACACATGTCAAATGAGGTGATTTTACTTATTTACTCATTTATTAGTGAGTCCAAAATTCTTTCTGTAACTTGTTGCCTTCCGTGTTCTTTCTGAGAATTAGCTTTTGTGCTTTTAAGCTATTTTTTTCTTTGGAGTTGCTTGGTTTGCTGTTCTCGGTCTCAGGAGCTCTTTGTTATCTGCCATTTACTCTTTTGTTTCTCTGTGTTGTAAATATTTCCCGGGGTGAGGGGGGTGTCTCAGCTTGAGCTTTTTCTCCCCACACCAGCCTAATCTGAAAGATAATGGATAACGTCAGGATTATTTCTTCCAGGTGGAAGTTGGAGATCATTGTTGAGATATGAATATTCATATTACTGTGAAATGTGTCAGACTAGTAGTGGAATAAGGTAGCTCTGATATTCAATTATTTCGTTTTAGTTTTATTTTGCTACATGTGTTTTATTGGGTACAGGGAGGAGTGGGATGCCAAGTCTCCAGTGTGGAGGTCAGAGGACAATCTTCAGGAGTCAGTTCTAACCTTCCAGGGTTGCCGTCCCAGTGAGCGTACTTGAGCCATTAGTCTAGGCAGCCGGAGTCTCCACCTGCTAACATCTCATCAGCCCTCGGTTACTTAATTTCAGCTTTAAAAGGGGACCCTTGAAAGCCCCCCCCCTCTCTCTCTCACACACACACACACACATCTAGCCACCTCTCTCTCACATACACACA
This sequence comes from Peromyscus maniculatus bairdii, assembly GCF_049852395.1. Lineage (NCBI taxonomy): Eukaryota > Metazoa > Chordata > Mammalia > Rodentia > Cricetidae > Peromyscus > Peromyscus maniculatus. The sequence continues at coordinate 46,702,017 of NC_134857.1, forward strand.
CTTTTAACTGTAATGTTTATTATATCATTTTCATTGCTTCTAAAATCTTTATCTAAGGTTTATATTTCTCACTTCTTGTTTTTTATTTATGTGCACCTGAGCTGCACATTTAAATTCCAGCTATTACATATGAGCCGAGTAACTACAAGTTACTTAAACCTCTGTCTCCTTGACTATAATACAGATTACAAGTATTCCTACATTATAGGATTACAATATGGGAAGTGAAACTCATTAATTCACATGAAGCATAATGCTCATCATATAATGAACACAGTGTCATTTTGTCAAGATAATCAGCATTATCATAGAAGCACAACTGCTTTATGGAGGACACTCGGTCCTGAGACTGTGACATACTGGGGATGCCATGATGAATGGCCACCCCCTACCCTAGAGAAAGCTTCCAACTTTCCCTTCTGAGCACAGTCCCTACTGAGTCTTAGTATACAATTGGATACTAAAGTCAAGCCCAGCCTGCCTCTCCCAACCACCACCATGCCTGCTCTTGCACGGCCCAGTGTGTGTGTCTTCTATCATGGGGCTTGTCAATACCAACAACCCAGGTGCTCAGGAAGTCCAGCTGGCCAAGAAGGGCAGTGTGCTACTCCAAAAGATCCAAAAGATCTTTTTTTTTTTTTAAATATAATTGGTTAGGGAAAGAGATTTAGAAAATGGTTCACACTGGAATCTACAAAAAAAGTTATAAAATCAAAGAGAAAAAGAATGGAGAAACTCTTTATTGAATCTCTATTGTTTTAAGACTTAAGTGTATGTGTGTGTGATTTCAGAATTTTCTTTTTTCAGTAGATTTTCTTCAAGGCCTCATGCAACTTAATAGGAATACCTTAATTTTCTACTTTCCTTAGTTAAGGCGTTCTCATAGGATGGCAAACAAGTTCAGCAGAAATCTACGGCAACCCAGATTCTGACTTTCATGCAAACATTGAGAGTTTTGAGATTGGGACCACTTGTTATGTTTTTGTTGGTGCTCTTTTGAAGTTCATAGTTTCAACCAAAGACAAGGGCTAATGAGTAGCAGAGTTACCCCCATAGGACATTTGTATGCAAACTGAAATTAGAGAATTAAATGAATTCTGCAGAGGAGGACTGCCATGAGATTCTTAAACCAAAAATACAGTTTGAAGAGGTTTATAGATAATTATACTTGGATTTTATTGGCACATTCCCTATGAGAAAGGTGACCTTATTAAACATTGGTGATTCATATGCACATTAAATCCAAGGAGCAACGTTTGAAAAGAAGACAAAGCTGGCTGACCTTGGACACCTGAGTTATTTTACAGAGTATGAAATGAGTTTGGCTTGTGTATAATGTAGTTTCTTTGAAAAATGTATGAAAAGCCTTCTCTATGAGACAGTCTTTGACTTAGGCCCAATTGTTGTGATTTCCTTTTTTTTTTTTTAACAAGGAAAAAGAAGACATTTTGCTAAGAGGTTTATTATATCCCTTCTGAATCCCAAGGTCTTTGGGGATCTACAATCCTTTATACTCATTGTTTCACGCTTTACTAAGACCCAAACTGTGCCTTGAGAATCTGACAGATCAAATTCTTCAAGGGCCTCCCTCACAAGAAGGAACAGGAACAGCTTGATAAGTCACTGTCTTGGTCAGTGTTCTGTTGCTGTAATGAGACGCCATGATCACAGTAACTCATAAAATAAGCTTTTGGGGGCTGGAGGGATGGCTCAGTGGTTAAGAGTTCTTCCAGAGTACCCGGGTTCAATTTCCATCACCCACACTGCAGCTCACAAGTGTCTGTGATTCCAATTCCAGGGGATCAGATACCCTCACACAGACATACATGCAGGCAAAACATCAGTGCTCATAAAATAAAATAAGCACTTAACTAGGGCTTGCTTATAGTTTCAGAAGTTTAATCCATTGTCATCATGGCGGGAAGCATGGTGGGCATGGAGGCAGACATGGCTCTAGAGAAGTAGCGAGTTCTGTATCCAGATCCATGGGCAATAGGAAGAAAGAGACACTGGGCCTAGCATGAGATTTTGAAACCTCAAAGCCCACCTCCAATGACACACCCTCTCCAACAAGGCCACACTTCCTCCAAATAGTGTCTCTCCCTGGTATCCAAGCATTCAAATCTATGAGCCTTTGGGGGGATTCTTATTCAAACCACCACAGTCACATTGTCAGAACAAGTCCATTCCTCATAAGATTTTACAGTCAAAAGCTGTGCCAAATCACAAGCCACGTCTACTGGCTCAGGAGAAGGGAATAGGTGGCGGGATCTCAGCTTGAAACTTTTTGGTGAGGGCCAAATGTGAAAACCCACCTCCTCCTTTAAAAGAAAGACTAGCCATGATTTAAAAAACTGTCGATGATCTCTCAGTTAAAGATTACATTTTCTGAGCAAAGTGAGTCATCACAGTGTTCCTTTCCCATATACCATGTTCATGAACACTTATGCCCACTCATGACAACCATGTTTCACAATGGAATATGAAGCCTCATGTGATTTGAATAGAGTAGGTACCTTTAATAGAAGAAGCAGATGACTGAGAGGACTCCACAGATGAAATTGGAAGCTATATAGAAAAATCATGTGACGTTTTCCCAAGCTAGATTGGAAAGCAAGAACATGATAGATTTGATAAAGCAGTGTACTTAAATAGAGCCCTTGCAGACTTGACTCTATACACTAATTTGCTATTGATACATGGGTAAAGCAGCAACACTGGGCAGCTGATGCACTTATAACCATGCTCCTCTGTTTAAAGTGTGCAATAAACTCATTGTTTTAGAAACCTGTACAAAAATATTAGTTCTAAGATGAGCATGGTAGTGCACACCTTTAATCTCAGCACTGGGGAGGGGTATCTTTGAGTTCAAGGCTAAGGCTAATCTGGTCTACAAGGCAAGTTCCAGGACAGACAGAGCTACACAGAGAAACTCTGTCTGAAAAAAAAAAAAAGCAATAAAAAAATTAAAAAGCCTGGAGAGAATGGCTCAGTGATTAAAAGCACTGGCTGTTCTTTCTGAGGTTCTGAGTTCAATTCCTGGCACCCACATAGCAGCTCTGTAACTTGTAGATTCGTGTGATCTGGAGTGCAAATGTAAATGCAGACAAAATACTCATACACATAAACAAATACATCTTTTAAACAAATAAGAAAAACCAAAATGAATTAATTAATAAATCTAAACAATATCAGAACCTAGAAGAAAAACAGACAGGTCTATTTTCTTGTGGTCATTTGAAAGTATATAATTTATTATAACGTGGACTTTTGAAAAGCTTCTGCCAGTTAACTTTTAGATACCACTTCTAGGATGCAGAACATGTCTCTGCTCCTTCAGGACTCACTTCCCAGGATCCTTAGTGCCTCTGCAAGTGCACTCACTGCAACTGTGTCTTTAGCTTGTTATTAGCTGCCCACATACTCCTGTGGTGGAGCCAGGATTAAAGTACTTTTGCATGTCTATTTAAACTTAAAATAATAATGGTTCCAAGTCAGTGCTCAATAAAACATTTGCTAGATGACGGTTTATTTTAGCAAATCCCTAAATAGATTAGGAGACATTTGTTGAGCACCTTTGTAGTGCTGTGATTTACCTATTCCTCCAAGACTACAGCATAAAAGCAGGAAAAGGCTGTGTGTCCTGACTTGGTTTCCAATCACATGAAAGATCAAGAATGGAAGATCATGTAAGCTAAGAACAGTGCACTCCTAAAACCCTCACCCCAGCATTCATGAGGCTAAGTCAGGAGAACCGAGACCTCTAAAGAAGGCTGGGCTACTTAGGCAGGCAAGGAGGAAGAAGGGGGCGGGGAGGAGGAGGGTGAAAGGGAAAGAGAGAATTCCAGATGGGAGAGGAAGAAGGAGAGAGAAGGAAGGGGGAAAGAGAGGAAGGAAAGAAGGAAGGAGGAGGGACCACCTGGCCCAGTTTCCTCTTTGGACAGATTAGGAAACAAGAAGTTCAGCGAGCCTGAGACATGGCTCACCATTAATGCCACCTCACATCAGTACTCAGGCACTCTCCAGCTCTATGCTTTACCTTCTTTAAATAAAGAGTGGCCCACCCAGCTGCCAAGCACTCCCTGTGTGTGGTAAGTGCCTCTCAGACCCTCAGCCTAGTTATAACCACCTGGCTTAGGCTGTAAATCTAGGCGTCATCGTTGCTTAGGCTGTAAATCTAGGCGTCATCGTTGCTTTGTGTAGCCAGCGTACCCTGCATCCATAACAATGTCCAGTCCAATTATTTCTATGTACACAACTTGTTCTGAATTTGAACATGTCTAGCCAGCTTAGTCTGGGCTTGATCTGCTGCATTAATCTCTTTCAGTCTTGTTTCTATGGGATCTACTCAGCAGGCAAAGCCACCAGTCCAATATGAAAACTGACTGCATTGGGCCTGCCTCATTTCTTCCTCCCAACTCCCCACCATTCCTGCATCCCTTGCCAGTGTTTCAAAGTATCACAAAGAATAAAATTCCAAACACATACCATGAGTTACAGAATACGCAGACGACTTTCAGAGTGACCCAGATTGGGGATACAATGGCCCACATGTCAGATGCTGGGGCCTTTAACTTGACCCAGCACACAGTTCTTCATGCACTCAAATGAACACATTTATATCTCTGCCAAAACATCAAAACATGGTACTTCCAGAGAAATAATTGAGGGGTAAAGAATGACTAAATATTGACCACATACGGGGAGGTGGACCTGTTGTGCCATTGCTGTGGATAGACATTATAACTGAACAATGAACATAGGCCTATGGATGCCCTCAGTGCACACATTTGGCTCCTTGGGGTTGAAGACTGTATCTGTATTATTTTTATAGTCCTAGAACCTGGGGATCTCATTTTGGGGATCAAATGGAGATTTTCCAGGTGAAATGATAAATGAGCATACATGTTCTGCAGTGGTACCAAGTCTCTCTGGCTTCTCTTCTTACCCACACTAATGAGGCCCAGTGGGGGTGAGGGGCATATCAGAAAGGAGGACACTTGTTTTCCAGGGCTGGGCATGGACCAAAGTAATGGGCATGGACCAAAGCAATGGGCATGAACCAAAGTAATGGGCATAGACCACAGTAATGCCCCTGCTTCCCTTCAGCCAAGGGGTTCCAAGATATTTGGCATTTAATCTTTAACCCTCCCTCTGACATGACTACTACAGTGTTATACTACATTATATTTACTACATTGTAATTACCACACCACATTTTTGTCCAACACCTCAGACAGCGTTCTCTACAGTGGCAGTTCCTAAGATGATAAGTTTGTTAGCCCAGGTACAGGTTGCAGAACTAAATCACAAAAACAATTGTTTTAATCACCAAGAATGATTTCAAACCTTATTTGTTTGGTTTCCTGTGTCTTATATTCTGTCTACATACCATTTTTCCCAAAATTGGTTTATATCATGGTACTTTAAAAGGTGGATTTCCTTTCAAGCTGCTCCTTGAGTAAGTTGGTGCTATCCGCACCATGAAAGAGTTATTTGACCGTCTGCTCTGACCTCCTCATCAAAGCTTTTAACCGGAGCCACTGCAGACCACCCTTTCTCAATGAATAAAAAATATTTCCGGGGCTGTATTCCAGCATTCCATTTGTCTGTGCGAAGAGTAATTGTGGCTATCCAATAAACTAGTTTGAAAATCAAACTTAAATGAGCCAAATTTAAATTTATAAGAGCCTCATTTAACAGGCAATTAATTTTATGCTTATAATAAAAAGAGAAAACCTTCCATCTTCCTGAGGGATTAAAGAGGCTGATAAGGGACTGCTGTGCCTCTTGGGAATGAGATAAAACAGTTCCCTGAATGTTGCCCTCCTTTTGGCTGCATGATATTATATATAATATATTCTATTTGGGGGGAAGTATTAATATTAGTGAAATTAATTAATTTTTCCTGAATGTTCCTAAGAATTTGACCAAATGTTTAGGACTGAATCATAAGCTATTGCTTCCAGATTCCCTGAGTTCCATTCTTTTTATTATATTAGAGCTTACATTCTTATGGCTTTTGTTCCTTTCCAATATAAAGGAAAAATGAAGCTGGACCCATTGGTACAGGCATGTAATCCCAGCTACCCTAGGGGCTAAGGGAGGGGGATTTCAAATTGAAGGCCAGCCTGGGCAATTTGTCTCATAGTGAAAAGTAAAAAGGTGAGTGGAGATGTAGCTTGGTCCCAGACTGTTTGCCTACTATCCACAAGGCCCGAGGTTCGAGACCCAGTGTCACAGAAGGAGAAAGAGGAAGGGATCAATAAAAGGATGTAGCTTGACCATTTGATAGAATTAGTAAGTGCCGAACATAGCCTTTATCTGCTCTCCTTTTTACATGACTGTTAAAACATACATTCATTTAGTGGAGTTCAGGCAGTCTTCTTCCCTAACTTTAGAAAGAAGCAAAAAGAACCTTGGAGAGAAGCTGCTTTTTATTCTAAACTCGGCTTCCAGCTATGGCCACAAGTGTCACTGTGGAAGGTCATTCCCAGGCTTGCAGAGTTCCCACTGAGAGTGAGAGCCACCATGAGAGAGGCTTGAGATTTTCTCTGTTGAAGCAAAGTCAGCCTTTAATATAATTTAATGGTTCCAGGGATTAACTAGCACATCATTGCATCCAATGTATTTTTCCTATTCTTAATTAAAATTTTATCAAAAAAATGCACCTATTTGAGGGATATCTTGTGCATGCATACATTAGATAACACTTAAATCAAGATAAGCAAATCCAGCTGGATGTGGTGGTGCTTACCTTTAATCCCTGCACCGAGAGGCAGAGGCAGGCAGATCTCTGAGAGTTCGAGGCCAGCCTGGTCTACAGAGCGAGTTCCAGGACAGCCAGAGCTGTTACACAGAGAAATCCTGTCTCAAAAAACAAAAACAAAAAGATAAGCAAATCTAGCCCTCAAATATTTATCATGTCTTTTGTTAGAAACATTCAAATTCTAATCTGTTTTTGGAATAGACAGTACATTGTTACTGGGCGTTGCTCTACTGTGCAGCAGAACTTATTTCTCTACATATTTAACTTAGTGCCCATCTGTTAACCAACCTTTCCCATCTCCCCTTCCTCACTACTTCCCACATCCAGCATCTGATAAACGTTATTCCACTTTCTTTAGATTTATTTTTATTCTGTGTGTAGGAGCATTATGTCTGAATGTATATATGTGCACGATGTGCCTGTAGTGTCCAAGGAGACTAGAGGATGTCACCAGGTCCCCCTGGAAGTGCAGATCCAGACAACTGTGAACTGTCATGTGGGTGTTAAGAGGACCCTCGGTTTCCAACTGTTGAGCATCTCTCCAGCCCCCAACATAATCTTTTTAGTTCTTCATATAAGTAAGATCATTTGGTTTTTGTCTTCTTATAACTGTTTTTTAATTTAGAATAATGTTTTTCTTTCCATTCATGTCATAAATGAGATATCCCCTTTTAGTGATTGAATATAATATGCATGAACATATAATATATTTATGTATAAATACCACATTTTCTTCATTTATTTTAAGAAATGTGTGTTTCAGCCCATTACCCATTTCACAATTGAATCATGATAATGATGATGGTGGTGGTGGTGGTATGGTAATGATTTCCTATTGAGTTGAGTTTCTTCAATATTCTTGATATCCTCAATCAGATGGATAGTGGGCAACTATTCCTTCATTATATGTATGGGTAAACCATGTTTATTCCTATAGAATTAGTTTTTATTACACATTTTATTAAATGCATTCTTTGACAATTTTATACGTATACATAATACATCCTGGTTACTCTCTCTTCCCTCTCTCCCATCTTCCTCTAACTGCCAATGTCCCCTCTTCCCAAAAGTCTCTTTCCTACATTCATGTGTTTTTATTCTCTTTTGTGACACCCTGAGTCTAACCAGGGGAGTCATGTGATCATGAGCTTGGAACTGGAGTCACACATAGGGATACAACTAAATATAATGACTGAGCCTCCCCCAGAGTCCACCAGTAGGCAATAGTTCATCAGGAAGGGGTAGGGACCATGATGATTGATTGATATTCAATGGTATACAAGTCCAGTGGAGACAGCCACAGATAGCACTGAAATCATGGCTGCACTCACTGCGTCATACCCAGAAGCTAACATTTCACAGCCTTTCTGGCTCTCGCATTCTTCCTGACCCCTCTTTCTATAATGATCCTTGAGCATTGAAAAGGACGGTGTAGATATCCTCTGTAGGCCCGAGCACTGGATTGTTGCTCTTTCTCAGCACATTCACCACCATTCATGTCATTATATCTTTCATAAATTTATTTGTACCTCTTTTTAAATTTATGTGTATGTATTCGTGTCTGTGTGAGTAGGTGCCACATGTGTGTGTGTGCAGGGGTGTGCTCAAGGCCAGAAGAGAGCTAGAGTTACAGGCTATTGTACGCCAGTCAACTGTGCTGGGAACTGAACTGGGGTACCCTGGCAGAGCAGAAAAGCCTTATTCACTGCTGGGCTATCTCCCCGGCCCCTTGTTACGATTAATAAATGTTTAACTCTAGGATTCTGAAGCCCTTGTTGAAACCCCCAAACCTGAATATCTGTTGTTTAAGTGATGTTCTTAAGATCCTATGGGCATTCCTCACACATCTTCATCCCCACCCCAACCCCGGGCATATTCAAATGTCTTGTCTTAGAGTTGGCTGCATCTTCTGTTACATGGATTCTGCTATGGATGCCTTCAATTCCACTTTCATTTCATTTCCAGCTCCAGGGTTTGTTTCGGTTTTTAAAAATCACTCTACTTTCTGTAGTAAGGTTGCCTGGTGATTACTGAATGGCTTCTCTTGTGTTTTTAATTTTTGTTTTGGGTTTTGTTTATGTTTTTCGAGACAGGGTTTCTCTGTATAGCCCTGGGTGTCCTTGAACTCACTCTGTAGACCAGGCTGGCCTCATAACTGTACCTCTATCTCTTAAGTGCAGGGATGAAAGGCATGTGTCACCTTGTGGTTTCTAGTACATTTTTAAAAACCATGTTTCAGTAGGTTATCTCTAAGACATTTTCCACCCCTGACCATTTGTGGCTTTAAAAAATACATTTCTTTTTATCTTTTGAGATTATAATTGTTTTATTTCCCCTTCCCTTTCCTCCCTCCAAACCCTCCCCTGTATCCTTCCTTGCTCTTTCAAAATCATGGCCTCTATTTTTCATTATTAGTTTTTACTTACATACATATACATACACACACACACATATATATACAGATACATATATTCCTAAATTATTCATAAATACATGTATTCATAAATACAACCTATGTAACATTACTTGTATGTATATTTTCGGAGATGAGCATTTGGTATTGGATAACCAATTGGTGTTCTCTTCCCTGGGAGAGACTATTTGTCCCCGTCTCAGCTGACTACTTCACGAAACAGGATCTCATTATGTCACTCAGACTGACCTCTAAATTGCAATCGCCTACCTCAACATTCCTAGCGCTGGGATGACAGGCATGTGTCACCATACCCAACCTCTCTGTATTTTCTTGAAGTTCATTAAGTTTCCAGAAAATCACTGTTTAGAATTCTTGTCCAAGAGGCCACACATAAACATTACCTCATCATCAGCCTCCGACATCTCATAGTTCCCTGGAAGCTCTTGAGACTTATTAGTATCTGACAACATCCATGCATTGAAATATCAGGCCCACACTCCAGTTTCACTGTAAGGGTCCCTGGTCTTCCGGGAAATCTAAGAAGGCTGTTTGTTCGGGAGCCTGTGGTCATTGCCACTGTTCCAACACTAGACAGCGCTAGTCCTGGTAACGCCAAAACCAGTGCTGCTGTTCTGTTTGGGAAAGATGTCGTCCCTAGCTTAGGTTTGTTACAAGTCAGCAATTGGTGTGCTCCACATGATAGATTGGAGGACTGCCTAAAGAAGGCAATCCAACCTCAAGATCATTTAAACTCCATCTGAAACAAGGCAGGACCAACACACCTCATCTACAATCACTAAGCTGTGGTCAGGAACAACAGGATTCTACTCAGTCCTGAGCCTCACCACAAGGGATCCAGCCAAAGCGGCCAAGTTCTGGGTCCCATCTCAGCTTGCTGAGACCTGTGTAACTATGCTTCTCTGGCCTGCCTGGTGCTGTGGTCCACCGCTGGCCTGAGACCACTGCAGCCATGCTTGGTGATGCCAGCTGGAACACAAGTGCACCTCATGTGACATGCAGGCTTCTGCCTGGATGCTCTTCTCAGGCTCTAGCTGCAGGGAGATCCACAGCCCCAGCACTGAGTTTCAGGTCAAAGTTCTACGCCTATTTCTGCCATAAGCGACTTGCAAATGAAATCTCTTTGAACTCTTTGCCTGAGGTTGAGGGTGAATAGTGGAGGCAATCTCTTGGCTAGCAGGATTGGTGCTAAGTCGTGCCACACCTGAAGCTACAGCCTTTAGAACTGATAGATAGATAGTTCTGGCCACAGTTAGCAGTTGTGGAGGTGAGAGCCCAAGTCTATTACACCAAGATGAGAGATTCCTGCCTCACTCTGTGGTGGATCCAGAGACTCTGTGAACAATGCCTGGGAGCAAGGGCCATGGGATCTACCCAGTAGTGAATTTCACCCTAGTGAGATTGGAACTGGGTCCAAGTCTAAGGCGTTAACTTCTCCTCCCCTCCCAAGAAGGGGCAGCTCTCTCTATGTCCGCATTTCTCAAGCTGTGGGTCGAGACCCCTTTGGGGATCAAATGATCCTTCACAGGGGTTGCTTAAGATCATCAGAAAACATGAATATTTACATTATGATTCATAACAATAACAAAGTTACACTTATGAAGTAGCAACAAAAATAATTTTGTGGTTGAGGTCACCACAACATGAGGAACTGTATGAGAGGGTCGCAGCATTAGGAAGGTTGAAAACCACTGGTCTAGGCTGTTTGATTCTTGGATTTGTGGATTTCCCTCCAGCTTTCTCAGCCAACTCTTTTCATTAATACGCTAAAAACCAGATCCTATCATCTCTCATCTGGTTTCCTTAACTCCTGTGAAGGTTGTTCATCCGTAAATAACTCGGACTGGTATTTCTACGAGTGAATAATTCCTGCCTATGGTCTTGCTATGCCCTTTTCAGAGGATTTTTGTAACTAATTCAGTGTTTGTTTTTAAGTAAATGTTTGAAAGAAATCCAACTCAAGCCCTTCCTCATAGTGTTCCCATCTGGACTCCTCGGGCCTTTTGCTATGTTTTCTTCTGTTTTCTGCTTCCGCCCCTAGGACTGAAAGGCTCCCTCCAGAGGCTGCAGCTGGAATACGTGGACGTGGTCTTTGCAAACCGTCCAGACAGCAACACCCCCATGGAAGGTGAGTAAAGGGATTTAATAAGAAGCTGCAGAATTGCTGGTCCTAGCCAGAAGACTGTGTCTACTCACAGTAAGTAATGAATATTCCGACTGATAAGACAGAATAAAAAAAGCAAAACCTTTCTGATATCCTTTATCCTCTGCATTTACCCTGAAAGCCGATAGATAGACTACTTTTTCTCCTCCTCTTCCTCTTCCTCTCCCTTCTTCTAACCTCTTCTACCTTTATTCTTGGTGGCTTTTCTTGGTTGCAAAGTATTCATTTTCTCCAGATTCATTTCACTTTCGTGAGTTCATCAACTAAAACAATTACATGAATCAGAAGGGGTTTAGAACACAACCATCCTTTCCGAGGGACTCCTCTGACGACCTTCCTTTTCTACAGTGACGCTAAGTCTGATTAGTTTCCTGGGTAATGACTGCTGAGTGCCGCTGAGGGCGGAGATTTGACAGGAAATGCTCGAATGAGGCTCTTTTCTGCGGCTTGGCTGTGGATGCTCAGCGAAGCTGTCCAACTGTCACCTTCTGTCAGAAAACCAGTTTGTCCCCTGGGAAAACTTTCAGAGCATTCCTCAAGCCACACTTCCTTCATTGTGCTTGTTTGCCAACCCTGCCTGGGATGGCTGGGAAATAAGATGGCTTGGGACCACAAAACAGAAAAGGCTATTGAGATTTCCAAGCATGTGGATCAGAGTGACCTGAGGATAGAGATATTTCTAGATGAACAGTGAGTATTTGGTTGGTTTGGGGTTTTTGTTGTTGTTAAGTTTTACAACATTTGGACTATCAATTTGTTAACCACTCAAATAGTGTAGTCCACATAAAATTACACTTAAAGTAATTTTGTGATAATTCAAAAAGCTGTTCACATTGTTGTAATAAATTCAGTTCTGTGAAGATTTATCCTTGCTGTCGGGTCATAGAAATTAAGGAAAATATAAATGTTTAAAGTTCATAGAAATTTCTCTAGGTTGCATTTTTGACCACACACCCACACCAAAAAAAAAAAAAAAGAGAGAGAGAGACATTTATCTTTTTTAAATCTTTTTTATTGCTTTGCCATTTATCTTTTCCAACTACAGAGAAACTATACACAGATAACTTTATCTATATACACACTATGTTTATATATCATACATATGTGTATATATATCTGTCAAAACAAAGATTGTTTGATAAAGCAAATCATAAACTGTATTAGAGATATTTATTTCAAGGATACTATGGGGTCACATAATTCACAAAGACACATTAAAACAGAGCACTAAAGCCATGTAGTCAGCAGAACTACCAAATTAACCAAAAGGTGGTGGATTCTGAAAGGCTAATTATTTCACATTGGAAGTGCCTGGTGGCTGGTGTCCTCTTCGGAATGGTGTCTTACAACTACTTCATGTATATACATAGGAGAGCAGATAGCTGGGTTTTGCTGTTGTTTTTTTTTCTTCACCTTTCCTGCATCCTACTTTACCTTTAATTTTAGAGTTATCTTATCATCCCTCAATCAGGAACTATAAGCTGCATTTTATCTACAAAAGGAGAGCCATATTACAAGGGTCTCTCAAAGAAAAACTGTAGTTGCAGTATGTGGATGAAACAAGAAGGAAATCCTCCACCTACGTGATGCTAACAGGTTAAGTGCCTCTTGTATAAACCCCAATGATATGCTGAGATTTAGTTAAAAGAAGTTTCCAAGTTTTTTTTTTAAATAGATTGCTGCTACCTGAGCCCGATAGGGTTTGCAGCAAATGCATTATTATCTAACCTCTGCAGAAACCAGAGAAAACTTCATTTTCCCTAAGACGTTCATATAAAATTCCACAAAGGGAAGTAGGAAGCTCTTTCATAATGAGTTATGGTCCTGAAGAGTGTTAAATGATGGGTATTTCCCACTTCTGATTAAGTCACAAAGCACAGACTTCTGTCACTGGCTTGGTAGCAATCACCCACCTTACTTATACTGGAAGGTAGCCTGCAATCTCTCCCCACCCCCAGCCAGGGACCTACCTCAGCCAGCAGGCAGGCCTACAAACCGCTGAAGTGAGGCCTATTCTTCGGGAGGGCTTAGTGCTCTTCTGGCAGTTCTCATGAGGACTCGTCCCATTCACATGGCTTCTGTGTAGCTTGCTCTAGCTTTCTGACAACATGTATCTAAATTCATGCAATCGTTTGTAATTTATAATCACTTATATGTAGGTCAAACAGAAAGGTCAGAGCTGAATTCTGGTCCTGGCAGCACAGACTTTACCCAAACAGAGGCAAGTGCTGTTCTGGGAAATAGAAAGAAAAAGGAAGTAGAGAGACAAGGACTGCCAGGGGGGTTGGGGACATCCTGAAATCCAGAGATGGGGATATTCCAAAGTTGCTTCTAGAGTCTATGTTAAGATTCATGCTGGAGAGCTGGGCAGTGGTGGTGCACGCCTTTAATCCCAACACTCGGGAGGCAGAGCCAGGCAGACTCTGTGAGTTCGAGGCCAGCCTGGTCTACAGCGTGAGATCCAGGACAGGCACCAAAACTACACAGAGAAACCCTGTCTCGAAAAACAAAGCAAACAAACAAACAACGAAAAGATTCGTGCTGGCAATGATTAAGGTCCTGTGTGTGTGCATAGCTAGAAGTTGTACATACACAATGGAGTCTACTTGGAGGATGACTAGTGTTTCTTAAAACAGTGCCTAAGAGACCGATTGTGTATTACCAAAACTACCCTTTGAGACCCTTCAGTGACTGTCAGTCAGTGTAACTCTACAGCCTTTGTCCAACCCCTCTAGACAAAATGGCAAAAACATCTTCGGATATTCACCTAGCCAATTTCTTTAAATAATAGCGAGGAAAACATCTTTAATATCATTACATGATATTGTCTTTATTGTCTCCATACATCACAACTTAGTTGAATCCATTTCTATTTGCTTAAGTTGTACAACAGTAATTACTAAGCAGATATTGTTTAAGTGCATACGAATCAAAACTCCAGGGCCTCAGCATTTGTAGATCTTCATTCACTTAACCATCCCTTTCCAAATCTATAGAGTTGGCACATTTCTTTTAAACTGAAGAGGCCAAAGCATTTCCCCACTGAGGCAGCCCAGCCAGGGCACCACTAGCCCTTCACCATTGTTGATTACCCAAGGAAGTGTAATAAAACAACCAACAGGGAACACTGGACACAAACTATGCGACTGTCAAGATCATGTGTGTGCCCGCTTTGGGTACCTCTAAGTCACATTTTTAAATAACTTCCATTTAAATCTGATTAAAATGCCATCCCCATTTATGTGATCTGTAGCATGAATCAGTGTTAATTGGGGGCGTCTCTAAAATAAACCAAGATGAGTTTCGGCCAATTTCTGCATATCAAACTGCAACCAATTGAGCCAGAAAAAGATCAGTCTTTGCACCTTCTTTACCGTATATGGGCATCATGTATCCCATGAGTCATTGCTACCCATCCCTCCTTCCATTCTTGCCAAAAAATCAAAAGACAAAAAGCAAGTCCTGTTGAGAGAATGGTGGTGAATTCCAAGTGTGCAGTCGGTGGAGAAAACTAGAAGGCGTTTCATTTGCAATCTGCCACCTGATGGAATACAATTAGACATTTTGTGGTGATGAGAAGATGTGACAGCAGAGGGGAGCTTGTGTGCCGTTCCTTCCGTCCTTCTCGTTATTTTTCATGGTTCACCTAGTAGTAAGGCATCTCTCCTTCACAGCAGCTGCCACGCCATCTGTCTCCGCTATACTATCTGGCAATGGTGGCATGTTTTCCAATCGTAGGAAAAAATTCAGCCCCACATCCCATGTCTCCCTTCTTATAACAATATCTCCCTCCTAGTAGAATCACTGAGAGTTCCTTGTCTCTATAAAACTCAAACTGTTCATTCTTTCACTTCATAAGTCAGTGTGCATTTCAGATTCTTCTCTTGAGCTCACTATAGGAGAAGGTTAAAGGCAACTTAAGTCTCGCTGCCCATGGACTGGCAAAGACGCTGTGTCCCATGCTAGGAGGGTTTGGGCTTGTTTTTCTGCTGTTGCCAAATGCAGGGTAATTATCCGGGAAGAAAGCCATTGAGTACCACTATAGTTGTGAAATGGAGATAGCTGTGAAGTGTGGACCACTTGTGAATAATAGCAAAAGAAGAAGCACTTTAATATATAGACTTTTAAAATCTACTGACAGAATATGACGTTTTTTCTTCAACTTAAATTACATTTTAATAAAAACTCAATTTAAAAACAGGCTTGAAATCAAGTCCTTTCATTTAGAACTCATTGCCAAAACTAATCTCCTCAAATTCCTGCATCATTGAATATTATGTCTATACTAATTACTGTTCACACTGTTCATGTTCTCCTTCTTGCGAGCTAGTTCAGGCATAAAGCAACCCAGATGTCTTTATTTCAAGTAAGAGTGGGAAGACCAAAGTTAGTCCCATTGATTCCCATAGTATTTATTAATCAAGCAGCAAGTTCTATAAATATTAATTTCTTCATAAGTCATGTTTTTCACTGTTGCTACGTTCAAACAGGAGTCTATGGATATTTAGGCATCTAGGATATCCCTAACAACTCAGAAAGCAAGAAACTACAGAAAACATTTCAACAGCCTAAATTGTCAGTATTTTATCAGTTATAAAATACTGGACCCAGGTAGTTTATCTTCCAAGTTAAGTTTCTAGAACAAAAACTTTAGCCACCTGAAATTTATATATGTCATTTAACTATAACTGATCAGTGCATCAGGCTTTAACTTTCATTATCACCCCTGATGGGTGCCCCCACCTTGTCCCCAAAATTATAATAACAGCAAGAAGAAACCCTTGGCAAGCTATATGATGATGCTGTCCCAGAAAGATATAAAGCAAGACACTTATGCAATTTAAATTATTTATTAAACACACTAAAAAATTTAAAATAAACAGATGGATTTCATCACAATAGTATTTTAACTACACGCACCACAAAATTATTATTTCAGCATGTAGTCATTTTTAAAATGTGAAAATTTGCTTTTTTCTTACTAAGTCTTTGAAATCCACAGTACACACCATAATTTGGACCTACAACATTTTAAACACTCAAGAGCTACATGTGGGGGAAAAATGCCCTGGATGACCACAGAGGCAAAAACTCTTCCCACTCCAACAGAAGCCTGGGGGATCAGTCCCCTTTGTGTGGCTCTGACTACAGTGCCCAGCAGAAACAACTCAGACTGTTCTGAGAGATTTCTACGAGACATTTCAGCTCATCGTCACAGGGAAGGATCACAGAGAGCATGCAGTGCAACCCATTAACACAGGGAGCATGCAGTGCAACCCATCATCACAGAGAGCATGCAGCGCAACCCATCATCACAGGGAGCATGCAGTGCAACCCATCATCACAGGGAACATGCAGTGCAACCCATCATCACAGGGAGCATGCAGTGCAACCCATCATCACAGAGAGCATGCAGCGCAACCCATCATCACAGGGAGCATGCAGTGCAACCCATCATCACAGGGAACATGCAGTGCAACCCATCATCACAGGGAGCATGCAGTGCAACCCATCATCACAGGGAAGGCATTGCAGGGAGCATGCAGCAGAGGCTCCGCTCTCTCCAACATCCCAGGAACCAGAGACAGGCCAGACCTGGGAGCCAGGCTGTAAGCTTTCAAGAATGCCCATAGTGACTTCTCGCAGACAGGCTCAGTTTCTCAAAGGTTCCACACCCTCCCCAATTATTGCCATCAGTTGGGTACAAGTGTTCAAAATATAAGCCTGTGGGAACTATTTTAGATTCTGCCCCTGACCCCCAGAGGCTCATGTCTTACAAAAGCATTTAGCTCAGCTTCAAGGAGCCCCCAAGTCTTAACTGTCCGACTTCTGTTTGAAAGTCCAAAATCCCAAGATTCTACTGATTTTTCTTTTTTCTTTTGTTTTAGTTTAGTTTTTTGAGACAGAGTTTCTCTCTGCAGTTTTGGTGCCTGTCCTGGAACTTGCTCTGTAGACCAGGCTGGCCTCGAACTCACAGAGATCCACCTGGCTCTGCCTCCCGATTGCTGGGATTAAAGGTGTGCCCCACCACCGCCCAATTGTGATTCTTAAGACAGTCTCTTAGCTGTGAGTCCCTGTGAAAATAAACTCAATTGCACACTTCCTATGTGCAATGGCACAGAGTAGACATCCCACCACAAAAGGTAGGATGTGGGGAACATGAAGAAAAACTGACCGGAGCAAGATCAAAACCCAGGAGGGAAACGCGAAATCCTACAGCTCCGTGTCTAGCACTCAGGGCGCACGGCATCATCTGAGCTCCAGTGCACCAGAGCTCTTGTTGCCTGCAACACACATATTCTCCCTCCTGAGCTGGCTCCATTCATTCACTACCGACTTCCTCAGCCGACATCCCACACTGCCTGGGGTCTCTGACTCAACTTGCTTTACACTCCCAGCTTCATGCACAGCCTACTCAGGGGCTCCCTATGGGGAGTCCATTCCCCTCCTGAGACACACACACACACACACACACACACACACACACACACACACACACACACACACACACTGCCTGGCTTTTCCTTGGAATTCTTGTGTTCTGTGTGCCTGAAAAGCCAATATCATGTGGATGATGCCAAGTTCTGCTTGAGTCTGAGAAGTGAGCAGGCCCCCTTAGACCATGACAGCACGGGCCTCGCGGTAGATTGATGCTGGGTGTAGAAAAACACTTCCCTGTTTCCAGCAAGGCACCCTGGCTACTCTCTCTTTCCAGGCTTCCTTTCAAAGTAAGTCTTTCAGATAAGTTTGCATTTTTATACCCCAGAGGCTTCAATGGATGAGATCTTTCCCACAAGACATCCTTCTATTTCCTCTGTGCAAAATGTTTTGCTTTCGTTAGTGATACTGATTTCTTTAACAGTTACGGCCCCTTTGTCTCTATTTGATTTGTCTGCAACTTTGAAAACACATATGTCAAATTGTACATTTTCAGGCCCAGTTAAATCTTTGTCACTTCCTTCTGTTCTGCTTTTGTCCCTGACTCTCGCTGTGAACCTGGCTCATGGCAGCCAGCAGTAACAGCACTACAGCATGAATGTTACTGCCTGGAAATTCCCTCCACCAAATAAATACGCCCATTACTTTTGAACCCGGCCTGACAGAATAGTAACTGAAGCTGAAAAAAGAGAAGCAGCAATGGAGAGAGGCGGAGATTCACCCCAAGGTGTTTCTCTCTGTGGCCTGTGATGGCTCTCCTCATCAGATCGGTATTTCAGCCAGGAAGGCAAATCAGAAGAGACGATTTCAAATCCAGGCTTTGTCTGCAGTCACACGACACAGGTTACCGTCCCTAGTCAGGCTCAGTTCCTCACTTGAAAGTAAAAATGCACAAAACACAAAGCACTGTGGGAATGGGTTGATGGTGCGGGTCTACCACCTCCCTCACCTTGAGGGCAAAGAAGCATAGGCCTTACTTGTGGAGAGTGCACCATATAATGCGCACACACATAACTCAGAGGTAACTATGGGAGACGTCTGAGGCCTTGAAATTATAACATGACAATAACCCAACAAAGGCCAAGCTACTGGGCTAAACAGGGTCTGTGAGGTCGTGGAAGGACCAAGCCAGAGGTGGCAATATAATTGTCTCAGAAGCTGTTTGTTTTGTCCTTGGAATATTGTCCTGCATTAACTTAATCACAGATTTTCCAGGCTTCAGTCTAAAAGCTGGTCTTGTGCCGACAGCTGTTTTCAAAGTTATCTCCAAAAAACCACAGAAGACCAGCCCATTCTTAGTTGATGTTAGCTGAATTCCTGCCATGTGTCAAGCACTTTCTGGGCACCTGGGAGAACCAGGAGTGAATAAATGTGACGAAAATACTGCCCTTGTAATCCTCTTGCTTGCTGTGCAGACAGATAATAACTGAGACGGTTACATTAGGGCTGGCGAGATGGCTCCATGGGGAAGAGGCCCTGCCACACAGGCACAAGGACCCGAGTTCCAATCCCAACAACCACATAAAAGGCAGCTATGGCCATACATGCCTGAAACTCTGGGATCTTGAGGAGTGGAGACAGGGAGATCCCAGGAGCTAGCCACCCTGATCAAATTGATGAGGTTCACGTCCAGTGAGAGGGAACAACAGGGGAGAAGGACAGAACAGGACACCAGATGCCCTCCTCTGGCCTCTACATATGACCTCACACACAGACATATGCACACTTTCATACACCTTACATTTGTAAAGAAATAAGTGGATAGAATGCGTGAATCACACAACTTATCAACTCAGTTAAAATATAGCACAAGAAGAAATAGACACCCGATAGAGATGGCTAAAGCAATTAGGACTGAAACATGTGGAAAGACCCAGATGCCCAAAGCTTAGGGTACTCAGAGGTCCTGGGGTCCGTTCTTCCTCTGCCTCCTTGGCCTTCCCCAGAGTGATGTTGTTATAGGGATGAGATATGAGAGCCGAACAATAGCACTCAGCGGAAAGTACCTGGGTCAGTGGAAACACACAGGGACGTGTCAGTTGGCCAGTAGCTGCAGTTCACCGATTCTCTAGATGCACACCTAGGGACCGTTCACGTGTCTTATGCAATGCATGTTCAAGGCGAGAGTGGGGACCACCAGTCGGCAGCTAATTGAAGAACCTGTTAAGTCGTCATGTGTTTCACTTGTGATCAGATTTCAAAAACACACTTGGGAGACCAGAGAGACAGCCCAGTGGGTCACTTGCTGCTCTTACAGAGGACACAGGTTCAGTTCCCGGCACTCACATGGTGGCTTTCAACCATCAATCACTCCAGCTCCAAGGGACCTGGTGTACTCCTCTGGTCTCTGTGAATACCAGGGACACAGGTGGTGCACATACATACATGCAGACCAAACACTCATGTACATAAAATAAAAATAATTCATTTTAAAAATTAAAACACATGGAGAGATGTTATGAATGTCCCATACCCCCATTCTTTCCTTTCTATGTCTTGACTACTATCACACGGTAGTTACTAATTTTAAGGGACCGGCACAGAGTCGGCACAGAAGACACCCAGACACCAAATTCTCAGCACAAAGGGGGTTTATTTACCCCTCCCGAGAGGGAGGGGAAGAGGCTGCCTCTGGATAGGGCAGAGATGGAGACAGAGACAGGCACGCTGCAATAGTGGTTTTTAAAGATAAAGCGGGGGAGGCCTGCTAGGATGAGTTGGTAAGTCCCAACTGAACCTCTTAGCCAGTGCAGCCAAATAATGAATTTTAATTGCTGGATTTTGGTGTTTTGATTGCTGGACCTTGGAGTTTTAGCCAGGCATAAGGACATGGCCAAATACGGGAATATGCCTTGGGAGCTAGCTTTAGGGATGCAATCTAACCGGTTAGCAAGGGGAGAGTGGGAGAAGGGTAGGACCCCCACCAGCACCACCACCCCCCCATGAGCATGCAGCAAGGTCAGAGTACAGAGATCACACTCTAATAGGCTGTTATTTCACAGAGTCTGGTGAAAAGGGTCCCAGAGTTAAGAGAGGCCCGAAAGTTCTGTACATGCATCACAAGTTCATCCCTTTCAGAACCAGAGCCCTGGCTAACACTGTTTTTCCAGATCTATGGACTGAGAAAGGAGCTTTAGAAGAATTACAGGATGCTGAAAAGTTAAGGTTGCCAAAGCTGAAGGATATATGGGAGGAAGAAGCTGACTGTAAAGAAAACTACTTCCTAAATTCCAGTTCTTAATCATACAGTGCAGTGGCCGGAAGGTGGATTCCTAATGTCATTCTATAAAATCTTAGTGGTGACTGGATAGTCTTGAGAAAGGACATGAGAATACTCTATGCAACTTAGCAACTTCCTATGTTTTCTCTCCTATTTCTACCTCCCTCATCTCTCCATCTTTATTCAGGTGTAAAAATAAAGTGAGTCAGCCCCTATTCAGAAAGAGAAATGAGGAGGGCCGCATGTCTTCTCTAGTTTGTGGACCTCACCAGGTTTACATGTTGGTATTTTTGCTTTCGTTTTTCCCCCTCCGCTTTTCACCTTAAACTGTTTTCCATTACAAAGATGGAGAGAGAGAAGCAGGGTGGAGAGAGACCATGAGAGATTGTTTCTGCTCACCCCAGCTGTCAGGTGAAGACAGAGCTGCTTAGTATTCAATCGGTGACTCATGAGCACTTCCTCTGTGGGATGTCAGTTCCCTGAAAGACATCTAGAGATGTGACAGGAGATAGCTCAATATTCTGAGGACATGTTGACTCACTCTCAGGAGAATCCATTTCCATAGGTTCCTCCCTGCAACCATGCAGATCTGCAGAGGCATGCATAGAACTGGAGACTAACATCACCCACGCTGGTGCTCTAGGCTGCATGGTGAGGCTGCAGAACTTAGCAGGTCATTACTGAGCGGCACTGTCTCTAAGGGTTTCACAGCATACACGCTTAATGGGGTGAACACCATTAAGGCGCTCCTGCACAGTCCCTAATCTGCAATTGTCACACAGTGGGATTAGCAAATATCTCACAGTCCCCTTCTTATTTTCTGTACCAAAAGAATAGGGAGTGGGTTGTTTTGTTAAAGTCCTGGATGTTTATAGGTGTGCTGAGAAGATACAATGAGAGGACTTAGGTGCCCCATGTGGATTTGGATGAGCTGCTTAGACCAACTCCTCCGATTCCCATTTATAAATAGGAAGAATGGAAAGATCACATTCTCTTCCAAACATCGTTGTGAAGAATTGTGTTCGTTTAAATGGAATTGTCCCTATGAACTGTAATATCCAGCATAAATATTTCAAAGTGCTTATTGTTGTTACATATGCTTATGTTTTTAAGATTTTACATGCATAAGATGAAGTTAGAGTTTCAGCTAGGTCCAAAGATGCAATTGCAATATCAGGATGAGGTGACAAGTCACGTCTATGTTTTCATAGGAAAAGGTTGAGAGCTGGTTCCATGACTGTTTTCCTTCCTCCAAGTTTTTGAGAAAACTAAAAATTACAGAGATGTTGGAAGCATGAACACTTGATATGCTTCTTCTACATGGATCAAGCTGCTATGGGCTATGCCCGCTCTTGCTCACTGTGAACATTTCACCCATGAACACTTTCTCTGGTATCTTGGAGTCATCACAAATGACATGGGACATTGGTAATGACACAGTCATCATACACAAGGAATTTCAATATAACCCCTCAATCTAGAACTCGTGGCACATTCCTGTTTCCTCCAGTGTCCTTTAAGGGGTGTGTTTGTATTGTCTTGTTTTTATTTTTCTTGAGAAGAAAATGGGACAATTTGACTGAAAATCCCACAGTGAGTGAGACCGAGGGATGCCACCGAGTGTACAACACTTGGCTAGCACCCATGAGACCCCGGCACTAAAAAAGGAGAGGGGAAGAAAATAAAGATTCCTACAGTGTTGCGTAGGATGTCTTGTTATGACTATTCAATCTCTTTTCAGCTAAAATGATTTGTCTACCCCATTTTCTCTTCAGTGACCTTAACCAAACAAACAAAATGCCCTGGGAGTTGTATTGGAGAATGTCTCCCAACCTCAGTCTGTCTAAGCCCTTCTCATGATTAGATTGAGCTAAGCGCCTTTGGTAAGGACGCTTCACAGGCGTTCCCCGGTGTCTCTCTCCAAGGGTCAAGAAGGGTCACTACGTCCCTCTATTGTTCAGTTTAAGTGAACCTTGCAGGGTGAAGCCTGGCAGGCATTCCCCCACTATGGCACCATTTCTTTGACTTTCAGTAAAAGCCTCTGTGTGAGTCAGTGTGAAGAGCTGACACCCCACAGCCTTACTGCTGGCATCAGCTGTAGTGGAGCTGAGGGATGGTGGCATCCTGACTCCATTGACGACGGAAATTATTCTGTAAAAGGGGTTTTCCTTTTACCCCCTCTCCACTCAGTTCCAGGAATCTGGAGGTCACTCTAGCACAAGAACATAGAGCTTACGAGAGCAGGGAAGAGAAGGGATCCAGTGGAGAAAGGTAAATCTGAAGAAACGCCCGTGGGGGGGGGGGGCGGGCTGCTCTTCACAACCCTGGCTGAGGTGGGAAATTTCAGGGCCATTGGGTTTTCAATGTAACACCTATGGCTGAGGAGCACAGTGACCTGGGACCTGACTTTAGTCTGGAAAATCTAGAAGTGGAGTGTTGGGCCATCTGCCTGGATGGCACAGCTAGCTAAGTGCTGCCTCCTGGGGATGACAGACTGCCTCTTAGAGGGCGCCTAGAATTGGGGCCAGGGATGGGGAGGGGTACAGAAAGTAGAGAAACAGAGAAGTAGAGGAACTCACCATACCCCAAACTACTCTCGCCTTCTTCTAGGCTGTACAGGCTCCAGGTGGGGAGAGGGAGAAGAATTCTAACTTAGAGTGTTAATTAAACCTATATAGGATGTGTTTAGTGCTTAAAATCATCTTCAGAATGCCTAAGGGTAGGCAGAAAAGCTCTGGGATTTCACTGGGGCCAACAGGCACCGCAAAAATAAGACCAGATGACTACATTACCAGTCATGTTCCCTCCACATACTCTGTGTCTTAATACCTAACCTTAAAACTGTCTGACTTAAATTTCACATGTAAGAAAAAGACCTTCCATTACTTCTAGAAAACATTCATAATAAAATACCATTATATCCTAGATAACTAGAGTATAGAAATATGCTTGTGTCTTAAGATTTAAACCTCCACAAATTACAAAGTTGGGTATTTGGCCATCTTTGCAGTGTTTATACATTACAGGTGGGCATTCCTCATACCTATCATTACACCCACAAACCCTCCTCGGGAATCTGAAGACATCTAAAAGTGTCACTTCTGCTTTGGGGAGTAACCGTCAGTGTTCAAGGCCTGGAAAACATATGCCACAAAAGCTTCGTCTCTGCAATCTGAAACATGCCCGTCCTGTCTAATGGGTCTCCATGCTAAGTTTTAATTTCAGAAAAGAAATCACGAGGCTAACTGGCTTCAACTGACCCAATCATACAAAAATAATAAAAACTAAACAAGAATATCTTTTTAAACTTAATATTTAAAAATCCAAATATAGTCCATATATTACTTATAACAGAAAACCAGGTTGTGAGTTTTAAGGGCCAGCAGATAGGAGGATTTGTGCAGAGCAGTAGGAAGAGAAAGAACGCGTCACCAACATTGTCATTTACTGGAATAAATGAAACATATTACATCATTGGCTTTGAAACTGTAAGCATTGTTACAGAACAAACCCAATTTCCAACTAGAAATGAGTGTTTTTATATAATGAGACAAAGAAAACACCATCTGACAAGAATTCACATAAAACAAAACAGAAGGGAAATTGGAAATATTAAAACCAAGAACATCTTAAGAAAGGAAGGATGCAATTCTGTTTCTCCACCTCATTTCCTTATTCCCTTCCTGAGAAAAACCAAACTGTCAAGATCTTTTCTCAACACACCAAAGGATACACTTTAAATGTCACCACATGAAACTCAGAGCAGCCCAAACAAGAACACAGGAGAGCACAGCACCCATGTCCAAAGCTGGTTCTCTCTCTTGTTCACACTCAACTACTGTTTATTACATGCCCACTGCATACCACAGCATGCACAGGCTATTCTAAACAGAAGAAAGCCACACCCCTGTGGGACAAATTTAACCCAGGAGAGGAGGTAAGAACCAACAGTATGACAGTAAAAAAAAGTTTAAAAGTAGACAATTAGAGGAGGGGAAATGCTATGGGGGAGAGAAAGCAAGCAGGCCATGAGGAACAGAAATGCTCATAAAGCTGCTGGTGAGCACAGGGAGATGAGGTTTGAGTATGACTTGAGGGGTCATGTGACTGACTAGGAGAGGGATAGAGAGATTGTTTCTTCTGGGGAAAGTGTGAAGGCCCTGGGATGAGAGCTGCCTGTCGTGCTTGGGGACAGCAGTGCAGCAGAATCAAGTGTGACAGTGTAGAAGCTGAGAGAGGTGGTGGGACCAGGTCCCTGGGGCTCTCTGGGTTTTCAATCAAGACGTGATGTGCATTGGGTTGCATTTCAGAAGGATCCCTCAGCCTGAATGTGAATAGATTATTGGTGCAAATGTCCCAGTGAGGAATTATCTTAAGAACTGGCCACCACAATCTAGGTGAGATGACAAGGTCATATGAGTGTGTTGTCCAATGAAGTGCAAAGGTGGTCTGAGCTTGGACCATATTGAAATAAGACAGGTTATTTGTGGATATGACAGAAAGAATAGAACAGTGGATGACTCCATGTTTTAGGCTTGAGTCACTGGAGGGATAGAGATGCTCTAAAGTTTTGATGTAAACTTTAGGTGGTTCTCCACCTTCCTAATGCTGGGATCCTATAATCCAATCACACTGTGGTGACCCCCCAAAATGAAATTACTTTCACTGCTACTTCATACTGTAATTTTGCTACTCTTATGAATTGTAATATAAATAGTTTTAGAGATAGAGGTTTACCAAAGGGCTTGTGACCCACAGAGAACCACTTCTCTAAACAGGTGTAGCCAAAATGATAGGGAAGGTTTGGGTTCATCATCTCAAGTTTGAGATGTTCATTAGATAGCCAGATAGAGATGCTAAAGAAAAAGTTGGACACTGAATCTGAAACTCAGGAGCTAGGCCTGACATGGAAAGACGTAGATTTGGGAGTTGTCTGCATATGAATGGTGTTTAAAGTCTTAAGAACTGATAAAATCGTATACATGGTAAAATAAATAGAAAGGAAGGACTGAGACTGAGCCCTTAAGTTCGTCAACATTCGTTAGTTTGGAGGAAGACAGGAAGAGTGTGGTAACCTAAGAAGGAGGTAAAGAAAGCCCCTCAAGAAAGAAAAAGATCAGCGCATCAAATACTTCTTAAAAATCAGGTGAGATGAACATAGAATCGTCTACCAGAATTAGCAGTGTGGAGGTCAGTAACTCACATGGCAAGCGAAAGTGGGAGATTAAGTAAGAGCCTCTCAATCTTTACTTATGGTTTTCTTATTTGTGAAAAAAAAAAAAGTGAGAGAACTTCTGGATTCAGAATACCAAAGTGAATGTCTACTCATCATCCTAAAATGAAAGATCATCCAGTAAACAGAAAAGGAACAGAGAGAGAAGGTTCATTTGAAAATAGCAGACATCTGAAAACCTAGAGCAATATATATTAAAGTAGAAAAGGAGGAGTGAGTTTAGTGGGTTGGTTGATTGGTTGGATTTTGGTTGGTTGATTGGTTAGTTATTTAGCTGTTTGGTTGGCTGGCTGGCTAGCAGGCTGGTTGGTTGGCTGGCTGGCTAGCAGGCTGGTTGGGTGGTTGGGTGGTTAGCTGGTTGGCTGGTTGGCTGGCTGGCAGGTTGGTTGGTGGTTGGAGTGCCTACAGAAGAGAACCTAAATGATATGCATGATATGGTGCTTAAGGTACTAAGGGCACCAACTCTTCAGAGGATGGCATTGACTAGAGAAAAGATAGAGTAAGAGGATAAAGACCTGTTAAAGTTTCTTGTCTCCAAGTTTACAGTCAAGGTCCTGCCTTTCCCCTCCAGTGAATGAAGCAGGAGGTCCACTGACTGGAAATATGTGTATATATACACATACATACATATGTATATGTATGTGTATGTATGTATGTATATATGTATGTATGTATACATATATATGCTTAGGCAGCCCTACTTCTATGGCCTGGCATTTGTAACCTCATGTCCTCCATCTTAAGCTGTCTCTATTCACTGCCTACAGCTTCCCTGTGCAGATACTCCCCACTCCTTACATCTCCACCCCTAGGGTTTCCAGTGCAACTTAGGTTTCACCCTCACAGCTTCATGCTTACCCCGCAGGGGCTCCCTGAAAGGAATCCAGCTCTGCTGCACACTGGCCTCATAGGCTCTCCTCCAGGTTACCTAAGGATGCACCACAGCATAAGTGTTCTAAAGCACCTGTAAAACCAACGCCACATGCCCAACATCCAGATGTGCAAACAGTCAGTCCCCTTAGACCATTGCCTCAATAGCTTCTGAATCCTTGGGCAACTGAACCCAGGAAAACACTTCCCTAAGCAACAACATGCAAGCAGGGTGCCTTGGTAGCTCTCTTTTCTGCAAGAAGCTTACAACCTTGGCTGGGGAGGGACTGGCTGATTTACTATTGTCCCAGTGAAAAGTGCTTGGTTTTTTTTTTTTAATACAGTATCTTTCATTTATTCTTAGACAGTTTTGTGCACCCCAAATTCCCTTCTCCCACTTTTCCCAGGAGCCCCCAAAAGATCGCTTCTCCCTGCTTCTTTTTAATAATTTACTCATTTTCCTTGTCTCCCAGTTCCCTCATGTATAAAACAACAATAATGGCCTATTTGATAAAATTGTCCTAAAGAATCGATTCTTTCATACGTACAAAGTGTTTCAAACATTGCCAGGAACATCCTAAGTGCTATGTAAGTGTGAACTATTATTTTTAACACCCTGGGTGACAGAAGATCCTTAACATTAACGCAGAGCAGCTTCATAAATCTGGAATGAAAATCTGCACACATTCAGGACATAAAAGATTCGGTCACACTAGTTCCTGTACCTGATTAGAACTGTTTCCTTTGAGGGACAATGTATCACACCTTTTCTGTCACTGACACATTCCTGTGCCCTCTGCCTCAAGAGTAGGCATGCATTGCCCCTGAAGTGCAAGGAAGTGTTTGTGTGCATCACAAGTGAGTGCAAGAACAGGGGAGCTGAGCAAGCCAGAGTAAGCATGAGACATTTTTCCTGTGTCAGTCTTACTCAAGGATTTATGAAGGAAACCATTATCATTTTAAATCATTATTACGGTATGCAATAGAAAGCTTGCACCCACTTTGTCATAAAGCCAAAGCTGTCTAATGTAGCCTGTGTTTGCAGCCACTTTCATGGATTATGGAGAGAAAGCACTGTCTTATCATTGAAAACTCTCACTAAATCCCCCCTTAGCAGAGGATTCTAAGATAAAATGAGGGAAACTGACATCTTTGAGTGAAGGGTGGAGAAGAACCTCACAAATGGGAAGGAAAGCCCCAGAGAAAGACTCAGCAGAAGCAGACATTATCTAGAGTGGTAAAATAGGGACAAGAACAGAGCATAGGGCACTCGCAACAGACCACTGAGACCACGTACGTCAGCCATCTTTTTCATCACAGAAAACCTGAAACAATTCAGAGAAGCTTGGTTTGGGCTTGTGGTTCCCATCATGTCAGAAGGACATGGAAGAAGAAAGCTGTTTACTTTGTGGTAGCCAGAAGGAGGTGAGGGAATCCACAGAAAACCAAGATCTTAATCCCTCAAAGAACGGTGAGCTGCTTCTTACCAGCCTCACCTTCCACTGTTCACCTATTCAAAATCTGAATAAATAATTAGATTAATCCATTCCCAAAGCCCCACCTCTCTCTGCTTCAGGGACCAAAGCACTGATACATAAACCTTTTGTTCACTTCATACACAGACTGTAGCAACGAGTCAGTCTTCTAACAGCTTCTGCAGTGCAAGCTGCCAGCAACCCTGGGGGCAGCCTCGTGTTTTAACAGATACCGCGGTGCGTACTTTGGTAAAAGCAGCACATGGTTAGCGACACTCTTCGCCAGGTAGCTTAGCTGATGAAAGGCTGCGAAAATTACTTTACTCCACCACATTCAAGTTTAAAAGTCTCCTTTTGGTTACCGGATACCTGACAGATGTAGATGAGCACGAGAGAGCCAAGATGCATTAGGGGCTGCCCGGAGCTGCCTGGGATGTAAGAGGAGACGGTTTTAATGTCATTAAGATTAAGATAGCTTCACTTCCAGACATCTCCCATGACAGGACCAAAGACACAGCTAGCTCAGACTATTAAAAGGGCAATAAAGACGGCTTCCTCTGGATCATTAAACTGGATTTGCCGGTAGAAAATTTCATTAGGGTCGATACTTTTTTTCTAGCCTGATCAATCTCTGCCACGTTGCTTGCTTTATCCTTTCATCCACAAGACAGCATGCCTTTAAAAATATTGTTAAAAGCCTGTCCCCAGAAGCAGATACACAGACAGCCGCAGAATAAAAGGCTCCAGACAGGATAACAGAATAAGAAGCTATGTGTCAAAGTTCTGCATCCATCTGTCTGACCAATGAGGATGACATTCATATAACTTAAAACATTGGAAATGAGAGCCTTGCATCAGTTAGCTGTAACGAAATGACAGGTGCTCCCAATTACAAAAATAGCTGTTCCATTGGTAACGGGCACAGATACAGTAGGTGCCATGTAGGACTGGTGGAGCTGGCTAAATTTAAGCTTTAGTAGCTCAATGAGTGTTTGGAAAACTAGTCTTTAGCAAGTATTTTGCCCAACAGATTTCTTTTGACATGCCCAAAGGCTTGTTTCTTCAGTCAATTCAGATATTGTTGCCACTCTATATGTTTCAAAGAATATAATCAAAAGAGCGGGTATGAAACACAAATGTGAGTGAAAAGGGAAAAGATGAGTTGCTTCATTTCTCTGAGCGTGGAGGTTCAAGGGAAATTTCAAAACTAACGTAAATGAGCCTTCATCCTTCCATGCCTTGAGTTCTTCAAACACAAAATGACAATGTGGCCATCCCACCTGCTGTGTCTCTGTCCCTGGGGAAATGTGGAGAGGCATCTATTCACCCCAGATAAGTCACTGATGGCTGTGAGCAAAGAGATTACTCCACTCAAGTCTAGCTTGCTGAACCAACAAGTTTACTGGATTAGTAACAGGAACATGGGTAATGGTTTACTCGTAGAGCATCATTTATTCAAAAGCAGCTGAAACACAGAAAAGTACACCCCATCACAAGTGACAACCCATGAAAGCTACATCCCCAGAATTATCTTCTCAACTTGCAGGCAACTCTGCTGATGAGTCTCCTCCCAGAAACCCTTTGCTACTTATATAACCTTGGAACGGGATCTCACCAGTATTGTAACTACTGGGGCTTCCTAAGTCATACATGTTTCATGAACTTCCTGAGCTTTGTAAGTTTGCTTAGCTGCTACTCTCCTGAGTTTCCCTCCCCCCTCCTGGGGGGAATATTTTGATTCAGAGGAAATACCTTCAAAGCACCATCTCACAGAACTACAGTAAGAACATAAGTGTAATAACATTGGGAAAACTCCCAGCACATAGGCTAACACATAGCAGACAAGCAATAAAGTCAGCTCCTTCCCTGTTCCTCCGATGTCCTGTGACCTAGGTACCCACCTGCTTGGAGTGCTAGATAATACCCAATCTAAAACTCATGGAAATTATTGGTTATCTATGTTCTAGCCATGTTGTCTCCTTGGGTGCACAGATTTTCACGCAGGTTATGCTCTTTTCCTGAGACTGACCCACTGGAAGCCTGGCCTCCTCTTCCCTGACTGGTTGCCAGTTGCAGAACAGTTCTAGGTTATAAGCCAGGCTTCCTGTCACTCCCCTTTGTCCAGGTCATTGGTTCATATCACTGAACCAGCCCACTCAGAGGACATCTCAGAGTTTTGCTTAGAATGACGAGCCAAAGGACCATGCTAAATATGTTCATGCACAACCCCCTCAGATGCTACAGGAGCTAGATTAATGCCACAAGAGAAATCACCTTAAGGACAGCAGGAAGTTTAGGGGGAAAGGTTAGTCCTCAGTAACTTGTTGGAACAACCATCCAGTGACAAGCATGGATAAGTATCTGTTAGTTTTAAGGATACTCAACTGAGTTTTTGATAGCCTAACCTCCATACACATAAGGGGGAAAACCCCTAATAAATACACCAAGACCATGGAGGTATCCTTATTCCTTAATAAGAAAAGCAGCAACCCAAAGCTCAAGAAGGTTAGAATAAAAAGCTAATCATTCTTAACAATATCACCTTTAGTTCTTTTCAATATTATAGTTAAATGTGAATTAGTAACTTCTGTATCTTTCTGTGTTGCTGGCTATGGTTGTGATATACCAGAATGGCCTTCTGCATCATTTTCCCAATATACAAAAAGGGTTTTATTGAGCTAGTCTGAAATTTTAATAGATTGGGTCTATGAAATAAACACACACAGCCATTTAACTTCTTCATTTGTTCCTTGTACATTTTGTAGATTATACATTCCGGTCCATTCCTTCGGAAAATATCAACTTATTCAAACTCAGATGCTCATGGGAAATTATCTATGACAGTGATGAACAACAGGGACACTGGCTTTGAGAATTTTCTAGGTCAAAAACTATCATGCCCACATTGTATGATAGGGACTTAAGGGAGCATACACAAATATACTCACATGGGCCACAATATCTGAGGCCCCAGAAGGAATTAGACAGCCCTCCATGCGGGAACACACCCTGCAGCAAGCACTTCCACTGTGGTCTTTTGACTTCTAAGGTACACAGACCCATTCTCAACAGAGAATGCTAGCGTTAGAAAAACACATTTTAATACATGGGCTTCAGCTGGGCAGCAGTGGTGCACGCCTTTAATCCCAGCACTCAGGAGGCAGAGCCAGGAGGATCTCTCTGAGTTCGAGGCCAGCCTGATCTACAGAGCAAGATTCAGGACAGGCACCAAAACTACACAGAGAAACCCTGTCTGGAAAAACAAAACAACAACAACAAAAACAAATACATGAGCTTCCTTGGTAAACTTCCATGTCCCTCCTCAGTGCTATCAGTTTCTAATTTCTGTCTAGACAGACACAGGTGAAGAAATGAGCCTGAAAACTAGAGGCCCAGTGGATTTATCTGGGAAAGGACTGAGAGCAATTGATAGAAGAAAAAACTTTAAAGGAAGGGGAAGAGCCAAAAAGCCTTAAGGCAAGAAAAGAAAAGTCCATCAAGTAGGTAGGAATAATTTTTTAATATGCAAGAACTACATAGAGAATTGTATTAAGCTTTGTATATTTTAAATTTGTGGTGTTTATAAAGATGAGAGCATGTATAGGCGATAGAGTGGAGATAACCAAGACTATGAACAGGAAAGCTTAGATTCTTAAACTTGTCCATTCTACTAAAATAGATCTATTCCAGTCAAATCTGCCATTTGAAAATTAATATAAGCAAATTTAGCATTTATAAGAAAATTAAAGGCCCAAGAAGAGCCCAAATGACTCCTGAAGATGAGTAAGTGGAAGAGAAAGACTTGATGTTATGTTTTAGATGTCAAAGTCTCCCACAAGCTCATGTGTTTGAACACTTGGTCCCCAGCTGATGGCGCTCTTGTAGAAAGTTATGGAACCTGTCTGAGTTGGGGCCTACCTAGAGGAGTTGGGTCTCTGGGAGGCAGGCTTGATGTTCCTGTCCCCACACTGCTTCCTAATCTGCCTAGATACAGGCAAGCTCTTGCCACCACAGTCAGGGCCTGCTCCCAACTCCTTGCCTTCCATGTGATGGGGACTGTCCCCTCCTGCCTTATGTTATTTCTTGTCAGATATTTGGTCACAGCAATGAGAAGAGTGATGATGTGGCCCTGTCAGGTCTCAACACTCACTGTAAAACCTCAGTAACTCCTCCCGGCAAGGGGAGGAGCTGACAGCGGGTTACAGGGTGAATAGCCCTCTCCCCTTACCTGAACATCTGAAATGCAGAATGCTCCAAACTCCAAAACTTGCTGAATGCTGAATTCCAATCCCCAAATTAAAAAATTTGCAGTTTGGAACACCAGGATGCAAACATTCCCATGACAGATACCCAACCCATGGAGATGCCAGAAATAGACATTAACAAGAATGAAACTTTACCCAGAGCAATGTGGCCTAGAAGATAGTAAGGAACCATGGGACAAGGACCAGGCCCGTCCAACCTGGGGCCCATGGGCTGCATATAACCCAGGAGAGCTATGGCACATTTGTAGATGATAACTCAATATCACAATGTCAAATGGCTGTACAGCCATCACACCGCTCAGTAACTGAACATGGGCTGGATCTTCCCATGTCAATCATTCATCAAAAAATGCCCCCACAGACTTGCCTACAAGCCAGTCTGATGGAGGTATTTTCTCAGTTGAAGTTCCCACTTCCTAGATGACCCTACCTTGCCTCAAGTTGACAAAAAAAAAAAAATCCTAATAAATAGTCAGGGAAAAATGGCTATTTTCTGTGGTAAGAATAAATAAATGAAACTAAGTCCTTATTTTGTAACATCTATATACTAAAATAGCTTATAGGTCAGAAACATGACAAGTGTAAAACTTAAAATTTTTAGTAGAAGAAAAAAATCTCTTTTTATGTTTTAATATTTTCCTTTATGTCAGGAGGATACCCCAGATCAGGAAGGCCTGTTGTCCTAATTTGCTTTCTATTGCTCAAATTAACATCATGACCAAAAGCAGTTCGGAGAGAAGAGGAGTCACACACAGTCCATCACTGAGGGGAGGCAGGTCAGGGACTCAAGGCAGGAGCCTGGAAGCAGAAACTGAGCTGAGGTCATGGAGGAACACTGCTCATCTGCTTGCTCATCTTGCTCTCTTACACAACTCAGGACCACTTGCCAGGGATGGCACCACCCTCAGAATCCTCCCACATCAGTCATTAATCAAGAAAATGTCACACACACTTCTCTATAGGCCAATATGATAAAGGCATTTTCTCAACTGAAGTTCTCTCCTCCCAGGTGACCCTAGCTTGTATCAAGTTGACAAAGACTTAACCAGTATGGCCGTGTTCAAACTATGAAAGTTCCTTTATTGCAGGTTGATTTCAGTTACATCGCCAAAGGAAACCCTAGCATACATACAGAATCACCTTCCCTTAACCTACAGATTAGAGGATGTGTGGCCTCACAGACATGCCACTTATCCAGGAAAAAAAATGCAAATCCAGGAGTTTAAGTTCACTTAGGCTTGTTTTTTAATTTTTTTTATTCATTGCCTTGCTCCCGACAAATTTCATTTTAATTAATTGCGATTTGTTCCATTGTTCATTGACCCTAATGAATTTGACATATTAAATAATTGCTTTGCATTCTGTATTTATCAAGGATGCTATCTCCCTTTAATTGAGACAAGACATGTCTCTTTAACTACAACCACTTAGTATTAAGCAAATGGGAATTAGAATTTAATAACTTGAAATCACAGGTTTTATTAGGAAATTGTCAGGTTCTGTTTAAGCTTGTGTTGGAGGGAAAAGTGCAACTCCTTATCCATATTCTATATAATTACATCTTGGAGAGTATCAGCAGTCTAGATGTGATACTAAAATTGTTACAGGGAAATGGTGAGTCAAGAGAAGAACTGAAAGAGAAGAAAGCTATGTTCTGGGACTGGAGATGTGGCAATCTGCAACTCCAGTTCCAGGTGACCTGATGCTCCTTTCTGGTCCCCAGGGTACAAGGCACTTAATGTAGTGCACACACATACATGCAGACAAAACACTCGTATGCATAAAAATAATACATTCTTTTTAAAAAAAGAAAGCGAGTGAGTGAGCTACGCCTTTGCCTTAAGCATTCTCTACAGGTAAAATGGGAAGTCATTCTCTTGCTAGGACTAAAGAGTAGGTGTATGATGAAGGAAGAAATAATATTACAAATATACAGCTTCACAGGGCCTCTTTCTCTAGAGAGGGCTATGCTAGGAAAGAGCAGAGCTCCCAGGGCAGCCTGCCTTTGTCCAGAGAAATTACAGCAAAGACAGACTCTTTCTCCATGGAGCATCCTTATCTGCAAGTTTCACAGATGGGATCCTCAAGTGCCAGGACTTTAGAAAGTTTGAACTTATGTGATAAGTACAGGGGATGGATGGGCTACTAGGAGATAGGTTAACATCCCTTCCCAGCTCATGGAAGGCAGAGGCAGGAAGATCTCTGTGAGTTCAAGTCCAGCCTGGTCTACAGAACGAGTTCCAGAACAGCCAGAACTACACAGAGAAACTCTGTCTCGAAAGACAAAACAAACAAAAATGTCCCTACTCCAAACATTTAAAATCAAAAATTTTTCAAAATTCAATTTTATTTCAGCACTGACATGACACCATAAAAGGAAAATTGCACACCTGACCTCCTGGGATAGGTCACAGGAGAAATACAGGTACACTTCAAATATTGGATAAAATAAGCCAGGCATGGTGGCGACGCCTTTAATCCCAGCACTCAGGAGCCAGAGGCAGGCCGATCTCTGAGTTTGAAGCCAGCCTGGTCTATAGAGGGAGCTTCAGGACAGTCAGGGCTACATAAATCCTGTCTTGACAATAAATAAATAAATAAATAAATAAATAAATAAATAAATAAATAAATAAATAAATAAATAAATAAATAAATAAACAAATATTTAAAATACAATATATTATTTATAAATATTAGTAGTTACTATTAAATAAGCATTTATTATATTTATTTATTGTTATTTATTGTATGTTATATTATGTAATATGTTAAATATATTTGTTAATTTATTAAATATAATAGATATTAATATAGAGATACTATATATAACATTATAAAAGTAAATATTAAATATATATGGGGGAGTATAAAATTACCTTTATCTTTGTATGTGAAGTATATATGAGCCATAAATGAATTTTGCATTTAGACTTGACTCCCATGCCAAGGTTACGTATATGCAAATATTCAAAAATCCAAAACATCCTCAAATTTGAAGCACTTGTTTTCTCAAGCATTTAGAATAAGAAATATTCAACCTGTACCACAGAACACAAATCTCAGGGAACTGTCTCTCCAACCTCTATCCACCTATGCTTTGCCAAGGTGTGGGTGGGCTACAAATGGCCCAGCTTTCTTGTCCTGGTGTCCTATGTCCTACAGACTAATAGACTCAGCAATGCTAAACAGCAACTGCTTTTTTCCCCCAAAGCCTTAGGGCTTGAGCTAAAAGGCTGAAGGTGGGCTGGAGAGATGGCTCAGTGATTAAGAGCATTGGCTGCTCTTCAAGTGGACCTGGGTTTGCTTCCCAGCACCCACATGGTGGCTCACAACCATCTGTAACTGCAGTGTCAGGATATCCAATGCCTTCTTCCAGCTTCCTCCAGCACCAGGCATGTGGTACACAGTCATACGTGTAGGCAAAACACCCATGCACATAAAATATTTTTAAAAGGCTGAAAATGTGTATTTCAATAACCTAATTCATATTTCAGAATCAGATTGAAACTCAGAATCACATTCCAACAACAGCTAGGACTCACTTCAAAGTATCTCAGTTCAAAGAAAACCACAGATTGTCAGAGCAGAGTCTGAGGACTGCAGGATGGACAGCTCACTGTCCTTGCCGATATAAAGCTCCAGAATGTCAAGGCTGCACACTGGAACCCTGCCCAAGTGACTTTGCTTCTCCCTGGTTCTGCATCAATAAAATGAGGGTAAAATATAACTGACTTAAACAGTCATTACAAAGATTACACACTGCTTAATTACTATCAATCTGTTTTTCTGCACCAAAGAAACTAAGGTCCAGCAAGGTCTTGATATGAGTCTCAGGTTATCAGGGTCTTCTGAATCCTAGTGGGTGCCCTGTACAGTGGAGCCAGATTCTCCTAGGACAATCGACAGCTCTTTCATAATAGGTGTGCTGAGCACACCTCCCTCTACTTCTGAGTAGGTTCCAGTCCAAGAAGACTGAGAAAAGGCAGTCTTCTTGCTCTAGGCTCTGAGCTGAGAGGCAGAGACATCTCTGCAGTCCCGAAAATGATGGACAAATCATACAAATCCAAGGGCAAATCTCAAAGCTGCAAAGAAACCACCAGCAGTGGCTTCTGGAGTTTAAAAAGAAAACAACTAAAGACAGAGAGAGAAATAAAACAACTGGTTTGGAATGACAATTGTATCTGGGACTAGACTTACATTTTCTGCCCGTGTTCATAACAACTTCTCTGTTGAAACTGAAGTCCTTGAGTGTATGCCAGGGTCAGCATCTTCTTAAGCCTTGCCTCTTTCTTTAAAATCATACCCTATTTTATTTATGGTGATATAACTATGTATGTGTTAACATTTTAATAAAAAGCGAGGTAATTTCAAGCAGAAGAGAAAAAGAGAAAAATTTAGGTTACAAAATCCCTCTCCCCAAAACAATTGTTTTTTAAAAAATCATTTTTCTAGTTGGCCAGTGCAACAAATATATCCAGTGATTACTCATGTCTACTTCCTACTACACTAATAGTGGAATTAAAAGGAACACACACACACACACACACACACACACACACACACACACACACACACACACGGAAAGCCCCACACTCACTGCCTCAAAGAACTAACACATGTTGGATCCTTTTGGAGTGCAAAGTGATTCTTGCTACTTCAATACACAAAAAGTTGAATCCACACATCACATCTGGCAGCACA
This sequence comes from Peromyscus maniculatus bairdii, assembly GCF_049852395.1. Taxonomy (NCBI): domain Eukaryota; kingdom Metazoa; phylum Chordata; class Mammalia; order Rodentia; family Cricetidae; genus Peromyscus; species Peromyscus maniculatus. The sequence goes on from NC_134857.1 coordinate 46,739,586, forward strand.
AATGAAAATTACAACAGTCCTGTGACCAAGTTAAAAGTAGAAGAAAAACACTGGCTTTCCATCCTCTGTCATGACTCCTGTCCTTCTGCCTGTACTCTGTCCTTCCTCATTGCCCGTGACCCTCTCTTGGTCTCCTTTCTGTCTTTAGACTTTAGGCCTAAACTCAGAACAAAAATGCAGTCTCCCTCAGACTCAGATCCTGGCCTATAATGCATACATGTAAACAGGTGTACATCTGGGGAAAGTCGAAAATTCAAAAAAACCTTTGACTCCCTGCCTCGTAAAGAGCCTCTGAGACCACACAGAATCGAGCCATGCCTCACTGCCAATATCCAACCACTTTCCAGCTCTAAAAAGCAGCATTTAGTTAAAGCTGTGACATGTACGTGTTGGAAATGATGCCTTTCTCAGGTGATAAGTTTTCTTTTTTTATTTTTCCATTACAAAAAAACATAATACAGATTTATGTAAAGCTTGGGAAATATGGAAAAAATGCATACTAAATACAGTAAGTTTGAATTTTCTCCCAGCACTTTACAAGCATACTATCCCAGCTTTTAGCCGTGTCCAAACACAGTGGACTCCCGGTCTGTCTCCTCACCTCCAGTCAAAGGAAACTGCAGTGCACTGTCTCACAGACTTCCGGCTTGATCCTTTGTCTCCGTGTCCAGATTCGTTTGAGTAACTGTATTTGATATAGACACTAATTTCTATACATTTATGTCCTTAGTCCTCATGCTTCGTTGTTCATATACTCTTAGCATCTGCTCGCAACTGCCAAAGTGTTGGGGCCATTTCGTATTTAGGAGAAGGCAATGGAGACGGGTTTAGAAGCTATCGTGCTTTATGTGTGGTCTGGTTTCAAAATTAAAATATTTGTTATCCAAAACTTTTCACTCAAAATGTTTGCGTCATTCCTTTGGCATGGAATGCACATTTTAAGCCCAGATGGACTCCATTAATGAAAGAAGAGTGTATTAAAATGTGAGAGCTGGGTCTCTTTGAGAAGGAACCAGGCCACGTTTGACTCACTGGCTATGCGGTTCGTGGTGGTGCCTCAGAGTCACGAGCATCTACATGCATGATCTGCACCCGCCGGGAACGAATTCCACATGATCAGTATCATCTTAATTTTAGAGGTGGAAATAAGGTACCTAGAGAGAAAACTGACCTGCAGAATTTAGTAAGGCCAGCTCCATTTGGCCTGGGAGCCCAAGGAGAATCATCAGGTTGAAGAATAAAATTTCAACCTGAGAAAGGCTGGGAGGACCTAACAAAGTCTTATTACCAAATAGATAGCTTTTCTCAAACTTTTGAGTGTATGTGTATCTACTAATCCAAGCACCCAGGACACTGAGGCAGGAGGATTGCAAATCTGAAGGCAGCCTGGACTACCTAGCAAGTTCTGGACTAGGCTGAGTTTCATAGAGAGACTCTGCTCAGTGACAGAAGGGAGAGAGGAAGTGAAAAGAAGGGGGGAAAGGGAAGGAGGGGAAGGGAGGGTCACACAGTCTCCTTAGTGGAAACTAAGACGTGGAACTAGGTATTTTTATCAGACTCTCCAACGAGCTGGTTCATGTCAGCGTGTATGGGTGTGCATATGTGTTCATCTTACTATCTGCTTACCTAAGTCCTAAGGCAAATAACTAAGGTAAAGGTTAAAGAAGCGTTCAATTAGATGGGACACGGCAGAGAAGGGAGGCTGGAGGACTTTGTCATTGACGTGCCTTGGGAAGGATACAGTGAGTGGTGTCAGAGGCTGCACCACATGATTACGATTTGCAGTCCTTTAGTCTTGAGGTAGGACTAGAGGCTGTGCCTTGGTAATAAGTTCCTAGGCCAGCAGCTGCACTTGGAGACCAGAGGTACAGTAAGCGAACCAACCAGGCCAGGTTTCTAAAATATTCATGCCAGGGCCTCTGCCCGACCGACATAATAGACCCGCAGTAGAGTCTTAGCATGGGCAGTTTTTAACGCTCAGCCTTAGGGTGGGGGTGGGAGGTGAGGTTGTTTCTATCGTGCAGGCAGAGCTGAGAACAGCAGGGGCTGAGGCTGCTGAAAACATCTGGACAGAGAGAGCCAGGGTCAGTTCTGGGGAGCAGACTTCACCTCTGCCAATGTTCTTTCTCAGAGCCCCATGATTGTAGCATCCTAACTAGTCAATCTAGTGTCCTTTCTTCGCTCTGAATCAATGCTGTGATAGTATAAGCCTTTAAGTGCGTTTCCATGGGCTGTCAGGATGGCTCAGCAGGTAAAGGTGCTTACTGCATATTCCATCCCTGGGACTCACACATGTTGAAAGAGTAGAACCCACTTCTGACCTATGACATCCATAAACTGCCATGGCTCACGGACGTACCCCCCCCCACACACACACACACAATAAACACATAAATAATGTAATCATTTTTATTTTAAAATCCTATGCTTTAATTTCTTTATCATGTTAAAAATAAAAAAATGAATTTCTATAATTCACAAGCAAAACAGTCTTAGTGTCAGGATTTTTTTCTTTCAACAATGCTGCCCTCTAGTGGCTTAATAAATGAGCACCATGTTAAAAAAAAAACACCTGAGCCACCGATAAAGTTATTTCCTGTTGGCAAACTAAATTCAGGGGATTAATAAATAAATGCTATAGGAACTTCACATAAATTTAAGCTGCTACCTATTCAATTCTCCCTCAAGTTCTGCTTAGGGGGCTGAGCCTCCCCCACAGACAAGAACTCCTGGGGCCTCCTTGCCCAGTTCCCCCCCTGCCCTCCCTTGAGAGCCACACACAATGGAGAGAAGGTGTGGCCGGCAACTAAAGGCCTGTGCAGCTCGGCCTCACCTCTCACACCCACCCTTTCCACCGTGTCCCAGTCCATTGAGAAGACAGCATCAAACCTCCCCCTGAGCTCCACAAACCCAGCTGGCCCCTGATCGTGGTATGGATCCCCCACCCCCAGGCACTCCACCCCCTCCCTTCACAGTCTCACTATGGGTCTCATCAGTGAACCCCCCATTCTGGGCCATTCCCAATGGCACCCAGGTAGTCTCTCACCTCTCCATCTTTAACCTCTCCCTGAGCATCCCCTGAATGACTGTTCTCTCTACTTCCTTCATTTGAAAACGTTTTGAGTTTGTCCAGGTTGTCTCCAAACCTGCCTGCCCCTCCATTCTTCCAACACTGCAGCCTGGCCTTGGGCCCTCACAATGACACTGAAATGGCTCTCCTGTCTGCAGCCGCTCTCTGCAGACACTGTGTCTGCAGCCTCTGACATGGTTGTTCCGTGTTCCGCCCCATGGTCCTCCTTCTTGAAGCACCCTGTGTTCTTGGCTCTAAATTGTCCCTCCCCAGTGGCTCCTGACCAGTCAGTCCGCTGACTGCACAGGGTCCTCTCTGTGACCTCATGCTGGCAATGAAGACCTCGTCTCTTTTTCTCTTCAGACTTCCACCCCTCTGACTTAGCACAGTCAGTAAGCTGCTCTCCTTAACAACCCAGCGTCCAGCAGGAGCCACTCATTATCTCAGGGCTTCAGACTCCTCAACTCAACATCCCCCACAGTGTCACCCACAGCATCTCCCATGTTCCTCACATCCGAAGAAGAGCCCTTGGCTTCCTCCCATTGCCCTCTTCTCTATAAGCAGTCAGGTATCTGGGAGAAGGCCTTGATTTCTTCCTGTCTGTTATGTGCCACACTCAGTCTGATCCGTCTTAATTACCAAAACCCTCCTCCAGGTCACTCTTGCAACATGGCAGAATCTTCCCGGAGGCCCATACTCCAGGGCTTCCTCTTTCACTGGTTCTTCACAGCATAGGCAGGGATGGCGTTCTGAGATACAAACTCTGATTACACGATGTCTCTCTCATTCCCTTGACTGAAAATGGTAACAACTGCATTCAACGTTCTAGAACATACAGTTTGGTTTGCCCTCTGCCAACTTTATCTCTAACTCCTGCCCTTCCTTGCTGGGTTTCTGCTACCTAGCTTTGTTTCAATTGTGGGAATCCACTGAGCTCTTTCTGTTTTCAGTGTCCTGTACATGCTCTTCCATCATCCTAAAATGTTATTCTCCCATGCTTCACATGATTTCATGTTAATTCTTCAGCATAATTCCCAAGTGAGGCATTCCTAGCCCTAACTCAGTAGATCTTCCCTTTCATTTCCTATCTAGACCTTCTTATACTTTTCAATAACACTCTGCATTTTATAATCACTTCTTTATTTATCCATCTTTGCCATCTAAGCCTAATCTCCCCAAGTCTAGGAATTTCATTTTACTAACAGATGGGTCCAGGATTCAGCACTGTGTGTGACAAATACCAGGCTTTTACACTAAATGTGTTCAACAAGTAAATGAATAAGTCTTCAAAAAGTCACAACGTCCCCTCCATCTTAACTGCTCTGATCAACGCTTAGGTAACTTCCCATGGCCTGGCCACCTGGCTGCTCTGTCTCCTTTACCTTGTCTGTGCTGTAGATATTGCTCTATATAAATAAAATGCTGATTGGCCAGTAGCCAGGCAGGAAGTATAGGCGGGACGAGCAGAGAAAAGAATTCTGGGAACAGGAAGGCTGAGTCAGGAGACACTGCTAGCTGCCTGCCATGAAAAGTGAGATGTTGCCGGGCGGTGGTGGCGCACGCTTTTAATCCCAGCACTCGGGAGGCAGAGCCAGGCGGATCTCTGTGAGTTCAAGGCCAGCCTGGGCTACCAAGTGAGTTCCAGGAAAGGCGCAAAGCTATGCAGGGAAACCCTGTCTCGAAAAACCAAAAAAAAAAAAAAAAAAAAAAAGAAAGAAAGAAAGAAAAGTGAGATGTAAGGTACCAGTAAGCCATGAGCCACATAGCAACTTATAGACTAATAGATATGGGTTAATTTAAGATAAAAGAACTAGATAACAAGAAGCCTCCCACAGCCATACAGTTTGTAAGCAATATAAGTCTCTGTGTGTTTACTTGGTTGGGTCTGAGCAGCCGCAGGACTGGCAGGTGAGAGAGGTTTGTCCTGACCGTGGGCCAGGCAGGACTGGAGAAAACTTCAGCTACGTTGTCTGCATAGAACAGATGGGGAAGTCTTCCAATTCAGCTTGCTCTGTGAACCTCTCGGGGTTACCAACATGTTTGGCACACCTCAGCATATCCAGCTCCAGAACAACAGGTGCTAATGAACATGCTGACTGGATGAGCTCCCAGCTCTGGAAGAAACAGGACACAAACAGGAAGGGACTTATAATGATGGAGGTGGCTCAGCTAAGGCAAAAATGAAAAAAAAAAATGGCTTCAGCATCAAGGAAGTTTTATCATCTCTGTGTGCTCTTTGAAGGAGAGCAGAAAGGTTTCTTATACTTTTTATCACATTTGTCTAAGGGATAAATAAACACAGTTAAGTGCCATGATAGGATACTGATCACAAGAAAAGGGTGTTTAGCTAATAGGCCAAATTCTTTGTTAGACAATAGTGAATAAAAGCATTCCCATCTTTAAAACAAACAAACCAAGGGAACCTTAAAACAACACATGTAAGCCAACCAACAAAGATGCTAAGACCCTCACCTTGGCTCTCTCAATCAGAATCCTGCCCTATCAATATAAACACAAATAAGATGACATCTACCCCAAGCTGGGTATACATCTGTAATCACAGCACCCAGGAGGCAGAAACCAGAGGATTGCTATAAATTCAAGAACAGCTTGATCTACCTAGGGGAATTCCAGGCCAGTCAAGGCTATACAGTGACACTCTGTCCCAAAGAACAAGAAAGAAGAAAGACAGAGATGGGAGGAAGCTGGGGGGGGGGGGAGAAAAGAGAGAGAGAGAGAGAGAGAGAGAGAGAGAGAGAGAGAGAGAGAGAGAGAGGAATGTATCTACCCCAATTCTTTCTTGAGCAAGGATTCTGTTTTGAAGGACATTTAATCTATGGGTATTATTGGGACATAAAGAAGTCCAAGACCTTGACCCTTTAAATACATCCAGGGATCTGGCATCCTGGAGTGGCGTTAATGTGCTTTGTGGAAGCAAAAGAAATCCAGTGCTATCTGAGGATTTGGCTAGCTTGAACTTGAGGCTCTTCATGCCTCTGAGTTCTGTAGCTCATCTGGCTGGTGCCAAGAGGATTAGCCTAGCTCCACTCCATGGGGAGAGGATTAATCTTCCTGATCAGGAAATGTGCTATTAAGCAGAAAGAGGCTAATGTGTAAACTGGGTGGGCCCACCAGCAGGCCCTGGTGAAATCAATTACATGGGTGTCTTAGAACAAAGTTTAGTTCCAAGTAGTCAAGGACAGGGTGTGTCAAAGTGGGCTTTGAGTCCCTGTGGCTTCAGCTGTTTGTTCAGCGTTTTATATGTTTATCTTCCTGTGAGACACAGTTATTGAGTCATCTCTATGAAATGGCTCTTGAGGATAAGGAACAGCTCTGCAAATCCACCATACAGAGAGACAGGGCGTTCAGCCTCTACGACCCTACATTCTACAGTCAAAACAAATGCCTCCCCTCCCTTCTCGCTCTGTGAACAAGAACCATCAAGCAATACAAGTAAAGGAAGAAGCTGTGGCGGTCGTTACATTTTTAATACTGTTTAATATTGTTGCAAACTGAAAATGAAGTGTCAGTTTCCCTAAAAGTACTGTTAAAAGTACTGTCAAGCCTCCAAACCACAGATGGTCAATGTATGCTGTCACCAGTGTAAGAGTAATTACACTAATCAAATAATTACATTAAATTTCTAACTTTGGGAGAGAAGAAGGAAAACACCTAACTGTGTAAAGTAGATAAGTTCATGGAATACTTTTTGGGCTTCCGTAGAAATTGTTCGAGCCATGACGCACGTGATCAATCAAGGCATGGCAATGTACTGGGGCACCTCGAGGTGGAGCGCAATGGAGATCATGGTGAGTTATTTTCTAGTTTTGATGGCTGCTGAGCACCATATCATTGTTTTTTAGATACATGCTTAAGTTGCAATATCTTCTGCAGACTTTTCTCACAATACCATGGCATTGGAATGCTGTGATCTGTTCCATCATTAGGGAGATGGCTAGCAGGGCTGGCAGTTTAGAACAAACACAGGGGCCCAGATCTCCAACAAGAATCATGTTTAGCATGTTCTTTGCTGACAAAGGGGCAGAGAGAATTTCAAAGCTAATGAGAAATGGGAATAGAGTATTATAGCTTTCTTACAATAAGCTTATTGGTAACTATTCTGCTTATAACATGCCACTTATAGATTACTTCTGAGTGTTTAGTTTGAGTTTTATTTCTTTAAGAACCTAACCATATTCAAACAAAATCTTCTTTATAATAGTCCATAATTCAAGCTTTGACTAATTTGCCCTAGACTTTACTCAGTCTAACCCTCCCAAAGAATAAGGATTTCCCATCTTGGGTACCTCACTTGGTGAAGTTTATGATCATAACTTTGCATGTGTTTGGCTTATTTCCATGCTCCATATTTACTCCACTGGAATGAGCATCCCCATGGAAATGAAGAGTGAAGCGCCAATTCTCATCAGCATACTCAGTTTCAATCTCTTCTGTCCCTAGGAAGCCTATTCCGTCGCACGACAGTTCAACATGATCCCACCCGTCTGTGAACAAGCTGAGTACCATCTTTTCCAGAGAGAGAAGGTGGAGGTCCAGCTGCCAGAGCTCTACCATAAAATAGGTAATCTTTAAAATTACATCTGATCATTTTTTGAAATATGAGAATCAAGGATGGGGGTGAGGGTGTTAGGAAAATGCTTTCCCAAATGTCCCTAAATAATGTGATACAGAGACGACAAGAACTGTGCATCTCAGAGATAGTGGCAGAATCAGGTGGGTCCATAGTTAGTCTACAAGATCCTGTGATGCCAATCACAGAGTTGTACATTGACTTTCAGACATACACTCAGCAGGTGTTCAAAAACTGCACACACAGAGAGGATGCAGTGGATAAAGCTGATTTGCATAGGTGCTTGCTCCAGCATAAACATGCATCTGTGAGTAGACTGAGTACCGTTTCAAAAGCACGTAGAGGTCCAACCACATGTCTCTCGTGCTGTACCTGGGCCTGGGTAAGACGGAAGGAAGTCAACAACAACCACCAAGTCAGGACAATTAGTTTGTGTGGAAGCAGTGCCTAGGGTGGGGACACAGAGGCAATACAAACACAAGAAATTTGGATATTAGAAACAATCAATAAGCTGCATTTTCAGGCCTAGATGCCAAAGCAGTTTCCAGAGGTGATTTTTTCCCCCTAAAAATAATAGTCAAATGCTGGATTCAGCAATAGCTGGTGCTGTTTCTGTCGAGCACCAGGCATTTGCTGGGTGCGGACTGCGCTCCTGCTAAGCACCAGGTACTGTCAGGCACTGGTGGAGAAATGAAGCTCCGACTCTCTGTGCAAGCAGAAACTCTTATCTCTTGGTCTATGAATTGTGGCCGTGAAAAGATCATGAATAAGCCGTATTTTCGGGCTCGCTTAGAAGGCTCACTCCCAGGAACAGACAGTACATGTTTAATTGGTTTATAAAAGAACGAGGCACAATTTGTAAGTCCTAGGGTGTAATGGAAAGACGGGTGCTGGTATTAACTCATTTATCTGGCCAGCTTTCCTCTAGAACTGAGCTCTGCTGAAACACACCCTCGCTTTCGGTCCCACTCGGCACAAGCAAGTTTCTGTGATTGTGTTTTTGTTTTTCCCTCGCAGGGGTTGGTGCAATGACATGGTCCCCGCTTGCCTGTGGAATTATTTCAGGAAAATACGGAAATGGGGTGCCAGAAAGTTCTAGAGCATCACTGAAGGTATTTTCCTTAACTTCTAGAAAAGTCTAGGGGAGGGAAGAAGGGAAGATGATGGATTAGGAGCAGAGCAGCGGCCCAGGGCTTCTCAGCTTAAGCACACTGTGGCCTTGGCTAGCCATGGCCTCTGGCAGGGCCCCCTCAACCCTGCCCAGGTCTCTCTCTGCTGCTGGCAACGGATCAGTCAGCCCTTCATAATCTGCCTGCACAGAGATTTCGTCTCTAAGGACTGAACGTGTCCAATGACCTGGTTGACTTGCAGACTCAAATCCCTACATTCTTACTTGTTCTTATGTTAAAGGAGGTATTTCATTCCTTGTCTGGAAGTGACAGAACTTAAAAATCCCTTTTCTATGTAAGAGGATTTAATTTTCCTTTTCTTGAGAAAACAAAACTTAACCCATAAGGGCTTAATCCATTTGAGGTAAACAGCTGTAGCTGGGTATGGTTTGAGGTTGGCTTACATTTCCTGTCCCCAAGCACAGTAGGAAAGAGGGCCCCGGGAAAGAGAAACTGAACACACCCTCACCAGCCTCCAGTCTGCGCAGTGGGTGTTTTATTTTATTTTTTTAAATCAATATGTATTGTACCACATGGTGGGTTTCTTAATGTTCTGTTCATCATTTACTTGACCACTCCCCATTGCCCAGTCCCATCGGAGGCCCCTTCCTGCTGATTAACTTATTGGGGAGTACTAACATCTTTTCTTATTAACAACAAGGTGTCTGTTCTTTAAAAGCTTGAGAGAATGTGCAACAACATTACGATCACAAATTACTCTGAAATGTCAAGGAAGAGAGAATACAGGAATCTTAAAAATTCAGACAAGCCAAAGTCATCTTAAGAAGAAGCATATGTCCGACCCAGGCTCCAGCCTCGATTAGCGCTGAACCAGCAGAACAGCCCAGCTCTTTAGGGGGGCGGGCGGAGGGGGGGGGGGCAGTGACAGGACACAGAGACATGGATGGGACAGGACAACTGACCACCAACACTTCCCTAACTAGAAACTTCTCAAGGCTTTTCTGACTACAAGAGTTGAGATTTTAGCTTGTTTGTTCTCTAAAATCACAAGATATAAATATCCCCCAAAGCATGCTGACATGACAGTGTTCTCATTTTTTAATTATCCCAAAGCACAGTTATCTCAGAATATTTAATGAGATCTTGTTCCTGAAAACTGAAGGTCGTTCAGAACAAATTCTAAACAAGTCCATGAGGAAAAAAACTAAAGGCATCTTAGGCAAGATGTGAAAATGGTGGCAGGCAGGAAGGGCATGACGGAAAAGGAAATACTGAGAACTGTCCTTTTATTGAACACCTGCCACGTGCCAAGGAGCTGTGCGTTATCTTTGGCTCCCTTTTATCTTCACAGTGAGAAATGGACACAGGTAGCTTGCAGTCAGTTGTGGCTAAGCTAAATTGCTATATAGACACTCCTCTACTTACCATGGGGTAAGGCCCAGACAAACGCATTATAAGCTCAAAATGTCCTGTCAAAAATGCACTTAATATTTGAATATCATAGCTTAGCCTAGCCTTATCTTGAAAAAAGAAAAATAAAACATCTAATACAAATCCTTTTTATACTAAAGAGTTGGCTATCTCATGTAACTGATTGACTATTGGACTGAAAGTGACTAGCAGAGGTTGTATTGATACATCTTCTGCTTATCAGTAAGAAAATCCCAAGTCAAACAATGGTAAGCTAGAGACCATCTGTGTATTCTTTCATAGGCTTTCCCAAAATTTCAAAGCACTTCACATATGTGGGCTATTTGTTCTCAGAGTAATCCCGCAAGAGGCAGGCTTCTGCCGGATGCAGAAACTGAAGCCCAGGGACATTAAGCAACACGAAGACCATAAACTCCTAACAGATAAAGCTGACATGAGAAGCCAGGCCTCCTGCTGTCAGTGAGTTATCTTCCCCAGAGACATCTGTTTCCTTTCACACCCAGGTCTTTAAGGGAAGAAGCAGTTGTGCTGTGTCTGGTCGGTGGGACTGTGCAGCCTCTACCACCGTTTGATAAAAAGCTCACACACAGATGGAAAACTTCCACAAACGCACTAACCTAAGTAGGGAGGGGGGTGGGGAGAACACACAAAATGACTGACTATGGCTAAGCCCAAAAGGTAACTGGGGAAATGTTGTCTTTCATGAAGTCAGTCAAGTAGGCACTACAGGGACATTAACAGGAAATGTTTAGAACCTGTCCAAGCGAAAGGTAGCTAGCTGTTCGTCAGGTGCTAGGCTGCAGACTGCCACGAACTCTCCAGTGTGTTCAGAGCAACATGCCTGTTCTTGGGGAAGCACTCAAGCGGAACTACCAAAGTGAAAAATGAAAATAAAAAATTAAAGCAGCAAATGGAAGGGCATCCTCAGGACTAAATTAGAGTGCTAATAGAAAAATGAGAGACAAGTGGACAGATAGATACATTGGCAAATTTTAACACAGCCCTCCAAATGGTTCATATAACACTGCTGTTGTTATTATCAATGAAATGTATTTTATGTCTGCTATATTGAACTACAATTGAAGAATCAATCACTTTTTAAAAAATGACTCTCCAGGGCTCTTGCAATCAACAAGATTAGCCAGGGAACTTTCTCTTCTGGCTGGCTCCATCCCTCTAACAATGACTTTTAACTCCACATCCTCAGCTCTGACTCCACTGTTGGGAAGCAAACCGCTTCTTCCAGTCTAACAGATGTCCCATGGGTATCTGTCAAGCCCAATAGAATCTACTCCCACATTCCCTTCTGCTCAAACTTAACTCTCCTCTAGATCAGCAATGCCTCGCTCTGCCCAAGGTCTAGCCATCCTGGTCAGATGTCATAATGCCACCTCACATTACCACCTCTTCATCCTCACCATGCCTAGCAACCACATCCTCCAGACCACATCCCACCTCTCAGGTCCGCCCCTGCACAGCCCTAATGCAGGTCTTCATCTTTCCTTACCAGGTTTACTGCAAGTGAACTTGGATGCTCTCATTTCCTCCCTCTTCCCAACAATCTGCCCTTGTGGTTAATTATCTTCCTAAAAGACCATATCATAATCCATTTTAAAATGCTTTCATGACTTCTCAGTTCCTGCTTACAGGATAAGTCCCAAATCCTCTTGGAATCTAAGTCAAGTCTATGTTCCCATTCTTGTCTCTACTATCCCATGTTATTTCATTTCCCACCCAAATGCACTGTACTCTCCCTTGCCTCCCAGAGTGTTCTTTTCATCCTCTTGTGGCTCTCCCATCTTATCCTTAAGAACAAAGCCTGTAGCCTTATAAACTTACTGAGTTACCTGCACTTTTCCTCTGTTTAGTCCATCAACACTTCTTTCAGAGGCTTGAAGTTCTCTGGCTTCAGTGACAGACCTCAGTGTGAACAATCTCATTCTAAGAACTCTATTGTCACATAGACAATCCTTGAGGATGGAGTAGGGCATGGCTCAGTAGGGATCTGTCCATGGACTTGAACATTATTAGTCCTCTGTCTCCTCTACTTATTTCTAATATGGATATGCCATTTTCTTCCACTATTCATGAATCTTGCCAGTGATGCTGGGAGCAGGAAAACTAACAGCCACATCCTTAAGAGAACGTATCCTAGAAGAAAAGAGATCTTTGATTCACTAACTTCAGACCAGAGAAGAATGGCCAGAGTTAGGCAATGCCCAACCTGTGAGACCAGCAATAGTAGCTGAAAGAGAAAAATACTTTGGTCAGCTCAGTCATGTACCACTTTGTTGGAGTATTTTTCATAAAGAAGGTGCTACAAACATGACTGGTGAGGAAATCATCGAAAGAGGAAGGACACTCAGCTACAACACTTGAGTTCCTAGACACTGACTAAAGCTCTCTAATCCATCACAGAACCTGGCACAATTCAATAAGTTCCGAATGAATGAATGAATGAATGAATGAATGAATGAATGAGATAACCCAAAACATAAGATAAATTAGTTGTTGGCAAATATTACTGTATGTGTTGGTTGCTGAGAATACAGGGACCAATGGAATAACCCTGATGTTCACGAAGTATCTTAGTTCAAGATGCTCAAGAGACGAACATATGGAAGGGAACATTATGGAGCAACAGAATCCACAGCACTGTGCCGTCCACAGAGTGGCAACCATACTCACCATCAACCTTACAAAACACAGGGTCACTTTTATAATGAACATTTTAGTTAGATTTCATCTCTTTCCACAGTTAACATTTTCCCATTTGAAAAGAAGTTAAAGCTGTTTATTTCCAAAAAACAAAAACAAAAACAAACAAACAAAAAAAAACCCTTCGCGTTTCCTTTGGTATTAGGAAGGCAGTATAAACACTGTAATTTTTTTAAAACCCTAACTCCCTATGCATTCCACTGATTAAGGCAACAGTGAAACATATTGTGTTGATAGTCAGAAGAGAAGGTTTCAATGAGTGTCTGTTTATGTGAGTGAGTGTGGGCACACACGTGCTACTGTGCATGTGTGGTGGCCAGAAGTCACCCCAGGTGTCGTCTTCACTGTCCATCTTGTCAGACAGGGTCTCTTTTTTGTTGCTCACTCCTCTAGACATCAGGCCAGCTGGCCCATGAGGTTCTGGAACTCTCCCGTCTCTGCCACCCATATCACTGTAGAAGTGCTTGAATTACAGGCACACACGTCATCGCGTGGGGGCCGGGGATCCGAACTCAGGTCTTCGGTCTTGTGCAGCAAACACCGGACTACCCACTGAGCCATTTCCCCAGTGAGGGCTATTTGTAGAAGTCCTTCAATATGGCCGGTGTATGTGCATCTCTCTGTCTCTCTCTCTGTCTCTGTCTCTCTGTCTCTGTCTCTCTCACACACACACACATAGAAAGAGAGACTGTGTATTCCAATCTTAAGAAAAAAATCATTACATATACTATCTCAAAAAATAGAGTTCTATAGAACTGATAAATGAAGCATTCTTAATGTACATGATACATATTGAAATCTCAGGAACTCTACTTTTTAAAAAACTGTTCGAAAGCATTTGTCTATTACCTTTCTCATTTTCTGCTTGAGTCACATTCAGAGATATTGCTTCCCTGAAAAATCATGAAGTTTACGTAAGGTTTAGGACATTTTCCCACTTCGGACACCCACAGCTGTTCAGGGCCGTCAGACACAGGCAGCCCTGGCTCAAGAAGGCTGCCTGGGCCCCAATCATGTCCTCGTTGTTCACAGCCATCCACCCCATCACCACCGGCACTAGCTGTCATCTCTGGAGATGTCACTTCGGGCATCCTTCCTCTGGAAGAATCAGAGACTTCCCAAGGCTGAAGCTGGGAAAGCCTTGGCCATGTTCCCAAGCAAAGTCCCAAGTGCAGAGCCAGACCATAAGCCTTTGATATCTAGGAGCAGACAGAACTGGGGCAGGCTGCCCTTCTCTTTTCACATCTGCAAAATTATTCCAAAAATCACAATAAAACATAATGTGGTTATCCTTTTCTTCGGAAATTCTTAGAGGGATGAAAAAATACTTAATGAAAAAAGCCAGCAGCCTATGGAAATCATTTGGGAAGAGTGTCTGTGGCCAACTGCCAACTGCCAACTGCAGAGCTTCCTGGTGCCTCTGGGAAGGTTCAGATCTATAGTTGTGAGGAAAAGAGGAAGGTTCTTAGAGGGACTCACTCCGATAGCTGGTTACTGCTAGCCTTGTATATTAGAGAATTAATTCCCATCTCTGCAGAGGCCCACAAAGATTTCCTAGTGAGATTTGAGCTTGCTTTACCCAGCAGGGTTGCATTAGAGGATTGCATGACCATGTGTGTGGTTACTAGGTGATTGGAAGGGTCTGCACTTGGCTGAGCTAGGGGGAGGTCTTTTGCTCCACCCCTTGGCATTCCTATAAAAAGCCCTTTAGAAGAGACAGAAAGGGCTAGTGGATACGGATCCAGGCTCTCCTGAGGCTATCCTGTGTTTCTGTTTCTCTCCCTCTACCCTTCTATCTAATATCTCTTATCCCTCACTCTTCAAAAGTACCCTATCGTAAAAATGTTGGAGCTGGTCACCCAGCTGGACTCCCACACATGTCCTGTAAGAGCAGAGTCATCTGCAAAGTAGGGCTGTGAAAAAGTCTCAGAGACCTTTCATATTTTGGGAGGTAAACTCAATAGTCTACAGGTCATGGTCAATCTTTTCCCCTTTTTTAATGAGTACTTTCCTGGGTTGTCTTCTAAACATCTACTCGATTGATTCTAATTTGTGGCATTAAAACCAACCACAATAAGAAGTCAACACAAAATCCCCATAATAATATTATTATTGTTGTTGTAATTATTATAATTATCATATTATTATATTAGGGAAATGGAGAGGTGGCCCAGTGATTAAAAACACTTGCTACTCTTGCAGAGAACCTGAGTTCAGTTCCCAGAACCAATGTTGGGTGGCTCATAACTGCCTGTTACTCCAGCTCTTAAGGATCTAACATCCTCTAGCCTCAGAGGGCATCTGCACACACATGCACATACATATAAATAAAATATTTTAAAATAACAATGAGGGTAGGGATGGAATAAGGCAAGAGACAAGTTATAATAATAATACAAAACAATGAACTTCAGAGAGCAAAAGTCTCTCTTAACAGAAAGCTGAGCGTGTGTGTGTGTGTGTGTGTGTGTGTGTGTGTGTGTGTGTGTGTGTGTGTGCGCGCGCCTATGTGTGCCACCTGAGTTCAGGTGCCCTTGGAGACCAGAAGAGGGCATCGGATCCCCTGGAGCTAGAGTTATAGGTGGTTGTGAACTATCTGATGTGCTAGAAATCAAACTCATGTCCTCTGAAGGGGCAGAAGACACTCTACCGGATGAGCCCTCTCCAGCCTCACCCTGAGGTTCTTATAATTTATTGAATTACCACCTTTGATATCACACTCACACAAGATACCACCGCTTCCATGTTTTTGTTATCCCCAGTGCTACCAGTGGCTGAAGGAAAGAATTGTAAGTGAAGAAGGGAGAAAACAGCAGAACAAGCTAAAAGACCTTTCTCCGATTGCGGAGCGTCTGGGATGCACACTACCTCAGCTGGCTGTGGGTAAGGAAATTCCTAGGGGATGGCAGAGCGGAGTCTGGATTGGGGGCTAGCTTTCACCAAGATCACTAAAAATGTACTTTTCTATGGCTGACCCACACCCTGCCAAGGTAACATGTCGACTGTGGGGGGAGGCTGGTCTCAGGAGCATCAGTTTCTGGTATATGCAGCAGAAAGTGAGTTATTCGGATTCTCCCAGAATTTTCTATATGCTACAACATTTTTTTTCTTTCCTTTCTCCCTTATAAGGCAGTTGCATGAGAACACATCAGTGAAAATACAGAGAGAGAGAGAGAGAGAGAGAGAGAGAGAGAGAGAGAACAAAGTTATGTGGGTAGAAAGATAGGGAAGACCTGGGAGGAGTTTGGGGAAGGGGAATAATAAAAATATACTGTATGAAAAAAATTTAATAAAAAAGGAAAAGACAATACACACATTTTCAAGCGTCTGAGGCAATGACACCCGTCTCTTCTGGCTCAAGCTTCTGCCCCTGTTGACACTCAGACAAGGCCGGGAAGAGGTTGGGAAACAGGGTTCCAAAGAGGCCCTTGGCTCCTGCCACACTGAAAGCTGATACTGCAAGGACAGCTTCCCCTGGAGACTTTTCAACGGCCATGAAAATTGTTCTTTGCATGCTGTGGAGTCTGTGAAAGGTCACGGCCACCCAAAACCACATGCACTGGCACTGGCCGTTAAAACATAATGGGAAGTACTTACTTCGTTTCTAATGTGCCAGTGGCCGAAATATGAAAGGAGAACAGCAGCTGGAAAGATGGCTCAGTGGTTAGGAGTGTTCCCTGCTCTTCCAGAGGACCAGAGTTTAATTCCCAACACTCATGTCTGGCAACTCACAACCCTCTATGACTCCATCTCCAGGGGACCCAACACCCGCTTCTGGCCTCCAAAGGCACCTGCAGACATATGGCATACATTCAAACACACACACACACACACACACACACACACACACACACACACACACATGCACGCACACACACAAAGTTAAAACTTCAAAAATATCTTTTTTTTTTTCTTTTTTCTGGTTTTTCAAGACAGGGTTTCTCTGTGTAACTTTGGAGCTTTTCCTGGAACTCACTCTGTAGCCCAGGCTGGCCTGGAACTCACAGAGATCCTTCTGCCTCTGCCTCCCAAGTGCTGGGATTAAAGGTGTGTGCCACCACTGCCTGGCCAAAAGTATTTTTAAAGTAAAACAGAAAGAGGTGAAAATAATTTTAATAATCTATTTAACACGATCTATCCCCAAATTACCATTTCGGCATATATAACATTACTGAAGTTTTTAAAATACTTTTTTTCAGCCTGTTTTCAAAACACAGCATATATTTTTATATGAAGCACCTTCAGCCTGAACCTGGGCTCAATGTCACACATAGTGACCCCCGAATTGAATACAAAAGCATTCACACTTGCCAGGGCTGGGGAGTGCCAGGCTGTGTTACACACACACACGCCACTGTCATTGTCCTTTCTCCTTAGGCTCAGGACATCCTGTGGGGTACATGCTAGGAGGAACCCTGTCTCACAGATGTCACTGGATGACTCACTAGAATTGGCACGGTAACTAAGAATTAAGGAACAAAATAGGAGTTAATTCCAAGGGGAAAAATCCTAATAAAAAAAGAGCAGCAAATTAGATACACAGGCCAGGGTAAGGCCTGTGCAAATAAGTAACGGAGTATGTGCTGGCAGCTTCGCTCTGCTGAGGTTAGACATTTAAAAAGTACAGTGAACAACAGTACTAGAAAAATGGAAATGAAGGTGGGAGAGATGGCCCTTTGGGTAAAGGCACTCAGTGCCAGGGCTAACAACCTGAATTTGGTCTCCATCTCCGGAAGCCAGAGAGTGTATTTACATAGAACTAGACATACAAGGCTGGAGGTTTTCTTAACATACACAAGAAAAACATACTCTACTGTTGTAAATAAGATTTTAGGTGGGAACATGAATTGAGTACACGTGGCCCTCCGTATCCACCAAGTCAACCAACCGTATACATTGTATTGGGCATTATAAGTAGTATGGAGATGACTCCAAGAGAGTACAGGAGAATGTATGCAAATGTCACGCCATTTTATAAGACAGAATTGAGTGCCTGCATCATGGTGAGGAAGGAACCAATTCCCCACAAATACCAAGACGATTATAGTAAACTCTGGAAGAAATGCAATAACATTACCTTCCTAGAAAGGAAACCTTTCAAAAATGAAGACTGTCTCTGGACGTTAGATTCATGATGCACCCTTTGTACAGTGTTTGGGTTTAAATTGATACGTGTTGATTTTTCCTCCCTTTCCTCCTATGCCCTAGATCAACGATTCTCAACCTGTGGGTCCGACTCCTTTGGGGTCAAAAGACCTATTCACAGGGGTTGCATGTCGGATATCCTGCATATCATATATTTGCATTATTATTCTTAACAGTAGCAAAATCACAGTTATGAAGTAGCAACAAAAATCATTTTATGTTTGGGGGACACCACCACATGAGGAACTGTAGGAAAGGGTCACAGCATTAGGAAGGTTAAGAACCACTTCCATAGATGTTTTTCTTGCCTGTCATCTTCTTTCTTTACAAACAAGCAGTTTTTATCCACAGAATTCTCAGACCCCAAAAGGAAAGATTTCCAGACTCATTGCTTTTGATCTCCAAGGACAGAGTGTGACTTGGAGAGGGGAGGCTTCCAGCAGGAAACAGACTGCTTGGACCTGCATGGTGCTCCCCAGTCACACACATGCCCAGGAGCCAGCACTCAGCTCACTGGCAGCTAACAGGCACCATGGATGTGCTTGCCAGAGATGCCCCGTTAGATAGACGGATTATGAAGAATCAGCTGCAGGTGCTATCCAGCCCTGCAAAGCGGGCTCTCTTCTGCCCTGCAGTCCTCAGAGGAATCGGGTGCTGCTGAAATCAGTTCACCGCTTTGCACTCAACTTCCACTGGTTCCAAAAGGAATTCTAAGAGCCAAGCAGAAGGCAATAAAGCCAAGGGAAAGGAAAGAGCAGGGAGAGGGTGCTGAGTAGGACCACCTGGAAGGATTCGGTGATTGCCTCAAAGGCCTGGGAACAGCTTAGAGGACGGCTAAGGGCAGGGCCCTGAGAAAAAGGAGGCAGAGGCGCGGGAGATGAATCAAGCCTCTGCGCCTATGGTTCTCCAGCACACATTTAGTAAGTGCGGCCCATGTGTCAGGTACGGAGTGAGTTGCTGAGCATCCAATTCAAGACAGCCACATCCCACAGCCCGATGCGCAAGTCAAGAACATTAATAGATGTGAGTACAGGGTTTATAGTTTTGAGAAGGCTATGGGGCTACGGGATTGATGTGTAGGGCACCCAAGCTGGCCTGGGATTCAGGGTAGGCTTTCTGGAGAAGGCAGGACGGCTGGGAACCACAAAGGATGAGATGTTAACGAGGCACAGAGAAAGTGAGGCCAAAGGTGCATTCCAGGCAAGGGGCTCCCACCGGAGGAGAAATCACGGATGTTTAGGAATCGTGATTAACAAGCCAGCGCTCCTGAAAAGTTCAGGCAGGAACCTTGAAGCTAGAGAGGCAGAATCAAAAATAAAAGTTGCCAGGGTAAGAAATGCAGGTCATCTTAAGGGAAAGTGATCTTGTCAGGCCCAAGCTCAAGTCAGGAAAGCGATGCTATGAAACCTAGAGAAGCCGCGGCTACGAGTGAGGGATCTGTATGAAGGGAGAGGCAGCCGGAGCAAGAAGTAGGAAAACCAGTGATTCTAGGGAGAGCTACTGAGGGCGGAATGAGGACAGCGGCAGCAGAAGAGGGATGGACCAGAGCAGTGACCCTCAAGGGTCCACACAACAAAACACCATGCAGCAGGGAAAGGATGCACCGCCTCAACACGGATGCAGCTGGAGAGCGCGTATATGTGAGGTGCAAGAACTCAGACACAAAAGGCAACGCCTTTATTCTATTTCAATGAAACGTTCGGATCCAAAAGCAAGTAGCAAGCGACTGCCTGGGGCTGAGGTTGGACTAGGTGTCAATTAACGCCAGTAGGCATCAGGGATTTTACTAGAGTGACGGAAAGGTCTACTAGAACTGAATTTAAAACAGTAACGGTTACATGCTAAAATCGCTAAGGGCTGGTAAAGTTTTTTTTTTTTTTTTTTAAAAAAGGTAGTTAATGTACACTTTAAAACAGATAAAATGATGTTTGATATGTAACTTCTACCTCAATAAAGCCTTTTCTTCCTTCCCCCTTAAAGTTTAATTCCCAAGCTGGAAATACAGTTCAGTCGGCAGAGTGCTTGCCTAACATTCTTGAAGCCCTGAGTTTAAGTTTCAACAGGACATAAACCTGGGATGGTAGCATATTCCTCTAAACCCAGGACTAAGGAGGTGGGGGCAGTGAATCAGAAGTTCAAGGTCATCCTTGAGCTACAAATAAAGTTTTCAGGCAGCTTGGACCAAAATAAAAGTTATCCTATAAGTACTTTGAAGCTACATATCTCAAGCCAAGATCTTCTATGCAAGAAATCTTTTGTGAGGTATAGAGAGGGTGCTTCACGAGCCCTCCACATAACTCTTATCTAAGGATAAGAACCAGTGGATTAGAGAAACTGGAAGAATAAACAATTAGACAGGGAATTTAAAAGGGAAGGTGGAATCAGCAAAAGACAATCCTTAAAGAGCCCAGGAGGCCAAGACGCTGGCACTGGGCACTGAGACTGGCTGAGCCAGGCTATCAGTAAGAGGTGTTCAGAGGCAGAGGGTCCAGCAGAAACATGCAGATCCACGCTAGGACGGTCACTGGAACCAAGAGGCTCCTGGGGGCCTTGGCTTCCAGAACAGGGTAAGGGAGGGGCTGGACTATGATGAATGGGATACAGGACTCTCCACTGACCTCTCAGAACTTCCAGAAGTTGGAGAAGACACGAACGACACTCAGGGGACAGAGGGAAAATGTTTAACTAGTCAAAGAAAAGGGAGATGGATCCAGGGCACTGGGGCCCTAGGCCAGAATAGCATTCATCCTCTTCTGCAACTGGACAATGTCATTGTGAAAAGCAAGCAGGTAGACAACTGAGGACCATTCTACCTGGTGGATTTAATGGTTTAGATGGTCAAAGAAGTGTCACCTGCTGAGAGTGAACACAGGGCTTGAAGGTAGAGATCCTGGCAACATTGTTGCCCCCGCCTGTGATTCCAACACTCCCCAGAAGGCAGTAAAGTCAGTTCAAGGTCATCCCTGGCTACATAGCAAGTGGGAGACCAGCCTGGGCTACACGAGACCCTGTCTAAAAACAAAAACAAAAAACCCACAAACAGCACCAAAAGAGTAGACCATATACCTTATAACATTTGAGGAAAAAGAGATGAGCAAGGGCCAAAGAGAGGTTTATCAAGTTGGCTAAGGCCAATGGCAAGATGGCAAAAGAGAGGGGTCACGTGAGGCACCAAACCACGAGATTCTATGGTTCTCTCCAGAACACTACCCCCAAGTAGAAACACAGGTTCAGTTCTGATGGGATTTGCTAAAGCAGAGGAAGGATTAGGGCTCTGAGAGTTGGTTAAGATTTTAAAAAAGCAATTGAAATCGTCAATGCAAAAGGCTGACAGATGAGGAAAAATGACACCATGTATAAGACAAAAAGGGAGCCTGGAAGACACAAGAATCCAGACATTATCAGTTGGTGAGCAGTGTTGGGTATTTTCAGGAACAATGTATTCCTACGATGGGTAGCTAGCTGTATGAACACTCTGGTACTTGGGGCAAAACATAAGAAAGCCAGAGCCACAAACCTACTATTCAAATGCATGGATTGATTGTATTAAACTTCTATACAAGAGGGGTGTTGACCCAGTTTTAAATCCCAGAGAACACTGTGTATTCTCTATCCTACACACACATACATACACACACACACACACATACATACACACACACACACACACACACACACACACACACACAGGTTAATAAATTTTGGCTGCAACAAACCTAACTGTAGCTGATGCACTGAAGCTCATCAGCAAGCCTGACCCAGTGCTCTGCTCTTTCCAGCATGGTGCCTGAGAAACGAGGGTGTGAGCTCTGTGCTCCTGGGATCATCCACTCCGGAGCAACTCATTGAAAACCTTGGTGCCATTCAGGCAAGTACTGAAGCCCCTTCCAGCAAATTCCAGGGAATGCTACAGTGTGTCTCCAGGCAGTGTCCAGGACAAGGTATCAGGGACACAAAGCCATAAGCAGCAACAGCACACTTCACAATACGTGGATCTAGGGCTGTCCTCTGCTTATGTAGCAAAGAAGTTTCTCAAATTCCAGTGGTTCATTTTTTGTGGGGCAGTGCATTCCAATCTCATACCTGGCAACTGACGTCCCACGTCTAACCATAAAAGCATGTTTAAGTGCCTGCTTGATACCTAACAGTTATAAGACAAAATACACACATCCTTTATTCATTTGTTCCTTTCACAAACTATTTCCAATATAGTATGCCAAGTGACTCCTTTTCCACCATCTAACAGCATCCTGTGATGCCCACTCATCACACTACTTAGGATAAGATGTGTGATAACTGTCTGTCTCTTCTGCTGGACAGTAAGGCTGAAGGTCAGAGACCTCTGGCTCTCTTCTCCACTGACTTCCCACTTCCTACTATGTGGCCCTTAGTTATTACTCCAGAAGTAACTGGGGAATAAATTCCCATTTGGAACTTTCAGGATCTCATGCCCCTGGAAGGAAATCCAGGAGGCCCATCACCGAGGCCTCCATCCACCAAGGGATGGCCTGAGGGCCAGGTGCCGGACTGAGGTTGCAGCAGCACCTAGGGATTATGTAGAAGCAGGAGGAGGAGGGACAGAAGATGCTCAGGGGCATCTAAGGAAAGGGGTGGGGTTGGTGGTCTGATGGGATGGGTACCGTTCTTCACCACTGAACACATCTCAGACCTGAGCCTGCCCCTCTCCGCTTTGCTGACAGTCCTGGGATGAGCCTACCCTACTGCCAAGGTGTTTCCCTCCTGCTTTCTGGGGAATAGACTGTCACGGCTTCTCCTCTCTTCATCTACTCCTAAGACAAGCCCCGCCACCTCCCCCAGAACCAGAGACGAGGATGGAGACAGGGGCATTTAAAACCCTTTACAAACAGACCAGAATGCACTGGAGACTAAAATGGTACAGGTTGCCTAGCTGCCACCTTTCTCAGGATGGGGCAGTGGGGTGATTCTCTCCACCTGTTTCCAAACCCCGCCCAGCCATAGTTTCTCCTAGATTCTGTGGGTCTGACCCTTCACAGGGAACGGCCCCCTCCAATGAGCCACAGCATCTTCCATTTTCAGTTATGCACTGAGAAAAGAGAACCTTACACAAAGACGATGGGGTAGAGGCACGGTGTGTACCCAGAACTGAAATTCAACTCAGTGATTTCAATTCCGCTCATGGATGGGGTACTTACTGCATCTGGCACCAAGCCAGACAGTTGGCTTACTGTGATGGGTAAGACTAAGATCCTGTCCTTGAACTGCTGGAGGGCTAAGAAAGAGTACATTAAGAATTCTACACTTTATAGCCGGTCTCTGAGAGAGACTCATAATATATGAGGTACTGAAACACCACAGGACACAAGATACTGTCCAGTCTTCAACAAGCTTACATACATACCAGGAGACTGATAAAAATGTACGAAATTTCAGATTATATAAGGGCACTAAGCAAACAGAATGTTGTACCAAGAAGCAACAGAGAAACAGGTAGGCCTACTTGATATAGTATCTTTGCAAATGCCCCTGCTCCTTATAGGATGTTCATTCTGAGTCTTTGAACCAATTTACGTGCCTTCCCACAGCATAAGAGAAACCCAGGAGTATATTCCAGGACCAAATACAGCAATGTAAGGGACCTAGGCTGGGAGGGAACATGGCTCATAGGGACGGAATCCTTTCCAGGATTTAAAGAGGGAAGACGTGAGTCTATGTGGATGTTCAGAGATTCCTGAGGCTGCCAAGGAAAGCAGAAGGCAGGGCTGTGGTCATCACCGAGGCAACGGAAGTGGAGTGGGTGGGTCTGCAGATTTGGGAAGGCAGATACAAATTTTGGCAGGAAGGGAAATTCAGAATTCCTATCATGCTAACACTATCATCCTCTATCCCAAGGGAAGTCACGGGCAGGGCCAGGCATGAAGAAGCAGCCCTGGAGCTGAGCTGTCAGAGCTTCAGGAGCCTATCAGGCAATGAGGGAAAGGATACTTGACTCCCTAGCAAGGTTCTGGCTGAATGGGACTTCATTCTCAAAGGGCAAAGGAAAGGGACGATACCCAGGCAGCCTCATTGCTAACACAAGGGCTTACCAAATTTCCTTCTCCTTCACCCCAAGCACCAGCACGTAAGAGTCTAGACATGATGTAACCGAAGCCCTGGATGTGGTGAAAGATAGACTAGATATCTGGGAAAGACTGATGGGATTGGCTGCAAATGCACAGGAAATGTGGAGTGCTGGCCACCATAGGAAAAAGAAAGGTCGACAGGACTGGAAAAGTAGCAGCTACACTGCACAGTGAAGTATGCCTATGGCACAGGGGTGTACACACACACACACACACACACACACACACACACACACACACACACACAACCCCTCGCTGGGATTCTAATCTCCAGCCGTCAGGAACACTTCAGACCCAACCCCTACGTATACTCCAATAGTAGTGGATGCTCTGTCTCCAAAGTCACCAACCACCCAACCTGCAAAAGTCTCCATCATCCCCAAAGAACGCAGTCCTGGAGGCCCCTCCTTGACCCCCAGTGCCAGCAACACTAGACAAGCTCCCCTTAAACCTCCACGTCTTCCAGGCAGTGTAACAATAAGGTTGTACAACTGTACAATCTCACTAAATCTACACAATAGCTTAAAAGCTGTACAACCGGTTTAATCTCATTAAATCTGCATCATAGCTTAAAATGTTATAAAGTATCTGCAGGGTTTTTAAAGAGTGGTTTCATATAAGATTCTAAAAGCATGGCTCCTTCAGAAAACACTGGACTTTTAACACTACACACATTTTCATGTTTTATTCAAGTACTTTTATGCTTTCACTGTTTCTAGCTGATAAGTATTTTGACATAATGATTTTTTTTTTTTTTTTTTTTTTTGTCTCACATAGCTAGCCCACTGGATTTTTCTTCCACTAAATCCAGTTTCTCATCTCCAGTCTCCTTGTTAAGTCCCCAAGTAACATTAGCTATTTAAAACCTGAGACTCCAGAGTTAGCTAGCAGGAAACAAAACTCCTCGTTAGCTTCAGGTAGAAAAACCTATAACCAGAACCACAGGTTTCCCTGGGGAGGAGCTGCACTACTGCCCCAGCCCCAGGCTGCTGAGGCCAGCCCTGCAGTAAAGACCAGGAGCTGCACTACTGCCCCAGCCCCAGGCTGCTGAGGGCAGCCCTGCAGTAAAGACCAGGTCACCTCGGCCAGCAGGACTGCTGGTCATCCTAATTGCAACTGACCAGCCCCTACACGGGGTCATACTACTCCAGGCAGAAAGCTGGTCTTTGTCCCTTGTCTCATGGTACATCGTGTACCCTTGGTTCACCTCTGACAATCAATGCTGGCCCTGAAGGAGCAGCTGCCTGCTGCACGCCAGTCAGCTGCACAGGAAGCCCCACATGCACACAACACATCCTGCTCCACAATGACTCCCGACTTCCCCCTTGCATTCCACTGTCTCTGGCCCCGTTGAGTCCTGTACTGTCCCTTAGACTGTGATGTTTTAACACCCTCCTCTAACTCATCCTTGCACTCTCCCCAGGTATCCTGAGAGCAGTGGTTCTCAATCTGTGGGCCTCCACCCCTCAGGAAGTTGAACAACCCTTTCACAGGGGTCTCCTATCAAATAATCAATAATATAATCCCTAACAGTAGCAAATTATAGTTATGAGAAGCAACAGAAAATAATTTTATGGTTAGGGTCACAACACAGGGAACTGTATTAGAGGGCTGCAGCACTGGCTTAAGAGGTTCCCCCACAAGCCACAGAAAGAAGTCCTAGCTCTATAAAGTGGCAGTCAGGCACCCCTACATTCCGGCTCCTTTTCCCTTATTCCTACCATCTCCACTGGTCTTTCCTCAGTATCACTCCATTGCACTCTTCAAGGCCATGCCGCTCCATCTATCTGGGAGGCCTATTAAGCTGCAAACATCCTTCACCAGTTCTAAGCAGCAGCTGGAAACTGTTCCCAGTCTCTAGATCAGTGCTATCCACTGCCACAGCTTCTAGCCACATAAGGCTATTTGAGTACATGAATGATGGCGATGGCCTGTCCAAATATGTTTGTATGTGCATGTGAGTATATGTGTGTGTGTTTGTATAGTGTTCACAGGATTTGAAGGACTTAGTAATACCCCCCAAAGTACCTTAATTTTCTATACTACTTTCACATTAAAATGATACAGATATTAAGTAAAAATGTGTTAGCTGGATACAATGGAATAAAAATGTATTAACTATACCATTTTAGACAGTTGGCTTACCTGCTAGAAAAATTAAAACTAACATGACGACTTACATTGAATTCCCAGAGTATAGGGCTACTCTATATTGCTATGAGTCTTCACTTATGTTTTCATTTCTTTAGTCAGCAAACACAATCCCTGACTTGAAGCTCTGTCCAGTGTGGAGAATAGGGGTGGGGGCTTCATTCCAACTATGGCTTGCAAACATATAGCAGGTATAAATAACCGTTTAATGTTGACTACTCAAGACAAATGCTCACCACTAACACCATCCTCTGTGCTCCTTCCTCCCCCTCAGGTCCTCCCTAAGATGACATCACATGTGGTAAATGAGATTGATAACATACTGCGCAACAAGCCCTACAGCAAAAAGGACTATAGATCATAAGGCAATGCATGAGCCCCAGAATCTGCATGGGTAAAATCATGGTGGGTAGGCAGTGCAGAACGACCTTACTAGACACTCTTTCAATCACTTAGCAGCTTGCTGCTCAACCTCTAGTGTCCCTGGATTCTCTGAGGTTTCTGCTGTTGCTACCACTGTGCACCCTGAATTCTGAACACGTGAAAATTCACAACCCAGAAAAATCCATTCTATTTTCTTATCTTGGACTGGTCCCTGTCCTTGCACTGCTCTGTGCACCTCATGCTTCTGCAATGGAGAGAATATCGGGATAAGGGCATCCGTTCTCTTCAGACATCCATAACTTAAAGAAGGCTGGACATAGATATTTTTGTTTCCAAAGAGCAAAACTCACAGGACAGAAACTGTGTGAGCTGCAGAGGAAGCAGGATATCCTCGCTCTTATAGTCTTGCTTGGGAGAACAAACAGAACTCATTTACTTATTTTTCTCATATTTCATATTCACATTAGCAAGTTTTAAGTTACGTATCTACCATTCAACACTAAAATTTCTAGGCATTTGCTTTAACTATCTTTGAAGTTATTTGTTGTGCTTGGCCCTGTACAATTTATCTGGGGTACCTGTTAGGATTCTAACATATCTATTTGCATATAGAGGCATATATTCATAAATGAATACCCCAATCTTACTAGATACATAATGGCTAATTTATAAAAGGGTTACAATGCTATGGAAACAGCTTTAAATAAAATGTGTTCATTTTTTACAATTTATCAACGCCTGCATATACTTTCAATTGCTTGTAGGCACAATTTCTGCAAGTTTAAATATCTGAGCTTTAAAAATACACACATGCTCAGTTTTTTAATTAAACCTATAAATACCCAGAAAGGCAAGTGTTCGGTTTACCAGTGGGACATTATAATATAATGCTTGGTATTTTCTGAGGAGTCATTAACATGAAAACAAAGCATAGGCAATGGGAAGAAAAAAAAAAAAGTCATTCCTCAGCATATGCTGGATGAATTCACTTGCCCAAAAAGCAAAATATTCAAAAAGCTCCTGATTCTAATTGTATCACACACTACACTGTATGCATGAGAGCTCTTTGCATGGAATAAAGGGGCTTAGCTTTGTGCTCAGAATCTGAGATATACCCAACCCTGCCTCTACTGCTTCACCTCACTGTATCCCACTTGTGAAAAACTGTAAGACTATACTGTGTGGATATCTGCAAATAAGGAGAAAACAGGGTGTGTTTCTTTCTTTTCTGTAAAGGTGGTGTCATTTTCTAACTCTTTTGTCCATCTGTAGATGGACAAAACTACTTTTATCTAGTCAGCAAGCCACACTTTAAGATTTACACAAGAAATATGTGAACTTAAAGTAATTTTCAGATATGTATCACATGGTTAAGTTCTAAATCTTAAACAGTGAAAGATACCAACAAACACATGATGGTTACTACCTAGGGTCTACTAGGCAGTTTGGAAGTTCTGCCCATGAGGACCTGACTGATGATGGAGATTACTTAACTTTCCAGCTATTCATTGTAAATCTAATCCACTCAACTACTGTATGTGTGAGTGAGTGAAGTGCTGTCTAAAGGAAAACCAACTCCTTTGCTTAGAGTAATAAAGGCATCTGTGCAATTCCATAATAGATCTTCTGGGTCTTTCATTATAAAGCTTAAGACACACACATTCTCTTGTATATAAAATACAAAATGTCTCACGAAATAAACAGTAACCACCTAAATAAATCACATCTGTGGCTACACTGCGCTGAATGCCTAACAGAAGTCACAGGGACCAAAACAGGCTGAAGCAAGGAGGGGCGGTACACACCTTCTCCCAGTCCTGGGGCGGGAGAGGAAGAAGGATCGAGTTCAGCTTAAGATCTCAGCCACCCCATTCCCACAGAGAGAGGGAGAGGGAGAAGGAGAGGGAGAGGGAGAGGGAGAGGGAGACTGAGCTTTGCATTGCACTTAAGAAACTAAGGCGGGAGGATCTTAAGTTTCTGGCCAGCTTGGACTGCACTTAAAAAACAACTCCAAAAATTTTTGCAGACTTTTCTTTCCTTTTCAATGCATGTGTGCATTTCCATGTGCATACACAATCAGAAATGCACCCGTGTGCACATGCGCATACACACAGACAAAATTAAAAAAAAAAAAAAAAAAAAAAAAACAAAGACCCCACCAAACTCCTATGAACTACCCTGTTTGGAACTCTAAAAAAGACTAGAAATAAACTTGGACTGCCCCTAAGATATGCTGGTATTCTCCATACATGCACATGTGTACATACAAATCCTTCCTTAGTGTCCCCGGGAACTCCATACATGCACATGTGTACATACAAATCCTTCCTTAGTGTCCCCGGGAGCTGCAATGCCTGGTAGGCAAAGAAGCCACGTGAGCAGGAGGGCATAGTAGGTTCCTTTAACTGTGTCATGCCTGTCACTACCTCACAGACAAGTGGGCAGTAACTTCAACAGTGCATTTACATGTGTAGGAAAAACGGTTAATATAAAACATGTAATAAAGATACTCACATGGTTCACATAAAGAATTGCAGAAAAAAAACACATTTTTAAAAACAAAGTTTAATCATACTTGTTAAAAACAAGACTTTTTGTAAGAATGTTGAGTATAAATTCAACTTCCATTATTTCAATTAACTTCAAATCCTGTTTCAAATTATCTTTCCCAAGTTAAAATAATATACCAAACAGGGCAAGGTGTAAATTTAAACACAAGACTATTATTACGTTATGAATAAGTAAATCAAGGAATAAAAATGCTTAACACTAAGATTCTACCTATCTCAGAAAAAGAAAGCAAGCACTCTGAGTGTCCTGTTTTACTGTTGTTACATATGGGGTCCTTTCAAGATAAAAACTCTGCCAGGATTTTACTGTCTATGTATGTCTTATTGAGCACTTCATAATTCTATTTGCCACATTCAGTATGGAGAAGAGATTAGGGGACAGGGTCCATATTTCTAAGTGTAAAGGACTGATACATTAAATCCTTAAAGGGAGCTGCTGATCTGGCTACATGACTTCAAACACAGAAATTTATCTAGTAGTGGAGAGTTAGAGGACATTTTGAGAGTTAAAAACAGACAGCTGTAGGAAACATTCAAGACACAAAAACACTACACAATTACTCTTCCAGCAAATTTTTGGTTACTAATTCAAGAGAATTAAAAATTTGAGGCTGGCACCTCTATTTCACCATTCCTGAGCTGCTAACAATACTGTCAAATAATGGTGGTGACTTTCTCCCCATCTACACAGGCACTGCCACCTAGTGGCCAGTTTGCAACAGCCTCTTAGAAGGTGCTTGGCCCAGCTCCAGTAACAATTTGACGGTATATCCAATTATTTTATTAGATAAATGCACTGGTACACAATCTGTTACCAGCCAAATACTGATTAAAACAGAAGAACAAAACACCCTACCTCATGTGTGTTACCTAAATGTACTTTGCATCAACTCTCCTCTCATTTTCCTGCTCATTCCACATTACCTGGTAATGGCACTCAGGTAACAATGCACCACAGAAGAGAACTGAACACTGCCAGGAGCATGATACAATGATTTTCAACACAATGAGAAAGAAGTCAGGGGGCCGTAAAGGCACTCCCCCTATCTTCCCTAAGTTCTTAATGCAGACCACTGAAACCTCATCTACCAGCACACAAACAGCTCCATTCGTGGTGAACACATCTTTCAGCTCAGAAACAGTACCACGCGTTCCTCTTAAGTTTACAAGCAGAAACTAAGCACTAGGAATGTTTCCCTCAGAGGTGCAGCTCTAGAAGTTCCCGGGTGTGGTGCACAGCGAAGAGGAAGAGGAAGTGAGCGATCCTAAGTGTGAAGTCATCTAAATCTAGACGTTATGGCTCACACACACACAATCTGCCCACATGGGGGTGGGTGGGGCATGACAGGAGGCTGCTCTTCGCTAACCCCCAAGACAAATGTGATCAGCATTTGTTCACAAATGACAAGAACCCTGGGCAAAAGGGGACAAATTTATTCAAGCCCTCATAGAAAAATGCTGACAACCCTTTCAAACCACTGTAAATCCCTTGGAGAGTTCACTGAATTCCAGGGCTAAGTTCACAAAACATTCTTCTGGTCTCTCATGTGTCAATAATCAGGAAAGAAGTGTTTTCTCACTTAATATTCTGCCTGTGGTGCTGAGAGCCTGGTCACAGAAAACAATGATTCCAGTGACTTCACACATCAAACCAATATGGCAGGGTCAAGCTGACCTCCCTGGCCGCCCAAGGCCAAAGCCATACAGCCGAACAGCGTGTGCTTTAGTTTCACAGGCCAACACTCATAGGCTGGGGACTATTTTTAGGTTACTACCTTGGCTGCCTTTCTTTAAGAAAAAAAAAAAAAAAAAAAAAAAAAAACTTGCAAGTTTCTCTCCCTCAAAGTAAAGAGGCCATGTTTTTGAGTTATTATAAATTACAAACTCAGAGACTTCTGTTTAATCCCTTGGGAAGAGGATTCACTGAGATTTACAGTCAAAAGTTGTAATATTGTGCTTGGAACACAGAGAACCAGTTATTAACTTCTTCCTCCTATTATAAATAATAACAGCTCAGTCCAGGTTACCATGACCTCTGACAGATGTAGGAAACAAGTTATTTTCTCCTCTTGTGATTAGAGCACATTGCAAGACTTCTTGCCTTTTAATAAATGTCCTGGTACTCTGAGTTTCCCTTTCAATTCAATTTAATCTCAACAATCTGTCAAAAGAGCCAATAAACAAACACTAAATTACATTCTATTGCATTTTTAAACCCTCCAACTCCAGACTATAAAAACATCATGTGTGTCTCCCAACCTGGCCACCCTGATACTTTTCCATATAGCACAGGCCACACATAGATACAAAGGCAGGGGGCCGAGAACACAGTCTACTTGGAGCCAGTAGAGAGCAGGGCGATGAGTCCAGAGGAAGCACTGATGGACAAAATGTAGTTCCTGAAAGAATATGTTAAGGAAAAAGTGAGACCCCAAAATTAGTTTTTCAACAATCAAAGAGCTTTTCCTTATTGACACAAGTATGTGCATGTAGTTTCACTGTCTGGAAATGAAATTTACAACATGGAAGGCTATAAAACATGACAAAATACCCACAAGCAATGTGTTTCAATATTAAAAAAGACATCTGAGTCAAACCTAGAAGAAATAACAATCACAAAAAACACATCTTAGTTCCACTTAAACCTTCACAAAAAGAGCTAGTCTGAGAACATCAGACACAAAACAGTAAAGGGGAAAATTCTCATGTCAGAATCCTGCTACAGTTGGCCTATAAGGCAAGGAGGTTCGGGAAGTTCATGGCTATTTACAACCTCTTTGAGCAAGCCATTCTGGAGCCATTCTGGCAAGGCCTACCAGTATTCCCAAAAGACGTGAGTTGGAACGTGTCTGATGTTTTATTACACCATAACCTCTGATTGTTAAAAGTCTGGCTGCATTTTCCTGGGTAACACCTTTAATAAAAAAAAATCCTTTAATAAAAGACAAATGACTGTTGGCCAAAGCTCACTTTAAAAGCATCTTGAACACTATGAATATATAAAATGTACCCACCATTTGCCACTACCCTGGCCATCCACCTAACCCCAAAGCCAGCAGATGTGCATAATAGAACTAGTGAAGACAGTACATTGACTGATTTTGACTCCTTTTAGACAGGTAAGTGGACGAAGTCATACATACAATATAAGACTGCTTTATAACACTTGCCACTTACCATACAACTAACGTATAGACTTAAAAAACACTAAATCAAGCCAGAAACTTTTAAGTTCTAAATCCATAGACACCTGCCTAAAGTTAGTACTATTTAACTGACTCTGAGAAGTTTTTGTTTCCACTAACATACCAGATGGCTTAAAAACAAAACAAACTACTGTTTATAGCTTCTGAAAACTTTTAAAAGATACACCGTGGGGTTGAAGTTCTTCAATATAAAGAAGGAAGCAACAATGACCAAAACCAGGAACAGAGTGTTGTTATAGAAGATGGAAAATGTTGTGGCTTCATAATCGGCAACTTCATTCTTCTTCCACAAGATTCTATGGATACAAAAACAGGTCAAACAAGTTTATAAACATGACCAAAAACTTTAAATACCAAATGGTTCTCATTTATTACAAGACAAACTTTTCCTTGTGTTCAAGGCTAAGATGCATTTGCAGTATTAAATTTAGAGCACATTATCTCCTTTCTTCCACTGAATTCTGTTTTCCTTGTGGATGCTAAATAACAGTTGCTAGGTGTGTTACCATTCCCCCAAACAGCCAAGGCTGCAGTAGACGGGAGTCAATGACATTAATTGCAAATGGCATGATTTTATAAGCACCTAAAATAGGTGTCTTTGCTTAAGAGTCCCAGGAAAGGAAGTACCCCGGTCTGAGGCCTGTGAACCAGTCACACACGTCCCAGGATCGCTATGGATGTGCCCTAACCCATTTACAGATGATGTCGTATCCTTGGTTAGGTCTGCACTCAAAACTTAGTCTCAGTGGTTGGTATGGCTCGGGCTTTCTTTGGCTTTAGTTCTCTAGCTGCACCCTAGCCTAAGGTTTTCTAATCTATGGGCTTCAGCCTTTAGCTTCACAACTTAAAGAGATACTGCCAAGAACAAAGCTAGTCACGATCTTACCAGGTCTATCTTCAGCTGTCTTTACTAAATTCGAAGAAGGGATTTACATGATTTTTAGGACGATGTTTTTAACTTCTATAAAATTCTTACTTTTAAATCTGTTTCAATTGCTCCCATATTTATCTGCCTTTTATCCCTCCAAATTGGCCAAGATGATGTTTCAGAATGTTTTTGATTAAAGCAGATTTTATTCCACTTGGCTAATTAACTTTGCAAAGTCATTTTTTTTTAAAGAGTAGACTGTGATCCACTGGTGGGGTATGAAATGAAGTAAGTTGTTCAACTGCCCAAGAAAATTAACCGAGTGGGTTGAGACTTGCTTTTTTTCTTTAATGTAATAGAAAAAAAATTGAGAATCCATCACACACAGCATGGCAATTACTGTTTTCTGGAATATTTGTATGTATGTACAAATTATTATACTTGGTTAAAAGGTGAAATGCTGCTTCACTGTGGAGCCATCATCAGAAAGATTAAAAACTGAAACTCTAGATGCTTTGTCCTCCCTGGATGAAACCGTGCCCTCTTACCCACCACCACAGGGACTACTAACCAACATTTCTACTTACATGTGCTCTAGTCCAATTCAAGAAGCTTGGCTGTAAGAGCTAAAATGAGGGTATCATCACTCATCTTCACCATGAGAAACCTATAGTCTCTAATAATGTTTATGCTCTATTTCCTTGATTTTTACAAACACTACAGCTTAATAAACTTACTCTACTTTGTGAAACAGGAAGAACATTACATTCAAGTATAGCCAACAATTAAAAACATTCTGATTTCAAAGAAGAGTAAATGTAAATCTAAACTGGAGGAAATATTTTACCACTCTTACACTGCTCCAAGGAAATCAAGCACAGTAAGGCACACAGGCCCAATGCACTGAATGCTAAAAAATACTCAGAATCAACACAGCTATTTTTAACTCTGGCATAAGACCCAGTGAGCTATGGCATGCTTTTACTCTGCTGATTAAATCATCCCAGTGACATCTGAGTACGTCTCCCTAACTCTCTTCCTGCCATGACCTGAAACAGAATCACCTCCAAAACAACTGAGATCCAAGTCTGACCATCCAATCCATGATGCTACCCTAGCTCCCACGTTACACCAGGGTATTCGAGTCAGGACCATCCAAATGTTTTCAAAACACTTCCAGTCCACCCACATACTGGTTATTTTGAAATAATTTAAAAAACCCAAATGTATCATTACCAATGGTTCTACCAAGGCTTCACTGGTAGAATCATTCTTCAGGGACAGCTTACTAAACAAAAGCAACAAGGAAAGACCAAACAGCAACTGTTATATGCAGATAATACAGAGAAAGAGCTTCAGGAAATTGGGAAGTAACAGTCACAACTCCAACACCTGCTCAATCTCTAACTGGCCTCTGCTTATTTCCATCCAGGGCTAGGGGCTTGACAGATAAACACCTAAAAGCTATAAATGGAGGCTAGAGAGAAACACAAAATGTTGCACCTTTTCTTACACCAAATCTCTTGCAAGCAGCTTATCCTCTAACAGCAACTTACCGAATCTTAATGAGTCTCTGATCCAGATCAACTGAGTCTCGACCTGGGTAACAGCATTTCTGTGACAGAAATACTAACAGTACTAATTTCTACTGGTGACAAGAACAATCTCATAATCTGCACTTTACACATCCAGCTGACACAACTCTGAATAGCTAAGTCAACACATGGCAAAGAGTTTCACTCTCAGTTCCCATTCTGACTCATTGCTAATGACTACCTGAACTAGGCACTGAGAAAGATTCTGAGATGTCCCAGGATCAAAAACCAACACACATAGCAGCCCAGGCAAGTCTGCAGTTGCAAGTGAAACCTGTTTGCCATTTCCAATATGACCACCTCCAAAACCTTTACAACTGTGTCAATTACTCTGAAATTTGGGTAACTATGACATGTACCCCAGTTTAGCAAATACTGTCCTATACAATTCAACAACAGGGTTTTTATGGTTACTGATTCTCTAACTTTTATTTCTACTCAAAATTATGCAACCAAAGAGCTCTGCAGGCAAACCTCCTGACAGCTCCCTACAAAGGGCCTTCACTACCATGATTTTAATTTCATATCCTCAGTTTTATCAAGTATCCACAAAAAATAATCATTTTCTTCAGGTTTGGTGTCTTCCCAAACCACTGCAGAAGCTCTGTTCATTAAGTTACTTGGTGTTCTTTAAATCAGGATCCACTTGATAAAGTCCTTCATGGGCTAGTGCCAGCAAGACTTTCCTCAGGGCTTGCATGTCATGCCACTTCCATCAGTGTGAAAAGAGCATGAACTCACACACTTCCTGAACACTTGGGAACTCAAAAGTAAGCACAATGCTCAAATGCTGGACCAAATTCCAAAGTCATCATTTTAACACCTTTTCTTCCCCTTAAATAGTTTTTGATCTTATAAAATTATATTACTCTGAAAGGCCCACACCAAGTCTTTCTGGGGGAAAGTGCAGTCAAGTTTTGTCCCACAAAGCACCTTGCTAAAGCTTAAGATCCATGAAAACAACCATGCTAAGCAACAACGACTTTCTGGTGACTCTTATGCACCAGTTTACTTGACCACTTTGGGGCTTAGGCACTTCACACTGATGGGCTGCTTAAGAAGTCGTCTAAGCGCAGCTGGCCAGGAGGGAAAAAAAAAAATGGGGTTAACAAACATACCACCACAAACTCAGGCAACAGAGGACAGAGGCAGTCCTTTCTTTCCCCAGTCACTGCCTTCAGTGTCCATACATGCCATGGACAGCCCTGGGGAATTTGGGGTCACAACTACTAAAAATGTTAATATAATACCCTGTAACACTACAGACTTGGAAGGGTTAACTGACATACAAGAGCACAGAAGGAAGCTCTGTTGCTTCCTAAATTCCGGTGCAACAGTTACTGGTTAAGCTCCCAAGTCAGCTAGCCTCTATTACCAGGGATCTATGTATCAACAGCCAAGTTACTCTAAGCTTTCTGGACCTTACTTTCCTTGGGTATAAAACGGAGTCTGTTACTTGTATGTACGTGTTTTCAGAGCTGACCATTTGGTAGTGGATAACCAGGTGGTGTGCTCTTCCCTAGAGGAGACTAATTCTCCCCCTCTCAGCATTCTTAACTGCTAGTAGTTCTTTGTGCAGGGCTGAAACCTCATGAGCTTTCCCTTTCCCCATCCTCCTCTATCAGTGTCTTCCTCTTCCTTGTTCAGGTCACATTTAGGCATCTATGCTGATGACGTTTCATGGCTGTAGCTTCTCTGACATTTTTAGTAGACCAGAATCTCAAAGCAAATTTCCTGTTCCTCTGGTTCTTACACTCTTTCTCTGCCCTCTTCAGGAGTGACTCCCGAGGTGTAAATGCAGGAAGGGTGTTGCAGATGTACACCTAACTCTTTAGAACACATCAGCTGTACAGAGCTCAGAGAAAAGGCTCCAGCAGTAACAAAACTCAAAAGCAATCAGCTATTCCTACCACCGTTTCTACTACTTATACAATTCCAACGTCTATCATCTTTAATGAGAAGTCTAACACTTTAAACAAGGAGCCTAGCGGGTGGAGAGACAGATGAAAGAGTGCTTGAGAGCAAGCATGATGACCACAGTCAGACCCCAGCAGCCATGTAGAAGTTGGGCATGGTCCTCGCATCCTGGAACCCCAGCTCCAAGGAGACAAGAGGTTCACTAGGGCTTGTGAACCCTTGTGGGTTGTTCCTGGTTCAGCAAGAGAAAGAACACAGTGGAGAGTGATGGAGGAATACCTAACACCATCTTCTGGCCTCTAATGCACACACATATGTATGTACACACACACACACACACACACACACACACACACACACACACACACACACTCTGGCCTCTAATGCACACACATACGTATGTGTATACACACACATACACACACACACACACACACACACACACACACACACACACACACACACACACACACACACACACAGAGTCTAACCTTTCATCTTTCTCCTTCCGAGACATCTTTCTATTATCAGCTTCAGAAAGTTTTCTGGTCACTTCTTTGGAAACAGCATCCTCCCTCTTCTGTGCTACTCTGAAAGAAAACACAAAAGAAAAAGGTTTCCACATGCTCTAGAGATGAAAATCAGTCTTGCAAAACACTCTGTATTCATGTTTTATATTGGCAACTAAATGACACTTTACATTTCAAGAAAGTCAACTGGACACAAAGTTCCAAATTTATTACATTGCACAAGCCTAAGAGAAGTCCAAGAAACTCTCAAGATACGGTTTCTTAGTTATGGGATTTGATTTCTGCTTGTATTTAATATGGGTATAAAAGCCAAATGAAATGCTACTAGCACAACTCTCTAGGAATCATTGTGATTACATTTTATTTCCTAAAGTTCACAGGGGATATTTTATTACTGATGTGATCCAATTCCAAGCAAACTACAGAACTGACATCTTGATTTAACACATGAAGGAAAATAACTATAGTATCTGAAAGCTATGCTTATAACTTCATTCCAAAGGACAATTTTATTTAAAAGAAGTAATAGCGTATGGTCAGAAACTGACCATCACACTTTTAAATTAGCCACTGCTTTGAGTTAACACTGAGTCAGACAGAAGAGTTTGAGCAAAAATCAGATCAGAATCTCCAGATCTTAGTTGGGGGGATGTGAGGGTTGCTACAGGGGGACATGACAGCAAATGCCTGTAATCCCAGTGCTTGGGAAGTGGAAGCACAAGGTTCAGGAGTTCAAGGCCAGCCTCAGCTACATGGTATCTTGTCTCAAAAAAGTATACAGATCAAGCTGGGCAGTGGTGGTGCACGCCTTTAATCCCAGCACTTGGAAGGCGGAGGCAGGCAGATCTCAGTGAGTTTGAGGCCAGCCTGGTCTACAAAGGACCAGGCACCAAAACAACACAGAGAAACCCTGTCTTGGAAAACAAAACAAAACCAAAAAAAGGATACAGATTAAAACAATAACAAAAATCTACAGATGAATTTTATCAGGTAGGGTTATTAGTAAAGTGGTATATTTAAATAATAAAATATAAAGAGCCACCCATAGACTAAGACACTTGTATTCAACATAGTGCATTTTTCACAGAATGAGAGCAACAGTTAGCCCTACAGAAGAGAAAGTAATTACAACATACAAACTCCACAGAGTACCTAGCAGCCCAACAGTGCTCCCACTATCAAAGTATTCAACATGGCATCTCAACAGAATAGATCAGAGACAGAAGCCTGTTCACTGTGTTCATTATCACACTATATTAGTTCTGGTCAGTAGACCAAGGAAAACTGGAGAAATTGGGATGAACTCTAAGAGAACAGCCAAGATCATTCACTGGACATGAGAGCCTCTAGAATCTAGAGTCTAGATGCAAGGTGAGCACAGACTATAGCTGACTTTCCCATGCCTCCATCTCTAGCTTTCACTCAAGAGCAAAGTTAGAACTAACACTGATAAAAAGTAAACTTCAACTAATATGTTTTTAAAGGGTCATGGTTACTTTCTAACTTTATAATTCCAAATTGGTAACCCAAGGGAGATAAAGCTAAGAAAAATAGATGAGTTAAGGGGTCAGATGCTTAGAACCCTCCAGGGTACATTTTTATTCCAAAGATCCAAGCTCATATGACTTTATTATATAAAAATCACCCCTTTGGGTGTTTCTTTCACTTGAGAAGCTGGGCTCTTGAGGGAGAGACTCCTTTCTCAGCCTCTCTAGTGAACAAAGAACTATTTCCAGAACTTAACTTCAGGCCCTTTTTCCCTATAGAAAGCCTCCAAAGAGATGGGAATGGACAAAAGATCCATAGCTGAACATCAAAACACACAGACACATTCTCTTAGGTGTCAAGACTCAAAAACATAAGTCTTCAAAAGAATTACCTGTAAGCTCCTCTATGGACTATATGCAGGACAAATCTACCTGAAAGACCCCAACCAGATAACCAACTTCTCTTCTAGGTCTAGTAGTCTATTATTTACCAACTAGAGACTCAACCACCACCAGGTTCACTCAATAAAGAGGTCCTCTCCAGTATCAGATGTCTTAAGTCTGCTGGAGAATAAATCTCAGTCAGTTTCTAACAAGACAAGCCACTCCAGGGGCCCAGCACACTATCAACTGAGATAGCTCATTGGAACTATTTTTTGTTTTCAACAGTACATCAGAACCTTTCAGGGGGCAAAAAAAGAGCATCTATTTAATTTCCTAAAATAAATGTCTAAATTTCTTTACAAACACTATTTAAATCATGACACTTTTTTTTTTTTCTTGGTTTTTCGAGACAGGGTTTCTCTGCGTAGCTTTGCACCTTTCCTGGAGCTCACTTGGTAGCCCAGGCTGGCCTCGAGCTCACAGAGATCCACCTAGCTCTGCCTCCTGAGTGCTGGGATTAAAGGCGTGCGCCACCACCGCCCGGCCTCTCTGTGTAGTTTTGGTGCCTGTCCTGGATCTCGCTCTGTAGACCAGGCTAGCCTCGAACTCAGAGATCAGCCTGGCTCTTCCTCCCAAGCACTGGGATTAAAGGCATGCGCCACCACCGCCCAGCTGACACCTTTCTAAAAAAATAATTCCTAAAGGTTTTCAGGCCACCCTTGAACAAAACATATACCACTTGTTGGATGATATGTTTAACAATATGTCACATGTGATCCTATTTCACCTCCCCTGCTTCTTTGTTACTGTTAAAATCCTTATCTTACCCCTCTGGAGTCAAAAATATACAGGAAAAACATACAGCCCAAGACAGCACACTTAGAGTAGCAGAGCAGACACTGGACTCCAGACTTGGTGGCTCTGGAGCTATCTCCTGTCACCACAGGCTACAGGCACTCACGCTCTCACTGCGTCTGTAAGCCTCATGCAGCGTGGAAACCTACAGCTGCTTTACTGTAGGACTACTGTGGGGAGGGGCAGGTAGAGGCCAGAGGACAGCTCTTGGGACTTGGTTCTCTCTTCCCACTGCGGGTTCTGGGAAACAAATTCGGGTCATTGGCTTGCATGGTAAGTTCTTCTACCCACTGAGTCATCTCAGCAGCCCTAAATCTATAGTTTCTCTGTCAGCTACAATACTTACTACCTCAAAACTACGACTTAAAGGAAATTCTACTTATGAGCATACTGAAATCTTACTAAACTAAACTGTATCAATAACCGTGCTAAGAGATATAAAGTAAAAGACATAGCAGTTGCCCTCAAGAAGCCTAGAGTAGGACTCCGGTAAAAAGAACAATTTGATCCCAAAGAAGTACATAAACAGTTATTGGCATTCAAAATTAGTAACAAATCTCAACACCAAAGGAACTGAGCTACAAGGGATTATAAAGGACAGTCAGGCAAGATTCTATTTCTGATGGATTCTATATCCACAGACATCCATCCATGTCCCATAAGAACACAGTCTGGAGTAGAGGATGAAATGAGCTGAATCTTGAAATGGCAGGTGACAAAAGGCTGTCGGACAGAAGGATGACAGAGATGAGCTGCTCAGGCTGCTGGTCCAGCAGAGCTGCAATCATGAAGCCAAGCCTTTGTGTGCTCAGGAAGACAGCAGCTGCTCAGGCCACTGCTGGCCCGTCTCTTAAATAAGACCCTGTTAACTAAGATCACAATCGTAATATACGGTTAATTCCTTGTCAACTCAAAGAGCCTACCATAAAGACAACAAAACAAAGAAATGATCAAAATCAGGTAGGATTCTCTGGAAAGGTTTTCTGAGTCTTGAAATAACAGACATTTAGGAACAGAAAACAGGGGGGTCCTGAATGGAAATGGGCATAAGACACAATTAAAGGTTGACAAGAAGGCTAAGCCTAACTCTGAAGGGTGAGGCTTCAGAGGAAGGAAGCAGATGACTCTGATGCTAAGAAGCTGAAAGGACTTTTGGTGTTACTGAATTAGAAAAAAAAAAAAAAAAAAAAAAAGACCATGATGTGTTCAAAATAGTTTAAAAAAATAAAAATGAGAGATAAAGAA
Source organism: Peromyscus maniculatus bairdii (assembly GCF_049852395.1). Taxonomy (NCBI): domain Eukaryota; kingdom Metazoa; phylum Chordata; class Mammalia; order Rodentia; family Cricetidae; genus Peromyscus; species Peromyscus maniculatus. The sequence goes on from NC_134857.1 coordinate 46,780,964, forward strand.
GAATGTATCACTTTTCAGTCTTTTCACTAAGACATGTGATCTTTTAAAAATTATTATTATTATTACTATTACTATTATTATTTTGCCTGCACATATGTCTGTGCACCAGACATGCCTGGTGCCCACAGAGGCCAGAAACAACTGGAGTTATAGACAGTTGTGAGCCACCACATGAGTGCTGGGAATTGAAGCTGAGTCCTCTGGAAAAGCGGCCACTACATTTAACCACTGAGCCATCTCTCCAGTCAGTCCCTCATATGTGTGTGTAATTTTATCCCATAAAATATGGATGAGGTAAAGAAAAAGCATCATCAAATAGCTTTATACAGTCCCTGTCGGAGTAGGCCCTATGAGTTTGTTTCAGAGACCAGATGGAGACTGCTGTATCAGTCCAAACAAAAAATTTCTAATCAAGTGTGAATACTATGGGAAATTTTTTTTTAAAAGATTAAATACACAGCATGTTTGAGCTCAGAATCTCTACTGCCTTTAAAAAATTACTTTAGAAGCTGGAGAGATGGCTCAGCAATTAAGAGCACATATTGCTCTTGCAGAGGACCTGATTCAGTTCCCATCACCCATGTCAGGTGGCTCAGAACTATGTGTAATTCAAGCTCCAGGGGATCTAACACTCTTTTCTGGCCCCCTCAGGCAAGGGTGCACTCATTCATACACACACACATACACGCATACACGCATACACACACACACACACACACACACACACACACACACTTCAAATAAAAAGTAAATTAAAAAAAATTACTTCAAAGAAAAGCCAAATCCAAAAGGTGCTATTGAATAAACCAGAGAATATCCTGCTACCCCAAAAGTGTATATGAAAGTAACTCTAGAGAACATCTTTTCAAATTAAATATTTTTCATACTCTGCTTCCCAAGAGGACCACACTCTGAAATAATAAATTACAGCTAGTGTGGTTGCTCACGCCTATAATCCCATCACCATTCACAAGATCAGCCTGAGCTACATAATCCCTAGCTCAAATAAACAAATAAATATTGCAATCATTCCTAAGTCTACACTCTCCTGTTTACTCTTGAGGAAAGCAGAGTATCCACATGCTTATTACATAAAAATTTACTGAGGTAAAATTTGGGTTTTCTTCTCCAAAAGCTATTAAAATAATTTGTCTTATAATATCTGTGATCTTGAAATCCAAGAAATATTGTTACCTTCTACAGTGAATACACTTACGAGACAAAAAAAAAAAAAAAAAAAATAAAGCCAGGCGGTGGTGGCGCACGCCTTTAATCCCAGCACTCGGGAGGCAGAGCCAGGCGGATCTCTGTGAGTTCGAGGCCAGCATGGGCTACCAAGTGAGTTCCAGGAAAGGTGCAAAGCTACACAGAGAAACCCTGTCTCAAAAAAAAAAAAAAAAAAAAAAAAATGTAACTGGCATTGAAATTGTCAGAGAATATTCTTTTTTAAAGTTGCTTCCAAAATTAGTAAATAGAGAGCCCAGAACAATTTCTAGAAAGAACTCCACTGAGTTTCTTCTAATATTAATTTATTTGGTAGATTTGCTTTTCTGATGAAACCAGCAATTACAAACTAGTGCTTAAATATTCCAGCTCCACTCTCGACATTTATTTCCACCAAAGTGTCACATGGCTCAAGGGGTTATCAATTCCCCAGGTATCAATATGCCTTCTTCCCAAAATAGAGACACACACACGTTCAAAACTGATGCTGTAACTATAAAGCATCTTTAAGAAGACACTCTACCATACAATACGCAGTCTATTCACAGGGACTCTTGAAAAAATGTACTTACTTGTGCTTGAGGACAAATTTTACATTCTTGTATGCAAAGGCTACCAAGTAAGTGCTCACTAACGTCATCACACTGTAGAGAACAGCAGACTGGATGAGATCCATATGCCATATGCGCCAGTACAACCCTGAGTTCAGACAAAAGGAAGAGAGGGACACAAATGGGAACAAACATTACCACCCCATGTCACACGCCTGCCAGATCAATTACCGCTAAAAGCAGGAAAAGAGTTAGTTAGTAAATCGCACCCAAACTGGGGAACTTCACTACAAGTGAGATACCCAATAAACATGGTTAGTCTCAGTTGAGGGCTTTCCCAGTCCATGAAGTTGGGTTGTGGGGGTATGGCTGGTCTAGAGATTTCTTCTAACGAGACAAAACTGGAAATAAAAAAAGCCACAAATAAGAATTCAAATTTCATTCACGGGGTACCAGTATACTATTTGATATAAAATGCCTAATACAGGCCATGTTTATCCAATGCTGTCCCACAACACTGGTTTACTTGCTGACGTGGCTGCTCTCTGAAATCAAGGAAATTCTTTGTCCCAGCCAGTGAAACAGGGGGCTGGCTCTACACCACATTCGCTACACGCTGAGTTTTTTACAAGGGCCTAAATAATAAAATACGTTTGGAGGTGACTGGCCTGCAACAGTGTGGCAGTGTGGGCCAGGAGACAGAAACTCGGAAGATCTGAGCTCGAAAACCGCCTTGGCCCGCCTTGGTCTGCAGTTTCCCATTCAAACGAAAAGTCTAGAGTTGCTCTCGCAGGGTTATTAAAACCCTACACAAGGCTGATCGCTGACCTCTGACTTCCGGCCCTGGCCTAACTTCTGTCATTCTGCAAATCCAAAGGATGCTCAGGGGTGAGGGGAGGTTCGCCACCGGGTCACGCTGCTAATTCAGTGCGGGATACCGGCGGGTCTCTCCTCTGGTTCACTGAACACCTCGTAGTGTCCAACATCAGTTGTGCGGAGGACAGGTGGCCACACGTGTGTACCAATCCGAGAATCCGGGCCAGGACCCGCGCCCGGCTCAAACGCACGCCACGCATGACTTCCCGGGGACGCCGCCCCCGACCCTCGACCGCCCGCCTGCCTCCCCGCGGGCTTTGGCCTCCCCACCGCGCCCGCCACGTCCCCGCCGCCGCCGCCCGCCCGCAGCTCACAGATGGGGATGGCAGACACGATGAACGCGTTCCCGAAGAACAGCGCCGACGACTTGGCCGACAGGTTGCGGCTGAAATCCTGAAGGAGCAGGTCCTCCTCGGACTGCTGCTTGGAGCCGCCTTTGGGAGCCATGGCGGAGCTGAAAGTCGGAGGCCCGGAGCAGGAAAACCAAGAGAGCACGGGAAGCCGCGTGTCAGCCCGAGCCGCGTATCCGCCCGCGACCCGTCAGCGCAACGCGGAGGCGGGACTCCGCAGGGCACGCTGCGTTGGGATTGGCCACCCTGCCGCCGCTGCACAAGCCTCGAGGTACGATTGGGCATGCAAACAAGACTTCCGCATTTCTTGAGGCACGTGACTGCTACAGCGCCGCAAGGAATGGAGGGATTTGTAGTTTAGTGCATGTATTTGACACTCAAGGTAACTCAAGCAGGTCTCCGATAGTACTCTGTTTTAACTAACAAGCTTTACTGGTACTTCATTTCATATGCGTACTTGTTAATTCATGTTTTTAAATGTATTACATTGATTGATTGGATGATTGGTTAATTGATTGTTGATTCATTCATTCATTGTTTGATTGATTAATTCATTGATTGATTAGAGGGCCGTGACACAATCTAAGTGTAGAAGACAACATGAGCGAGTCAGTTCTCTCCTTCCACTTTCTGGGTCCCAGAGATTGAACCAAATCGTCAGGTTTGCACCTTTTCCCTCTGAGCCATCTCCACGGCTTGAGGTATACTTTCAATTTTTCTACTTTATTATTATTATTTTAATTAACAAAACCACTTAGCCTCTGACAGACTCTCTCATTTCAGTCTTCTGAAACTCGGAAGTAAAGAGCTCTTGTGGGCACTGTTGGTTTTTACGGCGCTCTTACCCTGTGAGGAAAAGTCACGAAACATGACAGAATCTACTAACAAGAGTTTTATTAAGATAAGGGAGAGGGACAGATGTGCACAGGCCTGCGGAAAGATACATGTGTGAAGGGGGCCGGGGAAATCATGGCACCGGCTTATAAAGGCCGGGCCGCGCCTGCACACACAGGCCCATGTGGCTATTCCACGCGTGCGTGTAGATCACAGGGTTGTGTAAAGCCACGGGGTCCTGGGTTATGGAAGACGCTTGACCTGGAAATGACTGGGCAGAAATGACTAGGTATCCCACCAGGCATGCGCGACCCCCAGGGTCATGGGTCATGCAAGACGTTTTGACCCGGAAATGACTATGCAGAAGTGAGTAGGCTGCACCAGGCACGTGCAACCATGCCCAACTGTGGGGGTGTGTTGGGAATTTATATCAGACACAGGACATGCATTCAGTAATTTGGTGAACAAGTGGACATATGGTTAACACTGAACATTGGAGGAGGAAGTTATGTCTAACAATTGTACACATCCATTAGTCCATTATCATGTAACACAGGTTGACCTAAACTCATTATGTAATGGAAGATGATCTTGAACTTCTGATCCTTTTGCCTCCAGGAGCTTCCTTGTCCCATGTGCCTGGTTTTACAGCATGTCCTGGGAACTGAACTCAGGGCTTCTTGCATGTTAAACAAGCAGTCTAGCCGGTGAGCTATATCCCTAGCCCGTCTTCACACACTTAGAATCCTTGGACATGCACATCATGGTGCCCATTGCAGACAGAGAGCCTGGAGGTGAGAGACAGGCCCTAGTCTCCTGGGCACGAGCTCTATTCACAACACCCCCCCCCCCCAATGGCCTATGGAAGTCACCATAATCATGAATTCTTCGTGATAAAGGAATGATCTTCAAGTGATGATAATATTCAAGGCCTGTCTCATGATTTTAAAGATTTCTACTATTATGTTTCTTTTTCTTTCCCCTTTTTAGAGTACCATGGCTTCTAACAATATTCTAAATCAAACTGGAGGCAACCTTTGGTAAGACTCCTCTGAAGCTCAGAAAGACTGTTAACACAGATGGTATTTTAACTGACCAGCTAATCACTTTTTCTTTAAAAAAGACATATACAACCATATCACTTCCCAGCGAATGCGTCTCTTTACTACACAGCTGCAAACATTCCCTCACACTGGGCAAAGTTCCCTCCACCTCCAGCTTCCCTCTCAGCAGAGTGCATATACCTTTTTCCCTTTGCTTTGTCCAAACGGCAGCTGACCTGCCGAGCCATGATCCTCACCGAGCTTTTTGTCTTCAGTCCTTTTTGAAGGCTGTTTTCTACACAGGTTCTGCAATGAGTTTTTCTGGAAATGCAAGTCCATCTGTTATCAACAGTGAGTTTCCTCCACTTCACCACAAGAGAAGAAAAATAAAAATGGACCATCTAGCATATTTCCAAGCAAATACACGTTTCCGAGTCTCTGGGTCTCTTCCTGCTGCTGCACTGCTCCTCCCCAAGTTACGTGGTAGGGATAGAAAAAAGAAACTGCTACATTCTTCATTCCCGGATTTAGGTGCTTTAGTAAACCACGCCTATTTTATTCCTGTGCAGGGGCTAAAAGGCTGGGTTTTGATAACCATTTCTTTTTGTTCCTTTCTCCATCACTAACCACCTCATGAACATAAAATCTCTAACTGTGTTTCCTTCGGGCTATAAGGCAAGGATATAAAAAGAGCATGAAAGATGAAAGTCAGAAAACCATAAGATCAAGAGACAAATCCTCCAAATAGTTTTTATTTATTTTTTTGTTTTTTTTTTTTTTTGTTTTTTTTTTTTGTTTTTTTTTTTGTTTTTTGTTTTTTGTTTTTTGTTTTCCAAGACAGGGTTTCTCTGTGTAGCTTTGCGCCTTTCCTGGAGCTCACTTGGTAGCCCAGGCTGGCCTCGAACTCATAGAGATCCGCCTGCCTCTGCCTCCCGAGTGCTGGGATTAAAGGCGTGTGCCACCACCGCCCAGCTCCAAATAGTTTTTAAAAGAAGAATATCAGAAACAATAATGACGAGGCTAAAAAGAATTATACCTGAGAAAGGTAATAATTAAAATAGAAAAGGCTTGGCATGATATAAATAAAAATTTTTGAAAATTGGGGCTGAAGAGATGGTGCAAAATCTGTTAGAAGTATTTGCTGCTCTTGCAGAGGACCTGAATTTGGTTCCCAGCACCCATTTGCATGGCTGACAACCTGCCTATAACTCCAACTCCAAGGGGATCTGATGCCTCTCTCCTCCAGGAGCACATATACACATTTGTGTATAAACGTTCCCACACATTATTAAAAATAATGAAAACATTTGAAAAAACATTGCAAGTTAAACTGATTTTAAAGGACTTAGCTGAGAAAAAATTAACATGCTGTGAAACTGAAAAGAATAGATATAAAGGTCCAGGATGTAGCTCAGTGGTAGGGCTCTTACCTACCATGCAAAGAGCCTTGGATTTAGAGCCTAACAATGGGAGGAAACAAACACATCTACATACAAAAAAAAATGTAAAATATAGGGTGTTTCATGATTATGGATCAGTAGGATTAATATAGAAAAGTTGCCATCCTACCAAAACAATCAACAGATTTAATGCAATCCCCATCAAATTCCAACACAATTCTTCACAGATCTTGAAAGGACAATTTTCAGATTCATATGAAAAAAATCAACCACGATAGCTAAAACAGTCCTAAATAATCGAAGAACTGCAGGAGGTACCACTATCCCCAACCTCATTGTACTACCGAGTTATAGTAATAAAAACAGCACGCAACTGGCATAAAAACAGACATGTTGATAAATGGAATAGAATTGAAGACCCAGACATAAATCTACACACCTATGGACACCTGATTTATTTTTTTATAAAGAAGCCAGAAATACATGCTGAGGGAAAAAAGGCAGCAATTCAACAAATGGTGCTGGTCAAACTGATGACTGCATGTTGAAGAATCCAAATAGGTCCATACTTACCACCCTGCACAAAACTCAACTCAAAATGCATCAAGAACCTCAACATAAAACCAAATACACTGAGCCCGACAGAAGAGAAAATAGGGACTAGCTGAACTCATTGATCCTGGAAAAGACTTTCTGAACAAGACACCATTAGCACAGCCACTAAGATCAACAATTAATAAATAGGACCTCAGAAAACTGAGAAGCTTCTGCATGGCAAAAGGCACCATCATTCAAAGTGACAGCCTACAGTGTGGCAAAGATTTTACCAACTACACACCTGATGGAAGGCTAATATCCAAAATATATAAAGAACTCATGAAACTAGATATCAAGGAAGCAAAAAACTCAATTAAAAATGGGGTACAGATATAAATAGAGAATTCTCAAAAGAGGAAACTCCAATGGCTGAGAAACAAAGAAATGTTCAATATCCTTAGGCATCAGGGAAATGTAAATCAAAACTACTTTGAGATTCCATCCATACCCGTCAGAATGGCTAAGATCAACACAACAAGTGACAGCTCATGCTGGCGAGGATGTAGACTAAGACAGACCACTCATTTATTTCTGGTAGGAGTGTGAACTTGTACAACCACTATGGAAATCAGTGTGGTGGTTCAAGTCAGGAAGATGGGATAAATCGACCTCAAGATCCAACTACACCATTCTAGGGCATATACTCTACTACAGAGACACTTGCTCAACCATGTACATTGTTGCCCTATTCATAATAGACAGAAACTGGAAACAACCTAGATGTCCTTCAACAGATGAATAGAAAAAGAAATGTTACATTTACACAATGGAGTATTACTCAGAAGCTGAATGAAATCATGAAATTCACAAGTTAGTAGATGGAACTAGAAAAAAAAATCACCAGATCCAGAAAAACAAATATGGTATGTATTTGCTTATATGTGGATATTAGTTGTTAATAAGCAAGCTGTAATTCTTAGATCCACAGAGGTTAGATATAGAGGGACAAGAGGGGGACAGATAGATCTCTCTGGAAAAGGGAATAGAATAGTTAAGGATGGTTGAGCAGGTTGGGCCCACTCCTTGAGATAGAACCCATACCTGGCACTACTTGGGTGACCAAGAACCTGAGACTAGATAGCTCAGGGACCTATGGTAAAACCAAATACTACTATTGTGAAAGAACATCACAATAAAATGACTCCTGATGATATTCTGCTATACTCATTGATAAGTGCTTTGTTCAACCATCATCAAAGAGGCTTTCTCCTGAAGCAGATGGGAACAAATACAGAGACCCACAGCCAGACAATATGTTGAGAACACATGACCTCAGAACACTCAGTCCTAAGCAGGATGTCTTCATCAAATCCTTCCCCTCAGAATACTAGGAACCCTGCAGAAGAAGAGGCAGAAACAGTGTAAGTGTCAGGGGAAATGGAGAACAACAAGGAAACAAGACCCTCGAAATCAACAGGGTCAACACACACGTGAATCACGGAGACTGAGGCAGCATGCACGGGGCCTGCCTAGGTCTGCACCAGATGGGGTCCTACAGCTGAAAGAAGTGGACACATGCCGCCATGCCTCGCCCAGAAGCTACCTCCAACTGATAACCGCTTGAAAATGAAAATTTCGTTTTCTCCAAGGAAGTCTCACTGGGGAAACAAACTACTCTTAAGGGTAGGCTGCTTGCCCAGCAGCAGATGACCAACAGAACAGTACCTCAACAGCATCTTTGGAAGTTCCTTGTCTCCTAATGTCATGACAGGGCTTTTTTTTTTTAAACTTTATCTTTTTTTTTTTTTTTTTAAATATTTTTTCTCTTTTTACCCCACAGGTTCTTTGGTTATATATTATGATTTCCAGTTTAATGCTTTATGGGATTCCTAAGCTTGTGAATGAGTGGGTCTTTGTGTCTCTTCTGCTTCTTGTGCCTTTTCTTGGGCTCTTTTTCTTCTGTTGGTTTGTTTGGTCCAAATCTGATGAGTTAGTTTTTCTTTTATCTTATTATTATTCCCCCTTAGAAGCTTGTTTGTTTTCTTATGAGAGACAGAAAGGGAGTGGATCTGGAGGGGAGGGAAGGTGGGGAGGAACTCGGAGGAGTAGAGGAAGTGAAACTATAAAAGGAAAAAAAATGTAGGGGGGTAATTTTTTCAGGTATAAATTAGAGAAATGTAATAGGCATTTGATGCTTACAGCCGAGAACGCTTTTGATGGTAAAAATGAAGGTGAGAGGTGATACTGTGAAGGAGCCCCAAAATAGCTTGACCACACAGCAGCCATGACAGGCTTAGAGGCCTAGACACAGCTTCTGTGACAGGCTTATTGGCAGGCAACACCCAGATCCAGGAAAAGTCTTAAGCTGATACCACCCAGGGATCCACCCAGGGGTGAGGAAGTACCTGACCTCCCAAACATTTCAACCATTAGATAAGGTGACCAGATGTCCTTGAGTCTAGCATACACCTATTTTTTGTTTTACAGATACCCCTAGACAATTGTCAGCCAATCAGTGTCCTGGACCCTGGAAATCCCTTCACCCCAACCTCTGCTATGATAAAAACTCTGCCCCGCCTGAGTTCAGGGCTCTCTGCTCTCACCGCTGTGTCAGATGGACAGAGGGACCAAGCTCTGGAGCTTGAAATAAAGGCTCTTTGCTTTTACATGCGGGATTTGGTCTCCATGGTGGTCTTTTGGGGGTCCCCGCAATCTGGTCATAACAATACCAACTGCACAGGAGGGCTAGAGTGATGCTCTGGTACTTGAATTACTTTTTTCTTTTTAAATCATCATGATCTAAGGACTTGGCCATATATTCATGACACAATGGACAAACAGGACAAGAGATATGCCCACAGAAGAGGCCAGCGGATTCCGTCCAGGAAAGATCTGACACAGACTTTATTTCAAGGTAACTCCTCTGTATGAAGGAACCAAATGGACTTGATGCTGTGCCAGCCTGGCTCTAATATCTGGATCTCAGGTTTTATATTTCCCTCAGATCTCTTTATAATTATCAGACTGGTGAAAAATTTTAAGCAATAATACTTGCTACTCTTGCAAATAGGGATAGTAGATTTCTCTCCCCTATTACTGATAAATGCATGTAAGAAAGTCTGTCACGTTAGTAATAAATACATTTCTGCTAAGGCAGAAATACTGCAAGTGAAGGGTTCACAACACGCCCCCCCATGGTCGCATTTACCAGGCGGACACTTCCGCCTAGCCAATTCCGGTCAGGCCAGACACCTCCACCTAGCAAGTTCCGGCCAAGGCATCTCACGTGACCAGAATCCGTGACGTTACATGGCTACGTAAGTGCACAACGTGACCATGTGATCTATGCACACGCGTGGAGTAGTGACGTGACCTGGCCACGCCCCCAGCCGGTTTTTAAAGCGGAGCGCCATATTCCCAGTTCTCTCTCTTCTCTCTTCTCTCCCTCTTCTCCACGCACGCACGTGTCTCTCCCACAGGCCTGCACTCTCTATCCCTTTATTTCTAATAAACTCTTATAAGCGGATTCTGTCGTGTTTCGTGACGTTTCGTTGCAGGGTAAGAACACAACGCAGCTAAATAACTAACAGCAAGTTCCTAGCCAGTAGAGAAATCTAGCACTGTTTTTTTTTTCACTGAGTTTTGTAAAGAATAACAAATGAATTATCCAGGGCTACACTGGGGAGGGGTATGGTGATATTTTATTTGTGTTAAAATGTGATTTTATTTGTATGTTAATAAATAAGTTGCCTGAGGATCAGAGCTAAGAGCAAGCCATTAAGCAGAAGTCTGGTAGTGGTAGCAAACGCCCTTAGTCCAATCACATGGCAGGCAGAGTCTCTGTGTGTTCGAGGACACAGCCAGCATGGTGACACACGCCTTTAATCCCAGCACCAACCATAGAGACCTGGAGGTCTGTATAGACAGGCAGTGACAAGGAAGTCATGTGGTTGGGTTTAGAACCAATGAGAAGGCAGAACAGAAAGGCAATAAAAAGACAGGACACAGGAAGAAGGTCTCTCTCTCAGGGGAAGGACAGCAGCGAGTGGTAAGATAAGGTGGTCTTAGCTCTTGGCTACTGCTCTGATCTCTGGGCTTTTAACTCTTTATTTGGCTCTGTGTTTCTTATTTAATAAGACCATTTAGAATTACATCTACAAGGTGAGGGGGGGAATGCTCTTCTGCTTTAAAGACCATCTGAAATGGAAGTATCATTATGGAATATTTTTTGAAAGGAGATGGGATACTTACATTCATTTTTAATGTGTCCACTTATCACCTGGGAAATTATTTACTTGGCCAAATTACCTTTTTCAAGCACTGATGTATGATTAATCCATTTGTTAATGTATTCATTCAGCAAATATTAATTGAGAAGCTGCAGTATAAAAGGCACTGCACGTAAGCAAATACCATAATTATGATGATTATAATGACCAGCCTCTACGGAGTCCTTGTCATACATCTAACTCTATGCTAGCTCTTTCACATACACAGTCTAACATCACCTTTGCAGCAGCCCTGTGAAGCAAGTATGTGCTGTTATCTGCATTCACCAGATGAAGAAAGTGAGCATGGATAACTCACCTAAGATCCCACAACTAGCAACTGGCAGACCAAGTTACAAACCCAGGAAACCCAACTCCAGTATGCATATTGATAACTACAGATGAATTCTGGCATCTTTTATATCAGTGGGATCTCTAATTCCAGATACCCCCAGGAGCCCAGTTTTGAGCCAGCAGCCCCAGACAGTTTCTTGTACCCTAATTACCATGCAGAGTCAAAGTCACACTGCGACTCTGAATGTTCATCTTCAGACAGGGAGACTTGTGCCCAGCTATTAGGCAAACATAGGTGAGCAGGCTGGGCTCTTCCACACTAGATTCTCTGTCTCGGTAAATTTGTAAATAATACCCCAGAAAGAGACAGCTCAGGGAGAAACACAGAAGCAGGGAAGCAAAATGAGAAGAAGAGTAAAATAAAAACTGTCACTCCCCAGCAATCACAAATGGAAGGCAGGATTCTCAACCCCCTGGGCTTCCTCGTTTCTCTCTGTAGGCCTAAGACAGACCCCTGTCACTTGCAATGAATCAAACCACTCATCTCAAAAGTGAAAATAAATTGTATTGGAAAAGCATCAGCATGAATAACATAAACAGGTTTCACATATAAATGGCTACATAGACGACTACTGTGCTCAGCACAGTTTTTCAATTTATATGTTGCCTATCTGAAAATAAGGTAACGTGATCAAATACCTACAAGATCCAAATGCATAGCCTCAGGGAGGTGATCACAGACTATGAAACAGTGATGTAGTCAGCACAACTAAAAAGCTTGCCCTTCCAAACAGCATTCAAAGTGAGGTAAACAGACTAAATGCATAAACCAATAGAATAAAAAGGAAATCCTTTGTAGGCCAAATGTCACAGTTTTCAGGGTTACTTCTACCTCATGAAACTCTAAGACTGAAGGAGACTTTAGAAAGGTAGAGGGGAAAAAACTAAGACATAATGAGAAAGCTAAGCACAACAGAAAGAAACTTGTCTTGTGGTGGATAATGCATGCTAGGAAATGTTAGTTCTTGTCTTTATCAGGCCCCATCCTCTTACCATTCATGACTTAATACACAGAGGTGGTTGTTGTTGTTGTTGTTGTTGTTATTTTGTTAAAACAAGGTCTGAAGACTTCTAAACTGCGTAATTTACTGTGGAATTGATTTTTTAAACTCAACAAGGCACTGAAGCATTTGAAGGGCAAGCGTTTGTCTCTGAGCTTGAAGCCTGTACTTTCCAGATAAACACTGTTTTCCTTTTTAGGAAGTATTGATGTAACCCGAGTGGTATGGAAACCTCATCTGGAGTCATCAGAAAATCCTGTTTCCTTTCTGCCTAAGGATATTCATAAAGTCCCCTTCTTTAAGAAAATGATACAGATCAACAGAAAACGTATTATCTTAATAAGCACTGACTAAGGCTATCATACTTAAACTCTCAAAACTCCCCCTGGAGTCTTCTGACTGTGAGGCTTATCACGCATGCATCATTCATGCAGCACTGTGGGGCACAATAAAAATTAAGAAGATTTATACTGGAAATCAATTTTCTTTTGTTACACATTTAACCCAAGCACTATGGCAACAAAATGTAAGATAAAGTAGGTCATGGGCTTCAACTGGAATGGCTTCAATAACACCAAAGCCAGTTATAATTTGCCATGCACCTTTTAGGAGTCTTCATTTTAAAGCTCTACTCAGCCACTACATCTAAGAACAACCCATTGAATAAAAATCCTAAGACTAAGTTCCCTAATGAGATTTATTTAATGTCAGTGCCTAATTCACTTGGCGTCCCGATTCACTTACAGTGTCCCAAATACATAGTCACAAATAGGGAATTTCAGATAAAGGAACAGTATACAGAGTGTTACCATCTTGGAAGGACAGTGCACTGTTTGCAAAGCCCTCTGGGAATTTTGGGGAGAGTGAACCCAACTGGGCATCCTAAATGATGAGATAACTGGAGATTGTGCTTCTGTCCATAGGTTCTACAGCCCCTCAGTGTTTCTAAGGAACCAAGCTGGACACCTAGCCAATGGCCTGAGATATTTGTACCCAGGAGATAAATAGCACTAAATGTTAATCTCATGCACACTATCTCCTGATACCATCTTCCTTGGCCTCTGAGGAAGATGAGTTCCTTCCTCTGTTTTACTAACCTATATGGGTTTTTTTTTTTAAACAACTCTAGCCACCCCTGTGGGACCTTTCTGTACTATATACACTGTTTTCATTATCTCTTCCATACTTAGGGCTTGCAGATCGTTAGAATCAGAAAGAATTGTCTGTTTAGCCTACCATTGATAACTGTGTGGCCTTGGGCAAACTGAGCCTCATTCTCATACAGGGTTCCAGAGGTTGATGGAAGCATGAAATGAAGCCCTCTGCAAAGGTTTCACTGGTCCTAACCAAGCAAAACAAAGTCCTGATATATATTACTATGGTTTGGTAACAGCTTAAGCCTTCCAGTAAGATTGCTTCAATTCAAACTTCACTTAAAGCATTTCTTAGTTACATGAACCTGTAGAAGTTATTTCAACCAAGACTCCATTTTGTCAATCTATTTGAGAGGAAAAGGCTGTACCCATTTCATGGTAAATTGGGAAAGATTAAGTAGAAAAGTGTATGTAGCAGCTGGCAAGACATATGGTTACAATCAAAATATGTTACGTAAATATTTCTCCTTTGCCTCATTTCCAGGCTTAGCCCCTCCCTTTCTAAGAAATTCTTCCATAATTATTTATATATGAACATGTGTGTGTGTGTGTGTGTGTGTGTGTGTGTGTGTGTGTGTGTGTGTATGAGAGAGAGAAAGAGAGAGAGGGGCAAGTGGGGAGAGAGAGAGGGGGAGGGAGGGAGGGAGGGAGGGAGGGAGGGAGGGAGAGAGGAGGAGTGGGGAGAGAGAGAGAGGAGTGAGGAGAGAGAGAGAGAGACAGACAGACAGACAGACAGACAGACAGACTAAACTGGGAGATAAAAGGGGAAAAACTTCACTGGAGAAAGACAGATCTAGTGCAAGTTTAAAAGCCTTCAGTTTCTTCCCAGCATGACTGCTTCCATCCACTACAACCTTGTCCATCCACTACAACCTTTGGAAAAGACAAGGGGATTTCAGGTTCCACTCAGAAGAAAATGGGACCATGTCCACTCTACAGCAAAGAGACAGGATGGGGGAGTTGGCACCTATTCTCCATTAAAGTCATATTTTGTTACCATGATGGTTAACTTTACATGTTAATTTGCTTGAGCTGAGGGGTGTCCTAATAGCTAGGAGAATTTTATTTTTTGGTATGTCTCTGTGGATGATTCTGGGAGACACCCATATTACGATCGGTAGGTTGAATTTAAAAAGTTCACAGGTCAATGCAGGTGGCTATCATCCAACCTGCTGAAAGCCCAACTAGGACAAAAAGGTTGAGGAAAGGCAAACGCATTATTTTTTGGGGAGCTGGAACATCCATCTTTTGCAGCCTTCGGACATCAGCACCTCAGGTTGTCAGGCCTTTAGACTTGGACTAAGGCTACACCACCAGCTTTCCTGGGCAACCAGCTGGGAGACGGCAGACTGTGGGACTGCTTAGCCTCCGTGATCATAGTAAGAAGTCCACAATTAATTCATCCGTATGTGTGTGTATCCTGTTGGTTCTGTCTCTCTGGAGACTCAAGTACAACTACAAAAGAACCCTGATTCTGAATGCTAGAAAACACACATTAAAGAAAAAAAGCCATGATCACAACCCAGGTGACTTCTATTAACACTCTAAAATAACTCCTCTAGTTGTTCCCATACATCTAGATGTGTGCACATAGCTAGTATTAAATGTAGCTGTGATTACCTTTCCAATAGTTCCAGTGTGAGCATTTTTCAATGTCACTAAAAATGCTTCTAAAACACTATTTTCGATGACTACAAAATTATCTTTTAGATGAATGTGTCATAATTTATGTATTTACCTTAATAACTCTTATTACTTTCTAATCATGAAATAATTATGTCCATTTATAAAATTAGAAGCCATAATACATAAACCATCCATAATCTTATAATTCAAATATAACCACTATGATGTTTTGATATATTTTCTTCTGGTATTTTTTTTATGATTAGCTATTATATGCTGAAAATAATTGAGGTCATATATTATAAGTGCTTTCCCATGTCTGTCATTTAAAATGCTTTTAAAATATAGTTCTCAGTGCCTATAAAATACGAAATTAAATATGTCTAATATAATGCCTTTACTGGCAAGGAGGAGAGAAATGTCTATCCTGTAAGGACAGAAACTCTCCAGAGTCCAGACTTGCTTAGCATATGAAAGTCACAGGATTCTCCCCAGTGGACCACAGAAACAATGAAAAGGTAAGTGTTTAGGGTCAGAGTTTTTTCAGTAACAAAAGACAGAAGCCCTTCCCAAAGGAGGTTAAGGAAAAAAAAAAAAGGAAAAAATGACATAGAAATAAGAAGGAATGGAGAGTGGAAGAAAAAGGAGAAATATTAGCTTAGGTAAGTTAAAGGAAGCTCCATCCCTGATGAGTCCAGGGGTACAGGAAGAATCTGAAGGACTTAATGTTAGACTTCTGCCTCTTGATGGTGCGAGCTATGAGTAATAGTAAGAATATATTCCTGTAAGGTAGCTGGTCACATGACTGTGCAGTTTACATGATCCTTGTAGTTCCTGATCCCAAATGTGAACCTGGTAGTTTGTCTGGAGACTCATGAACAAAAGAACCAAGGAAGATCCTGGAAGCCCAAGCTAATCTTGGTCAGAAAGACAGAATATCTGTTTGGCAAAGCTGTTTGTGGGAGCCAGACCTGGCTGGGTGCAGATTTGCTACACTGGCTTGCAGGATAGGAGTGAGGTTCCTACAGAAGGGATAAATAGCCGCAAAGCCACACCCAAACAGAGAGGAGGTCAAAGGTTATATCCCTGCAGGCACTAGGATCCTGAGAAGGGAAGAGGAGTGACCCCCTGGTGGAGCAACTAGGTAGTGTGGCCCTCGGTAGAAATCGTCCTGTGAACACACCATAATGTATTTCACCATGGTGATCGCTGCTAGCTGCCTCATTCACCAGTGCCTCCTCTTACATGAGCTCTTTTTTTAAATTTATTTTACAATAATATCCCTTTATTTCTGGTTGTGAAATAAACTCAGATTCAAGATAACACCAAAGACAGTAAACGAATCGCTGTATTGCCGCTACCCAGTGGTGACCGAATGGGCGTGTGCATACACGTGCACATATATACACACTTGTATGTATATTTACACAAAGTTAACAGAGTACTTCAGAGTTTTAATTTGTGATTTTTAAGATTAAGACAGAAGCATTTTATCACTAAATATTGCCGTTTGTCTTAGGGTTCTATTGCTATGATGAGATACCATGACCAAGGCAACTCTTATTTTTAAAAAAAGTGTTTGGGGCTCGGTCATCGTTTGAGAGGTTAGTCCATTGTCATCGTGGCGGGAAGTGTGCAGCACTCAGGAAGAAGTGGGTCTGAATGCTAACACATGGTGCTGGAGAAGAAACTGAGCAGTCTACATCTGGATCTGCAGGCAGCAGGAAGAGAGAGACACTGGGCCTGGCTTGGGCTTTTGAAAACCCCAGAGCCCACCACCAGTGACACACTTCCTCCAGCAAGGCCACACCTCCTATTCCTTTCAAATAGTGCCCCTCTCTGATGACCAATTTATGAGCCTATGGTGGCCATCTTATTCAAACTATCACACTATCCAAATACTGAGATGTTTAATATATTATTGTCTACTTTAATCAATTCTGAAAGAAAATAGTGGGACACTAAGAATTAACTTGAACATGAGAGGCTATATCCCAAAAAGTTCTTTGGCCTGAAAATTAGAATAGGCACTGCTTGACTTAGTTTTTGTTATCTTGGGATGAAAGGGGGAAAGACATGTGAGATCAGTCTTTGGAAACTAGACTTAGGATACAGGAGGTTTTAGGATACTAGTCTCAGGGAAAATAAAGGAGTCCCAAATGTAAGTGATGCCACAACAGCTTCCTCAAAGGGATGGAAGCAGTGAGGGAAACTTGGTAGGAATGCTGGGAAATCAACAAGCACAAATGCTTCGTGCTCTAAGGTAAGACCTCAAAAAGAGTAGAAAGGAGATAACACAAGTGTACTGTACTCCTCACATAAGTCTTTCTGCCTCTTCTTATCCGGTTCTTCCTCCGTGAACCTGGAACATAGACCAGACACGACCCCTTCAGCCAACCTCACAAGCCACATAAGCATGAGCACTTTGTCCTCGTTAGAGACAAAGACCAGACACGACCCCTTCAGCCAACCTCACAAGCCACATAAGCATGAGCACTTTGTCCTCGTTAGAGACAATAAAGAAGTTAGGGACACTATTGGAGGAGAGAAAAGAGTAACCAACCCCGCCCCCACTTTTGGGGGACTCTGTCAGTCTAATCACTGAAGTCCTGTGTCCCAGAAAATAGGTCAGGTCCTTGCAAAACTTTCACCTGGTTACCCTCCTCACCACCCTGGAGGGGACCTGTGAAAAATTCAAACACTCAAGAACTCATGGATTAACTTAGATATACATAATTTTTATAACTTCAAAATATGCAGAATGAAACCAGAAGGGACGAGAAGATTGAACCAAGACCAAATGTGGCAAGTGTGGGAACTTAATCCATACATGTGTCTGTAAACATGTCACTGTAACTCAGAGAAGGGAGATCCTGCCATGTTTTTAGGAAGTAAATATGGTAAAAACATAAGGTGTTTCTACGCACTAAAGTATGTGGGATGGTGTTCTCTTTATTTATAGACGTACATTTTTACATCAACAAGGTGTTTTGTTTGTTTTCTTTTTAGACTTGGAATACAGCTATACACAAGGGATTTCACTCATTAATTTGCAGTCACTCCCCAACAAAACCCAGTGCCCCCTGGGTCTTGAATTTTCAACTTTGAATCCTCCAAATGACAAATGACCCACCATGAAGGTTGTATGCCTTGTGCTTTTTTACTTTGATGTTCTGCTGAGAACTGTCACGCTCTGCTAATGCAGTAACAAAAATGCTGGGTCTCCAGTGGCCCTTGTAAGTCCTTTCCACTCTCCTTCCAATCTCCTATCCTATGTCCTCTCTCTTGCTGATTCTCAGAGAACCTAAGGTTCTCACAGACACAACACTGTGACATGGTGACGTGGTGCTGTCATCTACAAAGTTGTGTTCGAGAACCATGCAATGGAGTTATGGAAACACACACATACTGCTCATACTGCTTTAAGCAAGTTTACAGTTTTGCATTGAACCTCATTTAGAGCTATCTTTGACCACATGCAGCACATGAGCTACCTGCTAGATGCCTCTGCCTGCTCAAGACGCTTTCCTCCTGCACTTGCCAGCAGATCCGCCACCCTGGCACTGCTAGGCCCCAGCTCCCTCTTGACCCTTCCCTCTTAAAAGATTTCTGTGTCTGAGGCTTTTCTGCCCCATTGGACCACCTAGCTCTTCCCCACAATCCCAGGAACCTAATCCCATTAGTAACCATGGCCACCCTTCCAGGGCATCTTCTCAGGCTTCACTCTCCAGCACCTAGCCACACTCAATTCACCCCAGCTCTAAAAGGAATCAGTGAACATACTGTGTAGAATGCAAATGGTCCTTGGAATTGTCTCAATTTGCTTTCTTTGCTTAACAACGCTTTGGAAAGTTACCATTACGGAACACCACATGGAACATCCCACGCCCATGTGAGAGTTCCACTCAGTGTGGAAAGCTTACCATGTATTGATTCCCAGAAGTGGAACTAGAAGGGTCATTGGCTAGAAGGGTGATTCTCTACTTGTTTCTAATTTCTAAATTGCCTTCCAGGACTATTTACTCGGTATCTTTCTTGAGGTTAGCTGAGGTCTAACTTCCTGCTGTGTTTCAGTCTTCAGCCTTTATATCATTGAACCCATAGTTTTGGTGTGCAATTATGTATTTTCTAATATATATTAAAGGTATGGCTAATCAAGAAAAGGGAATTACTTTTCTCCCCTAGATGTTTTCAGTACTACTGCTCTTTATTATCACCTGGGGGTAGTTTTTAAAAACGTCTAGTGCTTAGGCTGTACCTCAGAACACTCAAGTCATGGTGGAGCCCAGCAGTCAAAAAAAAAAAAAAATGTAAAGCTTTCCAGGTAGTTATAACATGCCAGCCTGGTAATCAACACGGATCCCACAATCCTTCAAGCTACTCCCACCTGGATCCTGGGCCCTCTGCTCAAGATAGAAAGAAAGAAAAAGGAAGAAAGGAAGAAGGGATGGAGGATGGGAGGGAGGGAGGGAGAGAGAGAGAAAAAGAGAGAGATAAAAGGAAAGAAAGAAGGAAGGAAGGAAGGAAGGAAGGAAGGAAGGAAGGAAGGGGTTGGAGGGGAGAAAGTCTGTGTAAACTTAGATGCTCTTAGATCTAAATATGGTCTGAAGTGTAACATTTTAATTCAAGTAAATTAGTCTGAAATCATCTTAGTTTTAGAAAGGGTATTATACCTACTTTAAAAATCCATTATGCGCCGGGCGGTGGTGGCGCACGCCTTTAATCCCAGCACTAGGGAGGCAGAGCCAGGCGGATCTCTGTGAGTTCAAGGCCAGCCTGGGCTACCAAGTGAGTTCCAGGAAAGGCGCAAAGCTATACAGAGAAACCCTGTCTCGAAAAACCAAAAAAAAAAAAAAAAAAAAAAAATCCATTATGCATTTATAAGTTCCATGAGCGTATTAAATATTTAAAAATGTATTGTATACTACTCACCTCCTATCAAATTCTTCCTACTTTCCCTTCCTAACAAGAAACAGCTGTCTGTTAATATAAGAAGGTCTGTTCTGTAATTCTCTTACCACATGCTATGGATACTGTGGTTCATATGTGCTAAGCGCCTTGAAGAAAAGATTGAATTGCTTAAAATTCTGTGAACTTGCAGATGTTTATTTTCAAAGGGAACAATTAAAAAAAAGTCAGACTCTAAAAGCTGGTTTTCCTACACTTTTATTAGCCTATAGTTTCTGAAGTTGAAGTTTGTGTTACCAGTTCTAAGAGGTACCTTTTGTCCTCAGCACCCCTATTGTGGCTTTTAGGAAATCCCAGAGGTAATCATTTGTCTATCGTCAGATCCCTGACTTCACTTTTGTTGGCCATCTGCACACTTTGCATGCACAGTAGCTGCTGTGTGCATGTGCAGTCCCCCTTTGCATATGGAATGAGCACGCTCTCCAAAGGCAGGCCTATAAAGTTCTGAGGAAGGCACTGAGTACTTGGAGGACATCCAACATCATGAGATGGTGCTGCCTGGTGGGGAGATGATGGGGCTGACTGCTCCGGATCTCCCTTGTCTGTGCTCCATGGATCTTGAATAGATGGCACCAGGTCTGCTAATTTATTATTGATTAGGTGCTTTTTTATGTGATGGCACTATGTAGTAAATTTGTGGAAGAAAACACCTGTCTTAGTCACTGTTCTATTGCTGGGGAAAGACACCATGTCTGCTGCAGCTCTGACAAAGGAAAGCATTTATTTGGGGCTGGCTTCCAGTTTCAGAGGTTTCGTCCATTATTAGCATGGCAAGGAGCATGGTGGCATGCAGGCAGACATGGTGATGAAGAAGGAGCTGAGCTGTCGACATCTGGATCTGAAGGCAGCAGGAAGTGAGAGACACTGGGCCTGGCTTAAGCCCCAAAGCACACCTCCAGTGACACACTTCCTCCAACAAGGCCACACCTCCTAACCCTTCTCAAGTAGTGCCACTCCCTGATAACTAACCATTCAGTTATATGAGCCTATGGGGTCCATTCTTATTTAAACCACTACAATACCCAAGTTTTGTTTTGTTTTGCTGGTTTTTCAAAACAGGGCTTCTCTGTGTAGTCCTGAAACTTGCTCTGAGGACCAGGCTGGCCTCGGACTCAGAGACCCACTTGCTTCTGCCTTCTGAGTTCTGGGATTAAAGGCATGGGCCACCAACACGCAGCTACAACACCCGAGTATTATTTAATGAATGCAGAACAATGTCTGCTCTCAATCTGAAATTAAAAAAATTAAGCAAAAAGTCAAAACCAATGTCAATATCAATAATAACGATAGAAATTATGGCCACACTTTTTTAACTTGCTGTGAAAGAGGAAGGAACAACAATAGGCTAGATATATTCTTGGGGTTCTGCAATTGTTTCCCCTAAGTCCCAAAGAAAACCAGTTGTAGAGGGAAAAATGATTTATGTGGATTAAAATGTTTTTGCCCAAGGAGACTCCTAAATGGGAAGGGGGAGCATTCTATCTAGCTTGAAGAGGAGAAGGGCATTTCAAATAGGATGCAATAGCTAGAGGGCATTTGGAATAGTCAATATTGAGCTGGGGGTGGGGGGCTAGAGTTACCTTAAAGATTGGGATCAAGAACAAACCAGCATGCTAGGGAGGTGGCTCAGTAGTTAAGGCACTTGGCACTCTCCCAGAGGACCCAAGTTTGGTTCCTAGTACCTACTTCAGGTGGCTCAACCATCTGTACCTCCAACTCCAGAGGATCCAACATTCTCTTCTGAAAGATATGCACACAAGCGCCTCTCTCTCTCTCTCTCTCTTTCTCTCTCTCTCTCTCTCTCTCTCTCACACACACACACACACACACACACACACACACAAATAAAAACAACTCTTAAAAAAGTGTTTAAAAACCAACTCACTTGCCGGGCGGTGGTGGCGCACGCCTTTAATCCCAGCACTCGGGAGGCAGAGCCAGGCGGATCTCCGTGAGTTCGAGGCCAGCCTGGGCTACCAAGTGAGCTCCAGGAAAGGCGCAAAGCTACGCAGAGAAACCCTGTCTCGAAAAACCAAAAAAAAAAAAAAAAAAAAAAAAAAAAAAAAAAAAAAATTTAAAAAAAAAAAAAAACCCAACTCACCAGCAATTACCTCTAGTTGCTTTTGACCCTGAGCTCCACATGAAGAGCAATCATATTTGGTGATGGTGCTGGATGTCCAGGTCAGGCCTGGAAGCCAGCTGAAGGGGAGAGAATTACTTCTGGAGATCTTGTTCTATTTATCTTGCACTGCTCTGTGCCGAGCACAGCTTTTCTCGCACAGCTGATACTCAAAAACATCCGTTGCGCCAAAACGATTGTCTAACATCTGTACAAACACAAGAGCCGGAGCTGGGGGACATAACAATACTTCACAAAGCTTGTGCACTTGAGAGGACAGCGCCTAAGAGGAAGAGTGGTGGTTAATAGGGGAAAAGAGGAAGATGCGGCTAGTGTGCCCCACAGATCTTTTGATGAGACCACAACAAGCCGTGCTGATTCTCAGTGCAAAGTAATGGAAACCAGATGAGGGCCAGAGCATTTCCAGGAAAGGCAGGGGTGTTTAGGAAAGATAATTTGAGGTTATCACATTATCCATTTATACATTCATTCATCTCTGGAATGGACATTATACTTAAGGTCACCCCTAGTCCTTCGCTGAGGTATTGCAGCTGGGATGCTCTGGAGTGACTGTACTCTTCAGGTGTCTGCTTCCACATGTGGCACCGATGAACTGTTAAAATCACTGGGAAATGCCTTCAGAGGAAGCACTTTCAAAGTAAGACAGTTTGTGATTTGGAGGCAGAACAAAGACTTGCAGACACGCATGCAAATGGTAAGCAAAGGGCAAGGTGCCGCTTTAAAAGCGCGGCCCTTGTAAGCATTTCTCAGGATCATTCTTAGTCAGAAACAAGAGCTAATAAAACATTTGGTGCTGGGGAATCAACACGGGGCTCTGGAGGTATTCATTCTGCTACTGAGCTAAAGACTCAACCCCAAAATGTGTCTTCTGCTCTATACCTTGCTAAAGATCAAACACAGGACGTCGTACACACTAGGGAAGTGTGGCTGAAGACTTTCATATTGAATCTATTTTGACGCCATCTTGGGGGCTTTTAAGGAGAGGTTCCTGTAGAGCAGACAGTGAAAACTGATAGAATAACTGGTCATCCTGTGAAGGATGTACAGCTGTAGAGAGAACAGAGGCTATCTACAAGACCAGGTTGAGTCTGTAGACTTTGGGTAAGAGCAGAAGGAGGAGCCTCAGAGCAGACAGAAGTAAAAGCCAGAGGTGACTGGAAGAGACAGACCGGAGTGAAGCTATCGGACAATATAAAGACCAAGAAAGATTCTCTCTAAAGAGTGAATTTTAGTAAGCTAACAATGAGTCTTGCAATGTTTTCCGTGATGCTGTTTTATTTTGCTATTTAGCAGCAGAGAGTTTCAGCAAGTTCTGTACCTACACAGCTCTGTCTGGGTTTAATGATCCAGAAACATATAAAACCACCCAGAAGCTTCATGAGTCTGTGAATTTTGAGTAAGACTCTCATGCTTATGCCCACTACACCAGGTATTGATCACATGAGCTCACCATGAGGCAAGACATTTGACCTGAGTTGGTGCTAGAAAACTGTGAGGCCAGGCCAGGCCAGGCATGGTGGGTCTTTCTCCTGGCATTGGTTTTGAGCACTGAAGGAGTCAGTTACCCTGTCTGTCCATCTGCCAGTAATTATTATCTAAATGAAGACTTCTTCCAAGACTCATACATTTAAAAAAAAAAAAAAGACTTTTCATTTTATTTCTACTCCAAAAGTACTATTTATTGCTGAATTTACTATATAAATACAAGAAATTAGACATAAATTGGGAAAAAATCACACAGTATATCAACACCAAGTCCCTGGTATTGAAAACAATTTACATTTACCTATTTATTTGTGTCCGTGTGTGTGCAAATGTGTGCATGCCATGGCACTCGTGTGGAGGTCAAAGGACAACTTCAGGGGTCAGTTTTCTCTTTCCACCATGTGGGAAGCGAACTTTGGTCGGGTTTGGTGGCAGGCGCCTTTACCCTCTGCACTATTTCCCCAACCCAATCCCTTTTATTTTTAAGTGTGTTTCTCTTAGGACTTTCTGTTTACATGCTTTTTCTTTTTCACATGTCTGACTACTTTATAAATGGATTTTTATGTCAATTTTCACACTCGACATTGCATCACATAAGCAGTTTTCATAAAGACTAGTCTGGTGGTTGCATTTTATAAATTAACTAACTAGGTCCCTGTAGTAAATCATCTGGATTAGTTTCTAATTTCTCGCTGTTGCCTTAACACATTTATTCTTAAAACTTTCTACAAATTTGTCAAAATATTTGATTTAAAAGATTTAAAAGAAACACAAACATTTTGAAGCTATCGCTTTAATTTGTAAAATTGCTTTCCAAGCTGAATCCCTTCGGTCTGCTTGGGGTACAGGCTTTGGAGTCTGTCTGAGCTGAATCCTGGCTCCACGGCTGGAAGGAGGCCCTCACAGACCCTCAGGACTGACAGGAATCTGTGGTGCTGTCTGTTCCCTTGCATGATAAGATTGGAGGTTTCCCAACAATTAATACTTTTTAATATTAAATTCCTAATTCTAGCAAAAAAAAAAAGTGTCTTAATTGTTTGGAGGCCTTCCTACTTTATCAGTGCTCAGCCATGAGGTCCTGGAGATCAGGTCTTGGTACCTGTGAGACCTCAGCAAGGGGGTCTTTGAATTTTCTTTTTAAGCTAAAGATAATCACATAATTTGCACAGGGTTCGTAGCTAAAGCGTTCTGCTTGCTTTGCTGAGTGCTCACCATGCAGTGAGCTCCCCCAAATGATAAGTTATAGACACCGTCAGTGTGTTTAAAAGCTATGACAAGGACCAAAGAGATGGCTCAGCTGTGAAGAGCACTTGCAGAGGACCAGAATGAGGGTCCCAGCACCTACACCAAACAGCTAACAGCTCCCTGTCACTCCAGTTCCTGGGAATCCAATACCCTCTTCTGGCTACAAGGGCTCCTATACACACATGGCAGACCTCACACAGACAAACGCACACATACACATAACTTTGTAAATAATAAAATATTTTTAAAGATTCAAAAATCAGGTCCTAGAGAGATGGCTCAGTGGTTAAGAGCATGGGCTACTCTTGCAGAGAACCAGGGTTCAATTCCCAGCAACCGCATAGTGGTTCACAACCATTTACAGGCCCAGGGGATGGAATTCTTTTTTTTTCTGGCTTCCACATGCACCGGGCATGCATGCAGTGCACACACATACATTCAGGAGAAACATTCATACACATAAAATAAAAATTAACTTAAAAACATTGAAAAACTACGACGGGGCCGGCAAGATAACGTAGCAATTAAAATGCTTGCTGACAAGCCTAAGAACCTGAGTTCGATCCCCACAACCCACATGGCGGAAGAAGAGAACTGACTTCCACAGTGATATCCCTCCCCCCCAACAACATAAATAACTAAATGTAATAATAATAATAAAGGTTATGATCATTTATATTCTCAATACCAGAAAAGTATAACTGGACATAATATAATGTCTTCCCTTTGCTTGTTTTTACTCTTGGGGAGAAGAGGGTTTCTGTTTCTGTATTTTTTTTTTTTAAATGGGGCCTCAATCTTAATGAATATACCTTTCTTTGCTAAGAAAACGGAGCCTTTCCCCCTGAAATGTTTATTCATCACTTAATCTCTATTAGAATGGCATTCGTCATCGGATCAACTCTCAGGTCTTCATCTGCTATTTGGCTTTCTGAGCATGGAATGCCCAGTCTCCACAGGAATGAGGACTAAAAAATGTTCCATTTCCCCAGAATTGAAACCCTCATTTAAAGCCACTTGGCCAGGGGTGTTGAATTTAATGAGAATCTGGCCTTTTTTGCCGAGGACTTTCGGCTCTACCCTAATCGACATATCATGAGATGTCTGTCATTCTTCCAGGTTTCACATGACAAAAGCATGAATGGCCAAGAGGAGCATGGTCTGCAGGGCAGGGTCGAGTGTGTCTGTAATTGCAGCCCTCAGAAGTCACAGGCAGAAGGGTTATGACCTTGAGTCCACCTTGAACAACACCAGGAGTTAAAAGCCAGTCTAGACTACATATTGAGATCTTGCCTCAAGAAAAAAAAAAGAAGTGGCAGGGCACTGACTGTTTCTACGCAAGAAGGATCACGTCATCCCCAAAGCTCCTTAGATCATTTCTCCCTCATTTTAGTAGCTGGACTTTGCCATGTTGTGCGTCCTAACCCAATCACTGGCACCACACGGTGTATTCCACTCAGAGAGTGCGTCATACTAACTGATTTGGACTCACCTGCTACTCTGAGGAGCACACTGGTCAGCAGAGAATGGGCAAGTGGCTGCCTCAAGGAAACTGGGGTTCAGTAATGACCTTGGCCGAGGTGGTGCTGGGAAGGACGTGTTTCTCGGCTCAAATACACATTTCTGACCCCCAGCTTCCCCTGGGTCAACCAGAAGTCTGTCCACTTTGTAGTTTGTTTCCTTTAATTGAATGTCTGAAAAATACCCAACACAAGCTGACCTAAAGTAGTTCAGAAATTTTATTCTGCCATTTTTAAAAAATTTTGTCAATTTTACTTTCTTAAACATGAGCTGTTTGTATAATAATTGGTTCATTATTAGTGCAGAATTTTTTCTAAGTTTATTTCAAGTTTGATCAAGGCAACAAGAAATCTGGAGAAATTTATAACTGTTGTGTGGTCAAGTACATGCTGCTTTTAAATTTTTCTTTCACACCTTTAAAGCTTAGGAAGCACCCTTTGCCTCTTTCACTGATGTCTGTTTACCAAGTCCCACTCACTGCCTCTAGTCTTTTATGATGCGATGTGTTACGTCCTCTAGAATCTTGGTCAGAGTGGGTATTGACTGAAAGATCCAGATCTAGTTGTTCCTAAACATGAAGCCACTCCATTCCATACTTGCTTTACCTCATTAATTGTGACACCTCCTTGACAACAGATCATGTTCCCGTGAAATATGGGACAACCAACCAGGAAAATCTCTCCTCCAAAAGCCGAAGGAGTATCAAAGAAGCACCCATCCCCAGCCCACTACATACACTGCAGCCAAATCTATAAACCTAGGTCTCAACAACTGTATGGACTTGGGTCTGTCTATGGCCAGCTGTTGGTGTCCTCAGCCCTCCTTCAGATGGCTTTCTGCAGTTCCTTCCTGTTTTGTTCTGTGCTGCTGAGGCAGATGACTGGAGATGTGGTCATTCTTCCTGATGCACTTAATATGGAGCTTCAAAAACAGCAAACTAGAGTTCCCACCTGGCCACTCCAAGATTTTGTGCATGTCACCATCCTTTTCTTTTTTTTTAAAGCAATGTGTCTAATACAAGTTCACACACTATATTGCATTTCCTGTAGCCTACCATTAGGCACCAGGAGACCTTTTTGTAGTTATTTCTGTGCCTGCTGTTCCTCAGCTCCAGTCAAATAAGATTATTTGTTAATTCCTAAATACGGTGTGTGCTTTCTCGCCTCCATGTCTTTTTTAAATTCCATTCCCTGAAGCTGGCAAGCGCTCCGACACAGTCTCTTTTCTGTCGGCATCCTAAGCGCTGGGTCTGACATTTTGTAAGTAATCTAATGGCTAAGTAAATGAAGAGATTTCTAGCCAGTGGAACATTCTACAATGACCAAAATGGACAAAAGAAGCAAGGAGGGGGAAGAAAAGAAATGTAGACTAAAGGAAGTGTAAATGAGTTGTTCAGAACGGGTTAACTGACTGGCGCAGGCCCACACATCCTGAGACTAGGCTAAACGTTTTGTTTTTTTTTTCCTGACTTTCTCTGCCTTTTGTATATTCGTCTTTCACTATTGTTGTTTCTACTTAATTTTCTTTCTCCCCAGACAGGCAGAGTCTAGGCATCCTCTGGGGTGGACGTGAGGGATGACTCTGTATAAATTTTTAAAATCTTTAGAAGAGACTTTGGGCTGAGTTGACTTGAGCTCACAGTATGGTGATGGTCACTGGGTCAGCTAGTGTGAGACCTAGAGCAAGAGCCTGCCCCAGTCATCAGGAAGGATATCGTGACTGACAGTGTCTTGAGAAATGTGATCTGAGTGGAAAAGAGATAGCTCTCTGAAGGAAATGTGTGCACAAGTGTGCCTGTACGTGTGTGAGAGAGAGAGTGTGTGCAAGGACCCGGGAAAGGAAGAACAGAGGAAAAACAGCCATGGTACAGAGCAGACAAAACACAACCACGATGGATACAGATCGTTGTACAAGACCGTTTGTGACATACCCAAGAATGCAACATCATCACGCTGTGTATCTCATCCTGTGTGAGGAACATACTGAATTAGTTAGGGCTCTGCCTCTCCTGAGCTCCTCATTCACACACGCTGTTCCTTCCACTTTAAATCCCTTCCACCCCTTGCTTCCACCTGACCAATTCTAGCTCATGGTGCATCTACCACATGCTACAGGCCCTCCAATCAGAGTCAGAATCCCACAATGCTTACAGCGCTTACCTGCAGCATTGCATATACCACATCCTATTGAGATACAGTGGTTTAAGAAGAAAGGAATTACTTTAGGTCTTAGACAGCTTACAGAATTGCTGAAAGTATGAGCAAAGCAGACCATCCAGCGTGTACAGAAACTCCACAGCGACCATTGCCTGCCACTCAGCTCCTCTAACATCACAGCCACAGTTCTAGAACTTCCACAACCATCATCAGAGACAAGCACCCCCTCCTCCATCCCCGTTCTAGGACTTTGCAGCCACCACACCACAACATTTGCTTTTACCCTTTAAACCTCTGTTCACGGAAGCTGGGTCACATAGGGAACCTAGCGTCGGTGTAAACTGAAACATAATGTCTTCTTAATTTTTTTTAAAGATTGTTTTAATTATGTGAATGGATGGTTGTGGCTATGTGTATGTGAGTACAGTTGCCCACAGAAGCCAGAGATGGTGTAAGACTCTGGAGCCGGAGTTACAGATGGTTGTGATCTGGGAGCTGAGAAAGATATGCCCTGCATTATGAAGAGTGCATAGGCATTGAGATTCCTCAAGCTTCCTCTCCTAGTCTGTCCTGCTCCTTTTGAGCACGTGATCTTGTCTCCTGTTCCAGAGACAGTAGAAGCCATCCAGGAGAACTCTGAATTTTCCATGTGCTCACCTATAAAGTCATCTCCATTTCCACTCATATTCCCCTCCCAGTCTCCCATGAAACAATGACCCTTCTCTGCTCTAGGCCAACTTTGTGACACAGTCAATCCATTATTATTTCTTATCTCCTACAGTTTTAATCATCCCTCATTACACCATCAGAAAATATTGGCTAATTTATAAATTATTTGCCTATAGTATTTACTTGTAAATGTTTATGGGCTAATTAAACAAAGAATTTAGGGATGAATGGTAAATACACCTGCCAGGTAGGCTAGTTGCACCATAATAGCTATGTTTCCACTTGAGATACTTTGAAGAATGTCATAAATTATAACTACTCAACTATATGACTTTCATTAGATACTTGAAGATAATATCAATTTATAAAAGAAATACCTGGTTTGGGTTTATCATGTTTTGGTTTTTACAGGGTTGGTTTTGAATCTGGGGTCTTACATTCTGGAAAAGTACTCTACCTAACTGTGGTGATACTTTATTTGTGCTCTAATAAATAAAGTTTACTTGGAGATCAGAGGAAAAAAGCCAGCCACTATATTAAACATAGAAGTCAGGCAATGGTAGCACATGCCTTTATTCCTAGCATTCAGGAGGCAGAGATTCATCCGGATCTCTGTGAATTCAAGGCCACACTGGGGACAGAGCCAGGTGTGGTGGTACACAGCTTTATTCCCAGCACTAATTAACCATAGAGGTCTGGAGGTCTGGACAGACAGACAGGAAGTGAGAGAGCTGGGCAGAAAGATGAAGTGATGTAGCTGGGCAGAGAGAGGAAATGAGATGGCAGAGGGCAGAAAGGATACAGGCGTGGGTAGACAGGACGTCGCTCTTTCTGGCTGAGGATTTCTAGTGTTAAGAACATGGCTGGCTTCTTTCTGCTTCCCTGCTCTCTCAGTTTTACCCCAAATATCAGGCTCCAGGTTTTTTTTTTTTTTTATTAATAAGACCATTTATCAATTCATCTTACACCTAACAAACCTATATAACAAATATCTAAATTGTATGGATGCCATATTCTGAGTGCTACACAGACAGGGATTTCAACTAACAAGTCCTCTACTTTAACAAGACGGATATTGTGGAAGAGGATGTCAGAAAAATCACTTAGTAATAAGGAAATAACTAAGGAAACAACATAATTTTCAAATGATGGATGAGGTTGTTGTTGTTTTAAAAAATGATAAGCAGCACTGTTACCAGGCGAAAAGGTCATGAGACATGACAAAACCCAGTATCAGAGCTTTATTAGGAGGAAGGGGGAGGGAGGACAATAGAACCAGGCCTGGGGAAGAAGCACATGCAGAGGAGAGAGAGAGCAGAGAGAAGAGAGGAGGAGTGTGTGTCCGGCTTTTTACAGATTCCCTTGTACATGCGCAGGTGGGCTTATGGAGCTACTCCATGCATGTGCTGATTGCCTGACCACGTTGCATGCATTTGCATGATCATGCCGCACTGTTGATGTAAGACATAAGACCCCTTGCTTAGCTACTGAACTGTGCATGTGTGGTCATGAAGCTGCAGGAGCGGCAGAATCCTAACAGTTGTGAAGGAAATAGAGGAATGAATAGAAATAGTATGTCTGAGAGAAACAGGAAGCTCAGGCTTGTGTGGTAAGAACATAAAGACCCTAGAGGAGGGGCTGAAGAGAGGGGTCAGTGGTTAAGAGCACTAGCTGCTTTTCCAGAGGACCCAGGTTCAGTCCCTGGCACCTACAGGGCAGCTCACAACCATCTGTAACTCCAGTCCTCAAAGATCTGACACCCTCTTCTGGCCTCTGTGGGTACTGCACACATGTGGCACATGTCCCTTCAGGTACAACGCACATATACACAAAATAATAAAAGAAAAGGGCTTGTTTAAAAAGACCATGGAAGAATGGTTAGGAATAAGGAAAGGAAAACAGGAGCCAGACCATGACATGATTCCTAGACATTGATCTATGAATAATCTCACTAATGCTAGTCCTACAATGCACCACTGAACTGCCCCCCAAGCCCAGTATGAATATTCTTCAATGTCGGAACACAGTCCAAGAATGGAGTTGTGCGAGAATTCTGAGTGTTGGTGAGAAAACTTCAAGAAAACAAGAGTCTTGTGAATCCAGTTTCTCTAAAACACAGAATTGTTCTTGGAATGGTTTTTTGTGCCCCTCCCAAGTGTAGCTGATAGCTGAGTGAGTTGACTTCAGCTGTTGTTATTCATGTGTCTCTATGGAAAAACATGTTTTTGCCACGTGCAGCTTGTCCTTGTGATTGTACACTTTACTCATGTGACTCTTCTTAACCCTCAGAGTTTAAATTGTCCGAAGCTCCTGATGAAGCTGGCTATTGCATGAGACTTTAGTCTGCTTCATTTTAGGCCCCACTCTCCCAGGTTCATGCCACCCACTAGAGCACTAAATACTTCAACATCTTTGGGTGGACATAAGGAGCCATCTACTCTGGTATCTATCAAGGAGTGCATTTGTTAGTGGGATGGTTTGGATGAGAATGGCCTTCAAACACCCACATATTTGAATGTTTGATTTCCAGTGAACTCTTTAGGAAGGATTAGGAGATGCAGCCTTGTTAGAGAAGGTGTGTCACTGGGATGGTCTTTGAGGTTCTAAAAGACCACACCAGGCCCAGCCTATCTACCTGCTTCTTGTCAATAAGATGTAGGCTCTCAGCTACGGCTCCAGCACCATGTCTGCCTGCCTGCTGCTATCCTCCCCACCATGATGGTCATAGACTAACCCTCTGAAACTTTAAGCAAACCTCCAATAAAATGCTTTTTTAAAAAAAAATCTGTATCCTTGGTCATGGTGTACCTTCACAGTGGTAGAACAGTGACTAAAACAGTTAGAAAGCCCAGGAAGTATGCACTTAGATATATTGCCAAGCATCTTTCCAGACTTGGGATGTATCCCCATCCATTAGCACTGTATGGGAGTTTTAGCTCAGGCACCTCCTCACAGCACTGGTATTGGTCACCCTTTCAATTTTAGTCATTCTGCGATGTGTGATAGAATCCCACCGGAGCTTCCATTTTACTCTTCCTGGTGATTCGTAACGATTGACACCTTTTTAAAACTTCTAATTGTGTTTGGGGATTTTTGTTGTTGTTGTTGTTCACTAGTGTCAGGTAACTGAAATGATCAACCATTTACATAAATCTCTCTCAGGTTGCTCTGCGGAGAACTGGCCGAGGAAGCCAAGGGTGCATTTAGAAGACTCTGGTATTGGCCCCAGCAGGAGATAGAGGAGGCAGCTGGGATTTGTGGTAAAGCAGTTAAAGAGAGGCAAGAGGACTAAAGACATATTTTGGAGGGAGCCTACCCAGGACACCCACTGACTGGTTGTGGGGAAGAAGAGGAGGAGTCAAAGATGACCTGATCAGCCAAACCGTGTGGTACATTCCCCACTGCGGAGAAACGCCGGCTGGTCGGAGCGGGTTCATTGAGTTAGCAGGAAAGTAATCGGAGATGAGAGATTAGGCTGAATCATACCCCAGCAAACTGTGCCAAGCCCAAAATAAAACATAAAAAATAAATTCTAGTCACAAACTGTGTTCAAAGAAACCGCTGGGCACTCACAGAACCACAATGGCTTTGACTCGCTTCCCTACCTTCCAAACGAGCTCGGCGGCACCGGGCAGTTGGCATCTGCCGGCAAAACTCACATGGTTTCCTTAAGCACTCACTAACGGTGCTAGGGTTTGTTTTGTTTTTCCTTCTTCCAAGAATAAATATGTCTCCACACAACGAAATGAAAAATCCAGAAATTTAAAATTAGATTAGTTTGGAAATCACTGGCATTTTTCTTCTGTGTAAGGTCACTCTGCCCTTGCGGGCCAGCGCTGGGCAAGTGACACATTTCTTTTTCCATCCCACACTTTGCTTATTTTCATGCATTGCAAAGCTGAGTTCCCAGATTTCAAACATGTAGCACATACGGTAAATACTTTTAGCCTCACTTAAAACTTTGACTTTTTTATACTTCAAGTTACGTTATTATGTAAAACGTGGCATGCCAGAATGCTGGCTTGCTGGGGGCATTTCTACATAAGGAAACAAAATTCCACCCTTGCAGAAATAATAAGCTGACTCTCCAAGTAGCTACAGCGTTCGGCTGCCTGCTGCTTTGGTTTGTGTGGTGCCTTTCAGTTCTCAAACCAGTGATAACACTACATAAAAGAACCTCATAGCTAATAACAGCTTACTATAGATAGTCCCGGTGCGCAACACCAATCCCATGCGCCATGCACTATTATTATCTCCATTGGACGTATCAGAAAACCGAGTTCAGTAGCTGGCCCAGGATCACTCAGCTGGGAGGCATCAGAGTCAAGATCAAAACCTAGGTTTATCTCAAACTAAAAACTAAAGCTCTTAATGGTTTCCCAGCCAAAAGTGCAGGGTCAAATTAAGCGTGTGTTCAAGAGCCAGCCCCTCCACCAACTGGCTGTGTGGCCTTGGGTGGTTTCCTCTGGGAACTTCCAGGGTCTATTAGTTTGGGCTGGGGCTTTCCTTCTTGCCATGGTACCTAGCTCATTGAGTACTATAAGAATTAATTGGAATTAGTTAATTGGAAGCATGCTTAGGTTCTGCTCTGAAAGTGTTATCTATCACGTTTTAGAAGTTGCTTTATGGCAATAGAATCCACATCCCATACAATGACAAAATTATAGTTAGCCATTGCTAATTTACTCTCTTGTTTTTTCTTACACCCCAGGGCCTTGTGCATGCTAGGTTAGTGACCTACCCCTGAGCTATATATACCCCAGCCCAATTTCAAAACATTTCTGTGATGGCTATTCGTTGGCTGTCAATTTGACACACCTGGGAAGAAAGAACCTCAATTGAAGACTCGCCTTTGCCAGATTGGCCTGGGACATGTCTGTGGGGCCTTTTGCTAATTAGTGTAGTAGGACCCAGGCCAGTGTGGGTGGTGGCCTAGATTGTATGAGAAAGCTAGATGAGCAAGCCAGTAAGCAGCACCCCTCATGGCCTCTGCTTTAATTCCTGCCTCCATGTTTGTGCCCTGTAGTTTTAAGCCAACTTGACACAATCTAAAGAAAGACGGGAACTTCAATTGAGAAAATGCCTCCATAAGACTGGCCTATAGGCAAGCTTGTAGGAATTTTCTTAACTAGTGATTAATGTGGGATGGTCCAGCCCATTGTGGGTGGTACCATTCCTAAGCTGGAGGTCCTGGGTTCTATGGGAAAGCAGGCTGAGCAAGCCATGTGGAGCAGGCCAGTAAGCAGCACCCCTCCACGGCCATCAGTTCCTACCTCTAGGTTCCTGCCCTGCTTGAGTTCCTGCAAGAACTGTTATACAAAAACCCTTTCCTCCCCAAGTTGCCTTTGGTTATGGAGTTTCTTCACAGCAGGAGTAACCCTAGCTAAGATGATGCTTCTGCCTCAAGTTCCTTCCTTGGCTTCCTCAGGTGACAGACTCTAACCTGTGAGCAGAAATCAACTCTTTCCTCCCCCATGTATTTTCTAATGGTATTTTTTTTTTTTTACAGCAATAGGAACCAAAGTAGAATTTCCTTAGTCCTGAAAAAGAAACCCAGTGTCCACTAATAGTCTCAGCCCAGCTCTCTCACAGGCAACTACTAATCTACTTTTCATCCCCATAGGCTTTCATATCTATCACAATCTCTAGATGTTTCACACCCATAGAATCATATAACATAGTGCATATTTTTGCTGGCTCAATTGACCTAACATTTCAAAGTTCATCCATTTTGTAGCATATATTAATATTTCATTTTTTTGTTGTTATTTATGTTTGGATTTTGTTGGGGAGGGTTGTTTGTTGTCTGGTTTGTTTGTGTGATTGTTTCTAAGCAGTTTATGTAGTCCTGGCTGGCCTAGAAACTCACTACATAGACTAGGCTGTCCTGGAAGTTGCAACAATCCTCCTGCCTCTGCTTCCTGAGTATTGGAATTACAGATGTATGCCATCACATTTGACTTTAACGTTCCATTTCTTTTTATTGCCAAATACTGCTGCAGTATGTAGGCCTATTACAGTCAATTTGTCCATTCATCAGTTGGTGGATCTGGAAGTGCTTCCATTTTTGACTATTATTAATGAGATACAATGAGCACTTGTGTATAAATTTTTGTGTGGACCTGGACATATGTTTTCATTTCCTTTGGGACTGTAACAAGAAGTGCATAGAACTGTAACTATTATTTGTCACAGCCTCCCTCTATACCTCTGAATGTGCAAACACACAATTCTCATGTCTAAACACATGCATGACTTAGTGTTTATCTTCTAAATGACCTAATGAGGAAAATATCCTTCCTACTTCACATCACACATGAGACTGGGAGATTCGCCCCACAGTTTGTGCCCACAGCATTGTCTGTGCCGATTGATTTCTTTGCCAGTCCCACTTGTCAGAAAAAGTCTTGCTTGGATCCCACAGGAGGGTGGATGCCTTACTCTGTGCTTTTCCATGGTGCTCTGAGCTTCATCATCACCCACGTGACTTTCTACTCTGCTTATCACAACCCACTAGACCAGCCGACCAGACCAGGACTGTAGGGCACCATCACTGTCTTCCTCATCACCATCAATATGCTAAGCACAAGTTTTGGCAATGCAATTGTTGTTCACTAGATGTGGCTGGGTGTTTAAAAAAAAAAAAAAAAAAAAGGAGAGGCTTATGGGGATAAAAGCACGAGCTGAGCAAGCCTGATGCCCCGGGTTTGATGTCCAGAATCTATACATAGAAAGCATATCCAGCGGTGTACATCTGTAGTCCCCGGACCCCGCAGTGAGATGGGAAGCGGAGCTGAACCAGGACACAAGCAAGCACAGCAACAGACACCAGACGGACTCTGCCTTGAGGTAAAAGGTGGAAACCGACTTCTGAGGGTTGTCCTCCGACTGCCACCACGCTCACAGTGGTACCTGCTGCACACACGGCCTGCTTTGTTTTCATCCATGGTAAAGGGAGGCTGGAACCTGGCCCCGGTACGTGCCAGGAAAGCCACATACCAAGGACTTGTAACCATTTTCAATCAATCACATCACATAGCCGTCACCTGCACGGCCCAAATAGAGAAGACAGGTAGTAATTATGCAGATTGATACACACACACACACACACACACACACACACACACACACACACACACATATTTAAGTCTTTATTTTGAGAACCAGGGTTCAGGATCTGGGGCCTTTTCTTGGCAATGCTCTATTGCTAAGCGACATCCCCAGCCCAAGTCTTTACTTTTCAAAATCATTCAGCACCAACTGATTGCTACTTGGGATGAGTTTCTTGGGAGAGTGGCCTCAAAGAGCCACAATGACATCAGGATGCCTTCTGTGGTTTACTAGGCACGTTTTAAACTTGCAGTTTTTATTTATGTCCAACCACAATATAATAGAATGAGTATAGCAAAATTATAAAATCCATGATATTGGGGGTTTTATTCTCAATTTTTATTCATCTAGTTTTTATGTGTATGAATGTTTTGCCTGCGTGTGCGGGTGTGTGTGTGTGTGTGTGTGTGTGTGTGTGTGTGTGTGTGTGTGTGTGTCTGTGTAGAAGAATTTCTAAATGGTCTTATTAAATAAGAAACACAAATATAGGGGTGAAAGATCAGGGAAATAGTGAGAGCCACCAGCTAACCTTAACTCACCATGACGCCGTAGCTACTTCCTGTCTACCCAGGCTTTTATTGCCTTGCTGTTCTGTTCTCTCATTGGCTCTTAGCCCAGCTACCTCACTTCCTTGTTACTGCCTGTCTGTACAGACCTCCAGGTCTCTATGGTTGGAAAGCCAACTACACGTGGCTGTTCCCTAGTGTGGCCTTGAATACAGAGAGACCCTGTGTGCCAAGTGATCAGATTAAGGGCGTGTGCTACCACTGCCTGACTTTTGTGTTTACTTAAAATGACTTGCTACGTCCTCTGATCTCCAGGCAAATTTTATTAACATACAAATAAAATATCACCACATTTTAGCACAAATAAAATATCACTGTGTGTGTGTGTGTGTGTGTGTGTGTGTGTGTGTGTGTGTTTGTGTGTGTGTGCATGCATGCACGCGCCATATACATGCCTGGTGCCCATGGCAGTCAGGAGAGGGTATCAAATCCCCTGGAACTGAAGTTATGGATCTCTTCAGCCCCATGATCTTAGTTTTAGGAGCAGACTAAAAGTCTTCGTTTTCTTCAGTTAAAATAATTCAAAATACGTATCAAGTAAATAAAAGTGCAGATGGAACACAGATATGGGGAATATTATATTCATGGTACAAAATAATTCAAGTTTTGGCTCACTGTTTAAAGATATTTTAAAATATGAAAAGCTCTAAGAACAAAGTATATTTCCTAGAGCAGTGTATCTCCACAGGCACAAGGTGTGTGACGGGCCAGGAGTACTGGGATACAGGTTCTCACACAGCACATCCAGAGGTGGCCCTGAGACCCAGGATTTCAAACAAGCACGCACGGTATGCTGGCGCTGCTGAGCCCGAGGCACACTTGGAGTATCAAAGTTTAAACCATAAGCATAGTTTGAGGTAACAGGATTAATACTATATACTAGCTTTTGAGTTCTTCTCTGCATCCGGAATGGCACTTTTCCAGCTGTTATTTATTATCTCTGTCTCTGTCTGTTTCTCTGTCACTGTCTCTGTCTTTCTCTTTTTCTGTGTGTGCATGTGTGTGTGTGTGTGTGTCCCTGAGGGATACAAAAGGGTGTTGAATTCCCTGAAGCTGGAGTCACAGGCAGTTGGCAGCCACCACCTTGGGTGCTGGGAATCCATCTCTGGCCTTCTGCAAGGGCGGCAAGTGCTCTGCACCCATGGAACCGTTTCTTCAGCCCCTCTTCCAAGTATTTTCTAGACATTAAACTTACCACTATTCACAGAAATTTTGGAAAAAGAATTCCACTTTAAACACTTTCAAATCAGCATTACTAATAGTTCAACTTTTCATCACAGTTCTCCATATAATCAGACACACAACAGAGCAGAAGTGGTATTATCTGGTTTTTTATTTCCATTATTTTTATAAAAGCAAAGCAATCAAAAGAGGGGGCCCTAAAGGATTGCCTTCGTGTGGGTCAGTGCAGGCTCTCGGTGTTTGCTCTGTTCCCACGTCCTGTCTGTGACCTCATTGTGAGACAGAAAATAACCCGGTCCAGGGATCAAAGCCTAAAATGTAGTCTCATTTCCCCACATTCAAAACAAAACAACTCTGGGCAAAGGATTCATTTCTATCCCATGGTTATGAAAAAAATAAAAAAATACAAAACTCAAACCCACTCTGGAATAAAAACATATTCTTAAAGAAAATCACAATTATCAGTGATTAAAAAATAAACACTCATGCATGTGTATGTACATAAACTTACAGTTCATAGTCATATGTATACAGCTGTGAGTATTTATAACTGATTCAGCTGCCTGCAGAGAAACTGGGATGTTAACAACTGCTAATTCACTTCCACATGTGAGTTAACTGTTTTACCTTTATGTGCTTCGTGTTTTCTTAAGGATTACAAAATGTCTTATTAAGAATAAAGCCGAGAAATGGTAAAGGTTTCATTTCAGAGGCCGTGGTGTGGGGATCTGTTGCCAGTCACAGGGTGACAGGCTCCTTCACCTGGCTGAAGTGCCAATTTCAAAAACCTAAGGGTTTAGGGCTCCATCTGCCTGCTCAGTTGGATCCATTTTGTTTTGCTTAATCGGGAAATGCCCATCTAATCCGCGTATCTGGCATCCCTTGAAAAATCAGGCCTGGCAACACTGGGCACACATTCCTGCTTTAGCTGCAGTTACCAGCCCCTGAGTACAGCTATCCCTGCTGGCTTCCCCAGCAGGCTTCACTCAGCTTGTCTGGCCCTGGAGGCTAGAGTTTAGAATCGCTCATTTATAAGGAGGGTTTGTGAACAGCCAACATTCATTGTCCTCATTACTATCCTGTGGAAAATCTGGCCAAGCAAGTACATTGGAACACTGAAAAGCAGTTTCCTCTCAGCAAAGTGAAAGCAGCTGGCTCACACAGAATTATTCATTGCGTTTGTGGGAGCTGGGCGTATCCTCGTTTAAAGACTCCGCATTGCTCAGATGTGCAAGTGACAAATCCTCTATGTCCACTCCCCTCCCCAAACTGTGCAGCTGGCCTTTAGTTCGTAGACTCTTGGCTCATTTCCTGGGAGACTCATTTAAAGGACTGAGAGGGACACCAGTGGTGGTCCAGTTTGCTAGGCCAGTCCCCTGTCCAGGTTGCCAGTGGTTAGAGCTGAACTTGCCCTGAGCTAAAGGGTCAAAGGAATGAATAAGATATATGGCAGGGAGAGATGGTACCTAGAGAGGCAAGTTACTCCTTATAAAAATAACAGATACTTTTTCATGTGCAGCTTAGAGGTGAGGGGCATTCCAGCCATCGGAGCTTTTCTTTATTCAACAAATACTTACTAGACACTAACTTTGTGTTGTGCATTGTGCTGAACTGGAAACACAATGATGACTATGATTGGCCCCTGCCCTGGAGAAATTCATAGTGGAG
This sequence comes from Peromyscus maniculatus bairdii, assembly GCF_049852395.1. Lineage (NCBI taxonomy): Eukaryota > Metazoa > Chordata > Mammalia > Rodentia > Cricetidae > Peromyscus > Peromyscus maniculatus. The sequence goes on from NC_134857.1 coordinate 46,820,892, forward strand.
GTGGTTATCTACACACAATACTGCAATAGCAACGTGAGAAGTGATGGGCATCAGAAGTGGGAGGAGTAAAGACCAGTGCTTCAGAATCATCCAGGAGACTCTACAATATTTCCACCTGCTTCCCTCTTCTGCCTTCAAACACATGAAACATTATTTTTTTTATGTCCTATCACCCGAACCGCCAAAATTACCTACACCAAGAAGAGATACCATCAGCAAGCGGGAGCCCATAGGAAGTCACCCAGATCCTGTGGTAACACAGATGGTGGGCACACCCAACCGGGGCTCTGTTGAACTGCAGAGGGGCCGCTAGTACTTAACTAGAAGTTTAGAATTAGTTTAAACATTTTCTTTAAAGTTATAATTCAAAAACAGTTTAAAACCCAATAGGAATAAACAAAAAACAATTGCCCGTAGTTTTCAGGAGGAGCTGGGGGCGGCGGGGTGGGCATCCCAGACTATATTCTCCAGAGGACCCAGTCTCGACTCATAATGTTTAAAATAACCTCTCAGTAGGAATGAGTGGCTTAGGATTTGATCTTCCCAGGAAGTCTCATTGAACCTTTTATGCTTTTGAAAATCTAATACATTCAAGTTCAGACTTCCTGCATATCTCTTTCCTCCTCTCACCCCAGCCTTCTCACACACATTTTTTCCACTATCTAAAAAAATGCCTATCTTCGCTGAGTAAAATTGGAGCACATTCTTAAAGAGGAATCTCTTAAAGACATAAGTCATTGAGAGACAACTTTTTTCTCCTGAATCTAATTCTTAACTATTCAGATTCTCGTCACTCTGGGCTTCAAACGGCAATCCTTCCCTGGCACTTGGCATGTACTTCCGGACTGGTTTTTCTGAGATGCCCCTGGGTGACTTATCTTTCAATGCCTGCAAAGACTCCGTTTTCTATTACTCACAGGTGTCCTGTTTGCCCTGCCCAGATTGAGCCAACCACATGAAAGGTTTTGTTTTGATTTCCCATCTCTTTGCTCCCTGACGCCTCTTCTTCTTCTTTTTTTTTCCCAGCTGCAGCTGAAGAGAAACACATGAACTGAGCTGAACGGGTACAGCCTCCCTGGCTTTTGTTTTTGCACCGAGAAAATATTTTCATTCTTTAATTATTTTACTGCCATTTCTCATCTCATTAGGACCCAATTTATGCACAATCAGTTGAATTAATTTTAATTAGCCGCCTTGGATCCCTAAGTTTCCTTAGTAACATTGCAGAAGGGGCTTCAGCTTTCATAATGTCTCCCAGCCTGTCTCTTTGGAGTGTGCTCTACAAAGCAAAGGATGCGAACCAGCGCCTCTAACACGTGTATTTAAAACATTCTAATATGTTGAAATGCTTTGAAAAAAAAAAAACTTACTTTGGCTTCTCCAATCTCCTCCTCGTTACCCTTTTAAAAGAAAATGATGTTACCGACTCTGACACTCCTCTGGAAAAGCTTTGTCCCTCAGGAACATAAAGAATGTTTCATACTGCTGCTTTAAGCTGAAGCCTTCATCATTATTAATGCCGAAATGTGATCTCATTTTCTGAGAATGAGGAAAGTGATAATTTATAGGGCCCAAGACAATCATGGCAGCTGGCATTTCTTAATTGCTTGTTGTATGACAGCATTGTTCAGGTCACTCTGCCTCTGCCAGCTAATTTAACTATTATTAGCCCATTCTAAAGTGGCGCAGCTGAGGCACGGAGGGAGCGCCGAAACTTGCCAGAGGTCCAGTGGGGGTGGCAGGGCCCATATTTTCACCAAACGCCTCTGGCCCTGGAGTCTGTAGCCTCACCTCATGGACCACCAACCTCTCTACATTTGAGGAAAAAGAAAGCAGAGGTGAGGAGGTAAGGCTGGTGTGTTTCCCTGACAAGCCGGTTTTAAGTACCTGTAGTTCTTTCTTTCATCCCCGACTCTTCATTTGTAAACCCAACAGTCTGTTAACCAAGGCGCCAAGGCAACTCATTATTTAAATGTATTCCCAGCTCCTTGGAAGAAAGGCTACATAAATATTACAGAAGCGTTTGAAAAATATATGAAACGCATCCACCTGAACATAATGGTCTTGTTTCTCACAATAAATAAATAAATGGTGCTGATCTTCTCTCCGGCTCTGTGTCTCCCTTTACTGTCTCACAAGCCAGGCTGCTGAGGTCAGACTCTGGGCCAGGTGGGAATCACCCCACCCCACCCTTACCCCCACCCCACCCCACCCCGAGGCCTCAGGAAACTGCCTCCCGGGTTTTTTACTCAAACCCTCTACAATTCTAAGTCCTTTAAGAAAAGCATGAAGAAGCAGAGCAATTCATAAATGGTGGTACACTCGCCCGGCAGCGTGCTATTGAGCAGTGGAAAAGATGAATGAACTGAATCTATGCATCTGACGGATGAATTCCCCCAAGTACCGATATTGAAAGATGAGGGGCATGAAAGATGCAGAACTGCATAATTTTATTCATAAAATGGTTAAGAGCAGGCAGAACCTAGGGTGATGGGTACTGTGTACATGGACCAGGGATGACACAGGGAAAGCTTTACAGAGTGTGTGTGGTGGTGTGTGTTGATTCAGGTGTGGTGATATACGTGTGCGTGTGCGTGTGCGTGTGCGTGTGCGTGTGTGTGTGTGTGTGTGTGTGTGTCCCATAAGGGGCACTAATGGTTGCACACTTTGTGCAAATCAGAACTCCACAAGAAGGAGAAAGAAGGAAGGAACGAAAGACGGAGGGAGGGAGGGAGGGAGGGAGGGAGGGAGGGAGGGAGGGAGGGAGGGAGGGAGGGAGGGAAGAAAGGGAGGAGGAGGTCTGGAGGCCTGGGAAGAGGTGCTGTGATTAGGCTGAGCTTTGAAAGCTGAGTCAGGATCATTCAGTGTGGAGGAGCCTAGAGCCGGGGTGAGGCAGAAATCAGGGAGGCAGACAGCCTTGAAAATTCCTCACCTGAGGAAAAAAAAAATCTCCCTGTTTCTCTGGGCTTGGTGAGTGTTCACTGTCTGTAAACACAAAGTGCTCACCATGAGGTAGAAAGGGGTGGGGACCATGTGTACTCCCTCTCCCACCCCGGGGCTCAGGCTACTGACCCATGGGTCCCTGCGGGCCCTTGGGGCCCATGGCTTGTTTCAGCTTCTCATACTTTGCTGCCCTCGGTCCCTGTCGTGGTTTTCCTCTTTGGGTCACACTATGTGCAGGGAGGTGGATGAAGAGGTCTTTGTCGGCCATCCTGATGTAAACAGCACGCAGGTCACAAGATCAAATCCATGGAGTGGGAATTCTCACTCAAGCATGTCAAAATTCAGGCAGTTTTCCTTATTAAAAACGAAAATCACCGATTTAAAGTCTGGCACTTTAAAGATGGAATCCAGCACGGATAATTTTTAAACGTTATTTTTATTTATGATTGTGTGTATATGATGTGTGGGTGTGCGGGTGTGCCTGTGTCGTGATGTTCATGTGAAGATCAGAGGATAACTCTGGAGTTGGTTCTCTCCTTTAATGTGGATTCTGGAAATCAGACTCAGATCCATGTGCCCCAAGTACTTCCTGAGCGTCTCACTGGCCTGTCAACAAGCATTTCTAAACCAAAATTATTTATGGAACATCTATTTATGTACTTCAAATACATACATACAGAGTCAGATCAGTAAGGCAGGCTTCTTTCTGATGTGAACTTCTTTAGGTATGGTCCTGTGTTCTCACCAGACATGCTAAGGTATCCACTGCAAGCCAATGAACGATGACATTTAGCTTTAGTGCATTTCAGCAGGTTAAGATTTTGAAACTGAATGTGTCTGTATGGGGGTAGGGGTGGGGAGGTATATGCAAGCATTTGTGTGCACGTGTCTGTGTGTTTGCATGTGTCTGTGTGCATGGGTCTGTGTTTGTGTGGTGTATGTAAATGTGTGAGGTATGTATGCATGCATGTGTTTGTATGTGGGGGTGTGGTGTGTGGTGTGTGAATGCATATATTTGTGTGTCTGGTGTTGGGGTGTGCATGGTATACATATATATGTGTGTCTATAATGTGTGGTACACATGTATGTGTAGATATGTATATGTATGTGTTTAGGCGTGTGTGGTGTTCTTATAACGTGTGTTTGTGTATGTGCACATGTATGCATGAATGAGTGCATGTATGTGTATGTGTGAGATATGTGAGGTGTGGTATATGCCTGAGTGTATGGTGTGTATGTGTATACATGTGTGTGTGTGTAGTGTTTGTATGTGTGGGTGTATATGTATTTGTATGTGTGTGTGCTTACATGCAAGTGTGCATGCATGTGTGTGTGTTCTGTGGATATTCAGGTGTGAGATGTGTGCTGGTGAAAGGATGTGTGTATGTATGTAAATGTGTGTGGTATATGTGAGGGAGTGCATGAATGTGTATGTGCACATGTGTCTGTGCATGTCTGTATGTTTATGTGAATTTGTGTGCGTATATTTGTATGTATGTGTGTGGTATGGATATATGTATGTATCTATATGTGCATGTGTGTGTCTATATGTGCATATATGTGTGAGTGTGCATGTGTATCTGTGTGTTTTCATGTGTATTTGTGTTTATGGGATGTGTATGTGTTCATGTGTGTGCATACATCTGTGTGGTATGTGAGTGAAGTATGTGTATGCATGTATATATATGCATGTGTGCACACATGTACATGTGGTATGTATTTCTGTACATGTTTGTATGTGTGCACATGTGTGTGCATATGCTTGTGTGTGTGGTATGTGTATATGTTTATGAGAGGTGTATGTAGGGTAAATATGTGGTGTGTGTCATGTGTGGTGGAGATGTATTGTGTGTTTGCATGTGTGCATGTATGTGTATTCATGGCGTGCATGTGCCAGTGTGTGTGCACCCATGTGTGCACACATCCACTTGAGGGATGTACACTAAGTCTTTGGTTTGCAAGGGGGTTACTTGGTGCTTCTTCATGCAGCTGGTGTGACTCAGTCAGTCAGCACCAGACACGGCAAGTGAAGAAAGCGAGTTCCATCGAGGCTAACGGACCCGCACAGGTCACACTTTGATACAGGTTGTTCACTAAACATTCTTTCAAATCCAGACGACGTGTGGCTTTTTAAAAGATGAACATCCTAGTGAGATTTTATTCTAATAATCGAAGGGAGGAATAAAGAATATTTACAAATACATAAATCTTAGACAATGAGCACCTGTGGGGTGAAGGCAGCTGAGCTGTAAAGACAAGATGACGGGGAGACAGCGGCCGCTGAGCACACTTGAGAGAGAAAGAAGCTCCTGAGCAGTGGAGTTGGCCCTGGGTACAGACAGCAGCTGACGCCCTTAACAGAGGAGGACTCGGTCATTGATGGATTGCCATCAATCGAGGTGAGGTTGGAAGACAGTTTAGATGCCTGGGATAGTGTTTTTCTTTGCTTTTAAAAATTACTTGCTGTGGGACGGTCTGTATGTCAAATAAAACACTGATTGGCCAGTGGCTAGGCAGGAAGTAGGTGGGACAAGGAGAGAGGAGAATTCTGGGAAGCGGAAGGCTGAGGCGGGGAGAGACTGCCAGCTGCCGCCATGACCAGCAGCATGTGAAGACGCCGGTAAGCCACCAGCCACGTGGCAAGGTATAGATTTATAAAAATGGGTTAATTTAAGCTATAAGAACAGTTAGCAAGAAGCCTGCCATGGCCATACAGTTTGTAAGCAATATAAGTCTCTGTGTTTACTTGGTTGGGTCTGAGCGGCTGTGGGACTGGCGGGTGACAAAGATTTGTCCTGACTGTGGGCAAGGCAGGAAAACTCTAGCTACAATTACTGCTAAAATTATAATGAAAATACTAGAAAAATATAAATAAGGACATTTGCATGACAGTTCATCATTGATTGACTCACTCTAATGCTCACCCTGTTCCCAATAAAACTTTATTTACAAAAATAGGCAACTGGCTCTGAAGCCATGGCTTACCATGTTTTTAAAATTATAGTAAAATATTACTTATTTAGATTATTGCATTATTAGCATCCCCTTCATTGTGCTCTAGATATAAATATTCTACTCACTTTACCCTAGTTCTGAGGACCTGGCAAATGGTGGCTTCCTATCAGATTAGATGATGAATTTAGTTGAATGTAGAACAAGTGAAGTTATGCAAAATCAATTAACTAAACCAAAGTAAAGTTCCATCTGTATTATGTTTATATAATCCTTCTGTATAGTTGCCTTGTATTCTACATAGGACATTTTTGTGAGTGACAGAGAAATTCAGAACCACAGTACTTTCTAGCCCTAGATGAAGTGGGCTGAGGCCCAAGGACCTCCCTGATCAAATGCTCATTCAGCACTTTGGGAGCAAACCTGTGGCACCAATACACCCAGGTCCCAAAGTAGGGCTCCAGCAAGGACAGCATTGTGTGAATGCTGAGAATCTGCTAATCATCCTATTGTTTTGTGCCCTCAAGGTTCCTATTTTAGAGCTACTTAGTGGGTTTTAAGCACGAATTACAGTTCAAAAGCAACTCAGGGAGCCAAGGAAAACCACAGTCCAAGGATGAGGTCAGAATTTCTTTAGCATATAAGTGATGATTGGTCTCAGTCCTGTGATTGTTAAATGTTCATTTTCTAAATAATCTCCAGTAGGAAAGATCATATCCGAGATGTCACATCTGCAAAAATGTACTGCACAGTATTCCATGTTCCAGGACATTATATGCTTTGCTGACTCATTCACAGCCCTTGGATATTTCCTTTTCCTAGTAAGGTATCGGTCAAATTCATTATCACGTCTAGGATCTGCACAACTTTCTTCTAATGGATCTAGTCTGTGCTTCAGGATTTCCTGAAATTCAGGTCTGAGACTGTCACCATCCATAGAGTCGTCACAAAATGGTCATAGCTGCCTTTAAATTCTGAAGACAGTTTTCAGGATGGCTAATATGATATTTAACCCTCAAACCATTAATTTTTGTGTGCTCGAACCCTTCAGACTCATCTATACTTATCTTTGGACAAGTTTATTTCTTGCCATGGGAATTTTAAACATCTTACAGTTTTCTATTTAGTTGCTGTCATTTGGGAGTAATTATGTCTACGAGTTATGTCTATAAGTTTCTTCTATTTTTGCAAAATGTTTTCTTTTGTTATTATTGCTGTTGATTCCTAAAGGAATGGTGCATTTTCTTGTCTCTTTATATTTTACCAGCCAAACTATTTGGTGTCACAGACCAGTAATATGAGACTAGGAATGGAGGTCAGTGGACAGAGTGTTTGCCTAGCATGCACAAAAACCTGGGTTCAGTTCTTAGCACTATGTGCAATGCTGCATAAGCTGGGTGTATGGTGCACCCCTGTAATCCTGACACTCGGGAAGTAGAGACAGGAAAACCACAAGTTCAAGACCATCCTTAGCTACAAAATGAATCTGATCTCAGCCTCGGGCTAGAGATCAAACAATCGACACAAATATATACATCTATACATACGTATATCTCACATAATAATCCACTAAGGAAGAAAAGTCAAGTCATAGTGAATTTCCTAGAGCCACAGAACTCCCCTTTATCTTCACTGTCAGAAGAGACTATTTGAGATTCAAAATGAGCACAAACCAGAGGGCATACTGGCAGGCACCTTTCTCTATGGCTGCCAAGTACAAGAGGTGAACCAAGTCTCTGATAAATATCTCCAAGGGTACATACTCATGCTGAACAACTAGGGAATGACCATCCTGTCCTGGAAAGAACATAGCGCTCCTTCGGTAATTTAGAGGCTCATTTTCTCTCTTTGTGGCTGCCATACACTCTGGGTAGCTCAGTTGGCTAGAGCATGAAGTACCAAATGCTCCACAGGAAAGAACATGCCCTTGGTGCTCCAGGAGTGCAGACACAGAGTGCTCAGTATGCTCCAAGAAGGAGTGTCTAGGGATGAGACCAGAAGAGCCACCCAGATGGGCAAGATGGGGCCACAGGGACAGGCTGGCTAATGGCCTCGAGGAGTTATGAGCCTCCCAAGCCAATTATTTTTCTTTGTATGTGAGCAGAGAATGGTAGAGGATGAGGGATTGAACCCAGGACTATGCTAGGCAAGTGCTATGCCACCGAACTGTGATGTATCCCTTGACACTTGTCTCTTTCTTCAGGGTCCTAGTACATTTTAAAATGCATGATGACACATGCCTGTGATCCCAGCTACTACAGAGACTGAAGGACTGGGATCACAAGTTAGAGGTCTGTCTAGGCTCTAAAATGAATCCAAAACCAGCTTGATGAACTTAAAAAAACCTTGTCTCAAAATAGAGACATAATAAATAAAGAAATAATAGATGAGTGGTAAAGTGTTTGCCTAGAACATGTTAGCCCCAGGTTCAATCTCTAGTAACACTGGATGGATGGATAGATTGATTGATAGATGGTAGGTAGATAATTAAAGTTGTTGTATATAAAACTTACAATATATCTAAAGGTACTTACAGTAATTAAAATTACAAGTTGAAAGTAGTGTCGTCCCACTTTTTCCTGGAAACTGTGTCCACATTTGAGGCCATCTATGGATGGCAGCCACATGATGCCCACAGTTCACTACTAACATTGATCAGACCTTTAACAAGATCCTTAATATGCATATGCTGAATAAAGAATTGGACACTCTTTTGTTTTCCGAGTCAGGGTTTCTCTGTGTAGCTTTGCGCCTTTCCTGGAACTCACTCTGTAGCCCAGGCTGGCCTCGAACTCACAGAGATCCGCCTGCCTCTGCTTCCCGAGTGCTGTGATTAAAGGCATGTGCCACCACCGCCCGGCTGAATTGGACACTCTTTAAACATAACTTGGAACTTATTTTTACTTTCCTAGTAACAATAAGTAACTTATTGTTACTTTCCTAAAATGCCTTACCCAATACTCAGTTCCTCTGGTTTCGAATCTAACCCTCTCAGGATGGTCTAGCCAAATTCCATGTACCATGTTTTTTAATGAAGTCCTTGTGGCCCAATGAATGCAGCTCATTTCCTCAATGCTCTGAACTCTCCCTGTGCTTAGAGTCAGAGCCACACATTACAGTTTAACGCTGTAGGTTCTCAACGCCCCGTTCTCACTCCAACTAGAGAAATCAAGGTCTTGCAGGCAATAACCACTCCTCTTCCGCCTCCTCTGCTGCCTCCGGTTTATTGATCCTAAATACAGAAGTCCATGGGCACCCAGGTTATCATGCGGGTCCTGTCATCATACTCTCAGGCAAAAGTCTTCTCTATGGGGCTGCTTCTGTCGGGATCAGGTTCTTGAGCTGGATTCCCTACGGTTTGACATCCTGGGGAGTGGTGGAAACTTGAAGAGGTGGGGCCTAATCGGATATCTTCAGCCAATCAGAGACCTTCCTTCAAAGGGCTGGTGGAACCATAATACATGCCCTCACTTTCTTTCATTTCCCAGCCATGAATGGGATAAGCAGATTTGCTCCCCCATAGATTCCCACCAAAATATGCTGCTTCGATGGGTCCAAAGCAAGAAAGCCAAGTGACCCTAGACTGAAACTTCCAAAACCCTGAGCCCAGATGAAACTTTCCTCCTAAAAATTCATCCTCGCCTAGGGGTGAGATGGAGCCTCCGCTGTGGCCTTTGCTGGAAGAACCTGGAATCCTGAGCAATGCAAGCGGGAGCACGCTTCCCAAGCTTGGAATGGGAGATGTAGGCAAGGGATTGAGCTAATGCCTGACACCCTTAGATCTCAGAATTACTTTTCTCAGGCTGCAGGGAGGCTTTGGTCTTGGAGTTGTTGGCTTGTGTCCAGTCTTTCATGTGCTTATTTTTAAATTTTTGCATGTACACATATATTCGGATGTGTGGGGGTACGTGTGAGGGGTACACATGCATATATGTTCATATACATGTCAAGGCGTTACTTTCAGGTGTCTCCTCCATCATTATCTACCTCACTTGTCTACCTCTACAAGAGGTCTCTCCCCTGAAGCCAGGGATCACTCTCTTGGCTAGCCTGGCTGACCAGCTCTCTCTGGGGATTCCCTGTCTCTGTCTACCTCCCTTGCAGGAATTACAGACAAGCCCAGCCGGTCTGGTTTTTATGTAGGTACTAGAGATCCAAACTCACTTCCTCATACTTGCATAAATCCTTCACTCACTCAGCCATCTCCCCGGGCCCCATTATGACCTTAACAAAGATCGGCTTCCCTGGGAACTTGGCATTCCTACCAAGAGATTTGTATCTTTGAGAGCAGACTTTCTTGATGTCATTTCTGTGCCATTTTGATGAATAGTGTGCATGGTGTGACTCCTGGACTGGGCTCTGTCTGCACTGTAGCCTACAGCTCCCTTATTCTTTTATATTGATAATGTAAAGATTTAAAATATCCTGTGTTGTCTAGGTGCCCTACAACACCCCCAAAAGCCTCTTTGGGAGTTGGAAAGGCTCCCACCTGCTTCAATCTCCTAGTCACTGAATCAACTACATGCTACCCGGTCCTCAGCCTAACGGGGTTTTATTTCCCTGCAAACCCATGACATTGTTTAAACAAGCCAGTTACATCAGGAGCCAGGGTCACCTAGTCCCTGGTTGCTACACAGCCGGCTTCCCATAGCACGTACTAGCTTGCCCTGGTCCTAAGTGCAACTCCTCCGTGACCCAGCATGAATGGGGTAGGGGCCAGTATCCCTCTCCGAAACTATATATGTAACTAATAAACCACTGCCAACCTCAGCTGTCTAGTCCTGGGTGCTCAGCCATCTCACACCATGTAGAGCAGGGAAGTGTCTCTTTCCACAAAGGGTTGGGGAGCAGGCAACCAGAACAACATCCTACACACCACTGCCTCTCAGATTCGCCTTCATTACCTCTCTTCATCCTGTGAAGTTCCTGACTAGGTGGGAGACTGGGAACGAACAGATCTCTTGGTACATGATTACAGATGTGTTTTCCCTACAAATAATCCTTCCGAATGAATCATAACAACATTTTCTACTTGCCCTCCCTGCCTTTGTGTGTGTGTGTGTGTGTATGTGTGTGTGTGTGTGTGTGTGTGTGTGTGTGTGTGTGTGTGTGTGTGTGTGTGTTCCTTCATGTGTGGAGGCCAGCGGTCAGTCTCAGGTGTCGCTCCTCAGTGGCTGTCCCGTCCACTGTGTTTTTGAGGCAGCGTCTCATACTAGGACGTAAGACCAATTGAGCTAGGCTAACTGGCCAACAAGCTGTAGGGCTGAGCCTGTCTCCATCTGCCCTGCACTGGGATTCCAGGTCCACACCACCATACCCAGTCTTTTGGGGATTTGGACTCGGGTCCTCATGTTTATACAACAAATATTACCAATTAAGCTATTTTCCCAGCCCCCATTTTTGTAATTATTTCAAGCAAGTTTTCCTTCTGCTCACCATACGTATACACTAATAAAAGCCAGCAAAATGCCCTTAGGTCAAATCTGTTCTTAATTTCTACACAGTGTATCTGACATTTACACTGTAATTCTTGTGACTAGGAGAGGTAAATTGCTTCTGTTTAATTATGGGAGCAAATAGAGTTAGTCTATATTGAGTCTAGTCAAGAGACTAAAAGCAACTGAACGCATACAGGAGCTTACATTTTCCCACAGAAGAGTTTAATCTGCTGTGTCTTCAATACCTCCCTAGATTGTAACTGGAAAAGCAAACACTTCCCAAACTCTGTGATTAATAATAAAGCTGTTTGTGATTCAGGGCAAGTTTCACTTGTGATATTCTGTTATCCTTGGTTCTCCGTGGTCCAAGGAGATGGAGGCAAGTTTTGCCTCCCAGGGCTCTTGCTGGTAGGGTAACTACATACAGCAGGTAGCCTGTACAGGATTCCTGTCACACTTTTTCTTTTCTTTTGTTTGTTTGTTTGTTTGTTTATTTATTTATTTATTTATTTATTTATTTATTTATTTATTTAGAGACAGGGTCTCTCTGTGTAGTTTTTGCTGTCTTGGAACTTGCTATGTAGACCAGGCTGGCCTCAAACTCACAGAGATCCTCTCCTCCCCCGGTGCTGGGATTAAAGGTGTGTGCCACCACACCCGGCCCCACTACAACTGGACACAGAACCTGTCACTTCTTTGCTGGAGTGGTAGGGGTGAGGGGGAAGTGGGATTGGAGCCCGGGGCTTTGGGTGAAGGAAGACTGATGACAGCTTACTTCGATCTGCTCCTTACAGCATCCCTTGCTGGGATGTAATGACACAGTTTGCAACCTCAGCTCTACATGAGGAAAACGGCAGGAGGCAGAAATTAGTGGGAAATGATCACTGAACAATTCCAGAAAGCTCTAGACTGTAAGCCAAGTGCAAAGCCCTTCTTCTGAAAGACTGTTGAGCAGAGATCTGGCCACACCCAGCCGCACTGCTACTCCTTCCAGAATGGCTGGCAGGATGGAATGCCCGGGACGCTGGGACATGCTGATCGTGCAATAATTATAAAACTATTATCAGAGTCAAGGGTGCATGCTCTGGGCGGGGAGGAGGAGGGAAGAAGATGTTTCCAATCAACTCAAATGGCTCCTTCCTGGATATGAAACACTTCAACAGCGTGGCCAGGGGCCTGTGCGCCAGGACCGCCTGTGCTTAGAGACTCTGGGGACGCAGAACAGGTGACTTGGCTGCACACTGCACAAGCTAATGTTCCAAGGCTGCTCTCTCCCCGAGCATGGGCTCAGGGCCTCTGCTTTCAAAACAGCGACAGGAGGACGTGCTTTGTTCCCCGCAGCGCTGGGAGAAAGTACAAAATAAAAGAACTTTGCCTACACTCCAAGGGAGGGGGCAGGCAGGATGCCAGTTCCTGGGGAAAAGCAGGACCGCCTCTTCTTGCACTAAGAGATCTGTGCTCTGTAGGGAGGGAGCCGAGGGCAGCAGCGGCTAGCTCTCAGTTTGCCAAAGTTCACCCACTTGAGCATTGACTGCTGCCCGCTTGATAGGCAAGAACAAACCCCACCCATATTTGAACACGAAGTACTGTCACGGTTCTCAGTATTCAATATACAAATTTGCTAGTTGCACTTCAAACTCTTTTAAGGGAAAAATGTGGAGGAAGCACATTTTTCATAGCCTAAGTACTATTTTAACGGTTCCATTGTACTATTTTAAGGGTTCCATTGTACACTATTATATTTGAATATATGTGCTTGTAAGTCAGAATACACGTATGTGTTATTGAGATTGAGAACATAAAGATTTAGCAACTTACTTTTAACTGCACGTTTCAAAATTTACACTGTCCTATGTATTTATTGTTTTCCAGAAGATCCTCCTAAATTTTCCATCCTACAAAACTGACACTCTTGGATGGGGGGGCAGCTCTGTGGGAGAGTGTTTGCCTCACCACGAAAGGCCCTGGATTTGATGGGCATTGCTGCCCTCCCACCCCCTACCACTGTATCAGTGGGACACTCCATGCTCACTAAATACGGATTTCCCCAGCACACACCCCCAGCCTTTGGCCGCCACCGGTCAACTGTCAATGTCTGTGATTTTGTCTGCTTTAGGTCCTTTTGTGTCAATTATTGCTGAGTAGAAGAATATCCTCAAGGGTTACTCACTCTGTAGCATGTGACAAGATGTCCTTTTTCTAAAAGAAACATAACACTGTCTTGACCAACACAGGGTTTGTTTCTTCTTTATTTTGTGTGCGCACATGTGTGCATGAGTGTGTGCATGAGTGTGTGTGTGTGTGTGTGTGTGTGTGTGTGTGTGTGTGTGTGTGTTATTTACCCATGCAGATACACACAGACAGAGGCCAGAGGAGGACCTCGGGTTCTCCCTTTATTGCTCTCCACCTCATATTTTAAGACAAGGTCTCTCACTGAACCTGAAATTCACCATTTTTGCTAACTGGCTAGACAGCCAGCTCCCAGGCTCTGCTGGTCTCCAGCGCCACCACTGGGGTTACAGGCACACCCAGACATACCTGTCCTTACCTGGGTGGTAGAGGTTCAAATTTAGTCCTCACGCTTGCAAAGAAAGCGCTCTTACCAATGGAGCCATTTCCCCAGTCCATTCTTTGTATGTGCCACATCTTTTATCCACTCATCTGTCAATGGACATTTGGGTTATTTCTACCTCTTGGCTATTGTGATAATTATATATATGCAAATATCCCTTCCAGACTTCACTTTGAATTCTTTTGAATATACACCCAGAAGTGAGATAACCCAATCACATGGTAGTACTGTTTTTAATGTTTTGAAGAACCCCCATACTGCTTTCCAAAAAGGCTACCCGATTTTACATTCCTACAAATAATATACAGAGGTAACAATTCTTATGCATCATCAACAGATCCAGTCCTTTTCTGTTCTTTGGATAGTGACTATTCTAATGGGTGTGGAATCATGTCTAATTGTGGTTTTGATTTGTGCTTCTCTTGTGAATATTATATTAATTATATAATTAATAATAATTTCCAGTTTCACGTTTATTGGTCATTTGTAAATGTTCCTTGGCTAATTGTCTAGTCAAGTTATTGCCCATATTTTAACTGGGTTACTGTTAATGGCATGGAAGTTTCTTTCTTTCTTTTTTTTTTAAAGATTTATTTATTGTGTATTATGTATACAGTGTTCTGTCTACGTGCCAGATCTCATTACAGACGGTTGTGAGCCACCATGTGGTTGCTGGGAATTGAACTCAGGATCTCTGGAAGAGCGGCCAGTACTCTTAACCGCTGAGCCATCTCTCCAGCCCCAGAAGTTTCTTATAATGTGCCAGATTCTAGTTTCTCATCACACATATAATTTGCAAATATTTTCTCCCATTTACAGGATTGTCTTGTCACTATTTTGTTGACATGCAAGAGTTCATGAATATGTTGTAATCCTATTTACCTTGGTTTTGGTGCTTGCATTTTTGCTGGAATATTCATGAAATCACTGCAAAATCCAGTGTCCTTTGGTTTTCCTTACATTTTCTTTAAATTTGCAGTTGTCCTATCTTTATTCATGTTTATATTATGTACATGGGTGTTTTGCCTGCATGCATGTATGTGTACCGTGTGTGTGCCCAGTGCCACTGAGGCCAGAAGAGGGTGTCAAACCCTCTGGGATACAGACAATTGTGAGCTGCCATGTGAGTGCCAGAAATCAAACCTGGGTCCTCTGGATGAGTAAGTAGTGCTCTTCACTGCTGAGACAGCTCTCCAGTCCCCTTCTGCTTTTAGACAGAAAGTTTTTAGATTTATTTATTTTATGTGTATGACTAGTTCTGTCTGCATGTAAATATGTGCGCGACATGTGTGACTGATATCTGTGGAAGTCAGAAGAAGGCATCAGATCCCCTGCAACTGGAGTTTTGGATGTTTGTGAGCCATCACGTGGGTGCTGGGAACTGAACCTGGGTCCTCTGCAAGCACAATAAGTACTCTTAACTAGTGAGTCATCTCTCCAGCCCTGCCCCCATCTTTTGTTGAGTCAGGGTCTCACTGTGTCCTCCTGGCTGTTCTGGAACTCACTAGGTAGACCAGGCTGGCCTCAAACTCAAAGATCTACCTGTCTCTGCCTTCTGAATGATGGGATTAAAGGCATGCATCACCATGCCCAGCCTCTTCAGCCCTATGGTATAGCAATTTTATGTCTTACATTTAGGTTTTTAATCCATTTTGAGATAATTTTTTTGTATGAGGCATAAAGTAAGACTCTAACTTCATTCTTTGGCATGTGAATGAACACACAGTGTGCTAAAAATCAGTTCTTTCTTTAATTTTCACATGCTTACGGGCTTTTGTTTTGGTTTTTCGAGACAGGGTTTCTCTGTGTAGTTTTGGAGCCTGTCCTGGAACTCGCTCTGTAGACCAGGCTGGCCTTGAACTCACAGAGATCCACCAGCCTCTGCCTCCCCAGTGCTAGGATTAAAGGTGTGCACCACCACTGCCCAGCACTTATGGTTTTATTTTTAACTCCCTTTACTGTTTGTGAATTTCATACATACATATGTGTTTGGATCAAATCCATTCCTAACCCCTCCTCTCCCACTCCTCCCCTACCTTCCTCTCACCATTACTCCCTCCCAACTTCTTGTGCATTGTTTCTAAACCCACCGAGTCCACTTAGGGCTTCCTGGTTGTGCCTAGGTGTGGTACCATCTTCTAGAGCTCCTGTAGCCTCTCCCGGATCACATCCCGGAAGAAAGCTGATGCTGCCTCCACCAGTCACCATCAGTTAACAATAGCTCCTCAATTAGGGGGAAGCTTTAGGGGCCCTTTCCCTTGAAGACTGGGACTTTCCAATTGGTTTGATCTTGCACAGATCTTGAACATATAGTCATAGCCACTGTGAGTTCATGTGCGAGATGGCTATTCATGCCTGAGAAACACTGTTTCCGCGCAATCACTGCTTCTGGCTTTATAATCTTCTCTCCACTGCTGCAATGATCCCCAAGCCTTGGGAACAGAGGGGACGTAATATAGATATCTCATGGTAGAGCTGGGCATCCCACAATCTCTTATTCTCTGGATACAGACCAGTCATTTATCTCTATATCAATTGTGATCTATTGAAAAAAGAAGCTTCTCTGATGAGGGTTGAAAGATACCCTAATTTATAGATATAAGAGTGAGAACTTAGGGGGCTATTTATTTATCACCATGTCCATTCAGGAGAATAATAGTATTAGGTTCTCCTCTATGACTTAGGCAGCCATGGGTTTTTGACCCAATTAACAGTAACAAGCATATATTTTTGAGGAATCGGCACTGTGATTTTCATAGTGGCTGCACCCGTTTCTACTCTTACCAACAAGTGAATAAGTATTACTCTTTCTCTACACCCACCCCAGCATTTGCTATCATTTTTGTTTGTTTGGTTGGTTTGGTTATTTATTTTCGTGGCTGCCATGACTGGAGTAGGATGAAATCTCAAAGCAGTTTTAGTTTGAATTTCCGGGATGGCTAAGGATGTTTAACATTTAAAAATATATATGTATTTTTAGCCGTTTGTATTTCTTCTCTGGCAAACTCGCTGTGTAATTTTCATTACCTCTTCATCTGTTGATGGTCATCTTGGCTGATTCTGATTCCCTACTATAATGACTAAAGCAGCAATAAACAAGGGCACCACTCAAGTACTTCTGTGTGAGATATGTGTTCAGGTGGAAGTTCCACCTCAGCCCCCCTCCCCAATCTATCTCTCTCCAACCCCTGCCCCATCTCAGAAAACCTGCCCAACAGTGGCTCCTCCCCCAGAGGTGCTCAAGACCACACCTACAGGGTATTTAAACTGACCCCCAGAGAACAGCCATGTGTTGGGGGTCTCTTCTCCCTGTTTCCTCTCTAGAAGCGAAAAATCATCTGGAAGCATTTTACTCTTTAAAACTGGACTTTTAATTCTTGATTTGGTTTGATTAAGTTTGATTTGGATTACCACATTGGCAGAAAGGCTTAATATCAGCTATGGAAACCTTTCAATATGGAGTCCTTTGGGTGTATGCCCAGAAATAGTATAGTTGGGTCATATGACAGTTGGATTTTTAATACTTTGAGAAATATCAAAACATGTTTTTGTAATGGCTCCAACAGTTTATTCTCCTACCGCCAGTGAATAAGGATTCCTCTTTTCCAATATTTGTGGAAGCCCAGCTCCCACTTTTAGAAAGGTTCTTAGGTGGAGGAGAGACGAATGAGGAAATATCAGATAGAAAGATAGCCCTAAACGACAAGAAGAAAGACAGAGACACAGGATAGCTTCGGGAGGACCTGGGTCAATACCCAACAGCCCAGAGGTTTATTCAAAAGGGCTTTTTATAATATGTCAAGGGGAGAGGCAAAAAACCTCCCCGTTTCTAGATCAAAGCACACCATACAGCCAAGTGCAGCCCCTTCCAAACACCTGGTAACCACTTGGCCAAATCATCTCCTTATGCTTCCTGCTGGGTAAAGCAAGCCCAGATTCTCTGACCCTGAGTAAGTTCTCACTAAGAAGCCTCTGTGGGTCTCCACACATATCCTCACTGGCATTCCATGTCCTTTATTTTATTGGTGACAGCCATTCTGATTAGCATTCGATAGATGTTCCATTTTCTGAATAATAAAATAAAAGCTCCTACTCTGCAGAGCTGAGTCACAGTGGAATGTTCTGGTTCCTATAGCTCCCAGTTATACTGATGACGAATCTCCACCTCCACTTCCTTCCAAATGCTAGTCTTATTATTGCTGAAAGTTCTCGTAACCCACACTGAGATTGCAGGATGGTCAATGTTCCTTTCACTTGATGAAGAAAGCACAGCTGGAATCAGATATGGGTCCTAATCTGAGATCTGCCCTTGTAGACACAGTTTCAAGTGTCAGTGGATTAACTGTTTCCCTCCAGAATTCACTCACTGAAGCCTAATTCTCTAGTACCTTAGGGTATGACAGGGCCTTTAAATAAGTGATTTAAGTTGAAATGAGGCCATTAGAGTGATCCTTAAATACAAACTAGTACCTTGTAAGAAAAGGCAATTTGGACACACAAGGAGACTCTGAAAAGTGGCATACACAAGGAAAAGTCTTATAGGTCACAGTAGGAAGGAAGCCATTGGCAGAGCACAGAAAGGCCTCAGAAGAAACAACCCTGGTTAATGCATGATCTTATGATCTTGTAATTGCCCCCTTTAGAACCATGTCACACTTTGGGTCGGGCCCCTGTGTTTGAATGCTTGGTCCACAGCTGGTGGGGTAGATTTTTAGGAGGAGAATACATTGTTATGGGGAGACCTAGGGGAAACTAAAATAGGAGGATTAAATAAGGAGGAAGACGGAAGAAACAGGGGAAGGGTGGGATTATGGGGAGAGACAACAAACATAAAAGGCCATTTGAAAAATCATATGGAAACCTACTTCAGAAGAAGCTTCCTGAATTGTATACATAAATGGACGGAATCCAGAGAGCCAACAAATAATACAGGAGACAGTGTACCAGCTAGACATCTTATGCCACCAAGTAAAACCTCCAGTGCCAGGAATGGGTTACATCTCGCTGAGTCATTGGCCAAATGAACTCCATGGAAAACCCCAAACACCACAGGCCATTGATAACCATTGCTCTCCACAAAGTGATGGTAAGGTACCATGGCAGAAGACAACACTTACATATGTCATTGACCACAGAGAAGTCAAGCCAGTGCCTAACTACAAGCTTCACCCTTACTGACTAGCATCAGTAAGGCGCTCTGAAGGATACCAGAGGAGAAAGGTAACCATTGACTCAACTATAAGCTCTGTGATCTACAGCTGTGACCTGTCTGTAAGATGCACTGGTACAACAGTGAGACAAATGTTATTGGAGCAACCAACCACTTTCCAGCTGAATTTAAGGCCTGTTCCATGAGATGGAACCTATCCCTGACATTACCAAAGTGGCCAAGAACCTGAGACTAGATAGATTATGGGCTTAGGGGAAAACCTAATACTGTTAGTTTGCTAAAGGAACATAGCAATAAATGACTCCTAAAAACAGACTGCTATTCCCACAGATCAGTGCCTCGCTCAGCCCTCATCAGAGAAGCTTCTTCTTGCAGTAGATGGGAATTAACATACACAAATTTGATCAAGTTTCCATATACAGAAAACAGGGTGAGGGGTGGGGGGATGGGGGGTGGGGAGCATGGCGGGGGCAAATAACAGCATCAAGCACAGCATCGTGAAACAAGAGAAGGAAAAAGTCCCGATAACTCCTGCATGGCTGAGACAAGGACCACAGCTGAACAATGTACAGATCATGAGAAGTTGTGGAGCACTCAGTCTAAAGGGGATGTCTTCATAAAGGCTCTCCCATGGAGACACAGGGATCTATGTGGAAGAGGAAGCAGAAAACTTGTAAGAGCCAGAGGTGACAGATGACTCCAAGAGAACAGTGTTCTCCAGACACAATGGGACTGATGCACACATGAACTCACAGAGACCTTGACAGAACACACAAGGCTTACATAGGTTCAAGCTAGATGGAGCCCCAGCACTGAGAGGAGAAAGAGGACACCAGGCCCCCATGCCTACCAAGAAGCTATCTGCAGTTGGTAACATCTGCTGGCAAAGGGAAAATCCACTTTCTCCAATGGAGTCTCCCTGGGTCTACTAAACACACTTCAGGGCAGGCCCCATGCCTAGAAGTAGTTAATGAACACAAAACAATCTCAGGGGTATTTCTGTAGACTTTTTGTCATATTTTGCTTTGTACAGGCTTTTTGTTGTTGTTGTTGTTGTTGTTGTTGTTGGTGGTGGTGGTGGTGGTGGTGGTGTCGTCTTATTGGTCTTTTGCTTGTTTATTCTGATTTCTTTTTTGTGTGTGGAAGTTTTCAGTATGTGTTTCTTGTTTATGTTTTGGGTTTTTTGGTTTTTTTTTTTTCCAAGTGAGAGAAAGAGCTGGGTGGTGGTGGCACACCACTTTAATCCCAGCACTCAGGAGAGAGAGCCAGGTGGATCTCTGCCAGTTCGAGGCCAGCCTGGTCTACAGAGTGAGTTCCAGGACAGGCACCAAAACTACACAGAGAAACCCTGTCTCGAAAAACAAGAGAGAGAGAGAGAGAGAGAGAGAGAGAGAGAGAGAGAGAGAGAGAGAAGAAGAAGAAGAAGAAGAAGAAGAAGAAGAAGAAGAAGAAGAAGAAGAAGAAGAAGAAGAAGAAGAAGAAGAAGAAGAAAAACTGGGTGGGTAGGGAGGTGGAGAAAACCTGGGAGGAATTGAGTAAGGGAGGAAACATGATTAAAATGTTTTGTATGAAAAAATGTTTCAATAAAAAGAATAAATAGCAGCAAGAGCTCTTAACTGCTGAGCCACCTCTTCATCCCTTGAAAACATAATTTATTAGAAAGAGAGTGCAGTCTAGGATTCTGTTGCACACATAACTGTACATCCAGAAGGACAGATGTCAGAACTGTTGATTCAGGGCATTCCAAGGATTTCACAGGCCCGGATCATTTTTTTTTTTTTTCTCTGTTTTTGCTCTGTGGACCAAAATGTGGGGCTCCACCTCTTCACCGATATGGCTGTCTCCAATAGAAAGGGCTAAATCCTTCCTTGTTCACACCTATCTAAGAGGGGCAGGGAGAGAAAAGGACCAGCACACTTCTTCTTCTCATGGGTCATTAGCTAGAACAGCCACACCCAGCATTGCCAATTCATTCATTTAGAATTCAGGTACTGTGAAAGATTTGAAGCGATATTCTGGCTAGAACGGATGCAGAGAGGCACTAAAAAATATCTACTAAAACTAGGAGTCATTCCTTCAATTGCTACTTAATCATGTTCTCTCTATAATCATGTCTGTTCATGAAATCCAGATCATAACATAGTATATCTATAATAACATTTTGTGGACACTGAAGTTAACAATCAGTATATTGGACATTACTATGATTTGTAGACATTTAGCTAAACCTTTGCTGATTTTTTTATATCGCTATTTTCCTTGTATATACAGAAGCCAGTAATTTTTTTTTTCACATCTAAATATTAAGCTTCTGCAAAGCTCTCAGACTCCAGGCTGAGACAAAGAAGAAGGCCCCAGAGGCCAACTGGAATGTGATAGTAATTAAGAAAATCTAAAATGTGATAAACTACTGTGTTCTTTGCCCGAAGGAAAAATGATGCTTAAGAGGAGAAAGAAAGTCCCTTTGCAGTTAGGAAAGGAAATGTAAAAATAGTAACAGTCTTCAGTGCGTAAGTAGCACCGTCCAGGGAAATCAGTTCTGACTAAAGAATCAGAGCAGAGTAGACAGCATGACTCAGAAACCCCTTTGCCTCACCACTTCACCCTTGCAGCGATGTGTCTGGCCAAAAAACAAAGCCAACAAGATCAACACACAATAGCAACCAAACAGCAGCAAACCCGGAAGAAATATATTTTCTTGCAAAAATGGGACATCGTTTGACAGAATCCAAGCCAAGGTGATGGCAAGTGAAATTTTATGGAAAATTTCTACAAAACCGTTTTCTGGCCACCCAAATCTCCCATCCTGTGTAACATCTCTCTTTCTCTCCTCTCTGCAAGACACAGATTAACGGCTGGAGGCGAAGCAGCCATTTTGTGGCTACGCCAAACATAATGAAAGAGAAAGCAGATCGGAGATGTTCGGCAGCTGCTGCTCACGTCGCCATCGCCAGCTTCGGGTACAGAAGGAGAAACGGTTCTTCAGTGGAGGTTCTTAATGAGAGTTCCTTAGCTTGCAACTATGTGGGATCCCTGATTACTACAGAGGATTTCACCAGCATCTTAGCACCGGGTGTTATGAATTATTACTCGGGGACACAGAGGGGGCGGGTGTCCCGCATGTGCAGGGAAACATCCTGGCATCCTGGGCAGATGCAGCACCCAGAACCCAAATAAACACAGAGACTTATTCTTACTTATAAATGCCTAGCCTTAGCTTGGCTTATTACTTGCCATATTTTCTAACTTAAATTATCCCATTTCTCTTCTTCTATGTTTTGCTTCTGGGCTTTTCAACCTTTTTTTTTTTTTTTATTCTATATGTCTTCCCTTCTTACTCCGTGGCTGGCCGGTGGCTGGGTGGCTGGGTGGCTGGGTGGCTGGCCAGCTCCTGGCAGCCTCCTCTCCTCCTTTTCTTCTTCCTTGCTCTTCATGTTCTTCTATTTATTCTCTCTGCCTGCCAGCCCCACCTATCCCTCTCCTGCCTAGCTATTGGCCATTCAGCCCTTATTAGACCAACCAAGTATTTTAGACAGGCAAAGTAACACAGCTTTACAGAAGTAAACAAATGTAACATAAAAGAATGCAACACATCTTTGCATCATTAAACAAGTGATCCACAGTGTAAACAAATGTAACACATCTTAAAACAATATTCCACAACAACAAACAAACAAAAAGGAATGTTGCAGCTTTGGAAGACAAATACAAATACAATGTTTCCAGAGCTGGTCATTATTATATACTTTTGTGGGACAGCTGTAAGAATAACCTGGAGCAGTCACTGAGTTCTCTTTAGCCTCAGCTCACACTTTTCATAGTAACTTTTTTTAAAAAAGTGTTTCTAGGAAAAAGAGAAGTGGATAAGAATAAAAACAAAGCGACAGCACAGATATTCATGACCAGAAAGTTAGTAAACTGTCTTCTGGGAAACATTTTTGGAAGGAGGTGGGAGTGGAGGTTTTTATATATATTTATTTGTGTCTGTGAGGAGGACACATGTGTGGGTGTGCACGTGCCAGAACATACACATGGAGATGAGGGGACAACTCATTGGAGTTGATCTTTCCTTCCCACCATGTGGGTTTCAGGGATTGTGAACCATGTGGCCAGGCTTGGCAGTAAGTGTTTTCAGTCATGGAGTCATTTCAGTGGTCCCGAAATTTGTTCAAATGCTTTCTTAGAAGGAGATTCTACTTTTAAAAATATTTATTTATTTTTCATGTGTGTATATTTGTCTGCATGAGTTTATGTGTACATGGACTTTCCTTTGGGCCGACAGCTCACAAAAAATGACGTAGAGGACTTACTATTAATTATTTATGTGCCCCATGTGTGTGCAGGAGCCTGAGGGGGCCTAGAACTGAAGCTACAGGCAGTGGCAGCTTCTACATGGGTGCTAGGAACTGAACCCGGATCTTCTGCAAGAGCAGCAAAAGCTCTTAACCCCAGAGAAAGCCCCAAGGTTAGACTTTTTATACTATTCTTTACTCTTTGATATTATTTCATAAGCCTTTTTCTGTTATTAAAAAAAATCTTCAAAAATAGCATTCCCACTGACTTTAACATATACTACTTTCATATTCATAGGCTGAAATTATTCTGTTACCTTAATGTATATATGAAGGTTGTTCCCATCTTTGTGCTTCCCTTAATAATTTCTTAATAATTTTTGTAAGACAGCTTCATACATAAAGTTACTATTCTATCTTTGTTTATTGCTTTATGATAAATTTCCAGTGGTAAAATTGCTGAACAAAATGCATGAACACTTATTAATCTCTCTCTCTTTTAAAAAAGATTTATTTCAATTTTTAAGTGTGTGTGTGTGTGTGTGTGTGTGTGTGTGTGTGTGTGTGTGTGTATACAGAGGCAGAAGAGAGTGTCAGATCTCCAGAGCTAGAGCTACAGGCACATGAGGTGCTGGGAACTAAATTCAGGAATAACTCTTAGCCCCTAAACCATCTCTCAAGCACCCCACCACCACCACCCCACATAGACACACACTAAGTCTTGATATAGACTTGCCAAACTGGTTTCTGGAAAGGTTTGAACCAATTATACCCTTTCCAAAACTGCTTGAGCACATATATCTCTGTATATAATGAGCCCATATTCTGTAATCCTTTCCCCCATCATAATATTTTCATTAATTCTCCCCCCATCATAATATTTTCATTCATATAATACACCCTGATCCCTTTTAAAAAAGGTATTAGGGAAGGAAATTAAGGTGCTGACTAGGGGAAATGTATCCTGAGTTCTTCAGTTTCTAGTCTATACTTCATGTAACTACTAAGCATTCTTCCTTCCAGACTTGCACACTGTCATGTATTAACCATGTAAATTATTTGTAATGCTTGTTTTGTCATTTTCATATTCTTTCATTTTACTTTTTATAATTGTTTTTTTATATTGGCTAATATAGTATAAATAGAAAAATGTATATATTCAGGAGAGATGCAACCCCCACATCCTTCTCCTCCCTACCCCTTAAGTCCCTCTCAGCTTGCTTTTCCTGCCGTGCGGCACTCAGGAGGCAGAGGCAGGTAGATCTCTGTGAGTTCGAGGCCAGCCTGGTCTACAAAGTGAGTTCCAGGAAAGGCGCAAGGCTATGCAGAGAAACCTTATCTCAAAAAAATTAATTAATTGATAAATTAATTAATTAAAAAGAAATGCTTTTCCTGCTTCCTTTTTTGGGGGGAGGGGTGTCTTGTTTTGTTTTATTCTTCCTTAAAAGTTTGATATATTGTGATTTTTTTTTTTTTTACTCATAAGAAAGTTAGCTCTTTTCCGGATAATGTTCTATGAATTTTCACAAGTGCATACGATTAGGTAACCAACATCACAACTTCAGTATAGGAAGTTCCACCACCTCAACAAACACACCCTTTTACACTGGGCCCTACTACTATCTCCAGCTCCTGTCAGCCAGTCAGCTGTTTTCTGTCCTCAAATGTTGTTTTTTTCCAGAATGTTCCACCCTGCAAAATACAGCTTTTTGAGGATGTCTTCTTTTTATCACATACAGCATTTGAGAGAGCCCACCATGCTACTGTGTGCCGATACTTTGCTCTTCTGTATTACTGAATAATGTTCAGTTGTGTAGAATCCCAATTTTGTTTATATGCCTGTTGGAGGACAGCTGAGTTATTTCTAGCTTTTGTCAATAATGAAAGGCTGCTATAAACATTCACAGATAAGTAAGCGTCTGCACAAACAATTTTATTCTCTTGGGTAAATACCCACAAATGGGATTGCTGGTTCTATAGTTTTGATCTTCAAAGTCCCACACCAAAGGCTGTGCATTAAAGGCTGATCCAGACAGACAGTGTTGGGAGATGGTGGGACACTCAGGAAATGGGGCCTCGTGGGAGGTCGTTAGGTCACTGAGTGAATGTCTTTGAAAGGACTATGAACCCTAGTCTCTTTGATGTCCTTTATTTTTCTGAGTTTGCTCTGCCACATACTCCTACACCTGTGCTGACTCACCACGGGCCAAACGCAATCAGGGCAGTGAACAGAACCTGGGAAACAGAAACAGAAATGCAACTTCTCTTTTGTAAATTCACTTTAGCATTTTGTTGTAGTGATGGAAAGCCAAGTAACACAGTTGGATTGTATGATGGTGTCTTACTTAGGGTTTTTATTGCTGTGAAGAGACATCATGACCATGACAACTCTTATAAAGAAAACATTTAATTGGGGTGGAGGCTTACAGTTTCAGAAGTTCAGTCCATTATCATCATGAGGCATACCATACAGGCAGGCATAGTGCAGGAGGAGTAGCTAAGAGTCCTACATCTTGTAGGAAACAGGAAGTTGACTGAGACACCGGGCAGTATCTCGAGCATAATTTAATCTCAAAGTCCATGCCCACAATGACACACGTCTTCCAACAAGCTATACCCACTCCAACAAAGTCACACCTCCTAATATCCCTGTGATATTATGGGGGCCAACTACATTCAAATTATCACAGGAAGGTATGTAGCTACTTTCAGGTGGAATTGTCAAGTTGTTCTCAACATAGTTTCACAATCTTCTATTCCCATCAAGACTTGTAGAAGATTGCATGTCTTTGCTACACTGGGAATTCTTGGTTTTGCTTTTCAGATTCGTGAGGAGGACTGCTATTCTAATAAATAGTTATAGGGGCTCATTATGAGTTTAATTTGCATTTCTCTGTGAATTCAAAAACAAGGAAATAATATATAATGAAAAACATATCCTAAGGAAATTAGCAGAGTTTGTGAATTCAAATATATTAATCTTTTCATTCTACTACTTTTAAATTAAAAAGTATTTTTTTCTAATGAAAAATTAATTATATTTTAGGGGGTCTTAAAAAGCTTTAATCCAACTGGACACATATTTAATTAGCTGCATAGTGATGTTAATTAGCTCTATTTAAAAAAGATTAGTAGCTGGGCTGGTGGTGGTGCACACCTTTAGTCCTAGCACTCTGGAGGCAAAAGCAAGTGGATCTCTGTGATTTTGAGGCCAGCCTGGTCTACAGAATGAGTTCCAGGATAGCCAGAGCTACACAGAGAAAGCATGTCTGGAAAAAAACAATGAAACAAACAAATGAAAGTTTGGTAAGCACTTTAAATTTTTAATTAATTAATTAATTATTGTGTAGATGTAACCATCTTGTTAAATAAGAAACACAGAGCCAATGCAGAGATGAAATCCCAAGAGGTCAGAGCAATAGCTAAGAATTAAAAACCTTACCCTTCACTGTCGCTGCTGTCCTCCTCAGCAAGTGCGCTACTTCCTGTGTATCTGTCTTTATATAGACTTTCTGTTCTGCCTTCTCATTAGTTGTAAACCCAACCACATGACCTCCTTGTCACTGCCCATCTATACAGACCTCCAGGTCTTCTATGGTTGGTATTGAGATTAAAGGTGTGTGTCTCCATGCTGGTGGTATCCTTGAATACACAGAGATCTGCCTGTCATGTGATCAGGATGAAGGGTGTGTGCCACCCCTGCCAGACTTCTGCTATGGCTTGCTATTAGCTCTGACCCCCAGGTAACATACGAATAAAATCACATTTCAGTACAAATAAAATATCACCATGCCACTGTGTATGGTTGGAGATCAGAGGACAACTTTGAGGTGGCGGTTCTTCCTTTCTGCCTTTGTGTGGAGTCGGGGGCTTGAACTCAGGTTGCCAGCCTTGTGTGATGAGAGCTTTTTCACCTGCTGAGCCAACTTACCAGCCCCTTTTTTCCTGTTCTTTAAACCAATCTACTGGTAACCAGTCCAGATCACTAGGAGCCAGTGTGGCCTCCAGCTGTGTCTTTCTTCCATTCTTGGGCTGTGGCAGCTCTCAGATAAATAATGAAAAGGAAGACACCAATGCCAGGGTCTGAGGATAGAGCTCTCTTGCAATGCTTACCTTGCATTCACAATGCCCTGAGCTGGATTCCTAGCACTACATAAACCCGATGTACAAAATGGCACATGCAAGTAATCCTACCCATCAAGAGTTGGAGGCAAGAACATCATAAGTTCAAACTCATCTTTGGCTATATAGTAAGATCTGTGAATAGAGCCTGGGCTATGCAATGAGCCCATGAGAGAAAGAGAGAGAGAGAGAGAGAGAGAGAGAGAGAGAGAGAGAGAGAGAGAGAGAGAGAGAGAGAGAGAGAAAGAGAGAGAGATTCATAATTATCAGGAAAGTTCATGAAAAGGATGTTTATAAAAATAAAAAATCAACCGGGTGGTGGTGGCACATGCCTTTAATCCCAGCACTCAGGAAGCAGAGCCAGGTGGATCTCTGAGTTCGAGGCCAGCCTGGGCTACAGAGTGAGATCCAGGACAGACACCAAAACTGCCCAGAGAAACCCTGTCTCGAAAAACAAAAAACAAACAAACAAACAAACAAAAATCTATCAAGAACTTTCAGGGCCTGGATGCTGGTAATACCCAGATAAGCCAATATTTCCACTGTTTTGGTCATCAGTGTCCACTTTCACAGTTTTTACTCTGTCTGTTACCCAGGAATCTTTTTAAAAAGGTAAATCTGTCTACGCTACTCTGTACTTAGTTCTCTAGCAGTTTCCCCTCTGAGTTAGCATGAACAGCAGGAGAAGCAAGGATCTGCTTTCCTGGGCCCTGAAGATGGCCTGCATGCCTCATTCCCACAGCTCTCCTGTACTGCAGTCTCCTCCCCTCGCCTCCTGCTGTGTCCCCAGCCGGCCAGACTGAGACCCAGTGTGGTTTTGGCACGGTTCAGTCTTGCTGCTTTTATCCCTGTCTCATAGAGGTCAGTGTCACAACCTGCCCACCGACTGTTGGCTGTCGCCTCTCACCCTCTCTCCTTTCTAACCCCTCATGCCTACTCCAAATATAATTATTAATTTCAGCATAGAAAATGTGCTCCAGGATATTTAGTGATCTCTTTTTCCTTCCTTCCTTCCTTCCTTCCTTCCTTCCTTCCTTCCTTCCTTCCTTCCTTCCTTCCTTCCTTCCCTTCCTTCCTTCCTTCCTTCCTTCCTTCCTTCCTCCCTCCCTCCCTCCCTCCCTCCCTCCCTCCCTCCCTTTCTCCCTCCCTCCCTCTCCCCCTCCTTTCTTTCTTCTGTTTTTTTAAGACAGGGTTTCTCTGTGTACTCCAGGCTGTCCTGGAAATCACTTTGTAGTCCAGGCTCCCTTGAACTCAGTGATCCGCCTGCCTCTGTCCTGGCATTAAAGACATGTGCCATCACCATCCAGCCTACTGTTCTTTTTCTATCTTGAGTTCTCTCATATGTCTGGAACCTAGTATAATGCCCAGAACATGGTAAGTGCCAATAAATCATTATTGAATGGATGGACAAGCACATGGGCCAGATTTGATTGCCTAGGAACAACAGATTCTATTGTTTAACAAAGGAGTGTCCACAATTAAATGAGATGAATGAATTAGACAATACAAGTTCTATTCTGAAGAGCTTGGCTGTTGAGATGGCTCAGCAGGTGAGGGCACTTGCTGTTGGTGACCTGAGTTCAGTCCCGGGGACCCACATGGTAGAAGTAGAGAAATGATTCCTGTGAGTGGTTCTCTAACCTCAAACATCATGGGTGCTCATGTCCACACATACATGTGTGCTCGAACACACACACACACACACACACACACACACATACACAGACACCATCATACAATCCAACTGTGTTACTTGGCTTTCCATCACTACAACAAAATACTAAAGTGAATTTACAAAAGAGAAGTTGTATTTCTGTTTCTGTTTCCCAGGTTCTGTTCACTGCCCTGATAGCCTCCCTATGCTAATTCCCTGCCGGGTTCCACCCTCCTGAATGCTTTTAAGGGAAGTTCCTTGTCTGTGTGTATGTGTCCTACATAACAGGCATTAACAGCTTAGATGCAAGATTGTAAAACATCGGTATCGAACTTCTGCCCTCCAGGGTTCTCCCATTATGCTGTAAGCCTGTATTTAAGACCTCCTCCCTCCTTCAATGAAAGGCATTCGGTAAAAAACAAATAAATAAACAAAAGCCAAGTTACAACGCAGTAACCAGACTTCATGGTAGAATCCATGACAGCCACCCAGACCTCCTCCAAGAATATAGAAAGCATTCAACATTATGTAAACCCCTGTAACAATGCAGGGTTTTTTTCTTTTGTTCTTTCTCTGTTGTAGAATATTATCATAAGGTGTGCTACTTTTGTTTATACTGCATTTGTTTAACTCTGTGAAGCTGTGATACTGTGTCTGTCTAAAATACCTGATGGTCTAATAAAGAACTGAATGGCAAAAAAAAAAAGAAAAAAAAAAGTTTCCCAGGGATCAAATCCATGGGGCCAAATCCTTATCAAATACATACTTTTTAGTTCTTGCCATATTAAACTAGTAAACTTGTGTCTAGTTTTCTCCTAATATTTTCCAGATGAATTCTGACTAAATAATAACACTAAATCGTTGCTTTACAAAAATATCCAGTGTTCCCAGGTTGTAGTGAGTAGCCATTCCAGCTTGGATCTGGAAGTTCCAACCCCCATTGAGACTCTGGCAACTGTCACGCCTACGAGGCGGGGCCAGGGGAGGCGCCTGGAGACCGGAGATCTGGATGGGCCAGCGCTCTCTGTTCCGGGACCCTGGACAGTGGAGGTTGACCAATCAGAGCTCCAGAGGACACTGCTGGACTTCGATTCACTTTCCCCAGACCCCACAACCTGCCTTTCCCTTTTTTGTAAGTTACCCACTAAATAAATCTTCCTTTTAACTACATGGAGTGGCCATAATAATTTCACCTATACCAGGTATCATTAGAAAGAAAAGAACATGAGTCAATGATAACTGCCCCATGCCAGGATCTGTGTAAAGTGACCCTCCAAGGTACACGAAGCAAGTCCTGAGTGCTCCAAAGAGGTAGGTGGAGTCTTGGAACTAGTCTGTTGCCTCACCTCTCAGCCCTCCCAGCTTTTGGCTCAACCTACTCCCCCACACCTAACTGCGAAATTGTCTTTTCTTACCTGCTGTTGCCAAAGAAACCTGTCTGGATTGTGGCGAAGAGGTTGGAGGCTTTCTTTCATTGGCACCTAAAATATTCCCCACTGTATGGGATGAGTCAATTCCGGGAAGCTTCAAGCATCCTATGACACCTGTTCAGTGAAGCATTGGAGAAGGCCTACTCTGGGGTTTGGCAGATAGACAGAAACAAGCCAACCGGGAGGAGGTAAGAACAAAATGTGACCTTAAAAGAAGATGGTTTTCACTCCCTACTGGTGTGCAACGATGCTCTTCCCTGCCCTACTCCTACTGTGTCCTCCTGAGCAAATCGGTGGGCTCCAGAAAAGCCCAGGTGGGCTCCAGAAAAGCCAGTGTAGACCTGTTCCTTACTTCCCCACAGCAACCAGCTTGCACCGGCCTCTGAATTCTGTTTATGAAAGTCTGTGTGTGTGTGGGGGGGGGGAGTAAGTGTGTGTGTGTGTGTGTGTGTCTGTGTGTTTGTATAGGGAGGGGTGAGTGTGGGGGCCTGAGTGTGTGTGTGTGTGTGTTTTAATTATAAGCTCATTCAATTCTTTTTAGAAAATATTTATCAAAGAATTTAAGTTTTTAAATTCTATGTGTAAGGGTATTTTGCCTGCATGCTTGTCTGTGCACCACAGGTGTGTCAGTGCCCAAGGAGGCCAGAAGATGTCATACCTCCTGTAACTGCACTTACAGATGGAAGTGAACCACCATGTGGATGCTGGGAATCAAACTCAGATCCTCTGGAAGAGCAGCAAGTACTCTCAACCACTGAGTCATCTCTCCAGCCCTTAGCAAGCATTTTTAAAAGCCCAACACTATCTTTCTTACTTCTCTAGCCTTCAAAGTTGGTACTGTGGGTCCAAATTTACAGATGAAATAACTTGGGCTAAGAAACGTGTATATAGGTCCTGGAGAGATGGCTCAGCGGTTAAGAGCACTGGCTACTCTTCCAGAGGACCCGGTTTCAATCTCTAGCACCCACATGGCAGCTCATAACTCATTACCTGTAACTCTAGTTCCAGGAGATCTGACACCTTCACACAGGCACACATGCAGGCAAAACATCCATGCACATAAAATAAATCTTTTAGCTAAGTTTAATTTCATTTGGTTGCTTCCTGCCTATGTGGCCTGGGAAGTAAATTTCAAGTAGTTTCTCTCATCCAGAAAGTGAGGATAATAACAAGGGTCTCCTTGATGTGATTGCTAAGTGACTATGACAAAGAGCTTGACATTAATATTGCATGGACAATAATTAAGATGGCTTTTTAAAATTAATTTTAATTTTCAGATGACCAAGAATCCAGTAAATGAAAGGACTGAAACATCCAGTTACTATTAAAATGACACAGAAAATAATCTGGTTTTTTTTTTTTTTTTTTTACAAATTTTTATGATACTTATTCTGTGCCAGGGCAGGGAGAGGTAAAGGACCTGATGTAACCTGATGTTATCTATGGGTTTGCATCTCAGTGAGTGCAAAGTCTGGGTCAAAGAATGAAGAAAGATTTGGTACCTGCAAGGTGTGTCTGAAGAGATAGGCAGGCAGTCCTACAGGAATGATTCCTCATTCTGGGGAGAGGAGCACACTGGAGCATATTCAGCTGAGGTCATCCTTCACATATCGCATGTTCAAAGTATGACGGAACATTTCCTACTATAATACCCAAAGTTTACTCCAGGTCACTTAACAGGGGTGGGAAAGAATGACTAGGCAGTTCTGACTGGTTTCCTTTTCTTTATCACCTGCAGGGCTGGACCTGAAACTGAAAGCTTGCTCTAGAGGCCGTGATGATCAGCTTTTGCTCTGACACAAACCAGGATCATCTGGGAAAAGGAAACCTTGACTGAGAAAAACACCTCGCCTCATGCAGATTGGCCTGTAGACGGGTCTGTGGGGCATCTTCTTGATTAATGATTGATGTGGGAGGGCCCAGCCCACTGTGGGTGGTGCCACCCCTGAGCAGGTGGTCCTGAGTTGTATGGGGAAGCAGGCTAAAGAAGCCCTGGAGAGCAAGACAGTAAGCAACATTCCGCTATGGCCAAAGTTTTGGCTCCTGCCTCCAGGTTCCTGCTTTGGGTTCCTAACCTGGCTTCCCTCAGTGAAGAATTATGAGCTATAAGCTGAAATAAACCATTTCTTACCCAAGTTGCTTTTGGTTGTGATGTTTTATCATAGACATAGAAAGCAAACTAAGACACAGGCCCTTTAAAAATCATTAGGCAGTCTTTGCATGTAAGCAAAGGCGTCTTTTGAAAGTGCCCACTTAGCAATTAACAATGACAAGGGGAGAGACAGAATTTAATTATATAACATGTTAGAAGCTAAGTGCCGTGAGGGAACAGAAGCAGAGGTAAGGAAGAATAAGTTGCGGTCTTATACAGAAGGCCCATGGCAGGCTCCGCTAGGAAGGTAAGATTAATGTTACAGGCGAAGATCATGGGGTTTTTCTGTGACTAGACATCCAGATGATACCAAGAAATTAGAATTCCCCTCTCGGGGTTCTTAAAGTCATTAACAGAATGTAAGAATGGACTCAAGTAGAAGCTCCAGGTCAATTTTATTAGTACTGAAAGAGAAACTCCTAGGGGAGGCAAGCTGTAAATCTAGAGAGCCCCTCAGAGGAGGAGAGTGGAGAAGAGAAGGGGGAACGTTGTTATTTGAGTTACCAGCATGGAGGTTTGGCACATGGCAACAGGCAGCCATATGATGGGGAGAGAGACTCAGAGAAAGAGCTAGGAAGCCTAAAGTATCAGAAGAAGCATACTTGGGGTTGACCAGCATTCAAGGAGAGACAGACAGAGACAGACACAGAGACAGAAAAGGAAAGGTTGACTCAGAAGGGTGGACAGACCCACCAAACCTCCCTCGTGGTGGTTTGTAGAGACTGGGCTAGTGCAGGAATTCACTCAAAGAAGGAAAAGTATAATATCTCATTAAAGGACGAATTATTCTGCCTACTTCTTTAGCATGACTTAAGGTGAGCCTACCTTCCTAGGTGGTCCCTTGGTCAGGTAATTTACCTGTCCCAACTGGAATGTTAAGTTTCCACCCAGAGCAGAAATTCAATTCTCTAGACCAAAAGGAATTTTTCCTTAATGGTCCTTTATTGTAACCTTATCAATGACAATGACAGCGATAAGAAGTGGCTGGCTCCTGCATGTTTGGAAGGTCAATCAATGGATTAAATTTTAATTGTGATGAGGTGAAGTGATCAATCAGTATAAGGTCTACAATAAAGTGATCCAAGAAAGGGGCAAAGGCCTGATCCTGAGGCATGCCAACTCTTCAGCAGGTGTTTGGAAACCCTGGTCTTATATGAGATTGAAGTAATACAAGTAAACTTGTGTTGAGAATATTTACTTATAACTAAAGTGTATGAACTGTTAATTAAAGTGAATGAAAGTATTATATGAATGAAGCTTAATCTTCTCTTTCCCATTTTATGAAATTCACTGGAAAGAAATACATTAGGGATAGAGAGCGATGGTTCCGTGGTCAAGGACACATACCATTCCTCCAAAGGACCTGAGTTCGGTTCCCATCCCCTATATCTGGAGGCTCGAAACAGAGGGATCTTCTGGGACAGCAGCACTCAGTGCACATAAACTGCCCCCTATATATACACACATGTATACATAAATAAAAGAAATATTTTTTTGAAAAGATATATTTCATTATGTTAAAGACTTGGAGTCTAGTACTAGAGTTATACTGGTAACAGGAATGTGAGCAAGCTGTTCAAACCTATCATCCTCAGTTTTTTCATCAATGAGAGGTTAGAACAAATGTCCCTTACCTTTCTGTGCATGTATTGTTTTGAACTGAGACTGTAATTGGCACAGGTTTTTGACGGGAGCCATAAGCCTAAGTGACCCTTGACACACATGCCGCCATATTTGGGCTTCTCTCCTCTTTTCTTAGATCTAGGCCTTGCTTAAGTCTCCATAGCACCAGAACCTCTTCTCATAAATACCAGAACCTCTTCTCAGAAATCAGGTGACCGAGCTGCAGTTAGGCAATTTAGGCAGGTAGGCAAGAGTAGATAGAGCCACATTCCCTGCTGGCTGAACAACCCATGATTAAAGTCCCCTCCCTGCTTGCACCCCCCTTTGCCCCTGCATATATATATGCCTTAAGAGAAAAATAAAATTTGGAAGCTTGATCAATGTCCTGTCTTCCTCTCATTCTTTGTGTCTCTTGTCCCTCTCATTCGCCGGCCCTCCCTTAAAGGTCCCCCGTTGAAGACCCCGCTGGCCGGGGCACCTGGCACCCAATGGTGGGGCCAAAGCCACCAGGGGCTCCGTGAATGTCGCACCCAGGCAAGCCGGCTGACACTGGACCACAGCGGCGCATTTTGTCGTGAGTGAAGAAGGTCCAGAGAAGAGATTACCGTGGGGCTGCCCCCACGAGACAGATCCGTGACATTGGACCTCCATGGCGCATTTTTGTCATGAGTGAAGGTCCGGAGAGGAGATCGCTGTGGGGCCATCAGCCCGCCAGACAGATCCAGATCCGAGGAGAGACATTTGGTGCGGTCACAAGGTTAGTCACCATGGGACAAGCATTTAGTAAACAGGACCTGTTTAATTCGGGTTTGAAAGAACCTCTCAAGACACAAGGAACTAGGGTAAAGAAAAAGGATCTTAAATTTTTTTTGACTATATTGGGGACCTTTGTCCTTGGTTTCCCCAAGAGAGAACTATAAATGAAAAAAGATGGAAACGAATAGGAGATTTTTTAAGAGATTATTATCAAACTTTTGGCCCTGAGAAGGTGCCTGTTTAGGCCTTTTCTTATTGGAACATGATAAATGATATCCTAAAGGTTTATAATAATTTATATACAGAAATTAATAGAAATGAGAGAACAGGCTCTCAAATGTGTCTCTCATCCACTGTCAGTCTGTCATTCCATTACCATCTATATACCTGAGACAGCTAAACCTGACCCTCCACCTTCAGGAAATAAGGACCTTAAAACTCCCAACACCCCGCCCCAGCATATGTATCCCTCCCTAAAAAATCTTGATAGCCTTACCCCTGAAAAAGAGGCCTCGTTGAGGAGAAGGTGGTGAGATATAATAATCCCGATTGGCCACCCTCCCTGTCCTCCTTCCCCACGAAACCCTGCCCTATAATTCCTCTTCTGTAGCCCAGCCCTCAGCCCCAGTCACTGCCCCCCGCCTTTTTGTGCTCCTGTCTAGTTGGGAATTCTGCCTCCCACCTCTTTGAAAAAGCCAAAAGCCACCTGTTGACAGGGGTCTCCTCCTTAAGAGAAGTCCTTCAACAAAAAATGGGAACACTTAGCGGTGGATGCGGAAGTAAGCGCCATTTCCCTGGGGGAAACTTCCCATGCATGTCCCCCTCTGCCAAACTCTGATCCAAAAATAAAATCTAAAGATAAGCTTAAAGACAAGAGGACCCTATTCACTTTTCCGGTCACCTGTAGCAGGGCTAGCCCCTGCCCAAGATTCCGGAATACGCCAGCACCTTCTGCCCCTCAGGCATCAGAGGAAGAGGAGGTTGACTCCCATCATGAGGATTCTGAGCTCGAGAAAACTTAGTCTGACGGATCAGCCTCAGACACAGACCAAACGGAGGCCCTAAATGATTTCCAAAAACTGTTAGGGGATATCCAATAGCTCAGACCTTATCTAAAACTTACCACAGAAGAATTGACTCCCCTCTTTGATATCCTACAAGGCGGTCCTGACCCTCATCTGTCAGAGAGCTAACACCACCAGCAGAAACTGCCCATACCTTAGTAAATAAGGCCATTCGAGATCAAAAAGCCTTCTGCATTTCCTACTCTGAACACTTGCTGTGGGCCGTGTCTGCCACACTCCATGCCCCTACCGGAGTGTTTTAGCAATAAGTCTTTACCCACGAGGGGCAAAGAGGTAACCCCCTGCTTTGGGTGCTTCTGCCAACCTCTCCCTCCAAGCCAGAGAGGCCTCCAAAACTGTCATTTCCCATGTTCTCCCAAGTCTCTCTGTATTAGGAAAACCTAAAGTCATAAAAACTGATAACGGCCCAGGATATACTGGAAAAAAATTTCAGTCCTTTTACCAGCGGCTCCAAATTAAACATGTCACTGGCATTCCACATAACCCTCAAGGACAGGGCATTGTGGAAGAGGCCCACCAAACACTTAAAACCACTTTACAGAAACTCAAAAGGGCTTTATGTCATTAAGGGCAGCCCCAGGAACCTTCTTAATCATGCCTTATTTATCCTTAATTTCCTCAACCTGGATAAAAGTGGCAAAACCGCTGCTGACCACCTATGGCATCCCAGGACACATAGAGGCCATGCTATGGTAATGTGGAAGGATCCATTGACCTCTCAATGGAAAGGACCCGACCCAGTTCTCATTTGGGGCCGTGGATCCGCTTGTATTTATGACGACCAAGAAGGGGCACCCAGATGGCTCCCAGAATGACTCCTAAAGCAAGTCAACACTAACCAATCACCCAGAGAAAAGGATAGCCCCTGAGGTCATTCCCCTTTCCTTCTTTTTTTACAGATGCCAATGAAGAAAAAACTGGGAGAATCCCCCTGGATATTCTGGATCTTGCTGCTGCCTGTACCTTCTTAACAGGACCAGAGACTGGTGGCCACATCCCCGTTTGCATGGCGCTTTTATTTGACCGAAAATTATACTGATTATGCTAAGACACAGACCTTTGGCCACCTGTTGGCTACCGCTGACTGCCCCTTGCAAGGATGTCAGAATCCCATTTTACTCAACTTTGCTGATTTCCATAGGAAACCTGCCCCCCCCCACACACCTTCCCCCGCCAAGGTGGCCCCTGCTATCTGTTTTTTGTACGATCAGACTGCCCACGATTGCAAAATTTATTGGAGAGAGGAAAGCATCCCCTCCATGCTTGCACCCCCTTTGCCCCTGCATATATATGCCTTAAGAGGAAAATAAAATTTGGGAGCTTGATCAGACATCCTGTCTTGCTCTCATTCTTTGTGTCTCTTCTCCCTCTCATTTGCCGGCCCTCCCTTCAGGTCCCCGTTGAAGACCCTGCTGGCTGGGGCGGGTTTTGTTTGTTTTATTCTTGCCAAAGATCATTTCAAGCAGAGATAACTTGAAGAGTATTTTATATTCTTCTCCCTCAGACCTATCTCAATCTGTAAGGGAAGGACAGAGGACAAACCAGAGGCTTCAGATGGCACTAAATCAGAACATGACCTCACCCCCACCCCCTGCCCCTGTCAGTTGCCGGATTCCTCTGCATATCTGATGCATTTCCTGAGGTTCAATGAGAGGTCTCTCACAGACCTGGGACTGGGCATCTCCTACAGGGATTTCATCAGATCTGTTGGACTAGACTCAAGGACATCTGGCCACCTTATCTAATGGTTGGAATGTTTGAGATGTCAGGTACTTCCTCATCCCTGGGTGGATCCCTGAGTGGTATCAGCTTAAGGCTTTTTCTGGAGTTGAGTGTTACCTGCCAGTAAGCCGGTCACAGAAGCTGTGTCTAGGCCCCTAAGCCTGTCATGGCTGCTATGTGGTCAAGCTGTTTTGGGGCTCCTCCGCAAGGACATGCAAGTCTGCAGAAAGAAGCCCCTCTTCCCAGTGAGAATCTGATATACCATCTGCTCTGTCAGGGCAAAAGGAAAGAGACATGGCTCCCATAAATTAGAACTGGAGCCCTCTCCCCTGAGGTTTTGCTGTTAATGAAAAGGGCTGGAGGCCTGTGATCTGTATCTTTGTCCTCCATGTTCTTTTCATTGTATATGTTGCTTTGGCACACATTTCTTTCTTTTCAGAGGTGGGGAAGGCCATGCTTTTTTCTTAACAATATTATTGAGTTATCATTCACACTCTGTAAAACTCAACCATTTAAAAAATAAAATCCAATGGTTTTTAGGCACTCAGAGTGGTACAACCATTATTAATTTCAGAACAATTTTCTTTCTTTTTCCTTTTTCTGCCCTTAAAGAAAACCTTGTACTTACTACAGTCATTTTTATTCCTCCTTCCCTTAGATCCATTCTGCTTTCCATCTGTATGGATTTTTATGTTCTGGATGATTACTATAAATGGAATTATACATTATACAGGCTTTTGTGACCTAGCTTTTTTCTCTTATCATAATGCTTTCAAGGTTCTGTCAGTCATATTATAGCATGACTATGCACTTCCTTTTTGTGGTGTGGAATGTTTTGTTTGCTTATTCATCACTTTATATATATTCCTACTTTTTGGGTAAGTACTTGTGCTTTATGAACAATCATACAAACTTTTGTGTGAATATGTTCTTATTTCTCTTGGTTGTATACCTTAGGAGAACTGCTGGATCTTGAAATCACTCCTTGTTTTTGAGGAACAGCCAGTGGTCACATCATAACATATCCCTACCAGAAATGTGTACAGGCTCCAATTTTGCTACAACTTTGTCAACATCTGTTATTGTCTTTAATTATCATTATTATATCAGCAGTGATACAGAGCGCTGAACCTCGAGGGGCAGAGCGCGCTCTCTCTCTCTCTCTCTGCTCTTGCTTCAGTGCCTCAGTTGCCAGATCTAGTAACATTCCTGATTACTGTTTCCCCTCCCTCTACTCTTCCCACTTCCTCCCCACCTTCCCTCCCACCAGGATCCACTCCCTTCCTGTCTCTCATTGGAAAGCAAATGGGCTCTAATGGCTTTCTAGAACCTTTCATTGGCCACTTCTTACAGATCTTAAGTCTCCCTTTGCAGCCCTTTATCTTCTGTGGTCCCAGCCCTTTGCCTAGTCTTCTTTCTCTGTTCTTCAGAGTCCTCTGCAGCCTCAGCTCTCCATGGTCTCTGCTCCCAGCTACTCTCTGGTGTTCTTCAGGTACCTTTTGGCTGCTGTTGCTAAATGTACCTGGGGACTGTTACTTCCAAATTGTCCGTTCTCCATGTTGCCAGTTCAACCCACTCTACCCATGATAAAGACCACGGGTGGGTGATAAAGCAGTGGAATGGATTCTAGCATCAGGAGGGAAGGCACGGAGAGAGAGAACTGCCAACGTTCTCCAAAGAGAGTGAGAGGGTCATTACTTTCGTGGTTTGCTACACTGCACTGAGCAGTCACGGGTGACGGAGCTGCTTCTCCCTGACCACAGAGGACAGCTGCGATAGACCAGTATCTCTGGGCAACCCCATGAACTCAGGGACTAACTAGTCAGCCGTAGTATTTCAGATCTGGACTTTGTTCCTGTCTGCCCTGGAGCAGATATGGGTTCCTGCTGGGAGGCTGCCAAGGCTACAAGGCACATGGTTAATAGCTGTCAGTCAAACAGCTCTTGCCTGGCAACTTTTGTCACTCTGAGTGTTTGTGATATACAGTGACACTGAGAACCATTAGTTTGGTTAGACTTAAATTCAGCCATAATGTAAGACCATACACAAGACAGTTCATTTTTCCCACCTAGTAGGAACCTGCCCAGCATACTCAGTCAGGATTGGTCTGATACCAAGCTTAGGGCTGGGAACTGGACCCCTTGCTTTCCATGGCTTGCATTTTCTCCAAGTCATCCTGTTACCTAGCGATTTATGCAAAACGATGCCTGCATTCCAGCTAACAAGGATCTGGAGGGTGGAACAAATACCAGCAGCTATCCTTTCAGCAATCATGAAAATTCACTGCTTTTACTTAATCCCGTGGACCTAAACTGGGACTGTGGCCATGGCCTGCTGCAACAGAATCTGGGGAAAGTGTCTTTATTCTGCAGAGCTAACTCATGATGGCTTTTTTTTTTTTTTTTTTTTTTTTTTGGTTTTTCGAGACAGGGTTTCTCTGTGTAGCTTTGTGCCTTTCCTGGAACTCGCTTTGGAGACCAGGCTGGCCTCGAACTCACAGAGATCCACCTGCCTCTGCCTCCCAAGTGCTGGGATTAAAGGCGTGCGTCACCACCGCCCGGCACTCATGATGGTTTTTTAATGACAGAGGAGTTAGAAAAGTAGAGTGGTCAGGGATTAACATCCAAAAAACTCAGCAAGGAGAGAATTTTACTTATTTTCTCCATTTACTTTAAATAAGAAGCTTAGACACACTTTCCCCTAAGATTCTAGATCCTATAATAAGGTGACTAACACAGGGGTTCTCAAACCTGACTCTCCAGAGGACATCTGAGGCTCTAAAAACTACTGATGCCACCAGGTATGGTGGCTCATGACTGTAACGTAGCATTCAGGAGGCTGAGATGGGAGTAGTCCATGTTCAAGGCCATCCTGAACTATATATCTCAAGGAAGCAAAGCAACAAACTACCAATGCCTGCCTGGCTTCCACACCCAGTCTTTCTGGTTTAAATGCTGTAGATAAGGATTTGGACATCAGACTACTGAAGGTGCCCGGCAGTGGTTCTGATGTGTAGCAACCCTGGGCAATCACTGGGCTAATGATAGGAAACACTCCTAATTCTTGCCTTTAATTCCATCAGGTTATCTTCTACCCAAGACCCACTGACACAGGTTAAATCTTCGACAGTTTAGTCCATGGAAGGCCTCTTCCTTTTTCCTCTGCAGTTGAAACTCACGCACCGGGGCTAGTGTATGTCACTGGTAAATGTGATTAGGTATGGTCAGGGTAAAGCTATCCCTAGCCTTGCACAAGAGTAATAAAGACAATTCAGAGGGCAAGTCCTGTTCTCAAGAACCATTTTCAGGCATAAAGGAAAACAGTTTCAAGTAGTTATATTCCCATGTGGCATGAAAATAGCTATTCTGGTGTGTGTGTGTGTGTGTGTGTGTGTGTGTGTGTGCAGCCGAGTTCAGACACCATGGTGAATCATCCTTAATATGGTATGAACATTTCAAATACAGAAACCTATTTAAATTAAATGTGAATGGCCCTCTCTATTTGGTAGTGCGCTTGTCATCTAGAAGCTCAAAATAGCCTTTCCAAGATCTGAG
Source organism: Peromyscus maniculatus bairdii (assembly GCF_049852395.1). Classification (NCBI taxonomy): domain Eukaryota; kingdom Metazoa; phylum Chordata; class Mammalia; order Rodentia; family Cricetidae; genus Peromyscus; species Peromyscus maniculatus. The sequence continues at coordinate 46,862,357 of NC_134857.1, forward strand.
CAGTCTGTGCTAGAGGCATCTCAGCCCATTACTAGCTGTCAGATATTTTATCCATTCAAGCAGATAGGCAGGCAGGGGTTAGGTTTTCTCTGAATTGTTAATGCAGAGGCCCGTCTTTTAAGCGGAGGCATGAAATGAGACAAGGGGTAAAATACGGAATTTTCAAAGCAAACTAGACAGGTCACTTCATGGACCTCTTCACCTTCATACAGAATGGCGTTAGAACAGTCTCGGCAGATGAAAATCTACACTGTTTTTTTTTTACGGCTCTTCAGTGACAGGACTGTGCTACGGGGTTCTCTCCACACCACGTCTCTTTGCAGCCATTTGCAGCTGGGAAATTTTCCTTTGCATCTAACCCAAGGGCTCCGACCCCACTCCTCCCACTCCCTTCTCGCTGCTCTTCAGGTCAGAGCGACAACAGCATTCTGACTGGATTTTTCTCACACACTTGAAAGCTGCAATTCGATAAATCAGGTTACTCTCCCACCCCAATCACATTCCTTCACACCTCCCTCTGAGAATTGTTTTTAAATGTAATCATTTTCACGGCAGTCTTCTCGTAACTCGGGGTTCTCCAAACTCGTCTGTTTATTAGAATCATCTGGGGCGCATCAAAAACCGTGGCTCCTGCCCCGCTACCATCCATGGTGAATTAGTATCTGGGAATTCTTATGGATTCCCAAATGCTCCAAAAATGCAGACAGGTCTGGATATCACAGTCAGAAGTCACGGCCCATTACTTTCTTCCTTCCTTCTTACTAATAGAATCTTAATACCAGAAAAAGGGCAGTGGTTTGCCTAAACTAATGGCTCCCATTTCCCGCCATACTTGAAATCATGTTTGACAACAAGGATGCTCGAACTCCATAAATGAATGAAATCAGCATATCTGGTAGTAGGACCCAGGGACTCTACCTTTCAGTGCTCGCCTGGGGCTGGGGAGATGGCTTGGTCTGTTAAGTGTTTGCTATGCAGGCGTGAGGACCTGAATTTAATCCCCACTCCCAATGTTAAAAAAAGAAGAAGAAGAAGAAGTTGGCTGGTGGTGGCGAAAAGTCTTTGTCCCAGCACTCAAGAAGCAGAGGCCGAGGCAGAAGGCTCTCAGTGAGTTCCAGGTCAGCCTGGTCCACATAGTGCGTTACAAGACATCCAGGGCTATGTTGAGAGAGACCCTGTGTCAAAAATGAAAAGTGAAAAGAAGAGAGACAGAAGAAAAGAAAGAAAAGCCGAGCATCGCCAGCACACGCTGTCATCCTAGTGCCGAGGAGGAGGCAGAGAAAGGAAGCTCTCCAGTGCTTTCTGGCCAGTCAGTCTAGCCAAATTGGTGGGCTCTAGGTTCAGTAAGAGACGCCCCATTTTAAAATTTAGAAAAAAAAGTAGAAAGTAATAGAAGTATGACACTGACCTTTAGGCTTCCACGTTACCAACACACACACACACACACACACACACACCTGTTGTGGGATATTTGTACAGTGTGTAAGGGTGTATTGCTGTGATTGGTATAATAAAAAGCTGACCAGCCGGTAGCTAGGCAGTAGGTATAAGCAGGATTTCCCCGGAGAGAAAAGAGGAGGAGGAATGGGGGGGGGGATCAGACATACAGAATGAAAGAAAGGTAAAAAGTTACAAGGCAAAATGTAGATTAATATAAATGCGCTAATTTAAGTTATAAGAGCTAGTGGGACAAGCCTAGCTTTCATAATTAATGATAAGTCTCCAAGTTGTTATTTGCAGGCTGGCGGTCCAGACGAGAATATTACACACTCCAGAAACCACATGTGGTGGGGCATGTAATCCCAGTCAGTACTCAGGAGGTAAGACAGAGACTCAGGAGTTCAGGGCCAGCCTGGGCTACATGAGACTGTCTCACCACCTGCGTCCTCCCTGTGCTCCCCAAAATGCTCTCCACATATCTACCTAATCTACTCTGGAGAAAGGCATTAGTGGAAGTTAGTGGTTCTCAAATTGTTCTCCTAAGACCCGCAGCAGCACAATATATGAATGTCACCTAATCTGAATTCTTAGGTCCTAACCTAGGCTTGCTAAATTGGCGCGTCCAGGAGGTGGAGCCCAGTTATCTGTGTTTGAACAAGCCCTCCAGGGAATTGCGAGGCTTATATTATAAACAGGTGGTCATGTGGCTTTTATTTAGCCAATGAGGTTTATGAGAGGTTGTCTCGGAAAAAGCAGTTGTGGCAAGACTTTCCCTGTCCCGGTACCAAGCAGCCGAGATCAGAGAGGGCCGACCGTGCACTTCAGCTTCTTTCTGAGGCTCTTGAAGGTAGATGAGCCCTGGAAATAGCCGTCCCATGGAGACCAAGAAACAGACAGCCGAGGAAAGTCTAAGAGAATACCAAGATGTTGACTGTTATCTGTAGTGAAGGCCACCCAGGCTTCAGAAAACAAAACTCTAATTGTATAAACCAATATCCAGGGATTATATTTTACTTAGAGGTAAACACAATCCTATATTGAGAATTCAATCTGGAAATACCTAATTCCAAGGGGAATCTCTGCCCTGGATCATTTGTCCACTGGACACAGAGTCACCTGGGACGAGGGAACCTCCGTTAAGGAATTGCCTCCATCAGATTGGTCTGTGGGCGTGTCTGAGGGATAGTTTCTGAACTGCTAATAGGTGTAGGAGGGCCCAGCCCACTGTGTGGTGCTCTCCCTGGGCAAACATGCCTGGGTTCTGTAAGAAAAACAGCTGAGCAAGCCAGGAAGCAGTACGACTTCATGGTCTCTGTTTCAGTTTCTGCCTCAAGTTCCTGCCTTGGCTTCCCTGGTGATGGACTGTCACCTATAAGTCAAATAATTCCCCTTCCCTCCCCAAGTTTGTTTTGAGCAGTTCTTTTTTTTTTTTTAAATCGCGGTACCAGAAATCATACCAGAACAATCACCTTCCAATTGTGTTATTCTAAACACTGCACCAACGGCTTCCAAACCTGACTGCATATTTAAGTGATGAAGCTTACATGGAACAATGCCAGAACCACACCCCAACTGTACTGAATCGGAATCTCCCAGACTTGGGCTATGAGACACTCCAGAGTCATACGATGATAATTTTGTCCTCAGCTGACCCCAAGCCACGCTCTGTCTGAGGCAAAGGTGGAAAAATTGAGGAAGCACCCATTTTCGTGGCTGTGTGAGGGTAGAGTCGGTAGCTGCATCTCCTGAGAGTGAGTGCTGCCTTAATCTTGCAACCTAAGCACCTCATTTTGGTCTCATCCAGTCTCTGTTCCAATTCAAAATAACACAAATTTAACAAGTAGCGCCTGTCATTTGTCATGACATGGAAGCCAAGCCAAATAATCTTTTACAAAATATGATACACTAAGCAACCGGTTTTCCTTTTTTTAAGCATTGGTTCCAACATCATAAAGACATAGCCTCGGCTCTATAAATTATGCAACTTGTAGTTTGTTTTCAATTTAGGGCTTGTGGGTGGGAGGGCCAATGCCATCAGTTCCCTTCTGAGTGGAAAACTAACGGTAGCACTGGCTGGCTCAGCCCCTAGTCACCCACATGAAACAGGGATGTGATCCTGCAAGAGAGGAATTTAATTAGGTGAGTCGACAGATGTCAGATAGAGGCATGTTGGTGGCAGAATCCAAGACCAAAGCCCTCATGGAGAAGCTAAGGAGCCCAGCACCTGTTTCTTGAAGTGAAAGTGAAAAGTAGTGTAGGTGTTTGTGAAAATACGTGCCAGGGCTTGGTTACTGCTGCTTCCCCAAGCATTTGAGGTTCCTGTATGCTACAGTCTACCAGAAATAGAACTGAGGATGACTTAAGCCAAAATCATGGCTTCTACACCCTGCTCGTATTGAACAATACATAGGCAGAATGCGCACAGAAGAATCGCAGCCTAACATTCTGGAGACTCATGAGAATGTGTTGCAAGGGTAGGCAGGTAGAGAGGTTGCTGGCCTGGCAGACGAAGGAGGCCTACATAAGGCTTTCTTTCCATGAAGCTGTCCAGGATGACCCCTAGAGACAAACCGGTTTAATACCAGGTTTGTGGCTCTTGCTTTTGATTTTATGGTCTCTTAGGTACCATGCAGGGAAAGACAAATTTGGTAAACAATAAGTGTCCTGTCCTCACACCCTCCTTCTGTAAAAGTAGAAGCAGAGTACTGCTCGTCTAGTGTGACCAATGACTACCCTAGAATGAAGCAGATATTATACATATGGTCGCCGAAGTAAGGGCCAGTAATGCCTCGCGTATGCTAGCAACCTGGCTGCCTCCTTCCGTGTGCGTCATTGTGCCTCAGACTTATGGCAGCAGGCACACATATTCTGCATCTTGCTGTCGGGAGGGCATTAGGAGGAGCCCTACCTGTGGTCTGGAAGCTGCTTCCGTATCTCATTTTCTGTCAGTTTCAAAGCAGGGAAGGTGGCACCCAACAGCAGCTGATCTCCTACAACTGGATTGAATCAACACTCAGTTATGTCAAAGGGCTTGGAAGGAGTACAGGTGTGTTTGCCAGTCAGCATGATTGAGAACCCACACTTTGTGCCAGAGTTCACCTCTCAGACTGGCCAGGGTGCCCGGGCACATCTGCTGTGCGCCTGCTATTTTGTGGCTTAAGTAGGTCTTGCTGGCAAAGCCATGGTCCCTTAACACAAAGACGCTTTTACAAGACACTCGGAAGTAGGAAGGGAGGAGAGGACGTGATGTCTGGGATTTAACATATTTGAATGTCAAGGCTGCAGCAAGATCATGATGAAGAAGAGGAAGAGGGAGAAAGGAGCCAAATAAAGTTAATATGGCAAAATTCTGATGGTTGTTGAATCTGGGTACTGAATAAATAGATTTTTCTATTAGTTAAGTTTGGTTATCCTAGTCTAATTTAGGGTCATTGGATTATTCTGTTCTTTCTCATTTTCTTTGTTTGTGCAATTTTATAAGTAAAGTTTTAAAATTACAATCAATCATTATAAGGCTTATGAGCCTTAGGGAAAAAGTTAGCGTCTGCCTCTGTATACGCCTCATTTCTTTTAGGTAACAGCAAGTACTAACAAGCCGGAACTGTGCGGGATTTTACTTAGACTGTCCATCCCACCCAGCCCCACATACCGTACTTATTTGGGGGCAGGGGGCAACTTTTATTTTCCAGTGAACCCATGGCAGAACCAGGACTCGGGAAATCTGAGTACAAATTCTGATTTGTTAATTGACAGTGAGACCTCACGTCTCCTACCTCCTTTCCTTCTCCTATAAAATGGGGGTGACTCATTAATAATACCAGCCTCATGGGGTATTGGGGATCCACATGAAGTCAGTGCCCTGTGAAAGGATAAGGCTCTATGTTAATACCAGGAGTATCACCATGGAGTAGGCAACGAGATGTTACAGTCTCAGTCTATAAGATGAGGAGAGAAATTACAGTGGGGTCTTATAGCTATTTGGGAACCACCCTGGAGGGGTGATAAAACTCAAATTCAGGGCAGTGGCTCAGTTGCTAGGGGGCTTTCTTGGCATGGGCCAAGCTCTGGATTAGATGCCCAGCACTACTGCATAAGCCAGGTGTGGTGGCTCCACCTATAATCTCATGGTGTGGGAAGTGGGAGGCCAAACAATAGAAGTTCAAGGTCATCCTTAACTACACAGCAATGTGAAGCCATCCGGAGCCACACGAGTCTCTGCTTCAAAATAAAATACAATTCAGATTCCAGGTCCTCTGACACCCTGCTGAGTGAGGATTCCCGGGGCTGTGGTGTTGCAAACCTGTGCAGTTGACTCTGTACTGAGTCTAGAAGGGGGCATCTGATATTAGACTTCGGAGAATGCCTTTTACTTGTAACAGCTAAAATACCTAGGGATTGAGAATATGTCCCAGCTTATTTTGACAGCTAGGTACTGTTCACAGATTTGGGCTAATTTCTTGGTGAGGAATGGTCCAAAATAAATTAAGGGGAGAGACCCAAACCTTGCCTGGTGGCCAGAGGTCTGGAGAATATAGTGGGCCAGTTGATCTGTGATCATATGGCTTCTATGTAAAATTGACTGATGAGAGGATTCCCCAAGATGTCTAAAGAGCTTAGAGAAAGAGTAGGAATGGACTCCAATGAGAGTGCAGCACCTGTAACTTCTGTAGGCTGGAGGACCCTGGCCCTGTAACTCTGTAGGCTGGAGGACCCTGGCCCTGTAACTCTGTAGGCTGGAGGACCCTGGCCCTGTAACTCTGTAGGCTGGAGGACCCTGGCCCTGTAACTCTGTAGGCTGGAGGACCCTGGCCCTGTAACTCTGTAGGCTGGAGGACCCTGGCCCTGTAACTTCTGTAGGCTGGAGGAACCTGGCCCTGTAACTCTGTAGGCTGGAGGAACCTGGCCCTGTAACTCTGTAGGCTGGAGGAACCTGGCCCCAGCAGCAGGGTCACATGTATGACGATGACCTTGTCATCCTGGCTCAAGGTCTGCCAGTGATTTGCTGCCCACCATGCCTGTATCTCATTGGCTGTCTCCTTGTTTATCCCCGCAGGACATTCCAGCATTTGTGAATGCTTGCTTACAAGTCTCTCTTCCCACAGTCAGATTTCTCTCAGAACTCTTTTGTCCTTCTCAGAAAGCAATCGGATTCAGTGTTTGTTAACTGCCTGGCATGTTCAAGGCCTTGTACTGAGGACCTCGGATGATACAGAAAAAGAGGAGAAGAGAAGTTTGCTCTTGCTTAGCACCAGCCTACTGTGAGGGAGGGAGGAGAGAATCAGACAAGCACATAATCCCAACCCAGAGTCTAGCAAGCACCGCTAGAATGTGTGAGCTGTAGTGAGATTTTAAGGAGGATGACCTCTCTTGAAAATCTTCATGGAAAAAGTGCTATTAGAAATGGGTGTTATGCTGGTGGTGGTGGTGATGGTGATGATGATGATGATGATGATGATGGTGCACACCTTTAATCCCAGCACTCAAGAGGCAGAGGCAGGCAGATCTCTGAGTTCTAGGCCAGCCTGGTCTACAGAGCGAGTTCCAGGACAGCCAGGGCTACACAGAGAAACCCTGCCTAGAAGAAAAGAAAGTAGAGAGAGAGAGAGAGAGAGAGAGAGAGAGAGAGAGAGAGAGAGAGAGAAAGAGGGAGGGAGAGAATAAAAGGAGAAAGGAAGGAAGGAAGGAAGAAAGGAAGGAAGGAAGGAGGGAGGGAGGGAGGGAGGGAGGGAGGGAGGGAGGGAGGGAGAGAGGTAAGGAAGGAAGGAAGGAAAAGAAATGGAGAAAGAGAGAGAGAGAGAGAGAGAGAGAGAGAGAGAGAGAGAGAGAGAGAGAGAGAGAGAGAGAGAAAAGGAATGGGTCTTGAAGAGTGGGTAGGTTTTGAAAGGGCAGGGACGGGTGGAGGACAGGTTCTAGAGGGGCATTATAGTCAAAAGCATGAAAAGGAAAGGATGGTTTTGTGTCTAAAAATAAGCAATGTCATCTCAACTGGGTCCTGATATGAGAAGATGCATTTCAACCTGATAAACAAGAAGAGTCCGACCACGACCCAGGCCGGACTTGGAGAATACTGACTCAACACCACTGTGCAGAGTGGCTAGCCAGGACCAGCCTACCCAGTGTGCTGAAGATGAGAGAGAAACAAGCACAGGCACCCCCACGTCCCCAAGCCCAGAGAACAGGAAAGCATGGAGTTGGGGCTGAGGAAAAGGATGCTGGGAGGTGTCACTCTTAAAACCACATTTTTCGTGAGGCAAGAGATCCCTCCTTTCTAGACCCGTACCTAGGTCTTCAGACACCCTACTTGCTGTCATGAATTAGAAACACAAAGTCAGGTTTCTTCTCCAGGAGGACTTGCTTTCAATATTCACAAAATATTTCCTGGCAGCCATTCCACAGGGACCTGCAGGAGCAAAACAAAAATATTTGTGATGAAGGCCTGGAGACTCTTCTTCCTCATTCAGCACTTCTAAATGACCCCGAGTGTGACTTTCCTGTGACAGCCCACTGCTTCCCCTCATCATGGTATCTTCAGAGTCACATTCACTCTCTGAGTTATTTCCTGCAGCAGCATCCACTACTTCCTGCCACGTTCCTCCTGCTCCTGAACATCCTCTCTCACATCAATGACTACCAGAGTCCCGTGGCCCGCCCCCACCCCTGCCCCAACTGCCTGATGATAATTGTGATGTTCTTCTTCCTCCCTGGCCCTACTTTCCAGGCCACTGGGTCCTTCTAAAGCAGCAGCAACACCACATCTCTGCCTGGTTTCAAACTCTACATGCTCCTCACACTCAGACTGACACCAGAAGTCAGTGTGGCCTGCCTGGGCTTTTGTGGTCTGGTCACTGCCTCCCACCCTTCCAGCCCACTTGCTCTCCAGCCGGTAACCTAGCTATTTGTACATTCATGGAGCTTTGCCAGATCCAGCTTTGCTCTTGGCTTCTTCTCTGCCTGGAATGTGCTTCCCTGACAGTTGCGTAGCCCTGCTCACTTCCTCTGTTTAAATGCTGTTTTCAACGCTACCATCTCAGAGAAGGCTCTCTGGGCCCTACTGTTACTCTCTACTCGCTGACCTGAACCATTTTTCTTTGTGGCATTAACCACATTCAAGACACACGTGGTGTCTGTGTTTTTCAGTAGACTACAAGCTCCATGAGGCTAGTATCTTCATTTGGTTCACTTCCCTAGGCCAGGATAACGTCCAGATTCTCAATAAACATTGGTTCAGTCAGGGGCTGGTCCAAAATGAGTCAATAACCAAGACCTAAATAGTGGAAGAGAACTGACTCCTGAAAGTTGTCCTTTGACCTCACAGTGCCTACATACAAAAAATAATAAATAAAACGGAAATTAAAAATTAACATGTATCAAATCAACAAATATGGAGAGATTGTCTCTAGAATATACCATCTGTCTTTTCCATTGTTTCAGAGCCCTTTGCTCTTTGCAAGCCAGGCTTTGACCTAACAAAACACCCAAGTCTCACCCTTGGAGCATCATGGAACTACAATTTTTCTTCTTCCACCTCAGATCCTGGCTACTTGCATGAACATGCCCAACGAGCTGCTCTTGAGCCCTCTGCCTCCCTCCATCTTACCCCCATCTTCACCTTACCTCTGCACGGATGCCTGCTTTTAGTCTGTCCTCTCTCTAGACAGGCCTCGTGCCTTCCTTTGCCTCATGGGCATCCTGATGGAACATCGGAATTCAAACATTTCTTCTGAGGTGTCAGGAATCCGTGCACTGGCCTGTAGTTTCAGCATTTGAGAAGTAAAGGCAAAGGATTGTGGGTTCATGGCCAGTCTGAGCTATATAGCAAGACATACACACATACATACATACACATATACATACATACATACATACATACATACATACATACATACATACATACATGGGAGAGCTAGCTGTTGCCATGAAGAGATTTGGGCTATGACTGTCAGAGCTTCTGTATCCAACATAAGCTAGAAATCTAGATATCCAGTCTCATGCACTTCCCACAGCCCCGGAGCCGCTCTCTCTCCAGTATGAACCAAGTCAGTTTACTCACTGCAAACATTCCCGTTGATGGCTATTCTTGTTTGTCAACTTGACTACATCTGGAATTAAACTAAAACCCAAAAAGAGAGGGCACATCTGCGAGAAATTTCTGCTTAATTTGAAATGGGAAAATCTCCTTCTAATCCAGGTCTTTGAGGTAGGAGGACACACCTTAGATCCAGATCTAATCTGGGCCACACCTTCTGCTGGAAGCCTATATAAGGATACGAAGAAGGAAGCTTTGTGCTTTGCCTGCTTGCTCTCGCCTGGCTAGCAAGTCCATTCCTTCACTGGCATTAAAGCCTACTTCTTCAGGACTCCAGGGTATACTGAAACTGAGACATTCAGCCTCATGAACCAAGCAACTACTTACTGGATTCTTGGATTCATAGCCAGCCATTGTTGGATTAGTTGGACCACATCGTATAAGTAAGTCATCCAAATAAATCTCCTTCCTATATATATTTAGAGAAAGAGATTCATTGTATAAATTCTGTTATGCTAGAAAACCCTGACTAATGCAATTCCTTACAAGTTTTCTTTTTAACTCTTCCTGTCCAATATGCCTTCCTACTGTTCTTCACCTGAAAATCCTGGCTCCTTCCAGTGGTTTGGGTCAGTCTGAAGCATCCTGAGATCACTATTGTCTAATCCTCAGTGATCTTCTGTTCTCATACTACCGACAACCCCTGGGCAGCACGTAGTGAAATAAGTAAACCATGCGTCAGAAGATCTGGGGCCAGTTTGCACCAATTATGTGAATTTGGCAAATCAAGGCTGTAGCTTGATTTTTCCGCCTTGCCCACAGTCAGGACAAACCTCTGTCACCCGCCAGTCCCACAGCCGCTCAGACCCAACCAAGTAAACACAGACACGTATATTGCTTTCAAACCGTATGGCCGTGGCAGGCTTCCTGCTAACTGTCCTTATCTTGCTAACTGTGCTTTTATCTTAAATTGATCCATTTCCATACATCTATCTATACCTTGCCATGTGGCTGGTAGCTTACTAGCGTCTTCACATGCTGCTGGTCATGGCGGCGGCTGCAGCCGCTCCTTCTGCCTTTCTGTCCTTTTATCCTGCCTAGCCACGGCCGATCAGGTTTTATTTATTAACCAATCAGAGCAACTTGACATACAGACCATCCCCCAGCACAGCCAAGTGCAGACCATCTCAAACACCTGCACTCAGGCCCATGGTCCTAATCATCCTCTATACGGACCTGCTGGGTAACGCCACAAAGAACCTGAGAATGGGCTCCCACAGGACATACAGAACATCCCACAGCACAAGGCATCTCTTAAGTGTGCCAATTTCATCATGTCTAAATTGGAGTCAATGATTTTTGCCTTCCCTTCCTCCAGGTAGACTTACTTCAGATAACCTAATACTTTGTGAACCACAGGACATTATACAAATTAGTAGACATAACCCTCAAGGTTACTGTTTCAGTTTGCCATTCATGAACCATCTCTACTCCCCTCTACCACCTACCCCTCTCCTTCTCTCTTCAAACTCCATCCCCAGGGTAGGCTGGTAGCTGTTTCCTGTTTCACTGAGAAAATGGAAACAATCAGAAAAGAATTCAACAAGCTGCCACCAACACAACCACCACCCACCAACAGAGTATATCCAAACTCAGCTTTCTGGTTACCGTGAATAAATTTAGCAAAAGCCAACTCCTCCGAACGTGGCCTACATCTTTACTTTTCATATATTCACGAGTGCTTCTCTAGCAGTTCGCCTGTGCTTTGCACCATGGATTTCTCTTCCCACCAGATCCTCTTCATTAACCTCTGTCACTCTCCTCAGCCTCCAAAATCAAAACAACCCGATCTGCCTTGCTTCTGCTCTTCTGTTTTTCTCTTTTCCATTATAGCCAAACTCCTGGAAGCGTTTTCTGCAGTGGCTTGCAGTTTCCCTCCTGCTGCCGTGGCAGTGAGCTAGAGGACCTGCCCTACCCCTCCCATACTGCTCAGTCAAAAATCTCCGGCCCCGACTCTACTGCTAAATCCAATATTTAGTTCTTGCATTTTGTCTTATCTGGTCTGTGATCAGTGCTACCACAGTCCAACATTGGCTTCCAGGATATTTCATTTGGTTTCCCCGTCTCCTCACTTGCTCCTCACTACTCAATTGGTTTTGCCGGTTGTCTCTACATGATCGATCCGTGTGTGTGTGTGTGTGTGTGTGTGTGTGTGTGTGTGTGTGTGTGTGTGTAAGGGGGGGGTTGTTTGTTGAGACAGGCTCTTGCTTTGCAGTCCAGGCTGGCCTTGAACTCATGGTGATCCTGCTCCCTCAGCGCCCTGTATATCGGGATCACAGGCATTGCCACCAAACTAACCTCCTCTCTCTGACATCTCAGTGCTGAAGTGCCTGAGGTCTCAGTGTCGACCCTCTTCTCATCTGCCTTGTTCTTTCTTGGTGCTCTCACTCACCTTGTGACTCTAACTGCCATCCTGATGCCCCCCGGTGATCCCCTGATGTGTACGTCTAGCTGGACTTCTTCACCGAACTTCTGGTTTGGAAATCCATCTGCTCGTCACTGAATGAATGATCATAAACCAGAATGTCCAGTACGGAACTCCAACTCTTTCCTCACCCCAAAGTCTTCTCTTCTAGTAGAAGAGACAGTGCTTAGTTAGACCTTTATGCAGGAAATATTTATTGAGTTCCTCCTGTGACTTGGGGCCTGACACAGGGGTGTTTAGGTTCACAGAGAGCCAGGGATAGAAAGAGAAGAAACCATGCAAACGGTTGGAGTCAGCTGAAACTCCTCTTTCGTTCATGTTCCCCGCTTTATTTTCAAAATATATCAAGCCTGGCCATTTTCCCTCCCCTCCATTACCCCTGCCTGCAACAGCATTGGCCTCCTAAACGGTCTCTCTGGTCTCACTCGTTTCCCCCCACAAAGCCCATTCTTCATCTGACATTCACAGTGATTCTCTTACAGTTCAGGTTAGAACATTGTTGGTTTGCTATTCAGAATTCCTACGCGACTACTCACTCCACTCTGCACACAGCCCAAGTCCCTGCAGAGGCTTACACAGTCTTCCTCCTGTTTGCTGACCCCGCTCGCCTCAGAACTCCCCTTTACTCCACTGTATTTTAATCACCCTGGCCTGTCTTTTGTTCTTGGAATCTGTTACTACAGTGGGTTTCAGGGTGTTCTGGGTTGAGATGCCCAGGGTTTTTGTGTTCAGACAACAAACTAGATGAGACATACGGAGCAGAAATGGAAGTATAGATTTCTGAAAAGTAAGCGTGAAGGCAGAGAGGCACTCCACAGAATGAGAACAAGCTTGAGCACACATGTGGCTCAAGAGCTGGGAGATCTTTTTTAGGTTCTTTTAATGAGCTCAGTCTGGAGGAGTTGATTTCCTGGGGTGGGAAAGGGGTATATCCTTATGCTGATTGACAGATGGGCTGTTACATAACTTTGATCTGTGCCTGTGAAAGCCACGAATCCCATACTTTTAAGCATATATGCACAAGGCTATGCATGCATGAGATGGTAAATGGGGATTTTTTTTTTTTTACCCCTGACACATGGCTTCGAGGACAGACTTGTTCTTAACTGTGCTTGCTTATGCCCAATATTGATTTGATTTAAGTCAGCTTTATTTATCTCTCCTACCAAGATGTGCCTAACCCCAAATTACCCCTAAGGAGGGTAGGTGATTCTCTACCAGAAAGCTGGACACATTTTTCCCAAGGAGAGTTGCCCTTGGCTGGGTTGTCCCTGTGCTCACTGTTCTACATAGGGTGACTATTCTATATATAAAACACCATGGCCAAGCAAGGTGGGTAGGAAGGGGTTTATTTGGCTTATGCTTCCACATTACGGTTCATCATGGAAGGAAGTCAGGACAGGGACTGAAGCAAGCTATGGAGGACTGCTGCTTGCTGACTTGCTCAGCATGGTTTGCTCAGCCTGCTTTCTTATAGAACCCATGACCACTGGCCCAGGGATGACACCACCCACAATGGGCAGGGCTCTTCCACATTGATAGCTAATTAAGTAAAGGCCTTACAGTTGGATCTTATGGAGTCAGTTTTTCAACTGAAGTTCTCTCAGATGACTTTAGCTTGTGTCAAATTGACATACAACTATCCAGCACACTCACCGACCTCAAACTCACTAGGTATGCTCCTGACTCAGGGCCATTGTACTTGTACTCCTGCCCATTCATTTGTACCCTAGGAACCACCATGGTTTACTCTCTCAATTCCTTCATGTATTTACTTAATGGTGCCTTCTGAGGAAGGCTTTGAAAGGCTCCCTTATTAAAATGGAAACCTCCCTTTCCCTGTCTTGTATACATTCTTACAGTCCAGGTCCCTTCTACTTTCCTGTTGTGACAAGTCATCATCAATACTACAGCTGTCAACATCTGCATGAAAAACATTTGACTAACTTCATTTGCCAGTTTTCTCTGCTTGAATGTAAGCTCCATGTGAGCAGAGTTTCTTTTCACTGATCTGAAACAGAACATTTCTTTGTATTTTGTGTTATATCTTACATTTTATAAACCTTTCATGCAAATATCTTAACACTTTCTAGCGAATTATAAAATTATTTCAGGAAAATCTTACATCTTTTGTTTATTTGGTTCATAACCCAAATGATAATTTCTGACATGCACATTAAAAAAATGTTCCTTTAAGCTTAGAAAATTTCCACAGTTTCACTCATTTCCAGATTCCAGCTCTTGCATGAGTTCTAAGGTGCAGTGGCTTATCTCTTCTTGTGCACAAGGCTGAGAGCAGACCCAAGTCCAGTTAAGTCTGGAAGCATTGTTCTATGTAGAGTGTAGAGCCAAGGAGATTTTCTACTTGATTGAAATGGACAAATGTGTTCACTAGACCGGTCGCAGTCAGAGATAATCTGGGCAAATAGTGAACTGTGGAAATGTAGGCTTCTTAACTTACACATGTAAATTACAGCTAACAAATTCTTCTGTTCCTACTAGTTTTCACAATGGACCCATGAAAAATCATAAAATTCAACTTTGCATCAGATTAATGTTATAGTGGATGTTAAATACCTTCTCAGAAGGATCCTATTATCCCTGGCTCATGAACCATCCGCCAGTGTCTTGATTCGAAGATGGTAGCATCCGCCATGATGAGGGACCTAACATTCTGAGGCATCAAAAACCAGGGAAGTAGTTAGAATTCCTAGCCACACCCCCAGCTACATTAGTGCACTGGTAAGATGCTTAGTCACCCCAGGGCCTTACGTCCTACGTAATTCTGTGCGCTGTATGATCACATAATCTATGTGCATGCCTGGCATAGCTACATAAGCCCATATGCAACTATAAAAGCAAGTTCCACTTACCCAGATTCCTGATCATTCCCATAGGCCTATGCACACACTGTTAGGATTCTGTCCCCACTCCAGCTGCGTGACCGCACATGCGCAGTTCAGGAGTTAAGCAAAAGCTCTTGCATCTTACGTCATCAGTGTGCGCTAGTGACTACGTACATGACTTAAAAAGCCAGAGGCAGACCCCACTCCCTCCCTGCTCTGCTCCCCTCTCCCCCCACCCTACCATCTTTCTCTCTCTCCAGGCCTGACTCTCCTCACTCCCTTCTTCCCCTTTCCCTCCTAATAAAGCTCTGAAAACTCACACTGGGTTCTGTCATGACTGTGACCTTTCCACACGGTAACCAGTGCCGCCACCAGCACCGTTTATCATCCTTTCACACCTTTTCTGTTCCTTTTCTTTAATAACCTCTTGTAGTGGGTTCTGTTGTGCCTCATGGCTTCTCTCCTACGGTAAACAGTGACACTTAACAAATAACATTGCGCCACTTAATAAATAACACAAGTGGCTTGGGACTGGGGCAGAGCAAGTACTGTTTTTACTGTACTGTACTTAGAACCCTATTTGTGTTTCCATCAAATGAGTACTTTGTAACACTATCTTCTGTTTTATGTTAAGAGCTCCTTGGGGTTCTTCTTAAATCATCTCTTATCACACTGACCCTAGTCTCGTCTCCCCTCTATGCCCATTTCCTGAGGTTTTGTACAATATCTTGCACATAGCATCTGCTTTCTGTTGGATTTACAAACGAACATCTAGGTGCTACTGAAAATAAAATAAGCCAGGTCTGGTGGCACAGGACTGCAACCCCAGCTATTCAGGGGTCTAGGGCAAGAGGACGGCAAGTTAATGACCCATCTGGGCTACAGCATAAGTTCAAGGCCGGCCGGGCGGTGGTGGCGCACGCCTTTAATCCCAGCACTCGGGAGGCAGAGGCAGGAGGATCTTTGTGAGTTCGAGGCCAGCCTGGGCTACCAAGTGAGTTCCAGGAAAGGCGCAAAGCTACACGGAGAAACCCTGTCTCGAAAAACCAAAAAAAAAAAAAAAAAAAAAAAAAAAAAAAAAAAAAAAAAAAAAAAGTTCAAGGCCGGTCTGGACAAATAAGTATCAATTTTTTTTTTTTCCAGAAAGTAGAAAGAGAGCTAGGGGAGGAGCCCAGTGATGGGGCTCTTGCCTTGTGTGACCTGAAGTGTCCAGAAAAAGAGCCACACCTGTGGTAAGGCTTCTACAGGCTAGGGGACTTATCAGAACCGTGAGACACAGAGTAGGAATGTTTCAAATCTGGAATCAAAGTATCTTGGGTTATTTTTTAGCCCTCTTAATAGTCGTTCATTGCACACCTCCATGTCTAACATTACAGGTTCCCTCCCTGGGTCAAGTTGAGTTTGTAGTCTATGGTTGAGAGAGATGTGTAAGGAAGACAGAATGAGGGGCAGCAGGCAGCATTTTATTGAGAAGCGGGGTGGGGGAAATGGGTTGCCAGGTAGAATGCCGGATGCAAGGTTCTTCTATATTTGAAGAATATGCTAATTTGGTCCTGCTCATATGTAAATTAAGCACAGAGTTGAGATGAACCTGGTTGTTAATTTGCATGTAGACAGAGGATTCTGATTGATCAAGGAACCTGACAGAAGAGTGAAGATTCAGAAAAAGCCACTAACGTCACCCCTCCCCCACCAAAGCAACAAGCAGGAGGAACTACCACCAAAGAACAAAGGCTAGAGATTGGCTGACATCTTGATGAGCCAGGACCTTCCTGGATTTCTGTTTCTGGACTCTTTATTCATTGCTCAGAGTTTATTATAAAACTTCCAAGTTCTCAGAGCTGACTACTAAGTTCAGCAGGGCATGTAGACACTTTGCACAATTGAGCCTGTGACCTTGACTAGTTTGCTTAGAATGAAGCTGTCTCACCCCTCATTTCTATCATTAACATCTCTGTGATTATTGATAAGTAAAAATATCCCCTGGTAGTGGGTAACTCTATAGATGCCGTAAATCAGATCAGGCCAAATCAAACTGAATTAAATTCCAGGTTTTAATCTGAGCAAAGCATTCCCCGGGTGGTCCCAGGGGAAGACGAGAAACCACGAGGGGAAACCATGAGGCAAGTCTGTGGGCTGCATCTTAAACACCCTGTAGGCAATCTTCAGGAGCTCCTAGGGAGCAGCAGCTGCTTGGAGCAATGAGAGTGAGGGTTTGGAATGGGGCCTGAACTGGAGATCCCCAACAATTATCATGAGAAGCCTTTTGGGAGGCATTAACAGACCACCAGCTTCTATCAACCCAGACA
Organism: Peromyscus maniculatus bairdii; assembly: GCF_049852395.1. Classification (NCBI taxonomy): domain Eukaryota; kingdom Metazoa; phylum Chordata; class Mammalia; order Rodentia; family Cricetidae; genus Peromyscus; species Peromyscus maniculatus. The sequence continues at coordinate 46,879,463 of NC_134857.1, forward strand.
CCCAAGAATATCACCAGACAATGTCTGCAGCCACAGCAGACATTTCCTCCCGCTTTGCTATACCTGCCTACCTGAAGTTGCCAGCCGTGGACTGACAAAGTACCGTCCTGAAGGGCTTTCTTCCGTCCTAGAACTATAAACACTGGGAAACGGTTACCATATTGAAGCATAGTGTTTGTGTAACCTGCATCTGTATTCCCAGACCATTGTGACATATATTTGCCTCCAGAATAAACTCTCTGTGGTTCCCTTGGAGGTGAAAGCTGTGTTTTTGCTTTGACACTAGGCTACTAAGAGGTTCTGGGTTCAAGCCCCAGTTACACAATCAATCAATCAATCAATCAAACAAAAAGCCCTGTGTGTGGGCTGCTTGGTTTCACTCAGGCCAGGCCCATTGAGCTACAAGCCAGCTTTCTTTCGGTCTGACAGGATCCCTGGCTTCACCTGCCTCTGCTTAGGTCCTGTCTTTGCATTTCCTGATGGGGAACTATTCCGCGTGTAGTAAGTGGGGGTGCTGGCCCACGGAAGTCTGGAGCAAACGAGTAAGCATTCAGAAACACTCACAGCAACTTCACCATTGCCTCCTCACCCAGAACAGGTGAGAATTTTGTAACGATCTAGTTACCATATTTTATGAAACCCAGTGGCAAATTGGAAACCATTAGAAGTAGAAAGTGAGCTGCGCTGTTCTCCATGGAAACACAAACTGTTGTGCTTTTGCACATTTGTAAGAAGTCACAACCGTGGTGGAAGGGTGGGGCCTGGAGACGGCAGCGTCAGGCTCACCTAGGAAAGAAGCCCTTCCCGCCTGGGCTTCATCTACTAAACAGAACACACCGAGGAAAGGCCACGCTGTTCAGACCTGGTGTAGCGGTGCTTTGTACACACAAGTGCCTCCCACACTGCTGCTCAGGAGGCCTTTTCCCTCAGCCTTCTGGCCTGCTCCTAGACTCAGGAGGACTATCCTTAATAAACCATCTCTTTCCAAGACCCTCTAGACATTTTCACATTTTTCTGAAACCCACCTGCCTCGTCCATCATGGAGCCACTTGCCAGTCTTCATTGCTGAATGTCTTAGTTAGGGTTTCTATTGCTGTGATGAAAAACTATGAGTCCATCACTGAAGGAAGTCAAACAGGAGGAAGCCGGAGGCAGGAGCGGATGCAGAGACCATGGAGAGGTGCTGCTTACTGGCTTGCTTCCCATGGCTTGCTCAGTCTGCTTTTTATAGAACGCAGGACCACCAATGGGCTAGGCCTTCCGCATCAATCACTAATTAAAAAAATGCCCCACAGCTAGCTCTTATGAGGGCATTTTCTCAATTGAGGTTCCCTTCTTGCAGATAATTGTAGCTTCTGTCAAGCTGACGTAAGACTAGCCAGCACACTGAACCTGCCTGCTTTCTTGGACCCTGACTTAATAGCCAGGGCTTTCTCTCTTCTCTGTGTCTATCTTTCTCCTTCTGATGGCTGCAGAGATTTATGGCCTGTCTGCCCTGTTGCTTCTCTCCCAAACTCTAATGAAACGGTCCTTGAACTTCTTTTCAATCTGCTTTTAAATTCTTTTATTGACAAAACTAAGCACCCACCAAGGGAACCTCCAAATCCCTGGTAAAATAACTATTTCTTTCTTAAAATAGGCCTTTTTATTTTTTACTGCCATTTATTTTCTCATACATGATTATAACACAAAAGGAAAACCATATCAATAGCCAAGAAAAGAAATCGATTTAAAAATAAGTGCAACCAAAGCAAAGCAAAGCAATCAGATTCTAACCAGAAACGAGTCAAATACTCCAGACCAGTGGCCTATTAAAATGGTGACTTAACAGTAGTCGCAAATAAAGATTACAAAGGCTGCCAAAGATCTATCAGCTCCACACTTGAACCTCCTCTGTGTTGTCTCCACACAAAGAAACCCGGAGGAACGTCCTCACTTTGTGATTCGGCCGCGTTTCCCGCTCTATCAATTTGTTATGTCATACCACAGGACCAGATGTGAAAGCACACATACAGACTTCCCACTCTCAGCACAGGACGAACAAGAAATAAATAGGTGATGTTTCTCAAGGCTACAAGTCAGCAGCCCTCAAAGGTCTACATTGCCGATGTTTGTTTACCAGGATTTTGGTTTTGTCCACACGGAACACACTTTCTCCAGAAACAGTGATATAAACAAGATCACAGAGGCAAGAATGCAGAGGGACTCCTTCCCATTCGCAATGAAAAAGAACTGCATGGGAGACAGTTGTAAATGATGTATCCTGCCCACCCCACAGGCTTCTCTGCCTCCAATGCCCTCAACTTGGAGAGAAGGGGAAAGGTAGGGCTGGGGGCCTGGCATCGGGTTTCTGAAGTACTCTAAGGAAAAGTTACCAGCTTTCCAGCCACTGCTGGGACTTAATCGGTGTTCCAGGAAAACCCCCTTCAAAGGCTGGGGGCTTTGAGGTTTCGCTACGAACAAGGTGAGAAGGTGAGAGCACTGTGTGAGGCATGTCTCTCTGCTGACCCAGAGCCAGAGGGGCCACAGAGGTAGGTCCAGGTGTCTTTCCAGTAGCAATGCTAGTTCCCTGAGGTTGAGGGTACAGGGCAGGAAGCACATCTGGAAGTTTCTCCAATTTATTCTTATCCTCCCTTTTCTTTCTCCTAAGTCTGGCCTCTGCCTGGGAACTGGCCACAGGCATTTCCTCTATCTTGTATTATTCTCTTTCTCCAGAAACTCAGCAAGGAGAGCTGCCAGGTTTGCCGAGGACTCCTACCATTTCCCCAGTCTCCAGGGAGACAGCTCCCGAGGAAAAGGATCTGAAAGGAGAAACACAAACATCCACACGCCAGTTTGGTTTCTGTTCTTGTTCAGGCACCAGGATATTTTCTGCTCTGGACTCTGACAATCAACAGCCTTGTTATCCTTGCTGATACTTTCTCTCTTTCCTCATCCCCTTGCCTCTGCTAATACCTCTACCTACCTACCTAACTATACACACAGAGAGAGAGAGAGAGAGAGAGAGAGAGAGAGAGAGAGAGAGAGAGAGAGAGAGAGAGGCTTGCAGTTTCCAGTGTTACCTCTGAGGGTAGGGAAGCATCTGAAAGGAAACCAGTAACTACATCTTCATCTCCTGGAAAGTTTGTCTCAACCTCAGTTTGGAAAAACTAAGAAAGGAGGCACAGGAGGTCGCGTTACTCCTTGCTGTCCCCAGCCCATTCTCATCTATCAGTGAGCCCATAATTCATTAGAGGCCCGATGGTAAGACCTAACTCTCATCACTCAGCGCAGTCACAAAAGGCGGGGCCCATCTGCCTCCTACTCCTGGGCTCCATCCTTCCATGCCCCAGCTTTGGGAGGATGAATCCATCTTTTCTATTTTTACCACTGATGAGACAGATAAAGTACTAAGGGTGTTCATACTGTAAGGACAGATGGCATACATTTGTTTTAAACAGTATTTCAGTCGTATTTCCAAATAACATGCTGAATGTTTTTTTTTTCTTTAACTCCTGGCCCCTTTTTAGCAATAGATCTCTAAATCCAATGGGATGGGTCTAATTGTTAATCTGAAAAGAGTACAATTAAAATATAAGAGTATCCAGAAGCCTGGAAACAAGCTGTGCCTTACCTTTTCTCAGATTAACCTCTAAATCCACAGTTTTATTTTACTTGATTGATTGGTTGAGACAGGATCTCATTGTGTAGTCCTGGCTGGCCTGGATCTTGTTATGTAGAGCAGGCTGGCCTTGAACTCACAGAGATCAGCCTTCCTCTACCTCCTAAGTGTTGAGATTAAAGGCATGCACCATCACACTAGGAACGGCCATTTAAAATGTAGCTATTCCTCATCTGAAACGTACTTGAAAACAAAAGTAATACAGAGATTTGTTTTTTTAAAGTATGAATACCGTAATTTTATAATGGAAATTTCTCTTCTGTCTTCTGAGTTTTCAAACACCCTGCAAATGTTCTATAACTTGAAACTTAAGACTCCTTGACTGGTGTGCATTCCTCTGTGCTGAATTTCCAGTTTATTGGATTACTAAAAGAGCCACTTACTTACCTACACATAAACCCTCCCCTAGGAAAGATCACCTGAAACGCGTGTGATGCTGATGACATATTCATCACAACACTCCGAGACTGAAGATGCTTTGGCACTTTGAATTTTAACGATCTGGAGACGAAATCTTGGGGCCTCCAACAAGACACAGAATAGGAAAGGGTCACTGTGTCCTATTTTTTCTTTAGTCTAAAAGAGAACTGTTATTACATAAACATTCCATCTGTACTACACAATAAGCCTAAATAAGTGAGAAAAAAAATCTTACTTGCAATCTTGTCACCTCCACCGGTCAAACTCTTTGTGCATCCTTCCTAGCCACCGCAATCAGTGTCTTCTGTAACTGGAAATTTCCCTCTGTCCTGCGGTCAGGACACACCTTTCTCACCCGCCAGTCCCGCAGCTGCGGACCCAAGTAAACACACAGAAGCTTACATTATTTTTAAACTATGGCCATGGCAGGCTTCCTGCTAGCTAGCTCTTATATCTTAAGTTAACCCATTTCTATTAATCTATGTTTTGACACGTTTTCTGTGCCTTTACCTGCATCCCATTACATGTTGCTCCTTCAGGACTCGCTGGCGTGTCTCCCCCTTCTTCTTCCTGTCTGTCTCTTTGAATTTCCCACCTGCCTCTAAGCTGCCTTGCCATAGGCCAAACGGCTTTATTTATCAACCAATCAGAGCAACATATATTCGAAGCATCCAGAAAGATTTCCCCTTCAGTCTTCTGTCACTGAAACCATTCTAGAAATATGTTCCACATTGCTGGTGTAGCTAGTAAGAGTTTTTAGGAATCCACCTGGCTCCACTTCCTTAGTGCTGGGATGGCAGGCATATGGCTGCGCCTGGCCTTTTAGTGAGAGCTGGTAGCCAAACCTAGGACCACAGGTTTTCAAAGCAAGTGCTTTCCCGAGTGAGCTGTCTCCCTAGCTCAGTCTTCATAACAGCTACATTGTATTTTAATTAATCTCTTATTGTATGGCATTTATTATGCAATCCCATCTAAAACAAATAATTCACAGCAAGCTGATGTCTAGTTTAGGTTTCTTCTTCCTCGTGGATTATTACTCAAGAGATGGGAGGATGTGACCAGGAGCCAGGAAGAAAGGAAGTTCTCATTTCACCCGTTAGAAGAGGCACCTATAGCCTCCCATCCTTTTTCAGCAGATGTTTGTTCAGTAGCTGCAGCAGAGTCCCAGACCACTGGGACAAGCTCAGGTCCATTCTCAGGAAAACAGGCTGAAGGGTCATGACCTCAATGATCTAGTTATGTGTTACTACACAGTTTTCTACTCCTTGTAAGGAGAAACACCAACCAGCATGTTAAGAGTAGACCTGTGTCACTAAAAACAAAACAATTAAAAAAAAAAAAAAAGGATTAACTAGTCGGTTTTGTGGCCTTTAATCCCAGCACTTGGGATGCCCAAGCAGACTAATTGCTGTGAGTTCTAGGTCAGCCTGTTCTACATAGCACGTTCCAGGTCAGCCAGGTACAGAGCGAGACCCTGCCTTTTCACTTTTCTTACAGTTCTAAGGTTATATGAATGAGCCACATTCTCCTCTAGTAGCTCCAGAAAGTATTGGATGCTGGTTTTGTTTCACAAGGCTACACACATCTTTAGTATCTATTTTTCCAGAGAGGGCAACAGAAAGTGACCAATTTGTTGGTTTGTTTTTTTTTTTTTTTTTTTAACATGCCTGGCATCATCAAGGTAAATGTCTTTGCTAGGTAAATTACCAGCGCTAAACGTGTGTAATGATTCGTTTCTCTTCACAACACAAAACAAGTCAATTAACATGGACAGAGAAAGTAATTGAGTGAGGGCTTTAGACTGTGGGGAAGGAGCAGCTAGGTTCTCTTGGGCGACACTGGAGAAGGGCATGTCATGCAGGATGAGCAGGTGAGAGGTGAGGTGGGAAGAAACGAGAGACACTCCTCCTCATTCTGCCTCCCCCTTCCCTTCTAACCGCCGGGTCTGATTTCCATAGGGAGCAGTTTGTTACTGTTTTTAATGTTCCCCGTTGACTCTGGTGCTACTGTCTTTTTCAAACATCTCCAACGTCTTCTTTTCTCTTTCCGTGGCATTATAGCACCAGCAGGTTGATGAGGAAGTCCAGGCCCTGCCATTTGGTAGCCTTTGACTTCTGCCAGCTCTTATCCTGGCCTTAATCCATCTGTGAAGTGAAATGAAGTGCCTATTTCTAGAAGGCTGCTATGAAGATTCAAGGAGAAAATATTTGCTTCACATGGTAGGGTCAACTGTTACATTTGAAGACCCTTCTAAGGGTGACTTCTCAATCCCACTGATGTTAATGCGGGGCCTAAGACTTGATTTAACTGAAGAAGTCTTGGTGGTAATGATTTATGGCACTTTGAGAAGGACTATCTAAGAGCCAGTAGACAGTTTGCCTTGTTCTTTTTTTTCTTTCTTTCTTTTTTTTTTGTACACCATAATGACCAGCAATGTTCCAGACAGTAATTGCTCCATCACTTTAAGTCCTAGAGAAAAAATAATGCAAAGTAGACTTAAGGCCAGAAAGCAATGGATATGTAACATGAACAAGAAATAACCCTATGTTGCTAAGATAGAAACCCTCAGGTTTTAGGGTAGTTTGTTCTCAAGTCTTCCTGAGACATCATCTTCAGCAGAAATAGGTTAGAAAAGCTCTTGATGATTTTGCTTTTCATCTAGAACCGATGTAAGGAGGGTTGAGTATTTCTAGTTGGGATTGCAGGCCTATATCACTACGCCTGTCACCCAGTATTTTTCAAAGGATATGTTCTCTGTAAAAAGAAGTTCTCATTTGTTTAAGTAAGATAGAATTTGTGATTATTGTAGCACCTTCTGCAGGACTGTCCTCTTTCAAGAGTTGCTGATTACTCTAATCAAAATGTAGAAGCAACTGTTTCCAGTCACTGAGCAGCAGACAGTGTTGTCTCTGTCTCAGAGCGGGAAATAATGAGATGAGTTCGATGGCAAGCCTAGTTCCTCTAAGAGGTGCTTTTCAGAGTCGTGTGACAAGACCAAGTAGAATGCGATCCCGCTGAGTTTCAGTCACAGGTTAGAATCTCAGGTGGGTAACAGCTGCAGCTGCGAGAGCAGAGTTCCAAAAGTACTATTAGAAAAGGGTATCATCTTTGAAGTTATTGCCGAGTAAATAGCAATAATGAAAAAGAGTAGAAATCCAATGAGGTTTCATCACATAATAACTGGGGAATTTTAAGATATATTCCCAGTTTTCCGACAGACCTTGAAGACATTTGGCTTTCAACTACCAACAGCAGAATGTACATCATGTCCCCTAGCATCAGAGCTTCAAAACACATGACATAAAAACTAACAGAACTGTCATGGTTTGAGAAATGTGCATGTATTTAAACATCTGGTCCCCTGTTGGTAGTCCTGCTCGGAGAGGTTACATGACATGTAGGGGATCTGTTTATAGCCTCACCCCACTTTAAGTTCACCCTCTCTGCTCTCTGCCTGCGGGTCAAGAGTTGACCCTTCCGTTTCCTGCCCCCGTAATCAGTAATTACAGTCCAAAATGTCAGGATTTCTCAACAGTAGATGAAGAAGTAGACAGTAGATTAGAAAAGGCACAGAATAGGTGGGGCAATATCCTCAATCAGCTAGGATTGTTTCGTTTTGTTTAACATTTATAGACTATTCCACTCAACAAATAGCAGAATACATTCTCATATACACTTAAAATCATCATGAACAATACACTCTGTATCTTGAAGCTAGTTTCAGAAATTGAAATTATTCCAAGCACATTCTTTGATCATAAGAAATTTAATTAGAAATCAATAAAATAAAGAAAACTGGAAAACTACTAAAATTTTGCAAGTTCTATTGTACCTTTCTAAATAACCTGTGAATCAAAGAAGAAACTTGAGTCAACATGGTGTTACAAACCTTAATCTCAGTACTCAGGAGGAAAGGCAGGTGGAGTCTGTTAGTAAGGCAGGGCACTGTGAAACCACTGAACTAGACTGCCTCATAGTTAGAAAGGTTTATTGGACATCAAACTGCCAAGGCTATTTCCTAGGGGTAGGGGACAGAGAAAAGAGAAAAAGAGAAAAAAAAACATATTTTATATGACAGTCAGCAGGGTGAGGTCTTTAAGTTGATATAAGCTGTTGGGATTCCTTGGGAACTAGGTGCCATTGCCCAAGACAGTGACCTTTGGGGTGAATTAAGGAAGGTTCCTGGTGATTTAAATGAGGCTCCTGGTAAACAGGAACCCATCTTTAGGTCTCCGTTTACTCAACAACAATCCTTCTGTTTACCAGGCAAAGTCCTTCTGGTTAGGATAGTGTCACCACAACTGCTATTTTGGGGTGCCACTTGAGACCTAACAAATTTCTAGGAGTTCAAGGTTATCCTGGGCTACATAATGAGTTCCAGGACAACCAGGGCTATGTAGGGAGACCCTGTCTCAAGAAACAGGTAGAAAACTTTAAATGTCTTGAATAGTTGGTGGTGTGGCTCAAAGGTAAATAAAAGTAAACAAATGTATTAATTTCTTAGAAGACATAAATAATCAAATTTGATTCAAGAAGAAAAAATCATCCTATTAGGCTCATTGAAATTGGCCAAATGTGTTACTGAACGCAATACCTGCAGTGCTCAGGGTTTCAGAAGCAGGCTTTCAGCTCCACTAGCCTGGTCTAGACAGCAAGACCTAGTCTCAAACAAAACAAGAAAGTAGCCACCCTGCAAAGAAAAAGAGAAAGAAATAAAATTTTAAAAATTATTTATTTCCAAGTGTGGTGGCACATGACTTTAATCCCAGCACTTGGGAAGTAGAGGCAGGTAGATTTCTGTGGGTTCAAGCCTAGCTCAGACTACTTAGTAAATTCCAGGCCACCCAATGTTATATAGTGAGACTCTGTCTCGGAAATTTTACTTATTATTACTGTGTACATGTGAGATGGAGGAGGTGTGTGTTGTGCCACAGTGCGTGTGTGGAAGTCAGGGGACACCACTGGAGGAGCCTCTCTCCTCCCACTTCACGTGGGTCCTGAGGATTGAATTTATGCCTTCAGGCTTGCATGGCAAGAGCTTTTATCCGATAAGGCATTTCTCTGGCTCAAAAATTAAAGTACTAATACCTATTTTTAAAAATTGAGGTCCTTACTAGGGTTTTACTTTAAGCCCAAAATAGTTTTAGTTGTGAATCTTATTAAACATTTAAGAAAAAAGTCAGTTCTACTCACACCCCTTCACAAACCAGAAGAGGACTATTTCCCAATTCATTCTATGATGGCATAACTGTTCTAACAACACTGATAATGATATTATAAGATTAAAACCACCGCCTAATACACCTCATGAACAATGATGTAACTTATCTATGAACCTTATATTATCGAATTCTGTCCAGGGGCACTTTTAAAAAGTTGTCATATGAAGTTTATCTCAGAAACAAAGGTTGGCTTGAAATTCAAACACTGACCAATGTAATTCACCAGAATAAAGGATGCAATTAAATAATCATCTCAATACAGAAAAAGTATTTGGTAAGTGTCCCAATTATGACAATTTCTCAGGAAATCAGAAGTAGGAGGGAATTTTTTTGACTTGATATAAAGCATCTACGAAAGTCTGCAATGAATATCATAGTTATAAAAGGCTATCTGAGAAAATTTGGGAGATACTTAGCAAACTTGGGATAGGCTAAGAGTCTTTAAAACAAAAACAAGGACAAAGCGTTAAAGCTTCATCAAAATGAAAAACTTATGTGTTGTGGGATGTTCTGTATGGCAAATGTGTTGCTCTGATTGGTTAATAAATAAAACACTGATTGGCCAGTAGCCATGCAGGAAGTATAGGTGGGACAAAGAGAAGAGAACTGGGGGAAGTGGAAGGCTGAGGCAGAGAGACCTGCCAGCTGCTGCCATGACAAGCAAGATGTAAGGTACCAGTAAGCCACGAGCCACGTGACAAAGTATAGATCAATAGAAATGGGTTAATTTAAGATAGAAGAAGTAGATAACAAGAAGCCTGCCATGGCCATACAGTTTATAAGTAATATAAGCATCTGAGTGATTATTTTATATGTGGGTTGTGGGACTGCGGGGTTTGGTGGGACCTGGAAAGAAGCTCTCCAGCTACACTTAAGTTCTTAGACAAATTAAGGAAGTGAACAGGTAAACCACAAAATATTTGCAAATTGTGCACATGACAAGATACCCAAATTTATAATATATTTATTATTATGTTCATACTGATACAGCTATAATATGGATCAGTCAGCTTAACTGTAAAATAAAACAATTCAATAAAACACAGAACAGATGATTTTTACAAAACAAGATATTTGGATGGCCAATACACAAATGAAAAAATACTGTTGTGGTTTGAATCCAGCATTCTCCTAAAGGCTCATATGTTGTACCATTGATTGCTACCTGATGAGCTTTGGGGAAGTGGCTGGATCTGGGGAGCTGTGACTTAATCAGTGTATGAATTCATTGGTGGATTTATAATATGATGACATTTATTGGGAAGTGACACTTAGCTGGGGGAAGTAAAGAGTTAAACCATGACTCTGGCCTTTCGGCGTCTCACTGTTTCCCAGGCCACCATTAGATAAGCAGTTTTGCTCTGCATGCCATCATGATGTTAATGGCTAAGAAACAAAGGACCCAGCTAATGGTGGACCGAAAGCTCTCATATCATGAGCCAAAATAAATTCTTCTTTAAGTATTTTTTTTTTCAGTTATTTTGTCACGGTGGTAAAAATTGTAAGAGATTCTCAATATCACTAATCTTCAAGGAAGTATGAATTAAAGCCACAGTACATCCATTAAAAAGGCTAAAATTTAAGGCCAACACAACCACTATTGGCAAGGGCATGGAACTCCATTTCTCCCCCAACATTATTGCACAGTTTTCAACGTGTTAAATAAGTGTTTATTCGATAGTTTACTCACTAATGAAATATCTATCAAGCATCCACCATGTATACAATGCCATGCTCGAACCAGAGATGAACAGTGTGAGAGCAAAGAAGTGGACAGTGAAGAGAAAAGCCCATTTCAAGTGTTTGTGTTTAACTGGATTTCTCTTTGAGATGAGGGGAAAGTTTTGGAAACAGTAGTGATGGTTGGACAATATTGTGAATGTACTGGTGACACTGAATTATACTTAAAAGTGGTTAACTGGTAAGTTTTATGTTACATCTATCTTACCACAGTAAAATGTTTATTTGTACTTGATAGAGAAAAGAAACAATCCTACAGCTTTGCTTTACAGATTTGCAGAGACATGTGACATTAGAAAAGTCAGGATAACTGCTCCATCTCATCTTGTGGCAAAAAATGTAAAGAAAAATACTTATCTATAAAATTCTCCAAAGGTTTAAGATGGGGGTGTTTTTTAATATCTTGACAGGGAAAAAAAGGTGAAATTCAGATCCATTTTGGGATTATTTTATGTACCCCAAATGCTTGATCTATCAAGCACTTGTCTAGTAATATAAAATTGCCACCAACTCCACTACAAATTGCTTCCCACACAGAAGCTATAAAAATACAAGATTCTGCACCTGTTAGCAAAATTATGAATTGCAATTTCTTGAATTCCAGTGTTAAGTTGCCCCCAAACTGTATGATTAACACACCCCCTCCTTAGAACTTATGTAACATTATTTGCTTGTTTATTTTGAATACCTCTATAGAAGCACTGATTTTGTTCTGAATGATTAGATTTTAGCAAATATTCTCAAAGCAGCAACCTAAAAAGTATCATTAGTTCATTTCAGACATTTTTAAACACATGGATGAGGGTTCATTTTATGCACATAAACTATTTACATATTTCTCTTTCTCTCAACAGAAATTACTTTGGGGGAAAGTGTGTTGTTGAAAGTGATTACAATTAGTTAAGAAGTACAGACTAAGAACAGAGACTTTTGTGGATAAATTAGATTTGACTAGTTATACCATGTCATATCCTACCATAAATGCAAGATAAAAGGTTACCTGATAGTGCCAATAAAAAAAGAAAGTGTTATTCACAAAGAAGATATAACTTGATACCTAGCATGCTCCAGACCCTGGGTTCAATTCCAAGGTTTTTTTTTTTACAAAGGAGAGAAAGTGAAATAGCTCAATTGGAGGAGCACGCACAAAATCCTGGTTCCATCCCCAGCACTGTGCAGACTGAGTGCATGCCTATAATCCTACTACTTGGGAGATGGAGGCAGAAGGGTCAGAAATTCTGAGGTCGTCTTGCCACACAGCAAGTTTAAGGTTAGCCTAGGCTACATGAGCCACTGTCTCATCATCACCAACAGAAACCTCACCTATTTTCAAAATATCACCATGGTAATATAATTTCTGACCTGCTACTCCCACAAAACCCAACTCACTGACAGCTATTGATTCGCACAAAGCAATGATGAGACTTACATGAAGAAGATACATTCTGTGTATTGTTTTCTTTTCTGGTTTTTTGAGACAGGGTTGCTCTGGGGAGACTTGGCTATCCTGGAACACTCTCTGTAGTCCAGGCTGGCCTTTGGAACGCACAGAGATCCCCCTGCCTCTGCCTCTCAAGTGCTGAGATTAAAGGCATGGGCTACCCTCCATCCAGCTCTGTATTGTTTTCTTTACAAATTACATAAGTTAAAGTTTTGACTAGAATATGGAGTATGGTAAGATCTTTTAAATACAGAAGACCAGTGAAAATTCTAGTGATGCTTAAATGAACTACCTTGCCCTACTTTTGACTTACATTTTTTTAATCATATGTTATGTTGATTCAATTCTGTGCTTAGATGTCTAATTAGGTGTTACATATGACTAAAAATAGAAATTTAATTATTCCATAGTAAATGCAGTTTGCTTAGTAGACAATGGCTTTGAAAACATGAGATCTTGTTGGAAAAGTATAATGAGATGAATCTTTGGTGATGAGAATGTTAGGACCCATGAGTCTATACTAACCATTGGCAAGTACTCGTCTTTAATATCACTGCCTTGGTAATTGTTATTTATCTAAATTATCATCTTTCTTTTTCTGAAATCAGTTAAATTCTCATGCTACCTAAATACCCTTCTGCCAAAAATTATTTTTAATTTACCAACAGAAAAGCAGAGTCCTTAAAACAAAAGAAGTACTAGTCATGGGTACGTACATAAACATCATTCTGTTGCTCCAAGGGCATTTTTCTGGCTCATGGGATGATCCCTGTGATGACTATTCTTGGTTGTCAACTTGACTACATTTAGAATTAACTAAAACCTAAGTGGCTGGGCACATCTGTAAGGGATTTTTCCCAATGAAATAATTTGAAGTGTGAAGACCCACTTTTGATTGGTTCTTTTGAGGTAGAAAGATATACCTTTAACCCAGATCTTTTGAGTCGGGAAGATCCATCTTTTATCTGGGTCACACTTTCTACTGGCAGTGTATATAAAGGACACAGAAGAAGAAAACTTGATCCACTTGCCTGCTTGCTTTCACTCTCTCTGGTAAATTCATTCCTTTACTGGCATTAGAACATACTTCATTGGGATTGTGGTGTATACTGAAGACCAGCTGAGACATCCAGCTGCATGGACTGAACAACTACTGGATTCTTGGACCTTTATTCACAGACAGCCATTGTTGGACTAGCTGGACCACAGCCTGTAATCCATTCTAATAAATCATATATATATATATATATATATATATATATATATATATATATATGGGATTTATATATCATTCTCTCTATATATATATTTCACTCTATAAGTTTTGTTCCTCTAGAAAACCCTGACTAATACAGTCCCTCTATGTCTACTTCACATAACATCAGGTTGTTTATTAAATGCTCCAGTTAGATTCACTTTTTGTACAAGCCTACTATGTGCCAGTCATTGTGCCAAATGTCAAGTGCAATCAAAGAGAATACGTATCAAGCAGTAGGCAGAGAGTGTTCAAGGAAAAGGGAACCATTTATGCAAAATTTTGAGGTGGGGAAGAGTTGGGCTGGTCCCAGAAACTGAAAGGGCAAAATGACATGAGATTAGAGAGACTAACAAAAGGCAATCCATGCATGCCCTTGTGGGCACATTAAGAAATTCTTAACAGTCTGCTCTCTAGCTGGTTCTTAGCGAACATATTGGGGGCAGACTTTGGGAACAGAGAAGTACATCTGAGAGATCAGTTCGGATGGGACTGGCCAGAATCTAAGCGTCGGCTTAAACTGAAGAGATAGGAGGGAAATAAACAGGAGAAACAGATTTGAGATTTTTTTTTTTTCAAGAAAACCATAGGAATTACAAAGTATTTAGATGTGCGAGATGAAGGAATGGAAAGGTTTCTAGCTTGAATAAACTAAAGTACCATTTACTAAGCTGGAAATACGAAAATAGCAGGTCAGGCAAGGAAGATTTGAAATGATTCAAGAGTTTGTTTGAACCAGCCATTCGTGGTGACATAACCCTGCCATCCTAGCTATTCAAGAGACTAGGCACCATAGTGTGACCCAGTCTCAAAAACTAAGCAAACTAGGGCCAGGGAGACAGCTCAGTGGGTAAAAATACTAGCTGTGAAGCCAGGAAAATTCAGTCCCTGGAATCCAAGTACAAGTCAGATGCAGTGGTGTACGTCTGTAACCCAGGAGGCAGAGACAGTCTACAGACAGCCCTGGAGCCAGCAGGCCTGGAGTGGGAAGAAACACAGGAGCGAGAGCCCCTACATTCTCAAAAACTGACAACTTGAAGGTTGTCTTGTGACCTCCAAACAAATACATTCAGTGACATATGCGTGTCTACACACACGCACACACACACACAAGCAAATAAATATTAAATAAACACAAACCAAGAATTTGAACGAAGGTCGGGAATGTCATGTTTCAGATGCTTGACAGAGAGCAAACAAAAGAGAGCCATATCAAATTAGTATTTACACGTAGACGTTTGGAGCCTACTACCAGTTTATTATTACTATGTATTAACAGTATTATTAATGCATACTACTAGTATTTAAAGAGATGTCAGGAGTCCGTATTTTGGAGGTTGGATGAAGAGGAGACTGTGAGAAAACAGAGAAGGAACAAAGAAACAGGAGGGAAAGCAGAATATGTCACGTAGCAGAGGCTAAAAGCAGAGGCGAATCAGCTGGAGAGTGTGCAGTTTGAATTCTGATGAGAAACGAACAGTGACTATACGGATGGCCATCACCAGGGTCACTGAAGGCCTCCACCAGGCACTTTCAGGAACATAAAGAAGAATGAAGACTGATTGGAGAACATACAAAAGGGAGCGTTTTGCATCAGCACAAAAGACTACTCTCTCTCTTTTTCTTTTCTTTCTTTCTTTCTTTTTTTTTTTTTTGTAATTTAGGAGAGCACATAAAAAGGAAATTGAAGAGAAGGAGACAAAATTGGTGGAGGGAGATGGAACAGGAGGATGAACTAAGTTTTAGATGCAATGAGATTCAGTTAAGCTACAGAGCGTGGTTATCTTACAGAAGGCTGGATGGATTGAGCTTTAGAATCATGTATGTGCATCTCTCGTCCAGATGTCCTTTTAACATGCCCCCCGCCCCCGTCCAGTCTGTACTGAAGGTTGTGAAATAAAAGAGAAGACTTAGTACATGACCCCTCTTCCACACGTAAGTCCTATACTGCTCCTAAGCTGGGAACAACTCTCCTCCTCTAGAGTCTTCAAACCTCTTTGGTCCTTTACCTGAACCCTTGGGAATTTCCTGAAAAGTGAATTTTTCCAAGTAATATTTCTAGGCTACAAAGTATGTATTGGTCTGATACGTCAGAATGAAGAGCCATTGGAGACCTCAGAAAGCTGAATTGGAGACCTCAGAAAGCTGAGTGGGATATAGTACATTTCTTTGTTCCTTCCCTGAGCAACAGTTCACTGCTGATTGTTTTCTGTAGAGTTTGCTAAACAAATCAGGAGCTCAATCCTTCCAGGAGCTAACTAGTGTGGTCATTTCGACAATTCTTGAACCAGCACTTTCCTTCAAGTGAGAAATAGGGAGACATTATGAACATAGAAAAGGTGGAGGACTTTGGGGGTGGGAACCATTGGGCATGACTGGAGTCCCCTCAGCACTTTATGAAGACGGTTCAAACATGCTTCATGGGAATGCTTTCTTCTAAGAACATGTAGGTATATCTTATAGGCTTCTTTTTCTTAAAAAACAACAACAGCTCACATACACCTCCTCAAATAAGTTACCTATCTCATATGAACTGACTCATTTATCAACAGCAAATGCAGAAGTCAATCATCTCATCATGAAGAGATAATGCGTACTATGTTCAGCTCCAGCATGTTGCAGGTTGGAAAGAAATGAGATTTTTCATTATTATTATTATTATTATTATTATTATTATTATTATTATTTTGGTTTTTCAAGACAGGGTTTCTCTGTGTAGCTTTGCACCTTTCCTGGAACTCACTTGGTAGCCCAGGCTGGCCTCGAACTCACAGAGATCCACCTGCCTCTGCCTCCCGAGTGCTGGGATTAAAGGCGTGCGCCACCACCGCCTGGCTCATTATTATTATTTTTTTTGGTGTTGTTGTTGCTATGCTGATGGCATCCACTGATTCACACAAGGCTTCTCTGTCCTGAGAGAGACTATGAGTTTTGTACGAAGGAGACAAGGACAGGACATGGACAGAATGTAGGACAGAAAATTCTGGATTATGTCAATCTCACTGTATTTTCTGGGAACGCTTTAACAAGCTACCACACACTTGATGGCTTAAGCAACCCAAATCTGCTTTTTAAGTTCTGGAGACTAGAAATGGAAACTAAGGCGTCAGCAAACCCTCGCCTCTTCTGAAACCTGTAGCTGCATCTATCCTGGCCCTTTCCTAGCTCCCGGTGGTATGGTGGCAACCGTCGACATCCCTTGCTTGCAGCTCTGACTCCACCCTTCATCACCTATAGCAGTCTGCTTGAGGATCTCTTGTGCATGCTGCCATCTCCATATAAAAACAACAGTCATATTAGCTTGGGGCCCACTTTCCTATGCCCTCATTTTCACTAACTACATGCATTTCAAACTCCTGTGACCTTATTTTAAATAAGGTCACATTCTGAAATACGATTGGTAAGGACTTTCAATGTATCTTTTTTAGAGTCATAATTCAATAATAACATTCATTATCACAGAAAGGAAAATAATAAAGACAAAGGTTTGGGAAGCTAGTTGTCCTCATCACTATTTCTGGGCCCCTTTCACCCACCCTCTTTTAACAAAAGTTTGCTTCTTTGGGGCTTTCAACTGCATTATCCCCTTTTCTTCCGGTAGATTTTGTTATGGATGGGTTGATCAGTTACCTCTCTCCACAAAATTTCAGGGAGTGGGTTTCAAGTTTTGTTGTTGATTTCAAATCACTGGAGAATGTGGTAAAAATATACAAAAGCCTAGGCTCTATCCTCCTTCAGCCAGTCTGCTCTGCTGTAAGCCATCTAAGCTCTGTTTTTGAGACAATACATTCCAAGTTTAAAAACCACTGACTTGGGCTCATGGCTTACATTCGCTCTATTTTACTCTTTGCTAACACTGAAGACTTCATCATCTACGAAAGTAAGTCAGCCAAGGCCTCTATACCTTGACCCTTTCATCCTCAATGACTTTCTAGTCCATTCCACTAGAATCGGTTATTCTCACAGCCACATTCCGAATCTTGCCAGTATAACGAGCATTACAGTGATTGCGTTCTATAGTGCAGAATTAAAACATGAGTTCTTTTCGCCCACTTACTTTTTTTTATCCTCCCCTGTAGACTAGTTATCTCCCCCTCCTCAGCCTCTTATTCCTATGGCAGACAACCTTCCCAGCTCCTTGCAAGTCATAAAATTTCTCCTGGTCCATCACAACAATCGACTCTATTCAGGAGGAGAGGTCATGGAGGATTCACTGGATGTATATAGGTACAATCTATCTTGTCAGTCTCCATTATCACAGAATACCATTCCTCACTCTCCATGGGGTGTTTGTGTTTTTGTAAATTCGGGGCAGCTATTCCTCTTGGTGGTGGTGCTGGTGATTTGTGGTACCAAAGCTAATACTGAGCTATATCCCCAGCCTGAGACTCCTCTTGGGTACGCCACCTTTGCGACCAAAATGGGGGCAATGCTTTTCTTCCTGCTTGTCACCTACAGCTTCTTCCTCAGCCCCTGGCTGTCTACTGGGTCACACTCTTACCCATGGGTACATTCTCCCTCCTGCCAGCTGTTAATCTAAGGATTCTATGTTGGCTCCACCACATGCCCACATCTGCCCAGAAAGACCGGTCATCCTGCAAGCCCCAAGACAACAGAAACACAATTTAAAATAAAAAAATTTAAAAATTAAAGGAAAATAATGTCAGTTAATCCAAACTTAGGTTTATAACAATTTGCAGAGGCCAAAAAAAGTTGGTTGACTCATAGGTTAAGTTTTATGGTCAGAAGAAGCAATGCTATTCAAATTACTCTTGCTATGTTCTTTAAAGAAAAAAATTTAATACTTTAGTACTCAATGTTTCCATTTTTAAATTTTTAAAAGTGTGTGGATGTTTTGCCTGTATGTTTATCTGTACACCATGTGTGTGCCTGGTGCCTGGGAAGGCCTGAAGAGCCTAGTAGGTCCCTGACAGTTGTGAGCCACCCTGTGAGTGTTGGGATCAAACCCAGGTCCTCTGGAAGAGCAGCCAGTGCTCTTAACTGCTGAGCCATCTCTCCAGCCCAGTGTCTATACTTTTTTTTAAAATTATAGTGTACTAAATAAAAATAAGTTTTACTTTTTCCCCTAAATTTATAAACAAGTTAATGTTTTGACAATGATGATTTTAAGAATAGTTTTATTCTTTGATTTCATTGTTGCTAGAGTTTTCCTGTCTTGCCCACAGTCAGGACAAATCTTTGTCACCCGCCAGTCCCACAGCCGCTCAGACCCAACCAAGTAAAAACAGAGACTTATATTGCTTACAAACTGTATGGCCGTGGCAGGCTTCTTGCTAACTGTTCTTACAGCTTAAATTAATCCATTTCCATAAATCTATACCTTGCCACGTGGCTGGTGGCTTACCGGTGTCTTCACATGCTGCTGGTCATGGCGGCGTCTGGCAGTGTCTCTCCGCCTCAGCCTTCTGCTTCCCAGAATTCTCCTTTCTCCTTGTCCCACCTACTTCCTGCCTGGCCACTGGCCAATCAGTGTTTTATTTATTGACCAATCAGAGCAATTTGACATACAGACCATCCCACAGCATTTCATACTTGTATACAATGTATCTTGATCATATTCACCCCCAATTCCTCACTCCCAACTGCTTTTTTCTTTTTTCCCTCCACTTATTTGTGTGTGTTTGTATGTGTGTGTATGTATGTACTATGGTGCTCATGTGAGAGTCAGAGGACAACTTGTGGGAGTTGGTTCTCTCCCTTTACTTGCCAAGCCATTTCATGTAATGCAGGTTGGCCTGCCAACAGTGACTTTGAACTGATCCTCCTGCCCCCACCTCCGGGAATTACAGGTGGTTCCACTATACCTAGCACTCTACCGTTTCTATAGTTATTAAAAGTGAGAAATGCTTGCTTATTATCTGCATATGTAAACATTTGGATATACCTGAACCATGTGATCTTGCTCTACATATAAAATGCTTCTTCATCCCCTAAACATTTCTGCATGTACCCCTGTCTTTTGAGAGCAAAGGGTGGCCCATGTAGGTGGTTAGTGTTAAAGGTGCTTGCTACCAAGGATAATGGTCTGAGTTTTATTCTCAGGACCTACATGGTGGAAGGTCGTGCAGGTCGTCCTCTGACCTCACATGCATGCTGTGGCACAGGTGTACATGCACACATGGAAGATGGCTCGTCAGGTAGAAGCACTTGCCAACAACCTGGAAAGCCCGAGTTCAAATCCTCAGGACCCACATGGTGCAAGGAGAGCATCAATTCCCACAGGTGGTTCTCTGTCTTCTACACGTGCACACACTCACACACACTAAAATAAAAAATACATGAATGAATAAATGGAAGAGAGAGAAAGAGAGAGGGGGGAACATCTTTGTGAGTTTGATGCCATTTAGGGCTATATAGTGAGACCTTGTCTCAAAACAAAATTAAAGCAAAATATGTATTACCATGCATAATGATGATAATTCTCTTACTATTACTATAGTTGAGAATTACTATTCCTGTCATATGTAGTATTATTACATGCATCTATTATATGACTAGCATTGTAATATTTGAAAATATCCACCATATAGATAACAATCAAACAGCCGTTAATGTCCTTCAATTTAAAATAGTTTCATTGTTTTATCTCTCATGATATCAATATTTTTTTTCAGTTTTATAGGCAATCCTACTATTTGGGATTCATGACATGGATATTTTGGTTTTTGTTTTGAAACAGGTCTTGTTATTAAGCTTGAAGTTCACTGAGGTGGTTTGAATGAGCAATGTCCCCTACAGACTCAGGTATGTGAGCACTAGGTCGTCACTGGTGGTGCTGTGGAGGAGGTGTAGCCTTGCTGGAGGGAGTGTGGACAACATAGAAGATGTACTTTAAGACTGAGGATCGTCTAACCTTTCACCTAGCGGTGTTAACATCAACTAGTAATCTTTTCTTTATCATTTATTATATTAGTTAGCCCAGTGATTTTCTAATTCTATCAATCTGTCCACATTTCCTAGCTATTGTTCCTCTGTGAAGAACTTCCTCAGTGAGGTGTGGTGTTAAATGCCTGTAATCCCAGTTCTTTAGGAGACTGAAGCCTGGGGAGGCTGAGTTTGAGGCCAGCCTGAGTTTTACATATACCCTTGAGCCCAATCTCAACGGACCAAACCAAACAAACAAAACAGCCCAAGAACTTGCTCTCCTCTCTTGTGCTCCCCCAACTTTTGGAATATTTTTGTCTATTTATGAATTTATTTTAAATATTTTGCAATGAATTGCCATTATTTCACTATCACTCGTATTGCTCTATTGTGCTCAGTAAGATTTCCAGTCTGGCCTCCATGTTCTTTGGCCCATCCCACCCACTGATGAATACATACCTAGTTATTTTTCAGTCAATGTACTGTGTTTGTATAATCATAAAAATAGCTCCAGGTCTTCAAGAATATTATCTTGTTCAAAGGAATTATCTTGCAGCAAAAGATTAAAGTCAATGGCAATCCTAAATCACCTTAATCCAATTCAACTGAAATACAGAAGAGAACTTGAGAGAGAAGGCTTCAACTCTCTAGAATGGTTGGTCAATTTCCAGCTTACCCCATCTTCCTAGGTAGTTCTTGGTTCCTAACCCAAAGCCTGACACCACTCCCCTTGACCTCCTCAGATCTCAATTTTTATTTTTCTCACCATTAACTATCAGAGTTCTCCACAGCATCCCAGCCACCTCTCTGAGCAAGCTGGGCTCAAGTGTTTTACTCCCAGCTCTGGCTTTCCTTCTCCCAGATCTGTTTCTGTGAGTCTTTCTTGTCATGTTGCCTCTCAGCAAGTGAAACACCCTTTAGTCTGAGCCCTGTGTGAAGGAGCATACCTATAACCTATCACATGGAAGGCTGAGGCAGGAGGATCCTAAGCTCTATTGAGTTCATGGCCAGCCTGGGATAGATAGTGAATTTAAGGCCAGCTTGGACTATATACCAGTACTATGTCTCAAAATAAACGAAATTAGAAAGTAATTTTGGTTCAACTTCTATGCTTTTTCTTGGTAAGAATGTTGTACTGAATTATTACTGAGACTCCTTATTCCCACCCCTGCCTCTTTTTTTGAGACAAGGATTCACTATGTTCTGGACTGGAACTTGCTATGTGTTGCAAGGTGACCTATGACAATCCCCCTGCCTCTGTCTCCATTGTGTGCCTGCATTATAGGCACACCACCACACCTGTCATCCCCTTATTACAGATTGACATTTGAAAATAAAATAGGATCACATCATTTTTTTTTCTACTAAAAAATTTTAGGTTATTATCTTAGTATTTTACATGTATGGCTGTATTGCCTATATGTCTGTCTGTGCGCCACACACTTAGTGCCTATAAAGGCCAGAGAGGGTATCCGATCTTCTGGAACTGGTGATACAGTTGTAATTGACTGAGTAGGTTCTGGGAATCAAACCCTGGACCTATGGGAGAACTCAAAACTGCTGAACTATCTCCCTAGACTCACATCATTTTTTTTTTTCTTTTTGGTTTTTCGAGACAGGGTTTTGCTGTGTAGCTTTGCGCCTTTCCTGGAACTCACTTGGTAGCCCAGGCTGGCCTCGAACTCACAGAGATTCACCTGGCTCTGCCTCCTGAGTGCTGGGATTAAAGGCGTGCGTCACCACCGCCTGGCTGACTCACATCATTTTCATTGAAGCATTTTGATTCAATTTTTCGTTAGCATGCTTAATTATACCTAAATGTGTATATCCAAAAAACTCTCTCCTAACACAGACCCCCTTCATTTTCTGTTTCCAGACACACTGGCTCTCGTGTGTACACCACACCTTCACAAATCTGACTTTTCACTTACTTGTCTGTTCATCACTAACCACTCCAACTCATCGCCCCTTGATCTACTTGCTTTCTAATCATCAGGATTCATTCAAATGTTTTTTTTTTTGACCAGGCATATCTTCCCCAGTCTAGATATGGCCTCAATTATGGAAGCCTGTACTTCCTCAGTGTTCAAAATCTGTAACTATGGAGCCAGACATATGGCTCAGTGAGTAAAAGTAAAAGCTGTGTAAGTCTGACAAACTGAGTTCAGCCTGAGGACGACGATGACCTGAGTTCGATTCACAGGACCCACGGTGGAAGGAGAGAACTGAATTCCAAAAGTTGCTCACAGACATACATCTAACACGCATGTCCATCTTACACACACAGACAATACATTTTTAAAAACTTAATTATATGCTGGTTTGTCTGTCTGAGTGATGTGTATCATTACATGTGCTATACGAAGGCAGAGGTTTTTGTCTCACTTGCTTAGACAGCATACTCAGCGACTTCTTATAGAGGCAGTCAACAAAAGTGAAATAAATACAAAGTATGTCAATCATCGAGGTTTTTTTTTTCTAGGTCACTTTATGCAACTAGCCCATTTATTTCCAGTAGGTCTGTACCTGGTGTTCCGTTGATGCAGCTAAAATTTCCTGGCTTTTCCCTTTGAAGGTTAAGAAAAACAGTTTGGGTTTCCATCTCTCTATGGTCACACAGATTTCATTTCAACAAGAAGTTATTTTTAACCAAAGAAACACTATTCTTCAGTAAAACTTTCAAACTAAAGATTGTTATAGTTTCAGTGTAAATATACCCACTGAATGTGGAGAAAAAAACAATTTAGATTCTTAACTTCTAATTAGCTCTAACTCTTCAGAAAATGAAAAATAAAGCCGTGAAGTCAAAATAATGCATACAGTAAATAATGTCGCAAATATTTTCTTTGGCTTAATATAGACTTCACTGGTACACTAAATTTCCATCTGTTTAACATTTGACAATAAGAGACAGCTGCGTCTTTAAAGTCTATAGGCAAGAAGCCAATAAATAATAGGAATTCAAATTGATACTCTAAATTTCTGCTTTAGAGACAGATTTAGCTTACATTACTATAAAGTTGCATAAGTTTGTACCAATTTTGTATTTTCAAATTTAAATATGCTTGGCTTTGCTAGTTTTCTTTCTTTAGCCCTGGAAGAGCATGTAAATACCACCTGTTTCACTTCATCAGCCTGAAAGTCATTTATGATTCAGTCAGCTTCCTTAAATGGGGTTGCCAGGCCACAGTTGGGCAATGGGAGCTTTGCCTTAGCTCATGTTCTTAGGGATTGCAGTTTGCCTTTGCTGGAGAAACATGGAATTGCTAGGCAGGAGGCCAGTGCCATTCTGAACAACCACCTATGCTTGGGGCGTGGGTGAGGCATCTTTTCCTTTAATTGACTGTTAAGTGTGCCTCTTAACCACCCTTTGTTTTCTGTAAAGCAGAGAAACCAGGAACCAGCCAAAACTGTTGAGTCATTGTACTGGTCCCTTTTTAGGTGAATTAAAGTAAACTTGGCTTACTATAACAGCTAGATTCTCTGCCCAGGAAAATTACTGCCTGCCATGCTTTGAACATGTAATATCACAAACACATGACTTCCAGCTGAGCATGTGATGATGAGTCTTCCCTCTCGGAACATGTGCAAGTGCCCCCCTATTAAAAAAAAAACCCTGGCTTTGTTCAGAGGTTCGCCTTTGGGAAATATCCCCAGCGTGCGTTTCACTTGCTGCAAGAACACCTTCTTCCCTTTTTATTTCCCGGTTGTGCTTACTGGCTTTGTACTCAGCAGGAAGCCAACCCATTGCATCCCATTATAAAACGGGTAGACAAACCAAGGGTACCTCCTGAGAAGACATCTCCCTTCTCTGCGAATGAAGACTGTCAGCTGCCTGCCAGAAGCAGAAACCGGCAGAGCTGCCAGGAAGAGTTTCAGACCAACTGAGTCACTTGGAAAAGACACTCTCCAGCCTGTTGAGCTGCCTGCAGGCGGCACAGTGTGCTCCGGGTTCCCAGCTTCTGTGAACTGTCACCCATGCAGGGTGGACCGCGGTAAGAGCCGTCTTTGAGTCATTTCAGCTCCTGTAAGTAACCCCAATAAAACTCATTGGTTCACCAAGTTGGACTTTGGTCTGCTTGGGTTCTCTATGTTGGGTTCTCTCCCAGGAAAAGTTTGGTCACATATCAATGCCAAACGGAGAAAACAGTGTGTTTGCTATGTAGACTTAGAAACGAGGTCTTTCACACCAGGGAGATAGTTGCTTGCTGCCAAGCTTGATGACCAGAATTCAATCCCTGGGATTCACATAATGGAAGAGAGCCAACTACACACACACACACACACACACACACACACACACACACACACACACACACAAATAAATTGATGCAGTAAAAATAATACAGTTGAAGACATTCTTGGTTACAATGGCCATCAACTCCAACTTCTCCCCTAATGGATCGACTCCACTGTCTGACTACTAGCACCTCTTCAAGTGTTGTCTAGATTGTCTCAATAATAATAACCAAAGCTATATTTTTCCTTCCCCCTCCTCCATTCCCAAAGCTTGTTCCTCCCAATGAAATGACAACCCATTCTTCTAGTTGCTTAAGTTACACATGGAACCATGCCTGGGTCTTCAGTTTCTTTCATACCCCAAATCCAAGAGCCAGTCCTCTCAGCACCTCTCAGCATGTATCCAGAATCTACCCATCTGGCACCTTTCCTATAGTTCCCACACTGGTTCAACCACCATAATCTCTTGCCTGCAACTAGCTAATCTTGTTTTCATTCTTTCCACCCTAGGAAGCTCTTCTCCACACAGAAGCCAGAGCAGTTCTTTTGAAATGTAAATGACATTGACTTTGGTTTTCAAGGTCTAAGCAGGATCCTTGTTTTCCTGGGATTCCCTTCTAACATCCCAAGCTTGCCCCTAGCTCAGAACCTGCATGTGCTGCACTATTTACCCGGAAGCTCCTCCTCCAATGTTCTTGCTTGCTATTTATTTTCTTCAGGCTTCTGCTTATATGTTTTCTTCTTAGGAAGGTCTTTGATGCTCACCACATGACTCCCCCAACCCCCAATAGCTTATTCCCTTTCCCACAGCACTCCAAGGATTTGTGGAGGAATGTATGATGAGTATACATTTTTATCTAGGACAGTCTTAACTTAACCTATATTGTTCAGATATAACTGTGAATAATTATCATTCACATGCTCTTGTTTGCTGAAGTGGTTGTTCTAGCCTTAGCATATTTTATCTTTACAGCTTTCAGCATCGTCTAATACATTGGGGAAAACGACCTGTCTGTTTTTCCCAATTAGAATACTTCTAAGAATTTGCAATTTGTTTTCTTTTGTATCATCTAACACTTAGACATCCCTAGAACATGGCATGCAAAATAAATAAATAAGCTTAGAATGCAGATGCCCCAAAATATGTGTTGCTGTGGATATCATTCTATATAAATAAAACAATGATGGCCAGTGACCAGGCAAGAAATAGGTTGCCAGGCAGGAAGTAGGTGGGACAAGGAGAGAGGAGAATTCTGGGAAGTGGAAGGCTGAGGGAAGAGACACTGCAGCCGCTGCCATGACCAGCAGCATGTGAAGACGCCAGCAAGCCACCAGCCACGTGGCAAGGTATAGACTTATGGAAATGGATTAATTTAAGCTATAAGAAGAGTTAGCAAGAAGCCTGCCACGGCCATACAGTTTGTAAGCAATATAAGTCTCTGTGTTTACTTGGTTGGGTCTGAGCGGCTGTGGGACTGGCGGGTGACAGAGATTTGTCCTGACTGTGGGCAAGGCCGGAAAACTCTAGCTACAATGTGTTGAATAAATAAATGGGGTTACTGATTACCTGATATGTATAACCACGTGTCATGCTAAGAAGCAGCGAGGACAAGACAAATATGGTGCCTGTCAGTGCAGAGGCCTCATCTGAGAAACTCTGGTTTGACTGGCCTTGGGTGAATGTTGAAAACAGATACACAACACACACACACACACACACACACACACACACACACACACACACACACACACACACTCATATGTGAAATGGCTAAAATAATTCCCAACTACTGGCCAGGTGGAAATCCTGTGGGCTAAACATTATTTAGCTGGTGGGAGAATCAGAGAAAGGTAGATGGTAGGCAACAGAGTAACTCCTCCACTCTGTCAAAATCACAATTCTGAGTGTGGACATCACTGAAAAGCTTAAGCCATGTGCATGAACCTGAACAACATAGTTGGCCAGGGTCCAGTGAACTCAGTTCCTAGATTCTGTTATTTGATGAGAATGATAAAAGTCTTGAGGCAGGTGTGGTGGCCCATACCTGTAATCCAAAACTTGAGTGACAGAGGAAGGACTAGGAGTTCAATGGAAAAAAAGGGGTGGGGAGGGAATCTTTACAACTGATGGTTTGTTGTTTTGTTTGGGATGCTAAACAGTTAAAGTGGGCCAAAATGGCTCCTGACAATATAAGAAACAAGGAATAGCAGCGGTGGCGCACGTCTTTAATCCCAGCACTCGGGAGGCAGAGCCAGGCAGATCTCTGGGAGTTCAAGACCAGCCTGGTCTACAGAGCGAGATCCAGGACAGGCACCAAAACTACACAGAGAAAGCCTGTCTCAAAAAAGAAAAAAAAAAAAAGAAAAGAAATGAGGAATGGAGTCTTGGACTGGATGAAAATGAGCCACTCAATCCTACTCTGTTTATTTGCTTTGTAACCAAACCCATGCACACAACTCTAATTATATCCTTGGGATAAATTCCCACAAGTAGAAGGCTGTTAATTCAAATGATTTATGTACATGCTTACCCAGATCTTTAATTTTACTTGAGGATCTCACTTTTTGAAAAGCGTAGAGTTTCTCATGGCTGGAGAGATGGTTCAGCAGTTAAGAGCACTTGCAGAGGACCTGGGTTTGTTTCCCACCAGCCACATGGCAGCTCACAATCACCTGCAACTCCAGGCCAGGCGACCCAACTCCTTCTCCTGGCTTCTACAGGCTCTTGCAAGTTAAACTCACATACATACACATAACCATTTTGTTAAAATAGGTTTCTTGTTTTATGTTCCTATTCAATTTTAGATGTACTCCAAGCAGAAACAACTGAATTCCTAAACATTTTAAGGAACAATGCTTAGACATAGTTCAAGAAGTCTGAGGCTAATACTTCTCCCTTCTAACAATAAAATTAATCTCCCTTCTGTGTACTTTTAGCGCTGTTCCTGTACATACCTGTTACCACAGTTTATGTACGTGTTTTCTCATTTAGCCACACTTTTAATCCACCTTCTCCCCGCTCTCCAGTGTTGCAAATGATGGAGAAGCCCTCAGAGCAGGAGGAGCGGCAGCTCTACTCCCCTGCCTGTTCTGAGTTCGCATTCCGGAGATCTGGAATAGGACTGGAGAATTTGTGGCAGGCTCTTTTGATGACTCCACATGGTGAGTTCACAAGCTTCGCTATGACCAACTAAAAAGAGAGCAGAGGCTGTCTTAATGTACATCAAGTGACTACTGTGTAGCAATAGGTATTGACAAGGTACACTAAATCGACTGAATGAGAAGTCGGGAAATATCTGGGGACTTCTCTGAGGGCATCTGAGACCCCAAACCAATTATTTTAGAAAGCACTTTCAGTATATGCAGCAAGAACTACTTAGCAGGTCCACACTGGAGGGAATGAAGAGCTCACCAGACTTTCTGAATCCTCTGAAAACAAAAAAAGTCAGTGGATAATCAGGCAACTTACAATCCACATCTCAGATAACCAGAAGAGCATGTAAAATCACTGAAACATTTTATCATTTCTTGTACTGGATTCTATGTTTCATTTTCTCCAAGGTTTTTACCTTAGTTTCCCAGACATAAGTTCTTGCTGCCTCACTAGAGGCAGAGGTGGAAAGAAAGAGAGTTTCCAGAGTGAGAGGAGATTATGACTAAGAAATGGTGGGGTTTTTTTTAAATGTGGTAATGGTCTGTCATCTTTAGAAAATATGACTTTTTTTTTTTTTTTGGTTTTTCGAGACAGGGTTTCTCTGTGTAGCTTTGCGCCTTTCCTGGAGCTCACTTGGTAGCCCAGGCTGGCCTCGAACTCACAGAGATCCGCCTGGCTCTGCCTCCCGAGTGTTGGGATTAAAGGCGACTTTTAAATACCCAGTTACCAAACATATGTAAGAAAAAGCTTAAGCTAACCTAAAGCATTAATTATTCACACAGCCATAGAAAACATGATAGCCTGAACTTAGCACTCATAGATAAGGAGATCCGGGCTCACTATTGTACAACTTGCTCTGTTCTCTGTGTGGTCTCAGCTCAGCCATTCTAAAGGACAAAGCCTCTGTTTTCAAATCTCAAGCCTTTCCTGAGCTCTCCTGGTCATGTTGGTCATTGTTTCCTACTTGGTGTGGTAACCAAAAGTAATTCTCTTTCCTGGAGAAGGGTGTTGGGAAGTCAACTATTACTAATAATTGCAAAAACCGAAAGCAACAGGATACTGATATTTAGACTTGGTAACATGTACTGTTGAAGAAAATGAGAACTAGAGACTTTGAGTCACTTGAAGTTTCAGAAAGAAACCTTGGTTCTTATGTTAAAATGTGTTCATTAGGAGTGCTCTAAGAAACTGACCTGTTAAGCTGAGGCAAACCCAGAACCCAAGAATCACGAAAATTGGCATTAAAAAGAATGCTTGGGAATGAAAATATTTCCAGTCTATATGAATTTTTATAAGAATTAAATGGGTTTATAGAAATCGCATACCATATATATTTGCATGGTATGTCTTCCAGTAATGCGAGAAATCCACGGAGTCTGTTTAAAGGGTGATGGAATTTATTAGGGAGGAAAACTCACTACAGCACGGGAGATTTATATGAGGGTCCTGGAAAGTCGAGTTACAGTCCCACACTGTTCTTCTGCCTGGTCCATCTCAGCATCCAAACCCACGAGGGGAGAAGAGAGACTGCATAGGAGCACCTCAGGTCTTAAGGGTAGCTGAGAGGCCACGGCCCAGGGGCATGTACTTCCAGGTCATAGGCAGGTAGAGCAGTTACCTGCTGTGTCTCCAGGGCTGCGCTTCAGGGTCATAGAACAGATATCCACTACATTCCAGTTTGGAAAATCATTCGCCAAGATCCTATATGCTATACATTATCCCTCTATATTTACTCATATTTAACCCACTGACCTGAATTAAATAATTTTTTTTAATGAGTTGAGGGCAGTGAGATGGCCGTCACAGTGAAAGCCTGGTGACATTGGTTTGGTCCTCAGAATCCATGTAGAAGGTGAAAGGAGAGAACTGATTCCATGAAGTTGTCTTCTGATTTGTACATATGCTATGTGTGTACCCAAAAACACACCACACACACACACACACACACACACACACACTGTGCTCCTCACACACGATAATAAATAATAATTTTTAAAAGTTAATTGACTGCCAGGCAGTGGTGGCATGCGCCTTTAATTCCAGCACTCGGGAGGCAGAGGCAGGCAGATCTCTGTGAGTTTGAGGCTAACCTGGGCTACAGAGTGAGTTTCAAGAAAGGTTCCAAAGCTACACAGAGAAACCCTGTCTCAAAAAATAAATAAATAAATAAAAGTTAATTGACATGTTCAGGGACAAGAACTAGTTAACTAAAACATGTTACAGTTACCCAGCTAGTTATTTAAAGTAATTTCCCTTCTGTATATTTTTAGGAGCTCTCCTGTGTGCATATATTATGTTACCTACCACAGTATATGAGTTTTCTTACTTAGCCACACCCTTGCTAACTTGTGCTAACTTGGAAAGCTATTTATAGTATAACATTAGGTAAAATAATATAAATATGCACTAATGTCATAATGTAAAAAAGTACTTGATAATAAGGCAGAGAACATAATTCTATCAAAGTGTTAAAATGAGACTTTAGGAGATTACAGTATAGGTATTGTTTCTTCTCTCTACTTCCTATTTCCTTTAATAAATGTTTCTTAATCCAATAATAATTTGAGATATCAGGACCTAGCAGAAAATGGTATAGGAGTTGATACATTGTTTTATGATGGTCTTATATCTGTGATACACAAAGACATTGCTATCTAACTTACAAACTATTCGAGCAAGAACACTCAGAAGATAACTTAGGACAGTTTATGTACTAGCCAAGACTGTTTAGCTACACACTCCAGGAAGTAGTGGAGTCAAATTCAGGCTTATTTGGGAGGCGGAAGTAGCCATTTTTAGGATGGCTGGAGCGGCTTCAGGATATCGTGAATGACCTGGGTTCCTTCTTTCTTTCCAAACATCCTCAGCCTATGGCTTCCACCTTCATATTTTCCACATTATGCTCTCTTTTATCTTTGTCATGAGACACTATTTCCATCTATGTGTCAGAAGAGAAGCCAGGTGAGGGAGGGAACTGGAAGGAAGGAGAGGTTCAGTGTTAGAAAAATAAACGCTTTTCTATCCTTTGAGCGGTTTCTAGAACTGTCTCCTTATGGGTACCCATAACTTCATGAGATCTAAGGAGACTAATTTTTCAGCTCGGCGCCCTGACACCCTTCTTCCTCAAGAAAAAAAAGAGGCTGAAACAATCTTTCTAATAAAGGAGAAAAGGACAAGAGGAACTCCATGGCCCAATTCTTCCCTCTTGTCATTCAAGGAATATACTCCTACCCTTCCTAGAAAACCCTAACGTTTCAGTCAGTTATTATAAGGAGCTCAGAGGGCAGGCTTCAAGAGCCCTCGTGATGTTACTGGTACTTCCTATTAAGTATATGAATCGTGCTCACTTCAGCAGCACATATACTAAGGTTGGAATGGCAAAGAGAAGATTAACATGTGTGAGAAAGACATAAATATCCATGAAGCATCCTATAATTTTAAACATTCATATTCCAAACTTAAAAAACCTTTTAATTTTATGGGAATGATATTTTGCCTGCATGTATGTATGTGTACCATGCTTGTGCCTGATACCCATGGAGGTCAGAAGAGGCATCAGATCCCCTGGAATTGGAGTTATAAAATGTTGTGAGCTGCCATGTGGCTACTGAGAACAGAACCTGGGTCCTCTGATACAGCAGCAAGTGCTCTTAACTACTGAGCCATCTCTCCAGCCCTCCCAACTCCAACTATTTTTTTTTTTTTTAACAGTATGAGAGTTCCAGCGTTCTGGAAAATATTTAAAGAATAAGACTATCTCTGGAAGTACATCTAATTATCAATCCTTAATTGAATTAAGATAAATCACCCCTAATTTAAATGACCCACAGCCTTTTATATAAATATCTTCCCGCTTAGATGCTGAACTTGGTCATGTGACTTGTTTGGGTCAATGAAATATAACTTGTGTGATGCACACAAAAAACTTCCATACTGAGGCTGGTTCTCTTGGAATGCCCTCTCTTGTAACCCAGATTATCATTTTATGAGGAAGCCTAAATCAGCCAGGTAGAGAATCCATACAGAAAAAAAAAAAAAAAAAAAAAAAAAAAAGTTTCATCACTGTATTTTCCACATTGTCAGCTTAGGTTTGCATGAGACTCTAGTTTCAACCTCATGTTCTAAAACCTTTGAGTGAGTCTAGTCAGGCCCCAGCCACCATCACGCCGTACAAATGAGCTACTGGTACTGTCCTGATGGAATTCCTGAGCAAAGAGTCTGGAATCACCAACAAATCAGTTATTGTTTTAAATAATTACGTTTTGGGCTGATTTGTACATAGCAGTAACTGAAACATTACTAAAAGTATAAAGAATGTATAACAAAAAATGGTTGGAAGAGAATGGAATTCTAAAAATAGCACAAAAGAAAAGCAAACAACAAAATAGACGAGACAAAAAATAAATAGTAAGATGACAGATTTAAACCCAAATATGGTATGTCCAACCTGAAACATGAGGGCTGCATGTGTGCCCCAGGATTAACTTGGAATGCAGCCCAACGTAAAATTGTAAACTTACTTAAAACATTGTTTCTGCAAAAAAAAAAAAAAAAATTTGGTAATCATTGCTTGTAAGTGACGTTGGTACAATTTTACAAAGCTGGAAATACCACAATCTTATAATTTTTCTTTTAAAACTAGAATTTTATTTTGCTTAAATCCTGGCCTCTGAATTCTGCCCCAACCTTCCCACCTTAGTTTGTGGGCCTTGTGATCATTAATTTGGTTTAGCAGGGCCATAAAACCTGGGAACTACAACCTCTCCTTAGCGTCTATTTTTCCAGGATTCCATTTTTGGAATAACTACGACCTTTTAATTTTTCCGAAATTCGGATTATACTAATATAGTATTTCTTTCCTACTACAGGAAGCCCATGCAATACACAAAGTTACAATCCACCGGTCCTTTACAAGCCAGATAACAGTTTCATGTACATTTTTGAGGTTAACACACGGTCCCCCGCAATCTCTGAGGGCAGGCGTGGGGTCTGGGTGACGAGGGCTAGCGCTCTAAACCTAGTCCACGCTGGGCGCGTAATCGCTGCTCTGAGTTGTTAAATGAATTAGTCATTACGGCGTCCGTGGGTTGTAAAACACGCGCATACGCATCTCTATTGTCAAAACCCCAGCGCTGGCTTCCCCTAGCGGAGGCTGAGTTGGTGTCCGAGAACTGGCAGCGGGGCGGGCGAGCCTTCCCGCACGCACGGCGCGGGGCCGGCGACCCCGTCTGGAGGCATCGGCCAACTCGCTCCCCCTCGGGATCCGGAGGCGTCTTGGAGGGAGGCAAATAAACAAAGGCGATCGCACCGAAACCGCTCGTTCCGTTTCACATCCTCTCTCGCATCGCCTGCCCCGGTGTCCGCGGAACACCGTGACCCTGCATCACCCGTCTGCAGGCAGGTGGAGCCCGTCCCACGCGGTGCCTACCCTCCCAGGAGCCTCGCGTTCACGAAGACCCTCCCCGACCCTGGGGCGGCTCTCCAGGGCTGGGAGCGGGGGGAACGAACGACACACCCCCTCCCGGGAGCACCCGGCCGCCGCAGGCACTCCTGGCGGCCCGCGGGCGCGCGCGCGCGAGCCCGATCGGGAGCAGGCGCACGCGCACGGGAGGCGGGGCCCCGCTTCCCGGCACCCACTGAGCGCCCGGCCCCCTCACCCCACCCCACCCCCTCGGCACCCAAAGCTCCGCCCCTAAGACGAGAACGCCCGGAGGAGGAGACCGGAAGCCACTTAAAGCAGAGCTGGAGCTGACAGGCGAGCGAGCCGGAGCCCGGGAGCGCTGCTGCGGCTTTCTGCGCCCTAGTCCGCGGAATGGCCAGCCCGCGGCTCGCCGCCTCAGCCGCCCACGACCCCTAGATCCCGGCACCCGCCCTCGGCTCCCACCGCTGGCGCAGACCCGGCCCGCCGCTCCGAGCCCGTGGGTCCGTTCTAAGGGCAGCAGCCCGCCTAAGGTAAAAGGGCTCGGGGTGGGCTGCGAGCGGTGGAGGGACCCCCAAGCGGGGTGGCTGGCGCCGGCCTGGGCACCCCGAAGTCCCCCGGCAGGACAGCGGCGGATCGGGAGACTGCCTGGGCGAGCTGAATGCGCTCTTGTCTGTCGGTGGCGGGGTGGGATCGGGTCAGGAGCCGGTCCCCGGGAGTTGGGCAGGTGTCTAGATGGACCGGCGCCGGAGGGCTGCGGGGCCGCCGGCGATGCCCCTCCGGGATGGGGGGCGCAGCAAGCGGGGGCAGCCCCTGCGGGAGGGCTCGGCGCTGCGGGAGAGTTCCGGCCGGCGCGCGTTCCGGGCTGCAGCCCAGAAGTTTGCAGCCTGTGTCGGTGTTGTTAACTTTGAGTGCGCACGGGTCCCCTTCCTCTTCCCCGCCACCCGGGCATCGCCCGCTGGGGCTCGGCCCCGCAGCCCCGGGGACTCGCGGGACGGTCCTCGGTGGGTGGCAGGGCTGACTCGCAGTGAGTGGCTTCGGGGAGGTGGGAGGTGGGGTACTTCAGGAGGGTGGACGGTGAGGGGCAGCCCGGGTTCCTGAGGACAAGGTGAGGGCGGAGATGCCCACCCACACCCCCGAAAGTGCGGAGCGGGGTGGAACGGGCGGGCGCGGCGGACAGTGGTGGCTGCGCAGACTGTCGCGGCCGGCAGGAGGCGTCGCTCGGACCCGGACTCGGCGCCCCGGTGTCTCCACGGCTGGCTGTTTGGGGCGGGCGGTTTCCATGGAAGGTGTGATCAGCCGGGAGTGCCAGACGACCCGGGCGTCACGAGGTGAAGGGTGGTGCGACTGGATTGCCTGCTGCGGGCGACCGGAGGAAACGTCCTTCTCCAGTCTTTATTTTTCTGTTATGCAAACTAATTGAGGAACTGGTGGCTTCCGCACTTCACTCCTCTGCTTCCCAGTTCTGTTTCCGAGTTTGGTGAAGGGCAGTAAGAGGAAAAGTTGTGTGCGTGCGTGCGAGTGTGTGTGTGTGTGCACGTATGAATAAGATTGGCTTTAGGGTTTTGCCTGGATTGGTGTGATAGGAGTGGATAATGTGCGTGCGGGGGGGGGGGGGGAGGCACAGGCCGGTTTGATACGGAGACGGAATACCACAATCTGTGCCAATTGAGCCTTGAGGCAAGAGCACCGAATGATGAATAATAACGCCTGGCTTGGCTGCTTTCCAGTTATTTATGTCTCATGTCAGATCCCTCCTTCGTGAAGCTTTCTCTAACAATGCCAGCCAGCTCATACTGAACTATCTTTTTAAATCTCTTCTGTTCATAGACTAGCACTTTGTTCCATGCCTTGTATTTCTCCGAGTTTTGATTAGTAAGCACTTTTTATACACAGACTTATAAATCCTGGATTTTTATATTCGTTTTTAAAAGCACGCAGTTTTATCATTGTTGGTTTTGACCTTCAACCAAGAGCAAAGCATCTAATGTGTGCTTATTCTTCAGTAATGCAGCCACTAAATATTTATGGACATCCTCAGTAGTGCACTGTGCTAGGTACTGTACTGGTCCCCTAAGATGCATACTTGATTAAATCATAGGTCCTTGCTTCAAAGAGCTCTTTCAGTCTATTGGACAAGAAAAAAAGACCATTAATTGTTCATCACTGTTCCTTCTCATCTGGCACAATCTCAGTAAATACCTGGAAATCTCACTCGTTTTAAAGGGGCTGGTTCTCGCAAGGAAATTTCTCTCAGTAGTTCATTCAGATTCTGAAATTTGTGGTGTTTTATATTTGTATTTTTGGTTTATAATATGTTTTCATTTGATTTTTAAAAAAATGGGTATGTGTAACTTCTAAAGATAAGGACTAGATGATCCTTTGTATAAAATCGTGTTGTATTTGGCTTCTAACACACACACAGTACAGAGACTGTTGAAGGTGAGCATGTCCTGATAGTCCCTCAGTTTGGGTAATGTTTTTGTTAATTGTAAAGGTAGATCTTTAACATTTGGAAGTTAAATACTGCAACTTTCAGAATATTAAACTGCTGGCAGGCCTGGCTGCTCCTGTGTCTATTCTTACTCACGTCCTCCCCACCCAGTTCTTTCACTTTTTAACTTTTGAAATTTATCCTTTTGATGAACTTCCCTCCCAAAGAAACTTAAGTTTTTGCAAACTCATGAGACAGATCATAAACAACTGTGAAGGGAACCACAAAGCCAAGTGGAGATGTGGTTTCCCTGCTTTATCATCTAGAAGAGACAGTTATTTCTACCTCACAGTAAAAATTTATACCCCAGTAGAATCACAGGCTGTTAAATATAGTAAGTCCATGAATAAATGGTCCATACCTATTGAAAGAGACATTCTCATCTACCATTATCTAGTGCAGGTTTTAGCATAGCTTTGGAGTCTTCAAGGCTCAATAAAAATGAAAATTGACCTGTAAGAGCTAAATATAATGCGAGCACTGATTACAGATACTTAATTGTGGACCAACACAAATGTTTTAATGAATGAATGGGTTCAGTTGTCAGTTTTCAAATGATCATCTTTCTTCCTTTCCTGGTAGGATTTGTACATACCGAGGTGCAATTGGAGCTAATCCACATCATGGAAATGGAAACCACCGAACCTGAGCCAGACTGTGTAGTACAGCCTCCCTCTCCTCCTGACGACTTTTCATGCCAAATGAGAATCTCGGAGAAGATCACTCCATTGAAAACTTGTTTTAAGAAAAAACAGGATCAGAAGAGATTGGGAACTGGAACCCTGAGGTCTTTGAGGCCAATATTAAACACTTTGCTAGAATCTGGCTCGCTTGATGGAGTTTTTAGAGCTAGAGACCAAAATGCAGATGAGAGCAGCTTACATGAACGTATGGTGAAAAAACCCCTGGAAATCAACCCATCATGTTCACCAACAGAAAACAGCATGTCTGTCCTGATTCCTGGTGGGACAAATGTTGAGGGCCAATTACCAGAAGCTCATCCTTCTACTGATGCTCCAGAACAGGTGGTTCCAATCCAGGATCCCAGTTTTCCACCAGAAACCATCAGTGGGACAATGCCAGATTCTTCAACAGTACCCTTCCAAACTGACCTTTTGCATCCTATTGCAGGTGATGTTCCTACCAGTCCTGACTGCATAGATAAAGTTATGGATTATGTTCCAGGAGCTTTCCAAGACAATAGTTTTACAATCCAGTACATTTTGGATACCAGTGATAAGTTGAGTACTGAGCTCTTCCAAAACAAAAGTGAGGAAGCTTCCCTTGACCTTGTGTTTGAGCTGGTAAACCAGCTACAGTACCATACTCACCAAGAGAATGGAATTGAAATTTGTATGGACTTTCTGCAAGGCACTTGCATTTATGGCAGGGATTGTTTGAAACATCACACCATACTGCCCTATCATTGGCAGATCAAAAGGACAACCACTCAGAAGTGGCAGAGTGTTTCCAATGATTCACAGGAGCACTTGGAAAGATTTTATTGTAACCCAGAAAATGATAGAATGAAAATGAAGTATGGGTATGTATTATAATAACTTAAAAATTGTTAATTTCTTTTTCTAAAGAAAAAGAAGCTGAAAGTTTGGCATGGTGATTTCAGTAGTGTGCCAAGTTTTTTCTTTTACGACTTTTATGCTATTCTGATTTTTCATGATGTTTGGAGTAGTGTAGTCTCTTTATGATTTGAGCAATTTAGATGCTGTTCTGTTTAGTGTGTATATGAATGAAAGTTGTATATACACTGTGTGTTGTGAATCGAGTACTATTTTAATTGTTATCACCTTTAAAAGAAAATCCATGTGAATCTTAATGTGAATACTAAATTTATCTAGTTTTGAAATTTTTATGTGTTAGGTAACTGTTTTTTTAAATAGGAGAAAAAATATTTGGAACATTTTATGGTCCTCGTTAGTTTGACTAAGCAATTTTTATATGAATAATTCAGAAGTTCTTCCCATATACATATATATGTGTATATGGGAAGACTTTGAGGGATGTCCATGTGTGTGTGTGTGTGTGTGTATGTGTAGGTGTATGCTATTTTGATGGTGTTTGAATGTGTATGAGTGTTTTGCCTGCATGAATGTATGTGCACCCGGTACCTTCAGAAGCCTGAAGAGGATATTGGATAGCGTGGAACTGAAGTTAGAAACTGTTGTGAGCCTCTGTGTGGATCCTAGGAACTGAACCTTAGTCCTCTGCAAGAGGACTGAGCCATCACCCTAGCCCCCATTTCTTAAAAATCATTTAAATAAGGTATTGTCCAAAAACTGTATTGCCCCTGAGCTAGCAATCCTAAATGTTCTGTCGAGAGTAATAAAGTTTATGAATTCTCAAAGCCACTTTAATCCTTCCATCTCCAGATTGCAGACACTTCAGAGCAGTGGCCTCTCACTTCCCTTATGAAGCAGATTTCCAGTCCATTGAGTACTTGAACATTTTGGTACATTAAGTTTCTGTTTGACTTCGTCAGAAAGAAACTAGCAGAATCATTGTCTATCATATTACATTCTGTTACCATGAGCAAGACAAGACAATCATTTTGGTCCCAGAAGGTCCAAAAATTCTTAGGTCAAAAACATAGTGGGCATTTATATCTTGTAAGATGATTTTGCTGAAAAGCAGCCAGATTTAGAGCCCTTAGCATACACTCCAGGATCAGTTCTAAAGTAGTTCCAGTAGGAGCTTGATTTCCAAATTAGTATTAGTGATGTTAACTAATATTTATATGAAACTTAGGAGAGGAAAAGTGTGAGTGAGTTGCTATTATAATTAATATTGCTGCTGCTACATTGTAAATGGTCCTGCAGTAATAACATAACTGGAAATATGAACTGTTAATTAGTAATGAAATTCTCAGTAAACTACAAGAAGAAATAGAAGATTATAAATAATTCTCAATAAATTAGGCTTTTGGGGAGTTGACCTGTGGTCATTGCAACCTGGTTTTCCTTGTATTCCAAAGCGATGTTGTGTTTCCTGGCAACAAGATGCAGATAACGGCATGTTGAGCCTTGCTGAGAGATTCACAAACAAGCTGGAGCAGCCCAGGTTCACATGGTTACCACATTATTTGGCTAAAGCTATTAATCTCTGTGGTCAGGCCTGTAAAGCTGGTCTCTCTGCAGATTGCACATAACCAGGAAATGTGTGTTCAGCTGTGTATATGGCCATATTGAACCCAGTCTTGGGATTCAGGAATAGTGGATGAATGTCAGTTGGTTGTTCTACTTGTTTTGGGTAGTTTATATATATACCATATTATCATTTTGTAGACTTTGAGGAATAGTCATGGTTTTGGGTCTCTAGCAGCGACAGGCCATGGTTTCAAACTATGCAGATAACATTCTTTATTATTCTTTGCACCTGTGGGGATTTAACACCTAAGTTAATCAAAGTTGGCTGTGTAATATTTATTTTGTTTTCAGGAGTGAAATTGGGTAGGAAATTGAGCCAGATATGTTCACAGTTCCCTCTCAGCTCTTTAGTTAAGATGATGCTTATATACTAAAAAGACATTTATGAGATTTGGGTAATAAATGCCTATTTGATTCATTGTAACAAGCTTGTGATATGCTCCTTTTTTTCATTCTCTGCTTTTATACATCGTAGGTGTTTATTGCCAACTCCACATTTGATTTTTAGACTTCTTTTGTACATGGGCCATGCATTCAAGAATTTCTAAATTTGAAATATGCAGCTGAGAGCAACAACACTAAGTGTATTTCTATTAAGAAAATAATCTAATAGTATAGATTATATACTCATATAACAGTATATATAGATACTCATCATTAGTAGATGGTGATTTTGAGAGGCAGAACTAAGCAGTTTGAAAGGATCCTTGCTAATTGGAATGCTGTTGTTGATAATTGAAACTGGAGGTAGTGCAAATCTTTTTAGCAACCAAGATCACCATGAGTTTCACATTACATTCATTTTTAAGTAAGTCAGAACATTCTTTTAGGTACTGCTACTCCTTAATAAGGAAGGGAACCACAAACTAGGTTTTGGGACTAACTTGCTAATGAAACTATGACCAACGAGTATTCCTAATTCTCAATTTGTTGAAAGAGGATAGGGGTGAACCCATGGTTAGTTTTTCTCAAGGAGAAGGTGTTTTTGTTTGAGACATGGTCTTGTTCTGTAGCCCAGGCTGGCAATGGATTCATGGCAGTCCTCATACCTTAACCTAAATGCTATGATTATAGGCATGAGTTGTCATTCCAGCTCAGAGTTTTAGTATGCGTGTTTGCTTAGTATTTATTGGTAATAGAATTTTACTTGCTTAAAATGTTGGTTGCAGTGTATTTTTATTGGTAATAGTTCTTATGAGCCTTTTCAAAAATCTATCCAAGGGATAGATGAGATCAAAGCAACTCTCTGTACGAAGACAAAGAGAAGTGCATAGTAATGATAGAAAGCTTATATTGTGGTTTATATGGCTTAGTAAAGTGTCTAAACTAGAGCAAGCTCCTGACTGAACTTGACTGGAATAGTTAAATTAGCCAAATTAGTTCTGGTCTACACAGCTGTGATGATGTATGAACTAACTCATTACGTGTTATTGATAACACTGGACAGAGTAGAACAGCTGAAAGTTAACTATGCCTTGTGACATTTTGGTATTTCTTGAATATACACAGCTGTATGAGTTTGAATTTATTTTTAAAATTCCTGTGTCGAGAAAGAGAGAGCTCCATAAGCAAGAACTTGTTTGAAGTGACTTTCAAAATGGGTGCCTTGTACTATTATGATAAAGCCATGCAATGACTTATTTTTTCTACCTCTTTATGCGGCTATTTACATATGAAATAAAGCTAATTGGCATCTATCTGTACTAATCTAGAGAAGTTAGTGGGTCTGTGTAGCGCTATCATGGGAATCAATAGCAGTCATTCATTTACTTTCCTGGCTTCTCATCAATAAGTAGGTTACTTTCTGAAGCAGCTGTCACCTGGCTTCAGGTTGGGGTCAGGCTTTTCCTGATGTAATAAAAAATGAACCTTGGAAAAAGCAAAGATTTCTAATTATTCAGACAGTCACAATCAAAGCTCATCAGGCTATCTGGCAATTCCTGAATATAACTGCATGATATATAATATAGTTTATTATCCAGTTGAATCCAAAGCTTCTAAATTTTATTATATATTATAAAGAAATACTAATAACACTAAGGTATAAAGAAAAACTCAGGCATATGAGATACTTTAACTCTTCCTGTGCCCCTGTAAATCTGTTTCATTTTTTTCTGTTGCACTAGAATTTCTAGACTTACATTCAGTTATAAAGCAAAGATAAATTCTTTGTATTTCTGATTTGTGAGCCTCCCTTTATTCCAGATTTGACTGCTATTTCTAAAGAATGAAGCAGTTTATATCATGTATAAACCTTAACTACTGAAGGACTGCTACTAAAACCCAACCGTTGTAAATTGTAACTGTTTTCTGTGGCCTCCAATTTCTTATCCCCGGATTTGAGACCACCAGATTGTGCATTCTTTGTCTGATGGAGTTGGTTCTGGAATGTATTTAGATTAGGTTGTCAGGTCCTTTTAACCTAGATCAGCAACCTTAAGTAATTACCAGTCTCTGTGTTGGAGAGGGAAAACTAAGTGCATGTGTATATCACTTTACAAAGGGAAAAAAAAATCTTACTTTGAGTTCCATTATGATTGATTCTGGCACAGCTTTGTGAAAGGCAGGCTCAAAGTGGACACTGGTGAATTTGAAAGAAACTCAATTTTTAAAGTAAGCAGTGTTTCTTTTATAATTGAATTATTTTGTATCTTTGAGAGAGAGTAGAATGCTAAAGATTGAGTCACTTTCTGTTAAATTCTGGGTTTAGAGTTAGGATTTTTATGCTTATTTATGACAAGGCAGGCTTTCTAGGGACCAGGAATTACACTGCATAAAGAGCCCCATTATTTTTTTTCCCCTACAATTGTTAAACCTCATCCAGCTCAACCTCTGAAATAGTAACTGAAAGCCTCAAATTGTAAATAAGAGTTTGAAATTTCAAGTGCTGGATTTTGAAATATGGCGTGAAGTTTTTTTTTATGTAAAATAAATAAACTTATCTCAGTTTGTATTTTGTCGATTTATCAGTCTGTACAAAAGATATTACAAACAACTAGAATCAATTCTGTGATTAAGAAGATGCAAATTTTAGAAGTTGATGTTATCCAAAAGCTTCTAGTTATCAAATATTTGAGAACTTTGAATTTTTCCTTTCTGACCTAGCCAGCTACTGTTTTTAGGACAAGCATGGAAAGTTAATTAAGCATTCCTCTTTGCTGTTCTACACGATAAAATATGCCTGTCTTTTCAATCTTTCTCTG
Source organism: Peromyscus maniculatus bairdii (assembly GCF_049852395.1). Classification (NCBI taxonomy): domain Eukaryota; kingdom Metazoa; phylum Chordata; class Mammalia; order Rodentia; family Cricetidae; genus Peromyscus; species Peromyscus maniculatus. The sequence continues at coordinate 46,921,757 of NC_134857.1, forward strand.
CTTTATTCTGTTGACTAACTTGAGCACCCACTTGACCAGTAAAGAACCCTTTCGTGCTTATTGCAAAGGATAAGCTTTTAAGAGTGAGAATGGTGGGGTGACTTGTCTCTCGTATTCCAGTATTTGTACCACAAGAAACTGTGTGCAGAGTGTATTGTAAACTTTCGTGACTAAGTTGTCTGAGAGTTTAGTAAATTTGTATTCTTTATGCAAATTTAAGTCCCATGCTTCAGTGCAATTGCTTCAGAGAATTAAAGAAAGGTTTGTGTTACGTTGGTTGAAACGGTACTTCTCTCACATTAGCTGTATTTTTTTTTTTTAAGAAGATTCCTTTTTGCATCTTAAGAAAATTCTTACCCTGTTTCTTCTCATTTGAAATAGCTATAAGTTCTTTGCTCCAAGTTTTTACCAGCACTGATTAGTCAGGCATCAAAGAATGGCAGGAATGGGAACCCAAGGATGAGCTTTGCAGGAATACATGTGCTTTCAGGATCTTGCTTATGCTCTGGTCGTCACAACTCCCGCAGCTGATCAGGGTGGAGACAGAAGAGCAAACAGTTCAAAATACCCCGTATAATTTCCTGCTGTGGTTGGCTTTGGCTTTCTGTCACCTGGTTCAGCTTTTTATTTCTAGACATTAAAAAATTCAGCACAGAAGAAATAACTGGGCTTACTTCCTAATACTCATCTTCATTTAAAAAAATAAAAGACATTCATGAACCTGGGTAAAGGATGAAAGAAAAAGAAGTTCCTGTTTACTTTTTGACATTTGGATTATCTCAGTACTATCGTATATCAGAAGTGTTGTGTGCAATGTTCTACAATTAATTTGTTAATTTAAAAATTTAGACTAATCCCTAAAATTGAACTCATCAGAGAAACTTGACTTTGTAGATGCCTTCTCTTCTTCCAAAAATTACCGTTTAAGATCATGGAAAACTTTTGTGATCACTATTTGTAAAAACTCATAGTTTTGTTTTTTAAATCTCTCAATATTTTTTCTGTAAAAAACGTTCTCATCCCTCCCCCAAGCACTTGCTTGAGGAGCTAACAGTAATGTATTTTCTGTATATTAGTTTGTGTACCTTAAACTTTAGTCTGCTAAAACTTGTTTACTTATCTTTAGATTGTTAGCACCAAATACCAAATCAGTGAGTCTATTTCCATTTCTTTTATTTACTAGTTAAGTTTATTTGGAGTAACTGAGGAAAAAAGACAAGGCTAAATAAAATTTGTAATAGTTTTTTTTAAAGAGCCATTTGTAATTGAAATATTAAATTAGAAATAAATTGGATTACTACATTGTATCTTTCTAGATTTAATTAAAATGTGTTCTATAATGTTTATAATTAGTGTCTTGTTTATGTATAAATGAGTTCTAATTTGAGATTGTTTTAAAGTGATTTAAAGATTTTTATCATTTACATGCATCTTATATGTTTATATACTATTAAATATTTTGTTTATGTAGAAGTGTTTTATACATTTATTTCAGTCCTTTCTACTTTCAGATGTTTAAAAATTGGATCAATTTGTGCCTTGCATATATGGCACACATTTTTGATTGATCACTTTGAAACTCCAGCTTTTAAAATACTTTATTCAACAAAGAGGATATTTACCTATTTCAATAATCTTTAGCTGCATAGTTTAAAGCAATATAAGGTATAAATGTAACTTTTAGCATGATTTTTAAAAACCAATCTGTGCTTCCTATCTCAGCTGTTCTCATAGAAATTAAATGTCACTTCCTTATTAGGCCACAATTAAATATGTTTCACTTATAGTTACCTTCTACTAGTCTCAGGGCATGTGATTGAACTTGGATCAAAGTTAAGGCTGTATGATATTTCTGGCATCTTCAGAGTGCAAAATTTAATCCTAGTGCTCGAAATAGATAGCAGTAAGTTCTCACAAGTATACTTTTTATTTACAAAAGATTTTAGACTTATTCACATCACATTAGAAAATTTTTCTATGTTCTTTGCTTTCATCTGCAGTTTTATTTTAATTTTAAAAAAGGCCTGTAATATTTTATTCTCTTTCTTGAGTATGGATATCATAATTTGCTTTTAGTGATTACGTTGGTAGAAATGGGTGCTAGTGTGGGGAGTAGAAGGAAATGTAGGAGGTGTAGGAACTTCAAATATAGGGTCATTAGGATTTTAAACAGATATTTAAATGAATTCAAGTGGCTGTCTTAGTATCATAGTGAGTTTTGTTTGTTTTAGCATAAGCTATATATTAACTGCATTTTGCTCCATTCTAGACATCCTTTGGAATATTCTTTCGCTCCCCTTTCTCCTTTCTTTTCTTCTCTTCATCTCTGTCCCACCCTCCACCCCCTATTCTACTATGTTCTCTTCTAGAATGACTCCACGATCACACACTAAATGTCAGACATGTAAATCAGGCATGATGTTTGACATACAGACAAGTGTGATGTCCCGCTTATAATTAACTGCCTGCCTTCTCAGAAATTCTGAGACATGTTTCTCGTGTTCAGAAAAGTCCAAGGGCGGCAGTACACATGTGCATAATTTTGCTGCATGATCACTTTTTAAGATGCATTGTATCTTAAAATGGGGATACCCTTACTCCCTACCCAAAAATTTTAATGTATTTAGAAATATTAGATAAGCCAATGAGTCTGTTAATAGTTTTACTGAGTCATCTAAGCCTTAGTAATCTTGCCTCTGATAGATCAACCTCTTTAAAAGTAGACACATTTAATTCATAATCAACATTAAAGATTTGTTATTTTATTTTTCCTGCATGTCTGTATGTGTATGATGTGCATGCCTGGTGCCAAAGAGGCTAGAAGAGATTCCCCTGGAACTAGAGTTTCAAATGGTTGTGAACCATCATGTGGATGCTCAGATCAAACCCAGGTCCTCCAAAAGAACAGCAGTGCTGTTAACTGCAGAACCATATCTCTAGCTCTAACATTTGGTTGTTAATCTCCCCATAGCTACTGAGATCCATATGGATAATAGTGTAAACTCTAATTATTTTATGAATATGTGTGTGACTGTAGCTACTTTGAAATACAAAAGGAACCCAGGTATATAAATTGTTTATAATTTTCAGCCTCTAGTGAATAGTGAAAGATGTTGCATGGGATGTCAGCATTTATAAATGTTTTATTTTCTCCCCTAGGAGCTCTCTACTGTTTGTTTGAGGCAGTGTTAGCAAAAATCATAACCAGTAGCAAGATATGATCATTGACAGAGATAGTGCTTCCAATATAGAAAACTATGAGCCCTCTTTAAATGCTCTCGGATTCAAAGAATTGTTATCCAGGCCTAGTGTTACATGTCTGTAATATGGCAGGGGGACTGCAAGTTCAAGGCCAGCTGAGGCAGTTTAGTCTGTGTCACAAAGAATAAAAAAAGGGCCAGGGATATAATTGAGTGGTAGGATGCTTGCCTAGAACATGTGAGGCCCTGTATTCAATCCCCTCCTCTCAAATTAAAATTAACCAATGCCTCCAGTTTGTGTATAGGGCAAACATTTTTATTGTCTACCTTGAGATAAGGAAAAATCCTAGTTTTAGCAAAGGAGATATTACTCATTTTCATATAAATTTAACTGCATAGTTTAAGGAATAAAGTACATAGGACTCTGAACTTTAATAACTATAGTGTTTTCACAAAATATTTTGGTATGTTATACACCATGTGTTTGGTTCTCATCTCCTTGTAACGTCTTGAAGGCATGTATAAGCTGGCAGATACTCCAACATAACTGAGTTCTGGAAACATCAAAGCCCTGTATCAAAAGCCAGCGATATTTTGTGTCCCTGTGAAATATCTTCAGCAGCAACAGCAAACATTCCCATCTGTCAGGCTTGTCTTAAGCTAGGAGAGCCTACATACTCTCCAGGCAGCATTTAATCTTTTCCTTCTATCATATGACCCACAGCTTAGGGAGACATTTTCATTTTACATGATAGTAAGAAAATAAGAGGGCTTACTAATTGTGACCGGTTAGTTCAGCTGATGAGTACTAATGTTTGAGATCGTAGATAATATCCTTGTAGAAACTGGTTAACTCTTTAACAGGCAGAAAGCCAAGGCTCCAAAGTCTACCTGATCTCGTTAAAACTGAGCAGAGTAATGTTCAGAAAAGTTTAGACTTAATTTGCTTTGCTGAAGTCTGAGTTCTAATTTTTATTTACATCATCTTCCCACTTACAAGTCTGCCTCCTATGATTTGTATTGGCATCATTATCTGAGAACACATATTAGAAACATGGGACACATTCTGTACTGAGAACGTCTTCAGTGTAATGAAGACTGGCCTCCAACTTGACGGTTCTGCCTCAGTCTTCTGAGTGCTGATACTGCATGTTTGTGCTACCACACCTGGCCACATGTAATTGTTCTTGATGTAGTTTGATCCTAACCCTAACCTCTCAAACAGCCCCCTTTATTGCCTTCTTAGGCTGTCAGCATTTGTCTCATATAATTGTTAGACTTAGAGTAATAAGTATTAATAAATACGCTCATATCTTGCACAAGAGTGTCAGTCTCTCCTCTTCCCTGCTCTTTCTCCATCTTCTACTGAAAACAAATCATCTTACTGGAGTAAGCTTTAAAAAAAGGCAACCATGGGCTTTGTTGAAAGTCATCCTGCCCATAGATTCAAGCCCTAACCTTAACCCAGCATACAAAGCTCTTTCTTATCTGGCTGCAGCCAATCTCTCCAGTCCAGTCTTATCTCTCCTCACCTCCCACATACACACACACACTCTGACCTCCCACATGAACTGCATGTGCTTCTTGAACTCTACCCTCATGCTCTGCTTAGTTAACCTCTCCACATGTTAATCCCTGGTGGTCGTCTGTTTGGTGACTTAAGTTCACATGTCACACATTCTGAGACAGCCCTTGTTACCTCTCCTGATACCTTTATCAGCAATGACAGGCCATTGATTGGTGTTTTTTTTTTTAAAGACAAGGATCTCACTACATGGTTGGCCTGGAATTCACAGTGTACTGTCTCCTGAGTGCTAGAACTAAAGGTGTAGACCACCACTCTTTGTCCAAGCCATCTACTTTTGAGTTATCCTCAGACCACCTTTATGTCCCATTTCACACTATAACAAAGGGTTGCTCTTCTCTCTAATGTTCTGTGGCATTTTGACTTTTTTCAGTCTTCTGTCCCTAGCATATAATCCAGTACACAGTCAGTGTATCTTCTTAAAATCATTTTTTAACTGTCCTTCTTTCCTTCATGGCTTCAAATACTTGATTACATTGAATTTATTTTGTGTGTGCATGGGGCGAGGGGACATGCCATGGCACGGTTATAGAGGTCAGAGGGTCACATGTTGGAGTCAGTTCTCTGTCCACCATGTGGATCCTAGGGGTGGCAGGCTTGGAGCAAGTGCGTTTTACCACAGAGCCATCTCACCAGTCCCTCAGTTACTTTATGAGTACAAAAATTGTTCAAAACTGTCCTATCATGTACTGAGTTCCCAAATGCATAATGCATAAAGAGAAAACTATCTGAGCAAGAAACGTTGTAATTTCTGTTTTACTCAATACCTATGTCTGTATTGGTTTTGATTGTTCTTCACCTCTGTCTGTTTATCTTTCACATTGTGGTATCTTTGCTCTCTCTTTCTTAGTATCTGAAATACACACACACACACACACACACACACACACACACACACACACACACACACACATATATATGTACACACATACACACACACACACACATATATATATATGTACACACATACACACACACACACACACACACACACACACACACACACACCTATAAGAAATGGTGTGGGGGGCATACTTTCAGCCCCTGTGTGGGTACTGGTGAATGCATAGGTAAGATATGTCTGGAAATGTTGGCTTAATTAGTATGTGAAGGTATTTGTGAGATAAGCTAACCATTGTTAAGAATCTAAATTATGAGAATGGGGTCCTTTTTGGAATTTCAACTTAGTTTTCTGTCTAGAGTTTGAGCAAGTATGTGTGGTGTATATTTGTTAGCAAAGCATGTAATAGTTTGTAATTTCATTCTTTTAGTAAAACTTGCTCACCGCATGTGTTTTTGTCCCTCTGATTAATGATGAGGTTATAACTGAATTCTACGGTATAGTGGCCCTCCCTTCCATTCTGGCTATCTGAACCAGGCTTCTCCTCTACCAGGATTGTTGCACTCTGCTTTTATAGTGGTACCTCCCCCCTCTATAGCTTTGTTTCTCTCGTTCAGTTTTCACATGTCCTATGATTACCGCATCCTTGTCTGCTTTCTCCCTCTTGATCTTCTGCACTCCGAGGTCCTGGATTAACTTCTGCTCTCCCATTGCCGGTACATGGTATGCATGACCTCCGTGTCTTCTGCACTGTTTAGAAGGTCTTCTCCAACAATTTGAACTGCTCCTGTGTTTCAAGGAGTAAAGCACGTAGAGAGCTCATTTTTCTAGTTCTCCTGCACAGCCCTTTTACTAGTTGATATTTCATAATATTTAAATTCCTAAAATTTTTTCTCTTATATACTTCTTGGATTAATAAGTTTTTTATTTTTCCTCATCTTTATCCATTCCTGGACACCAATAACCAATTTTTCTCCTGCAATGCTGCATATTTATCATTTATTCCAACTGTTTGAATATATTATTTGTGACTTATCAATTTATATGGACAGATATATACCGTTTCTTTGGAACTCTGGAAAACTGAGATCACATCTGTTTAATTCTTTGTGCATTTCTAGTTCAGCCCACCATTTATTATCATGTATAGATTACTCATAATGTTTTCTGGTAATAGGAAATAATGGCTTGATAAAGAAGATATTGAGCATTTGGTAATTATATACATGTATAGTGATACAGACTGTAGGAGAGAAAAAACTCTTGGCTTTGAATTTTTAAAGCATTTCCTGTTTAAGGAAAAGCAGGTAGCAAAATCAATCTTATAAAAAGATAATGTTTATCACATTTGTTATTTTACCTCTGTCAAGTCTGTAAAAGCATATTGAAAATGAAATATAGCTAAAACAGTGTTTTAATAAATCAATCCAATGAAAGTAAATTAGGGTTTGTCATAGAAATTTCATAATGCTCAAAGGACTAGAGTGCATAAGGGATGTGGCAAAAGCCATATTTATAGATGTTTTCTCATGCAGATCATTGTCTATGAAGTTTTAGTGATGAAGGCTTGTACAGAAATTGCTAAAGCGATGTCTACAATAAATTCTAAACAGCAAAAAGCAGGAATGACAGTTTGTTAACTTCTTGAGAAGCAGTTACAGGAAATGAAGTTAATGGGAATTACGTTTAGAAACTTGAAATGTCCCTCAGAGAGAGAAAGAGCTCTATCTTTCCACAGTTATAAATAACATCAGATTCTCCTTCATACAGTGACATGAAAATCACTCCAGGCAGCATAGTATGAAGTTGGACTTAAGCATAGGAATTTCCGTTTTCAGGGTTAATTTTTCCTTTTTCTAGAATTTGCTATGAACATTTTTCTTTTAAATTAAATATTACTAGTTATAAATAATTTTAAATGAAATAGTGTCCAAATGTGATTTGCCCCTTATTCTCTGAAAATTCCTAATTATACTGAATAAATGGGTTTCATTATTTCATAATGAACTTTGAGAAAATCTGTCCCCTTACCCTTATTCCGTATGCCTCTACTTCTCTCTAATAATCTCTCTTCTATATTCATGTTATTTTCAACTACATTTTATTCCCATTTCATGCTTACTTTAAGTTGAATGTTAAAGACCAAATCCTAGTTAGTACTCTTTTTAAGAAAAAAAAAAAATTGTTTTGGGACAGGAGAATCTTTAGGAACATTTTACAAGTTAGCTCGTTTTTTTCTGTCTTCAGTTACATATGTGGCTTTAGTTCAGTTTTCCCAAAGAGTAGGATCTGATCATAAATTATGACAGGATGAAGGGAGTAGTAGACTCCTGGACATTTGCCAGGGTGGTGTGCATTGAGAGATGCTTGTAGATATTCCTGTGGGAAAGGGAAAGGGTCTTCATTGGCTTGGAAGTAGGCTTTGTCATTCTTACCGTAGCACTACAGTGTCATCCTTAGCATATTACAGGGAGTAAGGAAAGGCTTCAGTAAATGGTTTAACTTGTATAACCAGTTTAATTTTCAAACATTTGACTACAGAGGGTTTTTGGTACTCATTTACAGTCCTTGAAACAAGTGTCCCAAAAGCAGATTTGGACTTAACTAACAAATGGGTTAGAGTGAACACCCTTCTCAGGATCTTGTTTTGTAACAGGGAAAATCTGTCCCACTACTTGATTTCACATATTAAGGTCTGCTTGATCTGGAGTGTCCTCTGTTTTATGGGTACCACTTATAGGTTTGCATTGAGAGTGGAGAGACTGAGGAAAAGCAGTCAGGAACTTAGTAACAAATATCTGTAATGTTATTTTATTTTAAAAAATATTTACTTGGGAAACGTGCAAACATTCATTATACAGAGCGGAGTACAATGAACATTTTACTAGTTTCTTAAAGTTGATGATTCAGATGTCTCAGCATGAACTAATGATTCACTAAAGAGGAAACATGTTTTATTTAGGCCATCCTTTGTCAATTAATGATTTAAGTGAATTTGATTCTCATAATGGACTTGTCTTCTCCAACAATGTGACGATGTTGGCACAACACCTGTAATACCAAGTGAGACAAATTTTGACAGTCCTACAACAGGATATAGTTGAGATTCTTAATGCCCAATAAGATGTTAGGTACTTTTATTTAGCCGGTCTTTTTTTCTTGGGTCTTTCTAGAGGACAAGACTTTTGGGCAGATTTGAATGCCATGACTGTATTTGAAACAACTGAATTTGACCAACTACGAAGGCTGTGTACACCACCCTGTAGTAGTACAAACGCTATTTACAACACATACTGGAAATTCTTCTGTAGAGACCACTTTGGATGGAGAGAGTATCCTGAGGTATTTACATGTTCTTTTTTCTTTTAAATACTTTAATTTTTTTCCTGAGGTCTTTTTCCTTTCCAACAGTGACTAAGTAGAACTGAATTTCTCATACACCTTAAGGATATAAATTTAAAAGTCTTGATGGTACAGGTAAAACTTCTCTCTTCATATTTCTAAAAGTATATTTCTTTCCATTAATCTGAAACCCATACATAGACTGCCACTAAAGGACTTTCCCGGAATCTTACAGTATAGAGATGAAGTACCTACAGACTTGGTACCATCTTCATAATAATTTTAATGAGATGAGAGTTGCTATAACTTTTGGATATATCTACCTTCTGTGCTTATAGAAATCGAATTGTGGTAAATTTAACATTTTTAGAAGCCAAATGGAACAAGAGTCACTTTTGAGTCTGTGGAAGAAGTGCTTGAATATGTTTAATAAGCTATGGTTAGGCAAATCATCTCTTTAGACTCTTATCATGCGCACTGCATCCATAGTGTGAGGTAGAACTCATCAGCTGCAAAGTCTTACTTGTAGGCTGAATCTGGATGTTAGAGATCAAGTTCTTATCCCAATGATTTGTCAGCTTGTTAATTTCATTTGTAGAATTACAAAAAGAGATTTTAGTATATATGTGTTTTTTAAGACATGACCAGTACCTTAATCCCAATTAAACACACTATTGAACTGTATTTGATTTTGTCATTTAAGAATTGATTGGTGTCTGCCTTCCAAATGGGGTAAGGGGAAGTTTAAACAGAATACTTGGACTATCTTTGTGCTTTTTCTCTCACGTTTCTTAGGCTTAAAACTCATTTTGGTTTTTGTTGTTGTTGTTGTTTTTAAATTTGGGCACTGTTATCTTTAATTCCTTCCTGAAAATTTCCTTAACAAATGTAAGTCAAGAAAGCCTCCGGGACATCATTAAGATTGTCATAAGGCAGAAGATATCCATGCTCTCGTGAACAGGGAGCATCTTTCTGTTTTACATATTTGAGGGACAGAAATCCTAAATATAGAAATTAGTTTGATTTATTGTATTTATTGAAATTCCTTTGACGTTAGCAGTGAAGTGAACTGTTCTCTGCTTTCAGTTACTTTTCTCATATCTTACAGAGATTATAAATTTGGTTTTCCTTTACCTTCTGTTTTCTCCTCCATAGTCTGTTGTTCGGTTAATTGAAGAAGCCAACTCTCGGGGTCTGAAAGAAGTTAGATTTATGATGTGGAACAACCATTACATCCTTCACAACTCCTTCTTCCGGAGAGAGATAAAGCGGAGGCCCCTCTTCCGTTCTTGTTTCATACTGGTCCCATATTTACAGTAAGTAGCCAGTTGTTTTTACTCTTCATTTTTACTTTCCATCTGTGTAAATGCACTACTGGATGCCAAATTTAAGAGAGTTATCTTGGTTACTATTACCAGAATATGAAGTTGTCCATTCTTTAAATTGAATTCTTCAGTAACTTGAGTTCAAATAACTATAGTTCACCCAACCCTAAAAGCATGAGTTTTGTATTGGAGCTTTGAACTGAAGAGCAGGGCACAGTTAACATTTTCCTATAACTAAAATAACATTTTTGGAATGAAGCAGAGTTTGTGTCTTCTTTTGAAAAGACTACTTCCCACCCAGTTAAATGGCCAGTGGACATGAGAGGAGTTTTATAAGGTGATGTTCTCCATTCGTTCTTCCTTGATTGAATTTTAATAGAATAATTTATGTTCTTTCTTGCTTAAGTAAGGCATAACTTCTTGTGATAATGAAATTATCTGTCCTAGTTCCTAAAAATACAGTTTCTTAATAAAAGGAGTTAGGTGCACCTCAGCAACCGTCAGAACAGTAGCCTTTAAAGGCCAGTTGAGGATGGCTCAGTGGGTGAAGGCACTTGCTGGCTGCCAGGATTGACAACCTGCAAACCATTCTTGGAACCCACAAGGTAGAAAGAGAGAACTGACTCCCAAAAGTTGTCCTCTAACCTCTACACATACTCCAAGGCTTATGAGTATAAAAAAGTGTGTCTAGGTCAATCATAACCTCTATCCAGATATACCATTACTAGATTTTGGTTTTGAAAGTGATACTACGTTTACTTAGTTTCTGTGATCCATTTTGAACTGTAAGATAGAAGTGCTGTTTTCATATTCCTGTTATTTTTATTTCAAGTCATTCATGGTAAACACTTAATGAACTTAATTCTGGAATTGAAAGAGGACCATTAAAAACAAGTCAAGCTGGTCATGATGGCTCTGGCTGTAATCTTGGCACCTAGGGGGTAAAAGTAGGAGGTCCTTGAGTTTGAAGCCAACCTGGCTTCAAATTGCTGACCAGTCTGGGCAACCAAGGGAGACCCTGTCTTAAAACAAGCCCACAAAACTCCAAAATAACAAGAATTCCTCAAACAATTAGAATTCAACACCAACTTGTAATAAGGTCAATTTTAGAAGTATATTGGCTTACATTTTCTTCCAAGTCTTTATGTGAAAATGAAAAGTGTTACCTTCTAAGTTGCTTTTTTGTTTTGTTTTGTTTTTTGTTGTTGTTGTTGCTTTTAGAAGTAATAGAAAACACTATTACTGGGATTTTACTAGTAGCACAGCTGGAGCCAGTGTCTCCATCCAGTAGTTAGGAACATACTGTCCTCCTGGTGAGACAGTAGAACTCATTAGTAAGACCAGCAGCTTGGCATGCTGAGCTAAAAGAAGCAAGATGTGGCTCCCCTCTTAGGGGAAAAATCCTCATTCAGATGCTACAGTGTTGGGGAAAGTTTTAAATAGTGAAAAGAAGTACTTAAGGGATTATGCCCTTTAAAAAAACCTTATACTCATTTTAAAAGTATAAAATATAAAAATAATATAAGCAGAAATGAGCCATTTTTATATAATGCAGACTTGCAAAAAATGAAAATAATTGTTTGCTTTTTCTTTTCAAAAACTCTGTTTTAGTCTTTCTGTCTGAAACGGTGATAATAAAAGAATTAAAATAAGAGATCAGCAAGTCAATGAGAACAGGCAGATGTTTCAAGAAGAAAAGCATGGGGTGGGTTGGACAGAGTGAAGTGTTAGAAACACCATCCTATCTGCCTTTCTGGTATACAGCTGTAGGACATTAAGGAGGAAGGGACATTGGTTCCAAAGAGCAGATTTCAGAGGTTGTGATCTTAACTAGAGAGAGGATGTTTTGTGTTTTACATTTAATCATTAAATTCAAAGAATCAAAGGAAACAGTAGATGTAAGGGTCATAAATTTCCAGCACATTCTATTGTTTAAAGAATTTTCCTGATGCTAATAAAAAGGAACCTGTTCTTTAATATTCCTAGAATACTTGAGCTGAAGTAGCATAAGCAATAAATCAAAATAAGGGGCTTGAGGGGCCATGTCTTAAAGTTGAAAGGACATCTATTACATGTAATCGTCTCAGAGTTAAAAGAATGCTAAATTTAGTTTCTTTGACTCTTCCCTTAGAGGGATAGAATTAATCCATTTTTATTTCAGTACTGAAATTGGTTTAGGAAACATTTCAAAATGGTAAAGGAAGGCAAGGAGAGTAAGGTTAGAATTGGAAAAGCCATTCTTCAGAGGTTCTTGACGGCTAATATAAAACTGTAAAGCATGTAATATGTTACTGGGATAATACAAGCTGAATAGAAACAGCATTCTCGGTGGTACATTTGTAACATTGCTTGAAACATACATGCACACATAGAGATACACATACACACTTTTTTTTGACATGGCAGCTGGAATATAACAGTCCATCATACATGTCCTTAGATGTTTTAGTAGGGTTATAATGTTAGCTTGATGCAAGCATATATGTGTGGGAATAGATGTTACCCATCTATAGAATCTAGAACATCCGCATGTTTGTGTTTATTGCTGCACTAGTCTTACTAGTCAAAGAACATCTATCTCCACGTGCCCACCAACAGATAAACAGAGAAAATGTGTTATATATTTACTAGGTTGTATTTATCCACAAAGAAAAATAATAGTCATTTGAAAGGAAATGGGTGGTCCTGGAGCTCATATTAAAGGAAATAAGCCAGACTCACACAGACAGTTACTGCATGTCTTCACTTATGTAGGATCTAGATTTAGCAACATGTATGTAAGACAGATATGAATGTGGAACAGGGGGTCTGGAAGGAGGATAGGGATAATAAAGAGTAATGGAATAAACAAAGCACAAAGAGAGGCATGTGTGTTTTTACTTTTCTCATTGCTTTGACAAAATACCTGAGGGGAGGGAAACAACAAACAAACAGCTTATGGAATGGTTTGTTGTGGCTACTAATTTGAGGATACAGTCGATTGAGGCAGGGAAGTGATGATAGAAGATGTGTGAGATGGCTGGTCATGCTAGATCTGCTAACAGAAAACAGAAAGGAAAGAATGCTGTCTTTTTATTTAGTCTGAGACCCAGATCAACTGTGGGAATGTCTTTACGGAATGCCATTAGGTTTATTTCCTGTGTTATTCTGAATCCTGTAAGATCAACCATTACAGCATCTATAAAACATAATAATGAAACCCATTGTTTTATATTCTAACTGTAAATAACAAATACGTTTTAAGTAGAATGTTTGGGGAGAATCTTACCTTTGTTGGAAATGTCAAACCCATTATTGAAATTGGGTGGACTACTAACTACCTTTGCAAAGCAGGATACAGGGAGGGGATAAAAGTTGAACACTTTCTGGTAATTTGTTCAGAACAGTGATGGCATTTTAAGGAGAGCCAAACTTTTTGAGAATCTGATTAAAGCAGTAGAGCTTCTCTTTTGAAAAACATACCAGTGAAAAATGTAACCATTTTAACAGGGAAATATACCTGTACCAAGGCTCCAAAGGAATTGACTGAAGTTCTCATGCTCCAAAAGACAAGAAAGATGTGTCTTTTGTTGTAAAGGTTGGAGAAACTACTTTAAATGTGCCCCTGAATTTCAGATAATGGTGGTGGTGGTGGTGGTGGTAGGAGGATTTGCTAAGTCTTGAATCCACTCACTTAGAACTTTGACTTACAAAGGGGCTTTGGGGCCCACTGAGTTAAAGGCACAGCTGCTTACTTGAAGCAGACAGGGATTAGAGAAGGCAATTGTGTTCCCATAGCTTTTAATGGGCCTTCTTAATAGGCCATCTTTTAAGAGTATAATGGCAATGTGGTAGTATTAAGACCAGTTGTCCTGAGAGTCAGGCAGACCAGCTTGTTCCACCACTCAGTAGCCTTATTTTATTGTAAGATGTGAAACGTGGAAATGGAGAGAAACAGGCCTGGCTTACAAAATGCATCCTGCTATATTAGGGCGAAATTACTGACTTCTCTGAACTGTTTCTTTTTATTTGAAAACTGGGAATAATCAAGCCATCTTACAGAGTTCTTGTGACAGTGATATTGTGTGTGAGATAGTTGGGAAATACACAGTACGTGTTCAGTAGGCGACTAATGAGGGTGATGGTAGGATATGCTCTTTAGAGACAAGATAAATGTTCATATCCAACTATAACCTCTGTGTCACAAAGCTCTTTTGAAAATGTCAATTTCCTAATCCACTTGGCAGACATTACTCCTTCCTTGTGACCACCATGTACTGATGAGTGAGTGTTACAGTACCCTGGTGCTGAAATTAGGTCTTGGGGTCAGGATTTCCTATTCTTTGCTTCTTCTCTTTTGCTTGTTTTGAAATAGCTGAGAAGTATGATGTAAATATATGAACTGAGAAGGAAAAAGCAAACCTACTGTTTATTTAAATTCATCTTTGAAAGTTAACAAAGCTGAACTTAAAGGTTGAATGAGGGGGCTGGAGAGATGGCTCAGGGGTTAGCAGCACTGGCTGCTCTTCCAGAGGACCCGGGTTCAATTTCCAGCACCCACATGGCAGCTCACAACTGTCTGTAACTCCTGTTCCAGGAGATCTGACACCTTCACACCAATGCACATAAAATCAAGTTAAATAAATTATTTAAAAAAAAAATTGAATGAATGGTGAACATTCTGGCATCTACTAGCTCTGTTTGGGGGTGGCGGGCAGGGAGAAGGGTGCTGGAGATTGAACCAAGAGCATTAAGCATCACAGGTAATCACTTAATTACTTGAGCCTACCTACCCTGATTAGTCTCCTAGTTTGTTTGGGGTTTTTTGTTTGTTTTATTTTTTTATTATTATTATTATTATTATTATTATTTGGTTTTCGAGACAGGGTTTCTCTGTGTAGCTTTGCGCCTCTCCCTGGAACTCACTTGGTAGCCCAGGCTGGCCTCGAACTCACAGAGATCCGCCTGCCTCTGCCTCCCGAGTGGTGGGATTAAAGGCGTGCGCCACCACCGCCCGGCGTTTGTTTGTTTTAGTTGTTATTGTGAGACAAAATTTCCCAAGCTGATCTGAGGTTCTATTTGTTTGCCTTTATCTCCTGAGTGCTGGTGTCATAGCTAAGCACCACTACACTCAGGTTCATGTTTTCTTCAGTAAATAAATAGCATAGTAATATATAAAAAATAATATTAATATATAAGCACTTAAGCTGTACAATTATAAACCTGGACACTAATACAAAGCATTGTATACTGTGGGATGTACCGATTTCAGACTGCTTTACTTACGTGTTTCTTCTCCATTTTAGGACACTTGGTGGGGTTCCCACTCAGGCTTCTCTGCCTCTTGAAGCAACTTCATCACAAATCATCTGCCCGGATGGAGTAACTTCAGCAAACTTTTACCCTGAAACGTGGGTTTATATGCATCCATCTCAGGACTTCATCCAAGTGCCTGTTTCTGCAGAGGATAAAAGTTATCGGATCATTTACAATCTTTTTCATAAAACTGTACCTGAATTTAAATACAGAATTTTACAAATATTGAGAGTCCAGAACCAGTTTCTTTGGGAGAAATATAAAAGGTGAGTCGGAGGTGTGAAAAATGTAAGAGAACATTTATTTCTTAATACAGCTATTGTAAAGTATAGAACACAGTAAACACTTGCATAGTGTACTAGATTCATATTTTTCCATGTAGGCACACATCCAATCATCATAATACACCTATAAATAATATTGTTAAAATTTATAATAAACTATAGTATGATTTTTGGCATTTTGCTTTCATAGCTAGTTTACTATTTAAAAGCAAAATTTGCATTCTGTTTATTACTATAACCTACGTGTCCTTCTCCTAAATGCCTGTCTATTTTTTGCATTAGGAAAAAAGAATATATGAACAGAAAAATGTTTGGCCGTGACAGAATAATAAATGAGAGACACTTATTTCATGGAACATCCCAAGATGTAGTAGATGGAATCTGCAAGCACAACTTTGACCCTCGTGTCTGTGGGAAGCATGCTACAATGTTTGGACAAGGCAGTTATTTTGCAAAGAAGGCAAGCTACTCTCATAATTTTTCTAAGAAGTCCTCCAAAGGAGTCCACTTCATGTTTTTGGCCAAAGTGTTGACTGGCAGATATACAATGGGCAGTCATGGCATGAGAAGGCCCCCTCCAGTCAACCCTGGCAGTGTCACCAGTGACTTGTATGACTCTTGTGTGGATAATTTCTTTGAGCCTCAAATTTTTGTCATTTTTAATGATGATCAGAGTTACCCTTATTTTGTTATCCAGTATGAAGAAGTCAGTAACTCTGTTTCCATTTGAAAACCTTGGTACTACTAAGTTATTTGATATGAACTCAATCCAGCATTTGTAGCAGGTTTGGGTGGGACTGGGTGGGAAACAGCATTGGACAGAAATAGAATTCTTTTCAGGCCCAATTTTTTAAGTGCTAGAAAGTAATTTTTTAAAAGAAACAATGGGTTTTTAAATGGCCACTTATTATTTAATTATTTACTAATTGTTAGTGTACTCAGTGTGGAAAAGACTAAAGAGTGCATATTCTTCATTCACACTTGTACATATAGGCAGCAATATTAGTAGAAGTGTTTGGAGACAAAAACAAAAACAACCGACTAGCCTAATTAAATGTTGCTTGGGTCTGGTAGAAGTTTGGTGAAGACAAATAGAAGCTGTGAGCAAAGTGAGGATTCTATTTACTTAACATTGATAAAACCAACTGGAACTGTACTACTGTGCTTATTACCTATCCAAAGCATTATGTGTTACACTTTGGGGTAGCATAAGTTCATGGTAGATGAGAAGAATTTTTCATTCTATGGGCAGGACTGAAATATATCACCTACTCAGAAAACTCCAGAATTTTCCTGAGAATTCGGTCTGTTCAGAGGAAGTAAAATAATAACAATAAAGGAACCATTTGAAAAAATTGTCACCAGCAAAATTTCCATTAATTAGTTGTGGAGTGTGATACATGTGTTAAAATTCAGCTATGGAAAACTCAGTCTCTTCCATTGTTGCTCACTTTAGTTTCAAAGTTGGGCAGCTATGTTGGTTAATGTTGGTTGAGGGTTAACAGTACTTCTTTTGGGATTCCAGACCTACCCCTGCACTCTGGTAGTAGACAGTAGAAAACATCTACACTCAAAGTGAAAAGGTTACTTACTGTGCTTTGCACACAACAGATTCTTAGCCATACCTGCTGAGTTGAATTGTTGAAGACAGCAAGCCCACCCTGTGCCTGCTTTGCCAGATGCACTGGATTTCTTGGCTGACTCTGTACCTTACACTACTTACTTTAATAGAAACACAAACTTGGAAATTGTGCCACTGGCCCAGCAAGAGCATTGTTGGGTGAATGTCTTGTTGCCTCAGTTCACAGAGGTAGTACTTCTAAGCAAAGCAAACCCCGAATAACTGAAGTGAAAGCGGTTGTTCATAAAATAACTTCCCATAGAAGTCCTTCAGATACCAAGCTCCCCTTGTATGTTTGTGGTTATCTCATTTACCCACACTTTACAGGAACTTCTTTGTTATTTAAAGCAAGATATCGCTGTACGAATGTCTCAGTGAATCAGTCTGTTCAAGCACTTACCAGGGCTTCCACACAATTATTTATTTTGCCCTCGTTGGTCCTGTTGTTGCCGCCATTGGCAGGAGGAAAAGAGCAACCGTGGCAGGCGTTCATTCAATTGTAACTTGTAAACCAGTGACCCCCAGTCGTTTTCAAGTTAAGACATGTTATCCTTGCTTGTTTGATTTTATGGAACTTGTTCCTTTTTTCTCCCTAAAGGAAACAAAAGCTTTATGACATATTTATTTTTTTAATAAAACTAAGCGAAAATAAAAGTTAATTCTTTAAAACTTCTGCTTTGTTCTGTTTTTATACAAAATAACAAATCACTAAATAGCTGATGATCTGTAAATGTTGAGCAGTTGCTTGATTGGCTGGGTGAGTGGGTTGGTTTGGTATTAGAAGACTATGATGGACTCTGAAGAGACCTGTTCAGAACATGCTGCTTATCAACTCTTCTGCTTGGGAATTGAAAGTGTATTACCTAGTTGTGAATTGTAAGTCACAAGAAAAGAATGAGTGTTTTATTTGCAGATATGTATTTGGGGGCAAGGGACAAGTTTTATATTAGCAAATACCTATAAAGAAAGAAAAACATGAGCTAGTTCGAAAGTGCCACTTTTAATAATATAAAGGGATTATAAAAAGGTTCAGCCTAATGAAATTGCTCTGATGAGTATCCGTGAGCACCTCAGACTGTATCTGCCATGATAATAATGACTTTTGTTGTAGAATGTTGGTTTATACGATAAAGATGTCCTGCCTAAGGCACCTTCTGATTGGTTTAATAAAGAGCTAAATAGCCAATAGCTAGGCAGGAGAAATAGGTGGGACTTCCGGGCAAAGAGAGGAAATTGGATATAAAGCTAGGCATACAAGAGAGATGCCAACAAGATATGATACATGGAGGGAGTCAGACTTACAGACATACAGACATACAGAATGAAAGAAGGGTAAAATGCCACAAGGCAAAACATATAAACATAAATGGGTTAAGTTATAAGAGCTAGTGGGACAAGCCTAAGCTAAGGCCGAGCTTTCATAATTAATAACATGTCCCTGTGTTGTTATTTGGGACTGGTGACAGAAAAGAAAGTCTGACCACAGACTTGTAAATTCCTGGAATAAGTACTGTTTTTATTGTTCTGAAGTAGCTATGTGTATGTGGTCAGTCTAAATTTTGTAATGGCTGTATGGGTTTGAAACATACTAAAAGGCATTTAGTGGCTTTCTTCCTATCAGCACAACTATAATTTATACTATTTCACTTAAAATATGGTTGAAACATCTAAGTGAGTCCACAGCCTCCTTAAGATATTTCAGTGTTCTATAATACTATACTGAGGAAGATATTTCTTTTTCTTTGATTTTTTTGAGATAAGGTCTCTCTAACCCTGGCTGTCCTAGAACTCCCTGTGTAGACCAGGTTGGTCTCAAACTCAAAGATCCACCTACCTCTAACTCCTAAGTACCGGGATTAAAGGCATGCGCCACCAAGCCTGGCCTAAGATTTTTTTCTCTAATGTGAACAGTTTATACAAATTTGATCCCTTAGAGTTTAAATGTAAAACCTGATTTTGTTTTCCAAATGTTTGAACAGGCTGGCCTCAAAATGAGGATCCTTCTGCTTCAGCCTCCCATGATAACTTAAGTTCTAATCCTAGACAAATCACAGCTTTTTGCATAGTTAGTGCCTTTATCTTAAAATAGGCTTTTTTTGTTGCTCTGTTGTTGCATTTTTAAGACAAGATCTCACTTTGTAGTCCAGGCAGTCTTGGGACTCAGTACCTCCAGCTAGACTGAACCTATGACGATCCTCAGTCTGAAGTACTGTGATTAAAGGCTTGAGTCACTTCACCTAGCCCCACACCACACTTTTTTCTCTTGTTGTTTATTGTTGTTTTTTTGCCATGCTGGGGAGGGAAACCAGACCTTGCACGTGGTAAGCAAGTACTCTGCCGCTGATCTGTATCCCAAGGCTTTGTTTTACCTTTCCTTTGGAAACTGAATCTCAAATGGTCCAGGATGACCTTGAATTTTGGATGCTCTGGTTTCAGCTTCCCTAGTAGCTAGGACTGTAAGTTGGGCTCTGAGTTTCATCTGGAAGGCTTTTTCAAAATGACTGAGTAGTAGAAATATTCTTTGAGGCTTTACAATTTTTGTAAACATCTATATAACTGAAAGGTTTATATAAATAACTGATACTATTACCTTAAAAACTGGGTAGTTAACGTTTTTTCCCTAGGTAGTATTGAGTTTTTGAAAACAGATTTGTGCAGCCTGCTTACTGATTTCCATTCTCTTGTAGGCAAATTAACAAGCAGAATGAAGTTCCAATAGCTTCTAGCCTTTCTGCACTTCATATTACTAGGTTTTTAAGTGCAGTTAAGTTATGTCATGAAAGTCTGAAATTCTGCCATATTTAAAATAGTTGGATACTTGAAAGATTTAGCATGTGTTCCAAAGTGTTGCTGACAAACACGTCCATCCCTGTAAGGCTAAAGCTTCAGATGTGTCACCTGACAGTTGTGTGTAGGATTAAGTCTTCCCAAAAGATATTCCAGGAACAGATTAAGCCATGAAAGTAAGACCAACTAGAAATGCAGATGCAACCTTTCAGTGATGGACCACGAGCGCTACAAGCAAGCTAAAAAAGGGTAAAAGCCAGCAGTGTTACATTTGGGTTTAATTTGGGTTAGTGGGTTCCTGTGTGCTATTGGAGGTAAAATTAGACTGAAATCACTGGGCTTTCTACTTCATGGTTTTGGGTTGTTTTTGTTTTTGTTTTTGTTTGTTTGTTTGGTTTGGTTTATTTTGGGTGTGTGGGGGGGTTTTCCAGGCAGGGTTTCTCTGTGTAGCTTTGTGCCTTTCCTGGATCTCGCTCTGTAGACCAGGCTGCCCTCAAACTCACAAAGACACCCCCAACCCCCCACCCCCACCCCGTGCTGGGATTAAAGGCATGTGCCACCACTGCCCGGCCCTACTTCACGTTTAAATAATTTATTTATAACTCTCTGTGTCTCTTAACTATATTCAATCTAACTAAACTATGATCATTCTAATTAGTTAGCTTACTGGCTCAGCTAAATAAGTGTTCAAGAGCCTCTAACACCCTTCTAATTCTTTCCGTGTCTTGGGTACCAAATTATTTGGTGGGTCTTGTGTTAGGTACAGCAGAACTGCACTTGGAATAGTTTCCCAGTTCATCGGTTTAACACCTGAGCCACAAGAGTACTCTAAACAAGTGCTATGTGATGGCATGATAACATTGTACTCTGAAATATCCCTTTTTGCATAATCA
The DNA here is from genome assembly GCF_049852395.1 of Peromyscus maniculatus bairdii. Lineage (NCBI taxonomy): Eukaryota > Metazoa > Chordata > Mammalia > Rodentia > Cricetidae > Peromyscus > Peromyscus maniculatus. The sequence continues at coordinate 46,942,930 of NC_134857.1, forward strand.
TTAGTTTGCAATTTTTTTTTTTTTTGAGCAGCATTGATGGATTTTTGACAAAAGTCAGTCCCACTTGAAGGTTTTGAGAGTCTTCGATTTTATGGTGCCGTGGAGCAAACAACCCAGAGTCACGTGCATGCTAGGCAAACGCTGTACTTCTGAGCTGTGTCCCTAGCCCCACATTGCAATCGTAGTTTGTTCCAGGGTTTAAGTCATACTTTCTAAGCTGGCATAGTTGATCTACATCTAAGAATAGCAATCATAAATTTAACCAGCATTGTTCTCAGTAATTTTAAGCTGATTGAACCTGGTATGTATAATGACTTATAAAAGTAGCTGGATTCATTCTAAATGCAAGTTTCTACCCATGGCTCCAGATACATACCTGCATTTTTCTAGAGCTGCAGTTTCTGTAGTCTTATCATGAACTCGTTAACTGTATACACATCCTGCCAGCTGAGTGGGAATGCGGGTTTTTATGAATCATCGTTACCCCATTTTGTGATAAATTGCTGCCATTTGTCAGCAGCAGCTTAGTCACAGGTCTGTCTGTTCAAGAAAGGCATCCAAGTTTAGTAACTGGGTTGTGGGCAAATTAAGATAATGTAAAGCAGAACAGTGTCTAGCTTATGGTATGCAATAAAAGTTTATCTATTAATAGTAGCAGTAAGAGCAATAGCAGGAACAGTGGTGTAATGAACAGAACTCCTAAAGATGTTCCAATCCTATTCCCGGAACTTGTCAGTATGCTACTTATTGTGGTAAAGGGGCTTTACATGGGTGATTAAGGATCTTAAGATGGGGTAATGTCTTGCTCTATTACTGTAACAATACCTAGGACATGGTCATACCTAAAGGAAAAATTCTGTGTAGCTCACGACCCAGGATGCTTCATCTGATAAAGGAAGGCATTGTGTATTGTCTCACAGCAGAAAAGCAGAAGAGCAAATGGACATGTGTAAAGAGAAAGCAGGGAGTGGGGGGAGGGGGAGGGGACAGGCTGCTTAGTCTGTCCATTCTTGATAACTAGTCCATTCTTATGAATGAAGCAGCCCACTCATAAGGGCCTGTCCCATGACCCAAACACCTTACTAGGCCTCACCTCTCTCTTAATCCTACCACTTTGAGGACTGAACTTCAATGTAAATTCTGGTATGGATAAACCACATTCAGATGATAACAGATTATCCATTTGAGCCTAGAGTCATCCAAAGAGTGCTTTTGAAGATGTTTTCTGTGATGAGTGTTCTATTTGCCTGCATTTGCACCACATGCATGCATAGTACCTACAGAAGTCAGAAGAGGACCAGATAGCTAGTACTGGAGTCAAAGATGGTTGTGAGCCACTGTGTGAGTGCTGGGAACTGAACACGGATCCTCTGCAAGACCATCGAGTTCTCTTAACTGCTAAGCCATCTCTCTAGCCCCACAACAAAAATGCTTCTAAAAAGGCAAGGGTCAGAGAGAAATTGAGAAGTTCCTATGCTACTGGCTTCAAAGATAGAGGTTGAAGTCATCAGCCGAGGAACAGAGGTGGCCTCTGGAAGCCAGAAGATAGAAGGAAACAGATTCCTAGGTAGAGCTTTGAAGGAAACAGCCATGTCAATGAATCCTGATTTTGAAGACTAGCCTCCAGAACCAAAAGATAACACATTACTAGTGGTTTTTTTTTTTTTTTTTTTTTTTTTGTCACTAAGATAGTTTGTAAGAGTAGCTAATGTAATAAAAATAATTGAGTAGCTATCAGCATACTGTTGAAATATAAACTGACAAAATGCACTTCAAATCTGAAATTTTTCCAATGCCTGTTGAGATTTTAAAGGCTGTGTGAAGTTCTAAGTAACAAGTGGCAGTTAGTTGGCTGTGAAATTTATACTTTGTAACTGTAGGCTGTTGCCATTCACACCATATATCACTTTCATTCAGTCTAGGAAACTGAACCAAAGAATTAGTTTGATTTGTTATTTAATATGAGGGAGTACTCTTTATATATATATTTGCCTCTAGCTCTTATTATAGTAATGTACCTAATTATAAGAAAGCATTCTTTAAAAAAAAAAAATCTGGTTTTTCTTCTCTATACATCCTATAGTAGGCCATATATAAGAAAAGTGGTGGCCTTAGGAAAACTCTGCCTCTAAAGCTGGTCTCATTTTGAAGACATGCCATAATGCTTATATTTTCTATTGGGTGGGCAGTGGAGGATCAAGAGACTACTGTGAACAGTCTTATGCCTCCACATGGGCACACCTTTCTGTTGAAGGACAATCCTATCCCTTGCTGATCTGGTTCAACAGACATTTCCCATCGGGAGGCAGAATGGGTAGATAACTGGATCCAGGAATTACTACAGTGTGTTAACCTGGGTGCCAAGTGAGTAGTAAAGATTTCTGACTTCCAAGTTCTCTGTCACAGAGTGACTCAAGGCCAAAGGAAGCCACCAGAAGACAGGATTCCCAACCCCACATTTCAAGAATTAAATAGTGTGGACAGTGCTGTGGTTTTTCAAATCTAACATAAACCAAGGCGGTTTCTCTAGGAACAACAGTGGCCAAACAGGATGAAAGGGAAGGAATAATACAGGAACCATGACCACATAAATAGTGAGGCTGAGGATCAGCCCCAGAGAAGCCTGTGTCAGCCTGTAGTTAATCGGGCTGTGTGGAAGCAAGACAGGCAGGTGGGTGTGGGGCATGGATTTTGTTCTGTCCTCTTGGTTACTTTTGAGAAGCTAACACCAAACTATGCACGAAAGCAACAAAGGATGCAAGATGTATCTTGATTTGTGGTTTCACAACGCTCACTTGGTTTCATGTTCCTTCACCTGTAGTGAGGTGGTAGTACATGGGGGCAATGGGGGAATAGTAGAGGCATCTCATGGTATATAGAAATGAGAGAGGGGGAAAGGAGACCAGGGACAAGGTCCTCCCAAAGACCCCCTCCCCAGCGACCTACTTCCTCCAGCTGTGTCCTACCTACTACAGTTTCCAGAACTGCCCAGAATAGTGTTACCAGATGAGGATCGAGCCTCTTACATGAGCCTTTGTGGGGGAGCACTTCATATCCAAACTGTAAGTCCTTTTCAGAGGTATCTAGTGAGCCAAAATGTTGAAAGAAATAGCTGATAGCCATGCCTATAGAATTCCTAGATAAAGAATTCTGTGTTGGCAGATTTTATATATATATGTATATATATTCTGCAGAATTATATATATATATATTCTGCAGAGTTCCCACAGGAACAGCCAGTAAGGAAGTAGTGATGACTATGGTGGTGGCCCTTCATGTTGATGATGATTGATGATGGTAATGATGGAAACATTTACTAGTTAATTAACTAGTAGTTAATGGAGACAGTGGTGGTCATGGTCAAGGTGGTACTGTTAAGTCATGGGGACTGATGCCTCTGATGGAGTGTTGCTGTTAGGTGTGACCTAACACACCTAACATACCTTAAAATAATATTCCACAACAAGGATACAGTGAGAAAATAACTGCCCTTGTAGGCATACCTTTCTGTTGTTGCCTTCATCCAGGGTTTCCACAGCTGCTGGCAAACAGTTTGCAGTAATTTAAAACAGTCTAAAGCTGCCCAGAGAGGTGCCATTTGTAAAAATTCATAAACATACACTGGCCTTCCTATATATGATAGAGGAGTTATTTCTTGCCATGTGATTTCTTCTGCAAGTCCTGCTTATGATATCCTCTGCCATGTCTCATTAGTACTAGAAGGCCCTTAACAAAGCTGGACACATCGGGGGCCAGCCAGTCTTGAAATTTCAGCCTCCAAAACTATTAGCTAAATAAACCTCTTTTCCTTATAGAAGTGCCCAGCTTCAAGGATTTCATCATAGCAACACACAGTACACCGAGACAACCAGCTTTTAGGTATGGGATACCAATGTGATGTCTGACTTCCCAGGTGAATGTGATTTAATAGATATAGAGATGAACTAAAGAAATGAAAAGGGCTTATACCACTGGGATTTTTCTATTCCCTGCCCAAGGTCCCTCATGTTCAAACCACATCACATTCTCATTTATTTAAAGGTGTGTGTTTACAACTAGATTGTAAGCTCCCAAGGGCATCTTTGTATTCTCAGTGCCTAAGTAGGTAGGTTTTTGAAACAGGGTCTTCCTCTGTAGCCCAAACTGGCCTCAAAACCATAATGTCCATTTCAGCATGTAGAGTTCTAGGATTACACATCCAGTTCTGTTTGCATTTTTAGAAACCAGGTGCTTCAAACACTCCACATAATGTAGCTAGAGTTTTCCTGCCTTGCCCACAGTCAGGTCAAATCTCTGTCACTGGCCAGTCCCACAGCCACTCAGACCCAATCAAGTAAACATAGAGACTTCTATTGCTTACAAAATGTATGGCCATGGAAGGCTTCTTGCTAACTGTTCTTATAGCTTAAATTAATCCATTTCCATAAATCTATACCTTGTCACGTGGCTCGTGGCTTACCGGAGTCTTCACATGCTGCTTGTCATGGTGGCAGCTGGCAGTGTCTCCCTCTGCCTTCCTGTTCCCTCCATTCTCCTCTCTGTTAGTCCCACCTATACTTCCTGCCTGGCCACTGGCCAATCAGTGTTTTATTTATTGACCAATCAGAGCAATTTTACAGACCATCCCACAGCAATATAATGTTCTTTGAGTGGCCACAACAAAGTGCGGGATATCTGAAAAACATTCTCTTTTATTTTATTTGTTATTTTTCTGAGTGTACCATGGTACACATGTGGTAGTCAGAGGAGGACCTTTGGAAATGAGCTCTCCCCTTCCACCATGAATCCCAGGGACTAAACTTGGACCCTCAGGCTTTCAAGGAAAGCATTGTTAACCAAAGGGCCACTTGCTGGCCCTTGAAACCCATTCTCAAAGAATAAAGTTAATTTAGGATTAATTAAGAATAAGACCAGACAGTCACATCCAACAGGGTGATAAATAAATATCTGCCAGGTGTCGCAGCCCCACCCCCGAATGGAATGGCATTCCCCTGGTTCAGCAGAATCAGCTGTCTCCCCGCACTGGGAGATGTACTTCAGGAAGTGACTCAGGGCACAGCACCAGGTTTTTAATTCTCTATTTACCTAGACAGCCAGAATGGCAATACTTTAATTGATTTGATGAAGATAAACTGCCAAACCAGGGAATTCTGGTAAATGCAATGTACTTAGTGTCAAACTATGCCATTTGTTTAGACCTATTAAACTTGAAAATACTGGTTTTTTGTTTTTGATTTTTTTTTTTAACTAGGCGCCTTTGAGTATGACCTGCAGTGACTCAGGGATGAATTCAGACCACATCTCAGCTGACGATTAGACAGAGCTCAGCAGGCATGACTTCTCTGAAGGCAAGAGTTGACCTTCATGGTATTTGGTTGAGCTGGGATCCATTTTTATGTCTCAACTGTTGTTACATTCTGGTCTCTATTTGCTAATTAAAATTCTTTTAAGCCAAGAATGATAACTGGAACCTTTAATTCCAGCACCAAGGAGGTTAAGGCAGGAGGATTGCCATGATTTCTGTACTGCAGAAAAAGACCTCGTCTCAAAACAACAACCAAATTTCTTTAATCCTCTTAAGTTTGCAGGCCCCTACATAGAAGCTTTGCTAGTCTCTCCTGTCTCCCGGTGTCTTTCCTGAGAACAATACATTTTCGACTGGGGCAGGGGAATGGAATGCATGGCTTGAAACAGTGACTAGAAGAACTGTTAAGTAAAATGTGAAAGTGAGAAACTGGTGTCATGTGACTACTTGGAAAAAGAGAGCTTGAATTCTAGTCCCTGATACTTGGTGAGCTTTAACCAAGCCACTTAACCACTCCAGGCTTCAGTTTCCTTATCTGAAAAATGAGTGACTCAGACCTCTAAGGTCTTTTCTATGATTCTACGACAATTTAAGAAAGAGTCCATCCATAGCTTAAATCATTAATACTAAGACCTTGGCCTTTGTCACAAAGAAAGTCATTTGATCCCAGGCTGAGAGACTCCAGAGAACTCCAGAAAAGAGAAGAAAGGTAAGATAGAAATTCAGAATTCGTCCCAGGACTTTGCATTGTAGAGCGCTCTTGTCAGTCAGTGATGCTACCAAGTGAGTTCTGGAGTCTCTTTTTCCCCTCCCTCTCTCTTCCTCTCTCCCCACTCCCACTACCTAGTGCCCACATCATGTGTCATCCAGTCCCTCTCCCCCAGAATATTAAAGGGTTTGTTGTCAAGGACCAGAAAAACAATGGCTTTCCCTGAAGCCTTGTCATGAGAACAGGGATTCTGATCCAGAAGTTAGCTCAGCCGTCTGTAGTGACCCACTTTTCAAGAGCTTCCTCCTCTGTGATCAGGTCCTGTCTACACAGATGCCAGGCCTGCCACCTGGAGGGTTCCTCCTGGGATTTCTCCCTGGGGTTCCTGCTGGAGGGGAAGGCTGAGGCTGGACTCCCGAGCTAGAGTTCGAAACCTTTCATGTGAACCCAGCTCCCCAGCGGCAGGCTAAAGACATCTGATCTCCAATGGAGCATGCAAAGCTGTGGTCCTGGCTCATGACGAGCAGTTTCTGTTCTGCACTCCGTGATCAGGTTTGTGCTCTCTGACTCAGCTTCACATGCAGCAGGCAGCTCTCAGGGTGTTCCTGTGGCCTTTCCTAATGAGCACTTCTGCTCCCAGCAGCCTCAGCCACGCTGCCAATTCCCCAAGCTCTGCCCCTGCATGGCTTCTCACACCCGCCTCAGAAGTAATGGAAATTTTGCCCCACAGCAAGCTAATTCCTCACATCTCACTAAGATACATATTTAATGCATCTTAAAAATAGAGACTGAAAGTCATTTCCATAGCTAGTTCAGGTTCTTGATGGCAAGTTTTCTTTTAAATAAGACTTTTACATATGCAGACATGCTTTATTTAACATGAGACAGATTTTATTCTCATAATGAGCAGATTATGAGTATTCTTGGCTGACCTTCCCTAGCACAACATCGTAGGAAACCAGAGTTAGCTCAAAATACAGGCATCTGAAAAAACACTCGATCTTCCTCCTATTCCTTAGCATTCTACTTTTACCAGTCTGTCGCCACAGTGTCCCAGCAGGTGAGTAGTTGTGAGAACTGGGGTGACATTTCTGCTGGAAGAAGCTTGTTTTTAGAACCCAAAGACACACTGCAAATGTCTCAAGGCCTCCCCACCCCCACCCCCACAACTCAGTCCTCTATCTGAACATTCTTGGTCAGGGTAGCAGTTCAAATCTGTGAATGGCTTAGAGATAAGTGCACCATCTTCCAAAGAGGAGAGCTATCCCAATAGAAACCAGGGTTCGGAAACATTCCTTCTATTTGATCTTCCCTATACTCAGCCCTGGCTGAGAGTTATTCATCTACTAGGTCAGCCCACAAGTGATTATACCACTGATTAGGGGTGTTTGCCAACAGATAACATTTACATTCACGATAGAGCCGTCAGGTAGAAACGCATGAGACAAACTGTGTGTGAAAGTTCCAAGTATGATTCCCAGTACCAAAATGCTCTTTCAAAACTTCTCTGAAGAGCCAAATACCTGCACAAGAATGCAAAACAGAAAAGAATATGTAGTTTTCTGGTGGAGGCAAAAGCTGTTACCAATTTCTTCTCTATTCGAGATAGGGGACATTTTTTCACTGTGCCCCAAACAAACAGGCAAACAACAACCTGATGTAGACAACTTGAAAGGAGTAAAGGGTTATATTGGATCACAGTTTCAGAGATTTCAGCTCCAGCTCAGCTGCTGGAGGACTGTCGTGAGGTGAAGGTATGAGAAACCAAACTCACTGGCCTCCTAGTGATCAGGAAGCAGAGAGAGATGTGGACTGAGGAAGAGAGGCCAGGACAAATTACACTTCTCTGAGGTTACGTCCCCAGCAGCCCACCTCTTCCAGTCAGGCCCCGCCTTCCACAGTTTCTACTGTTTCTCATAATCTAATTATGAATTCACCAATGGATTAATACAATGATTAGGTTAAAGCCTTCAAGATCCAGTCATGTCCCAAAGACCATCAGCTGACAACCAGGCTATTTAGGGTTGACACTTCATCTCTAGCCCATAAAATCCTTCCGAGGATCACCTTGATGAATATATATAATATTCAGAGATGATGGAATATTAAACACACAGTTTGCATTCCCTGCTTTTTTTTTTTTTTTTTTTTTTTTTTTTTTTTTTTTTTTTTTTTTTTTTACATTTGACAATTTATCTTGGAGTGCAGTGTTGGGGAATATTATTTTAAGATGTGTTACTTTTGTTTATGTTGCAGTTGTCTAACTCTGTGAAGCTGTGTTATTTTGCCTGTCTAAAACACCCGATGGTCTAATAAAGAGCTGAACGACCAATAGGCAGGAGAAAGGATAGGCGGGGCTGGCAGGCAGAGAGAATAAATAGAAGGAGAAATCTGGGAGGAGGGATCTAGGAACAAGAGAGAAGGAGGGGGACTCCAGGGGGCCAGCCACCCAGCTACCCAGCCACCCAGCTACCCAGCCACCCAGCTACCCAGCTACCCAGCCACCCAGCTACCCAGCAAGGGTAAGATTTACAGAAGTAAAAGAATGGGAAAAGCCCAGAGGCGAAAGCTAGACGGGATAAGTTAAGGAAAGCTAGCTAGAAACTAAGCCAACTAAGGCTGGGCATTCATAATTAAGAATAAGCCTCCATGTGTGGTTTATTTGGGAGCTGGGTGATGAGCCCCCCAAAAAGGAGTAAAGCCAAACCACCACAGTACAGTTTCACTCATCTTTTTTTATTTTTTATTTTATGTGCATTGGTGTTTTGCCTGCATGTGTGTCTGTGTGAGGGTGTCAGATCCCCTGGAACTGGAGTTACAGTTGTGAACTGCCATGTGGGTGCTGGGAATTGAACCTGGGTCCTCTGGAAGGGCAGCCAGTGCTCTTAACTGTTGAGCCATCTTTCCTGACCCAGCTTCACTCTTCTTAATGGCTATAAAGTGTTCTGTTGTATGAATGTTCTGTGATTTACTTTTTGTTTTTGTTTTGTTTTTTCCAGACAGAGTTTAGCCCTATCTTGGAACTTGCTTTGTAGACCAGGCTGGCCTCGAAGTCACAGATCCCCCTGCCTCTACCTTCCAAGTGCAGGGATTAAAGGTGTGCACCACCACCACCTGGTGATTTACTGACTTCTTTTTTTTGGGGGGGGGGTTTGAGACAGGGTTTCTCTGTGTAGCTTTGCACCTTTCCTGGAACTCACTTAGTAGTCCAGGCTGGCCTCGAACTCACAGAGATCCGCCTGGCTCTGCCTCCCAAGTGGTGGGATTAAAGGCGTGCGCCACCACCGCCCGGCTACTGACTTCTTAATGATGAACTTTCAGATTGTTGGTAGTGTTGTTACTGGAAACTGTGCTGTGATATCTTTTGTGAATATCCTCTTGAGCATGTTCCATTTTGACAGTCTAAGGTCCTAGCAGTGGGGTTGTTGAGTCAAAGGATTTTTACTCGAGCATTTTACGTTTGGGTACATACTATAATGTCACTTACCTTGGAGATTGAATCAGTATGTCAGCGTTCCTCCAAATACCTCCCCTTCACCACAGTAAAGGCATCAGAGGACAACGGCCTCCTTTTCTGTGTTCGTGGAGTAGCTTTTAAAATAGAGATCTATAAGCTGGGCACGCCAGCACACTCCTTTTTAATTCTAGCACTCAAGTCGCAGAGGCAGGCAGATCTCTGTGAGTTTGAGGCTAGCTTGGTCTACATGGGCCAGCCAGAGCTATAAGTAAGTCCCTGTCTCAAAAATAAATAAAATAAAGATGCATAAGAGAATGTGAGAGCACATAATATTATCATCAGGCTCACTCAAAGGCCATCCCTCCTTCCTTTTGGGGTTGCCGCCGGGCATCCAACCCAGGGTCTCCCCTATGCTAACTAAGCATGTGCCCTGCCTCTGAGCTCCAACCCAGCCGTCCTCTGAGCTACTTTAGCATCACCTGCTATCAGAAGTTCCTTTGTTTCTTTGTTCATTTGCTTTTCCTACCTGCCCACCAAGCAGAAGGGAACCCTGGGAGATCATAAAGGCTATCTATGTTTTCCCACCCAGTACCTGGCAGTAATTGGCAGTCAATAAATGTGGCTTGGTGGAAACAGTGGGTCCAGGGTACTTTTGGTACATTTGGTACCCAAGGACATGCTCTGGGATTCCCCCCCCCACCTCAGAGAACAGTTCTCTGAGACATGTTCAAAGCTCAGGGCCCAGAGGAGTTTCTGACACATTCTGCTAACAGTCTGCAGGCTTTGTTTGGAGAGAAAAGATTTACATCAACTTTAAGGAAAACAGACAGGGCTGGAAGAAACTACCCAGTCCCTTGATTGCGGCCTAAAAAGTAAGTTACATTGTCCTTAGCTGTGAGCAAACCATGGGTCAGGGAGAAACGGCCGTCTGTAAAATGGTTTAAAGAACATTTTTTTAATGAGCTCTGAAGCAGAGGCTTTGGACTTTGCTTCCTGCGTGCCGTGTGGAGGAAGCGCTGGCGGTTAGAATCTGCAGTGACTCGCTGAGCACAGGTAGTAACAGATGAGTGTTTGTTGAAGGGGCGTTCCTGAACCCGAAGGGTTATTCAGCTGGGTTCTGGGTGCGGCCGGCCGGCAGGTTTGAAATGCTAGGCCTAATTAATTGAATTCAGCCATGAGGGAAACCAGTAATGACTTGGTATTAACATTTTGTACCACCCATTTGCTGGCCTGGTACCAGGAAGACAATGTCATTTGAGCTTTTGAGGCGTTATATATCCTGAAAGATACAGGGGACAGCGACTAAATTTTCCCACTGGAAAATATGTCAGTCTTAATTAATAATATACAAGGGAAGTTCCCCTTTATTGCCAGAGAACTTGTGTTTCTCAGAAGTCTGCTGTTCATTTCTTATGTGGAAGTTACATGTAGACTTTTATGCATGAGTGCCATGCCTCCAATGCACTGTATCCCCATCGGGGTCACCTTCCTTGGTTCTTTAATAGCGATAATAGTGTTTTCTCAAGCTTATGTAACATGCTATGAAAGAGCAGCTTTGGAGTCTGAATAGCAACCACACCAGCTAGGTGGCTGTTCCTAAGCACCCTTACTGAGAAATTCTCCAGGCACTCTTGGGTGGGGCCGTCTAGGTTTGAAAATCAAGGAGAGAACAGCCTGCAAAGGGCTACCTGCATAAGATAACCTCATCTTCAGCTCTGCTCCTTCCTGGCTGGGCATACACTCGGGAGCATGGAGGATCATGGGAACTTCTTAGTGGCCCTTTCTCAGCTTTAACCTCAGCAGCCCAGGGGCTGTGTGAACTTCTGAGAGAAGGATGTTGTTGTGTACGACAGACCTGAGGTACCTGGCTCCAAAGGATTTCTCTGGGTCTGTCAATGATTCCTCTTAGGCCCAGGCTCTCTGTTTAGAAACTTGTCAAAATTAACAGTGAGGAAGGGATCGGGCCCTCTCCAGAAGAGTGATGCAAAGTTCTATATCCTCCAGACCCGCAGGGTTCCAGATACTTCTCTCTTTTATAACACAGTTTTCAGACCTTTTATAAAATATAGTTCAGAGGAACATGGACTAGTTACTTGTGATTATAAAACGTACCAGATTTTGAAAAGAGGCCATGCTGGAATTCTATCCCACTTGAGATTTCCCAGCACATGTCCTTCTAGATTTTCAAACACATGCCTGGGTGTGTCCCCTGTCTACCATCGCACTCTTGAGAAGCTGAGGCAGGAGGATTGCTGTGAGTTTCAGGCCAGCCCTGGCCTATGGGGCAAAACTCTCATCCCCCACACAAAACAAAATAAATGTGCTTCTTAAAAGATTTAGAAATCCGTCTATTTGCCTTCAGTTTTCTGCTTGGGAAATAAGAAGCTTCCCCCTAACTGACTTCATTAGTGTAGGGGGAAAGACAGAGGGCACACAGCCTGCCCAGTGCGATGCAGAGCGCTGTTAGGAGTTCCAGAGGATCCACCAAGACAGTCTCCATGCCCTCTAAGAGAGGGGTCCCTTCCAAAGGCTCCTTTTGCCAAGCCTGACTTAGAGGCTCACCACTGCCGGTCCCTCAGACGAAGGGCTCCGGGAATCTGAGCTTCGGCCCAGCTTGTGCCGTAGGTGTACAGATGAGGACATTGCTTCCTCTGTAACTGTTCTGCCTGGGTCCCGTGGGCAGCTGGCTGTCGCTGTCTGCTAACCCCGAGGTGAGACTGCACTGTGAGGTAGTCAAGAGATCCGAGGCTTATTCTACCCGAGGGAGCAGGAACTAAGTAAGTGTCTGGCCTCCATGTGTTGGTGAGGCCTTGTGTGTAGAACGTAGAGACCATTCTAGATGCCATGTCGTCTGTGTTGCCTTTGGAGAAACGCAATCACAAGCCTATTTGTTTTTAAATTTCACTTGTACTCATTGATTTGAACAGTTTCCCTGTGTCACTTGGGCTAACTTCAAACTTGCAGTCTTCCTGCCTCATCCTCCCAAGTGCAGGAATTAAAGGGGTATGCCACCACACCCAGGCACAAAAGTCTTCTTCAATGCCCTTGCTCACTGAGGTGTGTAGGAGCTGAAGACTCACAAAGGTGTCAGCCAGGCAAGGCTCAGCTGTGAGTTCCAGTGATGAAGAGAATTCCACTAAGATGTATTTGCCATTCATCTAGTATGTATTGAGTCCCAGGCACAGGTGTAGGGCTAGGCTACAGCAGCCAGGAAACATCTTACTCCTTGCCCTCATGAAACTTCCATCTCTTCTCTAGTAGTTCCAATGCAGAACCAAAGCCCTTGGCCAGCGCTACATCCTGTAAATGTGCACCAATGTAGCGTGCAAGATAGCCTACTGGGTGTGCTATCCAGAGGACAATAACCTGCTAACCTTGGATGCAGGGGAACCTGAGGCTAGCTCCACAAGTATTTTTGGACTCTATAACAAACACACTTGCTGTGTGGCCCTGGACCACCACCTGCCCCTCTGTCTCTATTTCATCTTTGACAAAGCAGGAATTTGACATCATATGCCTGTCTCCAAGGGATGTGTGTGAACCAGTGTTTGGAAAGTCTGTTTCAGTTGAAAGGGCTGATCAATGCCCTGAGATGTGTAGCCTGCTAACTTCACACTGGCCTTTCAGGAGAGCATGTGTAAACACAGGACCATGTAATTAACCTGATGCCGGGTCAATACTGGCTTTACAAAGGCACAGGCGAAGAGGAGCCAGAGAAACATGCCAGGGTTTTGGGAGAAGAGCCCTTTTCTCCAGTTCCTTATTTAATCTTTTCAAGGGAGGAATCACCCAGTAAATGTAGACAGTGTCCAGGACTGGTGGGTTTCATTCAAACACAAAAAACACAATGTTACCCGTGGTAGCCATTTATTTTCTGAGGCGTCATAAGCAGCCAGCGACTATGGGCCTTTTTCCATAGGTGGAAAGTCTTCAGGCGGAAGTCAAACGACCCCCATAAAATTATTTGGTATGGTGCCATTCGGTGCTTTGTTTATATCGGTGTCTGCCAACAATTGAGGGAAAGGCAGAATTTAATTAATCAGTTCTTGTCTCTCATTTGTCTGATGTTTGTCTTCATTTGAGAAAATACTAGATATTTTGATACGATGATTTATTTATTTATTTTTAGTTTTTGTTTGTTTTTTCCAAGACAGGCTTTCTCTGTGTAGTTTTGGTACCTGTCTTGGAACTCACTCTGTAGACCAGGCTAGCCTTGAACTCACAGATAACCGCCTGGCTCTGCCTCCCGAGTGCTGGGATTAAAGGCATGCGCCACCACCGCCCAGCTGATACAATGATTTATAACAAGTAAAGCAACTTCAAACCATAAAAAGGGAAAGCCATGGTCTCACTATATTAATAAAAACACAGAAGAAAACTCAACATAAGGTCAGATCAGAGTCTTGAAAGCTGTTGGAGCAAAGTGTGTCAAAAAAAAAAAAGGTTCAGGGCTTCTTGCTGCATAACTTCTTCATAATCAGACAGAAAACTAATTTTTATTTTTTTAAATAGGAATAAAATTAAATTTATTTTTACATGTGGGCATGCTGGTGTGTGTGTGTGTGTGTGTGTGTGTGTGTGTGTGTGTGTGTGTGTGTGTGTGTACCATATGCAGGGGCCTGGGGAGGCCAGAAGACGGTGTTAGATCCTGAAACTGGGGTGACAGTCTCACAGTTGTGAGCCATAGAGTGAGCATTGGGGTCTGAACTTGGGTCCTGTACAGGAGCAACAAGTGCTCCTGACTGCTCAGCCATCTTTCCCAGCTTTAACAAACAACAGAACAGTTTCTAGCATGTCCTGTCTCAGAAGGAGTGAAAACATGTGTCCTAAGAAAGACGAAACATCCAGCCAGGGATGCAGCTCAGGTGGTAACGTGCTTCTCTAGACGCACGAGAGCCCTGTGTTCACATCTACCACTGCATGACCAGGGTCAGTGGCTCACACTGTAATCCCAGACAGGCCATCTGCCTGGGCCTTAGAAACCCCGTCTCAAAAACACACAAACAAATAAACCCCGACAGGCATCCTAGCTAAAGAGGAAATGTTTTCGGTTTCGCTGATAATAATTAGGAGCTGGTCTGCTTGCTAATTTGTGACTAGTGGCCCAACTCTCCAGCCTTCCTGCCTCCCCTCCTGTTACCCTTCCTGCCTCTCAGGAACAAGTTGGAGCTGTTTATTGAAAACAGGCAGCTTTTGACTTCTCTTGAGGTGTCCCGAGTGTCCAGTGTCTAAGATGTCACATGCCTAGAGTGATGGAAAAGTAACAACCTATTGTTATAGCAAGGCCTTGGGAAATAAGTCTTACCACTCTGTAGACCCAGGACACTGTTCCAGGGATTCTGGACTTCTGGGAGGTGTCAGTGGGCAGGAAAGAGATCCAGCAGGAATGTAAGGGACAGGCAGGTGACAGGCAGTGCTCTAGGGTAGTTCTGCAGTAAGTACCCTAACTCTGTGGGAGAAAGAGCCCCTTCTAGAAGGCCTGGGAGGAGAGAGCAGTGGGACTCCATGTGCACAGCATCCTCTGACCGGGTGCTTGACTGCATGTGGAATTTTCTCAGAGGCTTCCTGGGAAATTCCAAGAGTGGGAAGTGTAGGAACTGCAAAACCACATGCTTCTGCCCTTGGCTCCAGTCGGTGTCTGTTCTCTGTCCATCCCAGGCCACATGTGACTCTGATGGGTCCCTTGGAAACCACAGCCTCTTCCCAGCAGCACATGCCTCCAGGGTAGATGCTGTCTTACCTCGCATCTACCCTGATTTCTGCAGAGCCCATTTAGTGTTATTTGATTGTATATGTATTTAGTGCTGACCACTTGGGATTGGATAAAGCAATCCTCCCTCTCCCAGCAGCCATTGGTTACCTACAGTTCTTTATCTAGGGGAGACCTTGTGAGATTTCCCCATCCACTTGGGCATGTCAACTGGTGGCGCCATTATGTAGGTCTTAGTTAGGATTTCATGGGTGCGGCTCCCTTGTTGTAGATAGAAAGCCCTATCTTGGAGCAGACACCTGGTCCTCTGGCTCTCACACTCTTTCTGCACCCTCTTCGGAAACCCCAGGAGGTTCCCTGAACCTGAGATGTAGGGTTGTGCTGTGAATGTGTGAAGTGAGACTGGGCACCCCTGGTGAGTTGTCCTTGTCATTTTGACCAGTGGTGGCTCTCTGCCACAGTCTTTGTGTGCTGCAAAAAGAAGCTTCCTTGATGAGGGATGAGAGCCGCACTTATCTGTGGGTGGATAAAGGTTTAAAATACAGTTAGGGCAGATGTGGTAGTCCACACGTTTAATTCCAGCACTTGGGAGGCAAAGGCAGCTGGAGATCTAGGAGTTCAGAGCCATCCAGGGCTACACAGTGAGATCATGTCACAAAAAAAACTTAAATAAATAAAAAGGGAGAAAGGAAGGAAGGAAGGGAGAGAGAGAGAGAGAGAGAGAGAGAGAGAGAGAGAGAGAGAGAGAGAGAGAGAGAATACAGTTAGGAATTACATTGTTAGGATACGTGGCAACAGTAGGTCCTTATCCTGATTTCTGCTCTGGAACTCTGAATTACACTGATGCTTGGTTTTATTTATTTTTCGTCCTGTCTCCAAAATGTACAACAATAACAACAAAAACAAACAACCCCTAGAACAAACAAAAGCAAAACAAAAAACCTAAGCAACAACAACCAAGTGATCATTAACTACGGGCTTGGAAGCTATTCGCGATATGCTGGGACTAGGGCCATTTGTTATTAGGAGGATCTGTTTTCAATTCAGAGTCATCTTATGAATAAATAAATCCGAGGAGCCGTGAGCTTTTGCTGGGCTGTTTTGTACCTCAGTGAGAGTGAAGTTTTAACAACAAAGAGCTTTAGCTGGCAAAACTCTGCCAACCAGTTAAGGTGTCCAGGTCCTGCCCGGAGGAAAGGAGGATGTGAAGTGCCTCCTTGCTCTCCTGGGGCAGCCAGTTCACTCAGGGTTGCTGCAGGATTTCAGCCATGCACTGGGAGGGATCCCCTACACAGTGGTTTCCACAAGCCAGATGTGGTGGCCAAGGGGCAGGTGGGTCTCAGTCTGCTCCTCATACTGTGCTCCTGCTCACACCAGCAAAGCCCCTCTGTTCTCTTTGAAAACACATCTGTTGTCTTGGAGAGGGCTATTAGTAGTGATGTACACTTTTAATCCCAGCACTTGGGATGCAGAAGCAGGTGGATCTCTATGAGTTTAAGGCCAGCCTGGTCTACTTAGTGTACTTAGTGATTTCTAGGACAGCCAGAGCTATATAGTGAAAACCTCTCTCTCTCTCTCTCTCTCTCTCTCTCTCTCTCTCTCTCTCTCTCTCTCTCTCTCTCTCTCTCTCTCTCTCTCACACACACACACACACACACACACACACACACACACACCCCTATTGGACTTGGAGTTGACCTCAGTGTCCCTGACATGTTATCATAGCTGTTCTGAGCTGAGTGTTCCAGGCAGTGATTACATTTGTGGACATATCACACAGACCTAAGGGACGGAAAGATGACAAGAAATCTGAACAGGGTAAAAGTCACCACTGTTTACAGTTTCCTGAGAAGCCTTTTTCCCTTTCTGGTAAAAGATGGCATCATCTCCCAGGAGGTTTAAAAATGATAAAACATAGGTCAGCACAGGAATCATTACATTTCCCACCACTTAAATAATTTGAGCAAAATTCCACAAAGGCAAGGCAGTTTGTGTGTGTGTGTGTGTGTGTGTGTGTGTGTGTGTGTGTCTAGTCTACTATTTTCTATACGTTTATGTATATTTGAAAACTTTTACATAAATTTTAATTAAATCTCTGAATATCCATTTGAAATGATATTGCTAGTTCTTCTATTCAATTCAGCTGGTGTTAAGAATTACCATATTTGATAAGTAACCTGAACTGGCTGTCCCTTGTGACCAGATTGGTGCCTCGCCCAATTGTCATCAGAGAGGTGTCTGATGGAGGCAGATGCAGGTGGAGACCCACAGCCAAACATTAGGTGCAGTTCGGGAAACCTGCAGAGGAGAAGGAGAAAAGAGTGTAGACACCAGAGGGGTCAAGGACACCCAGGGAAGGCTCACACAATCAACAACATGGGCTCAGGGCTCACAGAGACTCAACCAACAATCAAGGAGCCTGCATGGGACTGATGTAGGCACTCTACATATATGTTACAGTTGTGTAGCTTGGTCTTCTTGTGGGACTCCTAACAGTGGGAACATGGGCTGTCTCCAACTCTTTTACAGGCTTTTGGGGCCCCACTCCTCACACTGGGTCACCTTGTCCAGCCTTAACACATGGGAAAGTGCTTAGTCTTACTGCAGCTTGATATGCCATGCTTTGTTGATCTCATGGGAGACCTGCCCTTTCCTGGATGGAGATGGAAGAGGAGGGAATTTAGGGGTTGGGAAGGGAGGAAGGATGAGGGGAGGCTGTGCCTGGGATGTAAAATAAATAAAATTAAAAAGAGAATTATCATCTTTATTCAGCTTACTATTAAGAATAGTCATTAAGCCAGATGTAGTTGTTCTATGTAGACAATCACACTGAGAGTTTGAGTCTAGCCTGGCTGTATAGTGAGTACCAGGCTAGCTGGGTCTACAGAGCAAGGTTCTGACTCAAAAATTAAATAAAACAAAATGAAATTTAAAAACCCCTAAAGAGCAACCAAAATAATGATCATTAGCTAAGGGCTTAGAAGTTAACTCTCTGTGCCAGACTTTTAGATGCATGATTTCTAAGACTCACCACCCAGCAAAAGCAGGATAATGAATCCAATTACAGATGAGAGGCCAAATGATTAGCTTCTTGTCTACCAGCAGTGGAGAATGGAGCCTGGAGTTCTTCCTTTAGGAAGCACAACTTCAAACAACCCCACGCTGCATTCAGTGGAGAAGGATGAATAATAACATAGATCAGTGACTGCCCAGCGAGAGTGTGGGACATGGGCTTCTGCGTCCTTCTGCTGAAGAGCAAGCAGGTAAACATGGGGGAAGCCAGCTTCCATCCTCAGGAGGTTCTCCAGGCCTTGTTCATTTACTAGTTCTTATATGATCCTCCCAGGAACAACAGTTGCTTATTACATGTTGTCGTTATAAATGTTGACTTCTGGGTGGCATAAAATATTACATATCATAAACACCACACTTTTGCTTTTGAATTCATCATTGCATAGTTTTTCTCCTGTTGTCCTAAGAGTATGTAACATCTGCCTCCTGGGAGTCACTAATGGTGGCAAAGTTTGTTGAAAAGGATGGAGATTCAGCATCCTCTTTCAATTTCCATGTACACTCTAAGGTCCGAAATAGTTGTCTCTCTAAAAGATAATGCCATGCCCTCCATTTCTACAGAAGATTGGAATCCATAGCCAATTCTAGTTTTCACAGGCCAATTGTGAGATATGGAATTCTTTCTCTCTCAACCCTGTGCTTGCTGAATGGAAGCCAGGGTCATTCCCAGGCTGGAAAGAATGAAGGACTCCTAAGTCTTGCCAAGGGTCAAAACATTTTACATTGTGGGTCTGGGTTCCAAAAAAACCATGAAATTCCAGAAAGAACAATGGATGCCTTAGAGTTTCTTATGGTCAAAACTGAAACATTTCACATTATGGTCTGAATTCCAGACAACCATGGCATTCCAGAGCTCTTTGGAGATACTGACATCCAAAGCAGTACAAATTATCCCAGCATCATTTCAGGCCTTGAGGGGCATGTGCTGGGCTGTGAAAATTTTACCTGAGTGAACCTGTACCCCATCAGAACTCCCCGGTCCCACCCCATGCCATACGTACACACCACATGCATCACCTCCAAAGCGCCCGACAGTCCTTGAGAGACATTTATCTTTCACAGCACCATATCACCCCCATGGAGAGGGAGTGGGGTCTAGAAAGGCCTATTAAAGCATCATTGTGAGAGAAAACCCGGCAAGGCTTTCCATTTGTTTGCTCGTCGAGGCTAAGAAAACATTCAAACTGGGGCAGAGAGAGAGAGCAAATGAGCTCCAGACTGACCTCAGGTCCAAAGATGACACTTTTTTTTTTTCAAAGAAAGACTTCTTTGAATGTGTCTCCATAGTCTGGAGACCGGGATGAGGGTAGCTGTGGCATGTGGGCACCCCAAAGTAGGCATAGGCCTGTGTCTCTTCATCCAGGCTGCCTAGTTGGCCAGGAAAAGCACTGTAGGAATCAGCCCACCATGGCGATGACTGGGTTCCATTCTCGGCAATCACTCTAAGGAGAGACTGCCCTTACCTTCTGTCACAGACCTCTTCCCCTCCACGGGTCCCACAGGACTCTGAAAACACCCAATAGAGATGGCTGTTCCCATAGAAACTCCTCAGAACCCCTTATATGACCTTTGTGTCCCAGAATGCAGAATGTTGCTGGGAGACACCCCCAAAGCCACCTGATTGGTCATCCGATAAGGTTGCTATGGGATGCCTTTCTATATGCTGTGAATATGTGTTGCTCTGCTTGGTTGATAAATAAAGCTGCATTGGCCTATGGCAGTGCAGGATGGAGCCAGGCAGGAAAACCAAGGGAGATAGGAAAGGAGAAAGGAGAGAGACGCCAGCACCACCAGGAGAAGCAAGATGTGAAAATACTGGTAAGCCACGGCCACATGGCAACTTACAGATTAATAGAAATGGGTCAAGTCGTAAAAGCTAGCTAGCAAGAAGCCTGCCATAGGCCATGCAATTGGTAATTAATATTATGCGTCTGAATGATTATTTTATAAGTGGCTGTGGGACTTTGGGGCTGATCGAAACCGGAGAAACCTTCTGGTTACATAAGGTCATTTTATTTATTATTTATGTACTCACTTATTTTTGAGACAGAGTCTCTCTATGTAGCCTTGGCTGCCCTGGAACTTGCTATGTAGTCCAAGCTGGCTTCAAACCTACAGAGAGCTACCTGCCTCTGCCTCCCGAGTGCTGGGATTAGAACTGCACCTCCATGCCCAGCCTAAGGCAGACGTTGTAAGTGAATTTGCACTTAACTCCTTTAAGTGCTAAAAAAGTCCCTTGTGAACTGCTTTGGGTGAATGCATTTATAAACTGATCTCACCTAAGCTGCTTTATTAAATCGATGTTAAGTATAACAAAGCCCTTTCTTTAAAAAATTAGTGTGTGTGTGTGTGTGTGTGTGTGTGTGTGTGTGTGTGCATGCATACATGTGTACTTATATGTGTAGGCATGCATGCCCCAGCGTGCATGTGGGCTCCAGGAATTGAAGTCAAGCTGTCAGGCTTATGCATCTTTACTTGCTGAGCCATTTCACCCGCCCGTGGACCCTTTCCTTAATAATTGGATGTCACTCTTAAGCTTCAGATTTCTCACCTTTAAAATGAAGAAAACAATAGACTTGACTATAAAAAAACAGTCAGAACTGAACAAGACATGGCATGTGAGGTGCTGAGCACGACACCCCCACCCTCCCTGCCAGAGCTAAATAGACAACTACAAAAACCCACACACGGTTGCATCCTTAGCAAGTCAGACCCCCAGATATCTTTGCTGGCCACACAGTGGCTGTCTCCAGCAGTGTCCTGCCAACCCCCAACTCTAACACTTGTTTTTTTTTATCCAGTAGATTAGGAAATCAAACATGTCTACAACTACGGTTCATATGTGCTCCATTAAAATGGGTACAAGTCTCAGTAAGCAGGTAATGCGGAGCTGTGCTATTTCCTAGAGGACATCAGCCGGTGTGCAAGCCCATGTGAAAAGCCAGCCCGTGTGCTGAGAACTAGGGCCTCCTGCTGAGCCAACACCAACTGCTCATCGGACAGGTGACAGGTGACTGACTACCCAGCTGTGGGTGGCTCTCCTGGGAAGTGAATCCTTAGCCCACCAGTCCTCAGTCCTTATACCCACCAGCTATGACATCATACCAACCTCATCAAAATTTCTATCTAGGATGATCCTGCTAAGCTGACCCCAAGTTTCTGACCCACTCTGAGAGACCATGGGAGAGAACACATAACTATTTTGTTCTTTTAGACCAGCAAGTTGGGAGTAATTTGGTGTTAGATAACTAACAGGCTTCTGCTGTGTCTCATTCCCTGCCCCTGGTGGGAAATAGGGAGGCCATGATGCATTCTTCCCAGGCTTTTGTCCTGAATTGTCTCAGTTCTGAGCATTTCCAGAAGGGAAGGAATGGCCCTGCCGGAGACCCTCCTACCATGTGCGGTCACCTTCCTGCATGTCACTGTCACGGCCTCTTGAAATGTTTGTTCTCTGGACTGAAGAGTGTGCCTTAAGATGAACATGACTTGGTTTAGGGTAATGCTTTTTCTCCATTTGCTCCTTCTTCCCACATTTCCCTGAGGACTCAGACAAGGGCCACAGGCTGACTAATTTAGCCATCCTGCAGACAGGACTGAACACATCTAGACTCAGGCATGGGACCCACCGTCTTCCAAGTGACATATTGCTTCAGGCAAAACCTGAAAACCTGGGCGGAGGGAAATGCTATGGAATCTAATCTCGTCCAAGCTTCCGTCGGCCTCCACCACTCACGTCTATCCAGATGTTTGCTGTACCGTGGCAACTCACTGGGGTATGCGTATGGGATGCTCACACTTTGTCCAGTCACCGCCCTCCAACCTGACTTGTCCCCAGCATCAGTTACAACCACACACACATCCTGGGAATGTCACCTCTGCCCCTTCCTTTACTCTTCTCGCCTCTTTAGAGGCTAAACTGTAGCCTGCCCACATTAAGAGCCTCTTATCTAAGTCAGTGCTCTACTTTGGTCTCTCAGCTTTGAGATACTTGCAGATACGACTGTTGCAACAGGAAAAGGCAGTGGAGCAGAGGTCACCCCGTCCCTGAGCTCCAGCTCAGTGGACCTCTTGAGCTGCCTTTTGGCACTGGTGGCAACCACACAGCCTCTTGCTCCTGAGCTCCTCTGCTCATGGGAAGCCCCCTTGGATGGATTCCCGACAAGACAGCAAAGACCGGCTAGTTCTCCTGCTACCTCCCGTACCTCAGCTGCCTTCTTCACCCAATTCTCTTTTCCTTGCTTAGCGGGGCACACGGGAGACCTGCATGTCCACAGCTCAGGCCGTTGTCTAGCTGGGGGATGGAGAGTGAGATGTTCCCCTTCCTGAAATCCCTTCCACATCCCTCTAGCCACAGGACAGGAAAGGAGGACGGTGGGTGTTGGAAGGAGCCTCTTACAGTGACCCCTGCTGAAAACTGTTGACCGATGAGTTCCTCTCTGCTTCTCCCCATCACGAAGGGGCAGGGAGGTAGAGGGGAGGAAGCTGGCTTGACTGTGAAGCTAATGATGCCCAAAAAAGCCCTTCCCTCCCCCTTCCCGTCCCCTCTCTTCTCCCTTCCTTTCTTTTTCTTTTTTATTTATTTCTTCCCTCCTTTCCTTTCTCCCTCACTCCTCTTTCTACCTTCTGTGTTTTGTTCGAGCCAGGGTCTCCGTACTGCCTAGACTGGCTTGGAACTGCCTAGGTAAAGCAGGGAGCCCCCAAACTCTCAATCATTCTTCTGCCTCAGCCTCCTGAGCATTGGGATTACGGGGATGAAGCCACCTCACCTCTGCAACACTTCATTTCTTCGGGGCGGTGGGGGGAGCAGGATGTCAAACCAACAAGAAAACTTTCATTTACTCCACTCTGGCCCCTCCCATTCTGTTCATTTCTGGCTGTCATGGGCAGGACGGTGTTTCCTCGGGTGTGGTGATCTGCTAGGATTGTAGGCAGGGATGGCCTTGGTGAGGGAGGCGGTTCCAGAGCTCAGAGGCTAGAACACAGGCACCAGTGAAGGACGATCTCCTTGGCTTGTCCAGCACTGCCACCCGGTCCTGGGTGTCCCACAGTGGGCAAGGGGCTACCTGCCGCCTTGCTAGTTCAGGCTCCTCGGCTCTCAGTACACCGGCCCAGGTCAGTGGGTTGATTGTGGGAAGAGTCCCAGCTACCTCCTTGGGATCAAGACGGCATGTGCAGGTCACGTGCTGGTGCAGGGACGAGGGGTAGTCCAATACCCCCAGTGAAACCAAGCCTGAGGGTGAGGCCTGGAGGCAGAACAGGAGGCTGGGCACCCGGCACCGGGCACTAAGCTCAGACCACTGCCACGGAGGTGATCAGAGCTGACCGTTCACAGGATTAGTACGAGCAGATGATTCTCCAGTCACACTCAGTCTCTGACAAGCCATCATGCTACCTACCATACTTAACAACCCACACAGGTAGTAGAGTGGCATCTACCTGTTTCTTCTTGACCCGGACAAGTATCACCTGCTCCATGTGCAACCCTACCCCTGAAGGGACCGCCCCCTGCACCTCTGCCCTTCTTTCCTCACATCCCTTTCTCCCTTAATGAGACAGCTCATTCCGCAGCTCCCCTTACCAGGATTCATTCTGAGGTGGTAGGAGGACCTGGCATTTCTCTCACTAAAGAACAGAAAAGAAGAAAACATTCAAGTTTAATCTCCAGGACACGGCCCCGAGAACCTGCTCGCTTGTGCTTGTGAGGGAGAGAAAGGAACATTGCGGCCCCTTATTGATTAGGTGAACGTGGCCTTTGGCACTTTGGCAGTCTTCCTGCCTGCATAAGTCCCACCTCACAGAACCATCTCCTGCCTCACACCTGCGTCCTTTAAACAGGCCAAATGACTCCCTGGCCAGGGAGAGATTTCCATCAGCAACATCACGACGTTCCTTTAAACTCTCTGGATTCTGAAGGTTGCGTGTCCAACCTGCTGCCTGCGGGCCCTGTGCGGCCCCAGAGAGCTAAGAATGTGGAACAACACAAAATCGCAAACTTGCTTAAAATACAAGATTTAAAAAAAAGAAAAAAAAAACTCAGGTGCGAACTTTGTAGTGGACAACATGGTCTTGCTGGGTCAGAGGCTGGACATGACAGGTAACTATTATAAAACATGACTGCCATCTCTTTATCTCAGTTTTTCTTTCTCCCTTTATTCTGTCCTATGCCTTCTCCTCCCTTTTCTCAATCTGTCATCTCTATCACCCCCCTCTCAACCCCCATTCTTTCTTCCCTTCTCGAGATTAAATTCAGGGGTCCAAGCATTCCCTCTCACCAAGCTATGCCACCAGCAAGGGGCTGTGTCTTTACCACCAGGGCACTGCAGAGAGGTAACACAAGAGTGCCACTGAGCCGGGTCTCTCAAATCAAAAGATAGAATGGTCTTCCTTGACTTGGTTGGTTGGTTGGTTGGTTGGTTTGGTTTTCTGAGACAAGGTCTCTCTATGTAGCTTTAGCTGGCCTGGAACGTACTACTGTAGACCAGGCTGGCCTCCAACTCTTAGAGATCAGCCTGTCTCTGCCTTCTAAATGCTAGGATTAAAGAAGTACACTGCTATACCCAGTCAACATTTCATTTTTAATTGTATGTGTGTGTGTGTGTGTGTGTGTGTGTGTGTGTGTGTGTGTGTGTATCCACTAAGTGCACGGAGAAGTCAGAGCTCAGCCTTTGAGAGCTGGGTCTTTCCTCGTATCAAGTGGGTTCTTGGCTAACTCAGGCCTGTGAGTCAATGTCTGTGCTCACTGAGCTGCCTCACCAGCCCCTGTGTGGTCTTTTTATTAAGGAAGAATGGAGAGGTGAAAACGAAGTCAACCCTATTTTCCCCGGGTTAATTGGATTACTTTTTCCTTGTGGCTTGGTTGACTTGTTATTTTTGCTATCAATGTTCTAGTTCTCAGTTCAGTGACTTTATCAGTCAAATGGCTAGTCTATAATCCTGGGACCAAAACCCAGGGCCTCATGGGTACCAAGCAAGTACACTATCATTGACGTACATTCCCCAGCCCTTGGTTTGCTGGGAAGATTTTCTTTGTGTACACACACATACACACTCCTATTGGTTCTTTTGAAAAACATCTTCTTACGTATTTATTTGTGGGTGTTGGGGGTGGTGCATGTGCCATGACAGAGCACATGTGTGGAGGTCAGAGGACAACTTTCTGGAGTTGGTTCTCTCATTCTACCACGTGAGTTCCAGGAATCAAACTCAGGTCATTGAGCTTAGTGACAAGCAACTTTATCACTGAGCCACCTCACCAGCCCTCAAATGATTCTTAAAAATGAGAAATATTCATTCACCACACTAAAGGTTGTCTTGTAATTTGACATATGATGACATTCTAGATTGTTCGTTTTCTTACAATAGAGCCATGGACACTGTTGTCATATTTCATTGATTACCGAGGTATGAAACTTTAGGGAAATTCCCACAAGGTTATAATAAACCAGCTGGACTAAGATTTGAAGTCATCACATTCTCCCAGATAGTAATCAGTTATGGAACTGCTGACCTTCTGAGATATTTTCCTCCATCTTTTGATGTCAGCTCCATGACCAGTTATAATAATTTTACATTCCCTCATGGTAGGTTTAGACTGGTGAGTGGATTAACTAAGTGTTTCTTTTCTTGTCTTTTTTTATTTTTTTTTAAATCAGGGCTTAAGGGGTCAGAATTTTTTCTCAATTTCTATTTATGGTTTCAGTAGTTATCTTATTGGCAAATGATATTTTAATGCTTCAGTTTATTAGTTTATTTTTTATTTGACTTTTGAGATGAGTTCTCATCATCAACTTTGGCTGGCTTGGAACTCACTATGTAGACTGGAGCTGGCCTTCAACTTGTAGAAATCCACCTGCCTCAGGCTCCCAAGTGTTGGGATTAAAGGTAATGCTTCCATTCTAAATGAGATCTGACTAGCTTCCTAGAGTGAACATCTGGGGAAATAATGTTTTTTAACTAGACAAATGTACTACATTGATATATTTTGGGGGTGGTACAGTGAGTGTCATGGCTGGCACGTGGAGACCAGAGGGTGGCTTGTGGGAGCTGGAACTTTCCTTCCACTGTGAGGTCTTAGGTATTGAACTCAGGTCTTCAGGCTTGGCAGCAAATGCCTTTCCTAGCTGAGCCACCTTGCCAGCCAATAACTTCAAATTCCTCACTACACACAGAGCCTTTTGTTGATGTTTCCTTTCTAAGTGAAGGGATCTTTTAAAAGTCATGCTTCATGTTCATTTACACTTTCACAGTATTCTGCATTTTCTCCTGCTCTGGTGACTTCGACTTCCCTAAAACCACCTACATCCTCCTCCTTTTTCTTCAGCCAGTTGCTCTCTCTCTCTCTCTCTCTCTCTCTCTCTCCCTCCCTCCCTCCCTCCCTCCCTCTCCCCCCCCCAATGCTATGGGTTTTCTCTTTCTTTTTAAAATCTACACTGTGTGAATTAGAACAAGATCAGGGGACTTCGAAAAGCACATTTTTGTCCTTTGCTCATAGGCAGCACCAATAAAAATATTCCCACACAGTAAAAGTTTATATCCCCCGAGTACTGAAGTTCTCCAACACTGGGGCCCATGGTGAAGGTGGGAGCTTGTTAATTGTGGGCATTGGTGTAGGAAGCTAAGCTGGTCCTCAGGGCCCATGGGTATGGGCGTGGCTGGGTGAGGAGAACACTCCTAGACCTGCCTTTTCCCCACACCTCCATGGGCAATGATAGTCCTTCCCTACACTGGAAGCCTCTGTGTGTGGTTGCTAGGGCATGGCACTTGAGGAATGTTGAGCTTTGCCTGCCTACAGATGACCTCTGACCCAACCTGTGGTTATTTGTGTAGCTGCCTGATTTCTGACCTTCCACTGCACTCTTTGAAATAAAGATGATATTGTTGGAATCCCCACACAGCCCATCTCGTATACAGTGTGGACCATCCAGACTGGGGCCTTGGGAGACAGGGAGTGCTCTGAAGTCATGGGGACCACCTAGAAGGCACAGAGACTTCAGTAGCAGTTTAAATGCAAGCTACTGGGGGATGGAGGAGGAAGTGTACTTGGAAAGAGAGAAAACAGATATGGGGATCGAAAAGGACCCAGAATGCATAGGCAGCACCAGTAAAATATTCCCACAGCCTTTCTAGCTGGGATGGGACACACTGCCGCTGTCTTAAAATGACCGGTACAAGGAGCTCTCCACATTCGTGAATCACTGCAGACTTAGCCATCCTGCGGGTCTAGACGAGGGAGGGACATGACCCTTCGATGTCTATGGCCATGCTGCAGCACAGAGAGAACACAAATCACCTCAAAGCACGGCTCTGCTTCTCCTTCGAGTACAACTTAGAAATTCCACGCTGTGCTGAGGAGAAGAGGGGTGTTGTGCCAACGCTATACTGAAAGTGACAATGTCAGTGTGAAAGTGCCCAGGTGCCGTGGGCTGAGTGCAGGCAGGGCCTGTCACCCGGGATATTTCACATTCCTCAGCATCGAGGCTCAAAAGCACACAGAGCCAGGTGAGGTACGCAAACAAAAATCACCGGAGGTCTGGGACATGTGGACTCAACTGAGTCTAGTGTCATGCCGCCTCCCAGGCCAGGTGTGGGCTGGGCCTGAATGCAGACTTAGATCAGTTCACTCTGAAGATTCAGAGGCCAAGAGCCCAGGAGGTTATATCACCTCTTCCATCACAGAAGGGAGGGTGGGAAGGTAAAATGCAGTTTTTTTTTTTTTTCTGTTAAAAATCAGAACTGAACAAAATCAAACAAAAACAGGCCCTAAAGGAAAGAACATCTTCTGCATTGGGGTGGGGTGGAGAATGGACCAGCTAAAGGTTTAGACCTCACCGACCCCTTCTCTGATGATCTGACGGGCCTCCTGCACCACATTCGGATTTAAACTTCTTTAAAAATCTGTTGTTTTCTCCTAACAATGCAGCAAGGCAGACGGCATCATTTTTTCAGAGTAAGTTCAGGTTGATCTTGTGGGTTGTCTGTCTTGCCCACACACAGACACAGACACACAGAGAAACTAGAGCGTGTGAGAGATCTCTGTTCAGTAAACACAGCCTGGGCAGCGTGACCAGCCTTTTCCCTACTTTGAGTCAGCCCCAAGCTTTGCTGTTAAGAAAGAACAGGATCCACTTTCTGTCTTGTCTTTTCCTTAACCCTTCAGGTAAAGCCAGAGCGAATTCTAAAGCGCAACCGGGAGTCAAGGAGCAGTGTCTGTAGCCAGCCCAGCAAGACGGAAGTGCCGAGTGGGTTTTCCCACTGTAGGGATTCAAGCAAACTACCTTCATTTCTCCCTCTCCAGCAAGAGACCAGAAAATCCCAGTCCTAAGGGCACTTGTTCTAGCTCAAGGGCATAGGGTTGTTGTTTTTTTTTTTTTTTTTTTTCCTTCCTGGCAGAGGGCACTGGCTCAGTGAGCTAGCCAAGAGTTTATACTTTTTATTGCCAAGATGGCAGCTACCCTGGCAAGCCTTGGGAAAGATTGCTTGAAAAGGTCTTCGTGCACCTTGGAACTATACGAAACCTTTCCCACCTCATAATGTTGGGAAATATTTAGCTCAAGAAGAAAGCTGACTATAGATGATTTCATCGATCATATTTTAAGTATTATAAACAGAAATCAGATCCCATTAACTAGTAGTGCATTCCAAGCTGAAGCCTTGCTAAATTGCCTAACGGGCTGAACAGGGGAACAAAGGAGGTTGTTGTGGATTCACTGTGAAGATGTCTGTAAGGTGGCACTCATCTGGAGAAGCCATTTCCCACGTCCCTTGTCCTGATGCTTCACAAGCGCTCAGCACCTGGAGACTCCTAGAGAGCCTCCTGTCAGTGGCGAGCTCCGAAGTGACACTGACCACAATGCAGAGCCAGAACTGTGATGTGACACAGAATCCTGTCCCTTACAGGTGCCTACAGCAATCACTTGGGGTTTATATGTTCTTTAAGAAATCTCAATCAATCTATGATAGTGGTTGTGTGATACCACCCTGCAGATCCTGAGAGAGCTCAGGGTCACTTAAGGTGGTCCATTAGACCAAAACCACTTCCATAGCCATAAAAGACTGTCATTTATGTTTTGTTTTGGCTGTGTTGAAATTTGCACTTATGATGTAATATCAATGATTTTTAAAAAAAAAGAAAGAAAGAAAAAAAGAAACTGGTCCGGTCCCATGCAGTTTCCACAGCTGTTGGTCTATGTTTGTGAGTTCCTCTGAGCTTGATTCAGTTGTCTCTGTATATGTCCCCATCGTGATCTGGATCCCCATTGCTCATAGAATCCCTCTTC
Organism: Peromyscus maniculatus bairdii; assembly: GCF_049852395.1. Lineage (NCBI taxonomy): Eukaryota > Metazoa > Chordata > Mammalia > Rodentia > Cricetidae > Peromyscus > Peromyscus maniculatus. Next base: position 46,972,459 of record NC_134857.1, read on the forward strand.
CCTCTCTTTGACTGGACTCCTGAGCTCAGCCTGGTGCTTGGCTGTGGATCTCTGCATCTGCTTCCATCAGTTACTGGATGAAGGCTCTATGATGACAGTTAGGGTATTCCAATCTGATTACCAGGGTAGGCCAGTTCAGGAACCCTGTCCACTATTGCTAGTAGTCTAATCTAGACCCTCTGCATACAGGAGACAGTTGTGTGGCTTGGTCTGTTTAAGGGGCCCCTGGCAGTGTGATCAGGATCTATCCCTGGTGCATGAGCTGGCTTTCTGGATCCCATTACCTGTGGTGGGACACCTTGCTCAGCCTTGATGTGGGGAGGAGGGGCTTGGTCCTGCCTCAACTGAATGTACCAGGTTTTGCGGCCCGCCCCCCATGGGAGGCCTTACTGCCCCCGTGGATGATGGGGGTGGAGAAGGGGATGGGGTGTGTGGAGGGAGGCAGTGGGGGGAGCGGGAGGAGGGGTGAGAGGGGGATCTGTGGTTGGAATGTAAAATGAATAAAAAATTTTAAATTAAAAAAAAAAGAACTGTTGATAACCTTTGCACAAATCAAAGCAATAGGACCAAGCTGTACCAACAGGCAGAGCGCCCTACCGCCGCACACTGGTAGCATTAATAAACAAACAAACAACCCAACAAGAAGGCAGGCAAAGAGCCCTGCCAAACTCATTCAAAATGTCCTGGTTGAAGCTGTGGAAACTGCTCTCCTCAGCCCATGTGCACAGAGCCTTTTGGTGATGGATGGCACAGGAACCCCGCATGAGTAACATTTGCTACAGCACATGTACCACCGTCCGGGTTACAGGCCCAACTATCTGCTTCTGTCACAGACGTTAGAAATCTGCGAAAATGTAATGTCACTCTTTTCACTATTTTGATTGGGAAAATATAGTTTTTTTTTTTAAATGAAAGAATGTTGCTTATATTAGCATGAAATAATGCCACATTAAAGCTATTTTAAAGAAAATTAAATCATAAGATTCTGCCTCAATTTTTTATTTTTAAAAGATTTATCTTTATTATTTCTTTTATTATGTGTATGTTTCTCTCTCTCTCTCTCTCTGTGTGTGTGTGTGTGTGTGTGTGTGTGTGTGTGTGTGTGTGTGTATGTACATATGAGCGCATAGCCTGTGGAGACCAGAAGAGGACATTGAATCCCCGGAAGTGGAGTTAAAGGTGGTTGTGAGCCACCATGTGGATGCTGGGATGGAACTGGGGTCCTCTGGAAGAACAGCCAGGGCTCTCAACTGCTGAGCCAGCCATTGTTCCAGCCCCCATTTCAACTTTTAATCTAACCTACAGATAGAACATAAACAGATGGAAAACCCTTTGGGGTCCTCAGTATTTTCATGACTGTGAAGGAGACCCATTCAATTATTTGAGAAATGTGATCTACTAAAACCCTACTTAAGGCTGCTTTGATGAAGAAACATGGTGAAGTGGTAGGATCTATGTTTCAGGGTCCTACATATCCTGGATTCTGACTTTGGGTTCATATTCAGACTTTACTGCATACTAGCTGTTTGATGTCATGGATCACATTAATTGTCCCAAACTTCACATTCTTCACCCAGAAAATGGGAATAATATTTTCTGTGTAGATCTCCTGAAGAGTAGAGAGACTATATCTAATGAACTTAATTGACATAGGACCTAATGGAGACGTTCAAATATTAACTGACTGAATGGTCATAGTAAGATGATCAGAATATGCAAGGATGATTTTGGTTTCAAGGAACAGAAATGGCTCTGTAGGTTGGGAAGAGAGAAAAATCCAAGAACTAGGAGGAAACCGTTCAGGGTCTACTGTGTTCCCTAGAGGCCTAGAACAGAGGTTTCCAATGGTGGTGGGCAGATCGGCTGTGTAGGAGTCCTCTGGAAGTCACTGGAAAATATCACTGCAATTGTACCATGCGTATGAATTGCCTGTGATGTGAAGCACTTATAACCATCTCCCCTGAAACGTAGATGCTGCTAGTCTATGGAGCAAGCTTGAGTGGCAGGATGTAGATCTCCCACCTCCAAACTACTGATTCAGAGTCTCCCAGCGGGGGCTGGCTTCAAAACGCCGGGTTCAATGTGGCAGGGCAGGACTAATACACAAGATTGACATCCATTCATTTACACGTTCAAGCAATGGACTCCGATGCCCTGCCAAACATCCTGCGTGCTTACTGCAGAAACGACAAAGGGCCGACATTCTGGTGGGCAGGAGGAGCAGGCTGACCTATTTGCTTGTATCTTTCATGCAATGTGAGAAGTGTGCTGGTTAAGATATGTACAAAGTGTTCTGGGATCCAGGAACGAGGAGTGACTCACTGGTGAAGGTGAGGTTGACAGGGGAGGTTTCACAAAAGCGAAGCTAAGATAGGGTGGGGGAAGAAAAAGTCAAAAAAAAAAAAAAAAAAACAAAAAAACAAAAAAACCAGTCTGGAGCTCGACTGCACAGGCCTTGAACTCTGTATTAAATCACTCTATGGTCTTGACTGCACTTAGCTTTTAAAAATACTGATATCTAGGCTATCCTAGAGTGATTAAATTCTACTTTCTCGAGTGTGTGTGTGTGTGTGTGTGTGTGTGTGTGTGTGTGTGTGTGTGTGCAAGCATGCACATTATAGGATATCAGAATTTTAGACCAAGCAACATAATGCACAGCCAAAGTAGAAAACCAGGACTGTAAATGAGCAAGTGACCACCCAACCTATTTGCATAGAGCATGCTCTTCAGCCTGGATCATGCCTATTCTTCTTAAATTCACTTTTCATGTCAATTTGATATTCAAAATCAGAATTATTTAAAAGCTTTTATGCCCGAGAGGCCATGTGATGGGCATTGGAATGGCACTTCTCCTGCCCCAGGGCCTGTGGGTGTGGGCAGATGAAACTCGCCCTTTGTTCCCGTGACTGCTGTGTGAAAGCTGATCTCTGCAGAGTCAGAGCCCTGGGCAGAGGGCACCTCTTTCACTGGCCCAGACCGTGGGGTCCCTGAAGGGAATCTCCTGCAGAGGATGTGTCCAGTGTGCATGCCTTTTCCCAGCCCCCTTTACTAACTGAATATCTACTGGGGAACTGAGGGATATTTTTACTTGAGGAGATGAAAAGATGAACTCTCCACATGGTGATGGCTGGCAGATGAATCTTGCCGCAGAGCTTCCCAGTACGATTTTGCGGTGTCTGTACTGCGTGTTGAAGTCTGCACCCAGCTACTAAAATGTCATAATTAGGAAAGATCTCTTCTCTCATGCCTCACCACTACAGTCTCTGCCATCGTCTTCAAAGTGTCCAAATGTTGCTGTGACTCTTTTGTAGCTGTTGTTCATCACATGTCAAAATTTCAGAGCTGTTCTGAGCCTTTTAAAATGCCGTTAAAAGGGATTCCATCTATTAAACATAAACACAACTAAAATCAGCCTTCCAAATATGTTTATGTCCAGCTCCATCCCTCTCCCCCCCCACCCGTTTCAATCAATAAAATACCCAGTCATCTTTAATGGAATAGACCAAGCTCTTCCAGTGGGGGACAAAAGAGAATGGCACTACTGTATGCAAATGCCGTGGCCCTATGGTTCCTGCTGTGGGCAGACTCAGTGTGGCCTTAATGCTTATTTTTGACTGTGTACTGCTTTACAACTTCCCACCCAATACACAGGAACTGGGGTACTCCTTTGCTTTCTGAATTGAAATTTCAGGAAGCCTGTGGGAGCAGAGGGGTGGGGGCCTCGGGGTGCTGTGGTCCACTGTTCCTGGGAGAGGCTCCGGGACTCCAAGCTCCCCGGCTTGCAGCACAGGCTTTCCTCAGAATCAAATGATGAGTAATCACTTGAAAAGAAAAATTCAACACGGATCTTCCTCTCTGACTCAAAGAACTGGAGTCTATGAAAATTAAAGGCTTTCACTCCTCTGGCTCTGCAGATGTGACTAAGCGTCCACGCCACAGCTAATGCAGAGTGGGAGCTGGCCTCCATGTGCACAGTGCCAGTATGTGGGTGGCCCAGGGCAGGCCTCACAGGGTTTGAGTCCCTATGTGTGTATGTGTGTGTGTTTTGGGGGTGGTGGTGTAGACACAGCTGACTCCTGACAACCTACAAGAAAGACTATGTAACTAGCAAACCACCTCCCCAACCCCCACGGCCAGACCTGCATTCCCACAGCCTTAGAAGAGCTGTGCCTGGCAAACCCAGCTGAGCGTGGCCTACCTACCATTCCTGCGGCTCGGGCCTCTCAGACCAAGTGTGGCTCACCCAAGGTCCTGCTTGGAAACAAACAAGCTGGCCTTCGATCACAGGAAGGGAGTGGAACCTCCCTCAATGTGTCAGTTTTAATCTTGGTTGTGTGTGTGTGTGGGGGGGGGGGCATTAACTCCCTCTCTGTGGATCACTGATTGCTTTCAAATACCAGGAATCATTATTTTACCTTACGGGGTTATTGTAGGCTAGGATAAATTTAGTGAAGGCTTGTGGAAAATGGTAAATGCTGAATGGCCTTATTAGTGCCCCTTTTAAAAAGCTCTTTAATAGTCCTGGGCAGCTGATTTGATGAGAAGTGCTACTTACTGTGACCCTTGTGTGTAGTCCTTCTTCTCAATTCAACCTCCCCAGGCTTTTTAGTCCCTTTGATGAATATGTACTGCTTCCAAATGAACCAAACAGTAAGCAGGGATGTGAATTTTGTCTTTGAAAAATCAATCTCAGTCTGTGTGTGTGTGTGGGGGGGATCATGCTAATTAGGAGGGAGAGAAATCTGCCTTTTAGAGATAGAACGGATGAGGGTCTTGGTTTTGAGTCTAACCTAAAATGATGGAGATTCAAGTTGAAGAGCTTGCTCATGTCCTCGAGATCCTTCCCAAGACACTGTCACCCTCTCTTCCCCTTTCTCCTCGCTCCCCTTCTTTCAATGCCAAACAGCGCGGCTGCAGGATTGAGCCTGTGCAAGACACATTTGTGCATCTTGGGTGGCTGGCGCAGAAAGCCCGGAGAAAGCCCGGAGTACGAACACGCCTCTCCCCGGCTCTGCCACGGCGCACTGGGCCCCTGGAGGGGAGGTTCTCACTTGTGGGCAAGCCTGGAGACTCCGGGCAACCAGCCCTTGGCGAGCAGAGAGCGAAGCGTTTTCTAGAGATCCATCCGATCTCTCTTCCTCTGTCTCTGGGGACACACCAGGGTATGCCAAGCTCATCTCGCTTGACAGTTTTAAAACTGCCCTTTATGGGTGTTTTAAATTTTTATTTAATAAAGGAACAAATGCTTTATAAGCGGAGATCAGTTGGCGATTAGAGTCCATTCTGCTGACAGGAGAAGCTCCTGCCCGTCTTTATGAGGGCTGCGAGCCCACAGCTGTCGCTCCTCTCCTGTGTTTTCTCTGAGGCAGCGCGTCTCCCCGCTTCCCCCCAACTTTGTTTTGGCTTAGTAATTCTATCTTGCGTACACAATTGCTCAGCCTTTATCCTCCTGTTTTTGATTACCAACTGGTGTTTATTTTAAATGCAGTTACTGGCCAATTAAATAGAAATTAGCTACATTGAGAAACAGGACTCCAGCTTACCGTGTCTTCCTTTCCAAAACACTCGTCCTTCTTGAGACAACTCTCAGGACAGAAGTTCCAAAGGCAAAGTCCAGTGAGGTGTCAAGGCCCCCCCTAGGACAGCTACCTGCTAGGTCTACAGCTAAAGGAATAGAAATAGGGTGCTCTGTTTGCCCAATAAGAGCAAGCTAGGATGTAACAAGAGCCACTTCCTGTTGTGATTCCGTTAAAATGTTTCTTGATTCAAGACAGATTCTTCTACCCAGAAAGCAGCTCAGGCTATTCCACTGAACAAGAGAACAAATAAATGAATAAAACTGTCCTCTGCTTCACTTTGTTGTTCAAGGCAGCTGGGATGCATCTGCCCTTCCACACAAATATTGACCACCACTCTCCCCGTAATGAAAAAAAGGGGGGGGGGTTTCCCTTCCTGGGCTGGGTGGAGCATATGGGCTAAATTATTTGGATGGGGCTTAGAGCTTGAATCTTATTGTAACAAGTTTGTAGCTTGGGCTGTTGGGGGCTGTGGAGCCTGGCTTTGTGGATACTGGTGCTTAGGTCCTGGGAGCTGACCTCAAACTTGTGAACATGGAGGCCAGTCTGGCACCAGATAGGCCTTGAGCCTGAGTCTGCAGGGACAGGCCTATGTCTTTGGTGTGTAGGAGCCAACCAGTCTGGAGCCTCAGCCTAGAGGAGTCATCGAGAAATTACCTGTGTCTATGGGGTCTCGGGTGGGTCACTAAATCCAGCCAGGGCTCCCCTGTGCTCATGGAGGTTGGCATGGAGGGTAGGTCTAGGGGACTGACTTGAAGCCTGAGGTCAGGCTGATGAAGGGGAGACCTGGAAGCTTGGCCTGTGAGGAAACAGGTCCAGAAACCTGGGTGTGTAGGGCAGTACAAGAGCCTACTAAGCCAGGCCTAGACCCGAGGTCTGCTGAAAGTGAAACTCTAGAACTAATTTTCATTTTGGATCTGTGGGTGCTTGCCTGGGGCTTTGGGAGTTGGCATGTAGCTGTGATCCATAGATGTATGCCTAATCCAAAAGAGCATTTACAAGTCTGGGGTCATGGACTAGCCTGGTGTTTGGGGTACCTCTAGAGACTTCACATATGGTTGTCTGCTTGGAGTCTGGAGCCATGGAGGCTGGCCTGCTGCTTGGTTTACTAAGAAAGCATCAGGGTCCATAGCAACACTGGATGCAATAACCCCATGCCTACGGTGCCACCTGGCTTGGGGAAATGATGATGGGAGAAATCTGCACCCTAGTAGGCATGTCTTTCCAAAGATTTCTACCCTGTACTCAGGTGCTGCTTAAGTGTTGTAAAGAAGTATTCCAACCCATGTCTCTGTGAGGAGTTGAAAACTAGGAAGACTTCCGAGTCTTATTTTAAGGTGGAACTAGTTTGTTAACTATCTAATGGATAAGGTGGGTGACATACAAGACCAGGAGGGTCATGTCAGCGGGGACAGAAGCTGTGAGAATCAGGCGGAAATGCTCAAAGCGAAAACCCACAAGAAACAGTGACTAAGGTAGTTTTGTTCGTAGACTCACATGGAAGTGAATTACAGGGTAGAGCGTTAGTGGTCGCTGAGACTGAAACCCAGAGAGTGACGGAAAGGTAGATTACAACCTCCCAGATATAATGTGTGCGGTTTGAATAGCAGAAGAAATCACGATGAGATTATCAAATCTTAATGGCAGATATCAAACCACAGACCTCAAAGCTTGGAGAATACCAAGTAGGATGACACAGCACACACACACACACACACACACACACACACACGTACATACACACTCATATATATACACACACATATATGTACACAGAGACACAATCACACATACATACCCTCACACACATACATATATACACACATACACACATAAATACACTCTCACACATACACACACCACTCACACATGCACACAGCACACACACCACACACTCATGGATACACATACTCACAAATATACACACACACACACACACACACACACACACACACACACACAAACTGTTATACTCCTTTGTCTGTTGCAATGACAAAATACCAGAGGCTGGGTAATTTATAAAGAATAGAAATTTGCTTGGCTAATGGGTCAGAAGTTCAAGAATATGGTACCAGTATCTGTCTTCTTGACATATTATAACATGGTAGAGGTTATCACATGATGAGACAGGGAGAGTATGCTACTTCAGATCTCTTTTCTGATTCTTATAAATGCTGTTATGGGCCTTGCATTCATGACCTTATCTAGTCTTAATTACGTCTCAAAGGTGCTATCTCTGGATACCATTAGCATGAATTTAAGGACTAAGTTTCCAACATGATTTTTTGGGGGAAAATATTCAAACCACAGCACATATCTAGGCATAATATTGAAGTTCATGAAAACCTGTGACAGGGAGAGAGCGTTGAATGAATGCATTAGAGAAAAAGAAAGGAAAACCATATCCTAAGGAGCATCCTGGTATTCTGTTGTGGATTATCACAGGATGAAATGGAAAAAAAATAAGGATTTATTGTGGCTGGGTTCTTATGCAATAGTAAGTATTCTAATGTTTGAAAGCAGGTTATCATTAACTAAAGAAAGATGTATATTTGACCCCTGGGGGATGCTAAAAAGCAACCACAAATGAAAAGGGAATACTTAATAAAGTTATAAAAGAAAACTATAAAAAGCACTCAATTAACAAAAGCAAAACAAAAAAAATCCAAATAAACTCACCTCTATTGTGAAGATACCACTTAAAAGGATGGAGAAAAATATAATGTTCAAAATCATTCAAAACAAAGCCAGGACACCTGTAACAACACAAAGTCTGCTTTAGAACAAGAGCTATTATGAAGGATTAAAAAGAACACAATGATAATAATGGGCTCCTTTCTGAAACAAACAAACAAAACCCACAACCAGTGAAGTAGTAAACACACCCCCAACACAAGCTTCCTCAGATGAGGTAGACGAGCAGGAAGGGAGGGCAAAACCAGGTCAGACTCTGCAGCTTGCCCCTTTCAGCAACCCGTGGAAGAGGCGCAAAGCCAGCCTCGATGGCTGAAGATGCCCTGTAAACATCAACTGGCAGGTGTAGAAACACTGGAAGATTGTGTTTTGTTTTTCTGCAAATACATAGGAATGTTCATCATGATATACCATGTTCTAGGCACAAAACAAATTTCAACAAACTCGAAAGAATAGAAGCCAAATAACGTATGTTCTCTAGCAGCAGAATTCAAGAGATGTCGCAGGTGGGAAGTTATCTGGAGAACCCTTCAATTATTTAGGAATTAAACCACTATATTTCATAAATATTCTTGACCAAAAGAAAAGAAAAAGACAACAGACCAAAACTTGGGGGATATCGGTAGAGTCCTGCTCAGGGAGGAATTAACATGCCAGTGTCAGAAGAAAAACAGGCTCTCAAGCCAGTGACCATCTGTGGTGAATAGAAAAATAACAAAACCAAAACCAAAGTACACCCAAGTTATACACATAATGATGGAAGAAACAAGAAATTAAAAAAAAAATCAATGAAATAAAAAATTTAAATAACTGAAACAAAAAGTAACAAGATTGATAAAAACTGATATACCTCGAGCCAGCTTGACCAAGAATATAAGGAAAAGCCCACAAATTACTAATATCAGGGACAAAAAGAGACAATATCTTCTCATAATCCCCAGACATTTAACAAGATGGTATGGATGTATGGTGAACAACTCTATGCTTACATATTTGACAACTTAGAAGAAATGGGCTTTTTGAGAGACTGAAATTACCGAAACTTCCAAAACAAACCAAAAACAACCAAATAAATACCTGAAAAATCCTATATCCACGAAAGAAATTGAATTTACACTTTAAACTCGCCTTCCAGGGCCTGAGAATGTGTCTCCGTGGGCTGAGTGCTTACTTTCCACCTTAAAAGCCTTACCATCAGCCAGCACCTCAGAAAACTGGGGGGCGGGTGTCTGTGGATGTTTTCTGTCCTTGGAAGTGGAGGCAGGAGAATCGTTAAGTTCAAGGTTCTTCTTGGTTACACACAGGGAATTCAAAGTCAGCCTGGGGCACACGAGATCCATACAATAAAAACAAGGAAAAAAAACCAAAACCAAAAATCAAAACAAGATATAGAAAGAGGTCATCAGGCTCATGGCAGTTTCCAAGGTTCTACCACACACTGAGTAACAAATGAAACAAAGGAATCTAGTGCAACTGAGTCAGAAATAGGAGAGAAGGGAACTTTCCAGTTTCTGTGGCGACCAGCATTGTCCCCATTTTAAGGCCAGACAAGCTGAGCATGGGTGGGGGGGGCAGGGAGGCACACACTTAAGGTCGGTCCCAGCTACCTAGAAGGCTAAGGCAGGAGGATTGCTTCATTAGAACAGTTCAGGTTCAGTCCGGGCAACATGGTGAACTCAGTCACTTTCTAAGCCAACTCATACCCTCAGACAGGCTCTCCTGGTGGAGCCCAGACAGGCCCCAAAGTCTCAATTCTCCTGTGGTGACCTCCTGAATGTTGGGATTCCTGAAGTCCGCATTTCAAGAAAGGTAAAGCCAAACAAAAACATAAGGAAACTACAGACAAATATCCCTTGTGCATATTGATGAGAAAAAAAAAATCCTCACTAAAACATTAGCATATTAAATATAGAGTGTATGAAAGTCCAATGTACGATACACCATGACTAAATGGCTATGATGTAAGCAATGGAAGATTTGTTCAACTTTAAAAGACTATTGAAGTACAACAGTTTGTTAGCAGATTAAAGATTAAAATCTGGGCTTAACAGTAGGCGTAGGAAGATCAGGTGTTCAAAGCAATCCTCCCAAACATAGTGAGTTCAAGGCCAGCCTGGGCTACACAAAACCCTGTTTCAAACAACAACAATAATGGTAACAACATAAATAGGTTCAGCCTGGTGGTGGTGGCACATTCCTTTAATCCCAGCACTCAGGAAACAGAGGAAGGTGGATCTCCGTGAGTTCGAGGCCAGCCTGGTCTACAGAATGAGTTTCAGGACAGCTAGGGCTGCACAGAGAAATCTTGTCTCGAAAAACAAAAACAAAACAAAACAACAATGAACAAATAGGTGCAGAAAATGCACTGGACAAGATTCCATGTGCATGTGTGATTATTTTTTTAATTATTTCAGTAAATAAACTCACTTGACTTATAAAAAGAGATCTAAAAAAAAAAGCCTACATAGCTCACATAAAACTTAATATTAAGTGACTGAATACCTTTTTTCTCCCAAGTGAATATTATATGGATATGTTCTGCTATTACCCTGGAAATTCTAGCAAGTCATTATAATAAGACAAAATACAGAAATAAATGTTCCTATACATGAATAACATAACTATCATAAATAGCATAACTATCTATATAAACATTCCTAAGCAACCTACACAAAAGCTCTGAGAACTGATAACAAAGTCTAATAAAGTCTCAGGGTACAGTCAATTCACACAAATCAATGGTATTTCTGTACACTAACACTGAGCAATTAGAATTCAAAATCTGAAAAACAATAGCATAACAATAGTGTTCAGGAACATGCTCACGTACTTGCTCTTGAGAACACACACACCCACACACACCCACTCGCACACCTTGGGGGTTAGGAAAATCATGTGGGATCTGTGAGCTAGGAAGTACAGAACATTGAAGAAAAAAAAAAAACTAAGAGGAGCGAAACAAGTGGAGAGAGAGATGGTGTTTGCAGACTGGAAGATTCAGTATTGTTACGATGTTAATTCTTCCAAATTTGTTGTGTTGTTTCAGGGACGTTCTAATCACAATTCCAGCAGCTTTTTCTTATTTTAACATATTTATTTTTTATTGATTTGTGTGTATGAGGGATGAACATGCGCTATGGTATACATGTGGAAGTCAGAGCACAGCTTGCTGGATTCGGTTCTCCCTCTCTGCTGTGAGAGTCCCAGGGACTGGACTCAGTTGGCCAGGCTCAGGGGCAAGTGCCTTTATCTAATGAGCCATGGAACTGCCGCTCAGCAGCTTCTTGTATAGCTGTTATTGACAGCTGGTTTCAATTTTATTTATGGAGGTAAAGGATATAACATTACTGAAACAAATACTTAAAAACTCAGACTATCTCATTTTAAAATTTTTATTTTATTTGTGTGTGCGTGTGCGTGTGCGTGTGCGTGTGTGTGTGTGTGTGTGTGTGTGTGTGTGTGTGTGTGTGCCTCTGTGTGTGTATGTCTACCCTGGGAGGCCAGAAGAGGACACTGGATTTCCTGGAGCTGGAGTTACAAGTAATGGCTGCCCAACGCTGGTGCTAGGGACTGAACTTGGGTCCTCTGAAAGAGCAGCAGGCACTCTTAACCACTGAGCCATCTTTCCAGCCCCACATATTACCCAATTTTAAGCATTATTATAATGCTTCAACTAATAGATAAAGGATAGACAAGAAATAAAACAGAAGAGAGAAACCAAAAATAAACCCACACAAACACAGTTGATTAAAAAAAAAAAAGATTTATAGTTTGGTTAACTGAATTTTGACAGTGAAGCAAATGTGATTTGGCACAGAGAGGTGAATCCCTTCAAACAAATGCTCGTGAACAATTGAGTGTGCATGCCTTTGCACACTTGTGCTACCATAACAAAATATCCCAGAACAGGTGGCTTAGAACCAACTGAAACTTACTGGTCACGATTCTGGAGGTTGGAAGAGCGAGGAGCTGGCAAATTTGGAATCTGGTGAAAGAGCCCTTTCTAGTCCTTAGACGGCCATCTTTTCACTGTTGGTTGACATGGCATGGTAGGAGGCCAAGACGCTTCCTAGGGTTCCCTTATTGTTTTCATATTTCTATTGATTATTTGGGAATTTCACATCATAGACCCTGATCACATTCACTTCTCAGGTCCTCCCAGGTCCACCCCCATGCTGTTACCACCCCCTCATAAAAAAGAAGAGGAAGAGGAAGGAGGAGGAGGAGAAGGAAGAGGAAGAAGAAGAAGAAGAAGAAGAAGAAGAAGAAGAAGAAGAAGAAGAAGAAGAAGAAGAAGAAGAAGAAGAAGGTTGTCCGATTTGTGTTGTCTATCTACTCACCGGAGCATGGTCAAACTCGCCGTGGCCAGCCCCTGAGAGATAACTGAGTCCTTTCCCATCTGCACCCCTGCCAGAAGCTATCAGTTGTGGAGAGCTACACTTCAGCACCCTTATCACACTTCTTTTTTTTTTTTTTTTTTTTGAGACAGGGTTTTAGCCCTGACTATTCTGGAACTCTCTCTGTAGCCCGCCTGCCTCTGCCTTCCAAGTGCTGGGATTAAAGATATGTGCTACCACTGCCTAGCTCCTTATCACATTTTTTAAGAGTTGTCTTCGATGGCTTTCTGTCTAGACTGTTACTTTGGAGGGAGGTGCTGGAAGGGTAGGGGTTGCCCTATAGGCCTTCTATATTCTTCTTTCTCTACTGTGAGTCTGCAGTCATCAATACCATGGCAAAAGTGGCCTCCTTGCCCTTTACTGTCAGCGGGAGCACAGCTCATGGACTTTCACATGGTCTCTGGCATCAGCATAGCCATGGACCTCAGCATGGTCTCTGATGGCTGTATAGACCATGGACTTCAACACAGCCCCCTGCCACAGCGCAGGCCAAAAACATCAACATGGCCCCTGGCGGCAGCACAGACCATGGACATCCACATGGCCTATGGTGGTAACATGGGCCACAGACATAAATACAGATGTCTCCCGGCTTTGGTAGGACCATGAACCCAGACATGGCCCCTGGTGGCAGCATAGCCCACAACATGGACTCAGGCAGCCGCACATTCCAGGGACATCCACATGGCCTTCTATGGAAAAACAGGCCACGGATGTCAATACAGTTTCCGACTGCAGTAAGATCATGGGCTCCTGGGGTCCCTTTTACAGAGAGCCCTAATCACTCTCAACAGACTTACTCTCCAATACCATCACATTGGAGGTTAGGACTTCAAAATATGGAATTGGGGTTGGTCACAGACATTCAGACCATAGCATTCAACATGAAAAACAAAAAAATCCAGAAAGCCAACCCCTACACCAAATACAAAACTCATGTGGAGTTGGCAGTGTAGGTCAGCTGGTCGAGCGCTTACCTAGCACATACAAATTCCTGGGTTTAGTGCCAAGCTCTGCATAAACCAGATGTGGTAGTTTGTGCCTATAATTCCAGCATCTGGAAGTAGAAGCAGGAGGATAGGAAGTTTAAGGTCATCCTCAGCTATGTAATAAGTTTGAGGCTAGCCTGGGCTATAGGAGATCCTGTCTCAAAGAAAAAAAAAGTCTCCTTTTGGATCATGGACCTAAATGTAAAACACAAAATCGAAAGTCTTCTTCAGGAAAACAGGAGAAAGTGATATGCACAGACACAGTTAGGTGAGTGTTTCTGAACAAGGGTCAACATTAAACCAGGGAACATTTAGCGATCTCTAAAGACTCTTTGAGTTGCCGTCTCTGGGGCCCAAAGATGGGAGGATGTGTTGTAAGGATTTATGCATAGAGACCAGGGATGCTACTTCTAAGCATCCCAAAACACACAAGATAGCCTTCCACAAAGATGTCAACAGTGCAACCTCTAAGAAACTGAGTTAGGAAAGTATGATGTAGGTTTGAAGGTTCTGCTCTCTCAAATAGACTAATGCCATGCTTGCAAGAATAGGTTTGTTCTCTCAGGAGTGGGTTCCTGAGTGTGTACACACACACACACACACACACACACACACACACACACACACACACACACACACAAAATCATGCACCTACCTACATAAACATTTCTCTCCTGCCCATGTAATGTCCTTTACCTTGTTATAATGTGGCAAGAAGGCCCTCACAGGATGCAGCCTCCTTGGTCCTGCACTTCCCAGTCTCTGTAACCATGAGCCAAATAAATGTTCATTTTAGATTAGCTGGTCTATGGTATTCTGTAACAGAAGAATCGACTGAGACACATACTTAGATAGTTATAGCAAGATAGGCCTGTAGTTGCATGTAAATTGTGCATAAGCAGTGCATAAATGACTGTGTGTGTCAAAACACTATCATCTATCTATCTATATTAATTCTACTGTATTTAAATTAGTGTATAGTGAAGGATACCTGGAAAATAAACAGTATGTTACTATCTGGTCAACAGAAAAAACAGAAAACATTTAAAGCTAAGCACTACCCTAAGTATTTTACATATGCTAATGTATTCAATAATCATCACCTCTTAAAGGAAGGGGGGACTATTATATCCCCATTTCACAGATGGGACAGGAATTCAATAATTTGTACAAGTTCCCACAGCCGCGTGCAGCAGGTACTTTCACAGATCACATCTGTATTAACTACTCCACGTCTCACAGTAACTCACGAGTTAGGTGTCACCCTCCAACCCCGTCCCCCAGAGTCACATGGACAAACTGAGCCTCGGAACATTAAGCAACTGCTTTAACGAAAAGCAAAAAGCAGGAGTGAGGGTGGGTGGGGGTGGGGCACACGCTTGATCTCAAAAGACAAGCTCTTTGGGCTACAGCATGCTGCTGCCTGGTACATTAGCATGAGTGGGTAAACCAAAACAGGAAGTTACTGGAGACCTGTCAAAACACATCTCCAGTGGAGAGCTCCTGGCGTGGATTAGTCCTCTGCCAAGTCTGCTTAAATTTCACACCATCCACCTGCATGTGTGTGTGGGTTCTCCCCTTTCCTTTCTGCTAAGGATGGTGACATTTTATATTCTCTGGTTTAGACAGGAAAATCTCACAGGATGGCAGTCACTAAAGGAGCTATAGATTAGCTTACAGGATTTTCTTTTCTTTACATTTAAGAGGCAGTAAAAGAGAGGGCTTGTTTCTATTCCTTTAACTTCATTAAGAGATTAAATGCCCTGTGGACAAATTGGCAGGGCCGCCTTGTTTGGAAAAGAATGTGCAGAAAACATGAAATATCATTAGTGTGTGGTAACCTAACAGCATGTGGCAGGGCTACCATGTGCCTGGCAGAGGCCGATGTGGCCACACAGTTCATTAACCCTGTGTAGCTTGCTTAATTCCACCAGGGAAATTAGAGAAGGTTCTAGAACCTGCCTAGAGCTCCAAAATAGACTCTCTGACTTTAGCAACATTGGGCCCCAGGAGATTAGAAGATGGGAATTCCTCATACATAAACTTGCTTTTCTTTGACAATAATCTCTCTCTAGACCAGTAGTTTTCCACCTTCCTAGTGCTGCGACCCTTTAATGCAGCCCCCACATTGTGGTGACTCCCCAACCATAAAATTAATTTCACTGTTACTTCATAACTGTAATTTTGCTACTGTTATGAATCACAATGTAAATATACGATATGACACACACACACACACACACACACACACACACACACACACACACACACACACCTGTGGGGGTCGTGACCCACAGGTTGAGAGCCGCTGCTGTAGACTGTCCTGACAGCAGAGAGCAATAGACCGCATTAGAACGCAAAAATGTAAAGCTAGCTTTCCGATGTGCTCTAGAATGATCGCATGGTTACGTTCACTTCACCCATTGTTCTGAAGTCTCCATTAGCAGAAGAGGAATTCTTCATTTCCATAGAGAAGGATATTTTAGTCAAAATGTCTAGAAACTGGGGTGGGGTTGTAACTCACTTGGTAGAATGTTTGTCTAGTGTATATGAAGTCCTAGGTGTGATTCCCAGCACCATATAAAATTAGGTATGGTAGGTGCAGGCATGTAATCCCAGAACTTGAGAAGGCACATGGAAGGATCAGAAAGTCAAACATGGACTTAGAGTTCATTCCAGGCTACACGAGACACTATTTCAAAAGACCAGATATCATGTGCAGTGTTTTTCTAATGATTTTTTTTTTTGAAGAAAAATATAAAGATATGCTTCACTGGGAGTAGAAAGAAGATGGCTAGCTAATATTGAGTGGTTTGTGTTTACAGACTTTATAAGGCTAATGTTTATTACTCTTCTGGCCTTGCGGCACTTAAAAACGGCTTCTGATAAGAAGCATTGACCCCTCACTTGGCCCATAAAGTAACTAGAAGCCAGAAGAAAGTCTGGAGTCTGCCTTTGTTTTGAGCCTGTACTTTGGCTGAAAACAGAGACAAACTGTGGCTCTTTACCTTTTCTCTTAAATCACCCTGAATTTTAGGAAGAGCAAAACCTGGCAGGACAGATGCCCCAGTCCCCACATTAGGACAATTATCCATTCAAGTGAGGCTGTACCCTCAGTGATTAATGGATTAACAGTTTAATGATTTCCTGGAAGACCTCCCAGGACTCCTGTTAATTCTAACTGAGGCAATGATGAGTCAAAATTGAGTGGGACTGGAGCTTGACCAGACTGCTTGATTATGCACACCTTTTCCCATTTATTTAAATCTAAATCTCATGTTAGCACCCACAAAATGAACTGGGGGGTCGCTGAACCCCTTTATCTATTCCTTTTTCCAGTGTGGTCATGTTGAATAAAGTGGCTTTTCCCTTTTCTGTGCCTCTCAGCCCCTACCAATGTTTCCTTGCTTCTTTAATTGGCCTATCAGTTTGGGGAGTCCGGTGTAGTTTGTTGGGGGAGGGCAGGTTTTTACTCTAAAAACCTCCAGTAATAATTTGAGAGTTTACCTGTTTCTGTTTCCTTTACACTTTCATTCTTTTCCTTCCTGCACTGGTTAGTTTTTGTCAACTGGGCACAAGCTAGAGTCCTCTGGGAAGAGTGAATGTCAATTGAGAAAATACCTCCAGCAGATAGGCCTGGAGGTGAGTCTCTGGGGGCATTTTCTTGATTAATGATTGGCTGATGTCCAGCCCACTGCAGGCATCCCTACCCCTTGGCAGGCCATCCTGGGTTATATTAGAAAGCAGGCTGATCTCTGCATCCAGATCCTTCAGTCGTTGGATGGGGTTTCTGGCACGACTATTAGGGTGTTTGGCCATCCCATCACCAGAGTAGGTCAGTTCCGGCTGTCTCTCGACCATTGCCAGCTATCTATTGTGTATCTTTGTGGATTTCTGTGGGCCTCTCTAGCACTTTGTTTTTTCCTTTTCTCATGTGGTCTTCATTTACCATGGTCTCCTATTCCTTGTTCTCCCTCTCAGTTCTTGATCCAGCTGGGATTTCCCGCTCTCTTTCCCTCGACCCTCACCCTTCATTGCTCCCACTCATGTCCAGGCTGTTCATGTAGATCTCAGCCATTTCTCCATCATTGAGCAATCCCCGTGTCTTTCTTGGGGTCTTGTTTTCCAGGTAGCCCCCCTGGTGATGTGAGTAGCAGTCCAGTCATCCTTGTCCCACATCTAGTATCCTCCTATGACTGAGTACATACCATATTTGTCTTTCTGAGTCTGAGTTACCTCACTCAGGATGATTTTTTCTAGATCCATCCATTTGCCTGCAAACCTCATGATGTCATTGTTTTTCTCTGCTGAGTAGTATTCCATTGTGTATATGTGCCACATTTTATTTATCCATTCTTCAGTTGAAGGGCATCTAGGTTGTTTCCAGGTTTTGGCTATTACAAACAATGCTGATATGAACATAGCTGAGCAAGTGCTCTTGTGGTATGATTGAGCATTCCTTGGGTATATGCCCAAGAGTGGTATAGCTGGATCTTGATTCCCAATTTTCTAAAAAAGCGCCATATTGATTTCCAAAGTGGCCCCGGGTGGAGCTCCAGGAGTCTAATTATCGAGAAAGAGGAGGGTTTATATGAGCGAGAATTGTTGAAACCAAGGTTGGATAGAGCATAGGGACAAATAGCCAAACAAATGGAAACACATGAACTATGAACCAAAGGCTGAGGGGCCCCCAACTGGATCAGGCCCTCTGAATAGGTGAGACAGTTGATTGGCTTGATCTGTTTGGGAGACATCCAGGCAGTGGGACCGGGTCCTGTGCTCATTGCATGAGTTGGATGTTTGAAACCTGGGGCTTATGCAGGGACGCTTGGCTCAGTCTGGGAGGAGGGGACTGGACCTGCCTGGACTGAGTCTACCAGGTTGATCTCAGTCCTCGGGGGGAGGCTTTGCCCTGGAGGAGGTGGGAATGGGGGATGGGCTGGGGGGAAGGGGAGGGGGCAGGAGGGGGGGAGAACAAGGGAATCCGTGGCTGATATGTAGAACTGAATGGTATTGTAAAATAAAATGAAAGGAAAAAAAGAAAGGAAGGAAGCAGGCTGAGCAAGACGTGGGGAGCAAGTCGTGTGCCTTCATGTCCTCTGCCTTCAGGTTCCTGCCTCCAGGTTCCTGTCTTGAGTTCTGGCCCTAACTTCTTTCAGGGATCTAAAGGTTGAGGTTCAACCTCTTGTATTTACTTCCTAATTCTCTTCGCCGATGGAGCTAAATTTTATAAGCCCATTGACCTGAGATCTATCCCATGAATTTGTTTAGAACACAACACTTGTACTCTCTGATCCTCGCCAGTGACAGTGGTGAACGCACCTCTGCAGGGACCACACTGGAGGTCAAGGTGTGTCTTAAAAGCCTTCCTCTGTGTGGTTAATTGGCCAAGAGGTATTTAAGTGGCTTTGGTTCTCCTTTGAAAGAAATTAAATAAGGACATATTTCATTTTCTAGGGCACATGCATGGTCTGTCAGATCAGCACAGAATTGTTTGTCGAGTGCTTGTAGTCCTTGTCTTTAGCAGAAGAGAGAGAATATGTGTGGCTTTTGTTTACAGCTGTGGGTCAGTGTGGAGTGCTACTGATTTGACCAGTGCTACTGTGTCTGGGCAGAACTCCAGCCTCCCAGCTAAGGAGTGTTGTGTCTTGCCAGGACTCTGTATTGAGACAGTATGTTCTCTTCTTTTACCTGCATTTCCCTCACTGTGTGTAAGGAGTAACCTGGCTTTACCTAGCCATACTCCCACTCCTTTGTACACCCACATGCATTTTTCCATGGAGAAAGGCAAAGAATTTTGTGAGATCTCTCTCTTAACCCTTCAGACAAGTGAGGATCAGGAGTCCCATCATAGAGCTGACTGCTGATACCATGCCGAGTCTGGCATCTCCCTAATGAAACCAAGTAGCTTGATGAGAATGAGACATTATCCAAAGCCAGCTCTGTTCAGCAAATGGTGTAGCTTTCCTGGCTTCATTCCCCCAGTTCTGGAGTTCATCATGCCATAAACCACAGAGACTTTGTATGCATGTTATTGTATTAGCTCCATATGCGGAATACTCATGGAACTCACATGCAGAATGTGTGATGTCAGAGCAGTTTACATGAGTCTAAATTTTGAGCAGCTGTTAGACTCAGATGTTGTCTTTCATTTTTTATGTCAGCACCATCCCAATAAATCCACTGATCTTGAGACTGAAAAGTAAAGTGAGAGCTCTGTGCTTGAATGTGTTTCAGAGTCAGGAAGCTCTGTACCACTTTTGAGTGGATCTGAATTTACTACAAGAGGTCACATCAGGGTGGTGGCTCCAGCTCTTTTGGAAGGAAAAACCTAACTGGGGAAATGAATCCAAGAGCAAGTACAGAACACGCGAGCATGGCAGGTCTCAGACAACCAGAATCAGATGTGCCCTTGGAAGGAGATTCCAGCAGAGAGAACTTCAACTCTGCTCAGCCACTGCAGTCTCTCCAAAAGGCATTGAACTGGCTTCTGAGAAGGTGCTGGCTAACAAGTGTCCCCGACTCTAACATTCAGAGATCAACAAGCTTGTCTTGGGTTTATTTTCTTTGGAGTAAGACCGTTCACTGTCTTTTACCAGCACAAGAGTGGTCAAACATTGCCACCCAATTAATACTGATATTAAAAGATAGAAGTTCCCAACATTTATGTGGAACTAAGGACAATTTACACATACTTCTAAAACCTAGAGTTTTAGATTTACATATGCTATTTTGACTCTCCATAATGTGACTCAGTGTGTATTTTAAAACAAGTGCTGAGAACTGTAGGTTTTCTGTTATCTGCTTTGGATAGACCCCTATTCTTTATGGTTTGGTAAAGAAATCAAACTTTGTCGGGGTAAGGGGGCAAGAGTTATGTGGACAGTTGCTTGCTTACTTTGGGACCTAAATTAAGATCGGATGCCAGATTTATTTCTCCCTCCACCCATCATTATCACTTCATTTCAAGGACTCTGGCTGCCATTGTCCCCTGCTCTGGTGAGATGGCAGATGATCCTCTGTCTTATGGAATTGTCTGAGTTGCTGCTCCTCCTCACCATGTTTTGTTGAAAGGTTTTTGAAAACCCAGGAAACCAAACTTCTCCAGCTTCTCTCTTGAGGACAGAAAACATTCAGTTGCGCCACGCTGTGAACACTTTCGGGCTCACTTCTCGTTCCAGATGCATGGTGTGCCTAGCTACTTAAGATCGAAAAGTCCCTGCTGTGTTCCTTCAGAAGCAAACAGAAGATTTTTGTGAGATCCTGGGCTCAGTTTAGACTCTAGCCTTTAATACAAAGCAGTCAAAACTGCTATGCAAGAAATCATTCTATGGGGTATTTGGAGATGATCCACTGAAGAGCATCTGCCTAAATCTAACTGGAAGAAAGTGGTTTCCAAATGAACAAGGTGTGCTTGGAGTGAGGCTTACTCCATCGGTTTGGAACCACTCTTTGAACAGAAAGCTGGGGTCCATCTCATCATTAGCTTCAACGGTTCCTGAAACTCTCTGGATCTGGTGACAGATACTCAAGAACTTAGTGCTTCCTGAGTGTGGTGCTGGCTAGATGTTGTAACTCAGGCTAGGTGAGTCACATAGCAGCACCTGACTGACAAGCAACTGCTGAACATTCTCAGCCAGGAACAATCAGAAGATTTACAAGAAGGTCTTGTGGCACTCACAGTCATTCTACAAACACCTTCAGTTGTGAAAGTTTCGGTTCTCAGTGAATGAGACCCTTGTGAATGAATGGTTTTCTAGTCATGTGACTCATACTACATGAGACTAGCTCTCATAGTTCTATTAAAGTCATATCGTGTTCCCTGGGATAAATATATACCCATTTAACAAGGCTGTGTAGGAATTGGCAGCGTTAAACAAATCTTATAGTAAAAAAATACTCAGTGCCATCTGCTTGATTTCTGGAGGTGGTTTTATTCTTATATTATTGCTGTCTCCTGTATCTTTTATTCTCAACTCCTCACACTCTGAAAAGATTACTCATCCTCGACTTGAAATAATCCTTTAACTCTTCCACTGCAGAAAAAAAATCTTTTAAGCCTCTCCTAATGGAAGGAATGAGAGCCTCCACAACCAGACACTCATACACACATTAAATTGGTACACACATAAGCCCATCTCCCTTTTAAAGCCACCATTGACTTTTTACTGAAAATTATATGTCTGATAACACCAGACTTACCATGAAAATAATAATTTCGAATAGATGATCATAATTTTCTGTCTCCCCCCACCCCAGTGTTCCAGTTACATATGTGTTATCCATTTTGATGCTGTCTTCAGCTCTTACATGTTCTAGAGTTTTTAGTTCTTTTTTCTCTTTGTGTTTCAATTTGGGAAATTTCTATTGGACCATCTTCAAATTCCCTGGCTCTTACCAAACTCCTGAGATATAGCCCACTAAAGACTATAGCACTTCCCTTCTCCACACTCCATCACCACAGAGCAAACACTCAGTGAGTTACAGCCGAGAGAACTGTAAGATCCAGGCACGCCCCAAAGATAAGAGAGGATTCAGAAACAAGAGCATTAGAAGTGTCTGAATCATTTGGAATTCATAGAACAAACTCCAAGCAAAGCCCGACTCTAAGCCAGATTAATAGCAATCCTCAGTGAAGGCCTGTTTTACCTCAGAACCTAGTACAGGTACAATGTACCTGTTGTTCAGCCAAAGATTACGAGGTGTACATACTAAAAGACAAGAAAACAAATACACTGTGAGGAGATAAAGTGACCACCACAGTCAGATTTAGTTATGGCATAAATGTTGGATAATCAGACAAGTAATTTAAAACAATTGATTAACGCGTTAAGGGCTCTGATGGAAAAATAGACAGCATAGGACATCTAATTAGTACTGTCATCAGAGACAAAAATTTGGGCTGGAGAGATGGCTCAGCACTTAAGAGCACTGGCTGCTCTTACAGAGGACCCAGTTCCCAGCACTCCTACGGTGACTTACAACCATCTGTAACTCCAGGTCCCAAGGATCTGATCTCCATGGGTACCAGGCACACATGTGGTACATGTAAAAAAGCATTTATACATATAAATAAATGGCTCTGTCATTAAAGTGCTCACCCCACAAGGATGAAGACCTGACTTCAAGACCCCATAGTCCATGTCAAAAAAAAAAAAAAGCCAGAGTCATGGAGACAGGCAGATCCCTATGCCCTGGTGGCCAGCCTAACCAAACTGGTGAGTTTCCAGTTCAGTGAGAGGTCCTGTCTCAAAATATCAGGTGGATAGCAATTGAGAAAGACGTTGAACATTGATCTGGCCTCCACATATGTACATGCGTGCACACCTACATATACATGCATTACACACATAAAGAAAATACTTGAAGTGAAAACTGTAATGGCAATTTTCTTTGTGAAAACACTGTTGTACATGCAGAATGCCTAAGTGTTCCAAGGCAAATGTTTGTATCGACTTAGATAAGAATGAAAATATGGATGCTAAGTTCTACTAGATAGTTGATTCTCTAGTAAAGCTGAGAGGCTTCCCACCTCACAGGAAGTTATATTTTAATTCGGGTATGTATTATTATTTGTAATTCAAAACATTCAACCCAAAGGTGGTGAGTCTTACTCCTCCATGAGAGAAAGCTATCCCAGAAAAGATCTCCTTTAGTTCCTATGTTTAAACAGCTCCAGAATTGTACATATGTTGCCTTTTTTGTCTGAGTACAAGACCTCTTGGGACTTAGAAGGAAGGTCACCTCTCTGCTAATGGAAAGAGTTTGGTGTCCTTGGTTGGTATACGCCAGAGCGAGGGCAGGGACTGTGCCCCATTGCTCTCTCTTATCATGGTCTTTCCAGCGTCCACTCTGCTGGGGACCCAGCAAGGTCTTAGTATAGCCTGGTTGAGTTAGTAGACTGTATGCAGCAAGTGTCAGTGGCTCTGTGATGAAACACTCTTCTGTATGCAGCGGGGCACTCTGGCAAGTAATTGGTAGGCAATTTCTCTGTTCTTAATGAATATTTTAGAATTTAAACTCTGAGGTTATTAGCATCACAGCAATACTGAGGAAATTAACTAGCCTTATAAAGGGTGTTATTTCGTGGTGGAGGCTCTTTCTCATACTGGAATAGCAGTAGAAATTATCCGAGTTTTCTCTGCCAGTTTACAAAAAGGCTCAGTAAGTGACCTTAAAATCTAACATTTTAGTTTTCTTTCGTTTGTCTTGTTGGTTTGTTTTTTCCTTGCATTTTAAAAAACATTGTAGTGGATGGGGCCAGAATTAAGACCACTTGGGAGTTGTGATGGAACATAGCTTATTACTACGAGCTATTGAGATGAAAGGAAAGAGGACATCCACAGCTATTGAGTACCTCAATGCCCCAGCACTATTGGCTGAGACACTGTTAGTCACTGAGCACAAAGTACCTCATCAGCCTCACCAGAGGCTGGCAACCGTTGTCCATATTTAATGGGTGATGAGAATGGACTTGGCGAACTTGTCTCTGGACACACAGCCTGAAGAAGGGTAGGATTAGGAGTTGAATACAGCTGCATCTGCCTCCAAAACCCACACCCAAAATGTCTGTAGAACTGACCCAGAGATCATATATACATATAGCCTCTCTTCAACTTCTACACACCGTGAAGAAATGACCCCGTATTGCTGAACTCGGATTTCAAAATAATGAATGGATACAGGGGTGATGAGCATTCTCCTGGACCTGCTCAGAATTTAGGCACCCCCACACTGAGGCCAATTACAGATCCTGATGGCTTATAAGGTCATTCACAGTGCAGAGGTAGTCTCTTGTGAATGCCCTCATGAAAGCTCCAGAGTATTTGCTAACTGAGATAAAATTATTTTCATCTTCATTTCACTGCACCAGAAAGTTAGCATTCCAGGCGCCGCAGCTTTGAGCATGTTTCCGACACATTTGAGTACCTTGCCACTGTATTTTATGCTTGGCTTGGCCTCCACTAGCTACTCCATTTAGTTCCATGACCCACTCCCCCGGATCTTTGCACACTGGAGTGTTCCATGGCCCACATCTGTTTGCTACTACACTCCCCTCCCATCCCTTTATGTGTATTTTATACACCAATCACACTCATTTTTAGTTTTGTTTATTTATTTTTTGCTCTTATGGCTCTTACACATAGGGGACCTGCCACCCAGCTCCCAAATAAATACACAGAGGCTTGTTCTTTTTTAGGAATGCCTGGCCTTAGTTTGGCTTATTTCTAGCCAGCTTTTCTTAAGTTATTCCATCTACCTTTTGCCTCTGGGTTTTTAATCTTCTCTTTCTATATACCTTTCCTTCTTTCTTACTCCATTGCTGGTTGTGTAGATGGGTGGCTGGCCTCTAATGTCTTCCTCTCCTCCTTTTCTTGCTCCTCCTCTTCTCTTTTTCTCCTTCTATTTATTCTCTCTGCCTGCCAGTCCTGCCTATCCTTTCTCCTGCCTTGCTATTGGCCATTCAGCTCTTCATTAGACCAACCAGGTGTTTTAGACAGACAAAGTAACACAGCTTCACAGAGTTAAACAAATGTAACATAGAAGAATGTGATACATCTTTGCATCATTAAACAAACATTCCACAGCATAAACGAATGTGAATCACCTTAAAACAATATTCCACAACACATCTCCAGTCCCATGTCCAGTGGAAATTATCTATAAAACAGAGCTGCAAATAATTATTGAGTTCTACCTTCATATATAATCTATTGTTCCCCTCTACCCCAAAATTTAATTCTGTATCCCAGTACATGGTTTGACTATCTACCTTGTTATTCAAAGCTACACACTTCCCCAGTTGGACTCAGAGGTCTTCGATGAGTCTTTCATGACCAACCTAAAGGAGCCATGCCTTACCATACCAGTCTATAACACCACATCTCATTTGGTTTTTTTTTTGGGGGGGGCTCAGAATGATCTAAAATGAGTTTGTTCAATTATTTATTTGCTTGTTTAGTATCAGTTTTCCTTTGTAGGATGACATCTTCACATGAACAGAGATCTTTTCCCTCCTATTCAGGACTATAGCCCCAGCTAAGACTCTCTTAAGTAGTAGATGTTATTTAAGTGATTTTCTTTCTGCCAGCCCACAGAAAAAATAGATTGCAGGCTCAGAAAATGACCTAACAGTATATATTTCAGTCTTAATTTTTGCATTTAAAAACAATGTAGTGGTTGCAGCCAGGATTAGGATTTTGAATTAGAAGTCACCTTGGTAGACTGGTCCTGTGGAACCAGAGCCACAGGGTCTCCATGACTCGGGACAACAGCAGGATATCGGAAAGGCATTTCGGTGAGTGTCCAGTATTGATGGCGTACCAGAAGCCAGAGGCCTTGAACCTGACCAATAACACACTACACAATGAACATTTGCAAGGAAAGCTGTGTGGACAAAAAGATATCCTACACGACACGCTGCAGCTCCTAATGCCACTAAGAAGAATGAGGCGCTGGAGAGGCGGGAAAGACGGAGAAGCGAAGGGGTTTGTTGTTGTTTGTTTGTGTTTGTTTTGCTTTCTTTGTTTTGTTCTGTGGTTTTGTTTGTTTTCTTTTTAAATAATATTTTGCTTATTATTTATTTAATTTTATTTTTCCTTCTTTTTAAATATTCTTTTGCAGGAGGATGCTGCAAGGGTAAAGGACAGATATGGAAGGACTGGAAAATGAGTGGGATTGGGGTGCATGGTGTGAAATTCCCAGAGAATCAATAAAAAAATTATGTTAGAAAAACAAAAAGAAGCCCCCTTGGCCGCACTCTGTAACCCTGGCTTTTGAGAAGCTGAGGCGGTAAGAACCCTGGAGTCCGTGAATTGGAGACCAGCCATGGCAACATATTGGGACTCCATCTTTAATTTAAAAGCACGAATAAAAAGTTATGACTTAGGATATCTCAATGAAAGTTTACTGAATGAAAGTTAATTCATTATCGAGTATAAAATGGGTTGAACATGATTGCAAAGAGGTGAATGGATCCTTCACCTGCAGTTATAATCACAATAGAAGAACATGGCATTCAGTTTAAGCAGCATTCTAATTAAATGGCAGCTTCTGGCTTGTTCTTAAGATATACATTGCACTGTGTCGTGACTTGCTGGGTCGTTCATTGTATCACTTGAGCACTGTGAAACATTCTCCACTTGAACTCATCAGAAGACTAGTACACGGGGGATCTGCTCTCCTGACAGCACCCAGCTGCCCCAACTGAGCATCCCTGCTTGATTTCCAGCACTCTGAATGTCTAACATCACTTCTAAAGTGCGGAGATGGCCAAATATGGGCTGCCCTGGAGAGTGACCTCCGTCTCCCCTTCCAAACAATTCCTCCCCGTTAGTTAAACTGGACCCCGTCGGTACTGGCTCCCAGCCAACGGGCCCGCAGAACAGAGCACTTGTTGCTTTTGAACACGCTTTCCTCAGAGGCTTCTCGTGGGGTGGCAGCATCAGTCTTGCTCCTCTGCTTCCCTTTCCGATAGTAACATGTTCTTCACTGCCATCCCTGCTCACAAAACACTGTCAGAAAGCAAAAATACAGAACACCAAACACGGTAGAAGCTTGAGATTTACTTTTGCCTCCTAAGGAGAACTTCTAAATAGAGAGACGTTTTATAAGCAGCTCCATGTGCTTTTAGAGAGGAAATTGGAGGGACGGCCCGGATGAAAGAAGGCAAAGCATGGAGTGCATGAATGCCTTTTATTCTGCAGGATTGTGGGTAGACCTGAAGGAGCAGGGGAGACAGTGGTCCCTTTATTATCTGCAAACTGAGTCCAAGGCATGTGGGAAGGTCCAGAATCTGCACTTGAAGTGAATATGCCTCAACTCTGGTTTCAACAACAAAAAATAATATCAAATTAAAAACAGACTTGAAGAGCTGAAAGAAGATCAGTCATGAGCCATATCTAAGCCAGGTCCTGCAGGTCAGTTCAATTGGGCTGAGTCCACTTTGCACATTTTGAGAGTTAGTTCAGAGCTCTATGTAAATAAAGATTGTAAAATATATTCAAATCAGATTCTACAGAGATTTAGAGGTCAGATAATATACAAATCATAATTAATAAAATATAAAAATATTCTATGAGATGTCAGAGCAATTAAATTCTCAACTTGTTTTTAGACAGAACGTTAGTAGATATGACATGAAAATGGGAGGGGAGACTATTTCGGGCAAGGAAGAGGCCAGCAAGAGAGTAAGGGGCCTGGGGAAAGTCGGTGCGAGAGGGAGAGAGAGAATAAATGACGCATTACTTTGAATGGTAACTTAAAGTAATGGAAAAATGTTTTTATTACAGTTTGGCTCATTTGTTTTCTTTTGGAACAGGTTCTTTTGTAGCCCAGGCTGACTTTGAACTCTTTATGTACCAAAGGAAGGCCTTGAACTCCATATCTTCCTGCTTCCACTTCCCAAGTGCTGGGATTATAGGTGGGTACCATCACCCCATGTTATTACTGTTTTTCACTATTGATGGTAAAATGCACAATGACTTATACCTCTGGAGGTAGTTAGGCCATGCTGTTTGCTCTTGAACTCAGGAAAGCCAAAAGCTAATTTGTATTAAAACCTGTAAGGCCCTAGAAATTTAGAGAGGGATTTGGATGTTTTCTACTCAAGTGATACATGAGGACACAAGCCCAGAAGACTTCACTTCCTCCCAAACCTCAGTTTCTATCTCTGTCTTTCTGTCTCTGTTTCTCTGTGTTTGTCTCTGTCTCTGTCTTTGTCTCTCTCTCTCTTTCTCTCAGTTAAATAGATGGAAACTCTATAGCTATTTGAAACTATGGAAGTCAGAAATCACTATGGGAAATCAAATGGCCTGAACATCTTATCATAGTTGGAAATACATCAATTACAAAATAGGAATTAGGAAAACAATGTTCAGTCTAGGGATATCTACTTCAGACAAATTGTCCTGAATGCTCCTTGTTCCACACACCAAGACATTCCTGTGTTTTTCAGAAGTTTCCAAATACAAATACTGAAAAGAACTTTGGTTTGGTTCATTGACTTTACTTTTTACCTCAAATCCTGTGTTTCTCAGCCTGCTCTTGCCCGTTCCTCGGTCATGCTTCATTTTGCAGTGGTCAGATGCCCATCTGCATTCTCGCTTCTCTGTGTACTCAGAGAGAAGCTGGAGACATTGACAGCTAAGGCATGTAGACCTTAGAGATATGGTCATTGCACTACGATTTGTAAATTATTAAGGTACTATTTCAAGTTATGTAACTGGCCTTCTAAAAATATTATGCCCCCAAATCATCCTGAGGACTTAGGTCCCCATCACTCAGTTTGACAATGAACTAAGAAAAATACTCATTTTTTTTCCTCTACTAACTCGTACTTTTTTCTGACGATAAAGAAAAATAACTTCCTCCATAAGAAAACAAGCTATTTGAAAAACAAATGATCTGCCATATTAGTTAGACTAGAAAAACTTGGAAGCTATCTTAATAGCCAATAAAGCCTTATGGAAATCCATTATTTTATAAACTAATTAAAAATAGAATTAAAATAGAAAAGTAGTAGTTTGAACACAGATAACCTGCATAAGTAGAAAATGCTTCCTAGAGAAGGCATGGATTATTAAATAAGAATCTCACTGCCAACCATAGGCTACCTCCACACAGGTTAGTGGTCTGTGAGGCACTAGAGACCCCAAATAGCAAAGTCTATGACTGTTGTTCTTTGTTGCCCACCATAACTAGATGGAAAGACCCAATTGCTGAAGGCAGCACACTTTGGTTGCAGCATGCAGAGAAATCAAGCTGGAATTAACCTGGAAATTTCCTCCCTGTTGACTAGTTTCCATAATGCTGAAGGTACTATGTAGGTCACTGGGGAAGAAAAGTCATCAATGGACTTATCCAGTGTTAAACTATGAATGTTACAATACCAATTTGCCAGACAAAATTGCCCAGGGGGACAGTAGTGGCATGATCATTCTAGGGGTCACCAACTGTTTTCTGGTTGGACTTGAGACTGCTTGACAGGAAGGAATTCATGCCTGGTACTGTAAACCTGGTCAAAAGCCTATGGTTTGGGAGGTCATAGACTCTAGGGGAAAAGTCTGGTAATGTTGTTTTACGAAACAGACACATTGTTAAAACTGCCTTCTGGTATACCCATGTAGCGCTGCTCTCATGCTTGGTCAAAAGGAAGCTTCTCTTTTGCATGGGCAGCAGTCAACGCAGAGACTTTAACTTGTCAAAGCACTGAAAATAAATGCTGAGTGCTCAACCCTAAATGAGATATGTGCATTAACCCCCACGGGGGTCAGGAAATATATTGAAAGAAGGAGAGGAAATAAAGTTAGAGTCAGAAGATGGGGAGGAGGACTGTAGAAATACTTTCTTCTGGAGATGACATGCTGGTTGCCGTTATGAACTCACCGGAGCTATGGCTACCTGTCCAAGATCAAGCCAGTGAATAATTCCAACATGGTTTGGGGAGAGGCTCCTGAAGCTCCGCCCCTAGCTGAAGAAATATTGACAATTGATGACTGCTAGGAAAGGGGAGTCACTTTTCTTTGTGGGTGTGGCAGCTGGTAAGTTGCCCGTATTCATGTAGGTAGCACTAGCTGTCCTCAGTGGCAAGAAGAAGAAGAAGAAGAAGAAGAAGAGGAGGAGGAGGAGGAGGAGGAGGAGGAGGAGGAGGAGGAGGAGGAGGAGGAGGAGAAGCAGGAGCAGGAGGGAGAAAGAAGGAGGATTTGGGTAGAACATGACCAATTCACATAGGTATGAAATTATCAAAGAACAAATAAAGAGTATTTTTAAGAAAAATCATGGCATATAACCCACATAAAATGATGTGCAAAGGTCAAAAGTGTTAAGTACAGAAATAGTAGCAATCCAGTAGTGCTTGTCTGATAATCACGCACGAGTGTCTACTGTGTTCGGGATCCTTCTAGAGAATGGAAATAGAGAAGCCCAGCCACTGCAGTGCAGTACAGGACTCAGATATGCACGAACGTTTCAAGAAAGAAGAGGGGAAAGGAATAGGGTGTGCAGTAAGATCTTCAAGCCACTCAATGTGACTGGTTGACAAGGACTGAAGGGAGAGGGGGCCACAGAGGCAAACAGGGGCAAGAATGGGGCCTTGGGGTTTATCCCATAAAGAGGTGCTATTGTAAGCTCTAGAGGCCAACATATGCAACTGTTACAGAATATGCATGCAGCAAGGCTCTATTCATTGGACGCCTTCGTAGCCATGCATTCCTCGATCCATTTTTAAATCCAAGGGTCATTCCTGCAGAATGTGGACGGACTGTGATTGTCACCGGTGTTATAAAGATAAAAAGAGCATGCCCTACCTCTGAGAGGTTGGATACATGCCTATGGAAATGATAGGGTATGAAACACTTCAAAGGAGCCTCCACAAGGTGCTACTGACGCACAAAAGCAAATGCTGTGACGGAGAGGGAATGGGCTAAACAGATAGTCTAAACAAAGGACAGCTATCAGCCAGCAAAACAAAAACCCGCAGAAGAATGTCAATCAAGTCGACCAGGACCACGGGAACCCTGGGCTTTCCCCGAAGTTAGCAGCTTCAGGAAGCAGCTGCCCCAGCCCCAGGTCTGGGTAGACAAAGGGCAGCGATTGAGGTCTTCAGAATTTAGCAACTTGAATGGATACTGCAAAGAGACCTCAGAGATGGCTTCCGAAGTTTCACAGTATGGCTGGAAATACAAGTTTTCTAAAGAGAGGAGGCAGGCAGAAAGAGAGGACAGGAGGGAGCTGTAAGTGCACAGCCATGGTGCTCTCCAGCCAAGTGGCTGGTGCCCTTGGGAATTCTAAGTAGGGAAATCAATAGTAGCCAGAACTCAAAATGCATTGGGAAACTGTGGAGAAACGCAGTTAGACCATTAGAAAGCACTGGCACTCTGAAGGGCACGGAATTCCACGCTATGGCTACAGGGAAGCAGAATAATGTTTTAGAATCTCTGTCTCTCCTTTTTAGGAATTCCGAAGTTTTTCACTCTGGCAGCATTAGGCACAGACTGACTCTAAAGCGGGGGTCATACAGAAGCAGTGTCTGCTGCAGACAGAACAAAGGGGTCATTGCTTGGATTTTTGAATTTCAAAATAGTTGTTTAAATCCTTTGGGAAATGAAACAGCCCTAAGGCAACCTTTCTGGTTTTCAAAAGCCTGGGTTTTTGAGAAAGAGAAAGATTGACTCAAAGCTCTAAAAGCTGAGTGTGGTGACATGGTCTCTTCTAAGGAGGCATAGAGTAGGAACGTGACGTAGGATATCAGCAAAGTTCCAGTCTCACGGGACCAAGAAAAAGCCTCAGCAGTTGAGAGGAGGATCCAGCCGGAATGCCAGACTCCATGTCCCTTCCTGATTAACGTCTCTATTCATCTTTACATCAAACCTGGAGGTGGGGTGGAGTGGGGTGGGGTGGAGGGTTGTGTGTGTGTGTGTGTGTGTGTGTGTGTGTGTGTGTGTGTGTGTGTGTGTGTACTTCCTGAGAAGTTTGTCATGAAGCCCCAGAACAAAAGTTCGACCCCTCAGCTGCAGTATGTCCAAACTGTCTGTCTCCGAAAGGCTCTGTGTGTCACAATGGTCCTTTAAGATGAGTCTGAGATAGTGTATTCCTGAATGACATATCAAGCAGTTTTCTTGTTTGGGATAGCTGTAAACTTTGCTGTGGCACCATATGCATGGGCCTTGATTTATTTTTTTCACTGTATTGTCCCACACAGCTGCATTTCATTCATCTGTATTTAGTACATTGTAAGACCATCTTATAATTGTTTTCAAGGTCTGGTGATTTATTCGTACCTCTAAAAGACTTCGTTTTGACTGAACTCAGACTGAGAAGTAGACGTGCTCAGCTCGGACAGCCTAGGTCTCCTGCCATCTGTTTTTGGTGTTTTCCTTCTTTTAGTCTCTTGACCAAACATTTAGTATATTCTTCAGCCTCCTTTTAGGTTCTCCTACCATGTGTTTCTTCAGAGCAATACACTGGCATTTGTGTCGCAGGACACGTGGAGTAGTAAGATGCTGGATCTCGGGTGCTGTGGTCCTGGATTTATCGCCTTCATTGTTTAAGCGTTTCCTGATCACATGTTGGCAGACATCATCTTCTTTAGAGAGACTGAAAAGCTTCTGGATCTTGCTAGCTCTTTGGGGTCCCAACTGCCAGGAATATCTCTCTTCTTTGGGCTTATTTTGGGGTTTTTGTGTTGTTTTGTTCTTTTTTTTTTTTTTTTAAATAACCAACTTGAGAAGCCTCAGTTGGAATCCACAAGGCATTTGTGAAGAGGCTTGGACTTCCTCTCTCCAGTTCTCCCTGGTCTATAACAGCGGTTCACAGGGGTCACATATCAGTTATTCTGCATATCAGATATTTACATTATGATTCATAACAGTAGAGAATTACAATTATGGAGTAGCTACACAATTAATGTTATGGTTGGGGGTCACCACAACGTGAGGAACTGTATTAAAGGGTCGCAGCATTAGGAAGGTTAAGAACCACTGGTCTATAATGAGAATGCCCCATACTCAACAGCAGGTACACTCGGCCATGAGTCAAGACATCTTGCTTCATGAGAAAACCTTGTTTGTCCTTCCCACCACAAATTCAGACCACATAACCCTTCCCCTCTTCACCCAGAGCATCTGCAGCTCCTTCCGTGGCCACGCGCTTCTCATAGAAAGTACAAAGCGTGCATTCATCCTCCACTTCAGTGAGTTTCTGACAGCCGGTGGTTCTGAAGGGGTCATTCGGCTTCATCTTGACACTGCCGACCACCTAGGAGGGGATGTGAAAAAAAGCATCTTATAATTTTAAAATTCATTTTATGAGTACCAGATACCTATGCTATTTCTTTTATTGTGATAAAAGTGAAGTTATAAATGGAGAGTCTATTTTATTAGGGCATATAACAGAGGCAAACTTCCTAAAGTATAGCCTTTGAGAATATTCAGTTGTATTAGATAGTACTAAGTCGTTTTCCAAATTGATAATGCCATTTAGAATTCTCAGAACTATTTTAGAGTTTGTGTCCCTGGCTCAGAGGATGGTTTCATGGTTTTAGATGCCTGCTACCAAGCCTGATGACCTGAGCTCAGTCCTTGTAACCCACATATTAGAAGGAGAGAACTGACTCAGTTGTCCTCGGATCCCCACATGTGCATTGTGGCATGGGTGTGCTCAATCAGATACACACACCAAATAAGTAAATATAACGTAATGACGGAAGAAGAGTTGTGCATCTGAACATTGCTATTATCTAGTCAATGTAATGCGTGCCAAATGGCACCCCCAAAGTCATTTTGATTTCCACTTTCATCACAGAAAATGTTGAACGCGTCTTTATATATATTTGCCGTTTGAAATTCCTGTGGAATTCTCTTGTAGAGCCTCTGCCTTTCCTATCAAGTCACTTGTCTTTTGATGGTGCAGATCATGAGCTAGTCTAGACTCTAATCCCTCATTGCTTTCAGTTGTACCAATTATCTCTCCTTTCAAAGTCTGTTGTTTGTGTTTTCAGTTTCTTGAGAGTGTCCTTTAGGAAACAGGTATTTTAAATGTTGATGTAGTCAAATGCACTGGTCTTTGGGTGGTTGAGACATTACATAACTTATTTAAGGCATCCTTCTCTACCCTGACATCATAAAACTTTCCCCTAAAAGTGTAAAAATTGGTCCAACATGGGAGTGTACACCTTTGACTCCACTACTTGGGAGGCAAAGGTGTGAAGATCTCTGTGAGTTCAAGGCCAGTTTGGTCCATATAGCAAGTTCCAGACCATGCAGGGCTACATAGTGAGACACTTTCTCAGAAAGAGGAAAAGTGTAACAATTGGTTCTTCCCCTTCACATCCTCAGTCCTTGTGGAACTGTTTTTTAAGAATGTCGTGAGGCAGGAGTCCAGCTTTAGTCTTCCATGTCATAAGCAATCGTGCCATTGACCGAAAGCTGAGCCGTGCACTTTGACAATGCGTTGCTACTTTAGCTTCTTAGTATCTTGATATCTGCAATGTAAAGCTCCATTGTTATTATTGTAGTTTGGCTTTTGTGTGTGTGTGTCCTTTGCTCTTTATGTGTATTTTAGAACCATCTTGTAAAGAAATAGCCTATTTGTATTTTTACTGGAATTACAATGAATCCATTGAGTTTCAACCCACTTCGTGTTGCCTTCCATTGCTAAAACACCACTGAAATCAATCATGCCCAAATCATCAAAAACTAGATGTTGTCAAATCCGTTGGTTTTTCTCTTTGTTCTCTCGCCTTATTGACCTGTTAACAGCATGCAACCTACATGAGAGTGCTCTCCTTTCGTACTCAGCATGTGCGCTGGGCTGTGGAGCATCACGCTGTCCTGATTTTCCCCCTAACCTAGGAAGGGAACCCCTCCGTTTTTACAGGTGGCCGCTTCACCTCTAGCTGACCTCTGAGAGTTGGAGTGCCAAAGACCTGCTATTTACTTCTCTTCCCCATTTCACTCTCAGGGTTGTGGTTTTCTAGTCCATGGCTTCCAATATTACTATGTATTACTGACCCCTTAAACATAGAGATACATAGATTTAGACATCCAGTGGTAACCCTGGTATACTTGACATTCCCAGCTGGACTTCAAGCTGGCATAAAAAAATTAATGTACATTAAAAAAAAAAAAAAGTTCTACCCTAAATATGATTCTTTTTGTGGTGGTTTGAATGATAATGGTCCCCATAGGCTCATCTGTTTGAATGTTTGGTCCCTAGTTGGTGGAACTGTTTTGGGGAGGATTAGGAGGTTTGATCTTCTTGGAGAAGACGTGTCATAGGAGGTAGCAGGCTTAAGGTTTCAAAAACCCATGTCAGTGCCCACCTCTGCCTGCTGCTTGTGGGTTAGATGTAAACTCTCCACTAACTACTGCTCCAGCACCACGGCTTCCTGTCTGTTGCCATGCTCCCTGCCATGATGGTCATGGATTTAGCCTGTGAAACTGTAAACAAGGCTCTAATTAAGTGCTTTCTTTCCTACATTGCCTTGGTCATAGTGTCCCTTCACAGCAATAACTAAGGCACTTTCCCAGACTAAATAAATAATACCATCGCATATCTATATTCCGAACTAAAAGAATGAATAAACATATCCGGGTGGTGGCGGCGGCGGCGGCGGCGGCGGCGGCGCACGCCTTGAATCCCAGCACTCGGGAGGTAGAGAGAGGCAGATCTCTGTGAGTTTGAGGCCAGCCTGGTCTACAAAGCAAGATCCAGGACAGGCACCAAAACAACACAGGGAAACCCTGTCTCGAAAGAAACCAAACCAAACAAAACACAAACACAAAAACAAAGAAAAAATAAACAACAACAAAACCAAACTAGAACCTAAGTCATTCCCATCTGAATCCACTCATTCTCTGCACCTAACCCATTAACAGGTTGCAGATGCTACCTCCAAAATTTCTTTTAAATCCTTCTATTTATGTCTGTTTCATCTACCATCACAACAACAGTTGAAGTCACTATTTTCCTTTTGATTTGATAACAGCAACAGCCTCCTAATCAATGTCTCTGCGTGTGATCTTGCCTCACTGTAATTCGCTCTTCACTAGGTGATGAGCGTGACCTCAGAGTTAGGGCAGAACCTGTGGTTTCTCGGCTTAACATCTTCAAGGACCTCTCACTGTAATTAGAATACGATCCCAAGTCCACACAAGGTCTACTGGGCAGGCTCTTGCCTGCTTCCTGGGGCTTTTGCTCTCTAAGTCCATTCCCAGCAGCCCCCTGTTTCTCCCTCAAACATGCCAAACTCGTCCCTACTTGGAGCCATTGTCTATGCCGACCCTGATGCCCTTAGCTCACAGCGTGGCTTTTGTGTCCTTAATCTGCTATCGGCTCAAATAGAGAAGAGACCTTCCCTGACCTAAAGAGTGTCACCCACCATAAAACTTCTGAAATTGTTCTCGCTTACTGATTCAGATGTTTATTCTTGACTAGAAGTAAAGTCTTTGAAGGCTGGGGCCTTGTCTGTCCTGTTCATCCTTGTTCCTGCACCTACAATAGTGTGTCTGTCACCTAAGAGTCCCTTGAAAAATGTTTACTCAGTGGATAAAAGTCCTCTCAGAAGGCTATGTAGTATGATGGGGAAAGAAGCCAGATGGCTACAGCCTAATGATACCTTAAAGGCTTAAACTACAATTCAAAACTAGTCATGTGAATAGGCTTGACACAGAGAGCAATGAAGAAAAATGAAACTAATGTGCTGGGGTGTGAGCATTAGCCGCATTTCCTTCCATACACTGTTGTTTTGCTACTGCTGTAATAAGTCAAATCAAATAAAACCAACTCTGAGGTCATATGTTCCCAAAATGAAATAAAGCACAGTCAACTTGTGAAAACAGTTTATATTTATGATTTTGAAAGAAGAAATGAAACTTACAAA
Source organism: Peromyscus maniculatus bairdii (assembly GCF_049852395.1). Classification (NCBI taxonomy): domain Eukaryota; kingdom Metazoa; phylum Chordata; class Mammalia; order Rodentia; family Cricetidae; genus Peromyscus; species Peromyscus maniculatus. The sequence continues at coordinate 47,009,495 of NC_134857.1, forward strand.
TGAAACTCCACATGGGTGTGTTCTTTTTCCCCTGCGACGACAATCCAATTCATGTTCCAAATACTAAACTTACATTTATTTTATTATGTCCTTTTCATCTGGAGGTTGCTGAGGATTGAACCCAATGTCTTATGTATGCAGTCCACACCTGAGCTTTATCTGCCCTTCTCCCCGCCCCCCCACCCCGGCCCTAGATTTAAAAAGAACGATTCATCTCTGCCACCATCACTATGTAATTCATATGTTGTGTGTCTGACCTGTTTTAGAGAATGAAAAGCCAAACATTTTCAGTATTTATGTGAATTTTCTCTTGGGTTTAAATACTATTTGTTTTAGCTGGCTGCATAAATAAAAACTAATTATAACAAATACAATGCCCTGCATTACAAATAGAAAATATTTGAGTAGTTAATGAATGATAAATGTGTGAGATGCAATAGCCTATGCAGCCTATCAAGTCCTACAAATTCAAGGGCCCAGACACGAATTCCACTGTGATAGTATTGACAGGCAAGGCCTTCCAGAGGTGACCGGGGCCTGGGGTGGATCACTCAGGAATGCTGTTAGTGTTCCAATAAGAAAAGCCCAGAGAGCTAACTAACACTCACAGAACTCAACCACACTGATGCTCTGAACTCAGACTTGCAGCATCTAGATTCTGAGAAATCATTTTTTTTTTTTTTGGTCTTTTATTTGTTGTTTTTCTAGAGTACTTTTATTCAAGAAAATAAAAGCAACTGAACATGTGCCTCTATGTCTTCTTTTTTATGAACAATGCAGTATATTATAATTATTGCTTGGCCCCCATTTCCTTCAATAATGTATGCCAGTAATATCTCATTTATAGATGATGTTGTTTCATACAATTCCATCGCATGGATATATTATATTTATTTATAGATGTTAGACTTCATTATTTATAAATAACACAGGTAACCAAATTCCTATTGTTGAGTGAGATAGTTTCTGCTGTTACAAATTGGTATCTAATACGATGGGTAACCTCATACAAGCACCCCTTTATACATATGCAAATGTATCTGATCCGTAACTAAAGATGAGACTACTGGGCCAAAGGGTAAATGTATAGGTGATGCCCTACTCTTGAATTCTCAGCCTTAACTCCTCAGTTTACCTGCCAGCCTGAAATTTTGCCTTGGTCAGCCATGCCCTCAGATTGCAGGGCTACATGCTTTAATTTCTGCATGTAATCAGAGGCTGGGATGGGTCCACAATGGCCGTCTATAGAGTGGAGAGCCAGGAAACCCAGCAGCTACTCAGTCTATGAATCCTTGGGATGAAAGGTGCCAATGACACAGCCCTAGTCCACAGAGTCCAGAGCTGGAGGCGTGGAAGCTCCCTGAAGACTCATCGCTGCAGCCAACAGCCAAGTACTATGGGCGATAATAGCAGGAGGGAAAAACTGCAGCTGAGGTCAGTGGTGTTCCTAACCCTGGGGTCGGCTTGTATCAGCACCCAGAGGTCAAGAGCCTCTAGCTGCACAAGATGAGGAAGACAGACAAGGCTTGATACTGTACAGTATTCCCTCACCCCAACACACCCCACACACCCCATTCCACAATACAACAGAATGTGAACCTGGCCCCAGAAGTTTCAGGCCATGATCACCAGGCTCCATTGCTTTACACATGAGGCAGAATACTGTGGTGGCAGAAACATGGCAGAGAGTGGGCCATTAGCAGAGACAGCAATATTTGTTATTTATAAGCCATCCAAATGACAGTGTTCTGTTATAGTAACCTGAAATGACTAGGGCTTACTTGCTTTATTTTAATGTATGGCCTAACAAATTTGTATTATGATGTCCTTATGATGTGTCAGGCACTACCCTGGGGACTTTAAAGCATGACCTGTTTCATTTAGTTCTCCTCAGAACTCTTGGATGAGGTGCTATTGTCCTGTTTTTCTGATGATGAGACTCTTACACCTAGTGGGTAGTAGATTCTCAAAGTTCACACCACTAGTTCCCATACCAAAGCTGACATTGAGATCCAGCTACAGATGTTGGTTTTAACTGGATGTGATAGTAATTGGAAATTAAGTAAGTAAAAGTGTTTTCTATGCATGATTGAGATAATACTTGTGTCTGTTTCATATTTTCGGTGGTACCTTGCTCTGAAATGCTGTAAGAGCTGGGACCGCCGCAGGTTTCTGAAGTATCACTGAACACAGATGTCACTCTGAAGGATACTGTTAATATTCCTTTGCTCAGAGAGACTGAGGACCACTCGGCAACTTGTGTCCTCCACAGCTCCGGAGAGCCCTGCCCACGCAGACTCCGTGAGAATGGCATCCCTGAGGCCGTTAAAATTTCTCCATCTGCAGTGGACCTGTGGGTGGTCTAACAGCTTGCTGGCAGTCTAAGACCATGCCTTTCAACCAGATCCTTCTCTTGGTATAATAGCAGTCCATTTTCAGTTATATATCCATCAGAGTTTAAAATTAAGAGGACATATTAAAACGCCACTTTGTATACTTCTGAATTGGTGTGTTACCTTTTCGGTTTTAGCCCCATATAACGGGCTTAAATGTTTAGGTGTCTCTATACACAGTGGAGTTTTTTTTTAAATTAATTAATTAATTTCTATGTGGGATGTTATGGTTTTAAATGACTTATCAGGGGCTTTGGGATAAGAATCTGGCAGCAAAAGGCAAATGACAACATGGGAAGAAATCTAACCCAAGATGTATTCCTTCATCTGTTTGCCTTTACATAGTTGTGATACCATTCAATTAGACTATTTTGTGTGTTTCAGTGTCCATGTACGTGTGTGCTATGGTGTATCTGTGAGTGTGGAGGCTCAGGCTATACACCTTATTTTGAGGCAGGATCTCCCATTGGCCCATAGGATCTCTTCAGCCCTGGGATTACAAGCACACACTACCACATCTGGCCTTTTTTTCTCACTTGAGAACAAATTCAGGTTCTCATGCTTTCAAAACGAGCACGTTGGGGACCGAGTAGTTTCCCTGGCCCCATTAAATCTTAATGCAGTCAAATGGTACTCAACTGATCTGGTCCTTGTAGACAACTAAATTTGACCCTAAAAGGTAGGCGCTGTCATTTCCAGAAAGGACAGGGCTAGATGAGCCATGTGTGCAAGGGACCTACAGAGCCATCTGGCTTACCCTTTCTTCAGATCACTGAAGCCTTGGGTCAAGAGGGTTGGTAGATAAACACAGCTGGTTGGTGAGAAGAATGAGATGGAACATAAGATAATTTCCCCTGTGATAGCTCACTGTACCCTTACCTCTGTAGAAAACACAAACGCTATTTCGTGAGGATACTCCTATTCTTCTGTTCCAGTTTTGTGATTGTTCTCTTGACAGCATTTACTGACAACCGGTCGAGTTCTTTAGGCAGGAATTCTGTCTCCTCCATCTTTAGACAAAGAATTTTTTTTTTCTGGAATAAAAGCCACTGATTGGTAACACTGGTCATCACCTACACGTCTGGGCTCTATCACTACTGACTCATATATAATGACTGGTCAGTTGTCTTCCATGTACTTTTTTCAGTGTGAACTAAGGGACTGGAGTATATGACCCACCATGTACTTTCCAACACTTGTAGTCATCCTTCCGTGACGCCATTGTGATGCCGAATTATCTCATCCTTAAGTACATTTGGAGCACACAACAATCTTTTCGGTCCTTGATAAATGAGGTAATGTTTTCAGTGGCTTGGTCAGGTTTGCAGCCTTGTTTTTCACAGGCTGCTGTTAGGACTGGGTATTCTGGTGCTCTCATGTTCTGTTTTCTGTTTCTAAATCACCCCTGAATATACTGTATGCTGACCTGTCATTCTGTTCTGGTTAGTCTAGATTTACTTTTTGTTTTGGATTTTTGAACAAGGAGACATAATTGCTGAAAAGAAAAAGCTCCCCGGTGGACTTTTCAGAGTTTCTGGGCCCTGTCAAGAGTTACACACTTAAGCCAGGAATCAGTGCCTGACTCAAAGGTCCCATGAACAATCACAAGGGACCTGGCTTAGGCACTTAGCCCCAGACAGATGCTCACACCTGGGGAGTGAACAGCAGGCTGAAATGCATCATCTTTCTTGGAGCTTCTGAATAGACTCACACACACAAATGGGCTGCAGGCAGAGAGCAGCAGAGCCAGAGGCATACTGTGCAAAAACTTCAAACAAAAGCAACGCTGCCATGAATCGGGGGAAAGTTGGAAGACGAAGGAAAACAAACGGAGCTGGAGAGTGGCTGAGTCACAATAATAACAGTGGACTCACTGGAGCAAGGTTAAATAAACAAACCTGAGGTGGTGGCCAGATGACCAGACAAGCGGCGCTCCCGTCATCCTGGCTTTAGAAGGTGTTGCAGCATACTGCAAATTCTAGCTCTCTATGAAACTGAACTGGCCACAGACTGCTTCTTGTAGCCCCATAACTTCCCACAGCTCTTTTGAAAAATTTCCATCCCCAGCACTAACCTGGTTATGTGCCTGTGCCTTGCCGACTGAAAAAGTCAAAGTAACATGGCATCTTGATTGAATGCACAGTACCAGGCCTGGATGTTGCATGGTAGTCAGGACTCCGCACTCAGTCTATTTTGCTGAGTGAAGAGGTAGGGTTTGGGCTTACTTTGGGAGAATGGTTGAGTCTGTGTTAGACCCGTGAGAGGGTAGTTTCTTCTCTAGATGAAGGTGAAGCCAACGTTCTCTGAAAACCTGCAGGCTGGAGCTGAGAGAGGCCTCGAATGGCAACACATGCAGTCATTTAACCCAAGCCGTGTCTTCTTCTGCTGGTTCTGGCAGCAGATTCAGTTTTTCCATGACCTTATGGGTCCCAGATAAAGGAGCTGGTGAGCTAATAGAGAAAGGAGTTTGGAGAAATGGATGAGGACCACCTCCGCTAATTACAAGAAAGCCTGCAGAGGCAAGATGCCTGCAGACGTCCCCATTTGAAAGCGAAAGGACATTCTGTTTAAATCCAGTCCCGTGTGTCTAATGTGATAGAAACTGACTTTTATCAATAGGCATGAAGAGCAATCATTAGCCTTTGAATTCTGTGCTTTTTCTGAAGCATCGTATTCTATACCCCAGTGCTCTCATGAGGGGAGCTGTTTTGTTTATGCGTTTGAGCCTTTTCAACACGCTCTAAATTGAAACAGAGAATCTATTCTTATTTTTTTTTCTCCTGCTGCTGCTAGTGTAAAATCGAATAAGCAACAGCACGCCGCAGGAAGTCAGTCTAGCCACAGCGAATCTGTACTTGTGTTTGAGAGAGGATGGAGAGAATGAATGTTTGCCCTGTGGCATCAATTTCCTGTCTAATGTTCTTCAAGAGGCATTTGGAAAATGCCCAGCCACACAGATGTACATAAATACCATACATAACTTGTTTCTGTCCGTGGAAAGAGGAGCCTGTAAAACTATGACAAAGCTGGCCTACCGATGCCTGCCGGCAGCTGATGAATCACTTCACCTTTAACTGGATGACTTAGAGGTGCGTTATCCCAGGGCTTGACGCTGGAAGGACAAACCGGGAGACCAGTGTGGCGTTTGGCGTCTTTGCCCATGTTACTCATTTAAGGCTACTTTTATTCAAAAGAGTTTCCATGCCCCTTCCTCCTGGAGTCTGCCAGACACAGCATCCCCCAACAGAAACCAATCCCTCCTATTTATAAATCCAAATATTTGCTTTCAAACCACAGAAAACGCGTGTCCATATCGCAAAGTACCTCTTCAAGAATGGGCAGGTGTGTTCCCAGTTCGTCAAGTCTTACGACCTCAGACTCTTCAAACATCATCACTGGCCATCTTGTTTAAAAGGTGGAGGCTTGACTGAAGAACCAGACCCCTGCTTTTGTTTCAGCCACCAGCCTGTCCAACTGGGACAGAGTTTAAGAACGGAACACACACACACACACACACACACACACACACACACACACACACACACACACACGCGCGCGCGCGCACACAGACAGAAATTCAGATGCAATGGATCTGCCTTCTAATTTAGCTTTGCTGTTTTCTCTTTCAAGGCTCGGGCTCTAACCCTTATGCAAAAATCTATGCAGACTAGGCAAGAGCTCCAACAACTCCAGGCTCACCTACCTCCTAATAAAAGGCAAGAGAAGAAATAATCTCTGCGACCTATTATGGACCATGTATGAGGAGCCTTCTGCATTTGTTCACATCTCCTTGCTTCATAGACAAGGAAATCTGAACTTAGAGGATATAAAAAGTGGCTCAGGGTCACCACTTACTTGTCAATCGAATTCAGGCCCAGGTCTGTCTGGTCCTAAAGCCTGTAGTCTTTTCTCAAACTTGGAAATTGTTAATCTAGGCTCCACAGAAGATCTCAGAAGATGCTCAGAGGTCCACAGTTTCTTCTTTTCTTTTCTGACAGGGTCTCAGGTAGCCCAGGCTGGCTTCGAACTTGCTATGCAGAAAGTTTTCTTGAACTTCTAATCCTCCTGCTTCCACTCCTGGAGTGCTGGTATGATAGGTTTTGTACTGCCGCACCCTGTTTAGTGTGGTGCTGAAGCTTAGTGTTCACTAGGCAAGCAGCACCCTATCAACTGAGCTGTCCCCAGATTCCCACGGGCCTTCAATTAATGTAAATCTGTCATTTTGTGTGTATAAATGCTGGGGAGAGGGACTGAAACTGCTCAGATCTGCCGGCTGTATCCCTAGCGCCTAGCAGACTTGTATTTTATTTCCATCCCCCTGTCGCTGTCTATACATTTCCCCTGCCTGCCTCTGGTAATCACCTCTCTACCCTACTCCAAAGGATTCAGCTTCTTAAGATTCCACATCTGAAGTGAGATCATACTGAACCCTCCTCTCTCTGCCTGGTGGTTGATTTCGCTTGACATAATCCCTTCCAAGTTCACCCACGCTGTTCCAAATAAGGCAATTTCCTGTTTGTTTTTAACAGCAGAATAGTATTCCATTGTGTATGCACACCACAGTCAAAACCGTGCTAATTCCTTTTGTGTGTCTGGGCTGCTGTGAACAAAGCTACCAAAAGGGAGCACGTCATCCTCAGCACGCTGATTTCAGGTCCGCGGAGGATCCGCCCAGTGCTGGGCGGGATCGCTGGACTGTGCAGTTGCTCTAACTTCAGCATTTGAGAAAGCTTTGCGGTGTTTTCCAGAATGCCCATGCTCATTTGCAACATGACCAGGGTGCTCAAGGTTCCCCTTTTGCTACGGCCTTGTCGACGGGTGCTATCTTTCATCCTGAGTCTGACAGGTGTGAGGTGCCAGCTCTTCGTGGCTCTGATTTGCATTTCTCTGAAAATTACTGATATTGGGCCATTTTCATGTAGTTTTATTTTATTTTTTTCTCATTTGGACATGTTCTTTTGAGAGATGTCTATTCAAACCCTATGGCCCACTCTGTCAATAAGGTTATTTTTCTCATTACTGAGTGGTTTGACTATAATCCCTTCTTTGATGCATGATTGCAAGTATTTTCTTACTGTTTGTAGTTTTTCTTCCGTGGACTGTTCCCTTTGTGGAGCAGGGTGCTCTTTAGATGGATGTAATCTCCTTGTCTGTGTATTAAAATCTTTTTTTATTTACTTATTAGTGTATCATTTCATTTTATTATCAGTTTGTTATTTGTAGATATAAAAACTAATACGGGTCCCTAAAAATTAATCTGAAGAAGAATAAACAGCAAAAAAAAAATGCTAATATGTGGCTTGGTGGGACATGAAACTTTGCCTCAAAAAATGAAAAAAACAAAACAGAAAAATTAAGCTACAGGTACAAATGAATGGCCAATAAATCTCATACCAGGAAGATTGAGACAGGAGGCATACCCCCAAGTGCTAGGCAAGCCTGAGCTACAGAGAGCCTGTACTAAAAAAAAAACAAAAACAAAAAACAAACAAACAAAAAACCAAAAACAAACACAAAACAACAAAAGGAAAAAATCAAATTAAAGGTGGTGATGGCACACACATTTAATTCCAGCACTCAGGAGGCAGAGGCAGGCAAATCTCTGAATTCGAGGCCAGCCTGGGCTACAGAGCAAATTCCAAAGAGAGCCAGAAAAAAATCAGACAGAACAGCACAAGGCTATGAGCCTGTAACCAGCCCTCTGGAGGTTGAGGCAGGAGGATCAAGAGGAGCTGAAGGTCATTCTCCACTATATATTGAGTTGATAGATAGCCTGGGCTGCAGGTGACCTCACACAGAAGAACTTTTAAAAACAATAAAAGAAAAGAAATACTACACTTGCCCACCTCCAACTGCCAGGCGAACAGAGAAAGAAATCACTGAGTCAGCCCCCTGGGATGTGGCCCTGAGGGGTCAGCAGGACTCCCTTCCTATGTGTTCAGAAATCCTCAAGGCCTGGTTTGATGTCTTCCATGCCATCTTTTTTTTTTTCTAGTTCATATTTTTATTTTATTTTATTTTATTTTATTTTATTTTATTTTATTTTATTTTATTTTATTTTATTTTATTTTATTTTATTTTACAATACCATTCAGTTCTACATATCAGCCACGGGTTCCCCTATTCTCCCCCCTCCCACCCCCTCCCCTTACCCCCAGCCCACCCCCCATTTCCACCGCCTCCAGGGCAAATCCTCCCCCGAGGACTGCGATCAACCTGGTAGACTCAGTCCAGGCAGGTCCAGTCCCTTCCTCCCAGACTGAGCCAAGTGTCCCTGCATAAGCTCCAGGTTTCAAACAGCCAACTCATGCAATGAGCACAGGACTTGGTCCCACTGCCTAGTTGCCTCCCAAACTGATCAAGCCAATCAACTGTCTCACCTATTCAGAGGGCCTGATCCAGCCTTTGGTTCATAGTTCGTGTGTTTCCATTCATTTGGCTATTTTTTTTCAATAATTGAGTAAAACTGAAATTTATTATAAGCCACAGTCGTCCTAGGGACCTCCGTGCTATATATATAGCCTCCATGGTTCTATGGGTTGTCTTCCATGCCATCTTAACCCATGCCATCTCCATCTTGGTATCCAGATGTTGAAGCAAAGACTGAATCTCTGGAAAGCTTCCAACCTTGTAGGAAAGTCAGCCTAACCAGGAGAGACCAGAGAGCTCCATCTGCAGATATGGGTGGCCCTATTGGACCCAGTGCTCAGAGTTCCAGAATCAATGCTCATGGCTCACAGAGGAAGAACTCTGTGGAGTTAATGGGAAGGAGCCTCCAGCGTTGGGAATGCTGGCAGTGGGCCATGTGGTAAGCTGGGACATGATGCTGCTGAATAGGGTGAAAAAGCTGGGGTGGGCACCTAGAGGTCACTGTTGCTGTTAGAGCATGCACCTGATGATCCACACCACAATGTGCTCCTTTTTCAGGATGAGTCTGACAGCCAACACCTTTCAAGTCTCCTAATCACAGTAACAATCCATCTTTGTAAACAGAGGCTGAGTTTTTGTCCTGACCGATTGTTCCCAAATACCTGGCAGCTACTTCCCAAATTATCACATGGAGGCTTATATTAATTATAAAATGCTTGGCCAATGGCTCAGGCTTATTACTAACTAGCTCTTACATTTAAGTCAATCCATTTCTATTAATCTATGTATTGTCATGTGGCTGTAGCTTTATCGGTCTTCTGGCATCTGGCTTCTTGGGCATCTGGCTGGAGTCTCCCTCAACTCCACCCTTCTTCATCTGAGTCCTCAGTTTGATTGAACCACCTAAACTTATCCTGCCCCGCCATAGGCCAAACAGTTTTATTAAAAACCAATGAGAGCAACACATATTCACAGTGTACAGAAGGATCATCCCACAGCATTTCTCCCTTTCTATCTAATCAAAAAGGAAGGCTTTGACTTGAACATAGTAGTTATCAAGCAAGAATTACAGTTACAATATCCAATCTGTTTTGACAAAAAATCAGAGAAAACATTCCATTATCCATCCTATCTTGGTGAGTCCAAAGTTTTACATCTAATTTGCCCTTTCATCATAACTAAGAAAAATTATAACTATGACTATCTAGTCCTCAGTTCCATCAAAGACTCCAGAAGGATGAAATGTTACCTAATGACAGAGACATCTCAGCTCATGTTCCTCATTCCAAAGGCCACGCCTTTCTCTGACCTACCTTGTCTTTGGGTCATGTCCACTCTCAATGAAAACTCTACCTCTCTGACCCAAACACTCTTGTCTATTGGTTAGTTGACTAGTGACAAGATTTCCATAATACACCTTGAAATATTTCTCTAGCTCCCAGTGTCACCCCCTACTGTACTCCTGGTCACAGGGACCCAAGGATCTTCCATCTTAGGTGAAGTTTCCATCTGGTCAAGATTTGGTTGTTGTTTACAGGCTGTTGTGAGAAGCCCTACACTAGTACTGGAAATAGAACTCAGGTCCTCTTGAAGAGCAGCAAGTGTTCTTAACTGCTCAGTTATCTGCCAATCCTGTGTCTATTTTTTGTTTTCATTATTCCCTTGGAGTCCCAGCCAAGAAATCACTACTCCAAACAACGTGGTACAGCTTTCTCTCCTCTTTTAGTGGGGTGGGATAGGAGGAACTGTTGAGACAGGGTCTCTCTATGTGTCCTCAGCTGGGCCCACGTTCGGGATCCTCCTGTATCAGCTTCCCAAATATTGGGATTAAAGGTTTATGTCCTATGCCCAGCATCACTGTTTTCAGTTGTAAAGTTTTATTGTTTCAGTCCAGTGTAGTGGCACATGCCTTTAATCCCAGCACTCAGGAGGCAGAGGCAGGTTGTTGATCTCTGTGAGTTCTAGGCCAGCCAGAGTTACCCACTAAGCCCATGTCTCAAAAAACAACAAACAAACAAACAAACAAACAAAAAACTTTCATAGTGTCAGGTTTCCTTGTCTTGAATACAGTACACACATGATAAACATCTATCCAATGAACAATACAAACTCATGATACCGAGAAGTTAAAGAACCATTTTTTCTTTTTCAGTTTCTCCAGACAGGATTTCTCTGTGTAACAGCACTGGCTGTCTTGGAACTTGCTTTGTAGGCCAGGCTGGCCTTGAACTCACAGAGACCCACCTGCCTCTACCTCCCCAGCTCTTGGACTAAGGGTGTGTGCCACCACCACCTAGAATCATTGCTTTTACAGTGCGGCTCTGTGTCACTGTGTCTGACCCTATTATCTATGTTGTAGGTTAGCAAACGGATTTCCAGCACAACTGGCTTTCCTCTGGATTCAGTCATTCTTTTACTGAAAGAAGAGTTTAAAATGCGCAAGTCTTGATAGAACATTTGAAATAATTTAATATTGCCATGAAAATTTTAAATAACTGTTTTGATATTACCCAAGGATGGTTTTCTTCAGCAAACCACACTCCTTGTGTAAAGGAATGTGAACTATTTAGACCGGCACTATAGAAGAGAAATATAATGTCAACTACAGATTCCAGCCAGGTTTGTGGTTGTCAGCATCCAGATAGCCCTGTTGTGAGAAGATAAAAGATGTAGGCAAAGCTAATTTTAATGTATTTTATTTAATTCATTACATCAAAAATACTACCATTTCAGCTCACAACACAACCATCAGAGATTATTGAGTTGCTTTTGGGGTTGAGTTTTCATATGACATTTTGGACATATGACATTTGGACATATGATATGATGCAGCTCAGTGTTAGAGTGCTTGCATGCATTGGGCCCTGCGTTTGATTCCCAATACTGGAAAAAGAAAACTCTACAGATGTTTATTTTACACTCAGTGCAGAAGACCCCTTTCTTCATGCTCAATAGGCACTATGGCTTGTGGCCACCATCCTAGACGGTGCACTCAGAGATTCAAGAGGTGGGAAGATGTGGGCAAGGTTAATCTAGCCTGGAGGAAAAGAGGAGGGGAATGTAGCAGGTTTGGGCATGCCGGAAATGCTTTGATGATCCAGGGAACGGTGATGTTATAACAGGACACTAGCTCCTGTTGCCAAAATTACAGCTGTGCAGGTCATTATTAAGAGGTGCCCCCTTCTCGCCCCCCTATAAAAACAGTACAATGAGCCCATTCCAGCAAGTGTCTTCTTATTCCTAGTCGGTTTTTTTTTGTTTTTTTTAAAACAGACCTGATACTCTAAGGTGCACACATAGGGAAAGCTGTGATGTAGGGTGACTAAAGTTACGCCCAATAATTATAATCATCATGTTCTCTCATAACCACACCTAGAGCAAAGGATCTGGGAATTTTATGGTGCGGAACTGAAGCAGTCTCCAGCCCCTTGGGGAAGACACACAAAATAGAGGTCTCTGAGCTGCATTCCTCTGTTTCATAGATGAAGAAGGAGGCTTCAGAGAGCCTGAGGGCAGAAAAGGCCAGAACAGACCGTGTTATAAAAGAGCTCAGGAAATACTGTTCTGCACTCTGCCCAGATTCACACATCGTTCCGGGATGTCCCTCTGAGACACTCTGAGGGCCCTTCCACAGGGCTTGGTCCTACTTCTTGCACCAACCTGCCTTTCTGAAGTCTTAGAATCAAGAATACCTTAAAAAAAAAAAAAAAAAAACCCTTTGGTTGGGTGTGGTGGTACATAGGTATGATCTCAGTACTCAGGAGGTAGAGGCAGGAGAATCAGTAGTTCAAGTCCAGCCTGATACCACACAAGACCCTGTCTCAAAGCACCAAATCCCACCACCACCACCACCACCACCACCATAGCAACATGCCTTTGGCCACTGTCGGGGCAAATTTGTGATCTCTAAACGTGTACTGGTGAAGTCTTTTTTAGAACAACATTTCTTCTTCCCAAGTTTTTACTCAACAAAATGAGCTGAATGCTGTCTTCTCCCAGAAGACACTTATAATCTACTTGCAGACATGCAGCTGGCCAGCTCCAGTGCCACACACAGAATTCCCCAAATTGAAGCATTGTCTGAATCCATAAGTTAGAAGCAGCTGTTTGAGACCCAATGCTAACTGTTAAATGTGATAAGTTAAAACCCAAGACCTCCTGGTCGATGCTTTAAACATTAGAGGGAACCCCCCTCCCAAACATATAGAGACCTCTACCACCTGATGAAAACAGAGAGGCTGTGTATTTGAGAATCTCATAGTATACTAATAAATCGTAAATCACTGATAACATAAACTCTCATTGTCAAGAGATTAGAATAGAACTCTACACACTCAGGTACTTTTATGCTGTACCTCTCAACACTAAAGTTACAATCACTGTCACCACAGCCATCACCTGCATGGCTGCTACCTCATCACCAGTATGCCTCACTGCCATAAACCTGCTGTTGGGAAAAGAGCCCAGGAGAATCAAGTTTTCTGGGGCATTTCCTCTGCACGCAGGTTTCTTTCTGTCTTCCCAGCAAGTCATAGAGTCCTGGGGTGGTATAAATTGGAAAGTACAGCATTTGTAAACCAATCCACAATTCAAACACGGTCTTGCTCTTTTTAAATGATGCAGCATTGCTTGCTGAGCTAGACTAGAAGAATCTAAGAAAGCAATTAACTTAGGAGGGTGAAAAATGCGAGCCAAAGACGGCTATAACTGAAAACCCACAGGGAGTGAGTGTCTCGATAAAGATGCTCAGGACTTAATTCATAACGGAGAGCATCAGAGTGTGGAGGAGTGATGGGTTGATGGCTCATGTTCCCTGCCCAGGGTACAACCTCAAAATAGTGAGGCCGTTCCTGCAGGCAAATGGGAGCTGCAATCACCAGCTAGGGATGATCTTCCATTTGCTGCTTATCGGAGCCTAATACTGCTTTTTGCAGTAGTTGGACGCTGTTCCTGGCCAGTTTACAAACAGAAGTCGAGGAGGAGGAGCACTCATCAATGTGTGTGATCTGGAGCAAGTTTTCTAATTCTCTGAGCTTGTTTGTGCAAAACAGAGATGGTACAGGCTAAGTTAGAAGTACATGATTCGTTAGGTGAGATCTTCAGTCTACGTGAGGAACGCAGATGACAAGGAGCCCCTCATTTCCCAATGGAAGTCTCGGTCTTTATCCACCCCTCTCCAATCACCTAGCAAATACCTGCAGTTCATTCCCCCAGTTTATGAATACAGATACCAAGGCTCACCAAGGTTAAAAATCACACAGTCTGGAGAAAATTTTTCTAGTGTACAACCAGACTTCTTTACTGTGTAAACTGTGATTTGCAATAGCTTAATATTAATAGAACATGAAAGTTGTTCAATCCAAAGTACAAGCACATAGGAAAACTCACATATCTGGAGGAACTGGGCCATTTCAGGGCAATGTAGTTGTATGATTTTCAAGTACGTACAGTAACCAGAAAAATGAGTAACAAGAGCTGGCAGTTCAGGCCAGATTTAGTCAATAGATAAAAATGATTAGCATATCTAAGAAGTTCTGGTCTTGCCTACACATTGAATAGATGTTTTATAAATAAAAGAAACCTCCAGCATTGAAAAACAAATTATTTTCTCTGCTGAGTAAATGCTCCCTTTCAAACATTATTTGTTATTCATCTGCTTACTAAGCCATCTCCTTCAGAGACAGCCCATGAATACACTCCAGCTCCGTCTCTGTTCAAATGATTTTTTTTTAAAGGAGAGATTAAAACTGTCCAAATTAAAAGGTTTCATTGCAAAGGTTAAAGTTTATAACGAGCTTAATTTATTTATCTTTTTCATTCTTCAGCACGTAATGTTTTGAATAACCGTAAATTTCTAAATATTTTCCAAATTTTTGTTATCCAACTTGACACAAAAGATCTATTTTGGTATTTACTAAGAACCGTGCAGTGTCAGCCATGTCCTTTGTTACTATGCAGAGTTCTTGAGAAGTGCAGGCCTTTTTAAAAATATTTACACCATTTAGGAGTGCTCTTTAGAATAGAAAGGGGCAGGCGGCAAATAAAGTGTTCAGGCTCCAGGCTTTGTCGAGCCTGGCCCGAAGGCTGCCATCAGTCACAGACCTGTAGCTCCTATTTGCTCGGGTGGACCAGACATGCCTCAGCTTGGGTGTGGAATCTTTTAGCAATTGCTGCTAATCCATGGAAAATATTTTAGTGTAATGTGTTCTCTTTTAAAGTTAATGAATTATTGCAAAAAAGAACAATGGGATTTATTCAATATGGTGGCCCCGAACCATGCCAAATATTTTGTGGTTTTCTGGGAACACAACAAGGTAGTTATTGGTATCGTAATAAATGAGGGGCTTAGCATTTCCCAGCTGCTGAACACATGATCATTGCTTGGGAGGACACACAGCAGGATTTTCTGTCCCTGAAGTGTATTCTACCCTAGATCCGCCTGCATAACTGCAGTGGACAACTGGCGGGGGCTATAAAAAAAAGCTATATTTTATTTCTCTTGCCCAAATGAAGCTCCATTTAGCGGATATCTGTCCAGAGTCAGACTTTCCACAGCATGCAAGCTCTGTCTCGGGACTTGAGCTCCGTTTTGTCTTTCTTTATAGAAGCTAACTAAGCAGCAGACATAAAATTTTTATTGGGTGGTATTTGGTTTTTACTGCAAGTTTATGGATATAACTAGATTTAATGTTCAATAAACAAATTTTAATCACCTGCTTTATGCTCAGTAGAGAAAGAGCACCAGAATATGTTTTTCAAGAACTTTCAGTCTGAGTGAAAAGAAAAAATAATTTATTTATCCAGAGTCATAGATAAGTAGAGTTGGAAAGAAGTACAGCATTCCTAGTCTTGAGTCTTGAGTCTCAGTGTTTTACTCTGACAGAGTTAACATAAACAACCGTATAGACCAGTTGGATAACATGTCACATGAGTGCCCATATCCTGTGCTAAGGGACAGCTGCATCATTTCTCTGAAACTTCTGCCACATGCACAAAATGCAGGTCTTTTGTTGCATAATGTTCTAGTCCCTCTCACCCCTACAGAATTCCAATTTCCCCCCAAAATTTCCAATTTTTAAAATATTGCTTGCTAATCGAGTCATACTAAGAACAAATGAAGTACATTGGTGTACGCTGCCATTTTGCATTTTCCAGATGTGGAATACAGCCTGCCCCAAATCTGGATCTGTTACCCAGGACTTTGGTCTGTAACTTTTACCCTTTTTCTCCACAAGAAAAAAAAAAATTACACGATTCAGAAATAGGAACACTGCAGTCATAAAGCAGCGCACAAAGCAGCACAGAGTGCCAGGACAATGACAGGGCTCGGAGGAGGAGGAGGAGGAGGCGTCATCAGACATTCGCGGACAGGGAGAGTTCAAGGAGGCTTTGTAGACAGGCTTTGAGCAGCTCTTGAAGAAAGAGACTGGAACAAATCCGAGAACTGGATCATCAAAGACAATGGGAAGCAGGGAAATAAAAGGAAAGAAACACAGGGCTAGGAATGTGCAAATAGATATGCAAAACGGCATAGAGCAGTGGCCCTCCACCTTCCTAATGCTGAGCTGGCTGAGGCTAACACAGTTCCTCGCGCTGTGGTGAGCCCCCCCACCGCGGAATTAGTTCACTGCTACTTCATAACTGTGATTTTGCTACGGTTATACATCATGTACATATCCGGTATATGACACGTGGGGGTCGCGCACGACCCACAGGTTGAGAGCCACTGGCGTGGAGACTGACTCGGCTCAATTGGGAAGTAAAAATTATGTCATTGTGGAGCTGTCTGTCGAGGTGGCTGAGCAGGTAAAAGCAGGTGAGGGCCAGAGTTTACATGCCACACTACCACCCCCAGTAGGGCTGGTGGCTCCTATACCAGAGCTGGTTGGCCGGCTAGACTAGCTTAATTGGCAGGCTCCTGGTTCAAGTGAGAGACCCTGCCTCAATGTGTAAGGGAGAGCAATGGAGATACCTGATCTCCACAGACATGCGCACAGTACTTGCACACACATGTGTGCCTCCACCCGACCTCCACACAAAGCAAATGAGAAAGGAAAAACAACCAATTTTCTTCTGGTTGGGTACGATTGCATGAGCTTTTAATTCTAGCACTCAGGAGGCAGATGCAAGCAGCTTGCTGTAAGTTCAAGACCAGCCTGGTTTTCATAGGGAGCTCTAGGCCAGTCAGAGCTATTAGGTGTGCCAGGCACTGTTCTAGGCTACAGGTGTACAGAAGCAAATAAGAAAGCCAATTTCCAGACTTGTATGCTTGTATGGGTGATTTATACAGCTCTCTCTCTCTCTCTCTCTCTCTCTCTCTCTCTCTCTCTCACACACACACACACACACACACACACACACACACACAGAGAGAGAGAGAGAGAGAGAGACAGAGACAGAGACAGAGACAGAGAGATAGAGACAGAGAGAGAGGGAGACGGAAAGGGAGGGAGGGATACCAACCAATGGGAAAATGGCATACAGTACCATGAATAAACCAGGAAGGCTGACAAGGCAGCTGTGGTAATGCAACATTAGGCGGGATGCTGAGAGAACTCTTCTCTGAGGAGATGGCGTTTACACTGAATCCCAGCTGATGAGCCAGACCTGGCCCTGTAATGAACTGAGCAACAAGCTTTCAAGGCGGCAGGAGAGAAGACTAGTCCAAGGGCCTTGGGTGAGAAGGAACAGCAGAACAAACATGGCTACAGCCCATTGATTGGCAGTGACCACAGTAGGATCGTGGTTACAAAGGCAGGCAGATGCCTCTCAGGTCTTGGTAAGAATGAGGCTGACTCCAAGTGCGGAGCTTCCAGGCAGGAAGCACAGTAATTTGCTATCTGACAAGAAAAGGAGGTGGATTATGAAGGTCTTGAATTGAAACTGATGAAACACGGGTGATTTCTGATGACGGGGTAGCCTTCCTGGGCAGAGGCATGATGAAAATGATAGATGATTGTCACTTCAGACCGAGTGCAGGACGGGTTGGGTTGAGCTCCGGGGGAGACTTCTTCCCACCATTCAGGAAAATTCAACTGTTTTAATTTCCTTGTGTGTGTGTGTGTGTGTGTGTGTGTGTGTGTGTGTGTGTGTGTGATGTGTGTGTGGTATGTGGTGTGTGTGTGTGTGTTATGTGTGTGTGGTATGTGGTGTGTGTGTGTGTGTGTGTGTGTGTGTGTGTGTGTGTGTGTGGTATGTAGTGTGGGTGTGGGTGTGTGGTGGGTGAAGTTACTATTGCTTTTGTATAGCGTTCACTATGGACATTTACCTTGAAGGAAGTGGTATAGATAGGAATATAATCATCTATCTCACTTGCCACTCCATGGCACCGTCATGATTAACAGTAGAAATGTGTTATCCAGACAGAACACACAGGTAGAAGGGCTACAACACAGAACGGCGAGAAATAAACGTTTCTGTGTTGTGTTATTTTGTGGGGTGGACGTTGGAGCCCAGGGCTTCACACAGGCTAGGCAAGTGGTCTACCATTGTAGCTGTATCCCCACCCCAAGCAATTCTTTTACTGTTTCTAATATCTTATATGACATTTAAGACCTGAGTTTCAGTGAAGAAGAAGAAAAAAGCAAAAGCACAAAACACAGGTTTTAAAAAAAAAGATGAAATCAAAAGATGGAAGCCATTGTACTGTGACTTCAATGCTGTGACCAACGTGTACTAATCTTTCTGATTTAGTAGACATGTATTGGCTTTTTGTATGTTATGTTAAAGGACATGTCTATTGCTTCATTCTGATGTACTACCTAATTAACCTTTTATGGTTGGACCAATTTGTTTTTAATATATGAGACAGCTTTGTACCATAACAAAGTTTTCCACTGAGGCAGGCTAGACCCTCTGAAAGACACTACAGTGTGATGGTTAATATCATCAAGTTGACAGGGTCTAGAGTCATTTAGAAGACAAGCTTCTGTCTGTCAGGGGGTTTTGAGATTGGATTAATGGAGGTGGGGAGACCTACTCGAAGTGTGGGCAGGACTATTCCAGGAGCTGGGGTCCTGGGGTGCCTAAAAGAGAAAGCGAGCTGAGTACCAGCATTCATCTCTCTCTGCTTTCTGAGTGCAGATGCCACGTGAGCAGCTACTTCAAGATCCTGCCTCCGTAACGTCCCTACTGATGGACAGTACCTTCCAGCTGTGAGGCAAAGTAAGCCTCCCTTCCTTAAATGGCGTTTGCCAGGTGTCTGTCTAGTCACAGCAGCGAGAAGAGTAACTAACACACATCGTACAGGAAGTTCTCTCTCTGCAAGATCCTGGGATGAGTGAATTTCACTTCCACATTTTAGTTTTTATTTTTTGGCTTTTTTGAGACAGGGTTTCTCTGTATAGCCCTGGCTATGCTGGAACTTGATCTGTAGACCAGGCTGGCCCCAAACTCAGAGGTCTGCCTGCTTCTGCTTCCCGGTGCTTGAAGGCACTGAGATTAAAGGCAAAAGATTAAAGGTGGGAGCCACCGCGGCCCATCTTTAGCTCCATATTTTACCTTACATAACCAACACAGGTAAAGTTTCAGTTGCCATGGTGGGTTTACTCTAAGTCTACGGACTACCATCTTCTCTGCTAGGTCTTCTCTACGACTTATGCAAATTACAGGTGCACATCAGGCTCAATGGCCAATCAAGCCACTTCCTTTAGAGACAGGGGTTGGTCACTACGCATCTGCCATTCGGCTCACACTCAGAGAGCTGAATGTACAGTTGTATCACCTTGTCTCTTAGTGAACAGCCCCTGTGGTGATTTAAAAGCAGAGCCATCAAAACAACGAACTGACCAACAGTGGAATGAGGAAGCCGGGAAAAATGATGGTGCTGGGGGGAGGGGGGAACGGTACACGTGGTTACAGAAGAGGGCTGACTGTGGTCATATGGACACCGCTCGTGCTTGGGAGACTGTGGGTGTGCAACCAAAGGAACTCCTCCACACAGAGAGGAAAGGATGGAGACGTCCCAGAGCAGGTGCCTCAGAGAAACGTGTCACGTTAGAGAAACCCTTGGAGATCATTCGTGGCACTAGAAGTACAAAGGATAAAACGTTGGAAGTTCATTTAAACTTAGCAAGGCTGTGGCAAGCTTCTGAAGCATAGAGAAGATGCATAGTAAGCTGTAGGGAGAGAAAAGGGCAGAGCGCTCCCGAAACCACTCAGGGAGTTTTGTATGGAGCAGCATGGACAGTCTCAGTATTACTGGCATTCGAAGTTAGAATGTATTAACGAGGTATTAGTTTTCAGCATTTTTTCATTTTCCTAAACTGACTCTAACAGAGGGTTTAAGCTCTCTCTCCCTCTCCCTCTCCCTCTCCCTCTCTCCCTCTCCCCCCCCCTCTCTCTCTCTCTCACACACACACACACACACACATGCACACACACACCCCACACATGTTAAAGGCCATAGGTAATCAACACTTACTAATGATTAAGATCGCTTCCACAGCTCTGTTTGCATGGTCATTTTTATGGTCCTGAACTCCTGTGCAAAGTGCGGCCTGCCTTGAATTAATTCTGTAGTGTAAACTAGCGCTTAAACACATCTTGTCCCCATTTCACATATCTTGACTCCCCAGTTGGATTGTAAACCACTAAACTGCAGGACTCCGTCACCTCCTGACTACTTCTAGACTGCCACCCCACCTACCATAGTACTGAGTGTTTGGTAAGTGCTTAATTGGTGCTTTTTGATTACTAGCTACTATTATTTTAAATGATGGGGCATTAATAAAGTCATCATAACAAATATTGTTCCTTTTACTAGACTAGAAGCTTTACTTGTTTTAATTTTCATGGTTAGGGCTGCAAAGCATGACCCCTAGATTACGTCCTTCTAGCTCAAGGGAACACTTCTGGAAGGATGGTGCAAACAGCGGCCTGTGCACTTGCCTTGTATTTGTTCTGTGTTTCTTCTCGGGAGCCCTGACATCCATCACTATCACCCGCAATGGTGACTGCCTCACCTAAGGCACATAGTGCTTACCAAACTAATTTAACTGATCATGACTATGTAGGGACATGCATTGATCATTACTTCTTGCTGAGTGTTTTATACACGTTTTCTAATTTATCTTCCAACAGTCCTATGGCTCCCATATTATAGACAAGAAAATCTTGGTTCAGAGAGATGAAGTAACAGAAGGAAGAGAAGGTGAGCCTAGTTCTATCAGTTGCTGGTTCATCCACTGCACTCATGATGAACTGGTACTGATGACAACCAGGAGAAGAAAATGGGTTATCGAAAAAGGTAGTATACTTAAAAAGTCTTCTCATTTTTGGTAAATCATGGGCCCATTTTGATGATGAAAGTTCTCATTTATTGTTGCATACTTTTCTATTGTAATTTCGATCACCGTATCACTACTTTAAAACTTGATTTATTCTTCTATGTTTATGAGTTTTGCCCGCATGAATGTCTGTGTACCACTTGCATGCCTGATGTCCTTGGAAACCAGAATAAGGTTTGGATCTACTGGATTTATAAACTAGAGTTACAGATGGTTGTGAGAAACCACATGAGTGCTGGGAATTGAACCTGGGTCCTCAGGACTGCTGAACCATCTTTCCCCCAAAAGGTTTTGGTGTTGGTGTTTTTGTTTGTTTATTTGGTTGGTTGGTTTTGGTTTTGTTTTAATCAAAAGATGTGGTTGGAAGCAGTCAATGGAGACACACATAACTGGTTGAAGTACTGAGAATAAGAGACTGAACGCTCAGCCTTAACAGGACATAAATATCACCCTCTCTCCCCACCCTTCCACAAGGCTCTGAGAACATCTTGGAAGAGGAGGTAGAATGGATGTGAGAGCTGCAGGATGGAGAGAAAGTCTGTGACATGCCATCTCTGGACAAGACATGCTGTCACATGACGAACTCAGGGCACTTGTGGTTCCCACCATAAGAACCGCCCCTTCCCTGACTGAGGAGTTATTGTCAGTTGAGAGTTTCTGGGGGAAGAGAATCAATCATTCCTCTTGAGGATGTGGCCGCTGAAAGGATTCCCATGTTCTAGTGCATGGCCCCACACCCTTGCACATATGGGCCACGCTAATTGGGCTGAGTGGGTTATTAACATTTCTTTTTTTTAAAAAAAGACATGAAGTTAGGAGGGACATATTGGGGAGAGATGAGGACAATTGGATGGGAAAATGGGGGGGGTACATATGACCAAATACACATTATTGTATATATACATAAAAATTGTAATAGAGAACATCTTTAAATCAAAAGAACATATTTCATTTCATACTATCTTGAAATAGAGTCATGTTACCATTATTTACAAGAGTTTGTTTATTATTCTCTGGTGAGTTTGTTTGTTTTTATTTGACAGGGTCTCACTGTGTAGCCTGGGAAGCCTTGAACCTGCTGTCTCCCTGCTTCAGTTTCTGGAATGCTCGAATTCCAAGTGTGCACACCACATCACACCCGGAGCAGTCTCTGTATTAAGATACCACTTTTATAAAAACCCCTTCTGCTGTATGAAGGTGTGTGTGTGTGTGTGTGTGTAATACTCCTTACAATTGAAACTGCTCGGGGTTGAAAAAGTACTTTGTTTTTCCACTTTGGTATTTCCCCACATGAACGCTCTATAGGAGCTTCTGGGCTAAGCGCCTGCTGACCATAGGGAGCTCTGTCCCCACAGCACCACACATTCTATGTGCTTCTGTTTCTTTCTTTTCTTTCCTTCCTTCTTTTCTGTTTTTAGCTTTGTTGTTATCGTTGTTTTGGTTTTTTGGTTTTTTTTGGCAAGGTTGCTCTATGTAGCCCTGGTTGTGCTGGAAATCTTTTTGTAGACCAGACTGGCTTTGAACTCACAGAGATCCGCCTGCCTCTGCCTCCAAAGCACTGAAATTACAGGCATACACCATCACATCTGGCTTTGTTTTAATTTCTCGCCTGCTAGCATGACAGCACATCCGTCACAGAAAGCTTTTCGAGGGAATGTCATTTCATACATGAATCCTGAAATGTCACATGGCACGTGAAAGGCTATCAGGGGCCACTAGAGGCCGTGATGGGTAAGGCAGCAACCTATTCCCTTGGGAGGGCTGCTGTCACTCCCACGTGAGCAAATGTCATTGCTTTATCATCGTTCTCTTTGTATATAATAAAATGGGCTTTCGAGAACTCATTTCCCCAACAAATATATGTATATGTGCTATTCATGTGGAAGATTGCATTTGAATCCCCTGCTCAACAGAAGCCATCTTGCTGTCCAATATGTCTCTCCGTGCTTCTTTCTCTCCTTCCCTCCCTATCCCTTGATATCCTGAGAGTTATGTGTCAAAACTGCCCTTTGAAATGTAATGAGCTGGATGATAAGGATATGAGGTGAGAAACCCCATCTTCAAGGCAAGGCATAGCCGTTGTAACAGGAACTCACAGCAGCTGTGGTTTTCTGGACTCGGCCTGCACAAGACTGAACCTGGCAACAGTCAGTCATGGCTAGGAAAGGGGTGCACGGGGCTCCACCCTCCCCTGGTGATGGATGCTGGAAGGGGGACAGTCATTCTTGAGTTGTGCACGCACTGGTGAGCTCCTCAGGCTCCGATGGACAGTTCCCTGTGCTCGTTACTCTTCTGCCACTGTGGTAAAACATGATAGCCAAGGCAGCTTGTGCAGGAAAGAGTCCATTTTGGCTTACCCTGAGCTAAAGGTCCACCATTGTGGGGTGGGGCTTGGTAGCCAGCACAAAGCACAGAGCAGCTAGAAGTGGGGCAAGGCTGTACATTTTTGTTTGTCTGTTTTTTTTTTTTTTTTTTGAGACAGGGTTTCTCTGTGTAGCCTTAGCTGTCCTGGATCTTGCTCTGCAGACCAGGCTGGCCTTGAACTCAGAGATCCACCTGCCTCTCTCTGCCTCCCAAGTGCTGGGATTAAAGGCATGCGCCGCTGCTGCTGCCGCCGCCGCCGCCGCCGCCGCCGCCGCCACCACCACCACCACCACCACCACCACCACCCAGCGGCTGTACCTTTTCAAAGCCACCCCTAGTGATGTACTTCCTTCAGCAAAGACAAGCCTAAACTCTTCCAAGCAGCGGCACCGACTGGGGACCAAGTGTTCAAATGCCTGAGCCTATGGGCTACATTTCTTATCCAAACCACAGTAACACCCACAGTCACACAAATGCTTTTAGTTAAACTCAGTAGGACACAAGCCAAAACAAAAGACAAGAATATGGGAAATGGATTTGTAGGGAGGAGAGTTGAGGTCAACAGAGATGGGAGGGAGAAAAAGGGTTCAGTGGTGAGACAAATCAGAATGCGTTATATACAGTTATAAAATTGTCAAAGAATAAATATTTTAAAGATGAAAAGCATAAGAAATTCAGAAATAAATTGTAGGTGGAGTTTTTCTGTGCTGGCAGCCACTCCCAAATAATCACTCAGACATTTAATATTAATAACAAATGCTCGGCTAATAGCTCAGGCCTGTTACTAGCTAACTTACATTTAAATTAACCCATATTTCTTATGGGTTAGGCTTTGCCTCATGGCTCATAGCTTGTTACCTCATTTTCTGCACATCCTGCTTTCTCAATGTCTGGTTGGCCATTCTCCAGCTCTGCCCTTCTTTCTCCCAGCATCCTCAGTTTGGCTCTCCTGCCTAACCTTACTCTGTTCAGCTATTGGCCAGTCAGCTTCTTTATTAAACCAATCTGAGTGACAAATCTACACAGTGTACAAAAGGATTATTCCACAGCGGTAAATAATGCCAGGCATGATGGCACAGCCTCTGGTCCTAACACTCATGAGGCAGAGGTGGGTAGATCTCTGTGAGTTTGAGGCCATTCTGCTGTACCTAGGGAGTTCCATGTTAGCCAAGGCTACATAGAGAAACCCTGTCTCAATAAAACAAAACTTTGTCTCAAAAACAAAAACAAATAAACAAAAACCCAAGAAGTCAGGTATGGTAGTGTACACGATTAGTCTCAGCACTCAGGAGGCAGAGGCAGTATGATCTCTGTGAATTCCTAGACAGCCTGGTCTACAGAGTGAGTTCTACACCACCTGGTCTAAATAAAAAGACCCTGTCTCCAAAACTCAATCATGCTGTTTGTTCTTTGAATTTACAGTTACTCTTTGAATCAGTTTCCTCATCCTGGGTGAGTCCCAGGGTCAGAACTCCGAACATTTTTTTCTGATACTTTTTCTTCTCTTAGGTTTCTTGCTGTGTGCTGTTGGTCGACCTGGTTGCTCTCTCTGCCTTTCTTCAAATCTTCACCCTTGTCTTCTTTCTCTTAAGTAAGATTAACTTTTTTAGAAGATCAAATGTACTCAGTCAGTACCCAGGTAACACAGTACCTTAAATGAACGTGCTTGGGGCCTGAGATAAACAGTGCTGTCCATAAATGAGGTGTTGTTGATGTTAGGTCTCCTGGAGATGTCCCTCTCCTAGGAGCTTAGCCACTGTGTGGATTCAGCCATTTAACAAATATTTATTGAGCACCTGCTGTGTGTGAGAGCTGTAGATGTGGTGATGAACAAGATAAATAATCTTCATGTTCTCCTAGAGGTTACATTTTAGTTGGAACAATAAACAAAACAAAGGAATAAGAAATATGAGTTCACACACATAATCCCAACATTCTGGAGACAAAGGCAGAAGAGTCATGAACTCCTGACCAGCTCTTTCTTTAGAGAGAGAGAGACAGAGACAGAGAATCAGAGAGTCAGAGAATCTAAATCCTGATGTTATTTCAAGGCTCCAACAAAGAAAAATCTTCCCCTGCTAGTCTTTTACATTCTGCATCTGATACTTGAGAATTAACTTGACAAAAAACAGATTAACAGGAGAAAAGCACACACTCTATATTTCATGTTAACATTTTTACATGTCATGGGGGGGATTCTTAATGCATTTATGTGTGTGTGTGTGTGTGTGTGTGTGTGTGTGTGTGTGTGTGTGTGTGTGTGTGTTGTATAAATTTCCTCTGAGATCCTGCAAGGAAGCTCCTTAAGCAGGGAGATAAACAACTAAAAAAAAAAGCAAATGGCTTCTGGAAGTCCCTGAAAATGACCAGCTTTACCAGAACCCCTCCCTGCCAGAGTAAACAATAAAAGCTGAGAGTCGTGAGCTGAACAGTAGATTCTGCTGCAAACTGATCTGCAAATCAGTCGAGCTGCCTGGAAGTCGTTCAGACCAACTGAGTGGAATACGGGTGAGGGGTCACATACAGGAGCAGAAGTGACTCGAAGACAGCTGCATCCCCAAAGCCCACCCCAGCACAGGTGACAGCTCACAGAGCTGGGAACCTGGAGCACACTGTGCCATCTACAGGCACCTCAACAGGTTGGAGGGTGTCCTTTCCACCTTTCACCCATGCTCCTGTAGTAACCCCAATAAAACTCATTGGTTCACCAAGTTGGACTTTGGTGGTATCTGTTGAAGAATTCATTTCTGGAGTGAGAAGACGCGCGTGCGTGCGTGCGTGCGTGTGTGCGTGCGTGTGCCTACGCCATGGTATACATGCAGAGATCAAAGGACAACTTTCGGCAATCAGTTTCCTTGTTCCCCGCAAATCCCAGGGACAGAACTCCGATCATCAGGCAAGTCTTGGCAGCAGGAACTTGGTGCACCTGGTCACATTACATCTGAAATGAGAAGGGGAGGGCAACAAACACATGCTTGCTAGTGCTCAGCTTACATTTCCATTTTATACCTTCCAGGATCCCTTGCCTAAGAAATAGTCTCACAATTAAGATGAGTCTTCCCACATTAATTAATGCAATTAAGATAATCTCCCACAGGCATGCCCAAGGGCTCTTTCTCTAGGTGTTACTAGATTTTGTCAAGATGACTACTAACACTATCACATCCAGAAATTAATATGCAAAGCAACACTTTTTGGGTGGCATCTTCTGAACCTTCTCATTATAAAGGCACCAGGGTCCTAGGATGGGATGGGAAAGAAGTTCTCTAAGCAGGGTGATTATGGAAATGTTTTCTTAGGAAATGACATTTGCTTTGAGAACTGAACCTAATATCTTTGGCAATCAACCCAAGATCCCAAGAAAAACATCTTCAAACAGAAGGAATAGCACTACAGCCCCAGGCAGCAGTAAGCCTGTCCTGCCTGCAGATCAGATCAGAATAGCTGAAGAGGGATATGGAGGGCTAGACTTGGAAAACACATGGTCAGGGACCAGCTGGGGCTGGATCAGGTTAGGTCTTTGGAAGAAATTTGGGAGTTATTCCAAATGTGGCACTGACCCTTGGAAGACAACAAGAAGGGTGACATAAGCCAATGCCTATCATTCAAAGGTCACTTCTAATATGAGCAGAAAATGGATGATATGAGATGATAAATAGAAATTTATTGGGAGGGAAGTGCTAGTTTTGAGTGTGATGGTCAACATTATGTTTAGAGGATAAAAATTTCAAGTCAGACTGGAATCTCTGAATGACACCAGATGGTAGCTAGAGTTTTCCTGGTCCTGCCTGGTCCACAGTCAGGACAAATCTCTCTCACCCGCCAGTCCCAGAGCCGCTTGGACCCAACCAAGTAAACACACAGAGACTTATATTGCTTATAAACTGTATGGCCATAGGAGGCTTCTAGCTAGCTGTTCTTATATCTTAAATTAACCCATTCTATTCAGCTATAAGTTGCCACATGGCTTGTGGCTTACTGGTATCTTAACATCTTCTCATGGCAGTGGCTGGCAGTGTCTCTCTGCTTCAGCCTTCTACTTCCCAGAATTCTCTTCTCTGCTTGTCCCACCTATACTTCCTGCCTGGCTACTGGCCAATCAGCATTTTATTTATACAGAGGGATATCCACAGCACCAGACCCATAACAGGATCAGGTGATACAGTACACATGGAGGATGGTGGTTTATATAAAATGTATTAAGGGACACTGGAGAGGTGGTTCAGTGGCTTAGGGCATTTCCTGCTCTTCCAGAGGACCCAATTGTGGTTCTCAGCACACATGGCTGACAACCAACTGTAACTCAAGTTCCAGGAGGCTCTGATGTCTCTGGCTTCCACAGGCACTGACACGTATGTATACAAACTAACACACATATACACATACACATAATTTGAATCTATCTATCCATCTTTATCTATCTATCTATCTATCTATCTATCTATCTATCTATCTATCTATCTATCTATCTATCTATCTATAGTTGAATGACCATTGCTTACTGATGAAGTAGATACAGAAGAAGGAAGAATAAAAATGCATAACAAGATTTTGGCTTGACTGTTGTTGTGTATTTACTAAGATAGAGAAGATCAAGAAGAAACCAGGTTGAGGTCTATCTGAACACATTCCATGTAAGAGGCTTGCTGGATGTCCTAAGGTGGTGTGTAGAGTCAAGTTTGGAGTTCTCAGGATGTTGATATCTCTTGATTTCTGGGTTGGAGAAAAAAAAGTTAAAGTGTAATCAGATTAAGAGCAAAGTATTGTTGTCTTGAAATTAGAATTATACCTTCATTTACTGATGTTTGGGTCAACTGTCTCATTTAGGAAGACAAAGTAAATGTTGAGCAAAGGCTGATAATTTTGACTTTTGACAATCATGATAGACAGTGCTTTTCAGAGCAGCATTTTCTGAGCCTCCGTCCAGGAATGTAACAATTTCCTGTGGATTCTGAAGCTGGGCTGATGGGATTTAATCATAATTCCATCACTTACTTTGTCATTACAGAAAGTAACTTGAGCCGGGCGGTGGTAGTTCACACCTTTAAACCCAGCACTCGGGAGGCAGAGCCAGGCGCATCTCTGTTAGTTTGAGACCAGCTTGGTCTACAGAGCAAGATCCAGGACAGGCACCAAAACTACACAGAGAAACCCTGTCTTGAAAAAAAAAAAAAGAAAGAAAGAAAGAAAGTTACTTGATTCTCCAGGTCTCGGTTTCCTTGTGGCTTAAACAGAAATACTATTTACCTTGCAATTTATCTTGCAGGGTAGTTTTCATCATGGACCCCTTATAGTCTATATGAAATGACATGAAAGGGGAAGACAAGAGAGTTGAGAAGGACATATTGTCTATGGCTTCCTTTAAAGTGAGCTAGACCTGAGCTGGCCTGGCCGGAGGAGCTAGCCAATGTGCTCAGTCCAGCACTGTAGGAGAGAATAAGCCCTTTCTATGTTTTCCATTTGGAGATGTACTAAGAAGACAGTGGGGTCAAGCTGGCAGCTTGGGATGGATGATTATTTAGCTCAGAGGAGCGTTTGAAGTCTTGGGCTTCTAAGACTTGCCTTGCACATCCCACTATGGTTGCTGCCCCTAGATCTTTTCAGAGCCTGTATTGTTTCCCTTGGTGGTGGTCGTTCTCGACATTGACCTGGCACACATGCCTTCTGTCTCATTGTGTCAAAACCTCCTTTAAACCCCTCTCACTCTGAAATATGTCTATTGTTATTTTCCCTCACCTTTCTGGAACTGGTGGCTGTCAAACTAATTGGCAATAACAAGCAACTCTGATTATAAAATAAAAGGTCCGAGCTCACTTCCAGGTTTGAAAATCCACCAAAACCCCCCAATCCCTGAGCTCGAAATCCTACCAGTTCCTGCGCTTGAAGTCCTGCCAGTCCCTGGGCTCACCCCAAGTTCAGGACTTGCAATCTCACCAATCCCCACCCTGGAAAACGTCTCCCCCAAGAAACCCTCTCTATGCCTGTCACCTGCTCAGCTCCCTGCTGCTTCTTGCCTGAGCAGAGGCAGCCACCCTCTTGTGTCTCTTACAATAAGTCTCTGGTGTGAGGTCTGTTGTGTGGTGTGACCTTGTGGTAGTCCTGGTCTCCGGACTACCAGGATCCCTTTCCCTCTAGAGCTGTCCTACTTGCACTGGTTTTACTGACATTTTAGTGGTTTGTGACGTTACTCTCTCACTTACGTTAATTTCTTATTCATGAAAATAGCAGGTCAGCTTCAGTTCTGTTCTGGTATTCCCATTTCTCTTCTTGCCATTCAAGCCCCAAACCCATCCTTCACTTAGGAATTGACAAAGGGAAGAAAGAAGTCCCTGCCTTTTAAAAGAACACTAAACCAATGTACTCACACGGATATCAGCTGATCTGTGTTTCTAAGGAAGAGTTCACCTGTCCTGCTTGGCACAGACGAATGGCATTTCCAGCCATTGCTGGCCGCTTTAGTCATTAGTCATGTTCACTATGACCGCGCATAGATTTGGGGGGCATATGGACATTTAGCTCATCGCATCCAGAAAGTACGAAGGCTGTAAAACTGTTGTAAGAGTTAGTAAGAGGATGCATATGGCTGAGATGGAAACAAAAGTGGTGAGCATAAACGTTTTAAATGAAGAGGAAATGATGAGAGCTGCATGTGTATCCAGGACGAATTTTTTCACAGAGGGAAGGGTTCTGAGGGACAAAGAGAATCAGGCCGCAATTGAAGAGCTGGGCTTTTGCAATCAAGAGTAATCAGTAAGAGATGAGACAAAGTGATTAGCAAAATGGAAAGCCTGGCCCGAGGAGTGAGCCGATCAGAATCAACACAGATGTCCTTTAGCCTGTGTTAATGCAGGGGGACGCCAAGAGTTTGTTTGTGAACTTAAAGGCTAAGTATGTTTGTGGTAGACCAAGGCCAGGCCTGCCTGCAAAATAAGAGGAAGCCTCCTACACGCTCTGCCCAGGTGTAGATAAAGAAGGATTGCCGCAGCCTGGGCACTGCAGGCATTTCAAGGTCTGGAATCTGGATATTAGCCTGAGTGAAGCTGCTGGCTGAGTCAAATTTTACCTTATATGGTCTCACGAGTCGTTTCTAGCTGTTAATGCGGCTAGAGTATGAAAGAATGAGCCCACATTTCTGGGCAACCCTGACCTCCTAAGACACCTCACACTTCAGGCTGCCAAGATGGCCAAATTTACGGTCACTCTGTGAAAAACAAAGGGGACAACCGGCAGCTGCGTCTGCCTTAATTCATGCCCATCTCTTGCCCTACTTCCATGTGGCTTTGGAAGGGAGTCAAAATAAAGCATCTTTGAACTGAACCCAAAACATCGTTCTTGTCCACTCTTGTCTCTCACCTAGACCAGACTCCATAATGGCATCATATGGGGCAGCCGTGCTGCCAGGGAGGGGCTTGTTCAAAGCCATGGCCTCGTCTAAACTGCCAAATGGATGGCCAATGTGGTTATTATATCTGCTGAGGTCAAGGGACTGCTAGCGCAATCTTCAGTGACCTGTGAGGGAGGAGGAAATGCCCTACAGCATATTTATCAGTAGAGAAGGGACAAATACAGCTGACTTAAAAGTTTTCAGAGCTATCGAACTCCTACTAGGGAGAAGGAGGTTCATTTATGATAACTTTAAGCTCTTTTTTGTCACCTTAGACAATGGCAGGGAGTGAGGCCCAAATCCCGGGGTGTCTCTCTCTCTCCCCAGGCATGTTTACAGGAGCCTAACGTTCCTTTCAGAATTGCCCCATCTCTGCAAAGTTAGCAAATTGTCGTCCAATCCAAGACCCCTTGAGGGTGAGAGGTAACACTGGTAATAATTAAGCCACACCCATAATAGGGACAGTCCAGAATAAAGTGGGGTGATCGTTGCCTTTATAGATATGCAAATCCAAGTATTTGTCTGTCCTTGTCACCTTTCAAAGGGAGCCTGGCCGGTCTGGAGACACAGCCCTAGGCTTATCAAGCTCCCCCTGGGCCAGCAGCCTGTGCTCTGTGGAGCATGAGCCTTACATGATAATAACCCTGGGTGAGTGACTGCAGAGACCTAAGGAGGCAGGACATGACCTGACAGGCCTGGCCAAGCAGTTCTCTTTTTGAGAAATAAACGGGGTGGCGGTGGGGGCAGGGATTCTATTGATCCCCCTCCGCTCTTTACACGTGTGAAACACACTTCTCCCGTCAACCCCATATGTCATTACAATCCAATTCTCAACCCCTAGAGAATAAGGGAGAAAAGCAGCAAGGTACCAACCTCCAGCAATGTCTACCTAAACTATAGACACACACCCCTCCCTCACCAAGCAGTTCATAGTCTAGAAATGTATTTAACACATATACTTGCATGCTTGTAAAATGATGCACGCAGATGTCATTGATGGCAGTAATGTTTCATTCACAGGAGATTGGCAAAAAAAAAAAAAAAAAAAAGTAGCAAAAGGAGAGAAGAAAATCTAAATGGTGACTGACAAGAACCTGAGTAAGTCAATTACATAGTACAGCATGTCCATGGAATGTAAAAAGTGGATGTAGGGAATGCTGTGACCTTCAAGATACAGTCAGTGAAAAAAAGGAAGACTCCAAAGAACGTGTATGGCATCTTATACTTTGTGTGAAAGATGGGGCCCAGGAACCGCCTGATTTTGTTTACACATGCCTAAAACATTTCAGGAAATGAATCCGTTTTCCACGTTTGCTATTCTTACACTAGCAAACTTTAAGCCGTGTGAATTTAGAATCTATTTTCAAAATAAATAAATAAATCAAAATAAGGCTATGAGATGTACGACAGCTCTTAGGACATATTTAGTGTAAATTGCTTTAGAAATAACTGCTTTTGCTGGCAGGGCTACTGAGATCCCTTGAGCATGGCGAACTCAGGTTAAAGACACTTTGGGGATGTTACAGTACTGTGTCCCCAAATTCCTAAATTCCTAGGTGAAGGGATTGGGAGGTGGGACCTTGGGTGAGGTGTCAGTACAGGAGGACAGCACTCCCTGTCCTGTCCTCCCACTGGAGAAAGCATCAGCTGGAGTATTCCTGTCTAAAAATCAGAAAGCCAGCCAGCCAGCCAGCCACTGTTAGATGCTGAATCTGCCGGAAACTTAGAGGACTTCCCAGCCTCCAGAACTGTGAGAAATAAATCTGTTGTTTATAAGCTAACCCGGTTTTTGGTGTTTTGTTATAGTTATCTGATGGATTAAGACAGATGGTAAACTTCCCACCTGTCAGCAAACATCTGCTAGGTACTATGGGGATTCCAAATGTTAATGAAATCATTTACAGTTGCACAACAAAGTGGATATACTTAACACTGCCAAGCTGTACACTGTCTTATGTGTCTTTTGCCACAACTTTCTTTTGCTGCTGTTTGCTGAGGATCAACCATTGACCTCCATCTTAGCTCTACCACAGTTTCTTTTAAGTAATAAAAAGAAACAAACAAACAAAATTGCCATTCCACTTCCAGCCACTCAATACCCTACCTACAGAAAATGCTCAGCCAACATCTGGCGAAAGGAACACAGGCAGTAGAAGAGCAAAATGCAAAGAATACATACAGAATCCAATTAAATCATTGTTGGCTTTAAAAGGGGGGTGGGGGGGGTGGGGAGAGTACAGTACAGTGTGAGCGCTTGCTTTGCAAAAGCTTGGCCCTGAACTCTGTCTTCAGTAACACACACACACACACACACACACACACACACACACACACACACACACACAAACACAAACACATGCGCACACACACAAGTGCTTGCAGAGGCAAGTGCGCAAAGACAAAAGGTGTCAGTGGCATGTGCACACCCTGTGTGATAGGAAGGAACAAAAGTGACTTTGGATCCTGAGTCCTGGGTTCCGTTCCTGGCTGGACTCTTTTTCTGGGTAAGTGACACGATTCTTCATTGTGTATTTGTACAAAGGAGTTGACCGTATCTGTTTTCTAGGGTTGATAAGCCCTGAAAATAAGGTAAGTCAAGCAGCACACTTAGTAAGGTTCTGGGCACATGGTGTGTGTTTTACATGTGTTGCCTCAACAGTGGCATTTAAGTGGAGCCTTGAAAAATGAGAGGAAATTTGGTAGCCTGGAAAAAGCCTAAAATAGAGAATTTCAATTTAAAAAGTTGTTACAATCGGGTGAGCTGTGCAAAGGAAGCCTTGGGGTTAATTAGAATTTTCATGAAGATGCTTCAGGAGACTCTTTCGGTAGCCCTTTAATACAGCTAAGTGGCAGTTCTAAGACCTGAGTTTCCTCTGTTGTTTTTGTTTCTCTGTTTCATTTATTTCTTTTAACTCCTTAAAGCAGCTTTTTATAACCCCCCTTCTCCTCTTTTCCAGTGCTGGGGATCTGACAAGAGCTTCAGGCAGAGCAGTGAGGGATCTGCAGATGAGTTGTACCCCAGTCTCTTTTTTGTTATTATTTTAACCTTAAAAGAAAGATTCCATTATGAAGACCCTCTTAGTTAGGGTCTCTATTGCTGTGGAGAGACACAATGACCTCAGCGACTCTTATAAAGGAAAATAATTGTGGCTGACTTACAGTTTAGAGGTTTAATCTGTTATTATCATGGTGGGGAGCATGGTGGCATGCAGACAGACATGGTGCTGGAGAAGGAGCTGAGAGTTCTATATCTTGATCCATAGGCAGCAGGGGGAGAACTGACTTGAGCTTCTGAGACCTCAAAGCCCACCTCCACAGTGACACACTTCCTCCAACAAGGCTACACCTACTCCAACAAGGCCATACCTCCCAATAGTGCCATTCCCTATGGGCCAAGCATTCAAATACATGAGTCTATGAGAGTCATTCCTATTCAAATCACCACAAGGACCATTATTATTTTTTCCAAGGTGGTCTTAGAATGTAGTCTGGGGGACTGGAAAGACGACTTAGTGGGTGAGAACATTTATTGCACAAGCAGGAAGACCTAATTTTGGACCCCAACCGTTCCCATGTAAAAAAATAAAAGCCTGCCATAGCCTTATGTGTACCTATAGCTCCATTGCTGGGTGGGGAGATGAGGGAAGAAGATCACTGGGGCTTGATTGACACCAGCCTAGCTCCAAGTTCAATGGAAGACCCTGTCTGAAGGAATGAGGCTGAGACTAATGGAGCAGGAAACTAGATGACCTCTTCTGGCCTCATGAGCACATGTTTATAACACACCCAGACACAGACAGACAGACAGACACAGACAGACAGACAGACAGACAGACAGACAGACAGACACACACACACACACACACACACACACACACACACACACACACACACACACTTGTAACTGGATTTTTCTTTGGGCCACCAATCAGCTCTCAAATAAAGACACAGAGACTATTATTAATTATGAATGCTCAGCATTAGCTTAGGCTTGTCTCATTAGCTCTTTTAACTTAATTTAACCTGTTTCTATTAATCTACACTTTGCCTCGGGAGTTTTTACCTTTCTTTCATTCTCTATGCCCTACTTTCCTCCTTCCTCTGTGTCTGTCTGTCTGGCCCCTGGCATCTCTCTAGCTTCTCTTCTTCTTTCTTCCCCAAGCCTAAATTCCTCCTCCTACTTATTCTCCCTGCCTGGAAGTTCTGCCTATACCTCCTCCCTCACTATTGACTGTTCAGCTTTTTATTAGACCAATCAGGTATCTTAGGTAGGCAAGGTAATATAGCAACACATTTTTACATAATTAAACAAATGCAACACATCTTTACATAGCTAAATAAATATTCTACAACATTAAGAATTGCAACACATCTTTGCATAGTTAAACAAATATTCCAAAACACACACCAAAGAATGTTAGCCTGTAAGAATATAACCTTTCCAAATTTCAGCACAGTTGCATGTTTTTATTTTTACATGTGTTTGTGTACGTGGTGATACACGTAAACATATGTATGTTCACATGCATGAAGTTGATGTTTGTGTCTTCCTTAGTTGCTCTCCACTGTATTTGTTGAGGTAGGGTCTGTCACTAAACCCAGAGCTCACTCAACCTGTCTAGTGCAGTTAGCCAGCTTGCCCCAGGGCTCCCCTGTCTCTCCCTCTCCAGTGCTGGCATTATTACAGTTGGCTGCAATGCCTGCTTGCTTTTATGTGGGATCCGAGGATACAAACTCTGGTTCTCATGCTTGATGCCATCAAGCCTAATGACTTGAGCTCAATTCCAGGTGCCTACATATTGGAAGGAGAGAATTGACTCTTGAAATTTGTCTTCTGACCTCTATATTTGGCCATTGAATGCATACCCTGTCCCAGACAAATAAATTAGTGTAATCTAGATTTTTTAAAAAAGCAAGAAGAGATATTAGTCTCACCAGAACACTATTTCCAAAACCAAACAAAACAAAATTTCAAAAAAAAACCCCAAAACAAAAC
This sequence comes from Peromyscus maniculatus bairdii, assembly GCF_049852395.1. Classification (NCBI taxonomy): domain Eukaryota; kingdom Metazoa; phylum Chordata; class Mammalia; order Rodentia; family Cricetidae; genus Peromyscus; species Peromyscus maniculatus. The sequence goes on from NC_134857.1 coordinate 47,045,288, forward strand.
AAAACAAAAAACCATGGCATGTGCTTTGTAGATTGTTAGATACTTATGTATGATTTCTCACAACTGAAAAGTAGGGATCATCCTCATTTTTCACAGCTTTATTTCACAAAAACAAAAGCCAGAGGGGGTCAAGTGAACAGAGTTAGTGGAACCAGGAATTGAGCCTCAGCTCCTTTGCAAGGCTATAGTCATCCAGAGCTGTTGTGATAGCTAATTTTATGCCAACTTGGCACAGGCTAGTCATCAGAGAGGAGAAAATGCCTCCATAAGATTGGGCTATTGACAAACCTGTAGAGCACTTTCTTGGTGATTCACATGGGATGGCCCAGCCCATTGTGGGTAGTGCCACCCCTGGGCATATGGTCCCGGGTTCTATACAAAAGCAAGCCGAACAAGACATGAGGAGCAAGCCAGTAAGCAATACTCCTCTGTGACTTCTAAATCAGCTCCTGTCTCCAGATTCCCAGCCTTTTGGAGTTCCTGTCCTGACTTCTTTCAGTGATGGGATATGCTTCCTTCAGTGATGGAATATGGATGTGGAAGCATGAACCAAATAGAACCTTTCCCCAAATTGCTCTTGGTTATGATCAAGCTAAATGTCTTATCAAGCTAAGACACTTGTGAACCATCTCTCCCAAAGCCCCTTGGTTTTCTCTTGGCTTTTCATCTTTAGTCTTATGGTACTGGTTGCAGTGTTCTGTTCTGAAAGCATGTCTTAGTCAGTGTTCTATTGCTGTGAAGAGACACCATGGACCTGGCAGCTCTTATAAAGGAAAGCATTTAACTGGGGCTGGCTTACGTTTCAGAGGTCTAGTCCATTGTCAGCATGGCAGGAAGCATGGCAGCACGCAGGCACATAGGTGCTGGAGGAACTGAGACTTCTTTATCTGGATCCTCAGGCAACAGGAAGAGAAAGATACTGGGCCTGACGTGAGCATTTGAAATTGCCACTCACACTGACACACTTCCTCCAGCAAGGCTACACCTAGGCCAACAAGGCCTGATCCCTCTCCAGCAGCACCGCTCCCTAAGGACCAAGCATTCAAATATCTAAGCCTATGGGGGCCATTTCTGTTCAAACCACCACATCGCTGTAGTCATTTTTAGTAGAAAAGAGTAATGGGATTGGGTCACTTATACAAGCAAGAGAAAACGATAATACTACTATTTGTAGTTTTTAGGAATATTATTCTATAGATCTAAGAGTCATCTGATAGCTACACAAAATATGTAGGTATGGTTTCTTTTCAATAGATTCTTATGATTAATGGTGAATCGTGGATCTCTCTCTTCAAACCATTTTGTTCTCAACGTCTCAGGTCATGTGGTTGACCTCTGCTACTCCTTTTCTTTAAACCTCACACATTGCACAGAATCATCATCATGTAGGGAAACATAGAGAAACAATCCTACACACTTAGGAGAAAAATGTTTTAAGACTGAATATGGCTGGAGAGATGGTTTGCCAGTTAAGAGTCTCTTGCAGAGGACCCAAGTTGGGATCCCAGCTCACAACGGCCTGTATCTCCGGGTCCAGCATATCTAAAGCCACTGGCCTCAGAGGGCATTTGCACTTATGTGCATATGCCTTCATGCACACATACACATAATTAAAAATAACAAAAACAAACCTTTAAGATTTAACAATTGAACACATTTTATTTATCTGTTTCCTTACTAAAACTTTTCTGTCCAGCCTGTCACCTCCCAAAGAATCACATGGAGACTTCTTATTTATGACCAATTGGCCAATAGCTTAGGCTTGTTTCTAACTAGTTTTTATAACTTAAATTAACCCATATCTTTGAATCTATGTTCTTTTATGTGGCTTGGTTACCTTTACTTTACAAAGCCTATGCTGCTTGCCCTTGTCCCTGACATCTCCTTGAGACTCCACCCTTCTTTTTCCCAGCATTCTCTCTGCCCTGAAAACTCTGCCTAGTTATTGGCTGTTCAGCTTTTTATTAAACCAATCACCATGAATTATCTTCACACAGTATAAAGGAATATTCCACAACATAAAACAGTGGTCAAAACCCTGTGTCTTCATGTTTATGGTCTCCTTTAAATGCTGGTATGAGATCTTGAAGATTTCAGCTTCTGTTCTATTTTCATTTATAGCCTGGGCTGTCCTCAAACTCACCAAGTACCTGAGGAAAACCTTAAGCTCATGATCACTCAACCTCCACCTCCCAAGAACCAAGACTAAAAGTGGGTGCTACCACACCCAGCTGGCTCAAGAATTTCTTTATCTGAACTGAATGTATCACAATACAACTGCAAGTGATACAACTTTTGGGGGAATGATTCCTTTGCAAATAAGTACAAATGTTCAAATGTGACAGTGTGCATGTTCTTCTTGTTATTCATTTTAAGGAAAAGCTTCTCTCTGGTTTGTGATCTTTTACTGCTGCCGTGCGCGCGTGCGCGCGCTCACACACACACACACACACACACACACACTACTGTTGTTACTACTATTGCCAGTTCTAGTACATTTACTATGGATGTCTTTCAATAGTTTGTTGCCTGGGAGAAGATAAGACTTACATTGTGGAAGGAAAAGACCATAGGATCTTTGCTAGAGTTCTAGAATACTTCTTGTAGAAATAATTTTAGCGAACATTTGTCCAGACTTCATTTTATAGATGAGAAACAGAGACAGTTAAGTTGCCAAGTACATACAACTAGCTGGTTGCAGAAGCAGCATTGAATCCATTTCTTTTAATCTTCAGGTTGAGTTGTGGTGAATGCATCAGAGAGTAAAAGCCTGAAAATAAACATAGAAGAGATGCCAGTTGAACAAGCTGCTCTTGATCATCAACTCCCTCAGTTTACTTATTGATACTTTGGGTGAAGCTCATAGCTTAGACTTTTCTGTACCTATTACCTACATTTAGAGTTTCCTTATCCTTTCCTGAATCTGGTTATTGAGTATCTTAATGCTTCTTCCTACTAGGAAAACCTATTAAAAACCTGGTTGAAAGTATAAGGAAGTTATTGGGAGAGGGATTGATTAATGAAAATGGTTTCCAACAGGAATGGAAACAGTAATGGAAAAGAGGTCTTTAAAACATTAGTAATGTTGGGGGCTGGCAAGATGGCCTAGCAGGTAAAGGCGTTTACTGTCAAGCCTGAAAACCCGTGTTCAATCCCCTGATTTCCCATAGCGGAAGGAAAGACCTTACTTCTGTAAGTCGTACCTCCACACAAACTCTGTGTCACATGCACTGAAGCCACACATCCGCATTAAATAAATGTAATTAAAAGAAATAATGTTAGTTGGCAGAATAAGAGCTTAGTGGGCAGGGTGATTCTCGGCCTTGAAACAGGAACTATCTAGCTACTAACTCTTCAGCTACCCATGTATGAAGTCAAGCTTAAGAGTTATAGTAACACTGAGAACTATTATTGGAGGATTTCCCTTTAAACCAATAGGACAGGTGAGATGGCTCAGCAGTTAAGAATGATTGCCACTTGTCTTAGTTACCTTTCTACTGTCCCAAAGAGACACAATGACCAAGGCAACTTGAAAGGAAAGACTTGAATTGAGGTTACAGTTCCAGAGGGTGAGTCCATGACCATCATGATAGGGAGTGTGGCAGCAGGCAGGCAGGCATGGACTAGTAGCTGAGAGCTTCCATCTTATTTCCAAGTTCAAGGAAGAGTTAGAATTAACTGGAAACCTCAAAGCTCACTCTCTGTGACACAAAACTTTTTCAACAAGGCCACACCTCCTAATTCTTTCCAACTGTTCCATAAACTGGGAACCAAGCCTTCAAATATATGAGCCCCTGGCGGCGGCGGCAGCAGTGGGGTTGGGGGGGTGGGGGGGGTTGGGGGGGTGGGGGGTGGGTGAGTGGGGGTGGGTGGGTGAGTGGGGGTGGGTGGGTGGGATTCTCATTCACACCACCACACTGCTCTAACAGAGGACCTGAGTTTGATTCCCAGTACCCACTAGGCAGCTCACAACCATCTATATCTCACAGTACTTGGTACCCTCTTTTGACCTCAAGGGCACCAGGCACACATGTGGTGTGCAGACAGATAGACATACAGGCAAAACACCCATACATATGCAAAACCAATTAAACCCATCAAAAAACAAAGTTGTTTATTACATTTAGTGTGGTGTGTGTGTGTGTGTGTGTGTGTGTGTGTGTGTGTGTGTGTGTGTGTGTTTGAGCATGAGTACATGTGTGGAGGTCAGAGGACAACGTGTAGGCACAACTTCCTCCTTCTACCATGTTGGTCCAGGGAATCAAATTCAGGTCATCAGGCGTGGCTGCAGGTACCGTTATCCACTGAGCATCTCACTGGCCCATGTAGTTGGATACAGGGCTTTCAACAGCTTTGTAAGCTGAATTAAGCACTGTATAGTGTTAAGAAAAACAAACCAGAGGTTCAAAATTTGAAAGCCTTACTGAGAATGGACTCAAATCTAGGTTTTCCAATCCCATAAATTCCACGTGCTTTTCACTTCGCCACTTGTCTCCTGGAAAAAAAAAAAAAGTCTAACGGCTCGATGTCACAGTTTTACAAATTGTAGGAACTGAGCTAAGTCTGTGAAGGTCAATGTCAAAGTTATCCTAAGATGCTGTTTCCTAGGTGATGTGACAGGTGGGATGTGAATGTGAGGCTCAGTCATGCCGACTGGATAGAACTTGACCGGCTTTAGATGGGTCAACTTTGATAGTATACAACCATTTCTTTTAGGTTTATGAAATGTTTCTCTCTTACAGGAATACACGCGGTCCCTGACTGATTAATGAGAAAGCTGATATCCACGTGAAAATCAGCAACCAACCACAAAACCTGAAGAGGACTCCTTCAGGTCCTGTGCTCCTCAGGGCCTGGAAGTGCAGAGTTGATTAAGTGTTACTGCTGATAGCCCAGGTCCATCCCACACTGTGCTCCCCAAAACAAAACAAGAAAGAAGGGAGGGGCCTGAATTACATAGGAGATGTAATCTTTCCAAATAGAGAAGTCACTTTCCCTTTGGGCAGAGAAAATGAGGCACGAGACCTCAGGAGTGGCATGTCTAACCTACTATAACTTAGGGAAGGTCGTACGACTTAAAACAGGTGAAACCCTTAAGCCTGATACAGAGTTAGCATTTGATTGATGGAAACCGTTTTAATTAGAACTCTGCAGGCTCCTTTCTAGTTCCAGCATCTCCGTTGATTGTGTGACTGGAGCAAGAGACCACATCTGTCTTGTTCACTGCTGAATTAGTGCAGTGACCAAGATTAGTGCCTTGCATATACCTGCAATAGAATTGCACTAATAATTTGCTATTCTATTGCAGGTAATGATCTAATCCTAAGATCTCAGTGACACTTAAGTTGCTTATATGCTCTAGTCATCTAGCCCACAATCCAGTACATCTCTTGAGAGTCTGGGTTCTAAAATCAGGCAAAAACGTTTGCAGCCACATTAACAGTTAGTGCTACATATCGGATTCCAATATTCGAAAAGGTCAGTTCACTTAGAACAGCAACGCGTGTATAATTCTCCAATAATGTTAGTGCTAATTAATTTTTCTCTTTCTCCACCTATGCTGGTCAGGTCTGTTAACAGAGACAGCACTTTTTCCTTTCCTTTGCCCGTCTCTGGGGACTACGTGTCCGCAGCAATGCTACACTAAAGTCTTTTACTTTGAAGTTTTAGGGAACAGGTTTAGTGTTGCCCTGCATTCTCATTGTTTGGGAAAACAAGCTCTGTCTCACCTACAGGCAAAGCCTCTCCCCAGTTCTTACTACACCAGGGCAGAGAAAACAGTCTCAGGCTGTCATATGGGTGGGACCCAAAGCTCACCAGTTGCACTTTTGAAGGTGCCTTTGTATGGCATCATCACATCAAAGAGTTGGTCCCTATAATCATAGCACCTACCATCCCACAGCCAGCCAGCAGAAGACAGCATGCATAAAAGTAGAATGCAGAAGGTTTTCATTAGAAAATACAAAGACTTACATTGAATGACAGAAATGAATAGGCTGAAGACACACATATTGCTAAAACCATGTAAGTAAAAAAAGACAGTACAAAAAAAAAATTCCAAGTAAGTTCCAAAGGCACAAATGAGAACTATTTCATTGGGGGTTGACTTCAGGGACTCTCAAATGAAGGTTTCCTCAAGACTCAGAAGTCCATTGTGTCCCCCTGCTTCAGTGTGGAATCTAAAAGACTCTCTACTTAGTGTCGGACTTGTTTTCCTGTTAAACAGGAACTGGAATCTGAACTTTGCTCTCCAAAAGCCAAAGGCCAACTAATTTAGGAGGAGACTCTCAAAATCAATGATGGTTTCTTCTACTTTCATTAGTTCTGTCTACAGTGATTAAAGGATCTGATTTCCAGATAAGCAACCATCCTGATGGCCATTTTTACAAATCACATTAATTTTGATACTCAGATCTTAGCACTGGCAGCATTCCTGAGGCAAGTCTGGATTCATGCAGCATTCCAGCCTTGAATGCTTTTCAAGTTTCCAGCAGAATCCTGTCCAGATGAGTGATGACACCTTTAGTGTGGTAGCCTCAAGGTGTGGAAGTCGTTTCCTATGGCCTAGGTACAGCCCGGCCCCTCCATTTGCTGAAACATCTGCAAATACTTTGTTCATTTCAGAGACATCTGACCACAGAGAGGCTGCCATCTGGACCACTTCCTTTTTCCTTATTGTTCACTTAAAGCATGAATGATCTGGGCAGGCACTCATCGGGAGAGAAACAGGGAAGGCACAGAAGTTATTTCTGAATGTTTTCCTCTCCTGTTTATTAACTGATTCACTCAAACCATGATCACTCACTGGGTGGTACTAGGAAAGCAACAGTCTCTGCCCTTCGAACAAGGAACAACCTATTGCAGGTTGTATATGTCTCAACATGACGAATTATAGTTGTATGCTCGTAGTAATAAATCATACTTAAAAGCGTCTTTTATGTGAGAGTCCTACAATTGCTTTAATTCCTCTTTATCTCTTAGTTTTGGTAGTCACAGGGCTTATGGAATGCTTCCCTCAAACTCTTCATGGTGTTTCACATCTTTAAAATTACACAACCTTGAAAGCGACATTTTATAAAAAGTTTTTGTTGAATAATAATCATTAACTTTTAAAATTCCAGAGGAAATCAGGAGTAGTGGCTGGTACCCGTAATATCAATCCTGTGGAGACCGAGGCAGAGGAACTACCAGGAATTCAAGGCTTGGGGATGTAGCAAGACCTAGTTCAAAAGGCAGGGGTGGGAGGTGAGTTATGGAGAGATGGCTTAGTGGTTAAGTAAGAGCTTTTTGCTGCAGCAGAGGACCAGGGTTTGGTTTCTAGCACCATCATTGTGGTCTACAACTCACTTCCAGGTAGATCTGATGCCTTCTGGTCTCTGGGAGCACTAGGTGTGCACATGGTACACATACATACAAGCACACAAACACTCATACATATCAAATAAATCTTAAAAAATTAAAATACATTTAAAAGAATCTCTTAGGAGTCTTTGCTTGTTAAGTAAAAGGGGAATTGTGCGGTGCAGTAATCCGATCCCTTCATATGCTTTATTTGCTCTAGGCCTAAATGTTAAATTACAAGACTGAGCACTTAATTACCATTGGGAACTATTTTTTTTAAAGGTGTTAATTCAGCTGGGTAATTTTATGCTCTTACATGACATTAATTCCGCATATTTTATATATTTATATATTTATATTATGCACATATTTTAATAAGTTACATAGTAACTCTTCTTTTATGATAATCAAATCATGCAAAAATCAAATTAACTCTGTTCCTGGAGTTGTTAAGCAATAAATTAAACTTTCAAAGAAGTAGGAGATTTAAGGTGCGTTCAGGGTGTGGCCCATCCAGAAAAGATTTCAATCCTACACAGTCCTGTTTGGGCTCATCTACTCGAAAGTCTCTCCTGCAGAAATTTAGACCAATCAGGTCACTCCATCCTGACACAACAGTCTCCACCACTTGTTGTTTGGACTATGATGTAATGGCAATAGACTTCAGAGACATCAGCAGCAGGAAAAAGAAAATACTTCAAAGCCAAGGCTATCCCAAGGGTTCAGCACGACGTATATCTTGAATAGATAGACTCATCAGACAGCAAATCCTACCTAGGATTTCAGCCAGAAGATTGAGCCAAACTGACTCTATCACATTCCTCAATGCACTGCAAAACTGAGACAATGTTTTGGGAGCCAAGGTTTCTTCCTTCCTTCCTTCCTTCCTTCCTTCCTTCCTTCCTTCCTTCCTTCCTTCCTTCCTTCCTTCCTTCCCTTCCTTTCTTTCCTCCCCCCTCCCTCCCTTCTTTCTTTTCTTTTCTTTTTTTTAACTTTCTATTCAATTGTCATGCCTTGGCTGATCTTCATAACGAGACCTTGGAAGGTGACATCAATTGATTCACAGCTCCACCAGCCTGGGTTCCTGCACATCACCCAGCTCCACCATCTTCGCCACTCATCGAAGAGCAATGCTATTAAACACAACTGGGAGCTAACTACATGTCAGCCGGCCGAAGGAACAGATCTCTTCTTGAGGACAAATAGTACTACTGCAAGCTTCCTGGGGCCCTTATTCACCCCTTTTCAGGAGGAGGAGGAGGCTGTTTTGTCAGCTCCAGCTAGGGTTGGAGATCCACTCACTCCAGGTGTGAGCATGCAATCAGTAAAGTGGACAACAATACAGGTCCCTGGGCAAACGGTCAAATAGCCTCAAAGTGACGACAGGGGACATGAAGAGAAATGAGGGTAGCTCTGATGAGGGGAAAGACAGAGAATATTGATTGCTTTTGCCTTATACTATTTTAGATTTGAATTTGAACCCAAAGCATGCTACCCGCAGTTCTCTACCAGTGAACTAAATCCCAACCCTGCCTTATAATTTTCTAAATGCAAGAGATTGATTCAAGTCTGCTATCTGCTTTCTGATTCCAGTTAAAATTGGCCAACCGCATTATCTGGAGTTTCCAGTCCATTTCAGAAAGCCCTTCTCTGTGGACTGTCCTTTTCTTCTCAAGGATCCTCTACCAGAAGCTTCAAACAAGACAAGGTTTCTACATTTACACAAAGATGTGTCCAAGGCATTAGTATTCCCAATGTAATTTGCATTTAAATAGAGACTATTTAAACATTAAACAATCCATTTTGTCTCCCTACTGCACTATGCCCAACTTTAACAATGCCTCTCACACACTCAGCCTCAATGGGCTCAATAAATTCCTAATCCTAGATGTTCCAGCATTCAGTAGCAGAAAATTATATCTAGAAGGTCTCTTGCCTTCAAGATTGTGTTCATCAAGAAAAGAGTGATCGACAGACTGCCAGCTCCGATTTGACCAAGAGAGCCTTCATCCAGTAACTGATGGAGGCAGATGCAGAGGTCCACAGCCAAACACCAGGCCGAGCTCCGGGAGTCCAGTCGAAGAGAGGGAAGAGGGATTCTATGAGCAAGGCAGGGAGGTCAAGATTGTGATGGGGAATCTACAGAAACAACTGAACCAAGCTCATAGAACTCAACAAACTTTAGACTAACAGCTATGCATGGGATCCAACTAGACCCTCTGCATACAGGAGACAGCTGTGTAGCTGGGTCTATTTGAGGGGCCCCTGGCAGTGGGATCAGGATCTATCCCTGGTGCATGAGCTGGCTTTCTGGATCCCATTACCTATGGTGGGACACCTTGCTCACCCTTGAGGCAGGAGGAGGGGCTGGGTCCTGCCTCAACTGAATGTACCAGGCTTTGCTGTCCCCCAATGGGAGAACTTACCCTCTTGGAGGAGGGGATGAGTGGTGGGGGGGAGGGGGAGGTTAGGTGGGAGTGGGGGGAATGGGAGGAGGGATAAGAGGGGGATCTGTGGTTGGTATGTAAATGAATAAAATTTTTTTTAATTAAAAAAAAGAAAGAAGAGGAAATACACCAAAACAAACAGAGTGATCAAAAATTAATTTTCTACTAGATAGATTAAGTCTCAACTCTTTTAGAAAATAGCACAAATTCAATTAAATAGTATAATATATATAATTACCAATCGTATATAATTATGTTATTAATGTATAGGTATGGTAATACTGGTTACTTCAAACCTTCATTGAACACAATGAGATATTTGTTGAATATTTGTTATGAAGCTTCTATAAGTCAAATATTTTATGTAATGATACACACAGCCTCTTATACCATATACCATCACTTGATAAACCCAATACAAATACTATTGGTAACACAGTTTTAAACATTATACTTTTGTAGTTTTTTTGTACGGCTTGTAATAATTGAATGCATACCTTCTTCCTACAGACATCTCAAAGTACCTGTGGTAATAGTTGCCCAGCTCCCGTCCCCAGGATGGAATGCTGGGAGTCTTATTTACACTTTACCAGAATCATAAGAATCCGGAGTGGGAAAACATGAGCCACTTATTTGAGTGCATAGCTGGACTCATCCCAGGGTATCCTCCACACAGTCATTCATTCAAAATTTTAATTTGGTGCCCCGTGCTAAGTACTTATGTTCGCCTTTACTGAACGCGCGAACATTACAATCTGCACAAGAGTCGTATGAAATTCAAGGTCACGATTTTTATGGTATTTAATCTTCTACATAACTGACAGACCTACCCGTGAACTGCTTGTATACTAAGTAAATGAATGAAATACAGAAATTTGACTGATACACTATTATATGTGTAGATGGTATTCACATGTCTATAACATAAGGCATTCTTGACATTTTCCTGGCGTAAATGCTAGCGTTTTTAAATGCCTAATTAGAAGTTTCCGCCATGTATTATTGTTGAGCCCGCACAAGATGTTCAAGACCGTGAAAAGCTGAATGTAATGGCCTTCTTGTTAGGAGCTGGAATTTTTTTTTCCAGTTCATTGTTCTTTTAAGTAATCCGTTTGTACCCATACTCTTAACTGAATTCATAATTATTTCCCTTGACAAAGCAGAATTCCAGACTTGAGTGCATAAATTAAATTTCACACACACACACACACACACACACACACACACACACACACACACACACACACACACACACACAGACTGCTAAGCGAAAATAATATAAACAAATTAAAGGCCCCTTTCAATGACCTTTGATTTCCATAATAGTGGTCTTTGAAGTTACCTACTAGGCACAGTGGATTTCACTGTGTCTAGAAAGCTGCCTATTAGAATCCAGCCTGCTAACCCTGAGTTTTGTGTGGCTTTCTTCTCTACCGCCTCCTCGCCACTCCCTTGGAATAGTTCTGATGCCCCAGCAGGCCCCAGCCTGGAAGGAGCAGGATCACTCCCAGCTCTCGCCACCCGAATCTGTGGGGCAGCCGCAGCCACCTGGGCAGAGCCTGCACGGGGTGGGGCGGCGACTGCGTGACTGGCTGCCCTCCCCACCCCGACGCTGTGGTTATGCAAACTGATCTCATCGCTGCTGCTCACGACACGCGCTTCCCGTCGCCTGCACGCCTGCACGCGGCTAAAGGAGACGCCCGCCCCTTAGGTCTCCGAGCAAGGAGCCCGACCTGCAGATAAGCCTGACCGGGTAGCCACGACGTCCCTCGATTCCTTCCCTCTGTTATCCTTCAAGTATCTCCACCTCGCCCCAAACATCACAAAGACTGAAACTTCCCGGCCGGGTCATTGTGCACTGGTGTCCTAGGCCCCCCTCCCCCCTGCGCGTGCACAGCTGCCACCCTGTCCCAAGTCCGTTGGAGCTCCTCCGGGTCTCGGGATCCATCCCTCGGCCCTGTGCTCTCCCTGCCTGCCCCGCCCGCCCTGGTCTTGTTGCCGACCAGCGTGTCCCTTGCAGCTTCCGAGCCGGAAACTTCCCGGCCGGCGTCAAGAGCAGGGCACCCCCTCGGGCTAAAGACGGCGTCCGGAATAGGATTCCTCCGCGGATTACGCGGCGCCGTCGGCACGCAAGGCCAGCCCGGGCGGCCAGGAAGCCCCGGGAGCGCACGCGAGCGGCGGCGGGAGGCCAGGGCTTGCGTGACCCGCAGGCTCCCAGCCGCACGCACTTCGTGCTGGGGACACAGGTGCTGCAGGGCGGAGCCCGCCGTCCACATTACAACCCCGGGGCCGCAGGCACGCTATGTTTGTGGGTGGGGGAGCCAGTTCACCGTGTCCTGGTGTTATCGGAACACCGGTAACCTGGGCAGTAAAACCTGCCCAGACCGATGCATTATGCCAATCGGAAGCTGGAGGTGCTGGGTCAATAAGAAGCGAGCCGCAGAAACTTTCTAAGGAATGGGTTGGGTGCAGAAGCACAGCTCACAAGTGCGAGTCCCGTGCCGACAAAGGAAGCCAGCAAGGGCAGAGGCGTTGGGACGCAAGTTTTGCTCGCTCTGCGCAAAACCTCATTTCAGAAAACAGTCGTGATCCTTTGCTCTCATCCCTCCCAGAAGCGGGTTTTTTTTTTTTTTTTCCCTTCAATGTTTTATTTTTAAAATCAAAGCTGCCTGATCGCACTGGTGCACTAACTGTAGAGACTTCTTTATTGTGATGACTCAAAAGCCCAGAGGAAATTAAAAAGGGAACCCAACAGGTTTTAAGACTACTGAATCTAAGCTCTTATTCAAGATTATGTGACCAAAAAGTGTTTTTCATGGAGCTGTCCACTTATGGAAATTCAAAGATAAATCAAGTTCAGAAGAAAAAGATTGACACACAGTTTAATATAAAACCACCCCTATTAAACTAAAAACTTGGAAAACCCTATGCCTTTCCTATAATTCAGACTTCGATGAATTGTCTATTCTTCTATGGTGCCATTAGAGACTTATGGTGCCTAGTTACACACACACTAGTTACACACGCACACTAGTTACACACACACAGGCACACACACACACAGGCACACACATACACATACACCACTGACACTATACAAGTAGAATTAGTAAAGAAGCAGGGATTCTCCTGGGCTGGCATTCATACCATAAACGGTCAGGAAGGGTTTTAAGGTCTGAATGATCTTTCACTTTATCACACCTGGGAAGAGAGAGCAAATGCCACTTTAGTTTTCCAGAGTTCTCTCAAGTAACTTTGAGTAAATGTAGGAAATGTTTGTTTTTGTCTGCCCAGGACTCTTTCCTTCTCCCAAGTAGGACTGCCCCCTTCCCTGGATTCTGCTTCTCCTTCTTCTCTGGATGTGTTATTAGAGAAGTGCCCTTGTGTCTGGCCTTTCCTGGTCCCCAACTCTTGGTCAAGAGGTTAATATCTGGCTGGAGCTGAAACAGTTGTGGTACCCAACTCCTAGCCTTAGTGATGAGGTCAAAAGATCAGCATGTGCCAAGGAAAGTCATTTGCTAGCATTCTAAGGAGGTTGGGCATGCAAGCAGTCTCCTCTCTCCTCTTGGTGGCAAAACCCTGTCAGCCTCCACATCCCTGCTAACTGCCAGCCACACAAGAGAATGGAACCAACGTTTAGTAAGTGGTAGATGTCAAGGCCTGAGTGGCTCTACGGCTCCCTAGTGTTTCTCAAAAGCAATCTTGGCTCATCCTTCCCTGAAGTTGATTAGCTTTCCTGTTGACCCTGTTAGGCACTCTTGTATTCTGACAGGATATAGATTTATGGCCATAACTATAACTACTTAAGATTTGTGGTACTGTTTTTAACTTACATTTTCACAGAACCTTCATTTAGACAGTTTCAGCACTAAGCAGCTACTTCGCACACTCTCTTCTTCTCTCTACACACTTTGTGACACTGGGATTGAACCAAAAGCATCACATATGCTAGGCAAGTAAACTACCACTGAGCTCCACTCCAATCCTTTTTGTTTCTTTTTTGGTTGGGGGAGGGTACAATAAGGTCCCACCAAGTTATCTAGATTGGCTTTGAACTTGTGATCCTCCCAACTCAGCTTCCTGTGTAGCAGTGATTACAGGAATAGATATAGGCCACCCTACCTATCCCACATCAACATTTCTCACAGCTGTACTATCTTGTTGAATGAACAAGTTTATTTCATATTTTAGTATTTCAGTTTTCTCTCATTCTCACTCTGTTTCAACAGGGTTTTGTGTAGTCCGGGCTGGTTTCTAGTTTGCTAGGACCTTGAACTTCTGATCTTTCTGCACCAGGATGCATGACTCAAATGACAGGATTGTGCTACCATGCCCAGCTTTCTGTGTTGTTGGGGAATCACTCAGTCCCAGTTGTTGGGCAGGAACTCTACACTGAGCTACATCCCCAGCCTGTAGTATTTCCAGCTCTTAAACTTTATAAATAAGACTCTTGTGGACACTGAATACACAGGCTAAGTACTTTGCCAAGCCTCCCAATAACCCCTTGGAGCCTCTTTCATTAGAATTGGATCGCAGGATCCTTGCAGATCTCATAGAAGGGACTTGTGGAAATGACCTGGTCTGCACCCACTCCTGGACTTGGGAGGCCTCACAGGTGCTTGTGCGTAAAATAGGGGTGAAAGTAAAGACGTCTGGATTCCTGAACGCAAGGAAGATGTTGAATCAAATGTCTACTTCAATAGTTTTGAACATTTCAAACCCTTAACACATTTAAACCCCTTAAAAATTAATAAATGCATTAATTCTTTAACAGCAAAGTTTAGGAATGCTAGTTGCTCTATACCCTGATCAATCAGGCTGCTATAATTATTATCATATGCTTGATAGACTGATAATAATGCTTGATATTTTGTGTTAATAGTTCCTAGCATATGCTTATGGTGATACAGTTATTTTCTTTTGTGAGACAGGACCAGGAAGGCTTTGAACTGTGTAGCTAGGAATTATACTGAACTTCTGACCCTCCTGCCTCTACTTCCCAAATGATGGCATTCCAGATAAGAGGTCCCACATTGCTGTATGTGATGCCGGGAGAGGAAGCCCTGGACCTCAGGCATGCTAGGCAAGCACTCTTACCAACTGAGCTACAACCCCAGCCCACAGCTTAGTTAATGCCATTAAGTCTTTAGCAGAGACACACAATATCAGGGAAACGACTAATGTTCATTTCCTATAAATTCAGTAGCTACCTAAAATCAAATGTACATAAACAAACTGCATCATAATAAGGGAAAATAGAATCACTTCTGGTAGGCAATCATCCAAATAAACATGAGTTAAGACGCCCATGGAAATCTCAGAAATGAAAGGTTTTCATTTGTTTGTTTTTGAGATAACATCTTACCATGTAGTCCAGGGTGGCTTGCAACTCAAGATCCTCCTCCTTCCTGATCCCAAGTGTCAGAACTGCAGGGGTGTGCTACCACATTATACAGTATATATTACTCATTATACATTGTTTTTCCAATGTATAAGGAAGTTACTAATTTTTGGTTCAAGGTTTTAAAAAGGATTTTCAGTTTTTAATTATGCGTGCATATATGTGTCTCTCTGTTCAGGTCTGTGCACATGTGAGCGAAGGTGCCCTTGGAGTCTGGAAGACGGCATGAGATTTTTTTGGTTATGAAGCTACAGGTGATGGTGACCTGGCATAAGTGGGTGCTTGGAACTGAAATGTGGGTCCTTTGCAAGAGCAGTAAGTGCTCTCAACTCGTCTCCAGTCCCTGATCTCCAGTTTTTTGAAGCATCTAATATTTATGAGGTGTTTATTGTAGGCCTGACTGGGATCCTGAGAATTTAATAAACGGAATCTGAGTTTAATGGGAAGATCAATTTTTAAGGAGTTATCAGTACCGTATTTCTGAGTCAAATTCACTATGGGTATTAGGTTGTTGTCATTAGAGCTTTATGCCTTTGTGTTTTTAGACTATATGGATGTAAAAAATACTGTATTATATTTGACACAATACATTTTTTAATGAAGCTCTTCTTGGTAGTGAGCAGGCCACAGGCAATATATTTACAGTCATAAATTTTGCTATAGTGTCTTTTAAAAAATGATTTATTTTTATTTTATGTGCATTGATGATTTTCCTGTATGTATGTCTGTGTAAGGGTGTCAGATCCCCTAGAGCTGGAGTTACAGACAATTGTAAGTTGTCACATGGGTGCTGGGAATTGAACCTGGGGTCCTCTGGAAGAGCAGACAGTGCTCTTAACTGCTGAGCCATCTCTTCAGCCCCTGTAGTGAGTGTTTTAATTTTCATATTTGAAAGTAGACATTTATCATTTAAGGATATAACTTGTCTCACGGGAAATTTGTTCAACAATTATAGTCGAAGGCTCAAACAAATTCATATTTGTTACACAATATGTTTCTGCACAAATGACAAAGTATTTGAAGTTTTAGAGAGATGCCATTTAATCTCTGTGACCTTTATTTTACCACACACTCATTTATATTGTATATATAGGATTGATAAAAGATACAGAGCCCAAACCTACAAATAGTATTTTGTGGTCTAACTCATTTCTAGACCACAGCTATTTGGGGTTCAATATGCAAATCAGCTTTATAAGGCCATCTGCAGCTTTAAATGTAATAGCATGCTAGAAGTCTGGGATGGAAAAAAAATCCCATCTTGGTGAGAAGAAAATGTGCTGGGCGTATAAAACAAAGCACAGTGGTCTTTGTAGCTAACCTCTTTTGAAAGCTAGAAGCTGTATGGCAAACGTCGTGAAGAAACCAAGTCTGAGCCATGTGTCTCTAATCCACAGTAAGCTAATGTTCCAGGAAGACCCGCTGTCTGGCAGAGACAACTAACTCAACATGTGAGGCCCAGGTGCTTCCACTTACACTCACCCCGGATCCAGCCACTTCTGTGTTCACATGATGGGCCATGCCCTTGGCCACTTCTATCAAAGTAAACAGTAAGTAGGACCTGACAGAGTTATGTTTGGAAGGGTTCTCAATTAAACGAGGCATTGTGTATGAAGTGCCTGGTAAACAGAATGAACCCAATAAATGTTAGCTTTTTAAAAATTCTGCACTTGCATTGGAGGAAGCCCAGAAATAGCAATGAAAGCAGCAGTTGTTTCCACCCCGGGAGGCCTGATCGCAACCATTTTATTCCAGCTTACAAGAGGACAGAGTTACATTGTGTTGTGGTTTGCAGGATGAAAATACGGTTGGACTTAACTGTAATTTTATCATGCTACCTTTGTACCATTCTGCATTGACTTTAAAATCAGCCATCTTGGGTGGACTTCCTGTTGTTTTTAGCGACTTATAAACAAAGTACCTATTTTCCTATACTGCTTTTCATAGGTGCATGGGGAAAGAGAGGGCATAGCATGAAACAAGTGACCAAAATGAATGACTGGCCTGTGTGATGAGTATTTTAGGGAAATTCCTACAGTAACAAACACACAGGAGTTCTTATAAACTATAAGAGGTCTTTAGGCCACGTGGAAAGCTGAATTTCGTTCATATACAGACACTCTATAAACCAGGAGGGCATCTTTTTTTCTTTCAGGGGTCACTGACCCACAGGAAAAATATCAATAGTCACAAAGCAGTTAAAAGGAATTTAATTTTAAAAAGTAGTGCATTATCTTTAAAAGTCACAGTAAAAAGTGAAACAGCTGACTTACAGTGAGACCATACACACACACACACACACACACACACACACACACACACACACACACGAGCAAAATCACCAAAATCACCAAAAGGATAGCACAAAATTGTATTCAATACACCCTACAATGGACATATTTAGATTGCATTTTAGTTATAGGATGGGCAGTAATGGAATGGAGGAAAAAGGATGGGAAAGAGAGAGAGAGAGAGGGAGAAATAGAAATCAATAGATAATAAGAAAAAATAGCAAGCTGAATGGTCATGGCACATGCCTTTAATCCCAGTGCTCAGGAGGCAGATGCAGGGGATCTCGGTGAGTTCAAGGCCAGCCTGGTTGACAGAGTGAGTTCCAGGACAGCCACGACAACACAGAGAAACCCTGTCTCAATGCCCCTATCCCACCTCATGCCACAAAGAAAGAAAAAAAAAATACCAACACAGGAGACAGTCTTTGGAACTGTTTTTTTTTTTTAATTACTTTTTAAAGTACTCACCAGTCATGTTTTGATCTGTGCTAACTTCTTTAGAAACTACACTTTTTTTTTCATTTTAAAGGTTTTTTTTTTTAATTTTTGAGATTGTATTTTAATTACAAACATATCTGTCCCCAGTTTCCTCCTAATTCATGGCCTCTTTTTTCTTTTTGATTTTATTCGTCTCTCATACAATACATCCCAACTGCAATTTCCCCTCCCTCCACTCCTCCCAGTTCTCCCCTCCCAACCTCCTCTCTCCCCAGATCCACTGCTCCTCCATTTCCCTCAGGCCTCCCCAGATATCCACCAAACAACATATAACAAGACACAGTAAGACTAGGCACATTTTTCATCAATTGTTATCGCATTCATACTTGTATTTGTATATACATATATATCCCCAAATACAATCTGTTGAGTCCACATACTGTTACTTGTATGTATGTTTTCAGGGCTCACCATTTTGCACAGAACAACCAGTTGAAAATACACTTATTATTCCTGTTCTTTCCAAAGAGGTATTTTCAGTATCTTTCCTTCAAAATTCTTACTGGGTCTACCATTATCTAATTAAATTTTCTATAATGATGAAAACTTTCTGTATGGGTGCCACACGTGACAATTCAGTACTTGAAGTGTGGCTAGTTAATCAGCAATGGGATTTCTAAATTTATTTCATATCATCTAAGGCTACTTACTATACTGGACACTGAAGATTTGAGGGGCATTCATAGTTGCAAGGAAAATGAACGCAAGGTGATGTGTAGATGAGTAAGCATAGATGAACGTGAATTATAACCTTTCCACAGGATTTCACCCCATTTTTCAGAGGGTTGCCTTTTTTAAAATACTAAGTGCTCAGTAAAGAATATCATTGCCAAATCTGTAATGATGTGCCCTATAATATTTTGGTCAATGACAGACCAGTACAGTGGTTATAACATTCAACAGTTCTTGAATATTACAAGGAATATTACAGAAAATTCCTATCACCCAGTGATATGAAAATCATGGGAACATTTTGTGCAACACGTAGCTCATGTATGTGCTGATGCTGGTGGAAGCCTTCTGTTTCTAGCCCTATAGTATATAGTCAATAAAATACAGTACATAATACTAGCTACTCCATAGTAACTGTTGCTGGTTTCTGTGTTGGGTATCCTTTTCATGACTTAAGGAAGTGTTCACTACTTTCATGCTGTCATTTTGATACTAGATAGCTACCGACCAGCAGCTTGAATAGTTTTGGTACTATTTCACATTTCCTGGCCTTCTTTCCCTTTTCAGTGCCATTATATTGATATTCATGTAAACTATCCTTTAATAATAATGTCTTTTCTACTAGAAAACCGTGTTTTCTGTAGCTCCTGGAGGATCAGTACTTTGGACCTCGGATAATCCTGAAAAAGGAGACATGTGGACTACAAAGAAGGTACTTATCATTCTAATGGCCTGGGTTAGTCACCAAGCATCATCCCATCCTGCTTGCTTGTCGCGTAGTAGGTCATTAATATTTGCTTTATGAATGAATGTAGGACTAAAGGCCAGTTAGCAGTGTGCGAAAACCAGAGGCCTTCCATAATGAGTGTGGAGTAGCGCGTCTTAATATCCTCATGAACTAAGCCCTTTATCTTGACTTTTGGACCAGAATGAAATTCTATGCAAGCTTTTCCCAGCAATGGCTGAGAACGTGCTTCCCTGCATATCCTGTCATCTATACGCATCTTTTCCCTCCATTTGAGAGCCACGATTGCCCCTGCTGTACACCACATGGCCCCCCACTTCCCGCACCGCCCGCCCCCTCATCAGCCTCGGCTGCCCGCTGTCCCCGCGAGTTCCAGAGCCCCATTTCATCCCTGCCCGTCACGGAACTGTGCGTAAATCCGCTCTCTCCCCCGACCCCCGCCACCTGCGTCCAGCTTCCGCCTCTGAGCACCTAGTGATGCAATGCTCTGCTTCCGCGTCGGCGACGGCGTGGGCAGTGACGTCACCGCGCCCTGACGTCAGGCCAACGTGCAGCGCGGTCGCCCGGGAGACCGGGGAAGCCATTTCACGTCCTTCGGAGTCCCGGGCTAGGTGAGGGTCACAGTCTTCCTCAGTTCCTCAGTTCCGGCGCGGAGGCTAGCGGCGCGGGACGGCGGGGATGGCGGGGGCGACGGGGAGGACGGGGGTGGGGAGACGGGGGCGGTGGGGGCGGGGAGGCGGGAGCGGGGAGGCGGGAAGACAGGGCAGCCGCCTCTGGGCCAGGCCTGGGCAAGCGCGGTCAGGCGGTTTGTTTCCAGTCTCGGGACGTGACCTCCCGCTCGCTCTCCTGCCCCTGACCTGCCCTCATGTGATTCACGTCCCCGGAATGGTACTTGAGGAAGGGCCTGGAAACAGAACTCGAGTTAATGACCGGGCGTGACATTGGTGTAAGAATCGGAAATGAACCACCAGGGACGTTTCTGCATTTGAAAACACACGTCTTTCTCGTGACCCCCACGTAGGTGCAACCACGTACCACTGTTCTTTGCCCAGGGCAGTTTACACATGTATAATGGGAAAGACCAAAGGGAACTTGTTTGGTAAAACAGGCAAAATAATGGACGGGCAAATTAAAAATTCCAAGTCTTCTCTTGCCAAAAAGCAAACACTCCCCTCCCTCACCCCAAAAAACCCTGAATTATCTGTGAATTCTTCCTCTGTTCTTTTTTGGGTATTCAAATCTTTATAAAGACCCAGTGGGCTTTTCCTTAAAATATAGGCATAACAAAAAATAAACATTGAAGAAAGTAGTGTCTCTGTCGTCATCTGGGGAATTTAGGTGTCTGCCTTCCTACTTGAAACCATCTGCACTCACTGCTTAGCAGAAAAGCAACTAGCTCCCACAGACTGTGGCCCCAGTTTACATGGGTTTTACAATAATGGATAGCAAACAGTGTTAAAGACCTTGTTATATGAGGACGAATTTGTGATGCTCTTGGGAGGAAGGCAATGCATGTATCTCAGCTGTATGAAAAGAATGGGATCCCTAATCTTGTTACCATCTTTTCTGCGATGTGCATCAAAGTCAAGTTCAACACTTCATTCCGATTCTCCCCCAACCCTGTGTTTTGGAGGGCCCTCTAATTTTCCAGGGTGCTATTTTTAATTTTTCTTTCTTAGTCTGAAGGCTGCCACTTCTGGTGGCATAGTAATAGGTTGGGGTAGAGTCACAGTGAAGGCACTAAATAAAATACGTTCCACTGGTACCTTAAATTTATACTGTTATTTAGACCCATGCTCACTAGTACTTTGGTGGATGGTACTTTACAAGGAGAATTAGTTGGTAATTTTAGGGGAAAATATTCCTAGTGGAGCTGAAGATATTATCCTTTCCATTAACTAATGGTGGCTTAACTGACGATAATGAGCCGCCTGGTTTCTTGCCATGTGACTGTGACAGTATGCCAAACATCAGATTATGTACTTGGTCGCTTGGACCCAGTTCGACGTAATTAACTTAACTCTCATGGTTGACCTCAGTTCACATTGCCAAATATACACATTGTCTTGTGTTATATGTGGGAAGACAACTCATGAGTTGTCTGTTTTAAACAGCAGCTTACTGAAATGAGGGATATGTGGGCTAACACAGAGTTGAGGAATCTCCCTCCCACCAATGGTTGAGCAGTTTGCAATAATAACACCAGTATTATTTTTGTCTTTAGTCTCTTGCCCTGACCTAACACAAACAACCTTAGGAAGCTTTTGCTAACTTTCCATCCCCACCTAAAAGATAGGTCAATATTCCTTTCTTGACTCTTAACATTACCTCTGTGTATCAGTCATGGGCTTTAGTGTAGCCGGACACATTTCTCTGTCCTGTGGTCCCGCAGCTGCTTTTAAAATAATCATTCAGAGGCTTAATGTTAATTACAAACTATTTGGTCTATGGCTCAGGCTTCTTGCTAGCTAGCTCTGACACCTTGAATTAAACTGTATACCACCACATGTCTCGTGGCTTTACCTGTATTCCATTACATCTTGTTCCCCTTGTGGCACTTGGGGTCTCCCCTGACTCCACCTTCTTGTTCCTGTATCTTTGCTTGGATTTCCCCTTCAGGCTATAACCTGTCTTGCCATAGGCCAGAGCAGCTTCTTTATTAACCAATAGTAGCAACACATATTCACAGTGTACAGAAAGACCATCCCACAGCACTTTAGACCTTCTTTTCTGCTGGGGAATCTGTGTCTTTATCATTTGAATCCGCTGCACCACTCCATACCACCATGCTGGACTTGGCATCTTCCACTCGTGTGTGTGTGTGTGTGTGTGTGTGTGTGTGTGTGTGTGTGTGTGTGTGTGTGTGGTTAGTATGCAGGTATGTATTCATGTTCATGGGCACACCTGTGTATGCATGTTTATGTATGTGTGCAGGCCAGAGGTTGATGCCAAGTGTCTTCATCACTCTCACCTTACAGGGTCCCTCATCTGAATGCTGAACTGGTTAGTTCAGCAAGTCTAGCTACCCAGTTTGCTTCTAGGAACCCTGGTCTCTGACTCCCAAGTCTGGGACTTCAGGTGGACTTCCATACCAGCCCTGTATTTGTGGGTGCTGGAGTTACATTTGTGTGGCCAGGACTTTACTCAATAAGCCATCTCCCTGTCCTCTTTACCCTTTCCATGGATAGATTTATCTTTCACTGGTAAAATTGGATGGGGTAGTCTTTGTCCAATTTGGGAAAAATCTGAAGGAAGAAAATGTCTCTGTTTCCTGTGGTTTCATGAAAGCAATAAAAAGAGTTTTATACTGAATTGTTGTTGTTAGAAAATGAAAATCTGTTAAAAGTACAATCTAGGTAAATTTGCATAGCTATCCATCCTGGCTGCAGTTGGCATGTGGTCTTTGATACTTTGGTGGCTCTTCTGTTCAGTGTCTATGTATTCCAACTTAGTAACTCTAAGTGTTTTTTGTGCTTCATAGCTTCAAAAAGCCTTGTTGGCACATTTCTTTCTAAATCTTTTCAGAAAAATGTTATTTTAGAATACTGAAAGTCTATTTAAAGTCTTAGTTACTCTGTTGCAAAACAAATAATTAATAAACCACTATTATTTTATTGTTAGTGTATAACTTTCTGAAAAATAGAAAAGTTATATGTCAATAATTTTTATAGCTCCCCATGTGGCTTAAGGACTAACCACAAAAACTTAAATTGTACCTTCTAACATGGACTCGATAAAACAAACATCTGTCAAAGTACTTATTGCCGGTTTGTCCCCAGATACTAAGAATTTTTACATCATTTGAATTTTCCTGTCAATGTATGAATTCTGACTATTGCCATCAATGTTTTTAGACTGTTTTTCTGCAGTGCTTTCTCAGTACATTGGGAGAATTATGAATCGTCACATTCCTGTGCATGCATTACCTGAAGAAATCCAAAAGGTATGATCTTGCATTATAAGAGTTTAACATTAGGAGTGTTTTAGTGGTTAGGTCATTCTAAAGCATAGGAGAGTGAATTTAAAAAACTCTGACAGAGCCAATGATTAATGTTCACGTTTGTAACTTTTTGTGATTTTTTTTTTGCATAATGCATTTTCACATCCATCAGTTCTCACCATTCACTATGTGCCAGCTGCCGTTTGGTTTTGTTTTGGACAGAGTCTAATTGTAGACTTGGTTGGAACTCACTATATAGACCGTGCAGGCCTGGAACTGGCGGTGATCCGCCTTCCTTTGCCCCCTGAGTGCTGGGGTTAAAGGTGAGCATCGCCACACTGGTGTTTAGATACGATTTTAATCTCTTACCAGTCGGTTTTGTCCTTTGCTCTGTGCAGATGGAATTGTGGTGAGGCACGGGGAAGCTGTCCAGGGTTTATTATCTCTTAGCAGTTTTGAGTGTTGGTAGCAGGCAGGCAGGAACAAAAGTGGGTAGCTCTCCGCAGTACTCAACTCTGGGGCAGGCCTTGAGGAGCAGGAGCCTTAGCTTTGGAAGTGTTAGAGTTCCTGTGCGAGCTTAGAGTACCAAGACCCTTAGCTTTACAAGTATTTCACTCTTGTGTAGACCTAGGAAGCTGAGATTCTTAAGCTCTTGATGGTGACCACTGTTTAAGCTCCTAGGCCTGGGACTACCTGAAGACTCCTGGCCTTAAAGGCCTTACACTTCCTGAAAGTCTTCTAGTGACCAGGGCCTGCAATTCTCTGGCCCCTCACAGGCTCCAGCGTCCCGTGCTGTGTGTCCTCCCAAGCTTCCTCTCGTTCTTGCCCTGGCTTGGCTTGTTCAGTGGCCTCTTGTTGCTACGCCCGTTGTCTGAGTTGCCACTGTCTGTCTGGGGCAGTTACTAATGTTCCTTTGCTACCGTTGTGGTCACATGCACAGCTCAGTGGCTCCACCTCCTTTGCAGCTGCCACTCTGCTGCTTTTACAGCCTGGACTGTTGACCCTCCAGCTCTGCTTTACTCCAGCTGTTGAGCAGCTGGCTGCTCTGCTGCTTCTGTGACTCGGTGTCCTGGCTGCCCAGCCATGACTGCTGCCGCTGATCCGTTCCACTGTCTCTGTTCTTGTTACCAGCTCAGCCTGTGCCACCAAATGTGGATGAGAGGACACCCCTGGGAAGAAGCCGTTTCTTGAGCCCAGTGTGGCAAACAGAGAGGAAACACAGCTCCCTGAGTGAGCACACAGCCGGTTTATGTAGCCAGAGAAAAGGTGTTTGCTGGAACCGCAGCCAACCTCCCACGCAAACGGTTTTGTCTTGGCACCACACAAGACAATGTCTCCTTTGTGCCTGTCTGTAACAGACACTTTGCTAGGCCACCATGGAAAATGCTCCCTGTCTCTGGCCTAGGTCATCTAGAGTTTACTTAGGCCTGCAGTAGCAGAAACTCTGGTACAAATGGTTTGAAACAGTTCTAGCTATGGCTGCATCTTCAGGAGCCAGAGCAGGCATCTGTGATCATTGTGCCATTTGTTCAGGACCTCTCAGAAGTGTGCAAAATGGCAGATGCTGGCCTAGAATAGTCCAGCTGGCTATCCGACCGACAGTCTTTTTAACTCAAGGCAGCCGGGGCAGCAAGGGAAAGCCTGACAGCTGCATCTAGAGAATCAAATGACCACATCCCCCATATCTTTGCTTATTTATAAGAAAACGTAAGTTTTTAAGTAAGAACTTAGTACTAGTACTGGTAGTGATTCTAATAGTACTTTAATAACAGTGCCTGTATAACATCCCGAGAAAAGGTAAATTCCCCCTTTTGTTTCAATTTCATATTTAAAACAAGTGTGTGTGTGCGCGCCCGCGCACATGCTCCAACATGTGCCACAGCATGCAAAGGTCAGAGGATGACTTATGGGAGTTGGTTCTCTTCTATCGTGTGGGTCTTGGCAATCTAACTCAGGTTGTCAAGCTTGGCCATGAGTATCTTTATTTGCTGAGCTGTCTTAAAGCTTTAATTTCATATTCATAATTCGTTTAGTCTAGTTAACAAGCAATTCTTGTTTTTTATGCTACCCTTCCTATTACTTTACATCTGTTCTCAGGCAAAGGCATTTCTTCTATATTTAGTTTTACAATCCATATATTGTTAATATAATAATTAAAAAATCACCTCTTCAAACATCGTTGACATGAATTGTGAGTTACAACCTTATACCTTAGCTGTTCCTATTGATACAGTTTCCCTAGCAAGTCTAGCATCAGCTCCCTACTCCCCTTAATCCTGCTAGGAAATGAATGTCTCAAGCATGTCTGTAATAGAGCTGTACCCCAGCCTTACAGCCAGCTCTTCATTAACTAGTAATTTATCACTCTCCATTGAAAACCATGCTCAGATTCAGATGGGCTTTTGCCACTGTTCCGGCTGCTGTGGACAGCCTGTTACCATCAATCACAGCATCGATTTGACTTGGTGCTGTTCTTGCTGCCCACCATCCAGATTTATGGAAATTTTAAAGGAAGTGTAGTTACCAGAAGGGATCCTTTAAATCACTGCATGCAGTTCTCTTTACCTTTGTAGTTAACTGTCAAATGCTAAGCACATAGGAAGCTTGACTATGCTGATACCTCAAAAATAGTTCTTCCATGGGTTTGAACAAATTCAAGGTCTTCCTCTCACTTGAACTGTGTTCCTTTTGTGAAATAGCTTAAGTGTGGGAGAGAGATGAAAAAAATCATTAAAAAAACCCACTAAAAGCAAAAACCCATATTTCAGATCCTAATCACTTGTTGGAAAGAAAATGAAGAAACATTAAATATCTACCAGACAGTGGTATGATTTCAGTTTCATATAAGACAGTGCCCAGGAGGCCAGAGGTGGTTCAGCTGCTATAGGTATCTGCTGCCTGACTTGATGATCTCATTTGGACCCCTGGGACCCATGATGGAAAGAGAACTGACTCCTGCAAGTTGTCCGTGTGAGAGTGGAGAGTTGAAGACCGCAATCCCTGGGTACCGGAGGTCGTCAGAGGTGGAGTTTTGTGTCAAAGACACGGACCTAGGGTTGGTTCCTGAGAGCTGAGTTTTCTATAGACTTAGAGCTGGGGAGTGCTTTTGTCATGTTGAGATAGTGAGAGGTAAGGATGGCAGGACTATGCTGGCAATGCAGAGTAGGGACAGCCAGAGAGGCTCAGCTGTCTACACCAGGGACAAGTCTACTAGCTGGAGCCTTGTCCTGCCCAGTGTGTAGAAGGTAAAGTATAGATTTGTGCTTCTTTTCAGACCTAAGTTAGATACCTTTAAGTAAAAAAACACTTTTATACCCATTAGTGTCATGCGCTCTTCTGGTGGTTTGACCAGAACCAGATAAAGCAACCAAAATGTGTATGGACACCCCCAAACTTAGAAGGTCTTCAAAAATAAGCTTTTCTTTTCTGAAACTTTTCACCTATGTGTTATCTGCATTGTCCATATTTATTTAATTACCTAATCATCAGGCAGTATTCTGTGTTGCCCACTTGCATAAGTTATTCTATAGAGAATCATGGTAAATATATGAATATTCAGATTGGACATCCCTGATATGAAATGCAAAATGCTTCAAAAGCTGGAAATTTTCAAGTGCTTATATTATCTACAAATGTAAGTTTTACATTGTGAATTTCTGTTTCATGCATGCACTTACTAAGATGTTGTGTAGGATCACACTTAGGCTAGGCATTTAACACAGGTGTAAAACATAAATGGATATTGTATTTAGACTTGGGTCTTAGTTCAGAAATCTCATTTTATATATACATACAACCCAAAGTCTGAGAAAATCTAAAATCTGAACCACTTGTGTTCATAAGCACTTCACTTAAGGATAATTATCATGTATAATTTGTATTGATAACAGTAATAATTCAAATTAGAATTGATTCATTTTTATGATGGAGAAAAAGGGACTTTTTTTCATAATGGCTTAGAAAATATGCTCCATTTTTTTTCCTTGAGGAAAAAAGACTTGAGGTGGATGAATCAGTGTACAGTGACAGAGATGTCTTTCAAAGCCTTTTTTTCTTCTTTCATTCTTTCTTGTCTCTTACTTTTTTTGTGTTACTTTATAGTCTGGTTCTTCTTCCTAAAGAAGCCCTGCTGTGTTTTCTTTATTTTCTTTTTCTGTGTATAGGCAAGGAGGGCTAGTGCAGAAATCAGAGAGGAGAGGCGAGAGAGCCTTTCTTCTTTCTCTCTGTACTTTGGCTGTGTGATATGATAATGGGTGTGCAGTGCATTAGAATGTGAAGATGGCTGTCTTCACTGTACCGTTAATAGCAAATGAGCAGTACCAGAGAAAGGACACTTGGAGGAAATAAAAAGGAGGTGAGAGAGATGGCCATCAAAGGAAAGAGTGGAGAAGAATGATGATGCTAATAAGCTCAAGTTGGAGTCTCTTGCCTGCTTAGAGGCAAAGATTAAGTCTCCTTTTGTTGGTCTCATCTCCTCAGGGAATCTTAGGGAAGAAGGAAGATAATCTTTGACTTTCATTTCCTGGTTCTTTTTATCACAGTTTCCAGCTGAGCACAGAGCACTTCTCAGACTTCCATCTCCTTAAGTGACAGAAAATGTACAAGAGGCCCATGGGGCCTATGTGTCCCATTTGTCTTTTGCTGGACTCTACAATTCCTTCTGTGTGCATTTAGCACCATCTCTGAGTCTGTTCTTTCTCTGGGCTGAGCTGCTCCCTACCTGTCTCTGACCTCAGATAACCAGCAGTGTTGCTGGAAGCTTCTGCCAGTATTCTGCCAGTCGAATGCAGCATTCTTTTACTCTGACAGTTCACGTCGAAAACAGAACTGAGGGATCAGCAAAGCAATAATTGTGTATCTCCTCCTCTTGTGAGTGTCAACTCACTTTATGGACTTATCATGTCCTCTTGTTAGAAAAATAAACAAATTTCTTTTGCTTTTTTTGCTAGGGGTTGTGGGTAAGTCAAAAGCAGTGAAGTAGTGGAAAGTCAGTCCACACAGAGAAAGCTAATCCCTTGTTTTTAAAATGATGAGAAAATGAAGACATTACAAGGTTTTAGCTTCAGGAGATCTCTATTACTGCTGGACACAAAGTAAAGAAGTCATCAGCCTTGTTTATTTTGCAGAGCAGAAGTGGCAGGGTAGGGGCTGGAGAGCACGCTGTTCTTTCCGGATAACAGCCCTCTCCCCAGCACTAACGGCTCACTGTGTTCTGTTTCAGCCAAGTCATTTTAGTACTCCGGGACTTTGAAATTTATTCCGAATAACAGTTTTATATTTCCAAGCACAGGTTGTCATTGCCAGAGAAAATAAACTTAATTTTTCAGGTCATTTTGGACCACTGTGGCTAGGTTCAGATTTTGTATTGAGTTAGAGCAGAGAATAAAAGAAAGTGGTCTTAGGAATGTTAGATCTAGAATCTTGGAAGGTGGTGGTGGTGGTGGTGGTGGTGGTGGTGGGTGTGTGTGTGGTTTAAAACTCTTGTAGTTTTGACACCTTATGATGAAAACTGTGTAATTTATGGAAACACTATTTACTTAATGCTGTGATCCAAAAGTAATTCATTAGTAAAAATATTTTTAAAACATTCTATCCCTAGTGCTGGGATTAAAAGTGTACATCACCACTACCTAACAAATTTCTTGAGTTTTAGTACTGGATATAATCTATGTTGTGAATGCACCAGTTCATTTAATCTTTTTTCATTCATCTTTTGAACTGTATATGTATTGTTCCCAGATTTTGGCTAACACATATAAGGCATTTACATGAACATATGTTTTTTATTTTGTAATATAAATACCCAAGGACCTATGGTAGGTTTAGTTTTTAAGAGATGATAAATTGATTCTTAGAGTGAATATACAATTTTATATTCTTCCCTGCAGTATCCACTTAGCTGAGTGATCTACTTTTCCAAATCTTTACTAGCATTTGGGAATGTCAGTAGGTGTAGTGATCGCACTGGAGATTTAATTTGTATATATATATATTTAAATCTAGTAATAGAGAACATCATATGCTCATTTGGTATTTGGTTAGTGTTAACTGTCAGTTTAATAGAATGTAGAATTACATGGGAGGTGGACTTCTGAGCATGCTCGAAGGGCATTATCTTGATTACAGTTGAGGTGGGAAGACCTGCCCACTGTGGGTGACACCATTCCCTTGCTGGGATCCTGAACTGTGTAGAGAAGGAGAGCTGACCAGCAGGATGTGTTCAACATTCTCTGCTTTCTGATGGTGACCAGCAGCTTCAGGCTTCTGCCTCCTTCACACGCCTGCCTTAATACATTGTACCGTTGAACTGTGAGCCAGAGTAAATTCTTCCTCCTGTAAATTGCTTTTCTCAGAGTATTTTATCATGGCAAAGAAAAAGAAATTACCAGTATCTGTGTGTCCTTTTCGGTCAAATGTTTCTTCGTGTTCTTTGTTGTTCTTCTAATTGTTTGTAAATTGTTGTTTTCAGAATTCTTTTTTTTTTTCTTTTGGTTTTTTGAGACAAGGTTTCTTTGTGTAGCCCTGGCTGTCCTGGAACTAGCTCTGTAGACCAGGCTGACCTCGATTAAAGGCATGAGCCACCACTGCCTGGCCAGTTCAGAATTATTTATATAATTTGGCTACTGACCATGTATATGGTCTGAAAATATTTTCTCCTGATATGTAGCAGCAAAGATGTTTAACTTTGTTGAAGCTCAAGCTGTCAAGATTTTTATTTACAGACAGGGGTGGTTTGAGTAGGTATGCCCCATGAATACCTATTGAATGCTTGGCCCATGGGGAGTGGCACTATTAGGAGGTATGACCTTGTTGGAGTGTGTCACTGTGGGAGTGGGCTTTGAGGCTTTGATGGCTGCTCTTCCAGAGGACCCGGGTTCAATGCCCAGCACCCACATGACAGCTCACAGCTGTCTGTAACTCCTGTTCCAGGGGATCTGATTACCACATACAGACATACTGGCAGGCAAAACACTGATTTATATAAAGTAAAAATAAATATTAAAAAATACAAAATTAGAAACCATAATAAACAAACAAAAGATCAGTAAGGCAAAAAATGCCCATACAAAGCAATGTGAGACAAAATACTCTCCAAAAATATCTTTGAGTTCATTTTGTGTTGGTCATCTACTGCTGGGCATAGGACCTGCCCTTAAGTGTGGTTTGTGCCTTACCTGGCAGCACAAGGCTGTTAGATGCTTCTTGTAGTTAAGTATGGTCAGGAATGCTGACAAAGGTTAGAAGCCTAATTTAATTTTTAAAAGTTATCATTTTTATATTAATTATAATTTTAAGAGCACAAACACTGCATTTATGAAGTTTGTTTTTATATTTACTTATTTATTTATTTATTTATTTATTTATTTATTTATTTATTTATTTATTTATTTATTTATTTTTTAAGCCAGGGTTTCTCTGTGTAGCTTTGGAGCCTGTCCTGGAACTCACTGTGTAGACCAGGCTGGCCTCGAACTCATGGAGATCCACCTGCCTCTGCCTCCTGAATGCTGGGATTAAAGGCATGCACCACCACCATCTGGCTTTAATGTATTTTTTAAGTGGATCTGCGTTTGTTTAATATACTCTACTTGCTAATGCTGCCTCCAGCAGAAGAGGCAGGAACTTCCTGTTAATGACGGCCCTTTTGTCAGGAGTGACAGCATGCTATTATGTTACTTTGGAAATGAGATGATAGAACATTGAGTTAGAAGAAGTGAGCACAAATTACAACTCACAACAAATACAGAACTTTTACTTGCTTCATTTGGATCCATAATTACAGTATTTCATAACATCTCAAGCTTCAGAAAATGTCCCAAGCAATTAGTCCATCAGACACTAAGAATTTGAAAATGGTTATATCCTTTCTGTTACAGTTTTGCCTGTAGAAAACTATTTATAATTGAACATCCCTGAAAATCTATGTGGGTTGTATATTTATTTAAGAGATGACTTAGGGCCCCCATATTATGCTTGGCCAAATCTGGAGACCATTCTTTTGGGCCTATTATTATTTTATTGTTTTGTTTCCAGATCACAATTTGATGAACGTTCAGAAAAACCTTTAAAATGCATTGCTTTACTTATTTTAGCTTTTCATCCCTTGATTGTTATGATGAATATATCTATTTTAATACCTTTCACAATGTGAAGCTTATATGGTTTGTTTCATATATCCAGCTGCAAGTCTACTGTAACCATCAAGAATTTTCTTTAGAATAAGGATAAGGCATTTTCCAGGAGGAGGAAAAAGGCTGTGACTAAAGGACAAAATTTAGGGATAAAATGCCTTAGAGTAAGCAATAGAATCTTCTAATTAATGAGATGAATCAAAACTCAGGACGAGCAAAGGGTCTTCTAGGAAGTATCCATCTGTTCTCAATGAATTTAGCTTCTGAAGGACTGACAGTATTTTGAATGGGATTGGAGAGTCACTCTTGTTATCTTGAAACCTGCTAGAGAGGATAATATGCAAATGCTGTACCATGAATGAAATGCTGTTGACTGACAAGTAAGCCTCATTTTAATTCCAGACAAGACTTCAAGAGTACATTATTAAAGTGTGGCTTATCAGGGTTAGTTTGTTTTTTTTGAGACAGGGTCATAGTGTATAGCCCTGGCTAACCTGGGAACTCATTATGCAGACCAGGCTGGCTTGAACTATTGGAAACCTACCACTTGTGCCTCCTGAGTGCTGGGATTAAAGGCCTGCACTACCATACCTGGGTACATGAGTAAAGGCTCTAACCCTTGGACCAATTTTACATTCACTAAGGTAGCACATGAGCCTTGCTATTTCATTTAATTTTTTCTTTATTATACTTATTTTAAGTGTATTTATGTGTGCCACAACACATGTACAAAGATGTCTCACAGGAGCTGGTTCTTGCCTTCCATCGTGTGGATCCCAGGGATTGACTTTAGTTTGTGAGGCTTGACAGTAAACATCTTTATCTGTTGGGCTATCTTGCCCATTTCCATTTCTTTCTCCTTTCTTTCTTTCTTTCTTTCTTTCTTTCTTTCTTTCTTTCTTTCTTTCTTTCTTTCTTTCTTTCTTTCTTTCTTTCTTTCTTTCTTTCTTTCTCTTTCTTTCTTTCTTTTTTTCTTCCTTCCTCCTTCCTTCCTTTCTCTCTCTCTCTCTTTTTTTTTTTAGATTTTTAAATTGTATGCATATGACTGGCTTACTTGCATATATAAATATGCACTGCATTTGTTCCTGATTCCCATGAAGGTTGAGAAGGAGCTATTGGATCCTCTGGAACTAGAGTTACAGTTGGTTGTGAGCCACCATTCAGATGCTGGGAACTGAACACAGGTCCTTGGCAGAGCAACAAGTACCCTTAACGTCTGAGCCATCTCTCCAGCCTTCACTTATTTTTGTGTCTGTGGTTACTAGCTCTCAGAACTATAGGAGGCATAGAATACATGGACTTTATGAAGATGTCTGATAAAGTTTGTCTTACTATGTATGAATATACGAGGTATGAATAACTTTAGGGTAGTTGCAGAGATAATTAATACTTGCATAATGAGATCTATTGGAACAGTATTTAGTCAATGGGACTAATGTCAACTAAGGTGATGTGGTGTGTGAAGTTCCAGCCTCAAAACATATCGAACATACATCTTACGTGTGTGTGTCTATAAATCTGTATATATATATACACATGTGTGACATATGCTGTTTTATATGCATATATTTGAATGTAGATGATGTAAGATATATACTTACATTAACATTTGTAGTTCTGCACTTGTATCTGAAAGCCTAGTGCTCACAGAAGAGATTAGAAATATTGGCTTTAAGGAGTAAGTAGCGTAAGGGGAAAAAAGAATATAAAGTCTGGACAAAGATCCCAAAATGTGAGTAGGACATTCAGTTATCAAGAGGAACTGTGGTGAGGAACTGGAAAGCCATTAGGCCTAGGACATAGACTCTTCCCATTATTTTTTTCTCTCTTTAGAGTCACAGTGTCTTGTTCTGAGCTTATTTCTGTGTGTTTCAGCCCAGTAATATGGCTAATTATGTACCATACACAGGATGCTTCACCCTTATAGTTGCTAGGAAAACCTAACTGCCTAACTCTTCAATACTTTCTTTTATATTATTCCATAAGGTCGCTTATTCCTGCCTAGAGGTTGGGTCTTCCATGTCCAAAGTATAATTTGGGGCTATCGATCAGTGATGGTGAGGGTGGGTGTGTAGATAAAGTCAGTCACATTGCTAAGCAGAACAGTATGTATGTAGTTAAACATGGGCATTGATTAGCATGATGTCAGTTGCACTATCCGCTATAACACAAAATTGCTGAAATATGAAAGAGTGATTCAGACTCAGGTTCTCTTAGAAAGTATTGCTAACAATGTTGCCAGTGAGATGCTTGAGTCCTTTCTTGTTCTCTTCTCTAAGATCTGCCACACTGAGCCATTCTGTTCTAGATGTCATGTTGGGAAACACATAGGACAAGTTCAGGGAAAACTAGGATGAGATGGAGATTAGAAAGCTTGTTATCACCGGGTGGTGGTGGTGGTGGTGGCCACCGCCGCCGCCGCCGCCACCGCCGCCGCCGCCGCCTTTAATCCCAGCACTCGGGAGGCAGAGGCAGGCGGATCTCTGTGAGTTCGAGGCCAGCCTGGTCTACAAAGTGAGTTCCATGAAAGGCGCAAAGCTACACAGAGAAACCCTGTCTCGAAAAACCAAATAAATAAATAAATAAATATTAAAAAACAGAAAGCTTGTTATCTATAAAAAAAAAAATGGAAGGAACTGGAGGTGGTTATCTGAGGATGAGGAAACACGGCGTATTCCTGATCGCTTTCTTGAACTGTTAGAAGAAGCAGGCTGTCTAGATCTTAGAATGAGCCGTGTGTGGCACAGACTGTGGATTTTTGCATGGATTTCCTGAGAGACAAAATTGGCAGAAGATGGAATAGACTGCTTTGGAAAGGAGTTTCTCATCCTTAAGGATGTCAGCATACAGACTAAACAATACGTCTCTGTCGGAGTAGACCCAAAGAACACATCTAAAGCTTAAACCAAGTCATTTATGATTTCTTTCAAACCTATTTTATAAATCTATACATTTGGTATCAGAGGTGGGGGATTGACATAATCATTCACACATTGCATTCTGGTGTTTGATTTGAAATTGTTAAGTGAGGCTATTTTATTTTATAACATTTGTTACCAGTTTGTTCCAAGTGACACTTGTGCAATGGATAGGTAGATGTGCTGTGACATAGATACAGGGACACCTTCTACATCCCTGTGCTGTATCATAGTTACAGGGACACCTTCTACATCCCTGTGCTGTATCATAGTTACAGGGACACCTTCTACATCCCTGCTGTATCATAGATACAGGGACACCTTCTACATCCCTGTGCTGTGTCATAGTTACAGGGACACCTTCTACATCCCTGCTGTATCATAGATACAGGGACACCTTCTACATCCCTGTGCTGTGTCATAGATACAGGGACACCTTCTACATCCCTGTGCTGTGTCATAGTTACAGGGACACCTTCTACATCCCTGCTGTGTCATAGTTACAGGGACACCTTCTACATCCCTGTGCTGTATCATAGTTACAGGGACACCTTCTACATCCCTGTGCTGTATCATAGTTACAGGGACACCTTCTACATCCCTGTGCTGTGTCATAGTTACAGGGATACTTTCTACTGTCTCAAGGGAGGTTGCATTAAGAAGAAACACTTTGACCAGGTATGGGGTGTTGCCTGTAATCCCAGTATTGGAGACAATAAAGTAGAAGGTGGTGGGTTGGAGGCCATTTTGGGCCAGTTACTGAATTCCAAGCCATGATGAGACATGTTTTTTTAAGTTGTTATTGACCAATCTAAGAATTGATTTTACTTTGGTGCCCTGGAGCTCTCTTACCTTTATGAAAGTGAATCAAACATAGGATATCCAAGGACTATTTTTTCTTAAGACAGCAAAAAAGAAGTGTCTTTTTCCTGGCTTGTTTTTTCACTGCCCTTGTATAGACCAGAGAGGCACACACTTTATCTGAAGGACACAAGAACTCATATGCCAATAATAGATAAGTATAATATGGTACATAAAAACATAAGTATTGGTTCTTAAAAAGACTTGGGTTTAATTTTAACATCCTTACCTTTTAGTGGGTTATGAAACTTCAGGAGTCTCAGTTTTATTCTATAAAATGAGTATAGCAAAGAAGAAAATAAGTTCAAAATGCTTTTCCTACTGTAGCTTTGGATAGAATGTTAAATTCTATAGAAATCCTAAAATGCTGAAGCTGAGTAAGAGTGTAGAGTTCATTTGGTTCAGTGCCATAATTTTATAAATGAGTAAAGTAGGATCTGAAAAACTCAGAGGTTTCTAGAATAGTGGTTCTCAACTTTTTCAATGCTGTGACCCTTTAGTACAATTCTTCCATGTTGTGGTGATGCCAACCATAAACTTATTGCTACTTTGTAACCAAAAGTTTTTTTGTGTCCTGCCTGGTCCACAGCTGCTTCGACCTAAGTAAATACACAGAGGCTTATATTAATTAAATCTGCCCCGCCATTAGCTCAGGCCTTCCATTGACTAGGTCTTACATTTAAACTTAGACCATTTCTGTTAATTTATATGTTGCCACATGTTCTATGTCTTTACCTGTGTGCCATTACATGCTGCTCCCTAGATGGAGGGCTGGCATCTCCTGACTCTACCTTCCTCTTCCCAGAATTCTCCTTGTCTGCTTATCCCACCTATACTTCCTGCCTGGCTACTGGCCAATCAGCATTTTATTAAACCAGTGCACAAAAGCATTATTCCACAGCATTCCCCCTTTTCTGTTTAATTAAAAAGGAAGGTTTTAACTTTAAAACAGTAAAATTACATATAACAAATGGTTATCAAGCAAGAATTACATTTATAATGTCTGATCTATTTGTACTTGGCAAAACTAAAGAAAATATTCTATCCTATATTTTTGAGTCTAAAGTTTTATATCTAATTTATTTTTCTTTTATTATAACCAAGGAAAATTATAACTATCTAGTCTTCAACTACATCAAAGATCTCAGAAGGATACAATATTACCTAAGTAAACAGGAAGAGCATTGTAAGCAACTTCTAAAAATCTAGAATGACAGAGACAGCTGTCTGCCTGGACAGTTATCCAATGTTCCTCTAACATTGGGGCATCCATATTCATTCCATAGGTCTAGTCTCTCAGTCATTTTTTTCCCTCTGTGTCTGGCAGTTTCTTCTGTGAAGCAGAAACCTGAAGGACCATTTTGCCTTGCAAAGTTCAGTGGTCACCTTTATATGGGTCCTGCATGTCCAGTTGATATAACATTTTGTCAGGTAGTTCAGGCAAGAACAGTTTCTTGCCCAAATGGCTATTTTTGTCAAGAAGAAGAAGGTGGACTCCATATGGAGTGTCTTCGATGCTTATCTTTCTCTCTGAAGTAAATGGGTGTTGCTAGGAACAGATGTGTCTCGATGTCCAGAAAAGTCTAAGTTTTTAAAACATTTTAAATGCCATATTCTATAGGTCTTTGAAGTGTTTGAAGATTACCTACCTAATTGAAATATGTCTATTTATGCCTAGAAAACCTAACATGACTATAAGTTTGATTATTATAAATCTATATTTCTTAATTATCTATTACAGTTTAAATGAATTACATAAACATAATACCTTAAACAAGAGTAGAAATATATATATATATATATATATATATATAGTATAACCAAATCAACTCTAAATTTGTATCAATAAACTAAAATCCATAGCAATATAAAACAGTTTTAAACAAGTTGTTGCTCTTTAAAAGTAGGTTCATTAATCTACCCTTTCATCTTATCATATCTATACTATCCCCTTTTATTTTTTAGAAAGAAATTGCATTTATAATCAACCTGCTTTAAATAAAATTAAACATTCATAAACAATATTTTAGGAATTTGGGCATAGCTTCTCATACTACTTCCTGCCGGATAAGGGCGCTGGCAATCTAATGGGGATCCTGTGAAAATTAAGGATTATGGTCAAGTCCTGACTGGAGTAGACTGTGAGGCTCCATTGTCTGAGCCAGTTGCCTTGAAACCATTCTGGATGTTGGATCATCTGGGCCATGGTGTGATTGGGGACCTTTCAGGGGGTCTTAGGTGGTCAAACCTGATGTATCTTAATCTGGAGCAAATCTATAGCCTCTTGCTTCCTGTGGAAATAGAAGCAGAGCCTCCTTTCCAAAGCAACATATCCTTAGATCCAAATTTTGAAGTCAAGATATGTGTGTGTGTGTGTGTGTGTGTGTGTGTGTGTGTGTGTATGCTTTAATTTATATATAGGCATATATATATATAGGCTTAATTTAGAAGCTTTTACAGTCAAATATCTTTCTGCAGTTAAAAATATCAAGACAACACAATCCAGATTTTCTGTGTAATATCCATCTTTACATGGCTTATTTTTTATACTACCTTTACGGTCTCTTTAAAGACTTTATTTTTTTAAAACTATTTCTTTATCTAACTGTCTATATTAATTTTCTTCTCTCTGTCAAGCCTGAGTACATTTTTACACACATGTAAACTGTTTAGGGTTTATCTGATCTGAATCTGCCTTATTATGAATCTATTGCTTTAAACTGCAGCATTACTAGGACTGAAATGACAACTTTGGCTGCTGGCTCTGCCCACCTCAGCCTTCCAACATGGTGGTGATACATTTACTGCCAGCTCTGGCTCTGGGAGCCATGTGTACCACCAACTCTCGGAATCAGTGGATCTATGCCTCCATTAAAGCAGCATGTAGCCCAGAAACTTTTTTTTTGTCTGTACTAGGAAAGGCTAAATCTATCATGCACCACACTGTGCAGCTTGGAGAAGCCTCTGTGTACTGTGGCGAGAATCCGTAGCCATGCCACTTAGCTCATGGAGGCAGGCGGCCAACTCCATCTCACAGGCAGCTGTCAGGAGATGAGTTTGTGCTGTTGTTTCATTAGACTGTGCGACTAGGAAGCCCAGTATGGCTCTGTTTCTGTGTATTTAGAATCTTTAAACTTTTTTAGGTCTGTATGGCTTAATGCCTCACCTTGAGTGCCAAATGTAGCTAAAAGTTTTTATATGTCCTGCCTGGTCTGCAGCCGCTCAGACCCAAGTAAATACACAGAGGCTTATATTAATTAAAACTGTTCCGCCATTAGCTCAGGCCTACCACTGACTAGCTCTTACACTTAAACTCAGCCCATTTCTGTTCATCTATATGTTGCCACGTGTTCCATGGCTTTACCTGTGTGCCATTACATGCTCCTCTCTGGATGGTGGGCTGGCGTCTCCTGACTCAGCCTTTCTCTTTAGAATTCTCCTTGTCTGCTTATCCCACCTATACTTCCTGCCTGGCTACTGGCCAATCAGCATTTTTAAAAACCGTGTAGAAAAACATTATTCCACAGCATTCATTATTCCACAGCACTGCTTCATAGCCAAAATTTTGTTACTGTTATAAATAGTAATATAAATATCTAATATGCAGGATATCTGATATGCAACCCCTATGAAAGGGTCATTTGACCCCAAAGGGGTCATGACCCACAGGTTCAGAATCACTGATCTAGAGGGCCATAGCGTAGCTGGCAGTGAAAGCCATGGGTTTCTTCTGACAGTATAGTAAACTCATCTGAGAACTAAAGTTGTAAGGATATTTTTAGCATTTTTAGTTTTGTTTTGTGAAAGATATTTCAAGAGTAACTATTTCTTACTGATACCACAGAGAAATCATTTCTTTGAAAAAATCTTTTCTCTTCCCAAGATTTGTGTTGAGTTTAGAAGTTTTATCCAGGTGTAGGCAGTGTCATAATGACTATTCCAGCAGCATAGCTGACTGTGTATTTACTCTGTCTCACCAGCATGGTTGCATAACATCTTCGTTTGAACTTCAGTTTTCACAGTTAAAAACCTAACATTCCAATAAATATATGTTCTGTTTCCAGATGTCTCCTGAAGAAACAGTTTGTAAATACTGTGGCGTCAGCTATCTAATTCTTCATGAATTTAAGGCTATGGAAGAAAAACTGAAAGCAATGGAAAAAGAAATGAAATTTTATCAAGGAAGTGTAGACCGAGAAAAGAGACTTCAAGAAAAGCTTCAGTCTCTTAGCCAGGAGTTTGACCAGTATAAAACTGACAGTGAATCCAAAGACAAAAGGTTGGAGTATGTTTTCTGTCTCTTACTTAGTTGGAAAGAAAACAGATTTGGGTGGCCTGGTGATACATGCCTGTATTGCCAGCAATCAGGAGGCTGAGGCAGGAGCATTGTGAGTTACAGGCCAGCTGTATATTTTCTATATCCTTTACTCTGCCTTTCTTTACCTTTATTATAAATAGATCTCTGTTATGTTTGTAGCTTGGTATCTTAATAGATGATATTTAAAAGTAATATATTAAGTGTGTTCTGTGACTTTGCCACTTAATTGTATGTACTGGAAATTGTTGCACATTATTGCATACAGATCTACCTTGCTTTTTATTGTGGCTGTGTTTTTCTTAGGAATATATAATAATTTACTTATCTTTTCTCTTTTCAATATTTATACTATTTCTATTTATTATTATAGGTACTATTTATATTTATATTCCTTTAAACATATGTTTTTCCATAAAATAAACTCTCAAAAACAAAAATTCCAAAAGCAAATTCCAATTTAAGTTGTTGATATGTTAAGTTGTTGATATGAAATGTCCTTTGCAAATACATCATTAAGTTTGACTAAGTATTTAGGAACTGGCCATCCTTTATACTTTTTAAAATATTTTTTATTTTTGGTTGTGAGCCTAGCCTTTAACAGCTGAGCCATCTCTCCAGCCCTAATCCCAGCACTCGGGAGGCAGAGGCAGGTGGATCTCTGTGAGTTCAAGGCCAGCCTGGGCTACCAAGTGAGTTCCATGAAAGGCGCAAAGCTACACAGAGAAACCCTGTCTCGAAAACAAACAAACAAACAAACAAACAAAAAACAAAAAAAATTAAAAATAAAAAAATTTTTTATTCTCCTGCATGAAAAAAATGTTACTTCCTGGATATTTAACTTAGGTTTCTTTTTGTTAATGAATGTTAACTGTTTTTCACATGCACATCGATATTTCTTCCTCTCTTGATTAACTGCACACATACATTGTCCAAATTTCTATTGGGTTATTAGTTTACATGAGTCTTGTTTGTTTTGAGTCAGGGTCTCATGCAGTAAAGGATGATCTTGAAGTTTTGATCTTCCTGCCTCTACTTCCCAGTGTTGGCATGTATCACCACACCTGGTTTATGTGGTGCTAGGGATCAAACCCAGGGCTTTGTGCATGTTAGGCAAGCACTACAACGAGCTATATCCCCAATCCATGGAGTTTTTAATATATTGTTCTTACACTTTTTATGTGTTAGTATTTTCTCATGGTTGCTTATCTTTTTACCGTGTCTTTTATAATTCTTGTTGTGTGTTCTTTTCTTTTTTAAAAATACCATACTCAGCCAAATTCTGCCAGGGTTCTGTGTCATGAGACTTACTAATCCTAGCCTCAACACGGAGTTTATTGGAAGAACATGGGATGTTAGCCTGTTGAGATAAAGGAAAAATTCAGGTCTTCTGACTTTGGAAAAGGATGGGAAACAGATCCTGTTTAAGTCTCTTGCAGTAAATAACCCCTCTTCCTTCCTTGCATTATCCTCTTCAAGTCTGAAGACCGGTAAGAGTCTCACTGGTGCCCTGATCCCACCTCTATAGCCCGAGAAAGGGAAGAACCTTGATGGACAGTTCTGTGAAGACTTCGTATAACAAAGGAAAAGATATCAATAAGAGAAATTCGGTTTTTGTTATCAGAAGGGAAAATATAAACCTGGCAAGTGAAACATCCAGCACTGGAAAGAAAAATGACAATAATCCCAATTTAAAACTACAAGGAAAAAGCTTCTATGTATTACTTTATAGTGTTGTTTTAGAGGTAGCTTTTTAGTATAGTTGCAGGGAATTCTTATATATGATATGAGGTAGACTTGTGATTTTATGTTTTTTTCTTGTTATCCTGACATCGTTGTTTAAATATGTCTCCCTTTCTCCCCTAATTTGAACTGCAGTTTATTAATTTCTAGCTTAATTTGGGCCCTCTAGTTGGTGTTACTAATTCACTGTCTACCAATCAGTCAGCACTATACTTAACCACTTTATCCTCAGGATATACTTATTATGATATCTTGCTGGGCAAGTCTTCATTTTTTTTTTTTAGTGTCTTCTTCTAGAACTCTAGAATCATTTATCAGATTTCATTTTATGATTTATACTCAGGTTGTATTTGGGTATCTTCAGAATTGACATTGTCACACAACACAATCTTCCTATTTCCCCTCTACTTATTCAGTTCTTAAAACTTCTCAATAACATTTTATATTTTTAGACATTTGCATATAATTATTGTTGCTGTTGGGGGTGGGGTATTTTTCTTTATCACATATTCTAATATAAACATTACTGCTCTAAATCACTAATTACTGAATGCGAGTAATTTTTCTACATTGATTATATATCTAGCTCCTTTGCTTAATTAATTTTACTAGTTTTGTGTTTTGCACTTGATTTTCTTGAACATATATCCCATGCATAGAACCTCATCGCATCCTGTCCCATCAGATGTTCCCTTTTGTTTAATCAGCTGTAGCTCCCTGGCCCGCCCGCTTGTCTTGTTGAACTGAACTGGTGCAGGTGGACGGCACACGTGCAGGTGCGTGCTGTCTTCTTTCTCACTCAGTGTGGACTTGTCTGCTGTGCTTCTTTTTGCTGTAGGTTTTTAAAGACTGTGTTCATCGACATGAGAGATTCCCCTGTTTCTTGCCTTCTGAGGTTTCCATCAAGAATGATTACTGCTCTTTAACGAGTGCTGCTTGCCCCTCTTCCTTTGGTATGCTGGGATGATCATATGATCTCCCCTCTGTGCTGGTTAGGGATTTTTGTCAACTGGAAGGCGAAAGGAGGAACTAAAACTGAGAAAATGCCCCACCAGAATGGCTTGTAGGCAGCTTCCTGATTGATGATTGATGAGGGAGAGGCTAGCCCTCGGTGGGTGGTGCCACTCCAGAGCAAGCAGTCCTGGGTTCTGTAAGAAAGCAGGCTGAGCAAGCAATAAGGGCTAAGCCAGCAAGCAGCCCTCCTTCATGGCTTCTGCTTCAGTTCCTGCCCTGACTTCCCTTCACAACGGGCTATACTCTAAAATGTAAGCTGAAATAAACCCTTTTCTTTCCAAGATGCCTTTCATCATGGTTTTTATCACAGGAATAGAAAGAAAACTAGAACATTCCTTTGTTTTTTACAGTATTTTCTATAGCCCAGGCTGGCTTCACTGTGTGAAACAAGGGTGAGTTTGATCTTCTCACCTTTCTTCTGCTCCCATGCTTGGCTTTAGTTTGTTATTGTAGTAAGAACGTATTTCCTAATAAGAAGCTATACTCATATTTTGAGTAAAAAGCCATTTTGATATAGCACTTATTTCAGTTTCCCTAAATCTTGTGCTTTTACCTTTGCCCCCCCCCTCTGTACTCTGTACTAGTTTTCTGAGAATAATCACATAAATATATGTATTTATGTGAGCATAGAAAGTGAAAAAGCATTACTTGCCATGAAAGTTAAAAAATAAATATATAATAATGGGTTTGGTGGACATGCCTTTAACCCCAGTGCAAGTGAGGGTGCAGTGAACCCACCACATTAGACCATTCTGTGGGTAGAAACAAAGGGTTATTGGGGATTACATTGCCAAGGCTATCTCTCAGTTGCCAAGAACAGCAAGAGGTGGAGAAAGCCTCACTAGTTTTAAGGAGACATGTTTTGTCAGGTGTGTGTGTGTGTGTGTGTGTGTGTGTGTGTGTGTGTGTGTGTGTGTGTGTGAGAGATATGTGTGTGTGATGTGTGTGTGATGTGTGGTGGTGGTGGTATGTGGGTCAGAACAGTCTGGGAACTAGTGTGGGGACTTTGATCTGTTGCAGGCTTGTTTGTGTTAATCAGGAATTAGATTCCCCATTGCCAGATGTAGTAGGGAGCAGAAAAGGGAATTAATGGCTTGTCCCGACAAACAGAATCCTGCTTTATAAGATTTCTGAGGAATGCTGAGTTCTCTGTTTACTGGGTCAGAGTCCAGAGGTGAGCCCAGATTACCATTTAGGACATTGTCAACAGCACTGCAATTTGGGGT
Organism: Peromyscus maniculatus bairdii; assembly: GCF_049852395.1. Lineage (NCBI taxonomy): Eukaryota > Metazoa > Chordata > Mammalia > Rodentia > Cricetidae > Peromyscus > Peromyscus maniculatus. The sequence continues at coordinate 47,088,832 of NC_134857.1, forward strand.
GCCCACTTTAGTCCTAATACCCAGTGCTAGTGAGGAAGAGGCAGGTGGATCTCTGGGTTTGAGGCCAGCCTGGTCTACATAGTGAGTTCTAAGACAGCCAGGGCTTTGTAGAGAGGAGACCCTCTTTCAAAAAAATCTTTTGTCCCTGTAATATAAAAAATAATTGCCAATGCTGATAATGATGTCTAAAAGTTGATGAAAAAAATTGTTTTTCTGATAGAGTGCTGACTTAATTTTCTAGTATTTTAAATAGTTCTGCTTTCATATTCACAGGTGAAGCAGCTTTCTCATGGCATAGGGACCAGTTTACACCAGTCTCTTACAGTGTTCTGTGTAGTCCAGGCAGTGCTTAAACTGGTAGTTACCTGCTTTGGCCAACTCAGGAATTAACAGGCCTGTACCACCATGCCAACTTCACCAGACAGATTAACTAAGTCATGAATTGCCTGAGCCTACTTACTAAACATTTTGGTAGAAAACTGTATCTTCTTTGGGTAGAAAGACTATGATGGCCCATTGTGTGTCCTAATTGTTACTGCTTTATTATTGATTTTTAGCCCCTTCTAACATCAGTTTTGGATATTATTTTTTAAACAATTAAACACATTGGTATTTCAAGTTCCTTGATGTTTAGTAATATATAGCTTCTTTTAAAATAAAAACATTTTAAAACAAAAATTGAGTTTCAGGTTTTGTGAATGCCAGGCAAGTATTTTACCACTGAGCTCTGTTTTGCTCATTTGCCTGATTTGTAATCAGTTTGTTTCTTTTCTTGTTTGTTTGGTTGGTTTTGTTTTTTTGAGACAGGGTTTCTTGTGGAGGCCCACAGAGGCTTCCTAGTAAGACCTTACTCAAGGTCAGAGAATCTGAGCTTGCTTTACCCAGCAGGGCTGCATAATGGGATGATTTGGCCAAGGGTGTGGTTACCAGGTGTTTGGAAGGGTATGCACTTGTCTGTATGTTGCACTTTGATCTTGAGATGGGGAGGTCTTTTGCCTCTTCCCTGGGTAGTGGATAAAAAGTCCTTTGGAATAAACCTCAAGGTGACTGGGTATTGACCCAGGGCCCTCCCGAAGCTATCCTGTGTCTCTGTCTTATCACCTCCTTCTATCTTTCTATCTAATACTTACTCATTCTCCTCTCCTCCCACCAAGAACCCTTCAAAAGGTGGGAGCCAGACTCCCACAGTTTCTCTGTGTATCCCTGGCTATCCTAGAACTAGCTCTGTTAAACCAGGCTGCCTCTGCCTCACAAGTACAGAAATTAAAGGCATGCGCCACCACTGCCCAACTAGTTTGTTTTCTTGTTATTGAGAATTTATGGTTGTTATATGTTTTAGGAAATATACAAGTTCTATATCAGATTTATGTTTTGCTATTACTTTCTTGCAGTCTCTGGCTTGTCTTCACTTTCTGTCTGGCTTTTGTGATTAGAAGTTGATGGTTTTTTTTGTTTTTTGTTTTTTTTTTTTTTTTGTTTTGTTTTTTCTGATGAAATCCAAGCTATAAAATCTAATAAGTAAGCTGGTGATACTAATTTCCCAGCAGGCTAGACTGCTATATATCTGGTCAATTCTGCCTTTTTTCAATGGTCATGGAGGAAGCTGCTGGTTACAGCTGGTGTTAATGTCACAGAACTGAAGAGCCACGGATGTCTGGTTATTGATCAGAAATACTTCTGTTTAGGATTTCATTGGCTTTAAAGACTTAACTTCTAATCTAGGGATAAGTATATATTCACACACATTTGTAAGGAAGACCAGATTTCCATGGTAATCACTTGTAAGACAATAGCCTTTCTTTTGAGAGTCCAGTTATATGACTAGCTCTTTTGTTATTGTTCCACAAATCTCTGAAGTGACCCCCTCTCGGTTTTCTCCCTTGTTCCCATTGGGTAAATTCTTCAAGTTTTGCTGATACCATTCTTTGTCATTCCATCAGGACTGGTGTGGGGTGTGGGTGGAGGTACAGCTCCATCCTGCCACTCCCAGCAACCTGACAGTTCTTTCCAGAAACCTCTCTTCACGTAAACCCAATCCTTGGCTTCACCACAGAAATGAATTTCAGGGTGAGCCAGTGTGAAATGGAACTGGATTTTATTAAGGCACATTTTAAACATAGATCTTAGGCATAGGACTACTAGAAAGAAGAGTTCAGGGAAGAATGCTGTGCCGGGACAGCCATACTTCTGACTTTGGTGAGTTCTGAAGGGTTACTAAGAAATGCAGATGAAATCACAGGGTGGTTCCTGACATGTAAATGAAAAAAAGAAATAAAAAGGAAGGATATGATTGCTCCTAGGTATGGTGTAGGAGAACATTTATTGTAGATAAAAGGGAGGGCACAGCCAGAGGCAGAGACATTTGGGAAAGACCAGAGTAGACGTGATCCTGAACCATGTGAGGAGGGCCGAGGAGGGAACTAGGTACAGTAGCCAGAGGAGCCAAAGGTAAAAAAGGAACAGCTAACCACAAATGGCCAGATTGTATAGGGAAGAGCTTCTCTTCTCAGTGAGGATGGAGATTCATTCCCCACGGCCCGCAGAGATGCCAGTGTGGAAAGAAAGTGGCATGCTCACTACTACCAGCATGTACTGCCGTGTTCCTTCTTGGAGAAGGTTTGGGATAGAGTCCAAGTTCCTCACTGGTCTTGCTGACACTGCCCTGTTAGGGACACTGGAGCCTTGTTTCTTTCTGGAATTAAGGAGTTAAGAATCAGTTCCCAGCTCAGCCCCACTGACTCTGCACTTGAGGTGCATCCCAGGGGACAGGGTGGGGCGGTCTGGAAGGCCACTCCAGCTCCATTCTCCTGAAGCAGTAGAGTAGAGAGGTACAGGTTTCAGTCGTGTCTGGTCAAGGACGGCAGGAATTGATGAAACTGTCTTCTGTGGTAGCCGCCCTTTTCTCAGTTAGCTCAGTGGGTCAGAGTTCTCCTCTCTGTGCCCTGGGCAGTTCTGGCCTGGAAACCTCCATAGCACTGCGTGTGGAATATGAGGAGCAAGGAAACTCAGGAGCCTCATGATGTTGGTGTTTCTCAGGTTCCATCTGCGTCCTTTCCACCGCTGAGTCTTGCTGTTGTCGAACTCTTAGACACAAAGGAGAAAACCTGGGACAGCAGAGCTCCTCCTTCTCAGTCAAAACTCTGAGTTGGTTTTTAGTCAAATTAAGCTTCACCTTGAGTAACTTAGAAAAAAATAAGTTATTGTTTAATTTATCATGCATATCAGGTGCCTACAGAAGTCAGTAGATTCATATATACATTTCTGTGTGCCTCTTCAACATTTCTTCAAATTCCAAAAGGAGTCTGTTACAAGTAAAGTTAAGCCACAGTATATAATCTGCTCTGAGGGATGGGACATAAGTTCTTTTGAGGGACCACAGGATTCTAACTGACCCATTGTGAAGTCTGGGGTAAACAACACGGTTCCCTATCATCCCTTCACTCATCTCCACAGTTCTCCAGGAATGTACCAGCACTCAGACTGACCCAAAGTGAATTCAGACACCACTGCTGCTATCAGCATAGAACCTTCATAGAACCTTCCTTTTCCAGAGGGCAACTGTTAATGTAGAGACTCACAGCTGGTCAAAATACTGAGAGTAAGAGAATAGTGAGTGCTCATCCCTTAGGGAGAAATCTCCACCACCCACCACAGGCTCTGGGGACATCCAGGAAGAGGGGTCAGAAAGACTGTAAGAGCCAGAGGATGGGGAGGAACACTGAAATGCTGCCTTCCTGGTATGGCTTGGCTGTCACAATCACAAAGACAGAGCAGATGTGCCTGTTGCTCAGGCACTGCACACACACACACACACGCACGCACGCACGCACGCACGCACGCATGGCATGGGGAAAGAAGGGAACTTGCTGGGAAGAAGGAACCAGCAAGGGAACAGGGAGAGCAATGGGCTGTCTTGGCTTCCCTTCTGTGGCTGTATAGACTGTTGTTAGCTTACAGTTCGCATGCAGCCCATCAAGGAAGGGAAGTCAAGGCAGCAGGAGCTCGAAGCACTGGCTCACATTACATCTATAATCAGAAACAGAGAGGGTGAATGCAGGCCAGCGCTGAGCTTGTGTTTGCCATTTTATACAGTCCGGGTCCCTCGCTGAAGAAATAGTCCTACCCACAGTCAAGAGGAGTCTTCCCCCATCCATTGTCAGAATCAAGATAATTCCCCACAAGGATACCCAGCGATCCATCTCCCAGAAAATTCTGGATTTGGATAAGGGGTGAATATGGTCACAGTATATTTTTCACATGCATGTAATTATTAAACACCATTGTATCTGAAAAAAATCCACCTTTAAATAAATCAAAAAGCTTAAAATATAAAAAAATCTTTTCATCATAGCTGGCAGTTACCATGTTAGGCAGACAAAAAAAGTGAGATGTAAAGCAGTAAACGTTCACAGCACAGTACCAGCCGTCCAAAGCCAGCCCAGACACACAGTTTGGGAACACACTAACATATAGAATACTTCTAAATTTCTGTATGGAAAGAACTGGAAGAGCTGTGCATACGTGATGTTGGATACTCTGGAAGTGGAGTTAGAGAAGCCCCCTGTGTGTACACTGAACCCAGTCCTTTGCTTAGCCATCTCTCAGCCCCTTCACCCAGGGGCTCTGCTGTGTGTATTTCTGAAGAAGCACCCCCCCCCTTTTTGGCATTCATGGATGTAGCTTAAGGGCATACATGTTAAAATGACTGTATAAATCGTTTGGAATAACCAAGGATGTATAGAACACAGAACTGATACAGAACTGTGGTTTGCATAGGGTCGGGTTCTAAGAGAACCATTTCAAATCTCTGGTCAACCTCCTGTGACTCTCTGTAGGAGACGCAAACTAGCACTGGCTGATGTGTGGCTATACTTAGATGGCTGGGAACACCTAGAAAAGTACTTATTTCTTTCATGTTGCTCAGAAATTATTCCAGTATACACAGGGCCATGAAAACATAATTTAAACCTAGAAGTTTATATCACATTTTATTCTAGGCATATAAATGTGAATCTCTTCTATTTATATTAGTACCGTGCATCTCTTGAACTTTAAGGAAACAGTATGTTTTATTCATATTATGTAGTTCTAAGGTCAGCTAACCCTTTATTACTTTTTAGTCCCCATTCTATATTATCCCCAGGTTGTACTTTAGAGTCCTGAGGTAGAGAGTCTCCTGTCTTCCTTTATTCCTTCTCTTGGAGGGCACATGCAAACAATAAGTGAAGTTGGCAGGTGTATTTATGATCAATATAAATAAAGTTTACATGGGTTTCCCCATTACCAGATTATGATATGATATTTATTTGATAATATTGATAGACCTATGTATACATGTATGTTTTATTACTGGTATAACTGTGAAAGCTCTTCTGAGGATTGTTATGATGTTGCTATAGCAACATAGTTACCAAAATAAACATTTTTTCCCCTCTGCTTTTGTCTTTTTAAAGGCATTCTTTTAGCCCTCAAGCTTTTTAATCAACAGTGTAGAGTTTCAGGCTATCATTACTCTTTGTATTTATATTTTTAACCTTAGTTATTATCATAACAAAATTATAATTTTTGTTAGGCTGAGTCCTACAACTTTTATTAGACTAAGTCTAATTTTTTCTGACAACAAAGTGGAAGGGAACCAATGCATGGCATAGGTCAGTAGTACAGGCTCTGCCCTTAACATACTCTCAGGATGCACTTCTTAATTTTTCTGGGTCTTGATTTCTTCATCTGCAAAATAGTAAAAACAAATAGACCATTTCACTGGGCTGGAAGGCAGATTGCTTAATGCTTGGAGAATTCTTGCCTTCCAACATGTCCTTTCCATGTTTATTTAAGGTTAATAGCATGCTGTTTGTGGTGATTTGAATGAGAAATGTCTCCTGTAGGCACAGGTTCCCTGCTGGTGATGCTCCTTAGGGAGGGTTAGGGGGTGTGGCCTTGTTGGAGGAGCCTCACACTGCTTCCGGTTTACTCACTCCCCTTGGTGCTTCCTGTTGAGGATGTAAACTCTCAGACTCATGCCCTGGCTGCTATGCCTGCCACTTGTTACCATGCCTCTTCATCATGATAGCTTTGATCCCTCTAGAGCCAGAAGCACAAATAAACGCTTCTTTATCTTAGTCATGGTGTTGGCACAGCAACAGAAAAGTCACTAATAGTTTGCCTTCCCACTATTGATAGTATCTCATCCATACCTACTTTCGGTATCCAAACATACAATGATATCACAAGCGAAGTCCCCGGGTCTAGGAATTATCTAGGTACCTTGGTCATTGGTGAGACTCTGCCAAAGTTAGCTCATTTCTCACATTGTGATGTTGTCACTCATCTAATTAGTATGTGTATATATACACAACACACACACACACACACACACATATATATATATATATATATATATTTTTTTTTTTTTTTTCATAGATCCATTCTTCATGTTAGTCACTCTGGGGAACTTGTAAAATGGCGCAGCTTCAGGCCTGTAGCACACTTCTGTTGTAAATGGTGCAGCTTCAGGCCTGTACCACACTTGTGTTGCATCTTCAGAGTTTGTTCTGCTCCAGCTGCTGCTCTGCACATGGTGTCACCGTCTCTAACCTGGTTAGTCTCTCTCCAGCTCACAGTTCTGTGACAGCTATATCTAGGAGGGGACAGCACCTCCCTGGCAGTTACTGATGACCCCAGCCTGACAAGCAGCAGAGTGTGATTGGGCACGAATCAGTGGCCAGTACTGGCTGCTTTTGCACAGAGAAATTTGTAGATCTCACTTGGACTTCTTCTTCTCTTCGTCACCCATCTTTATTTTCCCACACTTTTCTGCCATCCTTGTGTTTCTGATACTCTCCAGCTTTTCCTCTCACTGGAGGAGTAGAGTCTGTTCTTGTTTGTCCTGACTTTTCATTTGCTGGTTTCCTAGTTCCTTTTTCTGTGGCTGTGATAAAGTACCATAACAAAAGCATCTTTTTGTTTGTTTGTTTGGTTTTTGAGACAGGGTTTCTCTGTGTAGCTTTGGTGCCTGTCCTGGATCTCACTGTGTAGAGCAGGCTGGCCTCAGACTCACAGAGATCCACCTGGCTGTCTTTAATCCCGAGTGCTGGGATTAAAGGCGTGCGCCACCACTGCCCGGCTCAACCAAAGCATCTTAAGGGAGAGGAATTCACTTTGGCTCACAGTTGGAGGCTAAAGTCCATCATGGTGGGAAATCCTGGTGGCAGGAGCTTAAAGCAGCTGCTCACTGTGTCTGCAGTCAGGAAGCAGAGGATGATGAATGCTCATGTTCCTCCTTTCTGTGCAGTCTAGGACCCAAGCTCAGTGGCTGTGTTACCCATGTTGAGGTTAACCCCCTCAGTTAACGTAACCTAAATATTTCTTTTTCTGAGGCAGTTCTAGATCCTGTCAAGTGACAACCAATATCAAAGCTGGGTCACATAAAGGCAGCTTCTAGTCTGCATCTTATTCCAAAGTGATTTTCCCATTTTATTTTATTTTATTTTATTACCACCCTCCTTCTAATGTCTTGGGTCTGTATATCTGCTTCCTAGTCATGGTCTGTTTGGACATCTGCATTAGTCTCTTTGTATGACTTGTTGCCCATGTCTAAACCATTCTTACTCTGCAATCTGGATGATTGAGAAAAAAGGCGTATCTGGTCATTGCATTTTGCTGTTATACCTGCTGTGTGTTTATATTTTCTTTAGACTAAACACAACTCTTCTCCCTTTTCAAGGCTTGGCTGAGATTACAGACCCTCAAGAAGACAGTTGCCAGTCCTGGTGTTGCTTGTGACTTGTCTTTCTGTTCATGATGGTCTTTAACAACACTTGTTTGCTGTTTGCATTTCTGGCTGCAATATAAATTCCAAGGAGGCAGTTTTATTATTTGTCTCCAACATAGTGCCTAGTAATGTTCAAAAGATATTCAGTTGATTCACTTAGGAACAGGTATGAAAACATATGATGGCTTCCTGTAGGATTCTCTATTGTCTGTGTTTTGTAGGCAGCAGAACTGAACTTTCCTTGTGCATGCTAAAAGCTTACACACTTCCCAGCTTCCTTTGAAATTAAGAGTGACTTTCTCTAAAGATCTAAAATGATGTGTAAGTTAAAATCTGTTGGAGTTCTACAAGGATTTTCACCTGTTGTGGAATATTTGTTTAATTAGACAAAGATTTGTTACATTTTTATGCTATATTTGTTTAATTGTGTGAATATGTATTGCATTTGCATTAATTTAAATAAAATTAACCTGGGCTCAGAGAGGCAGAGCTAACAACTAGTTGACAGGAAGTAGCAGGGAGGAGAATAGCGTGGGTTTTTTTAGTTGGGGCAGTGTGGAAGGAGAGAGATTTCTGGGGACATTGGCAAAGAGACAAAGTTAGCCAGTTGCTACTCTAACTCTCTGAGCTCTCATGGTTTCACCCTAGCCTTTGAATCCTGAGTTTTATTAGAATAATAGAGATTTAGTTAAATCTACCTTTAGTGGCCACAACAGAGCCATTGTCTGGGGAAACAGAATTCTGCCCAGGCTACGCCTGACTGGCCAGGCTGCTAGTAGTTTCAAGCCCAGCCACTGAGATAAAGGAAAAACAATATTCACCATCCTTCTTCCTACCATAAATTCAGACTGCCTTGCAATGGTGAGGTTACTGTGATGATGACAATGACATTCTAATAGAAGAACCTTAGCCTCTAATGACATCTTAGCTCTCTGCAGCCAGACCTAAAATGCCTCCCTCTCCAGGCATAATAATATAAGTAATATAGTTCTTTATATATAATCAAACTATTTCCAGATATACACCTGACTGCCTACATCACCGTTTTGTATCTAGTGTGTACTATTCTGTGATCATGGATTGGTAGTTCATGGATTAATCGTTAGGTGGTAGACTAAGAAATAAATGGGAAGGAGAAATGGGTAGATACACAACAGCCCGTATATTGTAAACTCTTGGAGAACAGACAGTGTACATTGTAGGTTTTTGTATCCTTCTTCCTCAGGCCTAACTTTATTTACCTGAGTACTTGAGCATTGTGCTTTATACTGTAGTTGCCCAATATATGGTTGCTTATTCATCATTTCTTTTTCTATTTCTGAAGACATGATCTCACTGTATCACCCAGGCTGGCCTTGAACTTCCAGTAATCCTCTTCCTCAGCCTCCCCAGTACTGGAATTAACAAGCATGAGCCACTGTCCCCAAGAATTGATGATTATTGGTGATGATGTTAATTGAGGTTTGAAAAGGATATTTTCATTTAAGAGGTCTGTAAACTTTAGGTTTCATTTGGATTTGAAAATGAAATCCCCTAAGAGGGTAGGCTTTGGACTCTCGTAGGTTAGAGATTCATATACATTTGAATCAATGTGTGTTATATCCTTTTAAAAGAAAAACGTGATCTGTTTATATTTTATGAATATGTGTTTGGTGCCCTCAGAGGCGAGAGGATGGCATCAGATTCCCTGGAAGTGGGGTTACTGTGGTGTGGCCTGCCTGGTGTGGGTGCTCGAATCAAACTCAGGTCTTCTTAAAGATTAGCAAGTGCTCTTAACAGCTGAGCCATCTCTCCAGCCCCCTGTTAAATCCTTAATAACTCAGAAAACCAAATATCTTTTTAAAAGAATCAAGGATCTACCTTAGCAAATGGCCTTCCCATTGGTATAAAGACAAAATTTTATTAAATGAAAGCATGCCAAGTAGTATGTTCTCTAACAAGATAACTTACTATGAATCAGATGGCCACAAGTTTATAGTTCAATATGGAATATTTTGAGAGAAAATTGAGGTTCTACTAATAATGATTCTTGAGCAGTAGGCTCAATATAGAATTGTATTAAGATAGGGCTAGCTTTAAAAAAAGAACTAATTTTTATATATAAAAAGGAGTAATTCTGATATAAGTTTTACTTAATATGAGGGACAAGAACATTTTTGTTGTTTATTTTGTTCCCCCAGATAAGATAAACTACCTATTTCATTCTTTCCATGTGGTTATTTATATGCTTATAGAGCTGTCTTTTACATGATGTTACCTCTGGTTTTTGCAACACATTATGATATCCTTTCTGATCTCCTGTAGCGCTCACACTTGAAAACAGCTGAGCAGTTGAGTGTACTGTCTTGTCTTTCTGTTTGTGTCTTAGTTGGGCTTTCTATTGCTGTGATAAAACACTATGACCAAAAGCAACATAGGGAGGAAAGGGTTTATGTGGCTTCATATCCTGGGTCACAGTCCACTGAAAGAAGCCAAGACAGGAACTCAGGGCAGGAATCTGGAGTAAGGACCTAAAGCAGAGCCATGGAGGAACACTGCTTACTCACTTACTCCCAAAGGTTTATTCAGCCTGCTGTGCTATACCATCCAGCACCATCTGCTCAGGGATGGTACCACTCACACATCAATCATTAATCAAGAAAATTCCCTACAGACTTGCCTACAGTCTAATCTTATGGAGGCATTTTTTTTCAATTAAGTATTATTCATCCTAGATATGTCTAAGTTTGTGTCAAGTTAATGAAAACCGACCAGCACAGTTAGTATTTTCTAAATTATTTTTAAAAAATATGTCAGAATTATTAAGAATGAAACAGGCTTTATCTTCCCTTATGTTATCTACATGAGCTAGTCCAGCTCATGTTATTTACCAATTGTCCTATGTATTGTATCGTATTAGTTATATGATTAAAACATGAATCACAAAGCCAGGATTTCATATTGCATTTATTTTACCACTGTATATAACTTAGAAATGTGTATATACCTCCTGGAAAGTACTCAAGCTTATGCATTACGTTCTGTACTCTAAGTGGTTTCTGTCAAGAAAGAAGAAATGGAAGCAGTGTATCTCTTGCTGTCACCCCTGGTTTCTATTAACACTAAATGTGTGCTTGCCTACAGATGGCTCTCTGCCGTGAATTGCATCATTTACACTGGTCTTAATATGCCTCCTGGCTCTTCAGATTCTGTTCTCAGCATGGAGCCTTACTTATGCTGAATCCCGTAATATTTGTATTCAGATAAATGCTTAGAGAGCTGTCTATGAAAGATGTTTCTCGCTTTGCTTCTTTGTGGATCCAGGTGAATGTCAGCGACATTGGAAAATGTCACTGGGTTATAATTCAAGATTGAATAATAATGATTTCCCGGAATTTACATTCCATTTTTCTATTAATGGGCATGCATTTTGTCACCTGTGTGTGATTGCTCATCGGTTTTGTCATTGTCTGCCCTCCGAAGAGGAGGGGGGATGTATTTTACCTGCTGCCAGCCAGCAGGTCAAATGTTCTACTTGGAAAGGATCAAAAAGCACAGAGAATGGAAACAGAAAATGATTTACTGACACTTGCCTAGCATCAATTGTCGATAAGACATAGCAAGAAGTCAGGAAGGAGGGAAATGCATATTTAAATATGGGATTAGCTCTTATAATCAAAACCAAAAAAGGAAACAAAAGTTCACTTTGTAATGAGTATATACTTTCATTTTAACCTTAAGACTTAAGGACTTTTGTGTTTAAAAAAAGACCAATACATGAGATAAAAATTAATAAAAGTTACATTTATTTTCTTAGGGAATTTTTCTTTTGGTTGGGTTTTCTTTTTCTGTCTAAAATTAGTTTATTTTTCATATATCATATTTTGACCATGTTTTGCTGCGTCCAGATACCATCCCACTTCCTTACCCACCCAGCTGTATGTTCTTTTAATCTCTTTGGCTGAAAACAGACAAAACCAAGAAACATACACAAAACACAGAACTGAAAATCAAAATAAGCAAAAGACAGTAAGACAAAAAATAAAAAGTCCCAAACAAAGCAAAATGAAACAAAAAGTCTACAAAAATACCACTGAGTTTGTTTTTTCTTGGCCAACTACTCCTGGCAATGGGGCCTTCCCTGAAGTGTGGTTAATACACCCAGTGAGATTCCATTGGAGAAAATTGATTTTCCCTTTGCCAGCAGATATCAGTTGCAGATAGCTTCTAGGTTAGGGTTGGGAGCCTGTGCCTACTTTCTCCTCTCAGTGCTAGGACCCAGTCAAGCTGGAACCTGTGTAGGCCTTGTGTGGGCTGCCATAGTCTCCATGAGATCATCTGTGCATTGACTCCGTCCTGTTGTGTTTAGGAGACACTTTCCTTGGAGTCATCCATCACCTCTGGCTCTTACAGTCTTTCAACCTCCTCTTCCCCATAGATCACTGAGCCTTGAGAGGAGGGGTTTGATGAAGACATCACATTTATGACTGAGTGCTCAAAAGCCTCTTTCTGCACATTATCCAGTTGTGGGTCTCTGTGTTAACTCCAATTTACTGCAAGAAGAAGCTTCAGTGGTTCTCAACCTTCTAGATGCTGTGACCCCTTAATACAATTCCACGTGGTGTGGTGACCCCCTAACCACCACAAAACTATTTTTGTTGCTATTTCATAACTGTAGTTTTGCTACTGTTATAAATCATAAGGTAAATATCAATGTTTTCCATAGTCTTTTGAGTGTTGTGTCCCACAGATTGAGAACCGCTGTTCTATTAGTTCTGCCTTTGTATGTTACTTGGTCTTTCTCCCTTGTGGCTTTTAATATTCTTTCTTTGTTGTGTACATTTAGTGTTTTGATTATTATGTATTGTGGAGAATACCTTTTTTGGTTCAGTCTTTTTGAAGTTCTTTATGCTTCTTATAGTTTGATAGGCACCTCCTCTTTTAGAATGAGGAAATTTTCTTCTATGGTTTTTTAAAAATGTTTTCCATGCTTTTGAACTGGTTTCTTCTCCTTCCTCTATTCCAATTATTTGTAAATTTGATCTTTTCAGAGATTCCCAGATTTTCTTGATATTTTGTGCCTCATTTTTTTTTAGATTTAACATTTTTTGATAGCTATCTAATTCTTCTACCTTTTCGTCAAAACATAGGGAATATTTCTAATACATGTTATATTAGTATAATAGATTTTTTATTTTATGAAACGTGACTTCATATTTAAAAAGCACTGTCAACTCTTTTTTTAAACGTGTTTTGTGTAACCATCAGAATGGTGTTTTGAATTCTTAATCCTCCACTGAAAAATATTTGAATTGTTAACTAATACATTCTAAATTATATATTGATAAAAGTACCCTTGTATTTGGGAGTGAGCAAACAGCAACCCATATAATTGTAAGCTTTAATTCCATAATTGATCTAATTTAGTCATTTTATCATTTAAAACTTCAAATCATTTAAAATATGACAGTTATTGTGCTGAGGTCCTGGTACTAGTGGGACCTTTCTGCACATGCTATTTGAACAAAATTCCAAAGAAATATGTCAACTCATTTGAAAATGATAGCCATTTTTCTATTTTTTTTTCCAGATGATGTATAAACCTTTGAACAAGGTTTGAACTCAAGGAAGTTGTTTTACCTATAATATGTCATTGGTGTTTGCTTAAAATTAAGATCTAAGTGCTGGGTGTGGTGGCGCACACCTTTAATCCCAGCCCTTGGGCAGCAGAGGCAGGCGGATCTCTATGAACTTGAGGCCAACCAGGGTTATACAGTGAAATCATATCGCAGAAAGAAAAAGGAAAAAAAATCATGACATAAGGGACATTATGATATACTTCAGGGAATGCAAAGAATGTCTCCTTTTTTAGTTTAGAATTCTGCTTAATTTATGATTTCAGTAATTCTGCTTTTTGCCATGTTTAATGAAACTATATGAATGAATATGATTGTGTAAGAGATGTTTAAAGAGGAGCAGGGTTATGGGAAGTTTGGAGTCATGGATAGGAATATGCCAAAAGGCAATTGGTTAACCTTTCTCATTTAAAAATATGTAATTGGAAGACACTGTGCTATAAGATGAGTCTTATTAACAAAATTCACATCAACTGCAAGCTTGGCCTCTCCTAGAATGGTTCACCACAAGGGCTAATGTTAAACTCATAATATTCCCTCGCTGAGCCATGCGTATGTCTGCGTTTAGAAATGGAAATGCATATAGTCCAAGTGCTTGGTTAGAACTGGCCGGCAGGTGTGGAGGGTGCTGGCTGGAGGAGGGCCAACTAGACATGCCGTGTCTGCTGCTAGTGCTCGTTTTCTCTTGCCCTGGCCCTTTGCATTTAGACCATCATTCTTTTTCGAGTTATCTATTCAAAGCAGCATTTTCACAAAATCTTTACCAATATCATTCTTTTCTGTCATTCTTCCTGCAGTGTTCTTGGGTCTTTGTAGGATCACATTTAAAACAGGAGCCTGTGTTACTGTGTATGAGCCAAAGAAAAAGGAGAGATAGAATATTGTTCATACTCTGGAAAAATTAACTAAAGGCAATATGTTCTCATGCCCTTACTTTCTAAAAAAGAAAGTTTATTTTCTTGTAAATGTAGAATCATAAACTTCTTTGTTAGTTGTCCTGTTTTCTTTGGCTGGATATTTTATTTCTCATTTGCTTATAGCTCAGAGAAAAGGTTAGAGTTTCGTCCATATCAGGCCAGAGAGATGGTTCAGTGATTAAGATCCTTTACTGCTCTTACAAAGGATCTGGGTCAGATTCCTAGCATTCATTGTCTTAATTACTTTTGTATTGCTGTGAAGAGACACCATGATCAAGGCACCTTATAAAGGAAAGCATTTAATTGGGGGCTTGCTTACAATTTCAAAGCATTAGTTCATGGTCATCATGGTGGGAAACAGTCAGGCATGGTACTGAAGGAGTAGCTGAGAGCTTAATATCCTGATCCAGAGGCAGCAGGCAGAGATGGGGGAGGTGGTGGAACAAAGACAGTGACATCTGAGATGACAGGCAGGCAGACAGACAGACAGACAGATTGGGGCTGGTATGGGGTTTTGAGACCTCAAAGCCCACACCCAGCAACATATCTCCTCCAACAAGGACACACCTACTGCAAAAAGACTATACAGCTTAATCCTTCCAAACAGTTCATGAACTGTGACCAAAATATATGAGCCCATGGAGGGCTCATTCAAACCACCACAAACACTAAGTGACTCACAAATGACTCCAACTCCATTTCCAGGGGACCTAGCTCTCTGTCCTCTCGGGGTGCTGATGCATATAAACTCACATACACACACACACACACACACACACACACACACACACACACACACACACACACAAGTATATATATATACTCTTAAGTAAATAAATAAATCTTTTTTAAAAATTGTCTATAAAGTTGGCTATTAAATCAAAATTCAGATTGTCATTGAATTAAAAAGCAGTTACTTGGCCCAGGGTGGTGGCACACACCTTTAACCCCATCACTTTGGAGGGAGAGGCAGGTAGATCTCTGAGTTTCATGCTAGCCTGATCTATATAGCAATTCCAAGCCAGCCAAGGTAGCACAGTGAGACCCTGTTTAAAACAAACAAACAAGAAAAACAAAAACAAAAGACAAAAAGGGCAGGGGCTAGAGAGATGGCTCAGTGGTTAAGAGCATTCCCTGCCCTTCCAGAGGACCCAGGTTCAGGTCCCAGCACCCTCATGGCTGCTCAGAACTGTCTGCACTTCCAGTTCCAAAGGATTTGATGCCCTCTTCTGACCTCCTTGGACACCAGTCAAGCACATGGTACACATATATACATACATGTAGTCAAAACGCTCTTCCACAACAAATTAAATTGTGTTTTCAAAAGCAGTCATTTCCTGTGGCACCTAATTGTAATATTGGCCTGGGGTTTCATGCTAGTGTGGGAGTGAAGACTATAACTAGGAAGACTTGTAGCGAGGATTATCCTTACAAACCTGTTTTGTTTCACATAATTACATTCATGTTTGTTTGTTGTCGTGAAAAAACAAAGCAGAAAGAACAAAACAAGCCTTCTCAGCCTGCCCTAACCCAGGCGGTCACTCCATGCTACTGCTTCCTGCTCAGCCTACCCTAACCCAGGGGGTCACTCCATGCTACTGCTTCCTGCTCAGCCTACCCTAACCCAGGGGGTCACTCCATGCTACTGCTTCCTGCTCAGCCTACCCTAACCCAGGCAGTCACAGCATGCTCCTGCTTCCTGCTCAGTTTACCCTAACCCAGGCAGTCACACCATGCTCCAGCTTCCTGCTCAGTTCCTGCCTGCCTGTCTTCTGCTCGGGTCTCAAATCAATTTAGAAGCAAAGGGGGATTAGAGTGATTATCTGGAGAAGCTTCAGTGGTCTGGCAAGCATTTGAGTCTCAGGAGAAAGAGGCTGAAGAAAAACTTGCTGGAGTTGATTCTGAAAACACCCTCTGCCCCCGGAAACAAATGTGCCACAGACATCTTTCCCTCCGTGAACCTTTGGCTTCGATATCTTGGGAACTGGCTCAACTTTCCTTTATGCCCATAACATGGATGGTGTTTAGCTCGCTTTTGCCATGATACTGTTCCTTGCTCCTCAGTGTCTGTCAGTTCCCATTGGCATTCATTTAATTACGTCAGAAATCAGAGTACAGACTATAAAATGATTTGCAGTAACCCACAGCTCAAAATCAGAGCAAAGTACCGTCCAGCCACACAGCAGGAGCAGGATAAAGTCAGACTGCCTGCACTCAAGTCCCACTTGAGTCATTTGCTGAGTGGGTGGCCTCGCTACCTTACCTTTCTGCCTCCCATCCTGCATCTGTCAGATGGGGATGATAATGACACATAGTAGGAATGTTGCAGTGTTTAAAATGGCAGTTCACATAATTGATTAAATGTTCAATAGTTGTATTTTCTGTTATTTAATATCATTATAAAGGTCTTTTTAGTTGTAGAAATTTGGTTTTGAAAGATTCTGTTTTAAAAACTGGGGATGTAACTCAGTTGATAGAGTGCTTGTTAACATGCACAAAGCTCTGGTTTTGTTACCCAGTGCTGCATGAAAGTGAGCATGCGTTACTCAAATTTCTTCCTGGGGGAGAAATAAGCAATGTCTATCCCTTCTCCTAAGGTCCCAAGAAAAAACTGAGGCAAGTTCACTCTAGGGAACGAAGGGGGTTCTTTTGTTTCCTTACCAATAGGTGAGGGGTTACTCACAGGAGTGTGGGTGCCCTCATTACAGCAGGCCATACCTGGAAAGCCTTTACCTAGCAGTGATGAGGACTTCCCCATAGCTGGTAGGTGAAGCCCCTCCCCTAGTCTTCCCTGGTTTATATACTTATAGCCCTTCCCCGAGGCCACATGTAATTAAGGTAGAGTTGGGTACCACAAATGCTGGGGAGTAGCCTGATCTCAGGGTAGAGTCTCATGACCCTCCCCACGCCTCCATCAGGGGTGTAGAGTCAACAAGCCCGCAGGGATTTTCCCAGGGGCCCAGCTGGCCTTCCCAAGGTGGAGGCTGCTCTTTTGGGAGAACAGTCATAATAGCATAGTAGCACTCAACTATCATCCTGACACTCAGGTGATGGAATAAGGAGGATCAAACAGTTCAAAGTCATCTTCACCTACGTAATAAGTTCAGTCTGGCTACACGAGACCTTAGCTCAAGTAAAAGGGCAGAAAGAAAAGAAAAATAGTCATTTCTGTATCCGTGAACTATCAGCATATCCATCACATGCTGAACTAATTTTTTAAATGCCAAAATAAAGAGGAGTGGAATTTGAGAAGGCACAGCACAATTGACTTGTTCAGTACTGTATAACCTTTCAACTCTGTTGTTTGCCCAAAGTCATCTAGATCAGTGTTTGACTAAATGATAGGATATTGTATGAATCAGTTCTAGTTCAAGTCCATATAATTCATAAAATCCTAACAAAGTACTATGTGATTTACTATTTCATGGATTTGCTTTAATATGCTCCTAAATCTAGTGCTATCCTTTTAGTCATTCTAACATACTTTATGTTATTTTTCTGAAGTTGATAAGCTTTAATATTTCCATCACAAACCATGCACACAAACTTCAGCCTGGCTTTTGTTTCTGTTGTCTGTAATTCCCTGGTAGTACATTTGCAATCAGACACATTGTGAGGTAGCCTTGTATTTATCAGGCAGTTCTGAGGTCTCTCTGTACTCTTGGTTGAGAATGGTCCAATGGTCTGCCTTCTGTAGATGGATTTTTCTTTGGGCCACTAGCTCCCAAATAATGACATGGAGACTTCTTATTAATTATGAAAGCTCAGCCTATGGATTGGGCTTGTCCCTAACTAGCTCTTATAACTTAGCCCATTTACATTAATCTACATTCTGTCACACCGCTCATGGCTTTTACCTTTCCTCCTGCACATCATGCTTGCTCTGCATCTCCTGGTGTCTCTGCCTTTCTTCTTCCCACTGTTCTCTCTGTCCCTGGAAGTCCCACCTAACCTCTTCCTGCCTAGCTCTTGGCTCTTTAGCTTTTAGTTGCACCAATCACAGTACATCTTCACAGTGTACAAATATCCTACAACAGCCTTCCTTTGACCGAAGGTAGAAGAGAAAAGAGCCAGGAACCTTGGATGCAGCAGTTGTTTTCTATATTTCTTTGTAACAAAACAAACTAAAGGATTTGTGGGAAAGTAGTTTAGCGTCTTTGTGTGTTTGTATATACAATGGTATTTCAGCAAAATTGTGATTTGGGGAGGTATAATCGAGGAAAAATTGAAGGATTTATTACTCTTTTTAATTTGGACAAGAAAAGGAAAGACTTAAAGGATTTTTTAGGGCAAGTTGTGAAAGATAACTTGGTATTAGCAGGTATCATTCCTCAGGTCCTGGTCATCATTCCGAGAAAACAGTTAAACCAGTGATGAGTATCTGACACCTCCCAAAATCAAGTGGAATACAGCTCAGTGGTTTATTTTTGTTGTTTTGTAAAATAACCACTATATGACTTCTTGACAGGGCTAGACTTATACACATCTGTTGCCTGAGGACAGGTACTTGGTACTAAGATAAAAGCTCCAGTCTTTCCAGTGATAGTCTGTACCAACCAGTTACAGTCTTCTACCTTCCCTGGAGGAGCTGACATATATATGTGACTTATCATGAAAGGTCAAGACAAAGTAGTCATAATGTGTCCCAACAGACAGTAGGGATCATATCAGGGATTCTCAAAGGCCAGTCACTCAGTCTGATAGCCATAGAAACTAAATTGCCAAACTAAATTTCTTAGGCTAGAATGAGAATATTAGGAATTTAGTCTTAAATGGGGTTATCATTAGAAGACAAGGTTATAAGAACCCTAGATATAGCCTACTTACTAAAGGAAGGCAAAACAAAAAACAAACAACAACAACAACAACAACAACAAAAAAACCAAAACCCAGCATCAACGAAGAATTGGTGGGGCTGGAGAAAGAATCAGTGGTTAAGAGCACTGGCTGTTTCATCAGGCGACATAGACTCAGTTCTGCGCACTCATGTAGCAGCTCACAATTAAAATAAGTGAATGAATGAACGCATTTTTAAAGGAATGAGTTGGTTGCTGAAATGGACAAGAGCCATTGAAACCAGGACTGGTTTAGCTGGTGGAGAAAGGGTATAAGCGGGGAGGAGGCTAAGGGGAGGTCTCCAAGCATTGTTATATGGAGGGTAGGAAATTGTTTTCAGTCTGTGAGAACATCTGTTAAGTTCAGCTTTCTAGAAAAGATGTTTTTTTCTTTCCATTTCAGGGAGTAAACCAAGGGCTTTGTGCACGCCAGGCAAGAACTCTACCACTGAGCTCCATTGCGATGCCAAAAGATTGTGAAGGAGAAGATTCATTGGGGGAATAGATTGGTGAATGGGAGATACTGAACATGACACAACTATTCTTGGGCTTAAATATACATGGAAGTTGATTTCCTGTAGAAAGATCTTTCAGAAGTGAAGATTCCTTCTTTAGTCACCCAGGAGTCCCAAGGGACTGAGGGAAAGTGACAAGCATGGTCTCATTGCGCGGCTTTGCCCTGTTCCTGCCCCGTTCTGTGGCCATGCTTTTCTGGAATTCCTCACTTGTTAGATTGCCTTCTCCTTCACTCTGACTCTTCACTCATCCTTTACCAGTCTGTGTCCTTGACTGCGTCCTCTGTACTCAAACTGTTTACACTTGGTGTTAGGACTCACCCTTAGTGCTCGTCAGTCAACCAGCCAGTCTTCTGTACTGAAGTTCTCTGATGAATGGACAGATGTGTGACTCACCTGAGACAGAGAAGAAAAAGTTATGGGTAAGATTTAGTGTTGTTTGATGGCCAGACTATTACTGATAACTTCCTGTTGGAAATGAAGAAGCTATCCAGAAACTTCTAAGCAGCCTTTCTTAACTGGCTTTCATTTCTCAACAGAACTCTTTGTGGAATAATGGAGCCTTGTAAGGCCCGGATATGTAGAAGACTGTTCTTGAGAGGCTCTGGGATTCTAATTATACCTTGGGCTGTCAAAGGGGCTTTCTCTTTGATATTCTTGAGAGTATAAAAATATAAAAGTAATGATACGGTCTCTGTCTTCAAGCACTGAGGAGTCCTTCCTGGGTGGGATTTTTTATTAATGGCTCTTGAAGTGGCTGGTCTGAGCTCTTGGGCTGATATCTGAAGATCAGATGAACCACTCTGTGAAGATGACAACGTTATGATTAAGGGTGTGAGGGAACACTGCTCCTTAGCTCTCTTGATGTTTCTTTTGATTTGGTATTACTGCTTCTTACCAGGAAAATAATAGTATTAAACTTCAACAAGATGGTAACAACAGAGTTTTAGGTACAGAGATGTCAGTTTAGAGAGAAACTATAATTGGTTTTCGGGTAGTGAATATGCTCCAAATCTTCCGAGTTGGAGTACGTTGGCTTTCTCAAGGAGCCTTCCACATCCAAAGCAATGGGCTAAGGGTGCACTTAGAGGTAAAAGTGAAGGATCAGGAGATGGAGAGCAGGAAGGTTTGGAAGGCAGTGCCTAAAACAGTCTCCTGAAACTGGGCAGGAAAAGGAAGTCTTTCATGGGCAGACTCCATTATGGGCTGGAGTTCCCACTGTAGTCTATAGCTCATGTACCCAGGTAAAAGCCTCTTCAGGACTCACTAAGAGTCATCTCGGCTCTTCTTAGGAATACTAGGGATTCAGTCACCTTTTCTCCTTTTTTGTTTTTGATACTTTCTTGATGGGTTTAACATTTTAAGTAAAAACCAGTCAGAAATAATTCTTATAAAATTAATGATAGAAAAAAAAAGCCAACTCATTTTAAAGTGTTTCCCAAAAGATTCCCAAGACTGTCATTGAGAAAAGTGTTCTCTGGTTAAGTTTTGTTTGGAAAGTAGTCTACATCTGTGTCCTCCTCGAAAGTGCCAGCCTTAGGAGGAGGGCCTGTAGGCCATGAGGGCTGTACCTCATTAATGGATTAGTACACTAGAGGCCCGGCGAGCTCGGTTGCCTATTCCTCCATGTGAGAGTGAGGGCATCTATGGACCAGGAAGCAGGTTTTCACTAGACGGTAATCCTGCTGGCACCTTTGTCTTGGACTTCCCAGCCTCAACACTATAAGCACTTTCTGTTGCTCATAAGCCATCCAGTTTGTAGAGTTTTACTGTAGCCCCAGACAGATTAAGGCATACATTAATAGTACAAGTTCTTGGAAACACTACAGTAAAGCAACCCACTATTTCCAACTTGACTGAGTTGAGAAGCCATTTCTGGCTAGTTGGGCGACACTGAGATAAGGGTTAAAACGCTAATAAAGGATTTTTTTTTTTTATGTCAGAACCAGGCAGAACCCTGTATGAGACCAAAAGGAAACAGACCCTGAAGCCAAGGCTTTTCTCACAGTTAAGGTAGCATTTGTGGCATGGGGAAGGAGACAGGAAGACCTTCTGTCAGCCGTGAGATGAAGTTGATATTCAATATCAACTGAGTATATTTTTAAGATATATTTTAAAAAATTGTTTGTTTGTATGTGTGTTTTGACTGCATGTATGCATGTACATCATATGTATATAGTGCCACAGAGGCCAGAAGATGGCATCAGCTCCTCTAGAGTTCCAACCAGTTGTGAGACCCCATGTGAGTGCTAGGAATCGAACCCAGGTCCTCTGGAAGAGCAGCCAGTGGTCTTAACCACTGAGCCATCTCTAGCCCCCAATTGTGCATGTTAATGTGTTTCACTAGCATTTTTATGCATACATGTATTGGAGAATCTGTATCTTTATGCAAAATATCTTAAAGTTTACATCCTGCTGTTCATTTAAAAAAAAATCTATAAATCAAGTAAAACATGTGCAAGGACAAGTTTGTGATTCTTTTCATAAAACCACATGTAACATGACCTAGATAAGTTTCATGGCAGCCTGTCTCTGGGTACTGTCTATCACAGAAAGTGAGGACACTGGTGTTGCTAACTGAGCACTCACCAGTGAGTTTTCTGAACATTCCTCAGCATCCACCTCATTTGAGATCATGATGCTGTTATTTGGTGATCTAGAAACAGTCATTGCATTTCAACCTGGCGTTGGTGGTAGGTGTGCAAGGATGGAATAGGGTCTCATTTAGGCAGTGTTGAGTTCAATCCTGATGGCAGGAAGACTGGTAGAGTGAAGTGGCTTCTTGGCTGATGCAGGAGTTCTCTGACCATCATTATGTGGTTTCATCATCTATAGCTGAATGTTTTCCTAAGAGTTTGGAAGATGATAATTTGAACTTTAAATTAATATTTTTCTCTTCTTTATTCTTATTTTTGAAGATGAAATGAAGAACATGTAAATACCTTACTGAATTATTTTTTGGATATTTGATGGGTAGCGTTCTAAAATGTCATTACAGTATTAATCAAGCCCTGAATCATCTTTGATTTGGAAGTAAATACACTAACCCATGTTTTTTCCTTTATTATATTTTAAGAAAAAAATAAAAGTATTTTTAGCATCCCCTTTCTTCTCTGTTATCCCTAAATAACGCCCCTTCTTCCTTCCTCCCTCCATTCTTCCTTGGCTGCTTGAATAGACTGTAGATCGTATGAGGCAAGCAGACTCTTCTAACCAGGAAGGTCTTTACATTCTCTGAGCAGTACAAAGGCATGCGTGTGCATGCTCTTTCTGCCTTTACCAGCATAAACACATTGTAAGGCAGCTGTCTTCCTCTTGATTCTCTCATGTACCTAACCATAACCTTCCTTGGGACAGACACCATTCTCTTGTTTAGAAGCCATACTGTTCTTGGTGTGGTATTATACCTCATAGTGGCATGTCACACATATTTTTGATTTAACAGCTTTTACCTTTTTCTCCCTACCGCAATTACAGTTTTATCAGAAGGTAAAAATACTGACTGGAAGCTGCCACATTTTCTCTTTTTCTTATATTGAACCAGCTATTGCTGCTTCAAATGAAAAGGCAAAGTAAGGAAGTCACACATTTTAGCAAATCTTTGAACATTGTACAAGTTAGTTACCTACATAGTTCCAGAAACTGTTGCATCATTGTCTTGAGACCATTCAAGGAAAAGCATTTGTGTAGACCAATGCCTAAAAGTGCTATTTGACTCCGGAGGCAGAGACAGGTGGATCTCTGCAAGTTTGAGGCTAGCCTGAGCCTACAGAGTGAGTTCCAGGAAAGGCTCCAAAGCTACACAGAGAAACCCTGTCTCAAAAAACAAAACAAAAGTGCTATTTGAGGGCTTGGAGAGATGGCTCAGTGGTTAAGAGCACTGGCTGCTCTTCAAGAGGACCTGGGTTCAATTCCCAGAACCCACATGGCAGTTCACAGCTGTCTGTAACTCCAGTTCCAGGGAATTCAGCATTCTCTCTCTCACACACACACACACACACACACACACACACACACACACACACACACACACATTCAGGCAAAACACCAGAATACATAAAATAAAAATAAATTATTTTTAAAAAGTGCTATTTGGGTCCATTAGAAGATGACTTATCATAGAATATTTCCTGTCCATTCACTCGTTTTTCACAGTTTGTGCTATGGTTTGAACATACCCACCAACATTCTTATTAAAACTTAATCCCTCACTAGGAGGTGACCTCCTTTAGAAGGTAGTCCTGAGCACTCTACCCTTGTGAAGAGATTAGCCCACTAGTGGATTATTGGGAGAATGGTCTGTTACAAACACCAGTGTATATACCTCACTTTCCATGTGATGATGTCCTATGCCACCTCGGGGACTTTGTAGTGTTCCCACCAGCAAGAAGGCATGAAGCAGATCTGATCTCTTTGCCTTGGAACTCTCAGCCCCAAGAACCATGAGCTGAATAAACTGTCAAAACTTGAGACAGGGTTTCTCTGTGTAGCGCTGGCTGTCCTGGAGCTCGCTCTGTAGACCAGGCTGGCCTCGTACTCAGAGATCCACCTACCTCTGCCTCCCAGTTGCTGAGTGCTGGAATGAAAGGCTTGCACCACCACTCCCAGGCTTCCTGTATTCTTTATAAACCACACAGTCAGTGGTATTCTCAGAAAATGGGCTAAGAAAAGAAATTGGTGCCAAGAGCAAATGAGCAGAGGCTGAAAGGATTTAGAAGAGCTCAGAAAGTGAGTAACCTGAATGCCATGGACTTTTGGAAAAGATAAGAAAACTAGGGAAAGTTTGGGAAGTTATATAGTATCTGTGGTTGTGATCTTCAGGATGCTGATAAATATGGAAATGAGGATATCCTTATTGGAAATCAGAAAAAGCTATCCTGAATAATAGCAAATTGTGGGTGTCCTAGGATAGTGCAGAAGGCTTGAGAGTGATAAAAACCTGCTGGAAGAAATTTCTAGACCCCAAGCCTTGGGGCTGCCAGGATTGCTTCAACTGTGTGGGCATGTAAGATAGGAAAAGAATCATTTAAGGACAAATTGTAATGTATAATTCAAGGAGGAAACAATGTAAAAACTAGGAAGTGTAGTGAGGCCATGCAAAGGATAAAAGAGCACATTCAGAAAAGAACCCAAGGTGAGGCCAAGTGACTGTTTACTAGTGAGATAGGCATCCAGCAGGGAGCCGTGTGTTTATTGCCATTACAAGGGAATAGAGATCTTAATGGGATTCTCTTGTGACCACCCATGTGCTGACTGGGAACAGGCCCTAAGTACTCTCCATGAGCTTGCCACTCCATGAGCTTGCCACTCTGAACTCTCGGGGAACTCCACTCTCTGAATCCCAGTACAGTGTTGGCCACTCTCCCTGTGGCCCAGACAGATCCAGATATGACTGGTGCTGCCACTGCTCTAAAGGGAGCGTACTGCCAACCTTGGCAGCCATGCCAGCTTTCCACTGTAGCAAGTATTGAAGGCAATCAACTTATAAAAAGAAAAGGGTTGTTTTTGACTTGGTTTGGGGGGTTTCTGTCTGTGTTTGGTTGGTCCCTTTGCTTTGGGCCTGTAATGAAGCAGCACATTATGATGAGGAGAAGGTAGGAGAGCAAGACTGATTGTCTCATGGCCAGAAAGTGGAAAAAGAGAAACAGGAAATGAGGAGAGTCTTACAGTCCATACCCCCAGTGACCTAAGACTGCCCATGAGGCCTTGCCTATGAAAGTGTTCCACAGTTCTATTCTAGGGAGCCCAATCCTTTAACATAAGGACCAGATCCAAACTATAGCAGCAATATCTACATCCATCTATATGATGCTAATTCCATAGGGGAAAGACTATAGGGTGGAGCTAGGCCTTTATTAGTAAGAACCTTTGCAGAGATTGCCTATTAGGGTATCAGAGTTTGACCATGAGTGTCCCATTGGCTCCTGGTTTAGAATACCTGGGGCCTAACTGGCAGAAGTAAGTTACTAGAAGGTGATGGATGTCTGCTCTGGCCAAGACTCCCTGCTTCCTGATCTGCCTAGGTGTGAGAGCCTCTGCCACGTGCGTCTGCTGTCACAGCCCCGCCATGCTCTGCTACCTTCAGGTGTCTGTCAGGTGTTTCTCTAATGAGAAAAGTAAGTATCCCCGAGGGCGGTGTGATGGAGTGGATCCCAGAAGCCCTGCCCTGTGGGCACCAGCCTGGGAAAGACAGTCAGCAGTGGACAGCCAGTGTTGCCTAGCCCAGGAGGCTAATCCCAGTAAAGCTGTGAGGGCAGGGTGCCCACGACCTTGAAGGTCCATCTAGGGTGTCATGAGACAGCATATGGACTGAAAGATTATTCTGGAATATTATGATTCATAGTCTACTCTGGCGAGATTCAGACTTGCTTTGATCCAGTTACTCCTTTGCTTTCTACTCTTTCTTCCTTTTGGGGTAAGGATGTTTATTCCTGCCCCACTGTTACACGCAGATGTCTTCCTTTGATCGCACAGGGCCAGAGCTGCAGTCAGCCTATCTTGAATCACAGAACAGACAGTACATGTTTGAGTTCATGCTGAAATGACTTAAGACCGGTGCTTGGGATGGAAATAAATGTCTCGTACTTGAGGAGGACCTATATGTTGATGATGCGAGTGGAATGCCATGGTGTGAGTTTGGATTGTCTATGACATGACCAGACTCACTTAAAATGTATTCCTTATGGAGAGTTGAAATGTATTCCGTATTCCTTATTGAGAGTTAGATAGCCAGTTTTGGAGAAGAATCAATGGGATGTAATTAAGACTAAATTGGTCCCTAAGGTTGGGCTACTGGGACTTGGATCATATCAGAAACAGAGAAGATTCCTGAGCTAGAACATTCCTTACCTTCTTGCACCATGAGACTCTGAAGAAACTGCCCATGAGCAAGAAAGACTTCACCAGATTCAGTAGTACTTGACCTTGAACTTCCCAGGCTTCAGAAATCTATGTCTGTGTGCAATCCCCACCAAATATACATGCATGCATACATACATATAGACAGATGGACACTATGGGCTGGGGATCTAACCCAGGGCCTGTACACACCAGGAAAGAACTCAGTTACTCAGATGTATTCATAGTTCACTAAAATATAGTTTGATAGGAGATTGGCTGAGTCTATAGAGTGCAGAGAAGGAGGCCTGCTGTTCCTAAAATAATAGCAGTATTTGAACAAATATTTTAATGAACAATATGATTTTATTAAGAATAATGTAAAAGGGATTTCACAGCCTCATCTACAGAGTGAGTTCCAGGATAGGCACCAAAGCTACACAGAGAAACCTTGTCTTCCATCCTCTTACTGTCCAGACAATTATAGTAAACTATTTTGCCTTCAATTTTTGTGTGTGAAATTATGTCTCATAATATCAAAATATATTTAATTTTTTAAGTTATAGTTAATCTTTTTAGTTGTTTGCTTTTTGAGACAGGATTCCTTGGTATAGCCCTGGCTGTCCTGGAACTTGCTTTGTAGACCAGGCTGGCCTTGAACTCATAGAGATCTGCTTCCTCTGCCTCCCGAATGCTGGGATTAAAGGCATGCGCCATCACCACCCAGTTTATAGTTAATATTTTAAAACTTGTTCTGCTTTAATAAACCTAGAGAACGTTATGTTTAATTAAATCAAATCAACTATTTAATAGCCTAACCACATAGTAAAGAGATTGTGGAAAAATACATGAATAATCAAAGATAGAATAATACCTAGATGAGTTTACGTGATTGAGGTAAACTTAAAAAGCGTATGGATTCAGTCCAGAGCAAGATGCCTTTCTCCTACGTTGTTGGGTCCATTAAGTATGTTAATAACATGTGGGTTAATGTTTGTGTTTTAACACTTAAATGACCATAACAAAAGATACGTTTTGGTAAGTAAAGATTGTGTAGGATGGTGTGAGCTCCATATTAGTCTTTTAGATGAAGCAGATGACATTCAAAAGGAAACTAAATGTTTTATTGCCGTTTTAAATAGTGTTTTAAATATTTCTTCTGTTCTCTGTTCTTTTATGCTAGAGACATTTCTGCCCAGTGCATTCTCCTGTTGATGGTTTTGAAGTTGCAGTAGCTCCTGATAATAAGTAAAGTGGTTTTTGTTTCTGCCCCTAGAGTTTCTTAGAGTGCTTATGGTTTCTCTGCAACATGAGAATTCTTTCTGGTTTTATTGAATTCTTCGTGATTTATCTGTCTATAATATCTGCACGCCACTCTCTCTATCCCTGCTTTCTTGAAAGGCAATCTAATTTTATGAATGTATTCAGGTGGTGGTTAATTCCAGAAGCATGGTCACGGGAGCCACTTTTCATAATTGGCAGCTTATGTCCACTTGAGGAATTTGTTTCCCAGGAGCCGAAGACTAGCTTGTCTTGATGGATTTCTTCATTGCTGTACTAATTTTCCCCTTGATATTCAGAAGCTTTCTCCCATGGGGCCTTGATAGCGTGTGTTTCCCAAAACTCACCACTTCATTTTTTTCAGGCTCCAGGCTTCCATCTGTCATCTTTGATTGCTGCAAAAATCAGAGGGGAAGACTTGAAAATAATCTTTAGACCCAAAAGCTTGACAGAAATAGAATGTGGATCACAGGAGGTAAAATCCCCAAAGGTGTGATCAGCTCTCTTGTATTTCTTACATGTTTGACTGCGGAGTGGAAAAGAGTTAAAGGGGAATTGAAAAGTGTTTTCCTTGTGATTATTTTCATTATGAGCGATATTAATAGGTAATCCAAATAAAAATAATCAAGAAGAGAAGTTAATCCCTTTCCCTTCTTTATTTTATAACTCAGTGATTCTCATCTGACCCAGTTTTATCAGGATGATGAGGAAAAACTGGGAAATAGACAATGGTAATAAATGTTCCTGTTCTGATGGTTGCATAGGCAAGAAGCTTATAAGTCACCCAGCTCCCGGAACAGTGTTCTTCTCTCCAGGAGAACAGCTTATGCCGTTAGTCTCCATTGTCAGGAACACTTTCTGACTAGACAACAGCATGTCCTTAGAACAACGCAGTGTTCAAACTCTGTGCAGAATTATGACAGCTGGAGAAGATGGTGTGCTTACACAGTTCATACTGTACTGTGTCTTGTGAATTGTTTTACCAAATGATGTATACAGTAAGAGTGAACATCAAGCTTTTCTAGGCATGTAATGTTTAAGCATATTAGTTTTATTTGAAGTAAGTAAGTATCAAGCATAGCCAAAGCACAATGATTACTATGACCAACCTTCTCAGAGAGTATAGCCAGAAGGCTCCAGATATTTACATGTAACATTCATATAGGAAATATTGTAAAAGAAATGACTTTGTAAAGTATTTTAGCATTTACATTTTTAATTAAACAATAAAACATTTCATTAAAACACAGGTTAAGAATTCTTTTCCAAGTAAATTTTGGTAGTTGAAGTAGTCTGTAAATCAAGGCATGTTTAAAGCACATTTTAAAAAAATCATAACATTATACTAAATAAACTTAAATTACTTTCTAATATTTCTAGGTATTTTCCCATTTATAAACCCAAGATATGCTTATACATATGTAATCAGACTGTTTAGGTTTTCAAACAGTCTAATATTTTATTTTGGAGCAATGCATAAATTATCTTCACTGTAAATAATCTAAATATTGTAGAAAAAAAACCTTAAAGTCTTCCTGCCCACTCTTCTCAATTCTGCTTTTGTGCCTCAGGTAACCCTGTTTCAATACTGGCAAAGGTTGTTCCCATTTTTTTCTAAAGTTTTAACTACTATATTAGTTACTGTTTTGTAGTTGTAAAATGCCATGGCCAAAAGCAACTTAGAAAAGGAAGAGTTTATTTTGCCTTACATTACCACAGGGATAGAGTCCATAATGGAGGGGAAGACATCCAACAGGCAGACATGGCAGCAGAAGCAGGAAGCTAAGAGACCATACACGGGAAACAAAGCAAGAAAGCAGGTACTGGGTCAAGGCTTGAACTCCCAAAGCCTTTGCCCAGTGACATAGTTCCCCCAATAAGGGTAAAGTCCTATAACCTCCCCAGACAGCACCACCAGCTGGGGACCAAGTGAGTCTATGGGGGGTATTTCTCATTTAAATCACAACAAATACATACATACATACATGCATACATACATACTTACATACATACATGTATATATATTAGGTGACATGTGTATATTAGTATGACATTATAAACACAGAGTTTCATGTTATACTTAGTGATGTGTAAGCTACATCTTGCCTTTTCTTCTCCTTGATAAAGTCTTGACATTCTTTTCATGCCATGACATAGAAATATGTTTCATCTACAACATAGGGATTGACTTCATCCATGACATGAGATCTGTTTTATTCATGACAGGGATCACTTCATCCATAACATGGGAATCTACTTCATTCTTCTTGTTATGTTTTGTTTTTCCATAACAATTCCATAGGCTCATACTTTATTTTATTGTTCTTCTAACAATGGATATGAATGGGAATATACTGGTCATGAAGGTTATCATGAAGGTTATCTTTTTGTAAAAAAGGAAAGTAGTATATTACATACAATATTTAAAACATACCTATTATTTTATACTAGAATTTATACTACAGATATATTTGATATGAAAATTACTATTGTATGTGCACAAGTCATACAATTGTAACTTTTAAATTTGAAATAATTTTAAACTATACAAAGTCTCAAAAGTAGTGCATAGAGTTTATAGACCCCAGATTCTCACAAATTTAATGATTTATATATTTCTGGTACAAATATAAATTATAAATTTATCTTGGTACAATACTGTTAACTGACCTCCAAATTTTGACTTAATCATTTTTCTGCTAATGTTAATTTTTCCTAGTCCAGAGTTCAGTCTAGAGTGTCTGTTGTCCTTCGAGTTCCCATTTTCTTCAGCCTTGTGACAGTTTCTCAGCCCTTGCCTTTCATGACTTTGGGACTTCTGAAGAATCCTGGTCATTTCAAAGACTGTCTTGCAATTTGTGTTGGTCTAATATTATCTGTAATTATATTGAGATCACTAGTTTTTAGGAAAAACAAAAGCGCCACTGAAGTGATGTGCCCATCTTAGTGTGTCTTAGGTCGTACACGATGACATCAGCACACACGGGGGCCGTGACTCCTGTTTCCCCAGGGAGTTTCCGCTATAAAATCATTACCTTTTTCTAAACAACATTTGGGGGCAGATAACTTGAAACTGTACATGTTCTCTTTTCCCTAAAACTTTACCTATCAATAAAATTTGTCTGAAGTAATTTTTTATTGTGATTTTATTGTAGCTATTTTCTCTTTCCTTTATTTCTTTTGCATTTATTAACTAAAAATCCTATGTGAGGAAGGGGTTTCTTCTCTCTCTTATTTATCTGATTAGTGGATATGCTCAGTTTTGTTTTCTGGGTTGTAACCTCAGACATTGAGCATTTCAGATTTGCCTCTCAATGTACAGGAAGCTCTAGCGAGTTTATTCCACCAAGAGTCATAGACTAAGAAGAGATTCCAGCAGCCGTGTGTACAGGTCATATGGAAATGAGATGAGGACAGTTTCTGAAAGGAGGGGAATCTCAGATGACTGTCATGTGGTACAGCAGAGCACTCTAGGAAGCCTGCTTCTTGGCATAAAGTCGGAAAAATTCACAACAGCAACTCAGGAAACAGAAGAAAAGAAGAACGTTGAAATTCTGTCAACAAATAATAAATGCAGTTTGGCGTAGAGTGTGTTAAGCAGTGAGGATGATGGGAGCACTGAATGTAATGTAATAAAAAGTGCTATTTTATCAGTATTGGAAAGATGAGGGGCAGCTGGCAGGTGTGGGTGTCCAGCAATGTTAGGAAGATCTGTTCCTATTTGCTGCTCAACTACAGTGTTGATTTTCCTTCCCACTTCTGTAGCAGAACTGTTACTAACCCTGGAGGCCAATTTTCCCAGTTCAAGGACTGCATTATCCAGTTTCTCTTGAAGCTGAGTGTAATCGTGTGGTTTAAATTCATCAGAAGTACTCAGGGGTCCGTTGAGAAGATTGATTTTTAAAAGCATTATTCTCTTGCTCCTGTTGATCAGAAATGGGAATGCACTGGTTGAAGCATCTGTAGCCATTGTGGACCGTGACAATCAAGTGCACGTTCCCATGTGAAAGGCCAGCTAGTGGGGAGTGTGGTGGGTACTGAAAAATTACAAACTACCATATCAGCATGTTTTGTTTCAAGAAAGGTCTCTCTGTAGTACTGGCAGGCCCAAAATTCACTGTTAAGAAGAACTCAGCCTCCAACTTGCTGTGATCCTCCTGCCTCAGCTTCCTGATACGTGCCACCAAATCCTGCATGTTTCATGAGAAACTGTGTATGTATGATGATGTTCAAGTCTTAGTTATATGTAGCAGAATCACTTTTAACTGACTTGTATCTAAATTAAAATATTAAGAAATAATCTAAACATGTTATTTAGTAGCATAGAGAGAAATACTAGAGGGAACAGGACAAAACTGAAAGCAGTTGCCTTTGGCAAAGGGAATTGGGATAAAAGCAAATGTTTACTATTTTTTCTTATAACAGTTTCTGTAATATTTAACATTTTAAGTTATATACATTGTAGATGTAACCATCTTGTTAAATAAGAAACACAGAGCCAATGCAGAGATGAAAGCCCAAGATGTCAGAGCTAAGAGCTAAAAACCTTACCCTTCACTGCTGCTGCTATCCTCTTCAGCCAAGAGACCTACCTACTTCCTGTGTACTTTTTATTGACTTTCTATTCTGCCTTCTCATTGGTTGTAAACCCAACCACATAACCTCCTCGTCACTGCCTGTCTGTACAGACCTCCAGGTCTTCTATGGTTGGTATTGAGATTAAAGGCATGTGTCTCCATGCTGGCTATATCCTTGAACACACAGAGATTTGCCTAGCTCTGCCTCCCAAGTGCTGGGATTAAAGGCATGCACCATACCGCCCAGCTTCTGCTGTGGCTTGCTCTGACCCCCAGGCAACCTTATTTATTAATATACAAATAAAATCACATTTCAGTACAAATAAAATATCACCATAATACATCATTAATAAAATCAAATGAACTTTTTCTATTATAATTAGTATTTATATATTCACTTCTCACCTATAAATACTTCTCTTTTCATCTGGAATAACAACTATTTGGTTTGGTTTTCTGCATATTTTTTGTATACAGTTGTTTTCTTAATACAGTATATATAAAGATGAGTAGTTTTCTTTAGCTACTTATTTTAATTATATTCAATTTTAATTTTAAAATGCTATTTATTAGGAAATATTGAAGCATATAGTAGTATTATTTGTTGATTTTTTTTTAGAGTTCAAGATGCAAACGTGCAGATAAAAAAGCAACAGAATGAATTTCAGAGAGTACAGGAAGAATTAGATCATCTACAACATGAGTTAACAACCAAACAAAAACAATCCCAAGTCTTCAGGTAAGATTATCTTTAAGAATTGAAAATTATAAATATTAAAATTATAAAGCAAATGCTAACTTTATGAATATTCAAACATTTTCATCATATGGCTTCTAATCTTGAGAAAAACTGGAAATAGCTTCCCTTTTTTATTGTCCTTATATCAACTAAATTGTTTTACTAATAAAATATAATTGAGCAAACAGCTTGATCTGTTAACACTTTGTTTTTGTTTTCTCTGTAGTGAAAGCAAAGTAGCTAATGCATTTTTTGTGTGTATGCATAGTGTGGTGACTTGTGTTGTGTGTCTGTGTGCGTTCATGCATGTGTGCATGCATGCATGTGTGCATGGTTATGTCTTCCTCTGCTGTTCTCTATATTATGTATTGAGATAGGTTCTCTGACTAAACCTGGAGCTTACCACTTTAGTCAGACTGGCTGACCAGCAAGCGTCAGGGATCTTCACACCTCTGCTTACCCTACAGTGGGTTTGTAGGCATGTACCATCGGGCTGGCTTTTTACCTGAGTGCTAGGGATCTGAACTGAGCTAGGGCTCCTGGGTGGCAAGCACTGTATTACTGAGCAGCCCCTCCAGTTTCCTCTTGAGTAATAGTTCTTGGCCATTTAATCTGATGGAACAAAAAACCGTTCTATGTGATAATACAGACCCTGAAATTTGGAATTCTCCAGCACAAGTAACGTTAATCTTCTTCCATAGAATCTCTGGAAGGTTTATAATGCATAAAGATAAAATCCAGTGTACAAAAAAATAAAACAAAAACCTAGGAAATACATGTCCTTAAATATACTGAGAATGTTTATAAGAATGATTCTTTTATATTTAAGGAACTTTTAGCACTTAGAAAAAGAAAGATAGGTTAAATTAAGACAATAAATGACACTGATTTCAAGATACCTTAAAAAAAAAAACATGCCAGATAAGTATTTTGGATGTTGGGTTTTTTGTTTTAATCCACTTTCTAATACCACAAACATTTTTTAAAAGTTCTCTGGGCTCATGATTTTTAATGCATCTGTTGATAAGCCTTCTGGCCACCTGTCTACTTTTCATAAGTGCCTTATGTATAACTGATAGTAAAGAATTATTGAAGGGATGCATGAAGGAAGTCTGCTCACACCTTTACCATGTGTGTGTGTGTGTGTGTGTGTGTGTGTGTGTGTGTGTGTGTGCATGTGCGCTTTGCCTGCATCAGTGTCTGTACACCACATGCATACAGTTTCCTCAGAGGTATTGTATCCCCTGAGACAGGACTCACCGAGATTGTGAGCTGGCATGTGGGTGCTGGGGTCAAACCTGGGTCTTGTGAAGAGCAGCCAGTGCTCCTAACTGCTTATCCATTGCTCCAGCACCAGCCCTCAGATGCACATCTTTACCATTATAATTCTCCTCGGCCCATTTCAAGAGAGCTAGTAGTGATTAGCAGCCCTGATTCCCAGGTGCTTGGCTCCTGCTGTCGCCTTGGTCTATGGCTGGAGTACTGCATAGGAAGATGTCTGTCCTCTTTGTAGTTAAGATGACAAAACAAAAGAAATTTGGCATTGCTGTATATATCAGTATCCCTTCACTAGTCTCAGATTACATCTGTTGGCTCTGCATAGTATGTTGAAAGTTTCCTTTCACTTTCAAAATTATTTCCATTAAACAGTGGATTATATGATCATGATAAATCACTTTTGAAGAAATATGTGCTGTTGTGTTTTCTGTGTTTAAAAATTCTAATTTTTTTGTTTTACTAATTGCAGTCAAAAATTGTCAGAATACAAATACTTCTGGAATAAGACCCTTTTATTACTTACTTTTACTAAAAGGGAACTAACCAGTATTAAATATGAAATACATGATAATTTTCAAAACTGGACTTCACTGAAAGGAGAAGTTTTGCTACAGATTAAATCTATAAGTGATACAGCCTTGGCAGGTTTGTTACTTATATTTACAGCCTAATTGCTTTTGTCTCTAACTGGTACATCATAGTTATGCAGTCATAGTATTTCTTTATGTTCTGGGACTTAGGCTCCACTTTTTATTAGTAGTTGGTATTGTAGAAAAACATTAAGGTCCTTTCCATTCCTGGAATTCAACAGTTATACACTGATCTAACATAAGCTGTGATACATCCATTTGTAAGCTGTGGTGAGAGTCTGATTACCCTTGTTAAGTGTGTGGATTTGTTTAACCCTTTTCTCTTCATCTCAATGGCTGAGTACTAATATGAGATCAGCCTCCCCCAAATAATAATTATAAATATTGAACAAAAATACTCAACGTTACTGAGAGACCAAAACTCAGCACATAAAGGCAGAAATGTCACAGACTGAACGAAGGTATTTACTCAGTGAAAGATGGCAGTCTGAACAGGCAGCCTGGTGTATTCCATCTGTGTGACCTGTTGGGAAGGGAGAACTATGGAATACTAACCTTGAATGACAGGTTGGGGGAGGGCGAATAAACACATGATCCACAGAGGGCTTTGAAGATGTGGAGATTCTTCTCTAAGGCTCTGTCATGGCACAGTCACATCATTATGCATTTGCTAAAATTATAGAATATACAATCAAGTGTGACTCCTAGTGTAAATGGTGAGCTCTGGCTAATAATAACATGTCACACTGTTAGTTCATCTTGACCAGATACACCATTGTGGTTCAGGATGTCACTAGGAGGGGAGGCTGGGGGTAGGGGTGCAGGGAGAGGGGTGTGTAATAACTCTGCTTTTTTCTCACTTTTACTAAAACTGCTTTAAAGACTCTTAAGATTATTTTACATATTGAGAAGGGATATGGAACTTGGTGAATTCCTGTAGTTGGTTGTTTTTACTGGCTCTTTACTCTTTTGTAGGGCCCGCCGCCCAGCTCCCAAATATATACACAGTCTTTCTACCTTTTCCTCTGCCTTCATCTTCCTCCGTTTCTGTATACCTTTCTTTACTTTTTTCTCCATGGCTTGCTGTGTAACTGGGTGGCTGGTCCCTGATGTTCTCCTCCTCTTCTTGCTCCTTGATCTCTTCCCCAGATCTCCCCTCCTATTTATTCTCTCTGTCTGCCAGCCCCACCTATCCTTTCCTGCCAAGCTATTGGCCGTTCAGCTCTTTATTAGACAATCAGGTGTTTAAGACAGGCACAGTAGTATGGTTTCACAGAGTTAAATAAATGCAACATAAAAGAATGCAACATATGCCGGGCAGTGGTGGTGCACGCCTTTAATCCCAGCACTCGAGAGGCAGAGCCAGGCGGATCTCTGTGAGTTTGAGGCCAGCCTGGGCTACCAAGTGAGTTCCAGGACAGGCGCAAAGCTACACAGAGAAACCCTGTCTCGAAAAACCAAAAAAAAAAAAAAAAAAAAAAAAAAAAAAAAAAAAAAAAAAGAATGCAACATATATTTGCATCATTAAACAAATGTTCTGTAGAATAACCGAATGTTAACACATCATAAAATAATACTCCACAACAAATTCCTTTCCTTTCTTATTTTTTAAAGGACACTAGACTGGGGTCAGGATATAGTTTATTCTACATAGAAGCAAAAAGTATGAAAGAAAAATGTGTTCTTTTAATTATGAAGATGAGAAGACAGAGATGAAGGCAGACCCATCCTCTGGGAATAGCCATGGTCTGAGACAGTGGGGAGAGAGCAGATTTTTACATGGAAATAGTTTCCAAATCTCTGCTTCTCTCTGGAGTGCATATGCACAAGGAAGACTTAGCAGCCCACCTGAGACTAGAATGATTGAACCTTTAACAGGTCCCTTCCCTTGGGGTGACAGACTTTATAGTTTGAATTTAGCTAAATTAACTACTTATTAAACCAAAGAAGAACCAAAACAAAAGTGTAAAACAATTTTTTTTTAAGAATTAATGTTCATGACTGTTTTATTCTGTGTATATCTGTATGCCTGGGACCCAAGGAATTCTGAGAGTTCTTCACATGTTCTGAAACTGTAGTTACAAAACAGTTGTGAGCCACCATGTGGGTGATGGGAATCAAATCTGGGTCCTCTGAAAGAACATTCAGTGCATCAATGCTCTTAACTGCTGAGCCATTTCTCCAGCCCCCAGTCTCCATAATGTACCACCTACAGTGTTTAGTACACAATCCAAAATTTCTTTGCCTCTTCTTTCTTTCTTTCTTTCTTTCTTTCTTTCTTTCTTTCTTTCTTTCTTTCTTTCTTTCTTTCTTTCTTTCTTTCTTTCTTTCTTTCTTTCTTTCTTTCTTTCTTTTCTTTCTTTCTCTCTTTCTCTCTTTCTCTCTTTCTCTCTTTCTCTCTTTCTCTCTCTCTCTCTCTCTCTCTCTCTCTCTTTCTTTCTTTCTTTCTTTCTTTCTTTCTTTCTTTCTTTCTTTCTTTCTTTCTTATGTTTTTGTTTGTTTGTTTGGATTTTAGAGACAGGGTTTCTCTGTGTAACAGCCCTGGCTGTCCTGGAACACACTCTGTAGCCCAGGCTGGCCTTAAACTCAGAGATCCTTCTGCTTCTGCCTCCCAGAGTGCTGGGATTAAAGGTCTGTGCTTCCACTGCCTGGCCCAAAATATCTTAACCTGTAAAGAAATATTAGAAATATGGTTCATGTTCCCCCAAAGAGAGCAGTCAATGCAGAGCAAACCCGAATTGCACCAGATGATGTGTGGGAAGCCACAACTCCTCTTACTTCTCTGTATTGTGCTTCGCAGATAGTTTTTATAAATGGAAGGTTTGTGGCCATTCTTATTGGACAAGTCTCTCTGGGTCATTTTTCTAACGACATGTGCTACTTTTGTAAGCACACTCTGTCACATTTTGGTAATTCTTACAACATTTTTTATTTTTCTTTTATTATCTGCGAACAGCCGCCTTCAGTGTATTATAACTCTTTTAGGACACTATAAACCCCACCCATGTAAGAAGGTATACTTAGCTTTAACAAATTCTCTGTTCAGACTGCTTCAAAACCAGCCATTCCACTCTCCACTCTCTTTTGGGCTTTCGTCTTTCCTGAAACAGAAATACCTGTTTGTTTGGAGCTTCCAGCTTGCACAAGCTGGAAACCTCATTTGCCCACTTCTCCCAACCCCACCTTTCCTGAGAAAACTGAACAAAGAAATGACACACAAGTGCCCACCCAGGGACCTAGCTTTTGACCATACTTGGGCACAGTCCCAGCTCCTGGCTGGCACGTCATCACCCCTTGCCTAAGGTCTATAAAACCTCCCTGCCTTGGCTCAGGGGCATCACTTCTCTGGCCTCTTTCTCTGAGGCCAGTGAACCACCTGGGAGTCGCTTTGTTCTCAATAGGCCTGTTGTTATACTTGTAATCTGGCTCATTCTGTCAGTGGGGAAACTTATTATCTGGGGAAAAAATGTCAGTACCAACATTAGATCAATTAATAACCCCACAGTGGATGCTAAGGGTTGGAGAAAATGGAAGAGTTGTAAATCTCTTTCCTTTAAATCAAGAGCTACAATGATTAAGCTTAGGAAGTCAAAAGCCAAGATAGGTCAAAAGGACTGAAACAAATTTACAAGTTGTGAATGCAAAGAAAAAGTTCTTGAGGGAAACCAGGAGTGAACACACAGAAGAAAAACAACTTTGTTACTAATTTATTACTGATAAAGCTTTCACCCACAACATTCTCTTAAGTTAAAGTTTAACTTAGAGCAAGTCCCAGCCTTCAGTTCATGAAGGTTGAGAGAAGTTAGAAAAGTATAAGAGAAAAATTTGAAGCTAACAGAAGTTGGTTCAGGAGATTTGAGGGGGAAAATGTCTTCATAAGATAAGTGTGCAAGACAGGAGCAAGTGCTGACTTGGAAGCTGCATCAAATCATCTGGAACATCTGGTTAAGACAACTGATGTAGGTAGTCTCAATAAACAACAGGCTTTCTTTGGGGGACAGAGTTTCTAACTCATGTCAGCCTTGAACTCCCTGTGTGGCTAAGGATGACCATGAACTTCTGGTTTACCCAGATCCACCATCACACTTAAATACCAGGCTTTCAATGAAACAGCTTTATGCTAGAAAAGGACACTAAAATTTAGGACTTTTCATAGCTGGAAAAGGCGTTGTCTGGCTCCAAAGGCTCAAAGGACAGGCTGACTGTCTTGTTAGGTGCCAATAAAAGCTGACTTGACATAGAAGCCCCCTTTTCATCTGTCATCCTTCAAATCCTGGGACTCTTTGAGAATCATATGAAATCTGCTCTGCTTCTTCTCTGTCAGTGGAACAACAAAGCTCCTGGGATGACAGCACATCTGTTTACAAAATAGTTTCCTGACTCTTTAAAGCCTACTGTTGATAACTGTTGCTCAGTAAAATGATCTCAGCCTGGTGGTACATGCCTCCTCCTCCAGTGGCATGAAAGCTTGGGGATAACATATTCAAGGAATTCAAGGCTCTCTTGGGTAGCATGCTGAGATATAGTCTCAAAGGAAAAACAAACAAATTCCTTTCGAAGTATAACTTCACCCAAGAACTCTAATGGAATTTAATGAGATTAGTAATGTTTTCATGCCTGTTAAATTGGCACCAGCCATTTTACAGCCTAAGGATCAGGGAGTGATTTGACTTCAAGTCTCACTGTCTATAAATTTTATATTTATCATTATCAAGGAAAGCGGCTTCTCTGATTTATCTTGACATAGTAAACTAAAAACCTCTGGAAATGATTCCCTAGTGTAGATGTCATTAAGAATAAATATTATCCTTAGGCTTTACCATATAGATGCATGAAGAACATTCAGGATTCATGTCAAAATATCAATATTAACCAAAATTTAGAAGAAGTTAATTGTAACCGGCATGGCATAGAGATCTCAATACATTAGTGGAAGAAGTAGTTGTAGACAACGTAGAAATAACTGTTGTCCTAGTTGGCTTTCTAGAACTGTGATAAACACTGAGACCAAAGCAACTTGGAGAGGAAAGGCCCTCTTTCATTTGATAGCTTTCAACCGCTTATAAAGGGAAGGAACTCAAGGCAGGAACTCAGTGTTGGGAACTGAAGCAGAAGCCATGGAGCAGTGCTGTTTGCTGCTTTCCTCTCCATGACCAGCACAGTTTGCTTTGTATGCAACTCAGGCCTACTGGACTACATTACCTACAAATGGGCTGGGCCCTCCGACATTAATCATTAATCAAGAAAATGCCCCACAGATATGCCTACAGGCATTTTCTCAGTTGATGCTCCCTTTTCCCAGTGTCTAACTTGTGTTACATTGACAAAACAAAACAAAACAAAAATAACCAGCACAGCAGGACTAAGATGTGATCGCACTGCTGCTACATTTCTTGTGATAAAATTTTAACAGATGAGTTCATTCTGCATGAGCAAAGAGTAGTTTCTTGCAATAGACTACTGGGGAGATACTAATAAACATCATTGAAATGATATCAAAGGATTAAGAATGCTACACAACCTGGACTTCTGGGTAAAACGATGCATTAGAAGGCTCGTCGTGTTGGAAGTGGAAGATGGCTCAGAGGTTAAGAGGCTTTGTTGCTCTTGCACAGAGGACCCGGGTTGGGTTTCCAGCACCCACATGGTACCAACAGTCAGCTGTAACTCCAGTTCCAGGGAATCTGACAGCTTTTCTAGCCTCCATGGGCACTGTATACCTGTGGTACACAGACATACATGTAAGCAAAACACCAATATACACAAAATAAAAACCAATCTTTTTTAAAAAAGATGCTTGTCACTTTTGTGTATCACCTTACTCAGAGATTAAACCATTCCATCTTATAGAAAAGCTCTTTAAGCAGGGAGGCAAACAACTCAGAATAGCTTCAGGAAGTCCCCCACACTGACCAGATTCCCCAGTCTCCTCATTGCGAAAGTACACAAGAAAAGCTACAGAAAAGACTTTCAGACAAGCCAAGATACAAAAAGACTCTGAGACCAGACCAGCTGCCTGGGAAAAGCAGATTTAGATCAGTCACTTGGAGAGAACTTTCTCCAACCTGTTGAGCTGCCTACAGGCTGTGCTCTAGGTTTCCTGCTTTTGTGAGCTGTCACCCAGGCTGGGGTGCGCCTTGGTGACGCAGCTGTCTAAGTCATTTCTGTTCGTGTAAGTAACCCCAATAAAACTCATGGTTTATCAATTTGAACTTCGCTGGTATCCCTACTTTGGTCTGTCGTAGGCTCCCTATCTGGAGTGAGTAGATTTGTGTGTTACATCTCCCCATAAGAAGTTTTGTCATGGTGGTATATGCCTTTAAACCCAACACTCATGAGGCAGATGCAGGCAGATCACTGTGAGTTCCAGGCCAGCCTGGTCTACAGAGCAAGTGTTTAGACAGCCAAAACTACATAGAGAAACCCTATCTTGAAAAACAAAGCAAAACAACAACAACAAAAAGTTTCATCATACAGCAACCACTGAAACTTGGTGAAAGAAAACAGTCAAGTTAATGCACAATAAGCTGCTTCCTTGCAAAAGACAGGGTCTGCAAATGAACTTATTAAGCCAGGGAGATCTCGACAGGGGAGCAGGCTGGGTGCATGGGGATCAGCACCCAGCTACATACAGGTCCTCTGGCATCAGTGACCATCTGAGTGAGTCAGCTACCTTGGAGGGAGGAGTCAAAACCTCAAGAGTGGCACTGTCCACACACAGCAGTCCCTCGGCCTCAGAAGTGAGGGTAGAGTGCAGGTGTCTGAAAGAGGCACCCGAGAAGGACTTACAGCCTCTCCTTCACCACACACCAGAAGGACATGGAACTCCAAGGCTACAGAGGGAGTGGCCCCCAGTTGACCCAACATCCAGTGGATTCAGCTTGAGTGACAGCAATGTAGGAAGGCGACGTTCCACCTCGACACGACTGTGTCAGTGCTAACACCATACATTTCTTTCTACTTCTTCTTTTCTGTTTTCTTAATCTCCAGTCTCGAATATATGTCTCGTGGTAGTTTTGCTTTTGTATGTGTATTGTTCAGTTAGGTTTTCAGATTACTCTGTGTGTTTGTCTACCAGTCTGCTATCAGGCACTCTCTACTCTGCTTTACATCCTCATCGCATTTACTTCCCTTTCATTCCTTTATATTTTCCTTTTCTCATTCTTTTCCTTTACTTCCTTATTATAATATAAATTATAGTACCAAATAGACAGGACCAGAAAACACTTCTCTAGTCATGTAATAGTTCAAATACTAAATAAACATGATAAAGGAAGTGTATTGAAAGCTACAAGAGAAGACCAAGTCACCTATTGGAATGAAAGCCATAAGGGCTTAGAGCAGTGTATTTCAAGTTCTAAGACTACAGATGCCATCGCAGACTACTCTTATGCCAAAATTATCTGTCATATTTGAAGGAAAAGTTAAATGCATACTAAGAGGATTCCAGAACACCAAGCCAGTCCAAAGGAATACTTTGGATTCAGGAGAAGGAAAAACATGTCTAAGAGACTACAGAGGCATTAATGATGCTAAGGCTGTGGTAAAGCAGAGTAGGAATAAAACACTAAACACTACAAAATTGGCAAAATGGTATGTATTAATACATACCTTTCATAACTCTGAGTATAATGCTCTTACTTTCCTAATCAAAAGACACAGTCTAGCTGACTGGATTAGAAAACAGAATTATCTTTTTGCTGTATACAGTAAACATACCTCACTAACAAAGATAAACACTGTCTTGGGGTAAAAGAATGGAAAAGGGTATTCAAACAGGAACCAAGCAAGTATTGGTATTCTAATATCTGATGAAGAATATTTCAAATCAAGACTAATCAGAAGGTAACTTCATGCTGACCAAGGTGGCAATATATCAAGAGGACATTACAGTTCTAAACATACCTGCTTCCGACTTGGGTGTATTCACTTTCATAGAACAAATACTACTAGATAGAAACACAGAGACTAACACCAGCACAGTAGGTTATGTCAATACTCACTCTCACCAGTAGACATGTCATGTGGACAAAAAGCAGAGAAACACTGGAGTTAAATGGACTGAAACCTCTAGAGAACATTTCACCCAAACGCTACACAATAGCTCTTCTCTCAGCAGTCAGTGGGGCTTTGTTTCAAATAGACCACATACTGGGATACAAAAACAGTTTTCAGCAAATCTAGGAAAACTGAAATAACTTCTTGTTCTCTGTTTGACCGCACTGATTAAAGCTAGAAATCAATAGCAAAAGGAACTACATCATGAAAATTAAACAACACACTATTGAATGATGATGGTTACATCATTGAGGAAATCAAGAAAATTTAAAAGTTCCTAGAATAGAAGAAAAACAGCATAGCAAAACCTATAGGATACAGTAAAAGCAGTTCTAAGAGGGAAGTTTGTATGTATAATATAAAGACATTTAAATAATCAGAGAGAGCACAGGTAAGTAATGATCCATCTTAAGGCGATGGAAAAAGAACAAACTAAATCCAAAAGTACTAGGTGGGAGAAATTAATGAAATTAATTAAGACCAGAGATGAAACTACTTAATTAATGAAATTAATGAATTAAGTGAAAAAAATAGGAAATCAATGAAATAAGGAGTTGGGCTAGATGTGGTGGCCCACAGGTATATCTCCGTGAGTTTGAGGCCAGCCTGGTCTATGTAGTGAGTTCCAGGCCAGTCAAGACTACATAATGAGACCCTGTCTAATAAACAAAAACAAAAAAAGATAAATAAAATTGACAAATCTTTGGCCTGCTTAAGAGAAAGAGATAAAACACCCAGATTAATAAAATAATGAAATTAGGGATGAAAAATGAAACATTAGACCAAAGAGCAGTGACGTTCAGGATCAAAAGGACAAACTTCAAAAATGTATATTCTACTAAGTTGGAAAACCTGAAAAATTAATGAATTTATAGATTTATCTGGAATATCAAGTTAAACCAAGAAGAGATCAGTTATTTAAGTAGAACTGTATAAAAAGCAATGAGATTAAAGCAATTTTGAAAACATATTTTAAAAGTCTCCCAATTAAAAAAAAATGTTTAAGTCCAGATGGAGTCACTACAGAATTCTACCAGACTTTTAAGGAAGGTAAAACCAATGCTTCTCAAATTCCTTAAAATAGAAGAAACATTTGAGAATCGTTTTTACAAAGTCAGTATTACTTTAATACCAAAAGAGAAAAAGATACAGTACAAAGGAAACTATAAAACCACTCTCCCTGATGAACAAAGATACAAAAATCCTCAACAAAATCTTGCAAACTGAATACAAGAGCACCTGAAAAAGAGATCGAGTTGGACTTGTTCCAGAAAAGTAAAGATGGTTCAACAAACACAAATTAGTAAGTGTAACCTACAGCATAAACTAACTCAAGGACAGAAACCACATGAGCATTTCATTTGACAGAATCATTTCATGACAAAAGTACCAGTGATAATAAGGGTGTGGAGGACATAATAACATAATATGAAACATAACAGGAATGTAGCTGAAAGGCTATATATGACAAAGCTATAACCAACATCATGCTTTAAGGGAGAAGAATTGAAACATTCTCATTAAAACCAGGAACAAGACTTTGCTGCCACTTTCCCTACTCCTACTCCATGTAATGCTCAAAGTCTTAGAGCAATAAGACAAGCCAAGGAAATACAATAGATACAAACAGAGAAGCCACAGAACCCTTATTTTCAGATGATATGACCCTAAAGACTTCCCCAGAAAACTCCAAAAATGATCAACATTTCCAGTAAAGAGGCAGGATACAAATTTACATACAAAATTTAGTAGTCTTCCTACAGACAAATTACAGACATGCTGAAAAAGAAATCAGGGTGATGGCCACATGCACGATAGATTAATAACACCTTGGAATAAATCTAAGCAAAAGTGAAAGATGTCTACAATGAAAACTTTAAAACTCTGAAGGAAGACATTAAATGGGAATACACCAAGACCTA
The DNA here is from genome assembly GCF_049852395.1 of Peromyscus maniculatus bairdii. Classification (NCBI taxonomy): domain Eukaryota; kingdom Metazoa; phylum Chordata; class Mammalia; order Rodentia; family Cricetidae; genus Peromyscus; species Peromyscus maniculatus. The sequence goes on from NC_134857.1 coordinate 47,133,767, forward strand.
CAAAAGAACAAAAATTGATAAACCCCAAGATTAAGAACACCCGCTCCTCAAAGGATGCCATTAAAAATGAGTATGATGGAAAGCTATCCTAGAAGGAGTACTTCCAGTTCACCAAGGGAAACTGAGGAAGGCCCTGTTGATCCTTGAGATTTATGTTTTGGTTTACATGTCACCTCCTCCGGGAGATCGTCGAGGAATGTTTTACAGCCTCCCTATCTAAATGTCTCTATCCGTTGTTTCATACTAAATAATATGTGTCACTGTTGGGAGTCTGCTTGTCAACTCGTTGATTTGTGTTGTTGTTTACTGTCTATCCTCTGCTAGGCTGTAGTCTCTGAGAAAAAGAACAGGGCTTTCTTCCAAAGCTGGGAGGTGGAAATGCACACACAAGGACAGCATACTCAGTTGCCAGACAAGAGGTGAGTGCACACAACCCGTGGGTGTATGCAGTAGAGATCTTGCAATGGGGAGAGGTTTCTTCCTCCCTGCTCACTACTATCTACATGATCTCAGCCCCTGGGCACTGTGTACCGATTGGGACAAGTGGGTGCAAAACATGAAAGGTGCTGATCCTGCTCTTCTTACAGCTGGCTGCTCTGAATGTACTTCAGATCTAGCAGATGTTCTAGTGGATATAGGAACACACAACATTCACACCTTCAAGCTTTGAGAAAATAAATTGAACATAAGATCCTCAAAAGCCAAGACCAGTAAAGCCTGAGGAAGCGTCACATCTACTGTACTGTCCAGTATGGTAGCCACCAGTCACTTGTGGCTATAGAGCATTTGAAATGGGGTTTTAGCCCCTTGGCAAAATGTGACACTTTTAGATAACTGGAGTTAAATACACCATTAAAATTCATTTCAAGTCTTCAGTAGAAGATTTAATTTACACGTATGGCTTTGTAGTGGATATCGCTTAGTGGATATTGCTATTCTAAATTAGTGAGATGAACTCTTCCACACTTTAAAAACTAAAAATATAATTCTAGTTTGATACTTACAAAATGATAAAGGTAATGCGAATTGTAGCAGGGATGCTTTCATCTGTCTTTTCCATCTTTTTTTGTAGCTCTTTTTTTATTTAAATTTTTTTTCATTTTACATACCAATGCCTGCCTCTTTCACATCAGTCTCTCCCTCCCTCCGTCCACCCCGCCCTCTCACCTTCCCTCCCCCTTTCCCTCTCCCTTCCTCTTCTCCAGCCCAGAATCCAGGCTGGATTGAAACATGTGACCGATACTTAAATGTTCATAACTGTTTACTCATGATAGCTCACAACTGGAACTAGTCCAGATGCTTTGCCATGGGTGAAGCACAAACAGTGCTGAATCAGCACAAAAAGGAAGGACTTACTAATACATGCAATAACTTGAATGAACATCAAAGAAAATTTCCCAGTTTAAAACAAAGTCAATTTCAGAATCTTTTCACAGGCTTTTCCTTTTTTTAGTCCTTTGAGGATTTCACAACTCATGTAGTATCTTCTGATCAGATATACTCTCTCCTCCAATCCTACCCCTATCCTCCTCACCATTTTCCTTTCCCGACTCCGGTGCTCTTTTTAAAAAGCCACTGAGTCAGCTTGGTGCTGCCTGTGGATGCATGGGTATAGACCATCTCCTGGGTCATGGGCAGCCTCTCGGGGCCAAATCCCTAAATAAAACTGACTTTCCCACAACAACTGACAGCTGCCAGTAGCTCTCCAGCTAGGATGGGACTTCATGAGCCCCTCTCCATTCTTGCTGGGATTTTGTCTGACTTGATCTTGTGTTTGTAGTCACAGGCACTGTGAGTTCATGTGTAAAAAGGCCTTGTTGTGTCTGGAAAATACCTCTAGCTCCTAATTTTTCAACCCCCCCTTCTGTTATGATTCCTGGGCCTTTGAAAGAGGGACTATGATATAGATGTCCCATTTAGAGCTGAGCTCCCCATGTCTCTTATTCTGTGCACATTGACCAGTTGGGGTCTCTGTATAAATCACCATCTACTGAAAAAAGGAGTTTCTCTGATGCAGACTGAGAGATGCACATGCAACTTAGGAAGCAGCTTATTACTACATCAGGTTAGCAGAATAGTGGTTGCAGGTCCTCCCTAGGGTCTGTAACTCAGCCAGCTCTGGGGTTTTGGCTCTGTTAATGGTACCAAGCATGAATTCTAGCTTGTGGGTTGGACTTCAAATCCAATCAGAAAATGGTTCCATTTCAAAATCATTTATTGTTCCGTTTATGTAGCATAAGCAAAGATGAGCAGTTGCTGAGGACTAGCTCTGGTGGGTTAGAGAATGAGCTCGCTGCAAACAGCAAGTTTGAACTTGGTGGTATAAATCCCATGTTCTGACTGTGGTAGTAACTATAAAGCTGCATGTCCTGGTTAGTTTTTTGTCATCTTAACACAACTAGAGAGTCATCTGGGAAGAGGAACCTCAGCGGAAGAATTGCTCCCATCAGGTTGGCCTGAAGCCAACTCTATGGAGGCATTTCCTTGATGGCTGGTTGATGTGGGAGGACCCAGCCTCCTGTGGGCACCACCACTCCTAGGCCAGTCCCTGGCTTGCGTAAGAAAGCAGGGTGAGCAAATCATGAGGAGCAAGCCAGGAAAGAGCATTCCTCCATGGCCTCTGCTTCAGTTACTGTCTCCAGATCTGTGTCTGAGTTCCTGCCCTTATGATGGACTGTAATTGTAATCTGAAATAAACCTTTTCCTCTCCAAGTTGCTTTTTGTTAGGGTGTTGTCACAGCCATACAGAGCAAACTAGAATGTTCTACTTGTGTTAAAGTTGCGTAGAACAAGCACGTATACACAAATGAGTTTGTGCACAGCTGGTTAAGTCTAACATGCTTCTCTTGGGAGCAGAGTGAAGGGGGAATGGAACCGCTCTATAAACCTATTTGTAACTTCCTGTAAACTGTTTCAAAATAAAGGAGTTTTTAAAATCAAGGTCATGTTTTTTGATTTCTTCATTTAATAACTGTAATTTTAAAGGCCTTTCTTATTATTGTAATAAAATTAAAGTTATGTGAACTAATGGTCACACAGTGAATGTAACATTGGAATTCCCTGATAATAAGGTTATAGAGTTCTTGTAATAGCATAATGACACAATATAATTGTACATTCACTTGACTAAGCTCGAGGCTACAAAGACAGAAATAAACCTTAATAAGGTAAAGAACTTAGTTTGTATTCTCATACTTGCTTTAGCTAATGAATTTTGTTGGTATTTGGTGCTAAGAATCAGACCCAAGGCCTCACACAGGCATCCCACCACCAGGCTGCAACTTCCCTCTGAGTGAGTCAGTCTCTCTCTCTCTCTCTCTCTCTCTCTCTCTCTCTCTCTCTCTCTCTCTCTTCTCCTCTCTCCTCTCTCCTCTCTCCTCTCTCTCCTCTCTCTCTCTCTTGGTTTTTCAAGACAGGGTTTCTCTTTGTAGCCCTGGCTGTCCTGAAACTCACTCTGTAAACCAGGCTGGCCTCGAATTCAGAGATCCATCTGCCTCTGCCTCCTGAGTGCTGAGATTAAAGACATGCACCACCACCTCCCAGGATATCTCTTGACCTTTTAGAAATCAAGTACAAAATTATGTTAGAGTTGACAGTTTTAATAAAACTGATGGAATTTGAATGAAATAGGCATATCTGATTAGATTGCTAACATTTTGGGGAGGTGTATGTTTTAGTTGTTTAACCTAGTTTGGCATCAAACTATCCAGCTCGAAATGCCTACCTCTGAAATGAAACTGAAACACTTATTCAAGATGTTCAAATACTGGCACATTAGGAACCATCTAGAAGCTCTACTCAGAAGCCTTTATGTCTGTAACAGCTCCTGTTATTTCTATAGCATGATAGTGGAAACTACAGGGCAATAAAATAGATTGTTATCTCTGGTCTAAACTAACCTATACCCTAATACCAGTTTGTATGCTTACATGTGATCAGTACAAAGTAAGTGTGCGAAATGGTATGCCACATCTAGGTTAGCTCAGAAGGCTTCCATTATGGTAGCATGTGAGCTATGGCAGGCCAAATGTGTGAGGATGGGATTATTTCTCTGGGTTGCACTGAAACAGTCTCAAGTTGGGTACAATAACCAGTGTAGATTGACCTGCTAGGAATCAGAATTCTGAACCACAAATTGGGACAGATAACCAACAAGTGTGAAATTATGGAAATAAAACAGAATTGTATTCTAATGCCATGAGCAGTTGATAGAGGAGCGTTTAGCTCATCATGCTTGAGTTCATTTACCTTCACTGGGTTTGATTTCCTGATGCCATGTTGGGAATGTTCTAGTCCCTATTAGTTTGGAAATCTTGCTGTACTTTTCCATGAGTACATGGAAATAGACTATATTTCACAAATCAGCTGGTGTTGCAGATTCTGCCTCTTAGTGTCAGATAGAAAGTCACATTGACATGAGTTATTTTAGAGACGATACTGCTCACTAACAGAATCAGCCAGCTAAGCCGAAGCAAAGTCACTTTGGCAAATGAGAAAGAGGTGGCAGCATGTGTGTCCTGCTCTGCAGTGTCATTCTGACTCAAACATGGGCAGATGTTACAGTATGGGACAGTTTATTCAGCCATAGGAAGCTGCCTTCCCGGGTGTAAAAATACCCAGGAAGCAGTTTCCTTTGTCTCACTCTGTTAGGTTGCCTTGTTTCTTATAGCGTTCTATATTCGTGTGCTGGCCATCGCTCTCCCAGAAACAGGCTCGTAGCCACAGCTTTAGAAGCATATTAGCTGTTCTCAGTGGGTAAGATGCCAGCTAATGTAACTATTGGACCACAGTAGAAACATGCATTTATTTCCTTAGGTTTCCATTTGCAAGTAGAAAAGGAACTAAAAGAGAAAAGTTACCTGGCCTCTTCTCAAGGCCACTTTTTTCTCCCACACATGACTTTTACCCATGTCAAGAGCTGTTGCTTTGTTTTCTTTGAATCAGATTCTCCTGCTCTTTCTCACTCACACTCTTGAGCTCCCTCGACCTCTAGCGCTCTCGCTCTCTCTCTCTCTCTCTCTCTCTCTCTCTCTCTCTTACTTTTTTCTCTCTTGTTTCCCCTCTCACTATCTTGCTCTCTAATCTCTTGATGTCCCTCTCATTGGTTTGGAACTGGCTGTGCAGAGCAGGCTGGTCTTGAACGCAGAAGTACGTGCCTCCTCTGCCCTCTCAAGTGCTGGTATTAAAGGTGTGCACCATCAGCCTGGCTGGACCACATTTTTGGTTGTGCTGTGCACCATCCTTTAGGAAATTCCTCCTTTCCTGTACCCTGCTGTTGTCAGCTGATGTATTGCCTGCTCCTTGATCTGTCCTGTGGATCTCTACTTTGATCTTTCTTGCATGTGTAGACATGGTAGAGCAATAAACCAAGCCACCATGGTGAGATACCCACTCACACCTGAACCCACCGCACAACATAGGAGGGACTCGCCATAGAAGGCAGTGCCAGGTAATCTTCCTAGAAAACTGTCCAGAGTTTCATAGTCCACACCCTCATTAATGTGATTAGCTGATCTGTACGAATGACATAGTATTTTTAGTGTGTGTTTTGCTACCTTAGTGGTGGCTTATGTTGGCAGTGCTGAAAACATTGGTGAAGGGAAAACTTGTTAATTTTTCTGATGGATGATTTGCTCTGACATTTTTCAAGAAGGTATATGAAATGTAAGTAGAACTGTGAAGCCATTTAGAAATTAAATGGAAGGAGAGTAATGGCATTGAATTACTACAATAAATTCTGGTTTCACTCTAGGGGACAGAGTACCATTAGAATCATTAAAATGTATTCGCTAACTGTTAAATACTTTCCACCCACGAGCGTGCTAGTTTTAGCTGCTCTGTCCTCCAGGTCTTTTGCACGCTTACCACTTAGAAGGCAGGCCAGTAGCCATCTTAGAAATGCTACCAACCAGGTCATGCTGCACGTTTACATTCACTTGTCTCTGTCATACAATTTCAACAAAACCCAGAGGACTCCACAGGTATTAAACTTTTCATATTTATATGAGAATGTAAAAGTATAATTTAAGGCAAAAAACAAAAAAGTGCATTATTATAATAGCCCAGTCCATTTTCCTTGTTTCTTTTCAAAATTGCTAGTGCATTTACATCTAACGTTTGGCTAGGGGGTCATACTCTCGGAAAAGTTGTTTTCTTTTCACATACTAATTTTCTAAAAGAAAACCAGTTTTTAGAGGATTGTGATTTAATGTCTTCTGTTTACAAACTTTGAATTTTCTTTACAGAAATAGATATGTTAAATAAAAGTCTGACAATTTCCCAGAGAAATAAAGTATGCCTGGAAGAGGAAATGAAAAATCTCAAATTGTTGTCAGATGCCGCCATATTGAGGTCTCAGCAGATGCAGGTGTCCAAACAACATGAAGTAAACTTGCAAGCCAGATGCTATGATCTGCAGAAGGAGGCGCTAGGTAAAGAGAATTCCTTCTTGATGTTAGCAGCTAGCTGTACCGGAAATGTCTGCCGCCTTCTTAACGCCATAACAGTCTGTGTTAATTCATTTGTCTTGCAAATATGCCTGATAACAACCGTGATAACTGTCTGTGCTCTGTGTTTGTGGTTGTCCCTTGCTCTCTTACCATTGAAAGCAGCAGAATTAAGTGGGTATGTGAGAGACCTTTCGAGTACAAAGTACGATCTCAGCAGAACAAAATGGGATTTACTTTGCTGTCGCATTATCCCTAGGGGATTTTTGGTCTAGGTTGCAAAAGGAAAATGGAGCATATGCTGTGTGTAAGAGGAATCCAGATTTTATTTTCATTTTTAATGTTTTATTTCTAAAACTTCAACAGTTTGTGGAGGAAAGTGATAAGGTTTTCAAAACTTCATGTTGAATATATAACCCTGAATTGTAATATGCTTTGTAATTTTTGTTGTCATAAAATGCATGACCTTAAATGTACCATTTCAAACATTTTTAACTATTCAGTTCGGGAGTTTTGAAGTATATTTATTTACATTTTCTGCAGTAGATGTGTGGAACTTTTTCACACTGCAAAACTGAAACTTTGTAGCTACTGGATGTTCATTTCCTCTCCTCCTCAGCTCTCAGCAGCCGCTGTCAACTTTGTTTCTGTGAGTTTGACTCTCCTAACATGGTACAAATAAGTGAGATGATGTGGTATTGGGTTTTTTTTGTTTTTGTATCTGGGGTTTTTACTTATCACAATGTCATCTGTGCTGGCACACGTGTCAGAATTCCTTTCAGTCCTGACTGGATACAGTTGTCCGTTGTGTGTGTGGGCACTCCTGGTTCTTTTTCACTCATCTTCCTGTGGACGTCTGGACGGTTTCCATCTCTTACCCATTGCATCTGAGGCTGTGGAGAAGGTGGATCTACAGATAGCCCTTGGAGGCCTTGCTCTGGGATCTCTGATGAACACCCAGAGGCAAGATGGCTACATCATTTGAGCGGTGCCCATACGGTTTCTCTAGTGACGATATCATTTGACGTCCCTGCCATAATGGCGCCAGGCTCTTGTCTCTGCACCTTTAGCAACATTTAATGTTTTGAGTGGTCATTTGCATCTTCTATGGGGAGCTGTTGTCTGTGTCCTTTGCCCATTTTAAAGACATGGCTATTTTTGTTTTGTTGTTGTTGAGTTGTACAAGTGTCTCATAAGTGGGACATATAAACTGCTTGTCATGTATGTGGCTTTCCCATGACATAGGTTGTCTTCTCAAGCCATTTATTGTTTACTTTGATGCAAAGGCTCTTCCCAGCTGAACAGGCCCCGTTCTGTGTTTTACTTTTGTTGCCCATGAATATGATGTCATAGCCAAGAAATCACTGAAAAATGCAATATTCTAATTTCTTCACTTTTCTTTCTCAACATGAATCCAGAATTTTAGACAGTTTGGGGAATAAGTCTAAGGAATACATATTTCTACCTGAAAGTATTGAAAATTGTCCATCAAGATAATGATAAAAAAAACAGTATTTTAATCGGAGTGCATGATGTGAAATCCACAAAGAGTCAATAAAAGAAAGAAAAAGGGTGATATTTTAGAAAGATTGAGTCTTGAGGCAGTGTGTTAGGAAGGAATGAACACACACTAATGCCAATCCAGAGAGGGATGAGTGTTGGAAGAGAAAAGAAGGAGTCATGCATTCAGTGGCCCCATGAAGTCAGAACAAAATGTGAAATTTAATTTAAAAATTGTAATTTTTATATGTGCATATGGGGGGGGTTATTGGTGTTCCCCGGTGCACATGTGGAGGTCAGAGGTCAGCTCACTGGCATTGGTTCTGTCCTTCTACCATGGGGCTTGATAGTAGGAGCAGATACCCTTTGAGCCATCTTGCCAGCCCAATAAACTGTAATATACACCAGTGATCAGTTATTTTTCCTTTGTCTTTTGGTTGCCTATTTAAAGTGGATTTATTGAAGGTTCTCTTGGTAGCAGTTTGTTTTGTTGGAGTTTGGCTGACCTGGACCTCCTGCTCCTCTTGCTTCAGCCCCCGAGTGCCTAGATTCCAGATGTGTGTGGACTTCCCAGCTCCTCTTAAGCATTTTGTTTGTTTTTAAGACAAGGTTTCACTGTGTGACCCTGACCAACCTGAAACTCACAGAGATCCACCTGCCTCTGCTTCCTGAGTGCTGGGATTCAAGTGAGTGCCACTACTCCCAGCCTCCTCCTGATAATTTTAAAGAGCACTTTGAATAGTACGGATGTCAAGTGTTTTATATATTCAGTTTTTCTAAAGTGCATTTTTATTGAATATTTATGGTATCACCATATCAGAGGATTGTATTTTGGTATAACTAAATGGTGATCTTTTTTTTATTGTTTCTGATTCGTTTTAGTTAAAACATTACATAATGTACATAATTTTAGGATCCTTTCATTTAACATATTTTTGTGTGATATGAGATTGAATGATTCAGTTGTATTCTTTTCCCACTGTACTAGTTTATGTGTAATTAAATCATCATTTTTACCATCTAGCAGTAGAATTTCCTGTGTGTTAGTGTCTATTACTACATTTTCTCTTGTTGTACTAATTCATTTCATATGCCATTAATATTAATTTTAGCCGAGTGCCTTATTAACCCATTCTTGCAAGTAGTATTTTTTTCTGATGTTCTTTAAATATATTTGATATGTAATTATTTTCCTCTTAAACCTTTTATGTGTGTGTGGTAGGGGGGGCAGTGTACATATGTGGCAATCAGAGGTCAAAGTTAGGTGTTTTCCTCAATTGATTACCATCTTATTTTCTTAATTTTTAATTCTTTTTACAATTACCTATTTTAATTTATGTGTATGAATGTTTGGCCTATATACATGCATGTGCACCAGTTGCATGCTTGGTGCCCTCCAAGGTCAGAAGAAGGCATCAGATCCTCTGCAAATGGAGTCACAGATAGTTGTAAACCACTGTGCCAGTGCTAAGAAACAAATTCCGATCCTCTGGAAGAGCAGCCAGTGCTCTTAACTGCTAAGCCATCTCTTCAGTTCGTTCTCTCTCTCTCTCTCTCTCTCTCTCTCTCTCTCTCTCTCTCTCTCTCTCTCTCTCTCTCTCTCTCTTTCTAAGACTGGGTCTTTCACTAACCCTGGAGCTCACCACTTGTCTCTTCTGCCTGACTGTCAGCACCCAGAATCCTCTGTGTATGCTTCTCAGCACTGGGTTACAGTTGGACCACACTGCCTTCCCAGCACTGGGTCACATTGGACCACACTGCCTTCCCAGCACTGGGTTACAGTTGGACCACACTGCTGTATCCAGCTTTTTAATGTCAGTTCTGGGAAGTTGAATTCAGGTCAGGCCTTCATGCTTTTAAGGCACATACTTTACTGACCCATCCATCTTTTCAGGCCCTGTCTCTTTAAATTTTAAGATAATGTTATTACCTATTGTTGGAAGGCTCTGACAAATCCCTAGTAAAGTTTTTTTTCTCTAAATTTTATACCATCTTCTACATAGAAAGTTACTATTACACATAAACTTAGGACAATTTTTTTTATTTTTTTGAGACAGGGTTTCTCTGTGTAGCTTTGGTTCCTGTCCTAGAACTCACTCTGTAGACCAGGCTGGCCTTGAACTCACAGAGATCCACCTGGCTCTGCCTCCCCAGTGCTGATATTAAAGACATACACCACCACCACCCAGTTAGGATAGTTCTTATTACATTATAATCCCAGTAGGGATTCTAGTTAGAATTGTATTATAAGCATAAAATTTTAGAGAATTGATTTTCTCATCTGAATTCTAGTCATTTTTATCTACAACTCAGGTTTTCTAGGTATGTGATTATACTACCAGGTGCATACTCTCATAGTCTTAGCAGTTCTAACAGTGGTCAGAAGTCAAAGTTCAGAGTCTCTTGTAAGACCTAGATGGTCTCTTTACCTGTGATCCCTGTGCAATTAAAAAAAGTTACGTGCTTCCAACATACAGTGACATATAGTAGGCATTCCTGATATAAAGGAACACAACAAAGAATGATTGGCTCAGGGCACAACTTAGACCAAAGCCAATCCATCCATAGCCAGTATCTAGGGTACTTGGTAGTGTTATCTGGACTCCAGTTGATTTGGTGACTTCTAGTTCTATTGTCTGCAACACACATAGCCTCTCTCTTAGGCCTGCTCCACTCTGTGCTCTAATCCCCTTTCTTTGGCAGACTCTTCATGCTCCTGGCATCTCCAGAATCCTGGAGTCTTCATCACACCTTAAATTTCACTTCAGGCCACATGATAGTCTCTTAAGGCTGCCTTGCAGGGATTCTGACCCTATCACAGATTGCCTGGCTTCAGTGGCTTTCTGAAATTTTGGCCAAACTCCATCATCCTGTGGCTTTTTCATTTTACACTCTTCCAAAAACATGTCCATGTGGATGACACTGCTAAGCTCTGCTGATCACTCAGGGTGTAGTTTTGGCCCCTTCTGCAGATCAGTAGTGGCCTCTGCATATCTCTGTAATGGTTCCTTTTAATTGTCACATTGACACAATCTAAAATCACCTGAGAAGAGTCTCAATGAGGGATTATCTAGATCAGGTTGGCCTGTGGACATGTCCTTGGGAGAGTCTCTTGATCACATGACCTGAAATGGGAAGACCTGCTCACTGTGGGTGGCACCATTCACTTGTCAGTGGTCCTGGATTGTGTAAGAGTGGGGGAATAAGTGATTCATTGCTCTCTGCTCTTGACTGTTGATGTGGTTTGACTAGCTGTTTCAAGTTCCTGTTGAGTTCCTCACAATGATGGACCATAATCTGGAATTGTGAACCAAATAGACCCTTTCTCCTTTAAGTTGCTTTTATTGTGGAATTTTGTCAAAGCAACAGGAAACAACTAAAACAGCCTTAGTGGCTGATCTTGGAAAAACACTACCAGTTTTAAGCAGGTGTCTCAGTTCAATCCCTTTCCTTTCGAATGAATTTCCCTGTTACATGTTGACACTCCTGGTGGGCAGTACTTTCACTTGAAGTACTGCCCTACTGTTCTAGTGCAGAGTTTCTCGTAAACAATTACCTCTGCCTTGTCTGCACATTTTTTTCATATATTTCTTCTCTACCTTACTGTAGATCTAAGAGCAGTGAACACTTAGCATGGTACAGCCTGGGTCTGTTGTGTGACACTATCTCTTGGGAGTAGTGAATAAACAGTACTCACCCTGAATAGGGAATATTCTGATGGCAGTTCTAAGTAAGAATCCAACTTGGTGAACCAGTTACTTTATTGGCTTACGTACAGGAGCGTGGGTGAGAGGTTAGAGTATGGACAACTTGAAAAAGCAGCTGGTCAACAACAGTCCCTCCTGTGAGGCTGTGACTCACACAAGCTGGAACTCTGCAGCTCACTCCATGACTTGCAGGTGGTGCAACAGGCCGAAGACTCTCTTCTCCCAGCTTCCCAGCATCATCCTAGGACATCCACATGCACACATATGTGCATACATACCTGCTGTGGGATGTTAATGTATGTCCTGTGGGAGCCCTTCTTGGGTTCCTTGTGGCGTTACCCAGCAGGTTTGCATAGAGGATGATTAGGACCATGGGCCTGAGTGCAGGTGTCTGAGATGGTCTGCACTTGGCTGTACTGGGGGATGGTCTGTATGTCAAGTTGCTCTGATTGGTCAATAAATAAAACCTGATTGGTCGTGGCTAGGCAGGAAATATAGGCGGGACTAACAGAGAAGAGAAAAGAAAGAACAGGAAGGCAGAAGGAGACACTGCCAGCCACTGCCAGGACAAGCAGCATGTGAAGATGCTGGTAAGCCACGAGCCACGTGGCAAGGTATAGATTTGTAGAAATGCGTTACTTTAAGATATAAGAACAGTTAACAAGAAGCCTGCCACGGCCATACAGTTTGTAAGCAATATAAGTCTCTGTGTTTACTTGGTTGGGTCTGAGCGGCTGTGGGACTGGCGGGTGACAGAGATTTGTCCTGACTGTGGGCAAGGCAGGAAAACTCTAGCTACACATACCTACACATGAGCAACCACACACATGCAACATGTTTCTGCATGATCCACACATTTAAAAGGAAAAATAAGAAAAATATATCTTAATATGACTTACTCCAAAAAGCCCAAAGTCTCATAACTTAAAAAGAGAAGCACTGTCTTTTTACAGGGGACAGGCCAAAGATTTTGTAAGCAAATTCCACCAAACTTTCAAAGAACAGAAGATCCTAACTTGACAGAATCTTTTTTTCCATGCTAGGGACCGAGTCTAGGGCCTTGTGCTTAGTGAGCAAGTGCTCGGCTACTGAGTTAAGTCTCCAGCCCCTACATAATATTTTTCAAAACAAAAATTGAATGCATTTCTCAGTTTATTCTTCAAGGCTAAAATAACTCTGTTCTCAAAACCAGATGAAGGGATTGGAAGAAAGGAATGCAATAAGCTTCTTTAGATTATGAATATTGATGTAACAATTTTCATAAAATCTGAGTAAATCAAAGCAACATTCTTTTTTGCTGAGCACCCAATCAATTCTTATAAGTTCCTTTGAAATATAAAATACAGTCTTTCCAGATTTCTCCGAACTAATGATGCTGAACATCATCATTTTTTTTGTCCCTAGCAGCCCCTTTCAGCTGCTGGCACTCACCAGGCCACACATCCTGATAGTTTCTGACATCTACCGAGCACTAGCTATTTGCCCATCATGCGCTGAGCATTATCTGTTCCTTCATTTCATTCACAAATAGCTCCAGGGGTTAATTATGATTATTATGCTCTTGTTACTAGTGGAGAAATTCAACATTAGTCAAGTTAAATAATTTGTATTAAGTTACAAAACTAGTTAGTAACAAAGATAGGGCATGTCTTAACTGAGACAGAGGCCGGATTCAAGGAATTAAATATAGCATTTCATTTGATAGTTGGTTCATAACTGAAGCCATATGTACAGAGGTAAATACTCTTCCCAATGGAAATTGCCATTTTAGAGTGCGGACATCATTTTTTGAGGACTTTGGAGAAACTAGAAGTATGTATCATTTATAAAAAAAGGGGGGGAGGGGTGCCACCATTTCTTAATGAGTTTCCATACAGAAAAGGGAATAAATCTTGTTTCTTTCCATCTCCCTTGACTAAGACCAGACATTTAAAGTTTGGGCAAACAGATTTCAGAATACTGCTTTCACAGCTTTTTAACAATGCACAGCTGTCTTAAAGAAGAGGAGCTGAGTCTGGATATGAAACTTTCAGGTATGTGATCAGAGGTTTGGGAGGAAGTTAGGAAACATTTTCAGCTACTTTTTTTTTGTTAGTGATTTATTATGAGAATGAACATGTCATTTCTGAACTGAGTGTATGAAGTTGTATTTAAATGACTTTCTTATACTAGGGCCTGAGACATTTCACTCCAGTGTAGAGTTTTGATTTTATGAACTAGAAAAGCAGGCCTGTGGTGGCAAGTTCTACCTAAGAGCTGCTCCGATGTTCCTTCCAACAACAAAATTCCTCTCCCATATAACAGATTATCTCCCTGACCTTGACTACTGTAGTGGATGGTGGCCAGGCTATATCTTCCTGGACACTGGTGAAACCAGGTACTGATTCTTGCCAAGGGAAGCATATTGAAAATGTATAAGTAGAAGTTGCACAAAATAATTTTATGGAGCTAGCGATGATGAAAATATAAATGATTGTGAGATTCTTTAATGTGTGAACAATAGATCCTCTTAGAAGCTGTGATATTTTGGAATTCAGTTGCAACATTTCTTCTCTCAAAATAAGGCATTTTCAAAGTTAAATATTGTAAATAAGATCAAAGAAAAGAAAAGCAGTTAGTGGACCAGGTTTCCATGTATTAACACAACTCTAAAGTTCAACAGGGCACTAAGGGCACTGTAAATTGATATAGCTCCCAAGAGTAGTTTGTATCTGTCGGAACTACAAACGCACACCCACTTGATGTTGTAGTTCTTTTCCGGGATTACCATTAGCAAATGGAATAGAAGGTGTAGGTGTGCAGAGTCATTCCTGGAAGCAGTAACGGCAACAGAGAGCGAGCCACCTCACCGTCACACTAGGTTACTGGTTAGAGAGCTTGTGTGACTGTCAGACACTAGTTTCCATGCAGCTGGAAGAGAGGAGCCAACTGTCTTGTCAGCCCAGGAAAGCAAGAGGCAGAGCCTGCATCTGTGCCTTAAAAGCCTTTGCACACATGTGTACAGACATCTGTACATGTAACTATGTACAGGAAACTAAGAGCAGTGTGTACCTGCTTGAGAGTGATAGGATTAGGTGAGAGGTAACTGGGGGAAGCCTTTGGAAACTAGATTTTCTCCAGCAGGTTGAGATTCTTATTACCATCTTGCTATTTTAACTTCTGCCATTGTTACCGTACCTTTGCTATAACTGAGAACTCATCTCAAGTTCACATCTCTATGACTGTACCTACATGCTTTCTCTGTTCCAGGGTCCTTTCCAGGGTACCCACTACATTTATTGTCATGGCTTCTTAGGCTCCTCTTGATTCTAAAGTTTGTCAAACTTTTTTGTTGTTGTTTCTGACTTCCTTGGACATTGAAGGATTCTAGTCAGGTATGTGTAGGATGCCCCTCTATTAGATTATCTGATGTTTTTCTTACAGTTACACTGGAGTTATGTGGCCTGGGAGAAGGAAAAGCCCAGAGGTAGAGTACTGTTTTCATTATGTCTTGTCAAGAATAAACACTACCAGCACAGTATGATTTACGACTATTGATGTGGGTTGACCTTGGTCACCTGGCTTCCCCATGGGAAAGTGACTTCTTTCCCCTTCCCATACTGTCCTCTTGGAAAGGAGCTTTCAGGGGACTTCAGCTGCCCCTCCTTTAGGGAAGAGATCTGTAGGACTTATTTGGAATTTTCCATGCATGGGAGAGTAACCTCTTCTTGAATATTGACTCATCTGTGTTTATATTTAGGTTATAATCCAATAGTTTTTTTTTTTCTCAAGCTGTATAGCTTTGTCTTATTGAAGCTCTTTGGGTTGACTCCTGTGTCTCTGATATATTCCTATCAACACGGAGTTGTTCTTACTTTCTAAAACCACAAAGACTATTCTAACACCATCTTGTCCATTCCATGTCTCAGTACTAGAACCAGCTGCTTCTCCAAGGAGCTCCGATTCCTTCCATTGCAAGATGCTATTCCAAACCAGGAAGTCAGTGCGTTTGTTCATATGGGTACTATTTACTTTATGTGCTCTTAGGTGACAGAGCAAAGACTGTGCTAATGTGTATGCACACATTTCTATACATGCTTCTGTAACCATCTACAGCTGTGTGTAAGACTAATGTGGGTTCTTATTAATGTTGCTTGTTAAGACTGCATGAATCATCCTACCCCCTTCAATGGGAAAATTATTCCATTTTTCATATTTTAAAAACTATTTCAAATTACTAAAATATATGTTTTTTATAAAATTAAATAAATTTAAAAATAAAATAATGGGCCATTTTTTTCTTTAGGCTTAGGACAATTAAGACAGATTTGCTGAAATACATTGTGTACTTAAAAACCTTTCTCAAAGTGAAATTGTTCCCCTAAATCAAAGCATATTTTCAAATTTGGTTCTTTGAATTTGGCTTATAAAATAAGCAATTTCTTTGAATATTTTAGTTTTCTAAGAGACTACTAAACCTGCTGAGAACATGGAATCTCATGTTCCCAGAGAGTGAAAAGAAATAACCTTTTCTGAAAGAAGTGCTGGTGAGCACGGGATTTTCAGGGATAATGACAGGAAGAAAGGTAAGACATTTCCCTCTGGGGACCCCCCTGCCACTCATTCAACTGTCTCTAAGTACGTATTCTCTCCTGTAGTCCTCACATACTCATTCTGGGGACTCATTTGGATGAGTTTATGATCTATTAGACATAGAGTGGTCCCTAGTCCTGCAGCTGAGATTCGAACCCAGGTCTTTGTTAAGCCAAAGCCTGTGCATCCCTTTAATCATTGCACTTGGAAACTCCCACTCCTTTTCCTTAATTCCACAAAAAAGGAGTTTCTCTCCCCTTACAAAAATGGGCCATGGACCTGGCAAGTCTTATAAGGCAGTGCTGTCCGGTCACCTGACGCCAGGAATATGATTACAGGAATATCTGGGACTGTACTACTGATGTGTGTGGTGGCATGCAGGGTTGGGTAAGTGAGGGGATTTGTTTTCAAAAGTACATTCTTCCACATCTGTCCTATGTCTGAGTTACAGTTGCCAAGATGGGAAAACTCTCATTGTGCTCCAGTTGGTTCTTATGACTAGGCCAGTTGGCATTAGCTTAAAAAATACTAACAAGGAGCTGGGCGGTGGTGGCACACGCCTTTAATCCCAGCACTAGGGAGGCAGAGCCAGGCGGATCTCTGTGAGTTCAAGGCCAGCCTGGGCTACCAAGTGAGTTCCAGAAAAGGCACAAAGCTACACAGAGAAACCCTGTCTCGAAAAAAAAAAAAAAAAAAAATACTAACAAGGAAATGCAGGAAAAGGATGTCTACACTGTAGCATGGTGGACTTTGGTTTTCACTCAGAAATGCAGTTGTGAAGTTTCTTAGTTAACAGTTGCCATGTGCAATTCAAGCAAAGTTATTGAAAGAATAATTTTAGGTGTTCAGAATCTCTGAGAAGGTTGAAGAACTGGGCTTAGAATGTAGCCAGGAAGAGCCAGGCAGTGGTGGCGCACGCCTTTAATCCCAGCACTTGGAAAGCAGAGGTAGGCAGATCTCTAAGTTCCAGGACAGCTTGGTCTACAAAGTGAGTGCCAGGAAAGCCAGAGCCACACAGAGAAACTCTGTCTTGAAAAACCAAACAAAAAAAAAAAAAAAAAAAAAAAAAAAGGAAGAAAGGCAGGCAAGCAGGCAGGCTGGTAGCTCCCAGTGAACACACAGCTGCTATGTCTCAAAGCAGTGGAGCCCTCTGACCTGCCACCCCCTCTGGTCCCCAGGCCACTGGACGCTGGAAGGAATGCTCTACTGTTTCAGTGGTTGGTCCCAGTGTTAACATATCCGATCTTGGGAAAAAGTCTAGAAATGAGGAGCTGTGTTTGGCCGCCCACACCTCTTGTATGTGGTTAACTTATACTGTGTTGCTGCTGTAAGTGGTCATGTAGTTGCAGGTTAGGCAAATCAGCAAATCTGGAAGTGGAGTTGGAGCGAAATTCTGTAATCAATGGTTTAGGGGTAACAAAGGCAAGTAAGTGACATATGTGAAAACCAAGTTCAGAGAACACACACACCGGGAAAGCTGCACATAGGAGAGCATGTTTGCTGTGTGTGGGGGTGGGAGGGGGTGCGGTAAAGCAGTTCTTAATAAAGATTGCGAAGGACCAGTCAGAGTTCAGTGATAAAAGTAGAGTAATTCTGAGTTCAAAAACTGCCCCAAACCTAAAAGCAGCAGGCTAAAAACAGCATTTATGTCATATATGATATGCAAAGGATTGAAAACCGCACATGAAGGTCTAATTGAATTCTGTAAGGAACACTAAGTACCCAGGCTAGGAGATGGTTGAACACTGAAACAGATTAATAAACGTGAAGGGTCAACTGTTTGCAATTCAACATTTTAACTTAATCCACAGATTTAGCAGTAAAAATTTATTTGTTCATTAAAATTGTTACTACATTTGTTTAATCTATTTGTGATGAAGTAATCTTGAGAATATGTGTTTGTGGACCAGTTCAGAATGAAAAGAAACCTATATCCATGTTGACCATTCACAAAGAGCCAGGTGTAGCAAGTCTTTCTCTCTCCTGCCAGCTCCCAAATAATGATGTGGAGACTTCTTATTAATTATGAAAGCTCGGACTATAGCTTGGGCTTCTTCCTAACTAGCTCTTATAACTTATTAACCCATTTATTGTAATCTATGTTCTATCACATGGCATTACCTCTCTTCCATCTTGCACCTCCTGCTTCCTCTCCATGTCTCCTGGCATTTCCCATGCACCTAGATTCCTCCTCTTCCTTTTTCTCTCCAGAAGTCCTGCTTATACCTCCTGCCTAGCTATTGGCCATTGTAGCTAGAGTTTTCCTGCCTTGCTTACAGTCAGGACAAATCTTTGTCACCCGCCAGTCCCACAGCCGCTCAGACCCAACCAAGTAAACACAGAGACTTATATTGCTTACAAACTGTATGGCTGTGGCAAGCTTCTTGCTAACTGTTCTTATATCTTAAATTAACCCATTTCTATAAATCTGTACCTTGCCACATGGCTTGTGGCTTACTGACGTCTTCACATGCTGCTTATCATGGCGGCGGCTGGCAGTGTCTCTCTTCACCTTCCTGTTCTCTTAATTCTCCTCTCTGTTAGTCCCGCCTATACTTCCTGCCTGGCCACTGGCCAATCAGTGTTTTATTTATTGACCAATCAAAGCACACATTTGACATACAGACCATCCCACAGCAGGCCATTCAGCTTTTCATTACACCAATCACAGCAATACAGCTTCACACAGTGCACAGATATCGCACAACAGCCAAGCATGGTAGTGCAGACTTGTAAAGTGACCACTTGTGGGGCAGAGGCAGGGAAATCTGGAGTTATCCTTGTTATATAGCAAATCTGAGGCTAACCTGACCTACGTGAGACTCTTATACTAGTGAGTGACTGCACTTCTATAATGGACTTTGTGTTATCTGCCAACATTCGGAATAGTATGCCGACTTTTTAAAAATGACAGTATAAGTGTTAGCCTAAATGTAGGCACATACTTGTGATTATGTTACATGGTTTTAAAAAGTTCACAAAAGTATGCAATGCAGTTGTGTTGAAATAGACATATTTGTAAACAGAAATCAGAAAGGAATTTAGATATGAAAATAAATTTTAGAAGATGGAAATATGAGTGATTTTTTCCTTTTAAATTTCTTTCTGATATTTTAACACCAAATGAACTTTATTTTTAAAAAGCCTACCCATCTTTCATAATTAGCTAACATTCTTCCTCTTACCATAAAAATCATGCCCCAAACAACATAGCACTAATTGCAACTCTTCTGCCCTCATTAAGGTCTCGCACTTGCGATGCATAGTCTGTATTTAAGTGGGGAGTTCAGAGAGAGCTCTGGCCCTTCAGTCCTGGAGAGGCTGTGCACTTAGAGACCGGATGCACTTCTAAAGCCAGTGGAATTGCAGAGTAGAGAGCCTCGGTGTCTCAAAGCTGAGTTACAGCATCAGCTTTGTTCCTGGTATTGAGTTCACTCCTAGGTAACACCCACACTCCTGAGACTGGGGGCACATGTACATTTCTCTAGTGGAAACTATTTAAAATAGATAACAGGGTAGACAGATTTATTAGTGCTACTGTCAACTATAATATCGGTACTATTTCCTGTGTGTCGATCATAGAGATACTGCTTTATTTTTAGTGAACAACAACCATAGTCCTTACCATGTTGGGATCTTAGGAGAGAAATTGTGAATACATTTAGAAAAACGTTTATGAATGTATCTCTTCCTTTATCCACAGATACCCTTCTGATGGATCCATAGAGTTGCACTGACAATTTCTTTTAATTTATTTTGCAAGAGTGATAACAGTGGTTTGGGTTTTTTTTTATTATTATTTTATTCTCTGTGTGTGGGTATGTTGCCTGCATGTATGTCTGTGCACCATATTCCTGCCTCATCCCCTGAGAGGCCAGCAGAGGTTGTTGGTTCCCCTGAGTCTGATAGTTGTTGAGTCACCTTGTGAGTGCTGGGAACTGAACCTCCTTCTGGAAGAACAGCTAATGCTGTTAACAGATGAACCCAGATCAACCATTCCTATCAATCCCCTAGTTCGAGCACGCGCGCTTTTGTGTGTTTGTGTGTGTGTGTGTGTGTGTGTGTGTGTCGCAGGCATGCATATACAATAGTGCACACATGGAAGCCAGAGGACAGCTTTATGGAGTAGATTCTTTCCTTCTTCCTTTATGCAAGTTCTTCAGAGAGAACTTAGCCAAGCAAGAGCTCTTACCTACTGACCCATTGTCCAACACCAGTTTACATTTTAAATGTTCCACACAGGCCCCAGTACTGGGTTTGGTCCCTAGATGATTGCATTATTGGGAGACGCTGGAACCTTTAAATGGTGGGCTTGTCTGGAGGAAATGAGGTCATTGCTGTCTTTTGCTTTGTTTCCTGACTACCATAAGCCAAAAAGGCCCTTGGCATGTGCTCTTCATCCTGTGCTATACTGTTTCAGACCAAAAACGAAAGGCCAAGTGGCCATGGACTTGAACCAGTATGAATAATTCCTACTTTGTTGTTGTTATCTTGGATATTTTTTCACCAAAGGAAGGCTAACACAAAACAAAAGAGAATTACCAATTTTGGGAATTGTCTTAGAATTTCTATTGCTGTGAAGAGACACCATGACCACAGCAACTTGTATAAAGGAAAACATTTCACTGAGGCTGGCTTACAGTTTCAGAGGTTTAATCCATTATTGTCATGGCAAGAAACATGATGGCATCAGGCAGACATGGTGCTGGGGGAGTGCTAAGAGTTCTGATCCCCAGGCAGCAGAAGGAGACTGTGTGCCACATTGGGCATAGCTTAAGCATATGAGACCTCAGAGCCTGCCCTCACTGTGACACACTTCCTCCAACAAGGCCACACTTCTTAATAGTGCCACTCCCTGTGGGCCAAGCACTCAAACACATGAGTCTGTGGGGACCATACCCATTCAAACACTACAAAAAGATATCACAACTTCCATCCCAGCTCTTTGAGTGTTGTACATCAAGCTTGGTGCATTTTCCTCCTTCTCCTCCTCCTCGGGATCACAGGGACCCTTCCTAGTCATGCCCACTTTTAATGTTCCCTGCCTGCCTCGGCCTCCCTCCTCACCACTACCCATTTTCCACTTGATATAATGTGATTGGATCTGTGCCTACTAGCCACAAAGCTGTACCTTTCCTCTTCTCACTCATCTCTTCCCATCTCCTGGCCCTGGTTTTGGCAAATATGTATTGGGCACCAGCAGGCCAACCAATGAGCATTGTCTTCCCTTTGACTTCTGGTGTGCATGTGTTTCTCTTGCTCTTCATGGGTGTGGATGAATGTCTTACACCTAGCCTCACCCTGGGTGTATGTGGAGATGCTTTTTACCTCACCCAGCACCTCATATTTCCTTCTGGTGGTCTCCTATCTGCTTTTACAGCCTACCCCAGGTCTCCTACCCCTTTATTTGCATATATACAAACTTTAAGTTAGTATCTTCGTATGAGAGAAAATGTGATTTCTGTCTTTCTGAGTCTGGGTCACTTTACTTAATGTACTTTCCAGGTTCATACATCCCCTGGCAAATATCATAATTAACCTTATCTTTACCGACACCTCAAATTCGTTGTGTGCTAACACCACAGTTCTTTGTCCATTCTTCTGTGTATGGACATCCGGGCTTGTACTGTTCCCTTGTAACAGCAGTTATCATGATAGTTCTATAGTGGGCAAGGCAGTGGAGATTTCCTCCAGAAAAACCCAAATAAAGGCAGGCTGGCACCGTCAGCTCTTTCTTGTTTTTCAGAATCAATCTGTTTAAAGGACACAATGGAAAGATACTTAAATTCACTTTTTTCTATGAACTTTATGAATATTTCATTATAATTAAAAAGCTTAAACCCAATTCTATACATTTGCATGTTTATACTTCTTCCAACAAGTCTCTTTACAGCATCAGGGTTGTAGGCCATCTCTGAGTGCTCAGTATCACAGCAGGCATCCTTCGGAGACAAGTTCACTTTCATCTCTGTTCTGCACTTGTTATTCATATTCTCAGAGATCCTGTATTGTCAAGTTTCCTCTCAGTAAGTAAGTTTACATGTTACACTCTTACAACTAACAAACCCTGAGATTTTAGACATGTGCAAATATTTCACTACATTTTCCTTATAAATATAGTTTGAAAATTCTTGTAGTATCTTATATTCCCATATCTCTTTATTATTTTTTTTTAATTTTTTTACTTTTGGTGGGAATTTTATACGTGAATACTGTATTTACATCGTTTCCACCTTTCCCTCTTTCCTCTTCCAACTTCTCCAATATCACCTCTACTCTGTCTTAAATTATTGACCTCTTCCTTAACTTTATATATACATAGATACACACAAATATGTATACATGTATATGTGCATGCACTTGCATGTGTGTATACACAGAAAACCTATGGAGTCCATTTGCTGTTGCTCATATGTATATATGTTTAGGGCTAACCACCTTGGATTAGAAAAGCATTGTGGAGCTAATACCTTGAGAAAGCTAATTTTTCTTCTCTCAGCAATCAGCCACTGATAACCCGTAGGTCTTTGTTTAGGTCTGGGGCCTTGTGAAATTTTCCCTATCCACAATAGCATGCCACTGGTTTTGTCATTATGTAGATCTTGTTTAGGCAACTGTATTGTTGAGATTTCATGGGTGTAGTTCCCTATCATGTCTAGAAGACCCTATCTAGCAGCAAGTATCCTAGTCCTCTGGCTCTTACAGTCTTTCTGCCCCATCTTCCATGATGTTTTCTGAGCCTTAAGTATAGGGTTTATATTGTAGATGTGTCAGTTAGGGCTGGACAGCCTATGGTCACTTCTTCTCTTTGTTTTGACCAGATATGAATCTCTGTAATAGTCTCCCTCTGTTTCAAAAAGGATACTTTTTGATGACGGGTGTAAGGATAAATAAGTACTGTAGCTATAAGGATGAGTAAGTACTTAGAATACAGTTAAAAGTTATATTGATTTAGGAAAATGACAGTAGTAAGTTCTCTTTTGGGGCCTATTGCCTCTCCAGCCACAGATAATTGGCCAGGTTTGTAGTACCAAACACGAATACTGTTGATCAGGCCTTAAATCCAATTAGAGAATTGTTGGCCATTGTCAGGATAAAAATGTCATTATCGCACCATCTGGGATCATTGTTGTAGTTCCTAGCCTGTAGACTTTACAGTTGGGTAGGACCATCAATTGCTCTCCTTTCTAAGGAGTTTACATAGTACCTTCTCAGAAAGGAGTTTTCTTAGTTAGAGTTTCTATTGCTGTGAAGAGACATCATGATCATGCCAATTCTTATAAAGGAAAACATTGGGTGGCAGCTTACAGATTCAGAGGTTCCATCCATTATCATCATGGTGGGCATGGCAGTATGCAGGCAGATGTGGTGCTGGAGAGGTAACTGAGAGTTTTCCATCTTGCAGCCACACCACCTGATAATGCTACTCCCTTTGGGATCCATTTTCTTTCAAACCACCAACCCCAGGAGTCCACTGGGTCAGTTCCAGCTCAATTTCTCTAATTCCTGTGTCCAAAGTGTCTAGTATCTTTAGCCATAGGGTTTTATCTTCAAGTTCTGGGAAGCAAACAAAGGCCATAGCAATAGCTTATATTTTCTGTGACAGTCTCTTGGACTCTGCTTTCCAACGACCCTTTAGGCAGTCTCCTATGTCTGCTACAAAGACATTTTTGTTCAATAGTCTGTGACTCTTGAGGAGAAATGTGGAGTAACTCCATATAAACTGTACATGTGTGTTGTGCGTGTTATATATGTATTATAAAACGTTTACCTGTGGCTTCTTTAGACATCCTTAGTATTGTTTATCTCTTCCCTGACTCTCCCCTCTTATTACCCTCCTTGCTCACTCCCCAGTTAAAGCCTCCACTTTCCCCATATCTCGTACTTTCAGAATTCACTTTGACAATGGACTTTTCTCCATTTTGAAGTGTGTAACTATCACTCTGTTGTGTCTTCTGTCTGATCCTGCAGTCTCATGCTGTCCACCAATGTGGTATTAATTACAAGCATCCTAGGCCAAGTGTCAGATGATGACCCTGCCACCATACACCATGCAGGTGACTCTCTGACACCATCTGTCACTGGTGAGTATGCTGGTTGGGCTGCAATCTGGTCAGCCCCTTCAGGCTGGGATTTGCTTCTTTGTGTCCAAGGTTAAGCATTCATATTTGTGTTCACTTTTTTTAAAATACCATTGAACATTTTCAACTTTGGTTCAAGGATATAGTGTCTATGATAATTACTTTTCTACATGAAAAACCTTTAACTTTATCTTCCCATCGTTTTCTTTTGCTTATCTTTTGAAACATACATGCCCAATATTTAAATGCATATGTTAATTCTTCTCTGTATAGTTGTAAGGCTGATAATGGACTGTCAGTGGCGACTTATATCTATGCTGAAGTTTAGGGTTTTTTTTCCTGAAAAAAAAATGTAAAATAAAATTTGAAGACTAAATTCCTAGCTCCATTTAAAAACAGATTTATTTACATGAGTTTTGTAATTTTATGTTTAGGCCACACTAATATTACTTCCAAAATGCACAATTTATCTCAATTGATTACAGTCCTCTTAGAGGTCATTATGACCTACCAATGAGTCCACTTAAATGATTTTCCTTCTACCAGGTAGAATGAAGTGTCCTTTGCTTTTGTCAGCAGTCATAAATACTGGAAGACACAGTTCAGATAAATCATCTCAGCATTGTTATTCCTCCCTAAATCTATTTAACCAACTTTCAAATGTATCCCAAGAGAGAAACTTTGAAACTTTTTTCTTTTAGTAAGCTGGTTGGTATAATAAACAACACAGCCATTTTAATGATGTTATTTTGCATAAAATATTTGAACACCCTAATTAAATGTTTTAAAAATAGCTTTACTGAGGTATAATTTACATATTTTCAGGTTTACCCATTTTAAGTGTGCAATGTATTGATTTTAGGCTATGTGCAGAATTTTGTGACCATTGCCATGATCTCATTTTAGAACAGTGGTTCTCAACCTTCCTGATGCTGCAACCTTTAATACAGTTTCTCAGGTTGTGGTCACACGCCCCCCCCAACCATAAAATTATTTTCGTTGCTACTTCATAACTATAAATTTGGTAGTTATAAATTGTAATGTAAATATTTGTGTTTTCTGATGGTCTTAAGTGACCCCTGTGAAAAAGTCAGTAGACTCCAAAGGGACCATGACCCATAGGTTGAGAACCATTGTTTTAGAGGATTTCTGTCATTTTAAAAAAAGAAGCTTTGAGGGTTTGGAGAGATGGCTCAATGGTTAAGAGCACTGAGTGCTCTTACAGGTAGGACCTGGGTTCGATTCTCAACACCCACATGGCTGCTTACAACCATTGGTAACTCAAGTCCCAGGGGATTTGATGCTTTCTTCTGACCTCTGTGGGCACCAGGCATGCATGGTGTACATGCGTTCAGACAAAAATACTCATACACATAAAATAATAAAGTAAATGCATCTAAAATTTTTTTCAAAAAAAGAAACGTTGGGGGGTCATTGAGATGTCTCAGAAGGTAAAAATACTTGTCATGAAGCCTATGGAATAGAGTTTGATTGTTGCAGGTCTATAAGGTGGAATAAGAAAACCAAATCCATAGCTGGGCGGTGGTGGCGCACGCCTTTAATCCCAGCACTCGGGAGGCAGAGCCAGGTGGATCTCTGTGAGTTCGAGGCCAGCCTGGGCTACCAAGTGAGTTCCAGGAAAGGCACAAAGCTACACAGAGAAACCCTGTCTCGAAAAAAAAAAAAAAAAAAAAAGAAAAAGAAAAGAAAAGAAAACCAAATCCACAAAATGTTCCCTTACCTCCACACATATGCTATGGCATACACAGCACCTGCCCAGCACACACACACACACACACACACACACACACACACACACACACACACACAAACACACACGCCCTTGAGGCCATTGGCAGCTGCTCCTTTTGTGCCCCTGCTCCCGCCCCACTCGGATCACTGTTGATGCCTATCCTGGACGTCTCTTACACTAGAGGCAGACAGCGTGTGGTCCGTCTGTGTGCTAGCACAGGGTTTGTGTGTTTCATCCACTCAGAACTGTGAGTAAATGCTGTGTTCCCTAACTCTCTAGCACAGTGGGGAAAGTCAGAGTGGTGTGGTTCAGCGAGGGAAAGAAAGACTGAAGCCAGCGGTCGGCATCTGCCTCTTGTGTCTGTGAGTTTCTGCTACCGGCCCTCTGTTCAAGTCATTCACTTCCTTGACTTGATAATACATCTATAAATGGGAATCTGGTCATTTTCATTACCTATTTCAAAGCATTAGGAGAAGAAAGGAGATAAGATGAGGTGCTGCCAGAAGAACTGCAAAAGTATACAATATTAAAGTAGTTGTTTCTGCTGTAACAGACTTAGGATTAATGGGTTAAAAATTCCTTAGATCATTCTAGTCACAAAACCCACCGGTCCTACTTTCTCTCATTCACAAGGTCCATTTGTCTCACTGATTTATCCTCTGGTCAGCCTTGGTTAGCTGAACAGTTGTCTGCCCACTCTTGGGCTTCATGACTGAAGCAGGGAGTGGCTGTGACTCAATGGCAGTCATCTGCTGCGTGGAAGAAGGAGAATGTTAGGATTCCGCTGCCACTCCAGCTGCATGACTGCACGTGTGCAATTCAGTAGCTAAGTAAGGGGTCTTGCATCTCACGTCATCGGTGTGCTGCGTGATTGCACAAATGTGCGCAGCGTGGTCACGCAATCAGTGCATGTGTGGCGTAGCTCCATAAGCCCACCTGTGCATGTGCGGGGGAATCCTTAAAAATCCGGACACAGACTCCTCCCCTCTCTTCTCTCTGTTCTCCCCCCCCTTGCATATGTGTCTCCCCCAGGCCTGGTTACTCTCTTCTATGTCCCGTCCCCCTCCCCTCCCCAAATGAAGCTCTGATACTGTGTTTTGTTGTGTCTCATGACCTTTTTGCCCAGTAACAGCGCCGCTCATATTTTTAAAACAACAGAGAAGGCTTTGAGCAGAGCTGGACTGTCACCTTACCTGCGAAGTGTAACTTTTCAGAGCCAGTGTGTTGTGGTGACTTGGCCAGCCTTTATGATTCCTTTGAATATTTGGCTTCCAGTTACAGTAAGGTAAACTTTACTCATAATAAAAGAGAAAGGTAGTGATTTCCTCCACTCCTTTGGATAACTGTGTAGATAAGCACTTCTTCACTGAGCTACATCCCCAGACCCCTGAAAAGCGCTCGTTTTATACTAGAAAGCTAAGGAAACGTACAGGCACTCATTTGTTTTAAATTGAGCATTCCTTTAAAGAGCAGCTTCATACTGGAATACTATAGACTGCTTGTTTCCATGTCCCAAAGTAGCACCTCACCTGCACGCGCGCGCACGCACACACACACACACACACACACACACACACACACACACACACAGAGTTTTCCCTGTTCTCTAGACAAGTTACAAGACAGACGACTAGACTAAAACTCTTGAGAGTTCCTCTTTGAACAAGGCTGCCACTGAAGTGTGAAGTGTCTTGAGGGAGGAGTTTCTGGCACTGAAGTCTGAGCAGATTACATTTGTCCCTTTGCTTCTGACACTAGGCTTTCATTTGAAGGTGATCTCTGTTCTGTATGTTTCTCCATTGTAGGAATGTCTGGATCTTGAGGACTTTTCTTCAAGGATCATCAGTACTCCTCAGGATAGATGTGTCTCCTTCCTTCCTCATTTTTCTCCCTCAAAGTAGTTGTAATTCTGGTGTATTCCTAGGTTGTTTCCCCCTTTGCCATTTCATACCTCTCTCCCCATTCTTCACCTCCAGCATAGTTCCCCCTTCTGGGCCCGGATCATGTCCTTCCTGCTCTCTCTGCCTTTTCCTTAGCTACATCACCTCTGTCATTTCTTTCCCACCAGCTAATTGCTAATTGGGTTTCCTGTTCTGTTGGTGTGATAAAATTCCCTGACAAGAGCAGCTTAAGGAAGACAGGGTTTATTTTAATTTATTTTAATTCACAGTTCCAGGTTACAGCCCATTGTACCAGGGAGGGCTTGGGAGAACTGGTGAAATTACATCACAGTGAAGAGGAGAAAGGAATGAATTAACACATGCATGCCTATGCCAGCTTCTTTCTCCACTCAAGCACCTCAAGACACTCCCATCCCCACCTAGGGAATGGTGAAACCCTCAGTGGGCAAGCCTTCCCGAAACACAGGCAGGTTATGGGGTGAATTAGAAGGTAGCTTAATGTTAAGGCACTTTAATATGATGGTTTTGTTTCCTATTACCAAAATAAGCCATGTTCACTGTTAATGAAATTAATCATTCAGATACAATTATGAGCATTTCATATGTATCTTTCTTGACATACACATATATAAGTATAAATCAAAGTTTTATGATAGCCACCATTTTCTCTGTTATGCAATCTTTCCATGTCAAAACTATTGATAAAATTTATTCTGTTCTTTCAAAATTTTATTTATATTTTTATAGATTCATTTATATGTGTATGAATATTTTGCCTGCTTGTGTGTCTGTACCATGTGCATGCCTGATGCCCTTGAAGGTCAGAAAAGGGCATTGAATTCCCCTGGAACTGGAGTTGTGAGCTGCCGTATGGATGCTGGGAACTGAACTTGAGTTTTCTGCAAAAGCAGCAAGTGCTCACAACTGATCATCCACCTCACCTGTCCCTTCTAGAGACAGTCTTAATGTAGCCTTGGCTGCTCTGAAACTCCCTATGTAGACCAAGCTAGCCTCAAACTTAGAGATCTGCCTCCCAGACGCTATTCTGTTCTCTAGATAAATCATCATTTTCTTACTCTTACCCTGTTACTAGACAGTTATCTTCCTTTTTTTCTATCAAAATCATGTCAAGTTTTATTATACCTAATTTTTACATATCTGAGTATTGCCTAAGAATATCTTCATACTTAAAATGGTAGCAAAAGTAATTTTTGCTTTTTTTTTTTTTTTTACTTTATATATTTGTGTGACAGACTTTATTTTAGAACGCAGCTAGCTCAGAGAAGTTCTGTGGCCTGAAAATCCTGTTTGGAAAAGTGCTTCTTGTCCTTTGCCTGTTTGACTAATACCTGAGCACATGGAGAAAGGAGCAAAGGAAGAACTGTGCCCCGGGCATCTGAAGATGCATGGCGCCTTGCTCATGCTTTGCCATAAAGTTAGTCCTCCCAAAGGATCTGCTCATGCTTTGTCAAGTTAGTCCTCCCAAAGGATCCGCTCATGCTTTGTTATCAAGTTAGTCCTCCCAAAGGAATCCGTGTAAATACTTTGATCATGAAACATGAATTCATTCAAGTAATTGAATGACTGTTGGGACGTGCCTGCAGCTGTAGGACTAAGCTCTGTCTTACACTCATTATCAACTCTGCTTCTGTTTTTTATGCTATGAGTGTCTTCGGGTAATATTCTGCTCACTTCTCCATAGTACATGGAATCTCAAAGTGGTTTTAATTTGCATTTCTCTATTGGCAAAGGATATTGAACTTCTTTTTCATATTTCTTCTGAGAACTTTCTATTCAACTTATTAGGCCCATATTTTAGAATATTTGAAAGTTGGTGTTTTCATTTTTGCAGTTTGTACATTTCAGATATTAATACCTTTCCACTAAGTGGTGTATAGTCGACAAAAGTTTCATCTCATTCTTTGGGCACCTCGTCACTCTGCTGATTGTGTCCTTTGCTCTGAAAGGCTTTTAAATTTCGTGCAATCCATTTGTCAACTCTTGGGGCTTATTTCCTGTGCTGTTGGAGTCATTTCTCAGAGCCCCTGCCCAGGTCCACATCTACTGATACCTTCTAGCAGGTCTTAAAGTCTTTGATTGGTTTCACATTGATTCTTCCATGCAGAGTGAAAGTTGGGGATCTAATTTCATTCTTCTGCATGTGAATATCCAGTTTCTCCAATGCTGTTTATTGAAGACTTTCCCCTTCAGTTGTCAAAGTTGCCACAGATTAGATGGCTGTGTCTTTGAGGGCTTATTTCTGAGTCCTCCCTGTGTTCCACTGTCTGTTTGTGTGTTTCCTCTAGCATTGTTCCTCTGCTTAGAATCTTCTTGGGTCTTTTCTTACCTCTTTCCTCACAAGTAACTTCTGTGGACTCTCTTGCTGTTGGTGTCTGGCTTTATTCTACCATGACCTGATATGATACAAAGAATTATTTCACTTCATTTGTATTTGTACTTTATCTCTTCTGACTCATTGTGATTTGAAATCTACTTTTTCAGGTATCAAAATAGCTGTGTCAAGTTGGTTGAAGCTTCCATTTGATGGTTTTATTTCTGTCCTTCAATTTTTCCCATTTATTAAAAATAGATTGTTTTCTTACATAATATATTCTGATTATTATTTCTTCTCATCTGCTTCTTCAACCTCCTACTTACCTCCTCTTCTATTCAGATCCACCCCTTTCTGTCTTTCATTAGAAAACAACAATACTAATAAAATAAAATAAGATAAAACAAAAACTAACACATCAGGATTAGACAAAACCAACAGAAGGAAAAGAGCCCAAGAGACGGCAAAAGAAACAGAGACCCACTCATTTGCACACTCAGGAATCCCATAAAAACATTAAACTAGAGACCATAATATGTATACAAAGGACCTGTAGGGTAAAAAAAAAGAGAAGGAAAAATACATTAATAAAAATGAAAAAATAATAAGATAAAATTAAAACAAACAAACCACACAGGAAGAGCCCTGACATGACAAGGAACTTCCAAAGATACCACTGAGTTCATTTCCTGTTGGGCATGCAGCCTATTCTAAGAGTAGTTTGTTTCTCTAGTGACTCTCTGTTGGAGGAAACTTAAGTTTTCATTTGCAAGTGGTTATCAATTGGAGAGTATTTCTGGGTTAGAAATGGGGGCATGCATTCCATTTTCCTTTCAGCTGTGGGACCGCAACTAGTGCAGTCCTGTGTAGGCCTGATGCATGTTGCCTCAGTCTCTGTGAGTTCATATGAGAATAGATCCTGGTGATTTAGAAGGCCTTGTTTCCTTGGTGTCCTCAATCCCCTCTGGCTGTTACACTCTCTCCATCTCATCTTCCTCAGGGTTCCCTGAGTCATGAGGGGAGGGATGTGATAGCAACATCTCATTTAGGGCTTAGAGTGTTCTAAAGTCCCTCACTCTCTGCATAATGAGTGTATGGCTGTGGGTCTCTGTTTTTGTTCCCATCTGTTGTAGGAAGAAGCTTCTCTGATGATGGCTGAGCAAGGAATTGATCTATGAGTACAGCAGAATGCCATTAGAAGTCCCTTTATTTTTTAAGTTCTTAGAACAGTAGTATTTGGTTTTACCCTAGGTCTAGTGTCAGGTTCTTGGTTACCCAAGCAGAGTCAGGTATGGGTTCCATCTAATGGAATGAGCCTTAAGTCAATCCAGATATTAGTTGATTACTCCTACAAGCTTTGTGCCACCATAACACTAGCATACCATGCAGGCAGGACACTATTGTCCATCTAATGGTTTGTGGCTAGCTTGGTTTTTACATTTCTCTTTTGGTAGTGTACAGAGTACCTTCCTGTACCAAAGATGCTAGAACACAGGGGTGAAGGCTTTATGCAGGCACCAGCTTGACTTCTCCATCTTCACTGAGTGGTGTAGGTGTTGTCTTCAGCAATGGGGCCTTGCCATCAGTTTGTGGAAAGCAATCTATAGTCTTGACAACAGACTGAGTTTTGGGGGGTTCCTATGGGACCTCTTTGCCTAACAACCCAATTATCTGTGACCCAGTCCTGAGACCAGAAGCTTCATTTGGTGACAAGAGATGGCTAGCTGGGGCTCTGTCTCCCCCATTATTTGGTGATTTCATTTAGAACATATATGTCTATATTTTAGAAAGCTTCTACTGTATTAAGTTTCTGAACCACTCCTTAAATGGTCCTTAATTTTAGCTGTCTCTTGCTATATTCCCTTTCTCAACCTCTTCTTCACTCCTCCTATCCAATTGATCCTCTTACCACAGTCCCCTCAACACCCCCCATCCATCCATAACTATCTATTCTAGTTCTCTTTCCTAGGGAGATCTATCTGTGCCCCGACCCCAGTCCTTTATTCTATACCTACCTCTATGGTTCTACAGATTGTAGCTTTATTATCATAGACTTAATAGCTAATATCCACATATAAGTGGATACATAGCATATTTGTCTTTCTGGGTATGGGATACCTCACTCAGGATGATTTTTTTCTAGTTCCATCCATGTTCCTGAGAATTTCACTTCCAGGCCCTCTGGCTTTTTGAGTCTCCATGGAGAAGTCAAGATTTGTTCTAATAGGTCTGTCATATGTTACTTGGTTTTTCTCCCTTGTAACTTAGAACTGTTGTGGAATATTATTTTAAAATGTATTGCATTTTTTCCTACTGCTTTTGTTAACAATGCAAAGATGTGTTAAATTTGTTTGATTAAATAAAATTAACATGTGAGCGGGAGGCTGAGTCAGGAAGTAGCTGACAGGAAGTGGTAGGGAGGAACCACATAGAGGTAGAGTTCTTAAGTGGGGACTAAGCAGAAGGACAGTTGGGTTTTTTGGAAGATGCCAGCAAAGGGAGAAAGCTAACTACTTGCCATTCAGCTTCTCTGAGCAAGCAGAATTCTACTTCAACCTTTGAATTGTGAGTTCTTTAGAGGGATAGAGATCTAGATAAAGTTTCCCTTAGTAGCTTTGGAAGAGTCGGTGCCTGAGGGAACAGAATCCCCTCAGGCTGCAGCCCTTTGGCCAAACCACTGCTGATAGGAGTGGAGGTGCAGTCTCTGATTAAGACACAACCTTTGCTTAAGGGGCAGCCACTGTAAATAATAATAATAATAATAATAATAATAATAATAATAAACAGTTGACAACAATTTAGCATTCTTTTTTTGTTCTGTATGTTTAGTGTTATGTGCTGAGTGGCGCTTTCTTTTCTGGTCTAGTCTATTTGGTGTTCTCTACGATTCCTGTATTTTGATAGGCATCTCATTCTTTAGGTTATGGAAATTTTCTTCTATGATTTTGTTGAAAATATTTTGTCTGGGGGCTGGAGAGATGGTTTAGATCTTAAGAGCACTGGCTACTCTTCTGAAGATCCTGAGTTCAATTCCCAGCAACTACATGGTGGCTCACAACCATCTATAATGGGATCTGGTGCATTCTTCTGGCCTGCAGGCAAACACTCTAGCAGGATACTGTGTGCATAGTAAATAAATAAGTAAATCTAAAAAAAAAAAAAAAAGACAAGGAAAAAAATTTTTATCTGTCTTTGACCTGGATTTCTTTTTCTTCTATTCCTATTCATAGATTTGGTCTTTTCATGCTGTCCCAGATTTCCTGGATGTTTTATGCTAGGAGTTTTTAGATTTAATATTTTCTTTGATGGAGGTATCCATCTTTTTATTCTATTGTGTTTTCAATGCCTGAAATTCTCTCTTCCCTCTCTTATATTTTGCTGCTGAGACTTGCCTCTGAGGTTCCTGTTCAAGTTCCTAAATTCTTTATTTGTAGATTTCCCTCACTTTGGGTTTTCTCCATTGATTCTATTTCCCTTTTAGGGTCTTGACTGTTTTATTTCTCTTATTTACCCACTCTTTGTTTCATTTCATGCATGTCTTCCTGGTAAGCTGTCTTCACTTGAATTTATGGTCCCCATATTCAGAGAGAGTAGCGGCTGCCGTAACAGCGCTGACTTCTGTAGGAGACCCCCGGGCCCTTCTTTTGTGTCCCCACTAAGGTTCAGATACATCAATATGAGGTGTGGACTGGAGGGAAATGTAGTTTATAATCTTCGGAGATATGTGTATTGATTAAGTCATAAAACAAGAAAGGCGTGGGAAAGGGACAAAAGAGTGAATAAAGTATGAATGAGAGGAAGGATGTATGGGTAAGTCATTGAGACAATATTACAGAGTGGGGAGAGAGAAAAGAAGGTCCTGAACACCTGAGGAACAACTAAACAAAGTTTAAAAAAAAAAAGAGTATAAATAAAAATAAGAATTAAAAAAAAGTGGGAAGGTAGTGTAGCCTGGATGACTCTTCTTGTCGGGATGACTGGGTTCTAGCTCTCCTGAAGTCTTTCATAGCTGGTTCTGCAGCTGGGGGAGGGGCTGCTAGTCTCAGTGATCCAATCAAGTTCCTTAGGATGTCCTTCCTGCTGAGAGCTTTCTACCCAGAGTTCTCTTTTCTGATGCCAGGTACAACTTCATCTCTGGTGTGTTATACATTGTCCTATCTGCGGGCTTTTCTGTGCCTGCGGCTCTGTGGGTAGAGAAGACCTGCCCCCTCAGCCCGCTCACACTTACCCTTGTCACTTGCGGGACTCTTCTTAGCGGTGCCTGTTAGCGGCCCACAGGACCGCACCCGATTCAGCAGTGTGCCGCTTCATTCCCACAGTGTCACTGTCCTTCCCAGGCTGTCCACTCCAGGACACTAGTGGAGAGTCTGTTTGCCATCTACTTCACAACTGGGCCTCTGTCTCCACAGCCTGCACTGCTTCTGCGGTCTGGAGATCCGCTGTGTCCTGGCCCTGGGCACGTCTCGACAACCTCGTCAGTCCTTTTCCTCTTTGCTGTTCTTTATCCTCATTTCATTGATGCCAGGCCAAATCCGTTCTTTAAACCCAGGCAATTTGTGTAATTCTTAAAAAACACCAGCAAGAAATGTAGTTTTTTATAAACCTCACATAAGAGACGGGTTATAAGTCGTACTTTAAATTCTAGCATAGATGCCTTCTGGAATGATCCTACTTGAATACAGATGCACATGTCTTAGTATCACCTGTCTTCAAAACAAAACAAACACCCTTCCTTCCTTGTTAGTGTTTTTCCCTGCAACTACAGTTACTTCTCCATTTCCCATCCACAGGATCAAACAGTGGTTTTTATCTGCTCTTTCAACCTCATTTGGTCCCTCCCTACGACAGGTTTTCTTCTCCTCTGTCCTTTGCTTTCTTTTGTACCCTGGATGCACAGAACAGAATTGATTAGTCTTCGTGATATAGAAGATGCTCACTTGTGACTCCTGTAAGCAGTGGTTCTAAACCTGTGGATCATGACCCCGTTGGGGTCGAATACAGACAGCTTGTATATCAGATATTCACATTACAATTCATGACAGTAGCAAAATGACAGTTATGAATTATAGTTAGCAACAAAAATAATTTTGTGGTTGGGATCATCACAACATGAGGAACTGTATTAAGCGGTCACAACATTAGGAAGGTTGAAAACCACTGTTTTAAACAATAATGATCCATAAAAACTTTGAAACACAGAAAAAATAATGTAACAAATGTGTGTGATCCCATTACTTGTAATTAACAAATGTTAACATTTTACCCTAGTTCCCCAGGAAATTAATAAAGAAAAGAAACTAAATAGAGTCCCCAGTTTTAGCCCTTTTTTAAGAAGATGGTCACCAGTGACACCGTGTCCATGTGTAAGAACAAGGTCCTTGGGTGGGAAGTGATGAACTGCAGAGCAGAAATTGGAGGAGGTGGCTGTAACTTTACTCCAGCACAGCAATCACTGTCACTTAGGCAACACTCATGTGCCCATCATTGCTCTCCTTCTGTGCACATATGAAGTCACTGAAGGCTGGAAGAGCCCTGTGCTGGGTGCCTGGAACCAGAGGGCCTGGAAGAGGCAGGGTGTGAAGCCGGTGTGTGGCTTTAGAACTTGTGCACAGCACCTCTGAACTGTCAAGTGTTAATTGTGTTAGAAGGTTCAAAGGTGGCTTGGGATTCCTTCTCTCTAACATTAAAAAAAGGACAGCCATGTGGTATTTTATGTTGAAATTTGTTTTTGTGTTGAGACAAGTAATTTCTGCTGCTCAGAATTACCAATGAGGTCATCTTAACCCTTTGGCATTGCAACTGTCAAGTCAAACTAGAAATCTTAACTATTTTACCCTGTGTCTCTGCATGTCCGTATGCCTGCTGTTCTTCTGCCTTGCTACATGAACCTTGGGTTAGAGATTTTCCTCCCAATAGGACTTAGGACAAAAATTTAAGATTGTGTGTGTTTTCCTTATTAGGAGTTTTTTAGTTGAAACTTCTTCTTTCTACCCTTTGAGGTGTATTTATTGTTTTCTCTGATATTGTCTTATGCCTATTATTATGCCTTCCAAGTGAGTATTAAAGCTTTCTATCTTCCTGTAAGATAGTTAACCGTGAATACCTTTGTGTGTGCAGTTTCTCAAAGCCTTTCAGAATCACAGGATTCTTTCAAATCCTAATTACTGCAAATCTGCTGTTTGTGTAATGCTATCCGGCCAGCAGCTGCTTCGTATGAAGAGAGACTAAGAGCTCTTTTTGGTTTTGTTCATTTAAAATCATTTGCTTCGTATTTAATATCTGCAGAGAACGCAGTCACATCACAGTAGAATGTGCTGTTGTGAATTTTGGATTGTTTCCATGGGTTCCGCCTTACATCTGCATGGTGTTTAAAGCCAATGCTTCCTTTCTCTTCGCAGTCATTCAGGGCCTCTTGCCTCATAATCCAATGTCATGCTGAATGACAGAAAAT
Organism: Peromyscus maniculatus bairdii; assembly: GCF_049852395.1. Lineage (NCBI taxonomy): Eukaryota > Metazoa > Chordata > Mammalia > Rodentia > Cricetidae > Peromyscus > Peromyscus maniculatus. The sequence continues at coordinate 47,170,510 of NC_134857.1, forward strand.
TGAAGTTGAATTTATTTGACTATAGAGAAGGACTGCACAGAACAATACACTTATTTAAGAACTCCTTGCCTCAGAAACTGAAGGAGCTGTTTTGTGCAGGTGGCTTAGACTCTCTGCTGCTTATCCTGACTATGTTCCTTTATTTATTAAAGACAGGAACTGGGCATTCTGCTTCGGAAAACAAAGGGCCCTGCTATCTACCAGAACCTTTAATAAGTCTGTGTGATGCTTACACATCATTCAGAACCAAAGAGACACATCCTATGTTTTTGTTTTTTAAAATAATCCTTAGGACTTCCTGATTATAAAAAATACTACCAAAAAATGAAAAGCAGCCATGAAAATATATGAATCAACTCCCAATAACACACCAGGGGGCTTTTTACATTGTGAGTTATTTGTAATGAATTGTGTTTCCTCAGCTCTAGGTGATCTCTTTTCTCCTTAAATAAAATACTTTCGTTACTGGCACTGCTTATATTTTTCTTTCTGTTTACTTGGTGCAACAACCTTCATGGATTCTTGTTTTACAAGGTGAAACATTTATTTACTTTACCGATATTCAGAGCTGTTTTAAGACACGTGGCAAACAGTCATGGGACAGTGTTTCCTCTGCTGGTTCTGCACTGTGACCCAAAGGTTCACCTATGTTTGTCCTGAAAGTGAGAAGAGAAGAGAAAACGTGGTAAAGAGCCACAGAAGTTCACCAGCTCTGTCATTACTCATGCATAGGGTCCTTGGCATGCTTTGTCTCAGTGGGAACCTGGTAAATTCTGGAACTCTGGCACATCTGTATATTCAAGTGTGAGCCTTAGAATACTTTTTAATGTTACCAGAGTGAGCTTGAATTAGTGGCTATTTTCAGCATCTACTATTCTACTAACTCTCAGGTAATTGAGAATTAATTACATAAAATGTACATACAAAGTAACAGTTCTTTGGGGATTTATTTTAAAGTTAATCAGTTTTAACTATAGCCACACTTAGAAATAATACAAAATTTATCCCATGGGCTCAGATCCATGCTTAATCTAGTTTATGATTCTATCCTGACAGAAGTACAAAGAGCATTCAACAAGAAAGCAAACTTGTCCTCAGTGTTGTCAGCCCCATAAAATTAGTCACAAGGACACCATGTCTTTCTAGCTTTCATTAGTAAAACAATATTTCTTATTTGGTAAAGTGTATCTCCTTAGAAGTCCAGAGACTACAGCTGGTCCAGACACCACTCACCACACTCCTTTGACAAATATACTGTTCACTTGTGGCTTTTGTGTTTCCAGAGTCACTGTGAGCAAGAAAGACTTAAGGCTCAGGCAGGACTCGGTGTGAGCCACTGAATCACGCCACAGCTTGCTGAGTGAACTTTAGGAAGCCAATTACTTTCCTCTTTCCTCTTTCCACTTGGAAAAACCAAAATACCTGCTTCCTCCTCTGGTAACTGTGCCACAAATGAAATAAGGCAGAGCAAGGCTCCATGCTTGGCACTTGGACATAGGATGCCCTCAGTGAACACCTGCTCCTGCCTCTTCATTCTCCAGAGACTGCGTCAAAACCTGCCGGCCGGCAGCGTGTCTGACCCACAGGAGCTTAAGAACACAGTGACATGGTGCAGACCGTTCAAAATAAGGCTTCCGGGCTTTGAAAGATTTTTACCAAAAAGTATATTTCCTATTATTTTCTCTTCCATTAATGGGAAAAAGTGTACCCTGAAAATATCATTAGTAAGTCAGGAATTGAATCTTGTTTTGAGGGGTCTTCCCCTCAGCAGACTTAAACATCTTCAGAAAGTTTAGCAGCTAGCTGATTGATTTTCTGATTTCAAGAATAGGACAATGGACCCAGAGAGGATCTCTCTCTCTCTCTCTCTCTCTCTCTCCTTCCCTTCCTCCCTCCCCCCCCTCTCATTCTTCATTTGAAAAATGAGACAGTTCGAACCTGTCTGGCATTTTGAAGGGATAAAGTTAAATAATGCATGTGAGGAGACGTTGGTCAAAGCAAACAGACATTTCATTAGCTAGGTGGTGAACTTTAAGGACTATTGTGCAGCATGGTCATTATTAGTTAATAACATCATCAAATAATTTTAAGGGTAAATTTGAAGTGTTCACACCTCAAAAAAATAAGAACTGGTGTAGTACATGGTTTAATAATAAGCATGACTTATTCCATATTGTATCCATGTTTCAAAATATGGTGTACATGATAGACACAAAATTTTATATGTTCATTAAAATAATTAAAAATAATGTTTTTGAAAACACTGAGATAAAAAAAGGTTTTAATATAAATGCCTGGTAAATCTTTATGAGAACATTTGTTTAGAATGAATTTACTTCTGATTTGAGAAATTAGCCCATTGTTTAAAAAAAAAGAGATAAAAAATGTTGAAGATTAACAGAAGTTTGGTGATGTGCTTTTTATGGTGCTGCATAAAAAATTTCAAGTTTACTATTAAAAATAGGTTAAAAGTAGGATATTAAAACACTTCAGGTGGCTAGAACATAAAAACTTTACAATTCCCTTGTTTTGAATGTCTTTTTTCTGTATAAACTGTTAAGTCCATTTTGTGTAGTCTCCTTTCATACCTTAAGTGATTTCCAGAGTGTTAAATACCCATAGGCTGTCCGTGGAGTGGCGTTCAGACCACACTCACAGTCGCCTAGCGCCAGGACTCTGCCTAAGACAAAACTCTATACACATTACACATGGCTTCTTGAATAACTCTCTTCAAATACTTCCTTAATTTCCTAAATGAAGACTATGTGGAAGCCAATTTCCAAAGTATTCTCTTGTCTCTTAAAGTTATTAAAATGCCTTTTAGATACTACTCAGAGTTAACAAACTCTCAAACATGCACCTGGCATATGATTTGTCTATTTCATTTCTACCCAGAAGACTCAGTTGGTTTGGGAACAGAAAAAGGAGCTCAGAGGGCCAAACATTTTAAGAAGTAAGCCAAATGATCAGAAATATCTGGAGTGTGCCAGCCACACAAATTTCCTTTGAAAACACTAGAAAGGTTAGCTTATTAGGTGTCTATAAATTAGCATGATGGTAAGGAGAGAAAGGGCCAAGACATGTGAGGTATATGGAGTGTTGCGTGAACCACGAGCATGTTGCATAGAACCATACAGGCAATGGTCTTTGTGTTGTTCTTTGGAAACTAAACGGAAACTTCAGAAGAGTTTGGTTTAGTTTGTGGAAAACCGCGACCCTGGTATACTAAGGAGCATGCTGTGTCGTTTCAGACCTACAGTGTCAAGTAGATGCCCTTGGGTTGAGACTTCAGAAGACAGCGATGGAGCTGGACAGCTGTAAAGAGACGCTCATGTAAGGTGCAATATTAAACAGCTCTAAGGGGGGGGGGGCTTGTCCATCGATGTGTCCCAAAACAAAGACTTTGTAAAGACCCAGTGTGTCGTCTTTGGGCAATGGTTGTGTAGGTGATGGTCTGCTGTGGCTTCTCTTGGCTCTCTTGTGGCCTACATTAAATATTAAAGGACCTGTCACCATTTTATCTCAGTGAAGTATAGAACTTATGAGTCCCCCAGTATAGAGTTGTTTCTCAGCCTCTTGGCTATAATCAAGTATAGAAGTTACCTAGCATATCAGTGATTTCTCTAGATGTTCAGATGAAGTAATTATCTCATTTTCCCCCTTGTATTCATTTCTTTACTGTCTACAATATTTAAATTTTCTGAATTGTTATTTCTTAAAATATCTAATTTTAAATTCAAAACAGAGTGCTTTTGAAATGTTGACTATGTTTTATGAAAATGAGAAAGAATCATTGGAAAGCAAATGATAAGAAAATGACCTTATAACATGTTCAGAGGTGGGAAAATGCTCAGTGGATCAGGCACTTACTGTGTGAAATCCTGTGTTTTGGATACCCAGAGCCCACTTAAAGCGAGGCATGTAGCACCTGTCTATGACCTCAGTGTTTCTGTGATAAGATGGGAGCAGGAGAACCTCTGGAAGCCTGGCGTTAGCAAAGGCCAGAACAGAGACCCTATCTCAAACATGTGCCCCATGGCATATACATGACACACATATGCCTCTACACACACAGAGACCCTATCTTAAACATGTGCCCCATGATACATACATGCCTCTACACACACATGCCTCTACACACACACAGACCCTATCTCAAACATGATGGAAGACAAAGACCTGTACATGGGCCCCATGCCTCTACACATACAGAGGTTTGCATTATACACAGAGAGGGGGAAGAGGAAGAAAGAGAGATAGGGAGGAAGAGAGAGAGGGGAGGAGAGAGGAAGAAAGAGAGAGAGATGCATCATACACTATAAAAATTACCCAGAAAAGTATTTGTTTTAAAAATTAATTTATTACAGGAATTTGAAAGACTACTTTACATAAACATGGTATATCTATAATTTTAATGCTAAAATAAAATGCAAATGATCTTTGAAAATAAAATACACCATTCTATTTCTTGATGTATAATCTGGGAGCTCTGGTTTCAGTTCCTGTTCAGTTCACAAGGCTCAGCCTCATAAATATAAATATTTAGGATGCTTAGCGACCAAATGTTTGTGTTGACCATGGCTGTTCCTAAGAACAATGTGTTTAATCAAATACTGAACAACATAAAAAAGAACAAAGTCCAGAAATGTCCAATCAAATTAGTGGCTAGTTAGATTAGTTGTAGCAAGGATTTGGTTTTAGAAAAACAAGAAGTTAATAGAACAGTAAGCCCGGAGGTGTGGCTGCCTGTGTAGGACACTGGGGTGAAGGGATGAGAAGACAGAGTTCTTAATGCTCTTCTTCCCCAGGCATGAAAGTAAGTTCTGGGAGATAAGAAACATGCAAAAGAGACAAGATGGCATTGCAAAACAAAAAAGAAAAAAATCCTTGTTCACTCTGTCTGTATCAGAAGAGCTGTGTACTTATGGAAATCTTGTGGAGAAAGCAGCCTCATCAGACCACAGCTATTGTGTGACATCTGCTCCTTTTGTTATTATCATTATTGTTGTTGTTGTTACTCTGTGTGTGTGTGTGTGTGTGTGTGCGCGCGCGCGTGTGTGCACACGCATGCCATGGCACATGCATAGAAAGAAGTCAGAGAACAGCGTATGCGAGTCAGTCAGTTCCCTCCTTTCGTCATGTATGTCCCAGGGATTGAACTCAGGTCCTCAGGCTTAGAGTCCTGTGCCTTTACCTTGGAGCCATCTCACTGGCCCAGCATTCACTTCTTGGAGCTCAGGAAGTGGTGGGGGAGGGGGACTGGAGAGATACTGCACTTTCAAGAGGACCCTAGTTTGGCTCCTAGTACTCCTATCAGGCAGCTCAGAACATCCTGTAACTCTAGATCCAGGGGATCCAGCTCCTCTGGACTCTGTGGATACCTGTGCTCATCTGCACACACACACACACACACACACACACACACACACACACACACACACACACACACACACACACTTTAAAATAAAATCTTAAAAAAATTAAGTGGAGAAGTGAAGAGGTCACAGGCCAGGAATAGCACCTGGCCAAGCTGAGAGAGAATTTGTGATCATACCAGAATTTAGCTTATAGGTAGATTCTTGGAAAAGTAAGAGAGATGCCAAATGGAAGAAAAATAATAAAGCTTATTGGTTGCTACACAAACTGAGATTTTTTTTTTCCAGAGTAACTTTGCACAGAATCCTTTGCATCTACCAGGAGCCGTTCCATTTAACATTAACACAAGCCCTCTGCTATTTTGTTAATTGTATTTTTATCATCTCTGTAACCTGGTACTGAGAATTGACAGGAGTCTTGGCAGAGTGGAGCTGAGGAGGAAACATGCCACCTCATGACCGTCCGTCACACTGATGGCTCATAAGAGAATTGCCGTATGATTGCAGAAATGCCGCGCTGCTAGACCAGCTTACAGAAGTACTGCTTCCCACCACAGGAGACTGGCTTAGGGGAAGATCGGAGCGAGTACCTACCCACATTCAGAAAATGTGGGTTATAAACGAGCCACTTAAAACGGACCCTAGTGTTAGAGGCCTTGCTCTGCGCATGTCTGAACCCCGTCGTCTGTGCCCCACTGCTTTCTGTTTCCGCCCTGCCGTAAATGGCTGGGGCGGGGATCCCTGGGATCAAAGCCCGGCAGGCCTCACCGTGCTCAGAGGTCAGAAGGTCCCTGCAGATATTATTTTTTAAAAGGTTAGAACTGAACTTGTGTTTTGACCAATGATAAATTTGAAGTGGAAATAATTTACTCAAAAATCTGCTGTGCAGGGGCAGGAGAACTGGCTCAGCAGTTAAGAGCAGCTATTGTTCTTGCAAAGGACCAGGGTTCAGGTCTCCTCCCTACAGGGTGCCTCACAACCATCTCTACTTTCAGTTCCAGGGGATCGAGTGCCCTCTCCTGACCTCTGAAGGACACTAGACACACAAGTCACATACATACATACATACATACATACATACATACATAATACTCCTACACATAAAATAAAATAAATGAGTCTAATGTTTTACAAAATCTGATTAATAATTTAGAGATTTTCTATACATACTCAAACCTCTTTGGGCTTTTAGAAGTTAGAAAATTGTGTAGGAGCTTCCTTTAAAATTTTAATCCTGACTTGTGGGTGCTGGGAATAGGAGTCACCTTTATTTATTCAATTTAATGTAATTCTTTTGTTGTTTAAATTGTTTTAGGGTTGAGGGTATAGTTAAATAGTAGAGAACCTGCCTTACATGTAGGAGGCCTTGAGCTTGATTCCTAGCACTATAAATTAAGTAAAACAAAAATAAAGAATAAAGCATATGCTTTTAAAAATAGTTGGATATAGTTTTTGTTGTTGTTTTATCATGGGAGGAAGGAGCAGTCCATAAATGGAATTGGCTAGCTTTTCGGCTCTTTTGTGTGTTTAGCCTAGGCTAGCCTGGGACATGCCAGGTGGCAAAGAGTGACCTTGACCTTCTGATCCTCCAGCTTCCATCTCCTAAGTGCCAAGTACTGGGATTACAGGCATGCTCAGTTTTATGTGGCGGGGGGGGGGGGGGGGGGGGGTAGAACCAGAGCCTCATGCATGTTAGGCCAGTGCTCTACCAACTGAGCCATATCCCCAGCATTGTCATGTGTTATAATTGACGACTGATTTTTATTTTGATCAGTTAGGAGGCTTTGGCTGCAGTCACTGAAGTGAATTAGTGACTGATTTGGTTGATCCAGAGGCTCAGCAATATTATCAAGGATTTTGATACTCCTGTGTGTTAGTTAGGGTTTCATTGCTGTGAAGAGATACCATGACCATGGCAACTCTTATAAAGGAAAACATCTAATTGGGTTCAGAGGTTTAGTCCATTATTGTCATAGTAGGAAAAAAGACAGAATGCAGGCAGACATGGTTCTGGAGAAGGAGCTGAGAGTTCTACATCTGGATCCACAGGAAGAGAGAGAGACACTGGGCCTAGCTGGGGCTTCTGAAACCCCAAAACCCACCCCCCCAGTGACATACTTCCTCCAACAAGGCTACACTTCCCAATATTTCCATTCCTGTCAGCCCATGGAGGCCATTTTTATTCAGACCACTATTCCTGTCTCCTTCCTGCTGCCTTCAGCATTGGCTTCAACTAGATTATGGTCCCTTGTGCGTAGAATGTGGCTGTAGCCAATCCTGTGGTAAATAAGGCTATCTAGTGGTAAAAGAACCTGCAGGAAATTCCCCTAAAACCACCAAACAGCCTTCTCCCCTTTTCTGTTTGTCTGGAGCCCATTCCATCCTCTCTGTTAAATGAATTACTGGCAAGAGGAACTGGACTGCCAAAATGAGCCTTGACCTAGCAGTATCTATCTTGATGGGTGATAACTGAGATTCTGAGACAAGGAAAATAGCTGCAATGGATGTCACAAGGAAAGCAGCAGCGTGTGCTCTGGAAGTCAGTAATAAAACTTTCTAGAAATTCTATCTTTATCATACTATCTACATAATTAAGGAAGGACAATACCAAAATAATAAAAGCTAAGAAGGCTGTAAAGTGCAGTTTTATAGCTAGCCCTGGTGGTGCAGGCCTATAATTTTAGCTGCTCAAAATATGAAGGCAGGATGATCACAAGTTAGAGTCATGCCTGCACAATGTGTGACACTTCCTGGACAGCCAGGAACAAGCATCTTTTCACTGCAGGTGGGGAACGTACTATCAACCAAAGAAAGGATACCATTAATGTCGAATTGGTGAAATGAGCTTTTTGGGGTTACTTTTAGGAGCAGAAAGGACTCAAAGACAGCTGCATCACCAAAAATCTACCTCAGCATGAGTGACAGCTCACAAAAGCTGGAAACCTAGAGTACACTGCACAGCCTGCAGGCAGCTCAGTAGGTTGGAGAATATCTTTTCCAGGTAGCTAGGTTATCTGAGCTTCTTCTAGGTAGCTTAGTTGGTCTCTGCCTCTTCCAAGAGCTTAGCTGATGTACTAGTCAGGGTTCTATAGAATAACAGAACTCACAAAATTAATCTCTCTATATATAGAAGGGGGTATTTATTAGAATGACTTATAGGTTGTGGTCCAGCTAATCCCGCATTGGCTGGCAGTGAACAAAGTGTTCAAGAACCCAGTAGCTGCTCAATACAGTGAGGTTGGATGTCTCAGCTAGTCTTCAGTATATGTTGGCATCCAGAAGAAGTAGGCTCTGATACTAATGAAGGGATAGAATTGCTTGCAAAGAAAAAAAGGCTTCCTTCTTCCATGCTTTATATAGCTTCCAGCAGAAGGTGTAACCCAGATTAAAGGTATGTCTTCCCACCTCAAGATCTGGATAAAAGGCTTGTGTCTTCCTACCTAAAAAAGGATCTCAATTAGAAGCAAATCTCCCTACTTCAGGTTAAACAAAATTCCCTCACAGGTGTGCCCTCCATTTTTGGATTTTAGTTAATTCCAGATGTAGTCAAGTTAATAACTAAGAATAACCATCATAGCTGTTCTGCCTCTTTCAGGTAACTCAGCATGCATGTCTGAGAATGTCTTTCCATCATTATGGTTTATATACACTTAGGCAGGGAAGGTGCTGGTGAATCTGGTCAGTTTTAGGGACTTCCTGAATCTTTTAAGTTGTTTACTTCCAAAGCTTAACTAGTTTTCCTGAATGGTGGAATGTTTCACGTCCCTTTAGAACATCCTGTATCTTAAGGAACTTCTCTTCAAGATCGAATGTTTTATCTGGAAGGAAATTGCTATACAACAGTGGGCTACAGAGTGAGTTTAAGACTAGCCTGAACAACTTAACAAGACTGTGTATCAAAATAAAAAATAGAAAAAGGGCTGAGGATAATGCACAGTGGTAAAAAAAAAAAACTTGCCTGTCATGCAAGATCCTAGGTATAATTTTTTAAATATGCATATGAGGATATGAAATATATTTGTATTACCTTCAAATAAATATTAACTGTATGCACATATATCAGGATATATATGTACATATATATATATATATACAGTATGTATATATTTATCAACATAAAGACAAGTAAATAAGACTACAAGAATGACTGCCATGAATGAGAATTATTCAGGAACTTCTGAAAGCTGATATACAGAGAGGACAACAAAAGAATTGACTCTATGAAGGCATGAACAAGAGGAAAGCCAGTTGTATATACTGGCAATGGTAGGCATGCAATAGGCAGGATCTTTCTCAGCACCCATTAGGAAGTCAAGGCCATGAGACCTAGTGAATCCTGGGGAGTTTGTAAAAACTCCTCTAGACACCCCCATTTGATGGGATCCATTTTGGCATATAATTTGGGGTAATCACACACCCTGCATTTTCTGAGGTTATATGAAGAAGAGCAATTAAGCCAGATAACCCATCATCAAAAGCCTCCAGTCAGCCAAGATAGCGTTGCATGTAGAGACCAGAATCTGAAAGCCACAGCCAAGACAAAACTCACACCCGCAGCAGGTAGCAAACTGCCCCTTCACCTCACCTCCAAAAATAAACAGAATTGTAAGGCTAAGTATGAACACAACAGAAACTAAGTGTATGGCAAAAACTCTTCTAAGCCCCATCCCACCCCTCAAAGTGACTAAGAGTTCAGGAAGGAAACCTTTAACACCTTAAGAAATTCAAATTAGCAAACAGAAGATATCAAAGTTGTAATTGATATCCACTAAGTATATTCAGAATTATATCTATCAAAGAAAAAAAATAATTATTATGAAAAACAAACTATTAGGAATTGAGAAATTAAACATGGGACCATAAAATTATCCTTTTCATGTTAAATATGAATGCACACACTTGACATTGGTTTAAATGAACTGAATAAATAATTGTTAGAATTATTTGCAGTTCTCTGCCAAGAATCCACAGGAATAAGAATGAGGTTTGTGCAGAATCTTACTTCACTCAGTATGATTATATATTTCCTGAAGATTGTGTTATTTTCATGAATTTAGCAACAGGAGCAAATTTGTTTAAAATATCTTGGAATTTGTCAATTAGTAACTAATACAGTAGTTGCCCAACACTTATCCACAATGGCTGTGCTTCAAGACTCAGTGCCTAGCGAGGTGTGGTGGCAATATTCCTTTAATCACAACACTTGGGAGGTAGAGGTGTGTGGATCCTTGTGAGCTACAAGCCAATCTGGTCGACATGGTGAGCTCCAGGACAGCCAGAGATTGCGAGACCCTGTCTGAAAAAACAAAACAAAAATGCTCAGTCCTAAGTCACCATAGTTAGTATTAAACCCTACACACATGCACATGTGCACATATTCACATGCACGTGCGCACGCGCGCGCGTGCACACACATGCACACACATACACACACACACACACACACACACACACACACACACACACACAGTTTTCCCTGTACCTTCTTCCTTCCTTTTATATTGCAGTAATAAAACACCACAACCAAGGCAACTTATGAAAGATGGCATTAATTGAGCTTACATTTTCATGATGGTGGAACAAGGCATGGCAGCAGGGACAGCTGAGAGCTCACAGCCTGATCCAGAAGCAAGAAGCAGAGGAAGGGCACACTGGCAAGGCACTGGACTTTGGAAACCTCAAAGTCCACCCCCCAGTGACATACCTTCTCCAACAAGACTATACTTCCTAATTCCTCCTAAACAATTCCACCAACTAGGGACCAAGTATTCAGACATCTAAGCCTATGGGGGACATTCTCATTCAAACCACCACACCTGTGTACCACTGAAAAGTTTAGTTTATGTTTTAGACACAAGATAAGATAAATAACTAAAAGCAGAGTTATAGTGTAATGAAAGTTATAGGACTGAGCTCTCTCATGTCTTGTTGTACTGTGTTCACTATCTTATGAGATACAAGTGACATTGTGATACGGTCCTAGGCTGCCATGTAAAGATTACTTACAAGCAGACACTGGGATAAACACAGTAGTGGATCTGACACCTGAGCAGGACTAAGAGAACTGGAGATGGGTAGAATCAATAATGTGAGCACACAGGATAAAGAGATGAGTGCCCTGGTGGAATAGGGTAGGACAATAGATTTCATAACAGTAGTCAGAATTCTGTACAACTTAAAACTTACTGATTATCTCTGGAACATTCAGTTTATTATTTTTTGACTGTAGTAGGGCAACAGAAACTTCAGAAAGCAAAACCACAGACATGGAGAGGGAAAGCCACAGACTGTATGTCTAAAACGGTTCGTTTCCTAATTTATGGACCCTTGTAACATGATTATATTTTATTAGCAGCTCTCACTCCTCATTTAACAGTCTGTACCACAGTAAACTTCCTACCATCTCCATTACTAATTTGTGAATCTCTAGCTTGCCCTCCTAACATAGCTGGACACTCTGTTGTTGGAACGTCTGCTCTTTTTGACATATAACTGTTTATGCTCTGATTTTCCCAGTACCGTTGTGACGACTTGTGTGCATTTTTTATCTGGCACACAGGATGTGACCTGGTAGCATCATGCTGTCACTATGTACATCTACTTGTTACATGATTTGATCTCAAGTAGTGTCCTAATTTGCTTTCTATTGCCATGATAAACACTATGACCAAAAGTGACTTGTAAAGGAAAGGGTTTGTTTGAGTTTATTGTTTACAGTCCATTATAAAAGAGAAGACAGGGCAAGAACTCATGACAGGAACCTAGAGGTAGAAACTGACACAGAGTCTGTGGGGGAATGCTGCTAATTGGCTTGCTCCCCTGACTTGCTCAGCCTGCTTTCTTATAGAGCTCAGGACTACCTGCTAAGGGGTGGCACCACCCAGAGTGGGCTGGGCCTTCTCACATTAACCATTCATCAAGAAATGCCACAGGTCAGTATGATGGAAGCATTTTCTCAGCTGAAGTTGCCTCTTCCCAGATGACCCTACTTGTGTCAAGTCAATAAAAAACTAGGTGGTGTCACTGCACAGACAAGTCACTTGGTTGGTCTTATACCACAGGTTGTCTCTAGGGCAGCAGCTCCATCTCATTTCAGTTATTTTATCTTCACCTGGGCTGTGTGGAATCTGCCCTGTGCACTTGAAGATTGGAGACCAGCGGAGTTTATTTGGAGACTCCCTCTCCTAAGCTGTCCCTAGGTTTAACCCCTCACTTCCCTGTAGCTGGAAGTTTTCCTGTGTCCTGCAGCCGCTCAGACCCAAGTAAACACACAGAGGCTTATATCAATTATGAATTGCATGGCCATGGCCTATGGCTCAATTTTCTTGCTAGCTAGCTCTTATAACTAAACTCAGCCCAGTTCTATTAATCTGTATGCCACCACGTGTTCTGTGGCTTTACCGGTGTGCCATTACATGCTGCTCCCTGGATGGCAGGATGACTTCAATCATATAAGTGTCACTCCATCCCAAGAGTCATTTTTTTTTCTCTAGACTCCCCTCACTTTTGATCAGTTTGTAATATTGATAAGATCTGGTTTGTTCTGTTGTGGGGCTTGTTTGATAATGTTCAAAATGTTTTCTTCTTGGTTAAATACAGTCTATCTGATAGGCGGTAATTTGGGTATTTAAGTGTATTTTTAAGTAATAATAATATGAAGACTTTAAAACATAAAAAAACATGTTATTTTGAAATAATGCATTTTAACTATTTCAAAATACTTTTGTCTTAGGAAAAAATCTAATGATGCTGATAACTGTCAAAGAGAACTTAGGAAACTGAAGTTTGAGTCTGTTATTTCTGAGTCAAGGTATATACTGCAAATTTTTCATAAACACTTTAATAACTGAATTTAAACCATATTTCTAAAATCCTCTTATTGAGATTGTACATGCCTGTTGTTTTCTTGCTTATATATGTAATACCTAATTTGGACCTCCTGATAGCTCTGTATCTTTGCCTTGTCCATGGTTCCTGTGTCTGCTGACATTGATGTCACTACTTTTTTCTTTGCTGTGACAAAAACAACTTAAGGGACAAAGAGTCCACTTTGGTTCATGGTTTAGGAAGGAACAGCGTCAGTCCACATGGCAGTGGGAACATGAGGTGGACGTCAAAAGGAAACAGAGATAAATGCAGCTTTCGGCTTACTTTCTCGTCTTCTTTCAGTCCAAACCCCAGCCTATGAGATAGTGTCGCCCACATTCAGGGTAGTTCTTCTTCCTCTGTTAAACCTTTCTCAGAACAGTCTTATAGACACCACCAAAGAAGGATTTCTGGGATGATCCTGAGTCCTGCCAAGTTGACAGGGAGACGAACAGTCGCAGCCCCATTCCTTGTCAACTTGACTTCCAAACATTACATCATAACATTCCACGTGGCCCCTGAAGTCTCATTTTCATCTCAGGGTGCAGACCCAGCCTTTAAAAAATCCCAACACGGCTCCAAAATCCAGTGTCTCCTTAAGTGAGCTACTGTAAAATAAGAAACCAGCAAGTTACACACTTCTAATATATAACACCACAGAGTAAGCATTCCCATCCCAAGTGGAGGAATGGTATTGTAGCAAGTCAAACACATCAACGCAAACACCAAATGCTACAGTTCCACGTCGCACATCTGGGGCTTGTGACAGAATTATCTGGGCTCTGATGGCCTTCCACGTCACCTGTCCCCCCAAGCATGCCTCCTGCAGTGCATGTAGCCTTTCTCTTGGGCTTTCTCCTTGCCACGCCTATAGCTTTCCTCATCAGACACCCCATGATCCTGGCCTCTATGATACCCTGTGCTCTCCACTGCGGTTTAGGATTTACCTTCACAACTCTACCCGTAGCCTCTCAGGGTTCCTTGTGGTGAACCAAACCTTCCAACAATTACCTAGCCTCAGCAGCTCTGTGGATTATTTGGGAGAAAGCCTCCATGACTCCCTGGTAACCCTGTGTTTTACGTGTCTAGAAAACCAGCACCAGGTAGATGGCACTGCCTGGTTCTGCTACCAACCTCTTCCTGTCATAACACTCCTGAATCTGAGAAAGTGCTTTCCAAAGCTGTGGTTTTCAAACAGGGAATCCCCTCAGGACCCTTCTCAGCTCAGCTTCTCTTTTAAGTAAACATGCATTTTCACAAGTCAAAGCTTTTGATGGGGGGCGGGGGAGGGGGGACGCGTCTTTCCCATTTTCCCACTGGTACAGTTTGCAGCTCCTTTGAGTCGTCCGAATCTCTATAACGGTTACAACTGTTTTGTCTGCACTTGCCCGTCAGCAACTTTCAACTGACAGTTTCTTCCCCAAACTGCGTGTTTTTCATGTCATTCTGCCCACGTGTCACTGCCTGTCGTTGTTGACCTGACCTGAATGAGAACAGTGAGCAGTGATCGTGACACAGCCTGAATGTTGTCACAGCCTCACGTTTTCTCCACCAAACAAATTAGTATTTCGGTTTCGAATTCAGTCTCACTCAAGTTCCCAGGACGCAGGGGAAGCCGTGTTCTCTTCCAGAAAATGACGTGAATAGCCTCTAGCTCTGAGTTCCCAAGAGATTCCTCTTTGATGCATCTGAGATCTCTCGATGTGGGGCTCCACTGCCTGCATTTCTTCTTCCCCGTCATTCTGATCTTCCAGTTTTCTACTTGAATGTCCCTTACACTCTGCTTACAGCATTCAAGGGTTTTCTTGCTCTAACTTCCAAACTCTTCCACATTCTTCCCACAAACCAGTTCCCAAGGCCTAAGAACCACATGGACTATTTATCTCACTCCTTGGCACCAGTTTCCTCTTACTTTTCTTATCATTGTGAACACAGTACCTAAAAAAAGGCAACTTAAGGATGCAGGGGTTTGCGTTGGCTCACTTTTGAGACGAATACAGCCCATTATGGCAGGGAATGCAAGGTACAGAATCATGAGGCAACTAGTTACAACATCCAGTCAGGAAGTAGAGTGGTGAATTACCAGAACCCTGATTCCTCTTTCTTTTATCTGGACCCCAGGCCATGGAAAGGTTTTGTCTGCATTCAAAGAGAGTCTTCCCTCCTTGCTAAACCTTTCCAGAAACGCCTTTGTAGACAGACTCAAAATCTGTGGTGGTTCTCAATCCAGCCAGGTTGACAATGAAATTAGTTACCACAGTGGGAAAAATCTAACGTAGAGCTATCCATGTTCTTAGCATCTTCGTTTTTAAGTTGTAATTATGATGAAAGTTCTCCAAAATATGAAATCATAGCCTAACTATAAAATCCTTGTTTCTAATGTATGCTTGTGATACTTTGTTTCCTGTTCCTTTTAGGCACAATAGGCTACTTAAAGAAAAAGACGACTCTTTAATGACATGTCAACAACTATATAAAACTTTACAGGAAGAGCTGACCACAAAAGAAAGGCAAGAAGAAGATATAAAAAGAAGAATCAACCTTGCAGAAAATGAACGAGAGATGGCCCAAACTCTCCTGCATCAGACACAGGAAGAAATTTTAACACTGAAAAATGAAAGGTACAGTCAAGAATAATTCCTTAAAACTATTTTATCCTTAAATAAGTATCCAATATATATTTGAAACATCGGTGTAGATATTATCATAACATTAAAGTCAGGACTAAAGACACATTTCACATGTAAGTTCATCGGAACTTAAGTCTGTTCCCTCACTTTGAAGCGATTCAGCTGGATCTCAGCTTGCCCACATTGCTGTGCAAAGGCCCCTGGTTCGTCGAGGCAGAGATGGCATCTGGGTTACTTTGCTGGCGGAATTTTACTCGACGTTTGAGCATTTGTAAACATTTGTAACCTCACCCAAAAACTGGTGAATCCTATATTTAAGATAAAAATGTTGGTTTGCTTTTTGCCACTTTCCCTCTCGTTGGCTCCTCTTCTGTCTGGTCTTTAACTGTCTGAGGCTCTTCTCAAGGTGGCACCAGCAGTTCTGAAAGCATTCTGGCCCAGGCTCCCAAGGTACTGTCGTTCTGATAAATTATCTTTGCATGAGTCTTTTCTAGAGTTACGTCTCAACTCTGCTTTCTTTCATGTTTTAATTTCCTAGAGTGACTTCGCTCATTCTTTCTGAACCCTTTTGTTTTAATTGTATATCTAACAGATAGCATAAAACTTGATTTTTCCCCTGTTGTTGACTTTTAAATTGGGGCATAGCGATTATTCCTTTTACATGCATTGATCTAATTATTACATTCTAGAATAATACAAGCCTTATAAAGACATAAATTTTTACTTTTTATTATTGTCTGCACAAAGGAAGCTGATGATTGACTGGCTACTGATTATTACATAATTTAAAAGAAATTTTATTTATTGCTTTTGGTGTGTGTGCACATGCATGTGTGTGTGTGCATGCATGCATGTGTGTGTTGGCACGCGTGCCACAGAATACATTTGGAGGTCAGAGGACACCTCTGTGGACCTGGTCCTCTCCTTCCACCTTTATGCAGGTGCCATGCTTGAATTCAGATTGCCAGGCCTTTAGCAATCATCGTGCTCGCCCCCTCCTTTCATTTTAATCTCATTAAAAGATTTTGTTCATGTTGAGTGTTATTTATACATTTTATGATTTTTTTTTTAGTTCTCCATAATTATAGTTGTTTTCTGAGAATAAATCTGGGGTAGGGCTGCAGCAGTAGATCGCAGGCATATTTAATTACATAACTGGGTTTGTTGCGCAGAACTCTCTCCCCAGCACAGTGGTGGTGGACTATGGGACAGATCTTCACAGTTCCCTAAGAACAAAGCTCATCTCTGATGCTGCATGGGTTGATTTTATTTCTACTTCTCTTTGACTAAATACGAACTGCAGAGCTAATGTCACTCACATTCCTTCTTCTCCTAGAGATACCAGTACCCTGATGATGTTGTCTTTGTACCTACCTGACTCTTCATCAGCCCCTTTTCTTCTTCATTTCATGATTATATATATTGAATATTATATTTTTTTTTCTTCTTCATTTCATGATTGGTTAGCATATTAGAAGCTGCAACCTTATAAGCAAGAAATGTAAACAAACCAAGCTTATTGGAGGAATAACTACTGGGAAACTGAGCATATGTAAGATTAAAGGAAACTTCTGTATGGACACAGAAACTTCAAAATCACTATAATTTAGACAAACATTGTAGTGTATATTAGAAATATATGCTGGTGGCCCTGGGTATGTCAATAACTTCAGAAATGTCTTCCCTGTCTTTATAGTATGAGTTCATAACCAATGGCCATAGTGATTGCCTATCATCTGAAAGCAGTAATGTATTCTATAGAGAATTCACAGAATTGCAATCTTCAAAAAGATACAGTGAAATAAATAAAACCTTCGGAAGTCTTTGATTTTGAACCTTGGTCATCTGAAGAATTCTTACATTATATAAGATTCCTTATTTTCAATGTTGCTGGGTTAATGAGGCTTATCTATGTATGGGCAAATGCTGTCTGCCACAGTGGTTGAGATCCTTCTACCTTTTAAATCAGTGGTTCTCAACCTCCCTAATGCTGTGAACTTTTAATACAATTCCTCATGTTGTGGTGATCCCCAACCATAAAATGATTTTGTTCCTACTTCATAACTGTAATTTTACTACTTTTATGAATCCTAATGTAAATATCTGATATGCAGGGCATCTGATATGTGGCCCCCAAAGGGGTAATGACCCACAGGTTTTAGAACTACTGTTTTAAATGTTTCTGGAATTCTTCTCTGAGGATTGGTCTAAGTATACATGATTTACCTTATCACCAGTGTGATGAACATTCACCCTTTGGGAACAAATCCACAAAAACTTAGAAGCAACAGGAAGTAAATAGACATGTTTAATGTAGGTACACTGAAAAGACTCATAGCTGGCCATGGTGGTACATACCTGTAATCTCAGCATGGAAGACGCTAAGGCAGGAGGATCACTGCAAGTTTGAGGCCAGTCCAGGCCAGTCAGGGACACATAGTTTGACCCTGCCTTAAACAACAACAGCAAGGAATCCCAGTGGTGAAGCAAGGGCTCTGTATTTTGTGGGCTTTTGAGTTGGGCAAACAGATTTACATCTCAGCTTGGCCATTGTCAAGCTTGGGCAACCCAACCATGTTAACCTTTTTCCTTATGTGCAAGCTGGGCATACTAATACCAGCTATCCTTTTGTGGGTTCTAAAGCATCTAGCACTTGCCTTGTACATTAGAGACACTCTGAAGTATTATTTCTTCTGTTTCATCTTTTTTTTTTAAGACCACTGCATGCTGTGGGATGTCATTCTGTATGTTGTGAATATGTGTTACTCTGATTGGTTGATAAATAAAACCTGATTGGCCAGTAGCCAGGCAGGACATATAGGTGGGTTAAGCAGACAAGGAGAATTCTGGGAAGAAGAAGGCTAAGTCAGGAGTCACTAGCCAGACACAGAGGAAGCAAGATGACAAGGCAGAACTGAGAAAAGGTACCAAGCCACATGGCTAAACAGATAAGAATTATGAGTTAATTTAAGAGTAAAACCTAGTTAGTAATAAGCCTGAGCTAATGACCAAGGAGTTATAATTAATATAAGCCTCTGTGTGTTTACTTGGGGAATGTGAGTGGGAGAGATTTGTCCCGACCACCAGCAGGCCAGGACAATTGAAAACTTCTACTACAACTGCCTCCTAAAGCATCATTTTATACCCTACTGTTACCATTTAGCAAACATTTGGATTCAGTATTACCTGCTTTATTCATAAGATGTAATAATTAATCCTTGGGATGATTCCACTTTGATGTTATTATTAGAGCAGAGCATTACCAAAAGAAGTGCTCAATACTATCTTTGAAAATATATAGCAAAAATTTCTCCCCAGACTCACCATTTTCTCTGGTTTCCTATCCATCAACAGCTTTGAGAACAACTCACTTGCCCAACTTCTTATGCTATCACACACTTGCTGTTTTTAATGGAGGCAGGAGCTGTGGCAAAATCAAAATTATCTCTTTGATTGACAATGTGAAGACGTCTCTAAAAGAACAACTTGTGAAATATGGCTTAAAGCTGTTGTTTTGGCATTCTGGTTTGACGTTTGTTTGCAGTTACATTTTTAACTGTAATTAAGGGAAGCTAAAATTTTGCATTTATATAAAAATTAGAGTCTCATTTTCTTTGGGGGTCTAAGAATTTAAAAGTTAGCTTTTAAAATAAATACCCTTAATTGCAAGTACATCCTAATTTGCCTATTGTGTCAACACTGAAAATGTTAATTGAGAAGAATCTGGTGATTGCAGGGTAGCGGGTTAGAGACAGCTAGCCACAGCTCCCCTTGAGAAGCCTACAGAGGGAAGGCAGCACGTTACAGCATAGAGAGCCCTGCATTGGCACAAGCTTGCACCAGCATGGCCCTCGTGAATCATATCACCTCAGTCGTTTACTCTCTGGTCCTCATTTCTTCTAACAATCAGGCTGTTGTATGGGCATATTTCTAAGAAATTAGAAGAACTTGCATCCCCAGCGACAAGAGCAGGCACTCAGGATGTATCTGCTAGCTGGATGAGGTTGTGTTTCATCCTCCTCAAACCACTGATTACAGGATTTGAAACTAGGAAGTTCCTCCCAAATTTTCTAGGGCTCCTGGCTTGCTGAAAATAAGAGCTTGGAGTAAAATGGCTGTGCAAGATCCTGATGGAAATCTCCTTTATTTGATTCTTCATAAAACTCAAATTTAGGGCTTAAGTCTATGGCATTTCCTAGAATCCTAAAATATCAATATCTCTCAAACCTTCTGAAGAAGTCCAGTATCTACATATATGTAGCTTTAGCTTTTTGAGACATGGCTAAAGAATTATAATTAATGTTTTTATATTTCCTAATTCCTCTAGGTTTCTAACAAATTGTAGTCAAGGTTGGTCCATTTAGCGTATTTCTATACAAGATTGCTTTCTCTTATCACTGTGTTATAATCTCAGTGGGAAAGCCCTTCCACGGGCATACTACCTAAGTGTGATTTTCATTTAGGGAGTCAGGATTGATCATCACTACATACATTATTCATTGCAAATTCTGTTCTAATCAAGGATAGTGAGTGCTTAGAACATGGTGCATAAGCGTTCTCTCTGCTTTGCCCCATTAAAGACTTCTTTAGAGCCAGGGACAGGGGCTCAGCAAGAAATCAGAGAGGTAGAAAGGTCCTTATTCTGGCAACTACAGGTTCAAAGAAAATTTCCCTCACAGTTGTAAATTCATAGGATAACAGTTTACTTAAAGCTCCATGTACTTTGTGGGAGTGTCCTAATAGATTTCACAATTCTTTGTAAAGTTAGTGAATAATGATCACTTTCTTAACCTCTTTGAACCTGGTCCTGCTCTATTTCAGCTGCTGTAGTCTACTAGACCTGAAGGTTTTGTTCTAAAGACTGGTGCTTTGTGCATAAGGAGACTGAATAGGGAATGTATTCTATATTTCATGCTATCAAAATTGTGACTGTCCTGAAGGAGACTGGAATTCAGACATCTCAGCTGTTTAGCTCTGTATAAACTGACAACATGACTGCTCCATGATATGGATTATGGGTAAAGATTTTATTAGAGAGAGAGAGAGAATATAGAGAAAGGGAGAGTAAGGACCAGACAGAGAGAGTGAGAGGAGGTCAGAGTGCATGGCCCAAATAGTTGGGTTATAAGGAAATGGGAGCTACTGGGAGGGAAACCTAAGAGCGTGGGGACTGTGAGGGGATGGATGAGAAGAAGTATGGACTTTGAAATATATAATGAGTACTTGCGATACTGAGGGAGCCTGGAGACCAGCAAGTGGTTTGATATGCTGATAAGCACTGCATATAGCCATTTGTCCTATCTGCCCTTTGGAATTTGGAAGAATGGTGTTTCCTTTGGACTTGACAAGTACCAGCTGCTTTATAGCAGAGGTATATATCTAGTGTTACTCATGGACACCATCTAAAAATGCTCATTGGAATTTCTTCACTAACTAGACCTGTTCAAAGAAAAAACTTGATTTAAGAAATAAAGTGAGGGTGCTAGAGAAGTGGCTCAGCAGTTAAGAGCACTTCTGCCCTTCAGAAGACCAGAATTCAGTTCCCAGTACTCATGTTGGGCAGCTCATAACTACCTGTAACTTCAGTACTAGGACATCCTGAGCCTTTTTTTTTTTTTTTTTTTTTTTTTTTTTTTTTTTTTTTTTGCCTCTGCAGGCACTTACACTCAAGTATATAAACCTATACACAGAGACACATGCACACATAAATAAAAGTAAAATAAATATTTTGCACCAGAACTCTGCTGTCTGGCCACTTCTAATGAACACATGGACAACCTTGTCTATTCTGTGATCCTGACCTTTTTGATAATCAGTGACATTTTAATTGAAGTGCTCCTTTATTTCTGTTGATAGCTGCTCATTTCTTGATTAAGTTGACTATGATATAATTCTAGGGTTGTACCTAGTTGAATTATATTACTTAAAATTAGACCAGTATATTTGTGTACTCTTGAGTTGATAACAAATAACCATATATTTAGTGGTGAAGGAAACACGTTATCTTATAGTCCTATCTTATCAGAAATGCAAATGTTACCACAATGAAAAACATGTTCAGCAGAGGGCTAGGAAGAGACTGACAAGACATAGCCTGGGGCAATACATTTACGAAAGATTTATCTAATATAAAATTTCCTTCCAGAATACAAAAATAACATTAGAAACTCAGTAATGAACATAAACAATCTACTAAAAAGTGAGCAAAAGATTTGTGCAGCATTTTACTAAACAAGGCTAGTCAGCATACAAAGAAGTGTGACATTCCATGTCTGTATTTTACCCAAGAGAAAAGAAAGCAAATGCCCATACAAACATGCAAAGGTACAGTGGCTTCATTTGTAATAGTCAAAGCCTGCAGAGCAATCTAAATATCCATCAACAGATGAACAGAGAAGAAATCACGGTTGCATTTGTGCAATGGGATACTTCTCAGCATAAAAGCAAGTGGACCAATGACGCACAGTACAGCATAGATTAATTTAGAAAGACTTACGCTGAATAAAAGGTGCTAGGACAAAAAAGAACCCAGTCTGTGGTTCCATGAATATAGAAAGCACAAATAGATTCTGAAAATACAAAATAACCAGCAAATCAACCGTAGATTCATTGGAGAGAATACAAGAAAGAGTGGAGGATTACAAGGGAGTAGGGATGGGGAGATGGTTCAGCAATTAAGAGTGCCCACTGCTCTTGAGGAGCACCCAGGTTCAGTTCCCAGAATCCACATGGTAATTCACAACCATCTAAAACTCCATTCCCAGGAGATCTATATCCTCTCCTGGCCTCCATAGACACCAGGCATGCACATGGCGCACGGACATGCATATAGACAAAACTCATACACATGAAAATAAAATAAATCAAAGAAAAAATAGAAAGAAATTACAAAGGTATACAACCTTCCTCAACATCTTTGGATTCAAGTAAGTTGTTAAAGGCTTTTAAAAGCAGAGCCCTTCCCCCCAACAACAAAGTATTTAATGCCCTTTCTAACATGGCTGAGCTGAATAATAAAAAAGAAGCATATTCCATTCAGAGGGGTGCTGTGGGATGGTCTCTCTGCTTGCTGGAAATATGTGTTACTAACATTGGTTAATAAAGAAACTGCTCTGTCATATGGCAAGACAGGTTATAGCCAGGTGGGAAATCCAAGAAAGAGAGAGGGAGAAGGAGGGTGGCTGGATGGTGTCTGCCCTGACTGCCCTTCTTCTTGTCTCTTTCTTGGATTTCCCACCTGGCTCTTATCCTGCCTTGCAACAGCTTATTTATTTACCAATAGTAGCAACACAAATTCATAGTGTACAGAAAGACCATCCCATAGCTCTTCCCATTTTCTGTCTAATCAAAAAGGAAAGTTGTAACTTTAACATAGTAAAATTACATATAACAAAACGGTTATCAAGCAAGAATTTCAGTTACAATATCTAGTCTTTGTATTTGGCAAATTAAAGAAAATATTCTATCATCCTATCTTTGTGAGTCTAAAGTTTTATATCTAATTTACCTTTTATCATAACTAAGGAAAACTGTAATTATAAATATCTAGTCTTCAACTCTATCTAAGACCTCTGAAGGGTATAATAGTACCTGAGTAAACAGGAAGTGCATTGCAAGCAGTTTCCAAAATTCTAGAAATGACAGAGACATCTGGCTACCTGAACAGTCACTCAAAGTTCTTTTGTAACACTGGGGCATCATCTTTAGCCTATAGGCCTACCTAGAGTCTATGGAATATTTTTCAGTGAAATTTGAAGAACTGTCCTGCCTGTTTTGGCAAAGTTCATCAGTCGCTTTCCTCTGTGTCCTTCAGAATGTCTGGCAGTTTCTTCTGTGAAGCAGGAACCTGAAGGACCATTTTACTTTGTTTTGGCAAATTCAGTGGTCATTTTCCTATGGGTCCTGCATGTCCAGTTTACACAACATATTTTCAATCAATCCAGGCAAGAGCAGTTTCTTGCCCAAATGGCTAGCCTTTGCTATATTGAAAGCAAACTCCATAATGAGTTTCTTTGATGCATATCATCTTCTTTGAAGTAATTGATACAGCCAGGAGCAGATGTGTCTCATTGTCTAGAAAAGTCTTAAGTTCTTAAAATATTTTAAATGCTATATTCTGTAGGTATTTGAAGTGTTTGAAGGTTACTTATCTATCTGAAATATAATTCTGTATACCTAGAAAACCTAACTAATATGACTGTAAGTTTGACTATCATAGATGACTAATTATTAACCTATATTTCTTAATTACACATTAAAATTTTAAATGACTTGCATAAACATAATACCTTAAACAAGAGTAGAAATATACATATAGTATAACAAAATTGACCTTAAATTTGTATCAATAACCAAATCCATATTGATGTAAAGTATTTTGAGATTAACAGATTTTTTGGGGATCAGAGTAGATTCAATAATCTTTTTTTAAATCATTTATATATCATATCACCCTTTTTCTTTAGAAAGAGATTACATTTATAATCAACCCCCTTTAAATAAAACAAACATTCATAAGCAATATTTTGGGAATTGGGGCATGGCTTTATATACTGCTTCCTACTGATTGGGGGTGCTGGCAATCAATCTTATCAGGATCCTGAGAAAACTTAGGATTATGGTCAAGTCCTGACTGGAATAATCAGTGAGGCTGCATCATCTCAGCCAGTTGCCTTGAAGCTGTTCTGGATGTTGGATCATCTGGAGACCTCCCAGGGGGTCTTCCTTGATGGAACCATGTTGACCTGGAAGGAATCCAGTTTCTCATCTTCTCTGGAAACAAAAGCAGAACCTCTTTTCCAAAACAACATATCCTTAGACCCAAATTTTGAAATCAAGATACCTTTAAGATATATATGTTGATTTAGCTTAGCAGTCCCTAAAATCAAATGTCTCTCTGCAGTTAAAAAAAAAAAATCCCTTTTAAAGTCATGAGGTCAACTACTTGGACTACTATGTATGTAAGTGCTAATGCAAATTAAAGCCCAAGTTGACCTCCAGCAGCAGTTCATTCTATGTTGACAGTGAGAGAACACTTTGCCTGTTAGGATACTGTTACTCGTGGACTGAAATGCTGAAGAAACCCCTCCCCCTATTTTGTTTTTTGCAAAAATCAAGGTATATTCTAGGGTTTCCTGGTTGACCTCAACAGATAAACTGAGATGATAGTCTTAGTTCAGAAATGATCTGAATGTAGATTTACAGTCTACGTGTACAGCTGGCTAAGTGAGATCGCTTTCACAGTTCTGCATGTATCCCATCGGCTCCCCATTAGTCACTGAACTCTTAAAACTGGTATTGTAACATTATTACAATGTTTTGCTCCAATTTTATAAACTTTATAGTACAATATGTGTTCCTTTTCTGAGGCAAACCAAAGGTATATTTCTCAAGGTTCTGCTACTATCAGCAGTGTTGATGGAGGATTTTTTATACATTTGTAATAGATAGAAATAAACCAGAAAAAAAGAAGAAAAAAAGTGGTGGAGGAAAAGGTGAACACTGCAAGAATACTCAAAAGGGCTGAGAGTTGCAAACGCCAAGATTGGCTTTGCATAGTAAATGGAATAGAACAGCTCTGAACTATAGCTTACTTTTCCTGGTTTGGTCTGGCAGAATGATTGAATGTTTTTGTACAAAAATCAGAGCCTTAAAAACAAGGATTTGGTGAGATAGTAAAATGGTGTGCCACTTTGGCAAAACAGTCTGGTGGTTGGTCAAAATGCAAAACATTGTTACTCTGTTACTCAACAATTCTACCCTTAGGAATATAACCTCAAACTACTGAAAATGTGTACCTATGAAACATGTACATGAAGGTTTACAGCAGTGTGTTGCTAATAGTAAAAAAGTTAAAACAACTCAAATAGCTATCAAATACTGGAGAGAAGTAAAATGTGGCTTATTCATACAATAGAATATTATTAAGACATAAAAATGAATGAGAAACTGACAGATTAAATGACTTTGGTGAACCTTCATAATTTCATTTGTAGATCTTTCCATTTCTAATTTATAAATACATTTGGGGTTATAAATTATAAATGTACTGCCTCCTGTCAACATTGTATACTTCTATTTGATGATTTCTGTGTCAAATATTATATGGAAATGTTTCCAAGTATTTTCTGTATTAACTGTGAATGAATAGAACAAAATAAATTGCCTGTAAAAAAAAAAAATCCCAAAGACAACACAATAATATATAGTATTGAGACTCTTTTCCTTTTTTCTCCCAAACTTACATATATTTTTAAATACATTATAACCCATCCAGGGGTTTTTTTTTCCTATCTGTATCTGTTTTGTTATATATCTTTAATCCTTTTCTGACCAGGAGAGTTTTTAAACTGCTAAACTGCATGGCTAGAACTGAAGTGGCCTTGGCTGCTGGCTCCACTCCGCTTAGTTTTTAGCATAGCACAGGTACCAATGAGTCACACTTACCTCCCCAATTCTGGGAAGCAGTATTAAGAGCACATTGCTGCATTTTTAAGCCCACAGCTATGCTCCCAAACCCACAGGCAGTGGTTGGGAGAAGCCTCTCTGTAGCATAACTTGTGGGAGAGATTGTGGAAATCTGCCATGCTGCTTAGCTCCTGGTGGCTGGTAGCCAGCTCTATTTCATAGGTGGCTGGCAGGAGACATGTCTCTGTGCTGCTGCTGGCATGAGACTCTGAGACTAGGAAGCCCAGTGTGGCTCCATTTCTGTGCATTCAGAATCTTTAAGCTTTCTCAAGTCTATGTGGATCAATGCCCCACTTTGGGCGCCAATTGTAGCCTGAAGTTTCTCTGTCCCACTTGGTCCCATCTGGACAGCAGCCATTTTTATAAAATAATTACTCAGAGGCTTAATATTAATTATGAACTGTTTGGTCTATGGCTTGGGCTTATTGCTAGCTAGCTATTACATCAGAAATTAACCCATTTCTTTTAATCTATATATCACCACATGGCCGTGGTATTACCAATCTACTGGCATCTTGCTC
This sequence comes from Peromyscus maniculatus bairdii, assembly GCF_049852395.1. Lineage (NCBI taxonomy): Eukaryota > Metazoa > Chordata > Mammalia > Rodentia > Cricetidae > Peromyscus > Peromyscus maniculatus. Next base: position 47,197,369 of record NC_134857.1, read on the forward strand.
CTTGAATGGCTGGATGGTGTCTGCCATGACTCCACCCTTCTTATCCCTGTCTTTCTCTTGGATTTCCCACCTGGCTTTTATCCTGCCTTACAATAGGCCAAAACAGCTTCTTTATTAGCTAATAGTAGCAACACAAATTCATAGCATATAGAAAGACCATACCACATCAGAGGGGAAAAGCAGGTCATGAACAAAAGTAGAACCAGAAAACCCTAGTGGGTGAAACCATCACAGTTGAACCAAGAAATGTTCCCCAGTTCAGAGATTTCCGAGTTTGGAAGTGCTTTGCTGGGCCAGGTGACTTACAGTGTGCCTCCCACTGTAGTAGAGGGCTATGCTAGTCACACCTAGTTCTTATTAGAATTGGTCACTTGACATTGAAATCTGAAAAGAAGTTTTCAAATATCTGTTTTGATCATTTTTCTTTTCATCTGCTGCAAAGGTACCTCCTAAGGCAGGATCCTGAAACAATGCCTGTGGAGGTGAACAGCAGATGGTACATGCTGTGAGCAAAAAATAAACATTTGTATTGTATGGCACTGAAGTTTCAGGTGTAAAGCTTGATCTATTATAACAATAAAACAGGGCAGCCAGGTGGAAAGTTGGGTACATGAGTCATGTTCAAATTTGTCTTAGCTGCAGATAAAATTTAGGAGTTGTCAGCATCTAAATCAAATTAGAAGATGAGTCTGCAGCAATGTCCAGGAGGAACACCATAACCCATGTGGTTACTGTCATCCCACCTTGCCACCCTGAACCTGTCACTTTGCTTTTCTTCCTCTGCTCCAGCCTCAAGGCAACTGTGCAAGCAATCAGAGCCAGCTGTGCCTGCCTCACACCCAATGACTGTGGACTTTAAACAGCACTGCTGCAGTGACTCATTTGCCTGTCTCTGGGAACAGATGGTGCTGCTGTGATAGACAGAACAGTGATGGCCTCTACTCAGGAGACCTACTATGCACATGCCCATTTGAACACCTTGATCTTGACCTGGAAGACTCTTTATCCCACCAAAGCATTCTCCTTCGTGCTCTGGATTTATCAATGATTATTTTTATAAGTACTTTATAGATCTGTAGAAGGTTTATGGAAGTTCTAAGAAGTCCAACCCAATAGACATCATTTCCAACCACTCAGTTCAGGACAAAGAACCTTCTGGTCAGTTTTGAAGTCCCTTTGTGCTCCTCTCTGTCCCAGGCGGTCTTTTCTTCTGTGGTGGTAATCTTCAACCTGAGATTTTGCTTCTCAGCCAACCAGGATAAAAGGAACTCCCTCAAATTGATAAAGAACATCTTCAAACCTAGAAACATCTGTTGTGCCCCTGCTTCTCTGTAATTTTTACCTATTATGTTTCTAGTACTAAAAAATGTTAGACTTTATACATGATTTATCTTCATAGAACTAGATTCTTAGGGCTGGGGATAAGCTCAGGGGACAGCACTTGCTTGGCATATGTGGAATCCTGAGTTTGATGCCCAGCACACGCCCCAACCTCATGCTGTGTGATTGTTCTAGGATTTGTTCTTTGTGCTCATTGTTGAGTTCCAGTTTCTGCACAGTGGGTGAAGAGCCACCCATTTCCCCATCTGTATTGTAACCTGAGGTGCACCCTAATTTATCCAGTCTGCTTCAGCTTTCTCTCGTGAGTTTTGATATGAAAAAAATCTCATTGTTTAGTTCTAAGTGTTATAGAAAATTATTTTAAAGTGTGTTACTTTTCTTTATTTTGCATTTGCTTAACTCTGTGAAGTTGTGTTACTGTGCTTGTCTAAAATACCTGATGGTCTAATAAAGAACTGAATGGCCAATAGCAAGGCAGCAGAAAGGATAGGAGGGGCTGCCAGTCAGACAGACTAAAATAGAAGGAGAAATCTGAGAGAATGAGAAAGGAGATCTAGGAGCCAGAGAAGGAAGAGGATGCAAGGGACCGGCCACCCAGCTACAGAGTCAGATGCCGAGTAAGGAGAGCAAAAGTATACAGGAATAGAGAAAGATACAAGCCCCAAGGCCAAAGATAGACAGGATAATTTTAGAAAAGCTGACTAGCAACAAGCCAAGCTAAGGCTAGGCATTTATAAGTAATAAAAAGCCTCTGTTTGTGATTTATTTGGGAGCTGGGTGGTGGGCCTTCCAAAAGAGCAAAAACAAACAACAATGTAAATGTATTTAAGTAGTAATTATGATTTTTAGTTTGACCTATAGGTTATTCAGAAATATTTAAAATTTCAAGTACATGGAGGTATTTTATTTATACTTTGTAACTGATACTTGCTTTTATAGAATATAAATGATATCTTATAAGGAATATAATTCAAGGTATATACTTTTTAAAATTGTTGCCACATTAATAACACAAGATAAATAGATGAAATCAAATTTAATAATATATTTTACATAACCCAATATATCTATGACACATCATCATTTAAATGTGTAATCTTTTGCAGACAATGAATACAAGTTATAAAAGAGGACATAAAACTAATTTTTCCAGTTATTACTATGTCACAGATTCTTAATTTTTGGTGGTAGATAAGTACGTGAAAATACCATAAATAGTGAAAGTATAAAAACCAATGTGATGCTCCACAGCTTCTGTTCTCAGTAGCAGCTCCAACAGTCAAGATGTTCATTGAGTTCTTTGGCTGGGTCTGGTTAATTTTAGTATATGATTTTTTTATTTGCTATGTTTTTATAGTGCTTAAAATAAAAATAAATGTCTAGATTTTGAAAGTTGTTGTAGGTAATTTAGATTATTGTTCTAAATGTTCAAATCTGATGTGTCCATCACACAGCACATCTAAGTTTGGACCAGCCACAGCTTAGTGTCTAATAGCCTATGATATTAGACGGTGCAGGTTATAGTAAAACAGTTGCTTAAAATTTTTAAATTTAGCCGGGCGGTGGTGGCGCACGCCTTTAATCCCAGCACTCGGGAGGCAGAGCCAGGCGGATCTCTGTGAGTTCGAGGCCAGCCTGGGCTACCAAGTGAGCTCCAGGAAAGGCGCAAAGCTACACAGAGAAACCCTGTCTCGAAAAACAAAAAAAAAAAAAAATTTAAATTTGATGAAGTTTACTTTCTGGCCTAGTATGTGGTCAATTTCCTATGAACTAGAAAATAATGATGTGTTTTCCCACAACTTGCATACCAGGCCCTACATACTAGCCTCAAGTCAGCCTTATTATCTGTAGCGGTCTTCTCTGTTCACCATGGTGTCTTTCTATGTGATCCTCCCCTGATCCATTGCAGCTCCTGGGCAGTCACGCATGCAGTCTGCAACTGCACAGTGTGTGTTCTCATGGCCATCTGTAGGGGCCCTGGGATGAATTACGGATAACTGAGGGAGCTGTCTTGACTTCGACCACAGTGGTGTGGACTTGACACAGCTATGTCACTTTCTTTATTTTGAAGATATTTTAAGTTGATACATCTTGAGGTTTAAGATACTCATAGTAAAATTAGCCCATTATCTTTTCAGCCCCCAAATAATAGCTTTAGTTCCAAAAGTCTATTTGCCAGTAATACTGTGTTCACATTCTTCCCTTTAATGTGTAGCTGCTAAGTGTTTTCCACACATTTTGTCTCCATCTTTACCTGCCCTTGTTTTAGGGCATTTTGTATGAAGAATGCAGAACTACTGTTGCTTGTTTAGTTTAGTTTGTTTTTATCGATTTCTCTCTCCATTTACCATTATTGTTATTGTTATTTTAATCATTGTATTCGCCCTCTTTTTTTTTCCTCATTGTAGGCCTTTGGAGGAGAGGATTGTTGTTTTGTGTATTTTCTTGGCATATTTTTTTCACTAGCAGTATATTTCATTTTTATCGTTTTAGTTGTTACTATTGAAGTTCTATCATGCATATTTAATGAGGTCTAAAGTTAATATCCTGAATTCATTTCAAACAATGCAAAGAGCAAAGCACACTTGACTCTGATATCCTCTTGACACAGCCTATATTTTCCCAGTTTGATGGAGTTTTTTGTTAGCCCCTTAATTGCACATAATCAATGATACTTTATATAGACAGTATTAACTTATACATACCGCATGCCGGCCTACTACATAACTTTCAGGGCACAGTACAAAATAAAAATGTAGGACCTTTTATTCATAAACTGGAAGGTTTGTCCTGTGACAACCTGCCCCTCTCACCCTGTTACAGAGGGTTGTTTTATTTGCTATCACACTCCCTCAGACCTGGCACTGTCACAGAATGGACTCTGACCCCTGTGGTATTCAAGTCCAGGCCCTGCTCCCACCTGAAGCAGAAGGCCACAACAGTGGGGGGAGGTGAGACAGCAGAGAGCTGGCCAAGCTGTGAAAGGTTGGAGTTGGAGTAACCCTAGTGCATGCTTAGCTGCCCTCATTTCTCTTTAAAAACACGAATTAAAGATGTAAGTTCTTACAGATTTCAGAATAGTGACTTAAGGGCATAAAACAATGAGGCTTTGGGCATTAGAACGAACAGGAGGAAATACCACCGTGTGGTACTGAGGAGATAGTCTATGGAGAACTTGCTGCTGAAATTTTAATGAAAGTATAATTACATCATCCCCCTCTCCTCCTTCCTACCCACCATCTAGCCCCTCTCCCTCCCAACTTCCTGACTCTTCCTCTTTAACCATACTTATTACATATACATATGAACCAATAAATATATAAATACATCTTGCTGAAAGTCTGTCCAGAATTGCCTATATGCATGTTTCTAGAGCTGACCACTTGGTATTAGATAACAATTTAGGGGACTTATCCCTAGGGAAATCTAATTCTCCCTCTCTCAGCAGTAGTTAATTGTCTATAGCTCTTCATCTAGGGGTAGGGGCCTTATGAGACACCCCCCCAACACATCTATATTGGAATGTCAACTAATGTTGTTCAGTTCCATTTAGACAGCCATGTTGTTGAGATTTATGGGTGTAGCTTCCCTATGATCTCTAGAAGGCACAGTCTCACAGCAGACTTTCTGTTTTCTGAGGTGGATGCAGGAGTTGTGCTGTAGATGTATCAGTTGTGGCCGGGTACCCCGCAGTCAGTTGTCTCCATTTTGACGCGTTGTGTTTTCTGTAATGGTCTCTTTCTGCTTCATAAAGATCCTTTGATGAGGGGTGAGAGCTACAATTACCTGGGCATAAGGCTAAATGTTTGAGTGAAGATAGGGATTATTCTGGTTTAGGAGAGTAGAGGTAGGGAGGAAAGAAGGATAAATAACAATTAGGATGTTTTCAAAAGGTGTAGGGAATCATTATTTTATATTTACCTAAAGTCACATACAATACAGATATGCAAATACTTATATATGTAGTTTAAGTGACGTTATACCACTCAGGGTGATAATACTCCTCCCAAGAGCCGTAGCTTGTCTAACCTAATACCCCCACTCCCCAGTAGCAGGCATGAGAAACCTCCTTTCAAGATGTTGTTAGCCAGGGGAGTCCAAGAGAGCCCCCCAAAACAATATAGGCTGTTGCTATGGTTCTTGGGTGCTCCCCCAGAAACTTGCTGAAGATACCATGCACATTGGACATAGGCCCAGGAGGGATTGAGCTGGAATTGACCTGAAAGCTTCCTCCCTGAGGATGAGCTTTCACAACACTGGAGGGTGAAGAGCAAGCTGCTGAGGGAGGAAGACAGTCATCATCCACCCAGCTGCAGCCCTCGAGAACCATAGCGAACACCAGCACGACAGCTGTCCCCAAAGGTGCAGTGGTGATGCTTGTGTGTTGGCAGTAACTAACCACGTTCTAACTGAACTGAATGAAGGCTGGCTTAACAGGAGGGAAATGATGCCTGGTACTGTTACATGGCTAGTGAGACCATGCTCTCAGAGGAGAACCTACCCTACCTTTTTAAACTGATTTTAGATGTGTGGCTAGGTTAAACATACCAATTTCCTCAAATATTGATCACATCCTTAGGAAAATATTCAGAATCCTTTCTTCCAGCTCTTTGAATGTGGTACATAATTAACATCAGAACCCCAGATCCTCTTTCTCCTAACTGTAATCAGTCATCACCACTGACCCAGCATTGCACCTCCCTTTCAACTCCCAGCCTCTCCACCTTGGTGACCACTATTCTGTCCTCAAACTCTGTGAGATGAACATTTTGCAGTCCACATTTGAGTGAGATCATGCAGCTCTTGTCTTTCTGTGCCTGCCTTATTTCACTTAACACAGTGCTCTCTGGTTCTAACCACATTGTCTCAAGTGGCTGGGGTTCACTCTTTGTAATTTCCACATAGTATTCCATTGTGTTTTGTTACCAAGCTTTCTGTCCTCACGTGATGGGTACTAGCTTCTTTCCATTTGGTGGCTCTTGCTGCAGTGCACATGGGAGTGCAGATGTCTCTTTGACATACTGATCTCCCCTCCCTTGGAGATATATATACCCAGCAGTGAGATTTCGGAACCATATGGTGGTTCTATTTTTAGTTTTTTTAAGGACCTTCCATCTTGTTCTCCAAAATGGCTACACTAATTTACATTCGCAACAACAGTGAGAAGGGGCTCCCTTCTTTCCTTATCACCAGCATTTCTCATGTGTAATAACCATTCTTACTGGGATACAGTGAGAGCTCACTTACGCTCTGATTTGCATTTCCTGGTGACTAGTGGGACTGAGCATCTTACACACACACACACCTGTTGAGGCACTTGCCTGTCTTCTTCTCAGACGCGTTTACGTTTTGTATCAGGTTGGTTTTGCTGTTATTTGAGTTCCTTATATCTAGATAGTCACTCCTTATTAGTTGTGTGGTTTACCAGTATGGCTCCCATGATGCATGTTGCTTCTTTACCCTGATGGCTGTTTCCTTTGCTCTGCAGAAGTTTTGTGCTCTGTCATAACCCCATTTGTCAATTTTCACTTTTTTTTCCTGTGATTTTCAGGTCTTGTCCAAAAAAGACCTTGCCCGTTCATGTCCTAAAATGTTTCCTCTACATTTTCTTCTAGTAGTTTCATTTTTCCAGGTCTTAATATTTGAGTCTTTAACTCATATTTAGACTTTTGCAACTGGTCAGTTAAGGGATCTAATTTCATTCTTCTGTATACTCAGTTTCCCAACCATTATTTAAGTGATAAGTTATTTTATCCCCTGTGTGTTGCCAGTGTTTGTTAGAAGTCAGTCATTTGGTTGTGGTGTGGATCCATGGGCATGTTCCTTGTCCTGTTGGTTCTTGTGTGTCTGTCTGTCAGCTTCATGCTGCTGGTTATTACAACTTTGCAGTTTATTTTGAAATTATTTAGCATAATTCCTTCTGCTTTTTGTTGCTAAATATTGTTTTAACTATTAAAGCTTTTGTATGTGCATGCATATGTGTGTGCATGTGTGTGTATGTGCATGTGGGTGTCTGTGCATTTGCATATGTGTATGCATGAGTTTCCTAGAGAACTCTTAGGGTTGTTTTCCCTGGTTCTATGAAGAATGGCTTTGATAGGGATTATAATGAATCTATGGACAACTTTTATCTATATGTACATTTTGATAGTATTGATTCATCCGATCTATAAACACAGAATGTATTTCAATTTATTGTGTTTTTCTTCAGTTTTTAAGTTCTATTGTATATAATTTTCACTGTAGAGATTTTTCACCCGTTTGGTTAGATGTACTCATATGCATTTTATTTTTTATAGTTACTGAGAAATGGGATAACTTTCTTGATTTCTATTTTAGATAATTTGCTATTGGTATTTAACAACACTAATTTTTACATCTTATATCTTGCAACATTGCTAAATTTGTGTATTAATTCCCATAGGTGTTTGGTGGAGTCTGTTTTTCTCTATGTAAGATCATGCCATCTGCAAATGGCAACAATTTGGCATCCTCTTTTCAATATAGATGCCCTCATTTCTCTTCCTTGCTTGACTGTTCTGCCTAGGGCTTTCAGTGCTGGGCTGAGTACAAGTGATGGTCTTGTTCTGGATATTGTGAGAGAATGCTTTCAGCTTTTTCTCGTGCAGTATGAGATTATATGTTAGCTTATTATATTTGCCATTATCGTGTGTGTATATATATATTCTTTCTATACCTAACTTGTTTAGTGTTGAATGTTTAATTTTATCAAAGGCATTTTTAATGGACTGAGGTGATCAAATAGTTTTTGTCCTTTATTTTGGTGGTTTATTTTGCTTATTGATTTACATATGTTTATTATGAATAATGATAATGATCATTTTAATGTTTGCTAATATTTTGTTGAGGGTTTTTATGTCTGTGTTCATCAGGGTTATATCAGTTTATATCAGGGTTATTAACCTGTTAGAACTGAGATGTTCTGGTGTGGCTGGAGTAACAACAGGATAAGGCTGGCATCATTGACTGTGTTTGGAGAGACTGCCTCATACTCGATTCAGTTTTGTGGAATAGTTTAAGAAGAACATGACATCAGTTCTTCTTTAAATGTTTGATAGAACTCAGCAGTGCAGTTGTCTTGTCCTGGGCGTTTCTTTGATGGGAGACTATTTTTTTTTTTAATCACTGATGTAGTTTCATTATTTGTTATTGATTTCTTTAGTTTTCCTCTACTTGACAGTTCAGCCTTAGTGACGTGTATGGGTTCAGGAAATTATCCATTTCTGAGGTATCCATTGTAATGTTTCTTTTCATCCCTGGTTTTTTTTTTTTTTTTAAATTAGAGACTCACTATGTAACCCTGCCTGTCCTGAAACTTGCTATGAAAACAAAGCCAGCCTCAACCTCACAGAAATCTATCTGCTTCTGCTGGAATTAAAAGAGCATATTACCAAATCTGGCCATATCTGATTCTTTTAAAGCCTTTTTCTTATGTGTACATGGGGTGGGAGTATGTGACATAAGTCACAGGCACTCTGGGAGAGCAGAAGCTGACACAGATTTCTGTGGAGCTGCAGTTCCAGGTGGTTGTTAGCCACCTTAAGTGGGCACTAAAAGCCAACTCAGGGTCTCTCTAAGAGCAGTACGTGTTTACGTGCTCAGCCATCTGCAGTCCTCGCCTCTTCATATTTTCATCTTCAGTATTCGTGTTGATTTGTTTTTTCTCAGCTTGACACAAGATCAGTTCAACTGAGATCCTTAATAGAAAAAAAAATGCCTCTATTATATTGGTCTTTAATCAAGTCTTTGAGGCATTTTCTTTTCCTTTTTTCCCAACATAATATTTTTGCTAATTATTTGGGAATTTCATACAATGCACTCCAATCACACTCACTTCCCATTCCTCCCAGGTCACCCTCCTACCTTTGTGTGTCCCCCACCTCAAAAAAAGAAAAATACACCAAATCCAATTTCTGTTGCCACATACTCAGTGGAGCATGGTCAAACTCCCAGTCGCCAGCTCCTTAAGGAAAACGAAGTTCTTCCCCACCCCCACCCCTGCCAGAAGCCATCAACTGTGAAAAGCTACACTTCAGCATCTTTATCACAGTTTTTAAGGACTCTCTTCAATAGCTTCCTGTCTGGACTGTTTCTTTTTTGGTGTGTGTGTGTGTGTGTGTGTGTGTGTGTGTGTGTGTGTGTGTGTGTATTGAGGGGAGGGGTGGGGGTGTTGTCACAGAAGCCTTTGGTGTCTCTCATTTTCAATTATGAGTCTGCAGTCATCGATGCTATTGCAAAAGAGGCTTCCCTGCCCATAGCAGCCCACAGCAGCACAGATCATGAGCTTCCCCATGGTTTCCGGGGGCAGCATGGACAGACATCCATACGGCCTCCAGCAGCACCAGGGACCATGGACCTCAACATGGCTTCAGGCGGCACTACAGACCACCGACATCAACATGGCCTCCGGAGAGCACAGACCATAGAGGTCTTTCAAGAAGGCTTAATCCAGAAAATAAACCATTCTTCATCTTGGATATCTTACTGTAGCTCAGAGTCAGGGTGATCATGCAACTGGGCAGCATGTTCAGGGGCGGTACCTGTTCAAGCTCTAGGCTGCTGTGCGCCAACCTGCCCTTGGCACGAGCGGCTCTGCCAGTACCCTGGGCATGACCATCATGATCGCAGCCCATGGCAATACCATTGCTCCATGCTCCCCCCCCCACACACACACACACACCAGCAGAGGAAGAGGCAGCAGCAGTGGTGGCCCCATGCCTTGGGCCAGGCCCAAGGACCTAGTGGCATCACTGACCCACCAGGTAGCAGCTGGGCAAGGTGGGCCAGGTGGTGACCCGAGCCTCCTGGCAACTGGAGAGCTGACCCCGCTCGGCAACAACATGCTCTTTTGTCCACTGAGGCTGGGCTCACATGCCCTGCATTGCGGCTGTGTCTAGTGCCTCTTCTCTCCGGGGCACACGCTGCTCTGTTCATTCCACCACCAATTTTTCATGATTCCATGAAACCACTTATTCTTTCTTTCTTTCTTTCTTTCTTTCTTTCTTTCTTTCTTTCTTTCTTTCTTTCTTTCTTTCTTTCTTTCTTTCTTTCTTTCTTTCTTTCTCTCTTCCTCTCTCTCTCTCTCTCTCTCTCTCTCTCTCTCTCTCTCTCTCTCTCTCTCTCTCTCTCTCTTCTTTCTTTCCCTGTCTGTCTGTCTGTCTTTTTGTTGTTGCTTTGGTTTTGGTTTTGGTTTTGCTTTTGTGTGTGTGTGTGTGTGTGTGTGACAGCATTTCTCTTGTAACAACTCTGGCTGTCCTGGAACGCGCATTGTAGACCAGGCTGGCCTCAAACTCACAAGCATCTCCCCATAAGAACTGCCTTTTTAGTTGTTCCTGAGATACTGTGTGGATCTGTAGGTTTATCCTCCATTGCCTCGTCTCCCCCTGATGCCTCCGTGTGTCTCTCAGGCTCCTCAAAGTGGCCCACAGCGCTGCCGGTGCCAGCGACTGCCTCCATCTTGAATCAAGCCTTGCATTTTCTTGATTGGTGTGGTGGTACAGCTCCTGGGCAGGTGGTACTGTTTATATAAGAAAGTAAACTGAGCAATCCATGGAGAGCAACCCAGTGTTCCTCTATTGTTTTTGCTTTCGTTCCTGCCTCCAGGTTCCTGCCATGTTTGAGTTTGAGCTTTCCTCAGGGATGGACTGTGGTTAGAGAATAAATAAAATAAATGCTTTACTCCCCAAGTTACGTTGGCTTAAGGTCATCATAGCAATAGAAAGCAAATTAAGACAGTATTTTTTATTACCTATTTCATTTTCTTATAATCTGATATTTATTTTCTCTTTCCTTCTTCTAGTCTTGGGTTTGGTTTGTTAGTTCTTTGGGATGAAGCCATAGGTTGCACATCTAAGGTTTCCTGCTTCCTTTACACAGCCACTGATTATTGTCAACTTGCCTCTTGACACAGTTTTTGCCCCATCACATAATTTCGATGTGTGTGTCTCCACTCTCATTTGTCTCATGAAAAATTTACATTTATTCCTTGATCATTGGTTGTTCAAGAATAAGTTATTTCACATCCATTTCATTGTATTGTATTAAACTTTTCCCTACTGATTTCTAGTTTTATTGCAATATGATTGAAAATGATACTTGATATGACTTCAGGGCTTTTTAAAATCTTGTGTACATGGTGGGAGGTGTGTGTGTGTGTGTGTGTATGTGTGTGTGTGTGTGGTGTGTGCGCATGCGTGTGTGTGCACATACCATTGCACATATGTAGAGGACAGTGTCGGGCATAGAACCTCACCTTCCACCTTGGTGAGGCGGCATCTTCTGTCATCCTGCATACACCAGGTCAGTAACCTCGACAGCTTCTGGGCGTCCTGTGTCTGCTTCCCGTCCTGCTGTAGGGGCTCTGATATTGTAGAAGCATACCTCCATGTCTGGCTTCCTGTGGGCTCTGAGGCTCTGAACTCAGGTCTTCTTCGCACTTGTAACGGCAAGCACCCTACCCACTGAGCACCTCCTCGGCCCTGGACTTCAGTTTTTAAAAGAAGTTGTGGAGGCTCACCTTCTGGCCGGCCGCCCTTGAGTGGGTGTGCTGAAGGAGGAGGAACGCAGTCAGAGGCGACCCCGGGTTCGATCCACAGCAATGTCCTGTTGATAAAAGGGAGTGAGCACATTATGTTGGCAAAGAATAGCCTGTGAGACAGGGATTGCACCTCAGGAGGATCACGAGGGCTGCGTCCCGACTCATCTGTTGGGTTTGTGGTTTTCAGGGAATTGATGCTGGCTGCCCATAAGAAAAGCATCGAGCAGATGCAGGAGACCCTGAGACAGAAGCTGCTGAGTGATGATAGCTGGAGGGAGAAGGTAACACTGGCTCTCTTGGAAACATCCTGTCCTTCTGCCAGAAGACTGTTCCATATAGATGTCTCCGCTTCTCTGAACACTTTTCATTCCATCTGGAATTTCCCACTCCAAATATACTTAAGATATATGCATTTTCCAAAATATTAGACAATGTGGTAGGAAGTAAAAAAGGGAAAATAAAAAATAGATTTTGAAATCTTGTAATGCTAGGATTTTTCTCAGTTCTTATACAGAAAACCATAATTTTAAACTTTAAACATTTACCTTTTTTCAGCAAATGTCAGAATCTGCATTTGATCATATTTGTTAAAGCATAGAAATACTAATAATTCTCACTTCTTTGCCTCTAAGATAAGAAAATAGAAATGATTTTAAATTATTAGTTATGAAAATTTGACCAGTTTACTCTGGCAGGGTTAAATGAATAAAAATTTCTTTCTGTTACTAAGAACGATTTGCACTCAGAGCATGAAAAATATCCACTGTGGTCTTTGGACTTCGCTATATTGTTCACGGTTTCAACAAAGAACAACTTAAATACAACTAAGTGAAGCAAGTCATGCTTTTGAGGCTGTAGTCTCCACTTTCTCGGCAGGCACAGCCCTCCTCACCAAGGACTGGTGATGAGCCCCTCCCTGACACAAATTTCAGTACTCCTCGCTGACCCCTGGAACCCCGCTGGACTCTGAGCCTAAACCTCTCCACTGTGCTCTCCTCCCGCTGTGTCTTGTACCCAGCCCAGGCCGTCTCCCTCAGTGTCATCACTGCTACAGCAAAGGAGCTGGCCCTCCGTTTGGAATCCAAGGCCGTGGGCATGCTGGGCAGAGTGAACCCATGAACTCACCCGGTCCCTCCCCAGCTCACTGTTCTCCTGCGGTTTCAAGTTTCTCCAGAACTGGAGCTTTCTACTGAAATTCGCACGGGTGTGGCTATGCTGCTTGTCGTTTCTTCAGCCACTGTATCCGGTTCTTGTTGGGGATCGGATCCTGTTGTAACCTCTGCCACCTTCAAGCTGCGGCCTCCACTTGTAGTCCCTCACTGAGCCAGCCAGCATAGGGAAACCGTTTGTGCGCTGTTAATGCTCTGCTGGATTCTAAATCTGTCACTTCCATTTCCAGACATCCTCAACCAGCACTAGCCTGCTGTGAACCAGTGCCTTCTCCCTTGCCCTTAGATAGTCAGATTATGACTATAAAATCACCATCTGGGTATGGTTACCCATCCTGTTACCCCAGTGCTGAGGCTGAGGCAGGAAGAAGGACTTTGAGGCCAGCCTGGACTGAAGGGACCTTGTGTCAAGAGGAAAATCACTGTTAAGTAGAGTTGTACAGAGGTGGGAATAAAATCCGAGACTGTTGGCAAGTCGCTAGAAATGCTCCAGTCTAACCTCATCTAGCTGACCTTTTCTTTCTTGGGTAAGGCTCCCACTTCTAATCTTTGATGATATTTGATGGGCTTATTTAGATGGCCTGCTCTTCTTCATCTCCCCGACCCTTGTCATTTGAATGTTTAAACACTCAAAAAGATGATCTTCCTAACATGTTCAAGGTCCTGGGTTCCATTCTAGGACCACCAAATCTATCAACCAAACATTCCAAATAGGAGGCTTCTCCTTTAATGGCAGATGTTAGAATAGTTTTGGCCCTGTGGTGAAGGCCTAGAAAAGTAGCCTGCCATGGCCACAGAACTTGAGATGAAAACAGCTTTTTGGAGAGCAGTGTGTGGATATTTATTATGAAATTCCCTAAATGTCCTGTTTTTGAGATTGTTTTGGTAGAGTTAACCCAGATAGAGGTATGGCAATCATTTCCTCCAACCCCTGAGTTCTTCCTCTTAGGCTGATGGCATGAATGTTCCTGCCTTTCCCCACCCTGCTCTCCACACCCCGACCCCACTGGGGTTTTCGTACCTCTCACTGGAGAAGGGTCTTTACGGCTCATCCCAGTTCTTCTACTCAGAGGTCAAGCTAGTGCTAGCATCTGGCGTTTAAAAAATCAGTGTTCTTGCTTTATCCAGAGTCAATCCATGGTGGAAAGAATCCTGTGTAGTGTTGTAAAAGTTCCTAAGTGCTTGCTGTGTCCAATACATTATGTTTATCTCACAGATGTCCCTCGGCATGTATAATTTCCTGTAGTATAAATGGGTGTCTCATTTTGTTGAGTGGACATCATTTTTTAATAAATGTTACAGTTTAACCAGCAGTAAATCATGCTCAGGCCAGTAAAGCCAGAGAATAATAAGACTGTCTTGACTGTGTTAGCTATTAAGACTGTGAATAAAAAGTTCCCTAAAAGTCCTCTCATGAGAAAGGAGAATCACTAATAATGACATTGTCATCTCTTTCTTGGGTCACTGTGCCTTTGCGTAGGAATGAAATGTTCTCTTTACAAATATATAATGCACAAATTAGAATACATTTAATAACTTAAATGCTTTTAACATTTTTAAAAAGTAGATAACAATTTGTGCCTGTGCTTAATTATTTTAGAGTATGTAAAAAAACACATAATAGGATCAATAGTTGCTATGCAACAATGAGGGCACATTTCAAATAACTGTTTACTGATTGTCAGGAACTTTTGTTTATTTTTAAGTATTGCTTGGATACAAAGAAAGCAAATTAATGGGCATGATGAACCTTAAAAATTGGTTTCAAGTGCACAATATATTGTTACTAAACATTTAAAATTTTGTGATGGAAAAACCCTCTTGCAGCCTGAATAATTATATAACCAATTTGTATCACTTGTTGACACTCACTTTTTAGTATAGCAGACAAATTCCAACCAAATATTTTCTCAGATCATCATTAACATATTAAAGTCTAGAAACATTTTGGAAGTGTACTAATAACCTCATTTGTAGTACATAGACCCTTTGAAAACAAACAAAACCTTATTTCATGGCTAGAGTAACCACATTGACAGTGAAAGGCAGAGAAGTAAACTTCACTTCAAGAAATTTGCCAGGTTGGTGGCTCATATCTTTAATCCCAATACTGGGGAGGCAGAAACAGGAGAATCTCTGTGAATTTGAGGCCAGCATGGTCTTCACAGAAGAGTTCCTGGCCACCCAGGACTACATAGTGAGACCCTGCCTCAACAAACAAACAAAAGAGAAATAATAAATTCAAATTAGAAGAGACAAACAAACCTCATTCTTTTTCCAGTAGAATGTTCAAGTGGCCTAATGCTTCCTAATGTGTTGAAATATGCAATCAATGAAGTAAAAAGACTAGCATGCAAAATACAAAGTTTGACAGTGATGAAGTTATTTATATAATGTCATTTGTAATTATACATAATAAACATGTGGCTAAAATATTGAGGGCATAGCTTAATTTTGAATTTTGAATTAATAAAATCTAAACATTTTAGTTCTAGAATCATCTGCAAGGAGTGTCTGTTAGAAGCCAACAATCCAGATAATGAAATGGCCCCATTACTAGAGGGCTTGCTGTACACCAGGCTTTGTGCTGAATCCTTTTTATAAGTGTAGTTTAACTGTTAGGACATTATCGTTCCAGTTTTACAGATGAAAAACGAACAAGGCTGGGAGAAGTTAGGTAGTGTTTCAAGGCTATAGAGCTGACACTAACTTCATCCCCCAGGATCTAAATGCAAAGTCCAAGACGTCTGCATTTCACAGGGTACAGTCACGTGACCAGATTTACTCTTCCATCTAAACAAATAAAACAGTGGTTTCAAGACATCTGACAGTGACAGGACCTGTGAGTGGGTAGCGTAGTCCCTTGATTGTCTTCAGGCTGTGACACAGCGCATGGCAAACAGGCCGAGCTTGGCAGGTTCTGTGAACCGAGGAGGCCGTGGAGAGGAAAGCGCCCACAGCTCTCTAACTAGTGTTTGCAGAAGAGCGTTCCAAAGAGGAAGGCTGCAGGTGATCTAGAACGTCCCCTTGGTGTGTGAAGGATCAACATGTGCGTGTTGAGACTCCAGCCAGGGAAGGCCCGTCTGAGAGAAGTAAAGAAGCAAACACTCACAAGCCAGACTTCTTTTCACTAGACAGACTCGAGAACCTGTAGTACACAGGACAGTCAGAAGGCTCCTCCATAATTGGCATTCCATTATGGGGCATTGTTAGCCCTAAATTAGATGAGCTGACTCTGACAGATGTCAAAAGGAAGACTTAAAGTAAGCTGACTCTTTTGTTTGTTTTGTTTTTCGAGACAGGGTGTATCTCCTGGAACTTGCTCTGTAGACCCGGCTGGCCTCAAACTCACAGAGATCCACCTGCTTCTGCCTCCCAAGTGCTGGGATTAAAGGCATGAACTGCTACTGCCTGACTAAGAATCTCAGAATAGATACCACACATATCCATAGAAATACAAACATATCCAGATTCTGGATGACAAACAGATCCCAAGCACAAGCTCCTATACCAAGATAACATTCACAATGCCTGTGTCTAATCCACAATTTCCACACACAGAAAGAACTAGAAGAATAGAATTCATAATTAAAAGAAAAATCAATGAATAAACACTGACTCAGAGGTGCCGTGAGTTGGCCCAGTCTCCCAGAGGACCCAGGTTCAGTTCCTAGCACCCACGTGGTAGCTTACAAGTGTATGTAACTCCTGTATCAAGGGATCTGATGCCCTCTCCTGGAATCTATGAGCACTGCACACACAGACAGACATATGTGCAGGCACAACACATATGCCCATAAAATAAAAATAAATATTTTAATTGACTTGGAAAGATACCAGTGTTAAGATCAGAGGATAAGAACATGAAAACCGTTGACATGAGCGCTTGCCATATGTCCAAGAGGTAAAGGAAACTTCTATCATGCTAAGTTTAGCCATGTGAGCTATAAACAAAGTGGAAATGGAAAAAGTGATTCAGACAAGAGCACTAATCGAAATTTAAACACTCCAAAGTCCAGTGCACCTGAAAACACAGCGAATAGAAAAGCCTTTTTGATTAAAAGAGGATTTTCTTTTAAAGTCTCAAAAAGTGAAAAGCAGACCATCAGCAGCTGTGAGCTGAACTCACAAGGCCTGATGTCTGCAGTTAGGATTCCTGAAGATCAGAGAAGGGAAGGGAAGACAGAGGCCTCTGAATAAATGATGGTGAAATGTTGATGAATTCAGTGAAAGTAGATTTGCAAAGCTCGGCAGACCACAAGCATAAGAAAGCAAACACACTAAAGGACATTATAACCCAAACTCTCAAAAAAAGTGATACATTTTCTTTTTCTTTTTTTTTTTTAGAAATCAGGAGGCTAGGGAGGTGGTGGGGAGAGGTTAAGAGTATGCTCCACTCTTGCAGAGGACCCAAGTTCAGTTCCCAGCACAGATGTTGGACTGCTCACAACTGTGTGTGTCTCCAGCTCCAGGGGATCTGCAGGCACCTGTGCTTATGGATGCATACTCACATACAGCCACATACATAACTAAAAACAGAATACACTTTTTTCCTTTTAGAGACTGTTTACTTACATAGTATATCCTGATTACAGATTCTGTTCCCTCTACTCCTCCCAGTTCCTCCCCACCTCCCATCCAGATCCACCCCCTTTCTGTCTCTCATTAGAAAGCAAACAGGCTCTTGAGGGATTATAATATGATATGATATGATATGATATGATATGATATGATATGATATGATATGATATGACATGATATGATATGATATGATATGATATAAAAAACTAACACCTTTTAATTGGACAAAACAAACAAACTGAAGGAATAGACCCCAGGAAAAGGCACAAGAATCAGAGACCCACTTGTTGGCACATTTAGGAATCCCATAAAAACACTAAGGGGGAAGTCAAAAAACATATGCAGAGGACCTGCTGCAGGCCCATGCAGGCTGCCCGTCTCTGTGACTGCTTATGTGCTTTCATCAAGTTGATTTAGAGGGTGTCCTTCATTCCCTCTGGCTCTTACACTCTCTCCACCTCATCTTCCTCAGGGTTCCCTGATCCCTGAAGGGAGGGATGTGATAGCAACATCCCATTTAGGGCTGAGTGTTCTAAGGTCCCTCATTTTCTGCATAATGAATGTCTGCCTGTAGGTCTCTGTGTTTCTTCCCATCTGCTGCAGGAAGAAGCTTCTCTGATGATGGTTGAGCAAGTGATTTATGAGTATAGCAGAAAATCATTAGTGGTCATTTTATTGCTACTTTTTTTGTTTTATTTTAATTTTTTTTAGACAGTGAAACCAATATAGTTTTATCCTAAGTTCCTGGGCTATCTAGTGTCAGATTCTTGATCACCAAATCAGTGTCAGATATGGATTCCATCTCATGGAGTGGGCCTTAAGTCAAACCAGGCATTTGTTGGTGTGGAAGTTCAAATAAGAATGGTCCCCATAGGCTCATATATTTGAATGTGTGGTCCCCAGGAAGTGGTACTGTTTGAAAGGATTAAGAGGTGTGGCCTTACTAGAAGAAGTTTGTCACTAGGGGTGGGCTTTGAGGATTCAGAAGCCCAAGCCAGACCCAGTGGCTCTCTTCTCTTCCTGCTGCCTGCTTATCCAGATGTGAAAACTGTCAGCTCCTCCTCCAGCACCGTGTCTGCCTGTGCACTGCCATGCTTCCTGCCATGATGTCAGTGGACTAAACCTCTGAAACTGTAAGCCAGGCCCAATTTAACGCTTTCTGTTATAAAAGTTGCATAGTCATGGTGTCTCTTCACAGTAATAGAACACTGACTAAAATAGTTGGTTTCTCACAAGCTTTGTGCCACTGTTGTCCTAGCATATCTTGCAGGCAGGACACTATTGTTCATCTAATGGTTTGTGGCCGGCCTGGTGTTTATGTTTCTCCTTTGGTAGCATGCAGAGTACCTTCCTGTACCAAAGACTCTAGAACATAGGTGTGAAAGCTGTGTACCCCAGCTCAACTTCTTCATGTTCAGTGAGTTGTGTAGGTGTTGTCTTCAGCAATGGGGCCTTGCTGTCAGTTTGTAGAGAGCAACCTATAGTCTTGGCAACAGACTGGGTTGTTTGAGGGTTCCCATGGGATCCTTTTGCCTAACAATACAATTAGATGTAGCTTAATCCTGGGACTGGAAGCTTCATTTGGTGACAAGAGATGGCCAGTGGGGACTCTGTCTCCCCTATTATTTGGCAACTAAAGTTAGATCGCCTTCATATCTGTTTATATTTTAGGAAGTTTCTACTGTGTTAGGTTTCCATACTGCCCCTTAATTTTAGCTGTCACTCCTCATATTCCCTCCCTCACTCCCCTCCCCTTCTCCCTCCCTATTTCACCCCCCCATATCCATCTATAACTATCCTGTTTCCCCTTCCTAATGAAAACTGTCTTCCTCACTAGTCCCTAACGCCACATATAACCTCTTGCTTTTACAGATTGTAACTTGGTTATCATTGACTTAACAGCTAATATCCACATATAAGTGGATACATACTATATTTGTCTTTCTGGGTTTGAGATATGTAACTTGGGATGATATTTTTTAGTTCCATATTTTTACCTGCAAATTTCACTTTTAATGGCTGAGTAATACTTCATTGTGTAAATGTATAACATTTTCTTTATCTATTCTTCAGTTGAGGGATATCTAGGTTATTTCAAGTTTCTAGCTATTATGAATAGATCAGCAATGAACGTGGTTAAGCAAGTGTCCTTGTGGTAGAATGAAGTATCTTTTGGATATATGCCCAAGAGTAATAGCTGGATCTTGAGGTAGATCAATACTCATCTTACTCAGGAACCACCACACTGATTTCTGTAGTGACTATACAAGTTTGCACGCCTACCAGCAGTGGATGAGTGATCCTTTAATCCCACATCCTCGCCAGCATGAGCTGTCACTTGTTCTATTGATCTCAGCCATCCAACAGGTGGAATGTGGAATCTCAAAGTCGAATTGATTTGCGTTTCCCTGCCAAGTAAGGAGGCCAAACATTTCTTAGCCATTCGACTTTCCTCTGTTGAGAATTCTGTTTAGACCCATTTTTTAAAATTTATTTTCTTGATGACTAGTTTTTTGAGTTCTTTATATATTTTAGATATTAGCCCTCTATTGGATGTGTAGTTGGCAAAAGTCTTCTCCCATTCTGTAGGCTGCCACTTTGAATGACAGTGTCCTTTGTCTTACAGAAGCTTATCAGTTTCATGGGCTTCCAGTTATTAGTTGTTGATCTGAGTGCCTGTTTTGTTGATGCTCTGTTCTGAAAGTCTTTTCCTATACCAGTGAGTTCAAGGCTACTGCCCACTTCCTTTTTTTTTTTTTTTTTTTTTCTTTTTTTAAATCAGGATCAGTGTAGCTGGTTTTATGTTGAAGCTTTTGATCAATTTGGAGTTGAGTTTTGTGCAGGGTGATAAGTATGGATCTATTTGGATTCTTATACATGCAGCCGACCAGTTCGACCAGCATCATTTGTTGAAGTGTATGTGTGTCTAGCTTTATAGTGATTTGAAAGAAAATGGCCCCCAAAGGGAGTGGCACTATTAGGAGGTGTGGCCTTGTTGGAGGAAGTGTGTCACTGTGGGGGTGAGCTTTGAGGTCTCTTTTTCTCAAGCTTCCCTCAATGTTATAGTCACTAAACTTCCTGTTGCCTACAAGATGTAGCACTCTCAGCTCCAGCATGTCTGGTACACGCTGCCATGCTCCCCTTCATGATCATAATGGACTGAACCTCTGAAACTGTAAGTGAGCCACCCCAATTAAATGTTTTCTTTATAAGAGTTGCTGTGGTCATGGTATCTCTTCAGAGCAATAAAAACCTAACTAAGACAAGCTTCTTTGTCAAAACTCATGTGTTTGGGTCTTCACTTCTATTTCATTGATCGACATGTATGATTTTGTGCCAATACCATGCTGTTTTTATTACTGTAGCTCTGTAGTGCAACTTAAAATTGGGGATGGTGATATATCCTGCAGGGGTTTTTTTTATTATTATTATTCAGGATTGTTTTAGCTATCTTGGGTTTTTTGTGTTTAAATTTTTAAAAATTAGTTATTTTTAAAATACAAAATCAGAAGTCTAGGGGTACAGCTCAATAGTAGAGCACTTCCGTAGAAAGAGCCAGACACTGGATTCCATCCCCAGCACCACAAATGATATTACTAGGGATAAAAGTCATTTCATAATGACAAAAGGGTCATTCCAGTAAGAGGGCGTAATAATCCTAAATGTTCACATGAGTTCAAGTCTCCAGCACCTATGTTAAAAGCTGGGCATGGCTTCTCACTGGTGCTGTAGGGGGTAGAAGCAGGCATTTGCTGCAGCTTGCTGGCTGCCAGCCTAGTTCCAGGTTCTGTAGGAGACCCTGCATCCAGGGAATAAGGTGGAGAGTGACGGAGCAGGGCACGACACACGGTGTCTTTGTCTGGCTTCTGCATGTGTTCTCATGGTGCACAGATACACTATACACAGTCACACACACACACACACACACACACACAAATGATATATGCATAGAAAATTATATTTACAATATATATTAATATGAAGCAAAAAGTGATGGAACTACAACAGGAAAAGAAATGCACAGTTAGAAGTTAGTATCTTTCTCTTAACAAATAGAAAAATAGCCCAAAACCCAGAATAAATAGTATGGAAAGTAGTATATTGGTTTATCTTTAAAAGCTACACTGAAGAATACTATTAACAAACTTGACATGGCGTTATTTGTAGAGCTCTCCACTGCCCAGTACTGTACGCATCCTTCTCATGTGCACATGAAGCATTTACCAAAATGGACCATAGTTTGTGTTACAAATTTGAAAGGATTTGAGGCATACGAAGTATTTTCTCTGACCACAGTAGAATTAAATTCAGTCATTAACAGAAATATCACAGTATTTTGAAACCAAACAAACATTGAATCTGCCTTGAGCCGCTATGCTCTGTAGGCATGTGGGGAGACAGGTTTGATGGAAGACCATAGAACCACAGAGTCCAGGAGCAGTGGCATGCCTGTCTGCCCTCTGTGCCAGTGCTGATTTGGTGTGTTGCTTCGGAAGCTGTTTTGTTTGCTTGTCTCTCTTTATCATTTTTTATTAGTGTGCAAAATAACAGGTTACATTATGGCAGTTCATACTTCTATTATCACTGTGCTTTTCTCTCAGCCTACTTCTCAGTCTAAACGTTGGGGAATAATGGTTTTCAACAGTATCTGATCTTTCCATTTGGAAAACAGTACACTTTCTTTTTAGGAGATATATTTTCACAAATGGTCTGAGTACTGTCAAATAGAAATGACTGGTCTGGCTCCTGGTTTGGTGTCTAAAGCTGATTTGAAAGATGCTGGATATTGTTGAGTAACAGGCAGTTATGTGATCACATGGGAACTGTCTCCATGGACAACAAAGAATAACAAAGTCAGCCACAAAAATTCCACTTTGAAAGTAGTGAAAAGACAGTACATTGTTCATCAATATTAGATACAGACTGTATGAAATACCAGTAATGTGTTTCAGTAACAAACTCAACAGGTATTCCAGAAGCAATTTCTAGAGTGCTCTGGAGTCACCAGGAAGCCTTTAGCAAGGATGTGGGTTGAACCAGGAGAGGATACAGATGAGTGGGAAAAAAATTAAACCTAGGCTTTGTACACAGGTTTTACTTTGTGTACTTGTATAATACATATACTTTTTTTTTTTAGAAATCTTTCCCCCACAGTTGCTAGAAATAACTGAGTTATTACATATAAAATAATTTGTGCTTTATTTGAACCCCATCAGAAGAAGAATTTGTTTTGTACAAAACTTGTCCTGCCATCTAAGCTACTTTACAGTTTATATAAAAACAGCCATACACTTGGCCTGAATTCATCTTTTCAATGTTAAGTACTATATTAACTAAATCACTGTGACCATAGGCTTATCATTTCATCCGGACTAAGTCAGATCATGCAGGAATCGACAGCTTTGTGCCATGGTGACACCTTGTCACAGCATCCCTGAAGCGAATCATTTTACTTGTCTTTCTCAGCTTGTGCAAATTGAAATGCAAACTGGTAATGGTCAGTCTCTCTTCTCCTGTCTGCCTGTAGTGCTTCTCTTCCTGTTTCCCTTCAGCCCTTTGATTTTCTCCCTCCTTTTCCTGTAATGGTCCAAGGGTGCGAGGATCTCACGTCTGCTCAGGCAAGGTGTCACCTTTCTTCTGAAAGATGCTCTTTGTTTCATCTACATCAAGGGACCCAGCCAATCTCCTACGAGACCTCCTCTCTATAGACAAAACTAAGGAAATTCCTTCTACAAAAGCTTCTTCCAAAGTCCTTCTGTCATCTAATTTATAGTCTAGCCTGTCCCACCAACTTTATGTACCTAATTACTCTCCAATTTTGAGTAATCAGCCCCCATTTGAAAAGATATAGTCTGTCCTAAAATATTTACTGGATATACCAATTAACCACACAGGTTGGTTTCTTTTCAATTTTACCACTTGATAGTTTAGCGCCCTGGTAGACATTTCATCCCAGGGTACTCCAAAAATGTTCAAGGCTCTGAAGATATAGTTTAGTAGCAGAGCTCTTTCTAGCTCACATGAAGTCCTTGCTTCAACCTCCAGCCCTAGTGCAAGGCGAGAAGAGTGGGAAGGGGGAGGGGGGGTGGACAGGGAGAGAAAAGAAAAACATAGGGAAAAAAATAGTGTCTGGGCAACTTATAAACTCTTAACACTTAAAGTTCTGCCTTTAACTTTCCAAACATTTTGGACAGAGTTTCTTCCTTGCAGGTGTTCTTGACTTACCCACCCCAGTTCTGCTGGAGCACAGTAGTCAAACAGGGAAAGAGTGGAAGTCAGGATGGAGAAAGCCAAGAGATGCTTCTGGCCAGAGTTCTGGCCAGGGGAAAGCAGGCTGGAATCCAGCCTGTGCTGTGTTTACCAAGCACACACCCAGTGTGAGACGTTTTCGTCTAAGGAAAGGGGCACCTTGACAGTCCACACAAAGGTGTCCTGTAGGCTGGTCGTGTCCTAGCAAAAAGTTCATGGGAGGAGTTTTGATTTTTTTTTTTAATTGATGCATTAAGAAACCACTAAGAGAATAAAATAATCTACATTTTGTGAAGAGCACTGTGTCATATGCAGCATGGACTGGGGAAAGGCTGGAGTGGCCTTTGTCAGAGCAGTGGGGAGACAGGTGCAGGAAAATGGGGTAAAGACATCTTTTGTTTGGTGTGGAGAGGAGGGAGTAGCTGAGAAGATGTTAGTGCTGGGTCCAGACAGAGGGAAAGCTGGGGAGAAATAGGCTTTGGGGCAATGTCAAGACTTGCACACCATGCAATTCACTGTGACTTGTCTACCTAGAGGCAGGTGGTCAGGAGCATCTGGTCTTCAGAAAAGTGTTCTTTCCCCTCTGAACAGTTCTGTAGTGTCCCTTCAAGGCCACCAGTGGCCCTCCCCAAACAATGTAGAAATGTATTTTGAGAGAGCCGGAATATCTCCTCTTATTTTGTCTACACTTTGCCATTGAGCAGCCCTGTCCTCCGGGCAGTAAATCCTACTGACCCTGGGACTAGTCTCCTAACTCACTTCATTTAATCTAAAGAGCTTCCGGTAAACTTTGTCAACAAACTTTCTATGTCCTGGTATCTCGGTTTCCGGAATCCCTTGAGAAATTCAGGTGGACCTCTTTCCTTCTCTAAATGACCAGAATCACACAGTCAGACGCAGTCAGGCTTGGCAGTCTCTTCCCAGGTTACCTGGCATTCACCACATCCCATAGACTTCATCATCCTGGCATGGCGCAGTGCAGACCTGGAGCTGATCTGTCGCTAGGATCTCATCTCTGATCTCAGATGCTCAAGTCTCCATGAGTGACTCTGCTACCCATGGGTGTCTTGTCTCTTGCTCTAGTAGGCAGAGCCAACGCCAATAGTTACAAGCCACACTGAGGAAGATGTTGGCTCCAATACAGGAAAAAGTGCTCAATGCTTAGTGCTGTCTGAAATGGAAACTCATGCTGGGGAAGGAGTGAGTTATGGTTTCATGAGGTGTGATGTACTGCAGAACATCCCTCCATGTCCATTCTGTGGTAGAGACGGCAGGGCTGGCATGTGGAGGTAATCTGCACGGACTTGAGTTCTTGCCCATGCTACAGCCGTCCACAGATGCTCTGCCTCACTTAATCCTCATAAAGGCTCCCAAAGGAACCAGTTATAACTCCACCAGGAGAGGTTGTGATCGCACAGCCAGCAAGTGTCAGAGCCAGGACCGGGACTCAGTTCCACCTCAAACTAAAGCCCTTGTTTGTTTTTTTCCACAGTTCACAGGAGCATGCGAGACTGGAGCAGGGATTTCAGTCCTTTCCAGCATTGTGACTCTGTCTGAGTCTCCATGTGGCTGTGGACATCCTTGTCTGTCTTCCCTCTGTTCTTCTAGCCTCGCTGGCACTCAGATGACAGTCTGTGACTCCATACCCCCGCGGTGACCCTCCAACAAGGCAGAGGCATCTGAACCTCCAGCTTTTGTTCCTTTTTCAGCTGAACACAGTCTAACCTCAGCCCCGGGCAAGGGCTTTTGCTTTGTTTTGCCGATACCCCCCAACACCACCTCGCCTCCTGATGAGGACTGAGTTAGCAGTGTAAATGATTAAGCTTTTAGTCATGTTCAGTAATGTGACTCAGCTCTTAGTAGTTCTTAAAACGGTCGTCTCTACTAAATTTCCAGGTTTTAGTTACTAGAATATTTGGCCCAAAGGTCAACTTTGAGGGGCTAATTTCTAAGTTAACATTTTTAATACTAGAAATTTTAGAATACTTTAATTAAAAACTTGATGTTTTGCTGTTTTAAAAACTACAGTCTGAAGATGCATTGACTCTGCTTATTTCGAGGTAAAGTGGCTTTTGTGTGTTTTCACATGCTGTTTTCCAGGCTGAAGCTGAGCTCACCAAGGAAAGAGCCCGGCATCTCCTTGAGCTCCAAGAGCAAGCTCTTCTCTTTAAGGAAGAAGCTAAACTGGAACTTGACATTGAAAAAGAAAAACACCAGGAAGTAATCCGGAAGTACCAGCAAGAACAGGAGAGCCTACAGATGAAGGTCTGTTGCCACTGACCACAAACCTCACGCTCCACTCAGGCTCCCTTTCCACAACTTGACAGTCTGCTCATGGTTACCACAGCTTCGCTCTGCCCACACAGACCAATGGTTTGGTTTACCTGCTTTTCAGAAAGGATGCTGGAGATAAATTACAAAAGCACACAGCCTGTATGCATTTTGTCTTCTGCTGATGTCAACTTACCTTTAAAACTGACGACACTGCATAGCCCATAACTAGCATGGCTACAGAGTCGAATACCAAAAGATAATGAAGTATTTTACAGAATTAAAAATGTCCTTCCTAGGTTTTAATCTTCTTAACTAAAGATATGTGTGGTGGTCTTGTGTTCCACAAAATATTGTGCAAGCTAATAAACTTATCTAGGTCAGAGAAGAGAACAGCCACAATATTAAACATACAGGATAGGCAATGGTAGCACATGCCTTTAATCCTAGCATTCCAGAGGCAGAAATCCCTCTGGATCTCTGTGAGTTCAAGGCCACATTGGAAACAGCCAAGCATTGTGACTCATGCCTTTAATCCGAAGAAGTGAGTCTTAAATCCCAGGGAGTGATGGCAGAAAGCAGAAAGGTATATAAAGAGTGAAGACCAGGAACTAGAAGCATTTGGCTGGTTAAGCTTTTAGGCTTTTGAGCAACAATTCGGCTGAGATTCATTCTGGATGAGGACTGAGAGGCTTCCAGTCTGAGGAAACAGGATCAGCTGAGGAACTGGCAAGGTGAGGAAGTTGTTGTGGCTTGTTCTGCTTCTCTGATCTTCTAGCATTCACCCCAATACCTGGCCTCAGGTTTGATTTTATTAATAAGAACTTTTAAGATTCATGCTACAGATATGTTTAATTTTAATTAATTCTAACGATTTTTGGATGAGGAAAAATACAATAAAAAGTAGTGAGTCTGTTGAAGTGCCCTACTTTGTTTGTTAGTTGTTGATTTTACTTAATTCAGAGACATCCTGCTGCCTCAGCCTCCCAAGGGTTGGGATTACAGAGGTATACCACCAAGTCAGGCAAATTATTCCTGCATTTGTAGGACTGAACTGTAGAGAGGAAAGGAAAAGCGGGAGAGAGAGGCAGAGGGCTAGAGAACGAATCAAAATTTAGTGTGAAGCTGAAAAAGCTCGGTAAGAATCCATACTAGAGCTACTAGATGGCTCAGCAGGGAAGGTCACTCGCCACTGTGCCTCAAACAATGAATTCAACCCCCGGGACCCACATGGTGGAAGTGGGAAACCAACTCCTGTATGATACCCTCTTACCTCCACATACACGCAGTGGAGCACATGCACCTGTACACACACATGCACACGTACATAGGCACACACAAATAGGTAAATGTCACTAATACATAATTTTGAAATTTTTTAAAAATCCAAGTTAGGGGTTAGAGAGATAGCTCTGCATTAAGAACACTTTTGACTGTGATTCAGATCCCAGCACCTACATGATATCTCACAACCCCCTATAACTCCAGTTCCATAGGCTCTAACCCACTCTTCTGCCTTAGGCATGCATGGTGCACGGACAGACAGACATGCAAGCAAAACACTCAGACATAAATAAATAAATAAATCTGAGAAGAAAACTTTAAAAGAATCCATGTTAATAAAGCACCAGACAGCCTAAGAACCTCTGTTTGTGTGAAGACAGACATTTAGCCATTCTGGAGTTCACAGAGGACAAGGAAGACCAGCCACCAGAGCAGATGACACAGTAGTGCCTGACCCCACCCAGAATGCTCTTCAGATGTTCCTGTCTTGAAATTCTTGATGATTTCATCTTTGACTCTGTGGTGGTTTTTTTGTTGTTGTTTTTGTTTTCTCATGAATTCCTATTAACACAATGAAGTATGTGCTGGGAGCTGGAGCCTCGCTCCCCTGATGGGCTAGCCTGTCCTAGCCAGGTCCTCACGTCTTGCTGCACAGATCCTGGCATCAAAGGCCATTTCCCTCCACCCTTCACCTCATGACTGCAGTTGCCCTGAGTAGCTTGGGATTCCATGGGCAGAGGAATGTAAACAAAATGATACCATTACTTAAGAGAAGTCTAAATTCAAATTTCCTAGGAGAAATGTGATTTTTAAATGCTGACTCCCTTTTTAAAATCCAAACATATCTGTGGCTCGGTGAAGCCCCTGTCACGGGGCAGCTTGCTCGGGTTGGTTGTCAGCTCTGCTGGAGGGAGGGAAACCACTGTTCAGACCTAACGGTGACCCTCTTGGGTTAGTTGAAAATAGTAGAATATTAATTTCTGCAATGACTCATGGTGGTGAACAGATTTCTTCCAGCAGTTATTCCTTACGTAAATTTAACATTTGAAACAAATTTTCATACATACTGTTTTTTAAGCAGTGGTCCACAGAGCTCTGGGAACTCGCGTCTGTGGCGTTTCCAGAGTCTCGGTGGCGGGTTTCCTGCTGGACCATAAATAGAGGACTTTAGAGGCGCTCTGCATGCCTGCTCTTCTGTTGTGTTGGTTTTCTGTTTGTTTTCGTTTTTTAAGACAGTAGCTCACACTGGTCTGGCACTCACCATGAAGCCCTGGCTGGCCACAAAGCCATAGTAATTCTCTTGCTTTGGCTGGAATTTCAAGAGTAAGCCACCAAGCTCAACTTTCTGTTTTTTAAGAGAGAGAAAAGTCCTTTCCCTTCTAAAGCCTGCTTTCTTTGAGCAGAAGGTCCCCTGAGTAGTTGTCTCATGTTCTTATGTGAGGAGGAACAGCACATGAGGGCCCTGTCCTGGTATTCTCCAGAATGGTCATGCTGACAGGCTTAGTGGCTGCTTATCCTTCAGTTCGAGTCATTCAGATTTAATACTTACTTCTTCAGTTGTATTGAATGGTCAATTGGCAATGCTCTGTAGCCAGGCCTGGCTTTCCAGAGCCCACTAAGCATGTCTCTTCCCTGCTCAGTCATCAGGGGTGGCAGATTAGCAGTAGTGGCAAAGGGATTTCATCATTGAAATTAGATACAGATCTAACCCAGGGGACTTTTTTTTAAAAAACATTACTGGCACCTCACTATAGAACAATCCAGAATATCTGTGATCACAAGAAGTGGAAGAGCGCTGCTGTAGAAGACAGAGCTAATGTCTGGGGTACATCTGTCCAATATATAAGAAAGAAAAAACGGCGTCAAAGGCAGACTTGCTGTTCTGATATGAGGGGTGTACAACCGGGGTGCTCTCACTGTCTCCAAACATCAGGCAGGCACTCGGAGGGCCCCGAGTCCAGCCAAGCCCTCTCCCATCTGTTTGTGGGAAACTGAGTTGCCTTTGGCAGTTCAATACAGTCACAGAGATTCAAGTATTTCCAAGGGTGCCCAAGTAGTTAATAAGATACCATTTTAGGAAAAAATAAATAAGACTGTGTTGACTTAAAAAAACATCTGAAGGCCTACATATGTCATAGAATTTGCTTTTTATCAGTTAGAAAAGCACACTGGTTTATTAGAAGAAACTTTTGTTTTTGTTGTTGTTGTTGTTGTTGTTTTTGTTTTTTGAGACCAGTTTTCTCTGTGTAGCTTTGCACCTTTCCTGGAACTCACTCTGTGGCCCAGGCTGGCCTCGAACTCACTGAGATCCTTCTGCCTCTGCCTCCCGAGTGCTGGGATTAAAGGCATGTACTGCCACCACCATCGCCCGACTAGAAGAAACTTCTTAACAACAGGAAGATCTCCGCAGTTCCCTGGAAACAGCTGTCTGTTAACTAACATGTGATTTATCTTGCAGATCTCTGACTTAATCGCAGGCGCTACAGAAGACCTGAGGCTGGAAGTGGCCTCCCTCCAAGAAAAGCTCAGCCAAGCCCATGAGCAATACACGAAAGAGTCCGAGTCAAAGGAAAAGGAGATGGAAGACCTGAAAAGTCTGGTTGCAGAACTGGAGTGTCGCTTGAAGCAGGAAAGCGGCCACGAAGATTCGGTTTCAGAGGACTTGAAGAAGGAAGTGAAGCAGAAGGCAGACGAACTGGAAAGAGTCATGCTGGCCCAAACACAGCTGCTGCAACAGTTCAGCCAGTCACAGGAAGAGGTAGGACGCAGATGACCCCAGTGAAGAGCACAGCCATTCAAAAAGCAGACAGACAGACAGACACAAATGAGACAGGCAGTTTGAGGTCAGGAAGAGTCCCCCTGGCTCCATGGCATCCCGTAGTGTGCAGCCATCCACTGGGACACATCAGGGGCCACACCCCTAAGGAAAACTGACTCTCTTTCCCCTAGCAGCCATCAGCTGTCAGCATTGCTTCCCAGGTAGGGGGGGGGGTGGGCTCAGGAGCCCATCCCTGCTCCGTGATGGAGTGCTGACTGGCTTGACCCTGTGTGACTCTTGAATGGCAGCTTCAGCCCCTGAGTCCGTGAGTACAAGGTCTGGTCGTGTCAGTGAGAACCCCTAGTCCTGCCTCTTAGACTCTTTCTGCTCCCTCTTCCACCAAGTTCTGTGAGCCACGGGGCAGTGGTGTGACAGAGATGTCCCATCATGGCTGAGCCTTTTCTGTGAATCAGTTCTGTGTTGCAAATGATCACTTAAAGCTCCAAGACTAGGGGGTCTTTACAGATGACATCCTATTTGCTTTAACATTAAGTCTTTGTCAAAGAAATTTTCAGAGCATATGCTGTTTATGTTTAAAAAAATGGACAATATAAAGATAATTGGACTTTCATGTTTTACAACTGCCAGCCTGGACTTCTGGGGCAGCTTACATGCTTGAGTCTTTGGTCGTATGTGTACACAGTTATTTCAGCAGTGTTTTTAAAATTGAAGTAGACTCATTTTTATTGAGAAATTTTTATCTCTGGATTATCTATGAACTGCTAAACAGTTTAGAAATAGTATAACAATTGTAATATTTGATCCAATTTATGACAATAGAGCATATAAAGACAAATAGTTTTGAATGCTAGCTGAGAAGTAAGGTTTTTGTTGGCCTTACTGGCATCTTAATAAAGAAGTAAATGGAAAATGCTACTAATAATATCAGATAGCAACAATAAACATGGTTTTTTTTGCTATATTCAAATTGGCAACCAAAATTGAAAGCTTATGTCAGCATTATAAATATAAAATGAGACTATTACATAGGATCATAAAGATGAAGTATGGAATGGAGAAACTGTTAAATAAGAACAATGTCCAACCTTATAAAGCAGCCATTATTTACATGTCACAAATGAGGAACCAACTAACAAACTTGATAGTTTCACAGGCTCACACAATGAGGGAGCCAAGGTTCAAATTTGATCTCTGTGGGACAAAAGTTTCTTTTCCAGAAAGACGCACTCTTCCAGGAGTGATTCTGATTCTGAAGTTCAGGATAACCTCAGGCTTAGCCCACAATACCCTGTAGTCTCCTTTACTTGTTTTTACTCTAAAAATGAACAAAAACAAAGCAAATAAACACAAAACACCAAAATAATAAATATGATCTGGCTTGGGCTGGGGGAGGGAGGGGACTCCATGGGGTTGGGTGATGGTCTCATGTAGGAGGACAGCAGCTCCGGCCAGTCAGGAAAGGAACAGGAACACGCTGGAGAAACTGAGGAAGGAGCACCACAGGTGTGTGTCTAGTGGGTCCGTGTTAACATCCCTGGGGGAGAAGGGCGCTAAAGGAGAGGGAGGCCATGCCGCTGGACTAGCGAGTCTCGCTCCCGAATAAGAAGTCACTCAGCCAGGGGACAAATAGAAAAAGGAAAAGGTCAAATTTTTTAAAAAATGTAAATCATCGTCTATGTAGATGCTAGGGACTATGCTAGATAAGATTCAGTGTAATTATGAACAAAATGGTACCTGCCACTTCCTATCTTCTGGGAAATGTTAAAGAAAGCCTTGAGTGAATAATTGAATTAACCCCCAGAAGAAAGAAAGACCTATACAGAAATTTATCAGATGAAAAAAACTGAAAGGTAGAAGCACCCTCCCTTAAGAGCCTATAATTTAACACCACTTGACAAATTACCCCCAAAGCCAGTGACTTCAAACTGTAAGAATTCATTGTCTCGTTTCTTTTTGAAGGATATACTTGTTTACATTTACATGTGTCTGTGTGAGTATATGCACATAAGTGCTGGTGTGTACAACTGTGTTCACCAGTGGAAGTCACAAGAGGGTCTCAGCTGTCCTCTGTCATTCATAGTTTTATTTGAGACAGAATCGCTTCCCAAATCTGGGGTTCTCAGTTTCTTAGCTAGGCCGACAAGCCACAGCCATCCTCCTGTCTCTGCCACCCACAGAGCTGGAGTTACAGGTGTGTGCAAGACACCCAGCTTATACATGGGTGCTGGGGTACAAACGCAAGTCCTCAGGGTTGTACAGAAAGCAACCCTAACCATTGAGCTATCTCTCTAGCCCCTTAGTATCTTATTTCTGTAGGTAAGGAAACTGTTGAGTTTAGCTGGGTGTCTGTGGTTCAGGATCACCTATGAGCTTGGTGTGAGGATGTCCATGAGGTAACAGTCTCAGCTAGAGGCTCAGCTGAGAGAGACTGGGCTGCCGCCTTGCTCGAATGAGCAGTTATATTAACAGGTTAATAGTCTCATGAGCTGTTAATGGAGAGCCTGTGGCTGTTGGCCAGAGGCATCCATCCCTCAATTCCATGCTGCATGGGCCTCTTCAGAAAAGAGCTCACACTGTCTGCTGGCTTCCCTCAGGACAAGTAGAGAAAGGATGCCAAGATATAATCTAAGACAGAAGCCACAGTCCTTAGGTAACCTAAAAGTGACGTCTCACAGCTTTCTTTATATTCTCTTCATTCCAAATGAGCCAGTAAGTCCAACCTGCATGAAAGGTAAGTAAGACATCAAGATGTGATTATTAGGAAAGTGGGGTCCTGAGGCTGTCAACAGCTTCTGTATTTGTTACTTTTCTATTGCTGTGATAAAATACCAGGACCAAAGCAGTTTATAAAGGAAAAAGTTTAGTTGTGCTTATACTTCCAGAGGGTTAGAGTTCATGATGGTGGAGCAGGGGCATGGAGCTGAATGGCTGGAGCAGCAGCTGTAGGCTCAGCTCTTGATTCAGAAGCAAGAGGCAAAAAGAGGCACTTGGGAATGGGGCCAGTCTTTTGAAGCCTCAAAGCCCGCCCCCAGTGACATATCTTCTTCAACTAGACCACACCTCCTAATCCTTCTCAAACAGTTCCACCAACTAGAAACCAAGTATTCAAATATATGAGTCTACACTTATATCTTCTAACCCCACCCTCTAGAAGTGATGTTAGCAAAACTAAAAGTGAAGAGTGGATTTATTTATAGATAAGAGAGCTAAGTAGAGCTCATCTCATCTTGCTCCTAGTTGTGAAAGGAAGTCACTTTTAAGACTGGTTTCATTTTTTAAAATGTGGACTTCTGTTACTGGGGAGATCACCCAGCAGTGAAGAGCAATTGTTGTTCTTCCAGATGACCTGGGTCAATTCCCAGAACCCAAATGCCAGCTCACAACTGTCTATAACTCCAGTTCCAGGAGATCTGATGCCTCTTTTGACCCCTCCAAGGACTTTTACTCACACACAGGGCACAAACATACATTCAGTCACACACACACACACACACACACACACACACACACACACACACACATAAAATAAAATATTAAAAATAAAACAAGATATGAAATTCTGAAAGATATTAGGTTAGTATGTACATAGTAATGAATCATTACTAGAAGGGAGAAAGTATTGTTCATAAAATAAAGCTAATGAAAAATATGTGGGGGGGGGCATTTTCCTTTCGTGGGAGGGACAAGTAGACTGAGTTTTTTCCATCAGAAGTTACCAAAATATCACCTCAAGTTAAATAATGAGAACTGAAGTATAAGTAAATAACTGAGGTTGTTTCTCTGGTTAAACAAGCCAATGTCCAAAATATGCTTATAAAATAGGAAATGAGCCAATGAAAGTGATAGGATTTATGAGCAGAAAGAATGTGAGCTATAAATAAAGTCATATAAAATGAAAAGTTCTGTGTGTTTGTAACCATGTTCTGTAAATACTTTAAGTTCCTCAGATTCTGGAGAATTTAAAGCTGTAATTACTTGGAGAAAAAAACTCCCATTAGAATGAAGATAAATTAGTGTTCTCCCAAGGAAGCTAATTAAGGGGAGGAAAGTTCTATTCTCTTTCAAGAGGCCAAAGAGTGAGTGGAATTTGTTTTTAACTGTAGAAAGGGTAAGAAGGAGGCTGAAGCCTCTGAAAGGCAGACTGGGCCTTCCTCAGTGTAGTGCCTGAGGAAGTGATAACAATAGCATAATACAGAACAGTGAGAAGGTGCAGTAACTCAGAAGACAGAGAATGGAAAACAGAACTACTGGAAATGTAAATATGAACAAGACTCCAAAAAGTTCTTATTGGGGAAAAGACACACACATTAAAAACTGGAACACTGGAAACAGAAGAGAGCAGGAAGTTAATGTTAGCAAGTAACACATTGTTATTAAAGCCAAAGTCAAACAGGTCGTGTATTTTCGGGACCAGTGGTGTGCTCATGTGAGTTCCACATGAGATCTGTCAAGATAGCATGGCCCAGTGTAAGAGCCTCGTTATGATCTTGTGATCTAGAGGAAGAGTATAATTTTTAAAAAGTACGTCCAAAGGAAATAGAGAGTTCAATCTTTTTGTTGTTTTAAGACCATAGACAATCAAGGAAGAGGAGCAGAAGTTTCCAATTCTGCAGTTCTTGTAGCCCATCTATCGGTAGTTAAAAATGTTCAAAACTAGGAGGCAGAGCTCTTAGTTAAACATGGAATGGAGTGAGTGAGCTTATCTTTACTTCACTGCACTGCCATGAAATTGTCAGAAGTAAAAGTGAATAAATCCATGAGGACAAGGAAACAAGGGAAGAGTTGACACTTGATGAAAACGACAAAATTTTGGAAAATGAAAAGCAAATGCTTGAGAGATAATGGATTTGGCAAATTATGGAATATTGAAACCTAGTACCTATTGTGGGTGACGGGATCCCAAAAGAGAAACCTAATTACATGGTACAATATGGGAGGCTGGGGGGACTGGGGAGATGGCTCAGTGGTTAAGAGCACTGATTGCTCTTCCAAAGGACCCAGGTTCAATTCCCAGCAACCACATGGCAGTTCACAACTGTCTGTATCTCCAGTTCCAGGAGATCTGACATCCTCATACAGACATATATGCAGGCAAAACCCCAATGTACGTTAAATGCACAATATGGGAAGCTGAGAAACGGTAGACGCAAATCACTCCCCAAGAAGGGATCCAAGATTAGAGCTGATCAAAACCGGGATAGATTCTCAGGGACCCACTGTTCCCCAGGATCACTACCCACCTGCTTAGAAAGAAAACCTCATTCTAAATTGAATGAGAAAGACACTGTATGAGAAATCAGAGCATGGGATAGAAGAGCAGGAGTGAAGGTCTATATAGCAAATGGGAAACATCCCAGTCCTCATCACAAACTCCTTTCCCAGAGAGCAGACAACAGGTTTGTGTGTAAGTAACCAAGAAGTTAGAAGAACCCTCTCTTATGAAATGATCTACCTCAAAAGAAAAGACCCATGTATAGTGGCCATCAGAGTATCCAAGACAGTTAGTGACTGTATCCATGTCCAGTCTACTTACACAGAAGTATGCTAGCCAATACCCCTATCCAGACAGACATGTGTCATTTGGAGAACTCAGTTTTAAACATAAACAGCCAAAAGCCACATAATATTTTAGGACTGTATTTAATATAAGGGACAGCAACCAGAAACAAGTGAATTCATGATTAGCCCAACCAGATTCAGTCACCAAATGTGTTGACTTGCAGTGTTTTTCTTTTCAGAGCATTCAAATGTCAAAATTGATGCTGAAGGATTGTTGATCTGTATTTGCATCCACACACCTGTTTTTATTGTTAGGCACTTCACCTTTTCATCCTGTGTTTGCTTTTGCTTAAAAAATGAGAAAGAAAGTTCAAGTCACTGCTATGTGCTGTGCCTCAGGACACAGCAGGGAAGAGGCACAGAGAATTTGTCTCCAAGCTATCAGCACAGTGGTGACCTTTGAGCAGGAGGAACTGAGGAGGGATCTTATGGAACTTCCTAAAATATTGGGATCATGAATGACTTTAAACCTTTTGATATCTAAAATTATTTCCAGGTATCAAATCTGCTTCAAAAAAATTATGTAGGAATGTTTGATAAAACTTTTTGGGGGGCTGGAGAGATGGCTCAGAGGTTAAGAACACTGGCTGTTCTTCCAAAGGTCCTGAGTTCAATTCCCAGCACCCACATGGTGGCTCACAACCATCTGTAATGAGATCTAGCTCCCTCTTCTGGCCTGCAGGGATACATGCAGACAGAACACTGTATACATAATAAATAAATCTTTAAAAAAAAAAAAACTTTTTGGTGATGATGGATCTATATAAACTATAAGATGGAATTTTATGCATACATAACATTTGCAAGCACAAATAGCTTATTTTCCAAGGGGATTTCCTTACTTTGGAAGTATGTGTTTACTTCAAATGCATATGTAATTGATAGAGAGAAAATGGCATGCTCCTCTCTGGTAATTTTGTGTAGGAGAATGAGAAACTCAAGTCCAGTTAGTAAAATTATCAAAAAGTGATCCTCAACCTTGACACATCATAAAAATGTATTTTTAATTTATTCATTTTACATCCCTGTCACAGTTTCCTCCCCCTCCTCTCCTTCTAGTCGCTACCCCCCCCCCAACACACACACACACACACTCCAATCCACTCCTCCTCTGTTTCTGTTTAGGAAAAAGCAGGTCTCCCATGAGAGCCACAAAACATGGCACATCAAGTTACAGGTAAAACTAAGCACTTCCCCTCGTATTAAAGCAGGGCATGGCGACCCAGTATGAGGAGTAGGGTCTCAAAAGCCAGTACAAGAGTCGGAGACAGCCCCTACTCCCAGTATTAGGAGTCCCAAAGAGGACCAAGCTACACAACTGTAACATATACACAGAGTGCCTAGGTCAGTCACCGGTAGCGCAAACACTAAGATCAACACTTAATAAATGGGACCTCATGAAACTGAAAAGTTTCTGGAAGGCAAAGGACACCATCAACAGGCCAAAGCAGCAGCCTACAGAATGGGAAAAGATATTTACCAACCCCACATCCAACAGAGGGCTGGTTCCCAAATATATATAAAGAACTCAGGAAACTAGACATCAACAAACCAAATAATGCAATTTTAAAGATGGGGTACAGATCTAAATAGAGAATTCTCAACAGAAGACTCTCAAATGGCCGAAAACCATTGAAGGGGATGATCAATATCTTTAGCTATCAGGGAAATGCGAATCAAAAGGACACATCGTAAAATTACAGCATCAGTTTCTCTTTCAAAGAAGAAAGCTTTCAAGGGTCATGCTTAGGCTTGGCTTCCTGAAAGCAGGACAGAGAACTGAGAGCCCGCGAATTTGGCGGAGGAGCATGGGTAGACATGGGCTCTGCCAGGGAGTCTCGTGAAGAGGGCAGGAAGTATCAGTGACAGTGACAATTTGGGAAGAAATATGGAGGCATTGCTTTCTTGTGCGTCACTAATGGTGACAAGATATTAAAGTTTGATTGTTGACTTAGAAGAGGAAATCCTAAATAATGTGTGTCTTTCAACTCTCCTCCCTCATCTTGAAAACTTGGTTCTGAAGGCCATTATTCTGAGGGATTTTGCCATTTCTATGGCTTTTATTCTGATAAGCCTACCATGGTTGGCTTTATTGTGCTTGGAAGCATTAGTAAATAATTTTAATGCAATCTGCTTGAAAATCCATCTTCTTTCCTAAAATTGTATTTAGTTTCTCATTCCTATTTTATCAAAAGGCCATGTTCTCTGTTTTTCTGCAGTGTTTTCAGCTGAACAGACTAGCTGCGTGTGAGCTGGGCACATCTTTTACTAACCTGTATGCATCTTCTTAGTTTCCACAGAACTTCCTTTTACCTCAGTTGCGCCACCCCACCCCACCCCAGCTGGCTGGTCACCCACTTTCCTGGCTTATTACTGGTTAGAGGCAGTGGAAATGGTGTCATCTATCATTTCGTGACTGGTCAGGGCCTCATTAGTGTAAAACATGAACCACGCCATCTGTGTTTACTCTTCAGTGAAGACTTCTTTCCTGGCATACCTCCTCCCCCTCTCCCCAATTATGCCAAATACAGCTGATTCTGAACCACCACAAATGGGGTTCTCACCTTCAGAATGATCAGGTCACTCAGCAAACCTTCTCTTGCTTCTTCTCTGTGTTTGGAACTGAAAACACTCATCTCAAAAAGTGGGGAATTGGCCACTTCTAATATTAGAAAGTTAAAGTAGATAGTGAGATCATTTACACTTTCAATTTTATACTTACCTGCTCTGTGGGAGTACAGTTAAGCAATTCTTTAGGTGCAGTTGAAGCAGCCTTCATCTGAGAGTTTTGAGGCAGCTGTAGACAGTGCTCAACACCAGTGGGTGGGCTTTGGGCCCAGGAGCAGTAACTCTTCCTTCCCTGGGCCACACTAGCCCTCCATGAGAACTGAGGCCCTCTTACCCTCCACCCCCATCCTTGCTCCCGCTCGCTGTACAGTGTCTTTCACAAAGCTGGCAGAGAGAGCTTCATTTCATGCCAATGTGATGGTGCCAGTGCCCTGCTTGAAATATCTTCCCATGATCCAGCTGGCCCTCTGAGAGCCAAGTAAGAACTCCAACGATAACAGGTTGCCAAAGTTCTCCTCATCTAACTTGTTCACTCCTTCCTGCCCCAGTGCGAGTCTCTTCTTGGTTTACCAGCTGAGTCTTCCAGCAGCCGTGTTCTGTGCCCGGATGCGTCTCTCCTGCTGCTGCCTCTGCTTGGAAGCCCCCACGTTCCCTTCTTTACTTGGTGCATGCCCGCCATTTCATCATGACTTCCAGTTCCGTCGCAGTCCAGTGATAGTCCTTTACCATGTTATGCTGAAAGGTGGCCCAAGAGAATTTTATCTTGTAGAGGACAGTGGCTTCATTGATCATTGTCATGTTCACTGTTAATTTTCAGCCCTAGCAAGCATATTCTATCTTATATATTTTCTCGTGTCATTCAGTAAAAATACATATTAAAAGTCGGCAACAGCCCAGCATAGCAGAGCATGCCTTTAATCTCAGAACTTGGGAGGCAGAGGCAGGAGGATCTCTGTGAGATGGAGGCCAGCCTGGTCTACAGAGTGAGTTCCAGGTCAGCCAGAGCTGCATAGTGAGACCCTGTCCCCAAAGCAAAACAAAGAAAAAGAATGTGCACAGCCCACACTTCTTGCCTAATTGCTGAAAACAAAATAACCGTAGGCCATGATTGTTTTCACATACGATGGAATTTTCCACTAATGTGTCTACTGACTCTAGTCATATCCACATGTTCCTTCCTTGTGCTGACACACTCCACTCCTGAAATAGCAGCGTCCTAAACTTTCAAATGTTCTGTTTCCATATTTTACACTATGACTGAATAAATTATAACATCTAAACTACTTGTGAACAAAATTGTGTTGTAGTGTCAATTTAGGGGAAATAGTTGTGATGTCAGCAGAGGAAATGAAGGTATTAGGATATCCACCTAAGAAATCATAGTGGTTTGGGCCCAGACAAAAGTCCCAACTGTGGATCCTGTTTTCAGTTCAGAGGTCCTCCTGGTCTGGGAAATAATAAAAAAGAGAATCCTTTGTTCTGAAAGCCAGCAGCCTTGAAGGATGAGTTGCAGGGTGGTTGGCCGCACACTGAGACAGTCGGCAGCCCTCTCTCTGCCCCCACTCACAGAGCTCCTCCGGCTGGACTGTATCCAGGAGGAGTCGGAGTGTGCAGTCCGAGAACTCCATGGCTGCTTCAGCCCTCGCTGGCCAGCACACACAGCCCGGAGTCTGCTGGCACCCTGCTCCAGCTGCACCTGCTCTTGGGGATGGCTTTCCCTTCGCTCTACCTTTCCATCCTCCTCATCACCTGCCTGAAACCAGTTTTTAAGGGACTTGCCTTGGGTGTGTTTTCTGTAGAGTATTACTTTCTTGGGAGCTCAAATTCAAGTTTAGTGGACTGGCTGAATTTTATTTTCTTTAATGAGAGCTCCCGTCACCACCCCATCACTTTCTCTTTTCATATTAGTGCACCTGCCCTTTGGACCCCTGATTTGTTTGCCTCATTGTTCGTTGCTATCCATAGTTTCTTTTTTTTTAATAGTATTTTTATTTTATAATTAACTTAATTTCACTTATCAGCCATGGATTCCCCCGTCCTCCCTCCTCCCACCCCCTAGCCCTCCCCTCCCCAATCCACCCCCCACTCCCACCTCCTCCAAGGCAAGGTCTCCCTTAGAGAGTCAGCCCAGCCTGATAGACTCAGCCAAGGCAGGTCCAGTCCCCTCCTCCCTACACCAAGACTGAGCAAAGTGTCTCAGCATAGAACCCAGGCTCAAAAAAGTCAGCCCATGCACCAAGGACAGGTCCTGGCTCCACTGCCTGGGGGCCTCCCAAACAGTTCAAGCTAATCAACTATCTCATTTATCCAGAGGGCCTGGTCCAGTTGGGGGTTCCTCCGCCATTGGTTCACAATTCATGTGCTTCCACTAGTTCAGCTTTTTGTCCCTGTGCTTCCTCCAACCTTGGTCTCAACATCTCTCGTTCATACAATCTCTCCTTCCTCACCGATTAGACTCCTGGAGCTCCACCTGAGGCTCGGCCGTGGATCTCTGCATCTGCTTCCATCAGACACTGGATGAGAGTTCTATCATGACAGCCAGGGTGTTCAGCCATATGATCACCAGAGCAGGTCAGCTCAGGCACTCTCTCGACCATTGCTAGTAGTCTGCAATGGAGGTATCTTTGTGGATTTTTGGAGACCCCTCTAGCACTCTGCTTCTTCCTATTTCCCTGGAGTCTTCATTCATCATGGTATGTCCCTCTCCATTCTCCCACACTGCTCCTGATCTAGCTGGGACCTCCCTCTCCCCTAAACTCTCTTTCCCCTGACCCTTGCCCCCCCCCCCCTGCGCATGTGCGCGCGTGAGTTTGCTCATGTAGATCTCATCGTCTATTTCTCTGTCACTGGGCGATCCCTGTGTCTTTCTTAGGTTCCTCTTTACTAGGTGGCCTCCCTGGAGTTGTGAGTTGCAGTCTGGTTATTTTTTGCTTTACATTTAGTATCCACTTATGAGTGAGTACGTACCATGTTTGTCTTTCTGAGTCTGAGTTACCTCACTCAGGATGATTTTTTTTTCTAGTTCCATCCATTTGCCTGCAAACCTCATGATGTCATTGTTTTTCTCTGCTGAGTAGTACTCCATTATGTATATGTACTACATTTTGTTTATCCATTCTTCAGTTGAAGGGCATCTAGGTTGTTTCCAGGTTCTGGCTATTACAAATTATGCTGCTATGAACATAGTTGAGCATGTGCCCTTGTGGTATGATTGAGCATTCCTTGGTATATGCCCAAGAGTGGAATAGCTGGGTCTTGAGGGAGGTTGATTCCCAATTTTCTAAGAAAGCACCATATTGATTTTCAAAGTGGCTGTACAAGCTTGCATTCCCACTAGCAGTGAAGAGAGTTCCCTTTGCTCCACATCCTCTCCAACATAAGCTGTCTTCATTGTTTTTGATCTTAGCTATTCTGACGGGTGTAAGATGGTAGGTATCTCAGAGTCATTTTGATTTGCATGTCCCTGATGATTAGGGATGTTGAACAATTCCTTGAATGTCTTTCAGCCATTTGAGCTTCTTCATTTGAGAATTCTCTTTTTAGCTCTACAGTCCATTTTTTAATTGGACTGTTAGGTATTTTGATGTCTAATTTCTTGAGTTCTTTATATATTCTGAATATCAGCCCTCTGTCAGATGTGGAGTTGGTAAAGATCTTTTCCCATTCTGTAGGCTGTCATTTTGTCTTATTGACCATGTCCTTTGCCCTACAAAAGCTTCTCAGTTTCAAGAGGTTCCATTTATTAATTGTTTCTCTCAGTGTCTGTGCTACTGGTGTATATTTAGGAAGTGATCTCTGGTACCAGTGTGTTCAAGACTGCTTCCTATTTTCTCTTCTATCAGGTTCAGAGTAACTGGATCTATGCTGAGGTCTTTGATCCAGTGGGACTTAAGTTTTGTGCCGGTGACAGATATGGATCTGTTTGCAGTCTTCTACATGTTGACATCCAGTTATGCCAGCACCATTTCTTGAAGATGCTTTCTTTTTTCCACTGTACAGTTTTGGCTTCTTTGTCAAAAATCATATGTTCATAGGTGTGTGGATTAATGTCAGGGTCTTCAGTTCGGTTCCATTGGTCCACATGTCAGTTTTTATGCCAGTACCAAGCTGGTTTTATTACTGTAGCTCTATAGTAGAGTTTGAAGTCAGGGATCATGGCTAGCCATAGTTTCTTATGTTTCAAGAAAACTGACTCCTTCTCAAAGTTTTCTGAAGCAGGGGTATTTCATACTAATTAATTGAAAACATTTAAATTTGATTACTTCTACACATTTTGCTAGCTTACTGTATATATAGATGAGTAATGTGTATATATATTACTGTATATATAGATAAATATTGTAAATAGATAATGTAGTGAGATCTTTCTTTTTAAAAGAAAGGTTAGATTAATAGAGTTTAGAATTCTTGTGAAAATGTCTTACCAAGTTTTCAGCACCTCGATGTCCTAGACGTGAAATGGCACATGTATGCCTGCCATAACGAAGGAGACTCCGCACACAGGCACAGGGCTAGGGGATGGCAGAGCTCTACCACTCCAGGGCTGCATGGCTCTCAGCAAGTTATGTAACCAACCCTCACTACTGTGTCTTCTTTTGGTAAACATATCAAGAGCGGTAAATGCGATGGCCCTCACCAGCACCTTATTAATCTTCCTTGTACACAGCTTCATACTTTCCCAACCCCAACTTCCAACCAGTACACAGGTAGAGTTGGTGAGATCCAGATGACAAAGCCACACATGTCAGTAGTTTCCAATTCCTCTAAAACGAAAAACAAGCAGAAGCAAATAGTTGACCAATGGCTTTAAAAAATACATGTGAATGGGGATCATGTGTGTATGGCCTATAAATATAAATGAGGACCTTTGACCCAGATATTCTAATGGCTTTAATAAAAATTACTATGTTAATCTGGAATTATTCCATAGTCTTTATGTTGGTGGTGGTTTTGGTTTTTTGAGACAGGGTCTCTCTATGTAGTCCTGGCTGTCCTCGAACTCACAAAGGCTGCCTTCCTCTGCCTCCCTAGTGCTGAGATTAAAGGAGTGTGTCACTATACTCAGCCCATATTATATTTTAATTACCAGATTTGTAAATTAGTTAAGTTCTTCCCATAATCACGAGAAACTCAAATAGGAAGATGCAACCTAGCCTGATGATTTCTTACTTAATTCCACTAATGGCAAGTTAGTCAGTAAACCCTTAGGGAGGATGTTTTCCACTAAGAGTCAGACTTGGAAATGCCTTGGCTATTTTTATAAGCTAACTTGACTGGTAATTCCTAGAGCACAATAACTTCAAGTTTGTTTGTTTTTAAGGCACCACTTTGAACTTCTGACTTTTCATCGTGTGTGTGTGTGTGTGTGTGTGTGTGTGTGTGTGTGTGTGTGTGTAGCCATCTGGTCCAGAAGTTGATGTTGGATGTCTTCCTTCATCACTCTATACCCTATTTTTTGAGACAGGGTCTCATTGAACCTGGATGTCACCAGTTCAGGGAGACCAGCTGGTCCTAAAGCCCCTAGCAATCCTCCTGTCTTCATTTTCTCAGCACTAGAATTCAAGAAATGCTTTGCCACCCCTGACTTTTTGTTATGGGTGCTAGGGAATTGAGTTCAAGTCCTTACGATTGCATGGCAACCACATAGTGACAGAACCATCTCCCTAGCAACACCCCCCCCCCCCCCGCCACACACACACACCGTCTGCAATGTCAGGGGTTGCAACAGTATTCTTGAAGAGACCTGAACAAACACCTCTTCACCTTAGATAGGCCACCAATGACAGATCAAATGAACAGTTCCATTCAAACCCAGCTTGCTGGGTTCTATTGGGCTTACTTACAGGAACATGGGTGTGGTATTGTTAGCAGGACCATAGGTAACCCCGAAACAGCTGCATCTTCAAAAAGTTCTACTCCAGGGTGGGTGACAACTTCCCAAAAGCTTCATACATGGAGTGAATACATACACACATACAGACATACAGATACACACACACAGACACAGACACACAGACACACACGATGAAAAGTCGGTCATTCAAAGTTAATCTTCTATCTACTGTATACTCCAGCACGTCCTGAGCCCATGGGCATCTGGAGCAGAATTATTTACAGCTGATGGGGTGAGAGGGAGACAAGAGGGAGTGGATGGA
Source organism: Peromyscus maniculatus bairdii (assembly GCF_049852395.1). NCBI lineage: Eukaryota > Metazoa > Chordata > Mammalia > Rodentia > Cricetidae > Peromyscus > Peromyscus maniculatus. Next base: position 47,241,883 of record NC_134857.1, read on the forward strand.
ATCTCAGGTGAGCATTTTAATGACCCTCCCTTACCCCCTCCTCCTATGAGGAAATGTCGATATGCCCTCCTTTGTTAGGGTCTAGTGTGGGCCATCACAGTTGCTCTGATTAAGATGCTATATTATACCTGAGGATGGTATTTTGCAATATCTGGACATTGGAAAGATCCAAAACCTAACGTTTACTATGGCTTTTGAGGGAATTGAAATGACTCCATATGTGAAAATGGAGAATTCCTCAGCTAAAGAAAAACGCAGACTCTCAGACTTTGACAGAGCCTTAATGACTCTCAGACTTTGACAGAGCCTTAATCCAATCGCATGTAAAGCTTACATCTGTTTCAATATATCCCTACTGTGTGAGATTCCAGATTGTTCTATCAAAAAGTCTATCCATATTAAAAATCCATAGCATCCACTCTTGGGGTCAGATTCCATTAGATACATAGAAGTCGTTCTGTTCAACCTAATGAGGCTGCAAACTTCTTCAGTAAGAGGCTGTGCTATATTGTTTGGACACTGAGGATCCCACCAGCCCGTGTGTGGAACGGTTGCCCGAGATGGTGCTGTGGGAAGTGTGGGGGCCTTTGAGATGTTGGCCTTGTGGGGAGCCCTTGTGGGGAGACCTGGAGGGTGTGATGGAAGCAGGTGGGGGGGATCCTGGCAGGCCTTCCCGCTCTGTCTATTGACTGGCTACACCATCCACTGCTGCTGTGGGGTGCCACCCTCTCCAGGACTCAACCCAAAGGGACTGCTTGACCTTGTTACTTCCAGAACCAATGAGCCAAAAGAAATGCATTCTCCTTAAAGTTAATGCCTCAGACCGTCTTCACAGTATGCTGATGCTGACTAATACAGGCTGTCCATCACAGCTTACAGTACCTTGATGAGAGGTTTCTGCTGGAATTAAAAGAAGAACACGTTCTTTATTGGGGGAGATTATCCTGTATAATGATACATGATCTGTATATTTAAGTTCTATTGAAAGCATCTGATAAATAACGAATATTACTGTTTAAATGCTGTGGCTGCTGTATTATATTCTTTTCAATCTTATAATTATACCGGTTTGCTTCATGCATTGGCCTATACCTTCATTATAAAATAACATGTGATGACTTTACAGATATTATTTAGTGGGTATCAGAACATACTGTCTGAGACATGAGGCAAGAAAGTTGGAATCCCGCTGATGTAAGCATTAGCAGGCCTCAATTTTTGCCCCAATCCGACCGCATCATCTACGGAACCCTGAGCAGGTCATTCCACTTCACTTACAAATGGCAAGGGTTGAACTAAACGTTCTGTTAGCATTCTGTCCACCCTCACACACCATTTTTCACTTCTCTGTCTCGTGTGGTGGGGTATTAAAGAGACAGAGAATACAGCCTCCGACCTTCAGTTCAGTTCTGATTTAAATTGTCCGTCTCCGCTTACATAAACTGTTTAAAGCCAGGGGTGCTTTTTCCTCGTCTCTTTTCAGAACACTTTTCTCCAGGAAACAGTGCGCAGAGAGTGTGAAGAACGCTTTGAACTGACAGAGGCTTTGAGTCAAGCCAGAGAACAGCTCCTGGAGCTCAGGAGGAGTGGAGGAAGCTTACCGTGTTCCCTCAACAAGGGCGCCCTAACCTACCCTGCCACCGCAGTCAGTAATCACCGCGAGCGAAGCAGCGTGAGGCAGAACTGTGGACGAGGCACCAACACAACCAGCCTGCATGGACTGCCAAAGCCCGCTGCTTCCCTAACCCCGGATAAGCTCAAGAAGGTCATCAGCGCCGGACTGCCCACCCTTCCCCAGACATATCCTCCCAAGGGCCGAGCGTCTTCAGTAAATGAGACCAGGCAGAGGTTGACTGCCATCCTGAGCCGGAGGCTGAGTCAGCAGTGACGACCTGAGTCAGGAGCCGGTTCAGCCCACGGTGTACACACCCTTCACAGCTTGCCAGAGACTCACTGTAGCCGGGTGCCCAGAAACACATGTCTGCAGATATATTTAACGAGGAATGTAAAAAGCTAGGGACTGTGGAGCAATATTTTTCAAAGGGCTTTGGAAATTGCAACAGATAATGAAGTTGGTATTCCAGAGGGCTGATTTCTATTTTCATGTCTATCTCATATGCCCTGCGAGCCTGGCCTTTGAGGCTTCACACCCCAGCGGATTTTTCTTTCTCCCTCCCTCCCTTCCTGCCTTTCATCCTCCCGCTCCCCTTCCTGCTTTCTTTCCGTAGCAAGCAGATCATCTCCACAAAAAGTAGATTATATTGGTTTTATTGGCATTTGTTCATTTGTTTATTGAACTAAATGGGATATGGTAAGTATACCAAATGGAAAAAGAAAGTCCTTAGCTAATTTCCAAAGTACATACTTCAAATACTCGCAGAGCTAGTTAATAATCACCATCAGATGCTCCTTTCCCTCAGCCTACCTGGTTGTCTGAGTGCTTTGTAGGCTGGGTCAGAAGTAATGATAGACAGCCTTGTAGAAGACCTTCTACCGAGACCCTGGGGACCTACAAAATTATGGTGGCTCCCATTCAGGAAAAAGTGGTTTGATTCTCAGATTATGAATATCGTTTCAGAAAACAGAAGACATGACCGTGAAAATATTTCTTGGTGGATATTTTCTGCATTGAATGATTTCTGGCGCACAGCTGAGTTCTGTTGGACTTAAATTCTCCAGCCGTTGGGAAGAGAACTAATACAAGATTGCTTAGTTCAAAGAACGTAAGGCTAATTTGGATTCAAAATTGATTACCCTTGGAAATGGGTAACTGATTACAGTTTCTATTCTCGGGGTGAGACTGTAAAACAAGATCCGCTATTTAAAGCTATCTTAAAGCCACCAACTCGGGGCTGTTCCTACCTCAGGCTAGTGCTCATCTGTCTTTTCTCCAGCTGATCCTTGTCTTTATGTTTCTGGGGGGTAAAAAACCGAATCAATTCCTCCACCTGCTGTCTCATGGACATTCAGCCTTCCCCTTCTCATATAGGGAACACATGTGACTAAAGCACACTAAATTGCCCACTTTGCTGCAGTATTGATGAGGGAAACCATGGGTACCTGGCATCCTTACCACTGCGTAAAAGAGTAACGTGACTAAACAAAATCTTCCTAAGGCTTACTAGAGTGTTTTAACTTTAAGATAATTCCACGTTAGGTGCCCTGATTTCCTGACTACTTGAGGTAGGAGTCTTTGTGTTAAGGATTAGGATACTTCCTGCTTTACAGAGGTTGCCATTCTGCATAATGACATTTGACAAGAGTGCACAGCGCCACCCTCACATCTCTATAGAAGTAGGCCAAGAGCATGTGGCCTGACTCAGGGAGTATACTTAGAGACAGAAGTTGAACCAGGACCCTGTCACTTAATCCTGGTCTTTCCAGCCCTAAGGGCTTCCCAAGCCTCCATCATGAATGTTGTTTGCCGCACCCACACTAGAGTTAATTAATATTTGTCCTTTTTAAAGTGCATTCACTTTTCAAACTTGAGTCTGTATAAGAAGGAGAGCCAATTCAGGGAAGAAGAACTATAAAGTGACAGATGCCCTTGGCTAATTATGTTGTTTCTAGTAAATGGTAATACAAATGTGTATCTGTCAAAATAAGAAACGTTAATGGTGTTCCCCTTCCTTGATATCATCCTGTATAATGCAGCAGGGACCAGTGCACTAGGTCTCCTGGTTCTGGACTTTGTTTGCATGCTGAATTATAAAAACCTGTGACATAAGGTAGACGGTAAAGCGAGCAAAGGCCCAGAACATCTTGAGCAGCAATCTCTACCATCAGGTGAGACATGCTTTTTCACTGTTTTGCAATTTCAGCTCCCCTTGCAGGAGCCATAGGCATACAATGAGTTTCTTTATTTTTACTATGAATGCAGGTCAATAAGGAAAGTCACACGTAAGCCTCTCTAAACGGATATAAAGACTACCATTGCAAAACCTGGTTTCTTAGTTTGTTGATACACTCTTGTTTTACAATGAATGTCTGTAAGTCAGAATGGAACCATTGTCTGTCATAAAGTTGTGTTGTATGCTACAGAGGTATCAGAGAGGTATGGATAATCAGAAAATGATAATTACTTTAATTTAACCTATACCATCTGAATAGTGCAGATTGAGCTGTGGGCATATGTATTTAAAGAAAGAAGTCTTAAAAGTGGCACAAGCACATGTAACCTAGAGGTTAAAAACACGTCTCCTTGATTTTCCCAGGGTTGAACCCTTGGCATGAAAGAGTATCATGAATGTTAGGACACTAGTGAGGCCTGGAGACTGGGTCAGTGATCAAGAGCTCTTGCTGCTCTTGCAGAAAGAACCCTGGTTTGGTTCCTGTCGTCCACATGGCAGCTCACAACCATCTGTAATTCCATCCAAACGATGCCCTCTTCTTACTTCCCTGGGCACTGCACACAGGTGGTACACATACATGTGTCCTGGCAAAGCACCCATTCACACAAAGTAATAAGATCATTTTAAAATAATAAATAATTTTAGATTTCTGAAGTTTCTAGGCCTCCTGAGTTACAGGTTAATCCTAAAGCTTACTTATTTTTTCAACAGACTTGGAGACTTTCATGAAAAAGCATGGTGAGAACTTTAAAAAAAAAAGACATAATAAAGGTCTTCACGGCTCATATAGTAGGGGCCAAGAATAAAGCATATGCAGAAATAATATAGATGGGAGGTGTTGAGTAAAGCGTTCAGAGCAAGGTAGTAGACAAATCTTAGTAGAGGAATCAGGTATGCTTCAAAAAAGAATTGGTACATACAACAAGTCTTTAAAAAGAGGAGTGGAATTGTACAGAAAGGTATACCAGGTAGAAGAAATGTATAAACAGAGTCACAGACACAGGAATCACAGGAAGCATTTGGTGAGGGGGCAGGAGTAACAGCCTGAGTACCTGACAGGCTGATCTCGTAGCATGAAGGTGTTGACTAAGGGCCAGTGCACGCTTTTAGCTGGAAGTGGCATGTGCTTGGCTGAAAATTAGGAGCTTTGCCCTGGCGAGGCTGTGCTGGGGTGCTGTGGGATGGGAAGGCTGGAGGCTGCAACAGCGGCTGGCAGCAAGTAGTCCAGGCAACTTAATGAAGTCCTAATGAAGATGTTTGAGTTGGGAATAAGGACTAGGCATCAAATTAAAATTCTCTTCAGGGTAGGGAAGGGGGATTTTTTTTTCTCCTGCTAACTGCAATTTGAAAGTATTGCCAGTCCGTGACCCATTGGCAGGAGTGCATTTGATGAGCATGGTTCTAACGAGAGGACCCTCTCTATTTAAGATATTAGAGCCCCTCTGAATGATGGGAACTAGTGGGAGCTGCATTTCGTTTGGGAAACACGTGATCCCACAGACTACTGCGCATGAAAACATTCCTTACAGGAGCGTACAGATCTGAAAAGTGTTGTAAGAATTATGGAGGAAGAGTGAGAAGTGGACATTAAACAGAAATAATTGTGTCTTGACTCAAAGAATGCAGCTAAACAGGGAGATTCTGGAGTGATGCTGTGCAATAAAACCTCCTGATGTTCACTGTTTATGAAGGGAAATATAAAAGAAAATGCTCAATTAAAGTGAAGGTTATCTGAAAATCTTCCCATTTTATGGTACTGAAGAGACCGATCTATCACCTGGTCCAGATGTGTATCTTATGCAAGTAGATAATAGTTCACTTGGTTAGTTTTCTCTTTGCATAACTGTGTAACATCAGACTGAATGAAAGAACCTGGGCTTCAACTTCTGGCTTACACATCTCATTTCCAGACAAAGAATTCGATCAGTGTGCCAGCTTTTTCCTACTTGAGTAGGAAAAGTCAGCCCTTCCAAAAGATCAGCATCCGCTAGCAGATTGTTAGAAATGCAGAATTTCTCACCTCACACCCAGACCTACTGACTGAACTATCCTCCCTCTCCTCTCCCCTCTCCTCCCTTTCCCTGCCTTCCTCTAGCTTCCTCTCCCCTCCCTTCCCCTCCACTCCTCCTTCCCCTCCTCTCCCCCTTCCCTCCTTCCCTCCCCTCCTCTGCTGCTCTCCCCTCCCCCACACGTGCCCATGCTAAGCAGTCTATCACTGAGCTCTAACTCCAGCCTGAAGTCTTAGAGATTCTCAGGTGATTTGTATTTGCATCTACTTACCACAAGATAGACAAAACAGCCTTGCTGTAGTTAGTCTCTCGTGCCTAAGTGAAAACAGTGGTGTGATGAGGACCCCCCCCCATGCACCACATTGACCCATTTAACACCCATTTCCAGTGCATTAAGATTCTTCTATGTGGCCATTGATTGTGAATCCATAACTCTCCAGGAAAACTAGTGGTTAAGGAAAATCAATATTCATTCCTAAAACTCTAAAATACATCAGCGCCCACAGCTCTGAGTTTGAGAACAACTGGAGATTTTATTGTTTTAATCCAATAGAGGCATTTCGGTTTTAATCATTGGCAACTCATTGAATAATCATAAACTTTAATCTCATAAGAGCATGTATTTGAACTTCCGTTTATTCTTGTAACGGTGATGCTCATTCTCTTCTGAGACTTGTGAAATACAGAATACTAGGGGAACTTTCTCGGGTGATGAAATAAACACAGTAAAATTATCCCTCCAGGAAGTAGTTCTGAATCGTTTAAATATAAAACTAACTTGTGGCGTTTCACCTGGATAAATATGTTTTAAAGGCAGAATTAACACCGGCTAATTGGAATTCAGTTCAGATGCACAGTCTCACAAATGTGGATAACACAGTGAGGTGTTAGGTGCGCTTGCCCGTGAGTGGCCTGAGCTCATTCCGTGATACCGTGGGACAGCCATCTTCTTTAGCTGTGCCATCCTTTCTTTCCTCGTTCTTTCCGGCATCACACACGTGCAAGTGAGCCTGCGAACAATGGGAGACACGTTGTTCCTCTCTTGTGCTCTTCCTCACAGCTCTTCTGCTGAGCCGTATCTCCAGTCAAGAAAAGAATGAAGGAAGCCAGTATCACAGATCACAGCACACACACACCTGTGATTACAGCACCCAGGAGGTAGAGGCAAGGGGATCACTACAAGTTCAAAGCCAGCCAAGGCTGCATATAGAGATCCTCTCAGTCAGTCAATCAATCACCATAAAAATGAGACAGATTGATTTCATTTGCCACTTAGAAGTTTAAAACCTATTTAAAACTTATTAACATGTTTAGTGCCAATACTTATATAAGTAAAATAAAAAATACTTTTCATGTTAAGTAACTCAAACCCAACAATTAGACTTGTGTAATTTAGGATATTGAAGCATTTTAGACGCTTTTATAAGGTATCCGTGTGAGGAGGATTAATGCTGCCAGTAGATTTATTTGCCGAAGATGTGAGCATCTGGCCTGCCTCGCTGCCAGCCCTGTCTCCATCTCCCAAGTGAGCTCGATGTGGCTGAGCACATTAATCTGGAGAGATCTCTTGGTCTTCTGTCTTCTTGAAGCAAATGAGTTCTCCAGTCGTAATTTTCTATCCAAAGCCTTAAATTTCTAGGGAATTAAGGTCACTGCCAAGATTCAAGTGACTTCTTTTCACTGATTAAAAGCAGGGTTTCTGAAAACCCGGAGTAGCCAACTTTCCACTCACTATTACCAGACTTTAAAATAATGTATTTGAGGTTTAAGCCTGGGTTGCAAGGATCGAGATTGGAATCATTTTCTTTTTCCATGCGGTATACAATACTTAATACAGAAGCTGAGATATGTGCTTTTGGTGAGTTAGAGAAAAAAATTCACCACTTTAACAGCCCTGGGCGTAAGCCTAATGTACATGTTCCCTCCAGACTCAGTTATAACATTTGCTAATGTTCCCTAAATTAAAAAGGGAAAAAACTATGTCTCTCTTGCACATATTTAGGTTGGAATCATAAATAATAATAAGTGTAAGTAGATGTTTTGTTTTAGGTATTTTAAAGATGGCCAGAATGTTATAAATTTTGGCACTTGCAAAATTTTTAACTTTAGGATTTTTTTTTATGACTGCAAAACCTTTCTTGAACTTCCATACTAAGTTACTGTACATACATGCATACCTTTCTGTAGCTTTTCTAGTTCAAGCTGCTAGATTAGTTATTGCTCTATCACCTTAATATGACATAAATATATATTTTAATGGATAATTTTGAATCACAAAAATGAAATGTTATTAGTAGTGCATTTCTTTTTTAATTTAGTGTGTGCAGCTGTTTGATGAGCGCATGTGAGTTTGCAAGTGCCGTGGTGTGTGAGTAGAGGTCAGAGGGCAACTTTGGAGATTCGGTTGTCTTTTTCCGCTGTGGAATCTGGCCCTCAGGCTTGCACGACACTTGCTCTCCTCCCTGAACCATCTCACTGGCCCTCACGGTGCTTTCCAGATGAGTTGGATCATACCCTTTTCTTTATATCTAATGGAAAATTAAAATATATCTAGGGATAGTGACCTATGCCTATAATCCTAGCAGTCCAGAAGCTGAAGCAGGAGGATGGTAAGTTCAAGGCCAGCCTGGACAACATAATGAGTTATTGGCCGGTCTGAACTATGAGACCCTGTCTCCCACAGACTGTAATGACATCAGAGGAAGAACAGGAAGGGAATGGAAGGAAGACATTTACCAAAAACAATAATGATTGACTGATCTGTATGTGGGATATTATTTGAGACAAGTTCTGCTGTGTAGCCCAGGCTGGCCTTGAACTCATGATCTTCCTGCCTCAGCTTTCCAACTGCTGGGATTACATGTATGTACCATCATGTGAGAATTGTGTCTTATTAACTAGTGAAAAAAATTCAACATTTTAAAAACTTTTCTCCGGTATATCTGTAAAGATACTAAATGAAAGCATATCAATAAATGTTGATAATTTATAAATTGGAATTATACTAAAAAAGAACTGGTGATACTAATGTCTACTACATGTGTTATTTAAAGGGTCTTTATAGCTAATTTGCATCCTAGGCACAAATTCCAAGTAGAAGAGTCCTTATAAAAGTGTATTGTGGGAGGAGAGAGTTTCAACTTTTCTTAATAACGTCACTCTTGCCTTGCTTTAGTGAGACTCCCTCAAACATATACTTTGGCACAGGATATAAGGGAAAATAATCATTAGTGTCCAGAATTGATTTGTTCCCATCACTGTCCTTTACCTTGAATCTGAACTCAGAAAATTTCAACATAGTACAAAATGTCAAATGTCTACACTACATCAACAGGAATGTCTGTACAGGGAAATCCCAAAAGCCCTGTGTGGGTAGATACTGCAAGCTAAAGACTGCTGACCAAGTCAGGATACTATTTGTACCCAACATTAGACCTAATTAGGGCCCCAAGACCCACAATCCAGTATGGAGGCTGTTCTGCTTTCCCTTAAGGTGCTACCACTCAGGGGTGTCAGAGGCTGTTGAAGTTTTCCCTGTCTCACTGGACCTTGATTCCTAGATAACCAAAGAAGCAATGTAAGGGAGCACTGATACTGTCCTTGTCTTTTTCTGTAATGTGTCTCCATGGAGCCCCTGGTAATACTTTAAGCCAGAGACCCCACAGCCAACCAAGCTCATCAACTCACAGAATCTTAAGACACACCTCCCAGTGAGGTTGGAAATACAGCCACTTGTAGGGAGAGAAGTACAGCCCTGACAATTGGACTTCAGGTCAGAGAATCTGAAATTCTTTGTGGCCTACATAGTATGAGTTCTAAGCCAACAATAGTTATTGTCATTAAATTCTTATTTTTACAAATCATCTTGGAGCAAAAGAGATTGTTTATTCCAGCCATGCCCTGACTGTAGTACACAGAGAAGAAATGTTACAGGTTTGGGTGTTCTACTTAAGGATTTAGGAATAATTTGAAGGCCTTTAGAAGTGGTTTCTAACCATAATTTTTTCTGCTCTCAGGGATGGGACCTAGGACCTGCTGGTGAAGTGCTTTGCCACTGAGCTAATCCCATAGCAGTTAACCTTCTAATTTCATGTTTTAAATTGCCTGACTCATTTCAGCGGCACTTGTGTACACTCGAGGTTTCTCAGCTCTGATGTTCTAAATATCCTGACTTTAACTTCACAGACACACTCTTCATTGCCCATGGTCCTTAGCTACCTAGGGCTCCTGCAACCATCCCTACCCTCCTGGGAACTAAGGCTGTTGCTAGGGCCCAGGACACGGCATCTCACTGGGTCTGAGGACATGTGCCCAACTGAGCGTTCACACACGGACTGCACTTCAGCCCCAAATCTTTATGAACTAGTATTAATTTTTATTAAGATGTTTGTCTCTTCTGGCCTTAGTGGTGTGAAAGCAGCTAAACCTTTAATGAAGACAATAGTGTGTTCATGTACTATTGAAGTCCGGCCACTAAAGGTGAACTGGAAACTCATCTTCTAAGTTTGATGCCGCAGTTTCAACACAGAGCTTTCATTAGAGTTCTGAATTCCCTGGAGACGTGGCAAGGGGTTTGTCTCAGCCACTCTCCATTGTCCTTGGGTTTAGTCCTAGCTCTCTCCAGGGGATGATTTAGCCTCTAGTCTCCCAGCTTACCTAAATGTATCTAGAAGTGGGCCTATTCCACTCCCGTAGCTGAATCAGGCTGGGATCAGAGTATCCCTACAGGTCACTGAAGTCACGAATGAAAAGGCCTGGGGCCCTCCCTGCCTGGTGGAAGGGCTGATGCCACAGGCTTCAGGTTGTGTCCCTGCTTTGTTCTTGAGGTTTAAGGGCAGAATTGGATCTCCAGTGTAGATGGCATGACATCTGCCTAACAGGTCCAGGGGCAGCAGCTGCCTTCCATTGCCCATCTAACACCTGGTAATGAAAAAGGGTCAGACGCAGCAGGCAAGCTACCAGACAGCAGCAAGAATCTGGGCCCCTGTGTTGTGTCCCATGGTTCTGCCCCATGGCTCTGCCCCCCTAGATGCCAAGGCTACCTTGCTCAGAATATGTGGAGATGGTGATTCCTCAAAATGGCTGGAGGGGAGACTTATGTGAGTAACAGTGGACAGAGAAAGGGGACTGAAGGTGTCACAACCCCAACAGAGGAACTTTCCGGGGCCGTGAGGATAGATAGCCCCAGAAGAATGACTAGCAGGAACAAAGAACTCACAAGAGTGTAGTCCTTGGTGGTGGGGTGGTGCCAACCACTGTGGGGTTAACCAAAACAGTAACAGCTATTGAAGTTACAAAGGGCAGAGCACCTTGCCAGAGGTTTGACATGCATGCCACTTACTTGTCACCAGAGCCCTAGGAACTCGCTGCACCAGCTGCCTTCTACAGGTGAATCAGGCACAGAGAAGCTAATCAACCCTCAAGACCTAGCACAGCGAATAGGTGGCAACCCTTGGCCTAGGAGACTAGGCCATACAGATAGAAAAAGGCAGTATGGTCTCTGCGTACCACGTGATCCTCCAAGTGTGGCTCTGAAAATAGACTGTGATCTTCATCCCGGAACAATCTGGACACCATCTCTGTACTCTGGCCTGCTGACAAAAAAGTTCAGCCTCATCTGAGGGCAAACATTCAACATAAAACCGGCTTCAAGTGTGTGGAGAGTGCATTACGGAACAAAAGAGTGTATGTAGACGGGCCTGGAAAGGATCTTCAAATCCTCTAGGGGGTCCTATAGAAAGTTATTTATATCCTAAAAAAAGGAAATATTGTAGTCTTTATATTCCTTTTTAAAAAATAATTTTCTATATTAAATCTTTAGGTCCTGTACTCTTATACTTTTTTCTAAACAATGCTCCCACATGGGGAGATAATGCTTCTCCCAGAAGCCATAAGTTTATAGGCAAAAATCTCAGTGCCGGGTGTGCAATACCTCCCTTTGAGTTTTCTGTCAAAGAGCTTCCAGAGTATTTCCCCAAAATAATACAAAGAATTACCATTGTTTTTTGGTTGCCTATCAAAAAATTGATGGTAAGACTTTGTTGCTGAAGACACCACACACAGTCAGTCACAGGCTATGGAAAAACCAAGCCGGAACTGAGTTGGAATCTATCTCCTTTCTAGATAGTTATCATAATTGTGGTAAGTGCTATGGAGGCTGCTACAGAAGTCAACAGGCTTGCCTAGGTGTGAGCTACAATGATGAGCAGCCTGGAAAGTCATACTCATTGGTGCAATAGTGGCATGGTACGGTAGTAACCAACCACTCTGTAATTGGATCTAAGCCCCCTCCACCAAAGGGAACTCATTTGGAACTGGCCTGTAACCAATTTGGAACTATAACCTGTGGTTGGGTGGTCAGAGGCCCCAGAGAGGAACCAACTAGTAGTGCTTCGCTAACTGGAAATACCTTCTAAATATTCACCCTTACACTCATATGTAGATTAGTGCAGCTCTCAGCTTTCGTCAAAGAAGCTTCATTTTGCAATGCACTGTCTATAAAAACAATTGAAGTGCTTGGCCCTAAATGGGACATCTATGTTGCTACTACTACCTTCCTCTAAGGCTCAGGGAGCATTGTGGAAGAGAAGGATAGAAAGCTTGTAAGAGTCAGGTTGAGAAGGACTGTTGCAAAACTCTCCTCTGGACATACCATGGCCATGGCTGATGCACTCACAAACTCAGCAGGCCTACGCAAGATCAGATCCATCATTTCATCAAGGAAGGGGAAAGGGCTCATATTGTGAGTATTAGTTGAAGATGTGTTGTGTTTGTTTATGCCATGGAACATTTGTTTAATGATGCAAAGATGTGTTGCATTTTTTAAAATGCTGCACTTGTTTAACTCTGTGAAGCTGTGTTATTTTGCCTGCTTAGAACACCTGATTGGTCTAATAACGAGCTGAACAGCCAATAGTGAGGCAGGAGAGAGAAATAGGTGGGGCTGCCAGGCAGAGAGAATAAATAGGAGGAGAAATCTAGGCTTGAGAGAAGAGGGAGGAGTGTGAAAAGAAGGAGAGGAGGATGCCAGGGGCCAGCCACACAGCCACACAGCCACACAGCCACACAGCCACACAGCCACACAGCCAGCCACAGAGTAAGAAGGAAAGAAAGATACATAGAACAAAGAAAGGTAAAAAATAAAAAGCCCAGAGGGAAAATGTAATTAAAGAGAAACTAGATAATTTAAGTTAGGAAAGCTGGGTAGAAACAGGCCTAACTATGGCTGGGCATTCAGAAGTATGAATAAGTCTCTGTGTATTTATTTGGTATTTTGGAAGACCTTGTTTTCTTTGGGGGGGGGGATGGTGATGGTTATATCCCTTATCGTTTTTTCATTACTCATTTTTTCTCTTTTTCAAGACAAGGTTTCTCTGTGTAACAACCCTAACTGTCCTGGAACTCACTTTGTAGACCAGGCTGGCCTTGAACTCATAGAGATCTACCTGCCTCTGCCTCCTGAGTGCTGGGATTAAAGGTGAGTACCATCACTGCCCATCTACTCGTTTTTTCTTTATCCTTTCCCATCTCCACTGTATGCTGGGGTTGATAGAGCATATACTCTCTCATCAAGCATACCCATAGCCTTATACCTGCTTTATTTGCTGTTATTTTTAAAGATATTTTTTAAAGTGGCTGTGTGTGTGCAGGTACCCACAGAGGCCAGAAAAGGATGTCAGATCCCCTTGAGCTGACACTAACGTGGCTGTAAGCTACCTGATGTGGGTGCTGGAATTTGAATTCAGATCCTCTGGAAGAGTGGGAAGCTCTCAACCAGTGAGCCCTCTCTCTAGCCTTTAAAAAAAAATCATTCACTGGCGGCGGTGGCGGTGGCACATGCCTTTAATCCCAGCACTCAGGAGGCAGAGCCAGGCAGATCTCTGTGAGTTCAAGGCCAGTGACAGGCACCAAAACTACAGAGACACCCTGTCTCAAAAAATAAAAAAACAACAAAAAACCACTCTGACAGTTTCACACATGTAGTAATGAATCTTGTTCCTTTCACCCTTTACTCTGTCTTATCTTTCTTCTTTCTCTTTCTCAGCTACTCAGAAGGGGCAAAACAACAACAAAAAGTCTTTAGATGAAATCAAAACCAAAATTTACAGAAATAAAGACACACTCTAGTGACCATGAGTGCTCTTGAAAATTGTCTACAAACGTACAATTTTTATAAAATGTCTATAAAGCACAGAATAGAGCCTTTTTAAAGGGCATTCACACTAATTGTTCGTGTTTCATACTACGAAATGTGAAATCCACACCCATGAGTTCAGTGCGCATAAATCCCACTGTTTTGTTACAGTATCAAATATCTTTGTTATTCCTTCAACTTACTGTGCACTTCCTGTTTCTATAGATTTTTCTCTCACCATCTTCTGAATACTCTCTCCTCCCTCATCTCCCAGCAGACCCTACTCTTTTGAAAGTAATCTTTTTTCTTAATTTAGTGTGTGTGTGTGTGTGTGTGTGTGTGTGTGTGTGTGTGTACACATGTGGGTGCTAGTGCCCACAGAGGCCAGAAGAGGGCATCAGATCCCTTGGAACTAGAACTAGAAATGGTTGATCCACTCCGGGTAGGTCCTGAGGCTGAGCTCCAATCCCCTCTAAGAGCACCGAGCCATCTCTCTAGCCCCTAAACGCAATTCTTCTATGCATGTTTTTTTAGGAGCTACCCTCAACATTCCAATGTGCTCCCTTCTCTGTGTCTCACTGCATGGCAACCAGAGCCTTAGACCCACTTTCCTATTATTTTCATCTCCTTACACTTCATATTACACTTGACAAATATTGGAATTCTATATTGGTTTTAATCCCATAAATTATTAGTAGAAAATACTGTTAGTGCTATATGTCATCAGTATTTATTTGGATTTACCCAATACCCATTTCTTCATTCCTTCAACTCATTTAAATTTTCTGCTCACTATTTTTTGTCTGTTGGACCTTCCTGCATCTGGCTTCATAATTTTTCTGCTTAAACCAGCACCTTTCATGCTCCCTAAACATGTCTTTCAATTAGTCTGCTTTTGGTTTTAGCTTCAATTTGGCTTTTGGAAATGAAGTCTTATCGTATTATCCAGGCTGAGCATCAAAATCTGGGTTCAAACAGTCCTCCTGTCTCAGCCTTGGAGTAGCTGGAACTGCAGGCAGGCACCACCATGCTGGGCCTTTGTCCAGTTTTTATTCAATGGTTTTGACAACAGGCAAAAGTTCTCCTTTTTTCTTTGCTCACAAACTTTTCTTTAGAACACAGCAAACTTTGGCTGGAGCTGGAGTTCAGTTGGAATAGTGCTGGCCTCATATTACACAACGCCCTAGCTTGAATACATAGGTGTAAACTGGTGTGGTATCACACACCTGTAATCTTAGGACTCAGAATGTAGAGGCGGGAGGATCAGAAGTTCAGGGTCATTGTTGTCTACATAGTGAGTCCAAGGCCAGGCCTGCCACAGATCCACTAGCCCCAGTTTCAAAACATAAAAACCCCCAAACTTGCTTGTTTTCTGTCCTGTGTTTGATGTCTCTCTAATGTAGTTTTGCAACCTGTTTCTATGGAGTCTTACTCCTGATGCTTTACTTGCTGGAGAGAAAGAGAGGGTGTGCTTTTGTGGTTTGGTTTGGTTTTTCTAGACAGGGTTTTCCTGTGTAGCCTTGGCTGTTCTGAAACTCACTCTGTAGACCAGGCCGGCCTCTGCCTCCTGAGTGCTGGGATTAAAGGCGTGCACCACCATGGCCAGCTTTGGAATATTTAAATGTGATCTTGTGTTCTTGGACTTTTATGGACAGGAGAACCCAACTGAGATTGTATTTTTCCAGAAAAGATTTGCATTCACCCAGTTGATTATACAAACATTTGTGGAAGATTTTAATTAAAATTCTCTTTTTGATTTTTCAAATAAAGTCTATATGAATCATACAAAAAGCCAGTGCAGACTGGGCTATGATTACCAATTCTCAAATGGGGTTGAACTACAGGCTTCAAGGGTGGTGTCATCTCCTAGCACTATAACTAAGGGCATGAACTGCCCTTTCCTTTTCCTTCAAGGACCACACCAAGGCCTGGGAATGGAACCAGCAATGGGGCTGGGTATATCGTGCGGCTGTCCCTGAAATACTGTGGCACTTGTATTTCCCATTTTAGGGAAGCTGGACATTGGTCTTGTACAGAAACACACTTTTAAGTTACATTGTAGGTGCAGCTGAGTTGGATGAGAAGATTGACCTACCTTTTGTTTGGCTTGGAGATCAATCATTCATTTGTCATCTGTAGGTCAACAATAGTTTGATCTTTATCACTTTTTATGGCAATTAGGCAAGAAGCTCTATCATCACCCTGCCTTTTTGTGTGCTGAAGATTACTGTATCGTGACGAGTTTTACTTTTAAGCTTAGGGCAGTGATATTGAGCATGTTAATATTCCTTGATTAGCACAGACCAGACAATTGAACTTCATGCCCAACACTGAAGGGACTACATTTTAAGGAAACAACTCAGAATCTGTTGTTTTGATGGGCTGGAGAGAAACAGAATCGCCTTTATTCACCTCTGAACAATTTAGAAGGAATGAAACCCCTGGTTTATCAAGTTCATGTTACTATCTTTATGTGCTGGCATTTGGAAAGATCTTCAGTCATTGTTTTTCATTATCACTGTGGCTTTTAGAGCCAGCCTCCAGTGCAGTCGTTCTGGCAAATGAGTGAACACCAGCAACTGCGTGAAGACAATAAGCGTCACCCTGTAATGTGACATGGGGAAAATATTTTTTAATTTTCTTGCAGGTGCTGGGCTATGATTATGACTCATAAAGATAGTAATTATCTGTCTTTTCTGAAGTGAGGCATCAGAGGGAAAAAAAACATACTAAAACTAATGAAGAAAGTAAAACTTGGGTTCAATCTTTCTATCTGGAGATTTTCTGGTCCAGGGAGTTGTTTTCTCTTCTTTAAACGGATCACTACTTTGTGAAGGATACCGTCAAAGAGGATGTTTGTCTTCATATCAAAAACAAGGACTGTTGGTGAATTGAATCTCTCTCATCTTTGGACAATTCAAGAAAGATATAAAGGCTTAAGGGCTTTGTAGGGCTGAGTGTGGATGAAGCCTCTCAGACTGGAAAGAAATTCTTCCCAGTTGCAATTGGGAGCAAAAAATGTCTTCCAGAAACGCTTTCACATAAAGAGTTTTTTAACATTGGTCTGGTTCATACAGGGAGGGTGGTGATTGTGTAAATGTGCAATGTTAAGCTGATTGATTCCTGTGCAGGATGCATTGGTGATACCATGAACTAGACCCCAAAATGCTTCTCATTCCCTAAGTGGTGAAGGTGGAGGGTAGGAGGGCCAGGGAAGAGGCTGGTTTGACAGTGAGATGATGTGGAAAGACCAGATGACAACAAGGAGAGAAAATTGCAAGATAGGTGTGCTTTAAGTAGCAGAGGGCAGACACGGGACCAGAATATTTACCTTATACCGTCGTCCTTCCTCCCTCCAGCAACTGCAGGTCATAGGTAATGGCACAAAGTCATGCCAAATCAGTTAATCTCTCTCGATTGCTCACTCTGCTCTTCATCCCCCCTTGCCCTTCACACCCTCTGGGGAATGTCATATAAAGCAATAAAAGCAAAGTGACCAAAAGGACATTTCTATAATTAGAACAGGGGAATTTTGAAGAGTGCTCTCTATCACCATTGCTCCATCATTTCCTTCAAGCACCCTCTGATTGCTTATAACAACTTCCTCCCCAATCTGTTTCGACATCCTCCATCAGCCTCCATAATGACGGTGTGTGACCGAAGAACACCTCTGGACATAAGTGATACGTGTACATCACAGTGCGATCAGCACTGCTTTGTGAGCAGACAGTGATACCAATGAAGATTTGCTTGAGGTTTCCTCGGGCACTAGAAATCAAATAAAGGCCATGTATGTAGAAATCTTGTTATTGGCTCTGCAGAGGAACACCATCTACTGTCACCTAAGCAGGTCGCTGTTTCAAGGGATGAGGCTAAGGGGAGCATGAGCTTGGGGCTGGCGGCAGGGCAGTGTTTATGAATGGGATTAGGATTGCCGTTTGTCTCTGGCAAGTTTTACTTTTAAAATTCTAGATGGTTTGCTTTTCTCCAGACTGTGCTGGCACGCTTGTGATAATCCCAAAGTCACCCTGGTCGATGACAGCCAGTGACCATCTTTCTTTGCAGTGTTTTCCACACTCTGCCCCTCTGTAGTGATGGACACCAACTTCATCCAACATTGCACAGCATTCTCTTTCAGGTTTCCTCAAAGCTGGGCCGTTGCTGGTGAGGATGCCCAATTTTGCTTGCCCCGTCTGATCCTCAGAGTCTGCTTGTACTTTCATTGGTTGACTCCAGAGACATCTTACCTTTTTTATGGCCACCATCTTCTTCCCACCTTAGGTGTGGGATGGTCCCCAACCACAAGTGGCCAAGATGGGTGGGGAGCAGGAAAATGAGTCCCTCAAATGTCCTGTGTTAAAGACAGGACTCAACACCATTACGGTTCTTTCCATTTTATGTGCAAGCACAGAGGATGAACAATCAGAATCCACTGTGTCCCTTGATGCTATGGACTGCATTATGTGCCTTGCCTACCTTGCTCCAAACCCCTATGTTAGAACATTAATTCCCAATGTGACTATGTTTAAAAATAAGTCCTTTGAGGAGATAAAGTTAAGTGAGATGTAAGAGCAGAACCCTAATCCAATCGATTGATGTCCTTATACATCGAGGCAACACCAGACATGTGCACAGGCAGAGGAAAGGCCGTGTGAAGATGGAAAAAAAGGCCAGGTAAAGAGGGCTCAGGAAATACCATACCAGCTGACCTCTCAATCATGGACTTCAAGCCCTCAGAACTATGAGAAAATCAATTCTGTTGTTGTTTATGCCTCCCAGTCTGTGGTATTTTGTTCTGGCAGCTTTAGCAAACTAAGACCTTTGTGGCACTTGACAGGTGTGACCCACTGTCTGAGAGTTTCTATTGCTGTGACAAAACAGTGTGACCAAAAGCTCTTTGGGGACAAAAGGTTTTCTGTCATCCCCTACCACCAGGTGACAGTTCATTGTAGAGAAAGTCAGGGTAGAGACTCGAGACAGGAGCTGAGGCAGAGGTCGTGGGTAAACACTGCTTATGGCTTGCTCCTTATGGTTTGCTCATCCTGCTTCCTTATAGCAGGACCACTTACCCAGAGGTGGCACCAGCCACAGTGAGCTGGTCCCTCCCACATCAATCATCAATCAAGAAAATGCTCCACAGGTGTATTCTCAGTTCACGTTCCATCTTCCCAACAGACTCTGGCTCATGTCAGTTGAAAAACAAAAACAAAAACAAAAACCTAGCCAGCCCATCCACTGTGATGTAGCCCAGGACTAGGGAAGTCTCCAGAAGTCCATGAGAACTTGCCTCCGCACCAAATATGGCACTCTATTTCCACCTCTCTTGTGCATTGTCTCAGTAGTACAGAGCTAGAGAGGCCACTGACTGGCAGACCCAGTTCGAGATGCTGAGCAGCACAAAATGACTTTGGGTTGCTTCCCTTAAGGAACTCCACATTTTGTTAAGAACAGGATAAACCAATGCTCTGCTGTAGGCAGAAGGTGAGGCTTTGGGAGTCAAGAGTGAGTCATTTGAGTCGAGGATTGTAATTGTGTGAAGAGATGGAAGGATTACTGGGGAGAGGGGACTGTGATGAAGTTGGAGTAAGATTTCTCTAGTATCTATTTCCAGCTAGCAAACGCACCCTAAACTTAGAGGTATATAACAACAACCCTTTTATAATATTCAGAGGAGCTGTGGGTCAGGAAATTGAACCCTGATCTTTCTGTCTGGAGCCCAGGTGAGGTGGACTCATATGACAGGGGACTGAAGCATCCCCTTCTAAGATGGTTACTTGAGCTAAGACACACGTTGATCTGGGACGCAGCCAGAGCACCTGTCTACTCCTCTCCACATTCCAGCCCCTTACATTGAGAGCTTCAGCATTATTGCTGTCAACACCAAAGCCTCCATAGCCTGTGGTGTGCTACCCTCAGAAGTTAGGTGACATTGTTTCCACCACGCTCATTGGTTGAAACAGTCTAACGTATTAATAAAAACTGTTGTATGTGGGCATACATTACGTGAACTTCCTCTCTCCAGCCATCCTCCCCTCTGCTCAGCCCTCCTGCCTCCCTTAGTCTTCTTTGTTTCCATGGACAGTCAGATATATAAACATGATTTTTTGTATCTGTATGAAATCTGGGAACCACAAATTAGAAAAATTATATCTGAAGAGACAGCACTTATTTGATCTTGCTGATCCAGGGAGGGGTAGCCTTGTCAGTCAGGGGAGCCAGTCTAGGGTAGAACCTCAGGGATTTCTTTCCACAGCAAGGATTACAGCATACACACACACACTTACACATACACACACACACACACACACACACACACACACACACACACACACACACACACACACACCATCACAGAAGAAGTGAAAAGGTGTTAGCAAAGTCCTCCTATAACGAACACAATTTTCTTTTTAGTTTTTATTTCTTGCTCTCCACTGCTTTGCCTAGTCCTGCTATAAATGGACTTGGGGTAAGGTCCCATGAGATCAACCTGAAGGACTTTAGTGATGGACATGGGACAGGCTACCTGTGAGTCTCACAGCAAGAATGAAGAGCCTCCTGCTTAAACAGGTGAGTCACAGGAAGTCATCCCTTCTACCCACAGGGCTTCACTAGCTCCGTCCCTCAGCTCCACCTGCGGAGCAAAGGCTGAAGGACCAAGGCCAGCTCGCGCGCGCACATGTGAAGGTCACTCGGGATGCAGCATGGCTGGAGAGCTGCTCCTGAGCTCGGCTTTGTCCCTGGTGGGAGGGCCTCACAGACCAACCAGGAAAGTTCTCCATCCCTGGCCTTCCCTCCCTGCTCTCCCGGTACCAGGTCATCCACACCCTGCACCCACTTTCAACCTCACTGCAGTCAGCGGTCCATTTCCAGTATCCGCCTTTACAAGGGGTCAGATGTGCGGACCTTCCGTTTTCCACTACTGATCTCATTTAACGTCATGTCCAAAAGCTGACGTATGCTGCAGAAAGCCAAGAGTCACGTTTGCGATTTTTTTTTTCCTGTGTGTGTCACACAGCAAGTGCTCCTCTGAGTCCCTTTTGCTTCCTTGGTGGCCGTAGTTCAATGGGATGCTTACAGTTACACATCATAGGGTCCCTAGGCAGTGATTCTTAACCTGTAAAAGCTGTCAACAGTCTTTGGAATTGCAGTAGCCGGCAGGGCCTAGCCTCTCCTCAGGAGGACACACACAGACACAGACAAGTACTTCATGGAAATGTCAGGCTTCCCAGACCCTCTCAGAGCCTGTTCAAACAGTGGCTCCCACCTAAGGACCCCTCTTCAGACCCATTCTTCCAACTGTTCTCTGAGGTCATTGCATTGTGACCCTTGGGAAAAACAAGGGCTGGAGAGAGGGACCCAGGGGGCTGTCGCTGACTGTCTGAAGTGGCTCCTGGCCCGGTTCCAAGTCTCCTGTGACGCCTGCTTTGTGGACTTGCATTTAGGAGAACAAAGCCAATATGGGAAGCACTTCTTCCAACAGAGCCTGTGCGTCAGAGCAGAGAGAGGCATTCTTGGCATTCTTGCCCATGTGGTGAAACCAACTCACAAGGTCCCCCTTCACCTCCTGCTAGGTCTGAAGCAAGTCACCTTCTCTGGTGCTGGAGAGACACGTGTAGAAACAACAACGTGCTTGTTGCAGCAGATCTTTGATTTTCTGACCAAGAGTCCCCAGCAGTCTCCCCAAATCTGAATGTCCATGAGAGTGCAGCAGCCATGCTCGGTTACTGCATTGCAGGCAAGCTTTCTGTCTCAGCAGCCATGACAATCATTCTCATGTCTTGACCTAAAGTGTCCTACGCACATCTCGAGCCCTTTACTCAAGTTTCCCAGTGGGTCTGAAGGCCTCTGTGTTCTAGCATGTGAATGATGGGGGGTGAGAAAGTCTCAGAAAGACATCAAGCTAATAATGGTCTGTCTACGTAGCAGCTCCAGTTTCAACTGTCAGTACATGACACGTGAAATGAAAATTCCTATGTAGCCATTAATACATAATGCCTCAGTCACTGTCTCAAAAATCAATTTTTTATTGCCTCACCAAAGGGAGAAAAAAAGACCAACAGCAACCAATCCTATGGCTCCCCCAGGCTCTGTGCTGTGAATCTATCATCGCCTCTTGGCCATCACTTGGGCTCAGCTCCCTGACATGACAGAGTGTAATAGCTTCAAAGAAAAACACGGGGGTTGGTTTTTCAAACACCATTTCCTGTGTTTGAACAAATAGGCTTCATCACAGCTCTGTCTGCCTGTGGGATGCTCGGTGGCTGACAGATGGCCCCAGCCAAGGAGACCTGGGTAAGGATTCTGGGAACTACCTCCCTGCCTACCAGAGACATCCGTGTCAGGGATGCCACAGCACTGGGGCTCACAGCGCCGAGGACTGTACCTTCCGCACGCTTTCATGAGTGAGGGGTTCGGGTACCAGCCTCCTCCACTCCCTGGCTCCATTAAGCTCCAAACTGCTGCCCTTGTGTGACTTCCCCGGTGTCTCAAATGTGTTATCACACTATTTAAGTGGCTTTTTCCATCATAAAAGTTCATAAAGGCCCTGTGGTTTGGAGGTAAAAGCAACATTTCTAGTCCTGCTTCTTCGGCTCCCCAGCAGTGAGGCCCTGAGGAAGAACTGTGTGGGCCAAAGTTTTTGGTTTGAAGGGTGTGGCAAAGTTTCTCAAGTGAACCACACAGTACAGGAAAAGTTTTTCTGAGATTATAAATATGACTCAAATGAACACAACACCGTGGTTTATTTAAAATATGTGTCTTTCATGTCTGTTTCTTCATTTTCATTTTTTTCCCCCTGGTATGACCCCAGACACTTATTAGTGCTGTCCTCAAGATTACACCCTCACAAACAAGGTATTCTGATTTCGAATTGAGTGAGGCCTTATCCTGTCCCCCACCCCCACCCCACCCCGACTCCTTCCAAACTTAGAGCATTTGGCAAAAGGCATTATGGTAGCCCATTGGGTAAAATATTTTCCCAGAAGATATAAGTTGCTACTTTACATTATATTAAAAATGTGATGATATTAGAGTCAAGGAGAACTTTTATGGAACCTTTACTGGGCAAAGTCTCAGTTGCTTCCTCTTACGCTCTGTCAAGAGCTACTTGTATCAGTGTTTCTCCACCAGGGGCAGGTCTGCCCCTCAGGGATGTTAGCAAGGTCAGGAGATACTACTAGAGTCTTGGAAGGAAAAGGGGCTACTGGCATATATTGGGGAGAGGTCAGGGGTGCTGTTAAACATCTTACAAGGCACAGAGCAGCCAAGAATATTTAGGCCAGAAGTCTGGGTGCCAAGGCTGAGAAACCGCTAACTGCAAAACTTCCACAGAGCATCCAAGAAATCCATGGCACTGCTGTAAACACATAATCTGCATGGGGGTGGGGGTGGGGTGGCCACATTTTTCCAATTCGCTTAAACTTGATACAACTGTATTGAAAACCCAACTGTAAGGGCTTATGGGGGATTGATGGCCTTTAGTAATGGCTCCGTATCCAGAAGTTCAGGTCCAGCAGGTGAGAGATACAGTGTGGACCAACCTCACGTTGTAGTCTAAGCAATGGGGGCAGGAGGAAGAGTGCTCCCAGGACAAGAGGGCTGGGAGAAATGAGCTCCAGTGATCAGGAGGACAGGCAGGCACTCAATCTGAGGAAGGAAGTAGTACTGTGACATGTGAAACTTCAGACAATGTGCCAAGGATGTGCAGAAGATTGGGGAAAGACAGGAATGTTGTCTTTGTCAGATGCTGTCAGTAGAGAGGATGTCCTATAGGGGAGAGCCTTGGGCTGTCCTGGGTGCTCAGTCACAACTGGGTGATGCATTCTGATAGAGGCTGAGACCGGCCTTCTTCCTTTTACTGCACTGGCTTTTTAGAAACGATGGGCCATACATTTCTGTTTCAATTTATTTGCTCTGTCTGAAAATGTTAACACTCAGCGGCAAATCTCACCAATTTTACTCAATACTTAATGGAAAAGAGAGTCTTCACCTAAAAGTATAAAAGTCTTCCCAATACCAGAACTATGATCCTGTATCTGGTTCAGTCGTTAGTAATTTTGTTGTTTCACTTTGTAAGTTTCTCTTTATTCTAGCCGGGCAATGGTGGCACACGCCTTTAACCCCAGCACTCAGGAGGCAGAGACAGGTAGATCTCTGTGAGTTCGAGGCCAGCCTGGTCTACAGAGAGAGTTCCAAGTCAGCCAGGCCAGGGCAACACAGAAAATCCTGTCTCAGGGAAGAAAAAAAAAACCTCTTTTATTCATATTAATAGGAGGGGGAGGAGAGAGAGAATGTGTGTATGCCCATGCATACCTGCGTGGGTGCTCACATGTGCGTATACATGTGCTTGTGCATGTGCCGTGTGTATATGTAGAGGTCAGAGGACAACTTTCTGGGTCACTTCTCTCCTACTGTGGGTTGGAATTTTGAACTTAAGTTGTCAGGCTTGGTGGCAAACACCTTTATCCACTGAGCCTTCTCGCTGACTCCCATTCATAATTTTGCAAGTGAAATTTATTTTTATAAAAGCTAATTTTTCGTGCATATATTTAGAAGTATCCTCAAATTCATGGAGTCTAGAGATGGGAGAGACCTCAGGAAACCTCAAGTTCAGCTTCTCTAATCTTCTCAGTCTTTGGCATCGCCGTGCCCATGAGAGACAACTGTGTTCCTGCACACTGGAGATGGAGCATAAACTACCTTAAATGGCAGGATTTGTTTTTAATCTCATGCATTTGCTGAGGGGCAGAGGTTTCCATATTTGGGAGTGGCAGAGAAACTATTATTTTCCGAGAGGTTCTGTCCAGATTTGATTGCTCGGATATTTAGGGGATGGATAGTCTTGGGGCAGGTACATGATTTGATACCAAAAACAATAGGTACAGTTGAGGGATCCAAGCCGGCAGATGGAGAAGCCGATGTGCAGGGTTGACCTGAGTCAGAAGCTCATGTTCACTGGGAGGGAGCACTGTCTGGGGACTCCATGACAACTCAGGCTTTACACAGAGCAGGCCCTTCCCTTGGGTTGGAGCAGGCAGTGAATGTCTTCAAGGATCCTGGCTGACATTGACCTCTGAAAAGACCCCCTCCCAGATAGGCCTAAACCTGGACTCCTTGGCGACCTCCTCCTTCTCCCCCAGTTCAGAATCTCTGCCTTGATTATAGCTGGAACCTTCTTGTCCAAAATGAATTCTTTCATGCCCACACCCTTGTATGTATTTCATTTGACCCACTCTACCACCAAGAACACCCAAGACACAGCCTGGTTTTCTTCCTTGGGACCACACTGATTTATAATAGCAATTGAGCATGGGCCTGCTTCCTTACACATCCACCTGGTGTGTGGCTCGAGTTTTCTTGCATGGGCTTATGAGATGGAGGAAGCAGAATCTGGAGATGCCAAGGCCTTGATTGCCCCATTTCCTAAAGCAAGCCTGAGCCGTGGCATCACAAAGTGACTCTGGCAGCCCTTTACCTGCAACAAATGAGCAGAAAAGGCAGCTGTGTAAAAGCCAGCTCCTTTTTGTGGGTTAACATAAACGCTTTACGAGATCCTTTTACAGCTGCCAGCAATCATTTGCTCATATTGTGCTCAGGCTAGGGATGGCCCCTTTCTGCTCAGGGGAAAGGCAACTTCCTATAAAATAAACTTCAGTAGAATTGTTGGCAAGAAGAAACAAGCTGTAAGATCATGCCTGAGCATGGCTTCTGGGGATTGGTCCTGACACTCTTGGAGACAGCACTGTGGAGGGACAGCAATGGCTGGCAGATTCCTCCTTCCACTCCAAAGCCCAGGCCTCCCTGAAGATAAATCTCCAGGCCCCTGGCCCTGGGCTTCAGGAAGGAAGTGTGCTGTGTGCTTATACTTGAGTCAAATGTACAACTATCAGTGTGTGGCTTTGTTAAAACAGAGACATTTGTGCCTTCTTTTAAATTAGCTGCCAGGACAACCCCAAACTTCCTAGCCCATTGTATACCCCAAACTTCCTAGTCCTTTATATACCCCAAACTTCCTAGTCCTTTATATAACCCTCCAAACTTCCTAGCCCATTATATACCCCCAAATTTCCTAGCTCATTATCATTATATACCCCAAACTTCCTAGCTCATTATCATTATATACCCCCAAACATCCTAGCTCATTATCATTATATATCCCCAAACTTCCTAGCCAACGGATATCACATTTGACTGTCCATTAGTGTCCACTGTAGGGCATGAGTTTTTCACTGTGGGGATTCCATGGCTGACTGGGAACTGGGATTCTCAGTGTCTGGGAAAAGAGCAAAGATCTTACTGGGTCTGGGAAAAGATCAAAATTTTAAATTCCTTATCATTTTGACACATTGTAAAGTCAGCCATCAAAGGAAGTTCAAACTGTCATAAGACAGGGACCATTTGTCGAGATAACTGTTGGCAGCTGATTTAAAGAAAAACGGACCTTGTTCAGTCCTCGAAACAGAGCCTTCCTGAGCTGATTTGCAACTCTGGATGTACTTTCCCTCTCAATAGAAAGACTAATACAGGACCAAGGCTTTTGTTGTTTATTTTCCCTAAAAGACACTGTTTTACTAGAATACAGTAAAAAATTCCCTTGAGTTAAAAACAACTCTAAATATTACAGATGCTCGGGTAGTTTTGTCTCTCTGCTCAGTGTTCATATGAATGCCGCCTTCTATTCCTACTGCAATCTGATGGAGATTTGAGCCCCTGAATATGAAACCATCCACAGCTCCCCAGGCAGCTGTGGGCGGGAATTGTGACTCCCACTCGTGTTCATGAGGAGACAGAAGCTGAGAGAGGATCAGAAACTACTTAGGACCCATGGCTGACAAGACAGACCCTAACAGCCAGCCGGCACCTCTGGAGTCTGGCTGCTCTTGGCATTGGATAAACCGGTTTGTAGTTTCTCCTACTGGGTACCACCATGTTAGTGGTTATTCTCTCTAGCCCACATACTATCTCCTGTGTCAGCTCGTGTCATTAAATAGAAGAATTCACAAATGACATAAATGACCTTTAAGAAAGAACTTAGCATTTCCTTTCCAGGGGCTCAGGGGCTTTTGAGTAGTTTGAAGTAGGGGGATCACGAATAAATTGCTTGCAGTATTTTGTCGAGAGGTGGATTTGGGCATGTGGCATGTGTTAGAGGGGGGACCTACAGCTTTCTCCATAGAATTTCTGACCTTGCCAGGATGGGAAAGTCTGTGTAGACCGGGCTATAGTCCTTGGCCTTTATCGATCCTGAGTTGCAATTGAAGCAACATTCCTACATCTGCAAGCTTGTTCTAAAAGCAGCTCTCTCTCCAGGCCTTTTGACTACAGTCATCCCCAACTGATGTTCAAATCCTTTCCACGTTACCATGAACACAGCCCGGCTTCCTCCAGGACAGGTCTCTGCAGCCTTTCCAATCGCCACTCTACTTTATAGCCCGCCCCCCCCCCCCCCCCCCCCCCGCCCCGTTCTACTTGGGTCTTTCTTAGAGGGCCCTGGTTTTCCTGGAAGGAGCATTGCAAAACCATTCTGCATGAGATAGAAATCTGTGAGGCCATAATTGCCTCAGTGAACCATTGCATATCAAGAACATGTAGAGTCAGTTGTTTCTCAGTAAGTAAGATAGAATAAAGAAAAGGTGTTTCCTTTTTTCTTTTTCTTCTTTTCTTTTATTTTTCTTTTGGTTTTTTTGAGACAGGGTTTCTCTGTGTAGCTTTGCGCCTTTCCTGGAACTCACTTTGTAGACCAGGCTGGCCTTGAACTCACCGAGATTCGCCTGGCTCTGCCTCCCGAGTGCTGGGATTAAAGGCGTGTGCCACCACCGCCTGGCTCAAATTCTTATCCTAACAGTGAAATGTTTCACTAAAGCTTGCTCAGTGATTGGGAAAAACCAAACTTATAAGCCATAGTCATCCTAGGGTCCCCCCTGCTAGGTAGCCTGCCTGGATCTGTGGGTTGCAGTCTGATTGTCCTTTGCTTTATATGTAGTATCCACTTATGAGTGAGTACATACCAAGTTTGTCCTTCTGAGTCTAGGTTATCTCACTCAGGATGATATCTTCTAGTTCCATCCATTTGCCTACAAATTTCATGATGTCATTGTTTTTCTCTGCTGAGTAGTACTCCATTGTGTATATGTACCACATTTTCTTTATTTGTTCTTCAGTTGATGGGCATCTAGGTTGTTTCCAGGTTCTGGCTATTATGAATAATGCTGCTATGAACATATGAAAAGGTGTTTCTTTTGTTAAGAAACCCTTCTGGGTTGTGCAAGAGGTCCTTGAACAGCAAGGACCTCCTAGCAGATGTTACAAAGAACATGTGGCCTTCAGACTCACCCGCTGCATTTCCTTCTTGCTCATTCATGGGAAACGGCAGAGACTTGTTATAATGGAGATGCAAAGGGACCACATTGAAGGTGTAGAGTCACCTGGCTTGGATTGATACCCAGCTTTATACTAACCCATATTGTGACTGAAGACAAGTCATATTACCTCTCCCTCACCTAGGCAACTTATTTCTCAGAGAAAAATCCTCTAGAATGGTAGATGAGTAATATCCTTTGAGAACCTACCAAGTTGTCAGGTCTCGTTCTCGGTATTACTTACTGCATGGAGCCTCTCATTCATCCTCACATGGGAACATGTGTATCCATGTCCAAGGACATCTGACTTTTAGAGGGATTTAGCTTGACCAGAACCAAACCTGGGCTAATCAGATGTTGTGGAATAATCTTTTTGTACACTGTGAAGATTTGTCACTCAGATTGGTTTAATAAAAAGCTAAACTGCCAATAGCTAGGCAGGATTTTCAGGGCAGAGAGGATGCTGGGAAGAAGGGCAGAGACACAGAGAGTTCCCCAGACAGACTCAGAACAAGTCAGACACACAAAATGGGATAGAGGTAAAAGGCACATGGTAGAACATAGATTAATTTAAAAAATGGGTTAATTTAAGTTATAAGAGCTAGTTAGAAACAAGCCTAAGCTATTGGCCAAACTTTCTTAATTAATGAGAAGTCTCTGTGTGGTTATTTGAGAGCTGGCTGGTAGAACAGAAAAAATATGCCTACAATCAGACTCTAAAATAATCAAGCACCTTCAAAACTCAATGTTTCTCAAAATACCAACAGAGCAGGCCCAGCAGAAGAGAAGCATGGGGAGTCACGATGGAGTGGATGAAGCAAGGGCAATGTCCTGTGTCTGAGTCCTGGAGACCAGAAATCCAGCTTCTGAGCATCAGTGAGGTGGGTTCCTTTGGAGGGCCTTGAGAGGAGGATCTGCTCCCGGCTTTTGAACTGAATTCTGATGGTTTGTCTAGAACCTTAGTACCCTTTGGCTTAGAGAACTATTGGGCTAGCCTTTGCCTCTGGCTTCCCCATACGTTCTTCCTGTGTCCACGTCTGCTCCTGATTTCCATTTGTGTAAAGACACCAGTCATATCAGAGCAGGGGCCCTCCCCATCCTACAAATAAGCTTAATTGTATCGTCAAGGACCCTGTCTCCAAATAAGCTCATGTTCTGAAGAGTAGGAAGAGGGTGGCACCTCAGATATTTCAGGAGGGCATGATTCAGTCCAGAACACTACCCATCTAAGGGCCCGAGGGAATTATTCTTAGCGTTTGGTGCAAGTGTGACAATTTCAGCACCATTTTTAAGATTCATGCAAACCGAGTACTCAAGTTCGTTACTGCAACACTCGAACGTCAAAACGTTTCTCCAAAGTCTGTGAGTTAAGAATCCAGAAAGCTGCTCCACACCGATTCTCAAGGCTTCAGACAAACACAGATGCCAAGTCCCTGGCCCCATCTTTTCATGCCTTCGAGAATGTTCCCTCCCGAGTGTAGAGCAGTAAGACTAGAAGGCTCTGGTAGCAGCCAACAGAGAGCCATGTGAATTACATTCAGAGAGAAAGTCTGGATGTCTCTGGCCAGTGACCCTCTCCCTTCCCTTTTTCTCCCCCTTGTCTCTCGCCCCCCCACCTGCCCCCCTCCGCCTCTCTATCTCCTCTCCTTCTCTTTTAAAAGAGCTCAACAGCTCAGGCACAGTTCATCCTGTTTCCCCAACACAATGGCTTCTGAAGAACAAGTTTTTGAAGTGCAGGTGCCGTGGCGTTTGGGGACAAAGAAGATGGCCCTGGTAGTAACAGGCTTCCTAACACACTGATCAGATTCATATTTTTCTATTACAGTAAATGCGCCTCAAGTAATAGAACTTAGCAGCGGCACTAACTATCGTCATACTGTTCTTTTATTTCCTAAGAAATGACGCTTTCAAAAGTGACAAAGTCCTCCCTGACAAAGGCCCAGCACTGAGAAACGGAATGACTCAAGTGGGAAAAAGGAGCACTCAGCATGGCTAGCTTATTGCCCCACTTGGTTTCTGACACAAAAGCCGGCCGAGCCAAGGCATTTCCTCATGCCAGATATCAGCTGCCGGCC
Organism: Peromyscus maniculatus bairdii; assembly: GCF_049852395.1. NCBI lineage: Eukaryota > Metazoa > Chordata > Mammalia > Rodentia > Cricetidae > Peromyscus > Peromyscus maniculatus. The sequence continues at coordinate 47,272,309 of NC_134857.1, forward strand.
CAGCGGAGAATCCCTCGGAGATGACCCAAAGGATGGGCAGGAGTCACAAACAATACCCCGTACCTTAGCCACACTGTGAAAAGATGATTCCCCCACTCATTAGCTGCCAACATGGGCTCATAACACTCCTTCTTTTCTTCTCTATTAGGAGAAGTCGGAACTTTCCAAAGGCAGTTGCTATCAAGGAAGTATCTGTCAGTTGCAGCCACAAACAAAGAAAAATAGCTCTAAAGAAAGGGTGGCCCGTGGAGGACTCCAGGTCCATGGTCACTGTTCAGGGGCAGCAAGGAGCTGTAGCTCTGAGGGAGAAACCTGTGCACCTGGCGCTAGAAGCTACGTTAAGTAAGCACTCGGTAGGAAGGGCATTCGTGTGAGCATTGGATGACACAGGATGGGTGTCCACAGGGAGAGCAGCCCAGGGCTGGCGAGTGAGATTCAGCTCTGTCAGCCAGGGAGACACTCCCACCTCTGAGGACATGTTATTTCGTCAGGGTTTTTCAAAGTCTGGAGCGACTATCTCCAGAGACTACACCACTCCCTCTGTCCTGATTCCACCTCTGCCTGGGGCTGACAGTCCCTTGTCCTCCTGAGAATGGAAGGTGCCCCCTGGGGAGGGACAAGGGCGCTCTGCCTCGAGACGCTGGTGTTTTGTAGAAGCAGCAATATAAATAAACTTCCACCGTCTTTAGAAATCAGACTCTCTGTCTCCCTTTCCCCACCCCCAGCCAGATGCAGCCCAGGCCACAGGGTCATCCCCGTGGCAGCAGATATAGGCAGAAAGGGCTAGACACTGGCCAGAACCTGGAGCCTGCTGGCCTGGGGGTCCTGTGTGTACTCTGGACCACATTCCATGCTGCCTGCCTGAGCCCAGCGAGAGCTCTAGGGAGAATCAGTACTGTAACATCTGTTTTGTAGCCAGGTGTTGTGTGAGTTCAGTGTATGGAATTATCGTTCCCAAATGTTTATGGATCCTCTGGGAGGAGAAGGGGGGATATCTAGTTCCTAGGTCAAGAGAGTGGAGGAATGGAACCCCAAACATTGTCCTCAACACACAGGAGTCACTCAGCTGGTGGTACTGTGGTTCATCCTGTTCACAGTTGAGTTTTCAGAAAGCCACAGGGTTCCTGAAACAAGAGAGAAGGGTGCTGTGGGATGGTCTGTATGTCAAATGTGTTGCTCTGATTGGTCAATAAATAAAACACTGATTGGCCAGTGGCCAGGCAGGAAGTATAGGCGGGACTAACAGAGAGGAGAATTGAGAGAACAGGAAGGTGGAGGTAGACACTGCCATTCCCGCCATGACAAGCAGCATGTGAAGATGCCAGTAAGCCATGAGCCATGTGGCAAGGTACAGATTTATAGAAATGGATTAATTTAAGATGTAAGAACTAGATAGCTAGAAGCCTGAGCCATTAGGCCAAACAGTTTAAATAATATAAGCGTCTGTGTGTTTATTTTATAAGTGGGCTGTGAGACTGCCAGGGCTTGGCGGGACCCGGAGAGAATTCTCCAGCTACAGAAGGGTCCAGCCCAGGAGCAGCAACTTTAAAAATGGCTCCTGAAGCAAACGTAAAGCAGAGTGTTAAAATACTTTATAATTTAAGTACGGTTAGAGAGGCTTTCTCCCCAAAATGGCTAGAGCAGAGCACCATGTTGATTACATGGAAAACCAAAAATCCCTTTAATCCCAGCACTTGGGGGGCAGAGGCAGGCAGATCTCTGTAAGTTTGAGGTCAGCCTGGTCTACAGAATGAGGACAGCCAGAGGCTACAACAGAGAAACTCTGTCTCGGAAAACAAAAAACAAACAAAAACAAAATCAAGAGCCAGCGAGATGGCTCAGTGGGTAAGGTGCTTGCTGCCAACCCCGGGGACCTGAGTTCAATCCCTAGAGCCCGACGGTGGAAGGAAAACCTGACTCCCTCAAGTTGCCCTCTTAGACAACAAATGTCTAAAATGTCTAAAATGTCTAAAATGTCTAAAATGTCTAAAAAGAAAATCGAGAGAAGCAAGTCCTCTGGTTCCGAGGGTCATCCTCTCCACTCCACGTCTGTGGCCTCCGACTGTATTTCTGGAGGCCTTCACTCTGTCCCCACCTTGGCTCCCAGGACACTGGGCTAGAGTAGGTTTCAGCTGCCACCCATGGGGGCCGCTGCTGGCATTTAGAAGGTAGAGGTGAGGAACGCTGTAAATCTCCGCCAGGCAAATCAGACTCTGTATGTCAAGGTGCTGCCGGTAAGGAAGCCTTGCCTAGAGCATGCTTTCTCCTCTCACCAACCCAGCGGGAGCTGAACTAAACAAAGGAACCAGAACTGAGCGAGAGTGACTGGAAACTTTCACGAAGACCATCAAAACTTAATTATCAGCCAGGAATGGCAGGCAGTACCATGGGGGAGTACCATGTAATCCCAGCACGGGGGAGGCAGAAGCAGGAATGTCAGGGGTTCAAGACAGTGCTGGACTTAGGTAGTAAGTTTGAGACCAGCCTGAAGTTATTATTATTAAAATAATAATAAGAAGAAGGAGGAGGAGGAGAAGAAGAAGGAAGAAGAAGAAGAAGAGGAGGAGGAGGAGGAGGAGGAGGAGGAGGAGGAGGAGGAGGAGGAGGAGGAGGAGAAGAAGAAGAAGAAGAAGAAGAAGAAGAAGAAGAAGAAGAAGAAGAAGAAGAAGAAGAAGAAGAAGAAGTCAACCCCAGTGATTCCTTTTGACTAGTCTGAAGTCCACTGGGTATCTAGCCCCTCTGTGTCATTTCCAGTGACAAAGGTGTTCAGTGGAAACCCAGTCCCCTGAGTTGACCACCTGAGATGGAAAAGGTGATATAGACACATAACTAAAATAAAAAAAAAAGAAATAAAACCAAGCCCTGTGTGTGCCAGGATCTGAGCACTGTGAGGAAGAGTACGGAGAGGATAAAGTTATCCCAGGGGACTAGGTGCCATTAAAGGAATGTCAGAGAAAGGCTGGGAGACTGTCCATCTGCACATCCGTTATCCACTTACTCTCACTAAGATCCGCAGCAGCGCATGCTTGCAGGCCGAGGAGGATAAAGACGGCGCATTTCCCACTCTCTGAGCACTGGCAGCCAAGCCAAGGCGATGAAATTCATACCCAAAGAAGTGGAACTCAAAATGCCTTTTGGAGAGGTACAGCAGGTGTGGGTCACGGTGTTTAGAAAAAGAAAGGATGTCTCCATGCGGTGAAGCCACATGAAGACTGGGCTTTAGCCAGCCGGTGGCCCTGCTGGGGCCTGAGCTTGCCCAAGAGCCCAGGGCAGGGTAACAGTAGGGGTCAGCCATCCTGCTGAGGAGACTCCGTGGATGGGGAGGCGGGAGACTGGGGCAGTCAGGGAGTCCTGGCTCAAAGTGTCCTTCCCGGTTTATCTCTGGCTGCTCAACAGAACCCTCTGTGCTTGGTTTTCTTCTTTTTATTCCGATTTCCAAGCGATGAAAGCCTTTCGACCCTTGTTCAGAACCTCACACTCCATGAAGCCACCAGGCCATTTGTGACATGATGGCCGGCCTCAGGGCCATTCCAGAGGGACACAGCAACCCTAACTCCCAAGCCACCTGATGGTTTCTCCTGGCGCTGGCTTCACCCAGGAACCGCAGTTCTGAGAGCGGCCCAGGTGAAAAGCTCCGGGCTTTGAAGATGTGCTAATCACCCAGTGGCCTCGCTGTTTTCCAGGGCTGCTAACAAGCATTTGGGCTGAATGCCCATGCGCTTTCTCCTCTGACAATGAAGCAACAGAAAGGTCAGCAGCCGGACACAGAAAGAGGAGAAGGGTCCTGAATAAACACAGACAGTTTAATCAACCATGAAGAAACCCAAGAGTTGACTGAAAGTGCTTTGTCAGGGCCAGAAGGGAGGCCTCTGCCCTCCGAGAAAGGCGAGGGAGGTTGGAGGTCACCTCACTGACCGCAGAGGCTGCCATGGTGCAAATGTCAATGGGAAGACTCAAAAAAAAAAAAAAAAAGACCAGAAGGCTTAGAGAGAGAAAGAGGGAATGAGAGAGAGGGAGGGAAAGGGGAAGCCTGTATTTGGGTATTTTCCAGAGGACTAGGCAAACAAATGTTCCCTGGAAAGAAGACAAAAATATCTTAGCTCAATAAGAAGAGACGAAGCATCCACTGTGAGGACTTGGAGAATTGGTTACCCCTCAGGCTTTCGTCCTTCAAGCCTGTCATCTCTGATTCCAGATTCCTTGGGGTATTTGAAAAATTGGTTTATTTGAATTACATCAGTGCCCTTTACTTACATCTAAAAAAATCAAGGTCAAACTATGTTGATATGTGGAAGGGAATTCAGACGAAGGAGGGTGAGTCCTCCCTCTGGCCTGTAATTAGTTTCTTTGTAAGCCTGACTACCCAATCAGATGAATGCCTTCTCCACAGTCTTGTCCACGGTTAGAAAACACCTTTAAACAAAGGAATCGAGAAACCACAGCCACATCTGTGTCCAAATACATCCAAGCCTGTTTATTTTTTTAATTGAAAATCAAATGACTTTAGATGAACAAATCTAAAAATAATTTAAAAACTGCATATTTTTAGGTAATTCTTAAGAGCATTTTGCAAGCCCTTAAAGCAACTTAATGTCAGGCTCTGTGCTTATAGACAATTTCTGAGCAGTGATACTGTCAGAATCGAATCAGGGGTAGCACACACACACACACACACAAAGTCCAGAGCTTGAAAGAATTTACATAAGAATGTTGATCCCACTAGAAACCCTTGTTTTAAGGATAGCCCGATCCTTCTCCATTGGCCCCTGTAATTTGCTTACTTTTTCTCAGCACAATTAAAGATGCAATTCATTAAAAGTCATAAAACTTACTGTTTTGACAGACATTTCTATGAATGTTAGCAAGCTCGGAGCAAAGACTTCTGAGCCAACACCCTCCGCAGGCAGGAGAGCGACTTTCAAATCCTCCGATTTTGTAGGAGTGACTCATTTCTATGGTGATCTCTGTTTCCATGATCTGGCCTGGCAAAACGTTTCTTCCTTTAGGCTGAGTGCAGTTTACTTTAGAGCTAAGTCTATGCGCAGCTAATAGGAACAGGAAGAATTGTGTTGTTTTTCCCCCAACCCTTGAGGATTAAGAATAAAAATTAAGCCAATTAAGGGGCCCAATTGCCTAGGATGTCTGAGGAGGAAATGACTTTCTAAGGCGTGTGGGAATTATTAAAAAATAATTTTCCCTTGAAATGATGTGTTGCTACAGTACAGAGGCCTGTAGAATGAGGTCTCAGAGGGAATGCCAACTTGTATGGGAAACGCATGGCTGCTTTCAAGAATAGATGGTCCCCGGTTGTCCTTTCGTTACGAGAAGTCACTAAATTCAGATACACCATGCTTGCTCTGGATAATGAAGGATACAGGAGGCATGGATCCCCCCCCCCCCCCCAATCACATATGGCAAGAAGAAAAAAACAAAAACAAAAAACAAAACAAAACAAAACAAAAAAGCACCGAGGATCTTTCTTCTTTCTTTTTTTCTTCCTTTCTTTCTTCTGTTTATTAACATTCACCCCGAACTGTACAGTTTGGTTATCATATTTGTGTAGTGTCCGATGTCACTGGCAAACCATACAATGTCACCGAGGCTGTGACAGGCCGGAAGAGAGGCCTAGCCTTGCCTTCTGCAGAGCACAAACAGCCTAGTGTGTTGATGGGAGGCTGGTTGTGCTGGTGAGGGACCGGCGCCCTGCCTGCAATGTTCTCTAGCCTCTGTCTGCCCCCTAGTGGAAAGGCTGGGGAATGAGTGGGAGGGAGTTCACGGAGGCTGTCGTAGTGAAACCTGAAGTAAGTCTGTCTTCCTGATACCCCTCATCTGCAGCCCTGTTTCCCAGCACGGAAGGAAACTCTTCTTTTCTCAGAGAATCAGAACGCTCACCCTTTGAGCATTCTGAAGCCTCCCTTGGATGAATACCTCCATTTTAGTGTGTTTTTCTGAGGCCTTCAGTCTGCCCCAGGCAGCCCCGATCCCTCACATCCCACCACTTCCCTGTGTACAATCAGCAACAGACACCTTTCCCAGGAAATGCAAATTATCCTTAGAGTCCTACAAGCCAAAGAAGCAGCACAGTGCTGTGCTATTGAACATGCTGCCACCACAAAGGGCCCTGTGTTTCCCAGAATGTGTCTCCGTGCTTCGTCATTTATTCCCGAGAACCTGCTAGTTGCCAGACGCTATCCTTGGCTCTGGAGACACAAAGACACTTGGCCAAGGCTCCTTCCTAGGGAAGCCTGTGGCCCAGAGAAGGAACAGTCTATCCTTGATTGCCATGAGACTCAGTCCGTGTCCCTACAAACCCACGCTGTGCTTCAGAAGCAAAGACCGTGGGGACAGAGCCAGGGGATTGGTTCCAAATTCTAGTCACAACAAAGCTAAGCCAGCGAGTGCTTTGTTCAAATGACTCAGGTAGATAAATGAGGCCAGCACAGGCCGTCCTGACACCGCACACCTCGAGAATGCCCTGGCTGTGCTAGGAACCGCTGATGTCACCGGGTATTTTCATCCCTTCCCAAGTGGCAGTGTTCTGTGTCAGCCTTGCGGATGTTGCGCCCGCCCGGGGAGGCCAGTTTCACCGCGAGCTCCCTGAGATGACAATCTGCATGCTCTTCCTGCTCTGGTGGCACTCGGGTCTCGCCAGCCCTCTGCGCCGCGTTGCTCACTTCGGGCCTTGATTCATTTGTTTTGTTTTCTTCTTTGAGTCCCAGAGAAGGAAAGATAAGGCTCTCAAACGACACCCCAAACTCTCTGTGTCCAGTAGAGACGCGCACCTTAGAAACGGAGAATAACAGTATTGATTGTTATTGGTGTTGGAAATGCTGGAAGAAAAATCAGATTCGTGATCTCCTAGATGCCTGGCTCTTGGCAAAAATTAGCACAGAGAGGGTAGAGTTGGTGGGGCTCGATAGCTAGGTCTCTAGTGCAGAAGAGGGGATGCTGGCACAGAGCCCCACAAGACGGCCTGCTGCCTGGGTGTGTCTTGTTCATCTCTCACTGACAAGCATGTTGGGTGAATGGTCATCATGCCTCGTCCCCACAGTTCCCCTGTGAGAAATAGCATTAGGAACTGAGACCAATCAGCCAACCCTATACTTTTAGATGTAAGATATTTTAACAGATAAGAAAAAGTGTATTTGCCTGATACAAAACTCTTGAGAGAGTCAGCAGTCAAGGAGAAGTGGGACTCAAAGGGAGCCCGGGGGGTGGGGGTGGGGGGTGGGGGGGGAGCGGAGGTGGGGCCGGAGGTGGGGGCAGGGAGTGGGGGGGTGGTCAGTTGACGAATGTTCCATCAGAGGCCAACTGAAAAATCTTCCACACTTGGAGGAAGTTAAATCCCCCTAAACTGGGTGCCATGCCACATCAGCTGGGGCAGTAGCAGCAATGGCAGCCACCATGTGCCTCTCTCTCCAGAGGAGGGTTGTGCTGCGGGCAGGAACAGGTGCTAGGTGGGATCAAGGCTCCCAGGGCCATGCATGCGGACGGCAGCAATGTGAAGGCATGGCCCACTGAACAAGGGGACCCGGAAGGTGTCCTGCCCCACGTAGCCCTTCCTCTCCTTCAGAGGAAAGCTGACGTAGTCTCCATGTGTGGAGGGCTGGCTGGTGCGGAGGTGGAGGTGGCAAGCAGAGATGAAGATGACTCCGGAGCTGGCTTTAAACCCTTGGTTTTCCCTGAGGTTGTTGTAGCCTTGGTCAACACAAGTTCCTTGTAACTGTAAATACAGTTCATTCTTCACTATATATATACATACATACATACATATATATATATATGTGTGTGTGTGTGTGTGTATATATATATATATATATATATATATATATATATAGAGAGAGAGAGAGAGAGAGAGAGAGAGAGAGAGAGAGAGGAGAGAGAGTTTTTCGAGACAGGGTTTCTCTGTGTAGTTTTGGTGCCTGTCCTGGAACTCACTCTGTAGACCAGGCTGGCCTCGAACTCACAAAGATCTCAGTGCTGGGATTAAAGGCGTGTGCCGCCGCCCAGCCATTCTTCACATTTAAAAATGACCTCTGCTTGAAGAAATCCCACTGCTCTTTTAGGATAGTGTTCTTCAAATTAGCTTGTGTCTTAGTTACTACCCAACTGCTGTGATAAAGTACCATGACCAAGGCAACATATAAAAGAAAGCGTTTTTGTTTGGGGCTTACAGTTTCAGAGGGTTAGAGTGCCTGAGTGTGAAGGTGAGGAGCACGGAGGCAGGCAAGCAGGCATGGGGCTGGAGCAGGAGCTGAGAGCTCACGTTCTGAGTCATAAGTAAGAGGCAGACTTAGAATGGCCCTGGTCACACACACCCTCCATCAAGGCTGCACCTCCCAATCCTTCCCAAATTCTACCAACTGGGGATTATATATTTAAATGTATGACCCCACGGGGCCATTCTCATTCAAACCACCACAGCCGCCCATGTCCCAGCTTTGGGTTCTGTCTTGGTTAGGTTTACTTTCTATTGCTGTGATTGAAAAATAATAATAAAATAAGCAACAACAGGAAGAAAGGATTGATTTGGCTTGCACTTCCCTGTCACCATCCATCACTGAGGGAAGTCAGGGCAGGAACTGAAGCAGAAGCCTTGGAGGGAGGCTGCTTACTGGCTTGATCCTCCTGGCTTGCTTAGTCAGCTTTCTTATAAACCCCAGGATCTCCTGCTTAGAGATGGCACTACCACAGTGAGCTAGGCCCTTTCATGTCAATCATCCATCAAGAAAATGTCCTCGAGACTTGCCTACACTTTCTCAACTGATGTTCCTCTTCCCAAAAATCTAACCAGGACAACTATATTCAATTTTGACTGATTCTGCATTTCCATTTCTCCTTTATGTGTCCTCAATAGCACATGTGGTTCATTTATTTAACAACTATTGATGACATGTCTGTTCTTCATCAGGTGATGGAGGAATACAAAGTCATCAAAGACACCTGGGGCTCCTGCCTTCATGGGACTTACAAAAGGGAGAAGATGACCTTGGTCAAATACCCACACAAATTAACATAGCATTGCAGTGTGGGAGTGTGTGTGTGCTGTGTGTGGAGGAAGATGGATTGATTCCATAGGGACAGCCAGGAAAATCTTTGAGAAATGAGTGTAGATGTAACCGTCTTGTTAAATAAGAAACACAGAGCCAAATACAGAGTTAAAAGCCAAGAGGTCAGAGCAACAGCTAAGAGCTGAGATTAAAAACCTTACCCTTCGCTGGGCGGTAGTGGTGCACACCTTTAATCCCAGCACTCGGGAGGCAGAGACAGGCGGATCTCTGGGAGTTCGAGGCCAGCCTGGGCTACCAAGTGAGTTCCAGGAAAGGCGCAAAGCTACACAGAGAAACCCTGTCTTGAAAAACCAAAAAAAAAAAAAAAAAAAAAACCTTACCCTTCAATGCCACTGCTGCCCTACCTCTCTGCAAGAGAGCTACTTCCTGTGTATTTGTCTTTTTATAGACTTTCTATTCTGCCTTCTCATTGGTTGTAAACCCAACCACATGACCTCCTCATCATTGCCCATCTATACAGACCTCCAGGTCTTCTATGGTAGGTATTGAGATTAAAGGTGTGTCTCCATGCTGGTGGTATCCTTGAACACACAGAGATCTGCCTGTCATGTGATCGGGATTAAGGGTTTGTGCTACCACTGCTATGGCTTGCTATTAGCTCTGACCCCAAGGCAACTTTATTTATTAACATACAAATAAAATCACATTTCAGTACAAATAAAATATCACCATAAATGAGTGATATGAAATCTGGAGGACCAATAGGATTAACTAGGCCCCAAAGATCATGTTCATCCTCTGGAGAGGGACAAGACCTCAAGGCCATGTGTCCTCAAGGCCATGAAAGACAGCAAGTGTCATCAGAGGTAGACAGCACCTGGTAAGAGGATGCACCAGGCTGGACACAGTAAATGTTAAACAAGACAAACAGTAAGACAATGTGTGTTTCGGAAAGACTGCTCTGTGGAAAGAGCCCGGAAAGGGTCCTCAGTAAGTGTAATGAAGCCCATTTGAAATCTGTTTGTTATGGGCAGCGGGCACTAGGAAAAGAACCTTTGTTGGGTGGTAGAACAGATAGATGTGCAATGTGGTTCACACCGATGTGTTCTATCAACGGCCTTCTTGTGTCCTCCATCACCACTTGAACGACAAACACAGCCTTCCTAACTGCTTCCAGATTGTGCCTAAAGATGCCCATTGAGCTTGTTCCCACAGATGCCTTCATATTTTCTTTCAAGCTTTCTCTGAAAATGAAGAGCAGGAGCATTTGTGATGCCTGGGCTATTTCTACTCCAAGGTTATAGACTGCGATGATGTCAAGTCCGATTATAGAACTGCCAACCTTCAAACGTTAACTGATGGGCCAGCATCAGACAGAGGGAGCTTTACAGCCCTGAGGCCACCTCAACAGTTGAACGCTCAAAATGATGAATTACCCAGTAAACCAGAGGAGACTTCTACAAAATGCTTCAAGCACACTGTATGCATGGGGAATTAGTTACCAGATGCCCCCTTCTACCTAAGCATCCTTGTTTTAGAAAAATAATCATTGATCCGTTCCAGGAATGGTGTTCTGGCATGGCACTATTCTAGATACCAGGGCTTGGGAGCTGATGTAGTCTTCTGCCTTCTAGGAATTGCACACTGTCAGAATCAATGCTGATGATGTGGCTTGTCATGTGTCATGCCTCAAATTGTGAGATTAATCACTGTATTTTCTTTATAAAGTGCCCAGACCCAGGCACTTTGTGACAGTAACACAAAGTGGATGAAGGCACCTAACAATGAAAATAGCAGTGGGCATGCTCAGTGTAGGCAGGGGCAAAGTGACACTAAGGCCCCAAACGGGGCAGAGATAGGGCCTGGTTCTGAGTGAGAGGCTCGTTCTCCAGAGGGCACGGGTGTCAAGCCAGAATCTATTCCCTGGAGAAGAGAAAGCTGACAATATCAGGCAGAAGAAAAACTCCTACAAAGACGTCCAAGAAAAAGGCATGGCCGAGAAGAGTCAACGGGAGCCGTGGAGAGGCTGTAGCAGAATGTGAGATTAACATTCTGGTGGACTCAGTAGAGGGGTATAATTACCTGCTTGGGGGCTACACTGTATTAATTGTCTACTACTACAAATCTCATGATTTCTGCGTATCTGGAATCCAGATGTTGATTAGTGATCATCTGGCTCAGGTGCTGACCAGGACCAAAGTTATGGTTCTACTGAGTGAGGAATCACATTCCAGGCCAACCACAGGCTCTGGTTATAAACATCAGCTCCTTACCACATTCATCTATCCATGTGACAGCTCACATCGTCCAGTGGGGCCATCCCATTCACAAGGAAGTGGCCCAAGAGTGAATGTCAGCAAAGGATGGTCACTGGGCACTATTTTAGAGGTTGTGTCGTACACATACCAAGAGTCATTTGAAATCTCACCTCAGCATCACCCCATTCTGTATAAATTATAGAGAGAAATGTATAAATCCGCTGTGTATTAGTTTTTGTCGATGCGTACATTCTGGTCCCTGTGAGTTCCCAGGAGCAATGTGCTTCATTTCATATCTCTTGCTAAGGATCTAATACAGGCCGCTTGGCACTCAGCACTGCTATTATGAGATAGATTCAGCCAAAAGCCACCCATGGGGGCAGAGAGATAGGTGGGAAGGTGGGATGTCAGAGAGAGAGGTAAGCAGGATCCCAAACTTAACCAAGGGGGGAAGGTTATATGCCAACTGCAATAAGAAATGAATCTGAGCAGAATCTGGTTGACAGCTCACACATGATGCCAACTTGCCAGAGCTTGGCAGCGCCCATGGCTTTCCCACATGCAACTGAAAATAGCTAGCACTCATCCTGAGGGAGTGCTACTAAAATAAGCAACTACTGGGAGCCTCACCTCACTGCTCATTCAAGCTGGAAGCAGTCTGCAATTATTTTGCTGAAATTAGATACAAATTAAGTTGCCACTTCCGGAACTTTCTCCTTTACTATAGCACTAAAAAGAAGAAGAAGGGAAGGGAGGGAACTAACCACATATAGTTTAGATCTTGCTTCTTAAAAATAAAAATGAATTCTAATAGAAGACGCTGAATGACAGATTATTGAAATTCATCTTCTGTGAGACCTAATCCCCTCACAGGCCAGGTTCCCTGACTTCTAGACCTGGATGTAGTTGCTATGGAAGCAGAGTGGCAGGACAATGAGAAGATTGAGGGTAGGGATCACTAACACACATTTGAGATGTGCTATGTATCCCAGGCAGAAATGGGCCATTTGTAGAATTGGCCCCTGGGCTTGTGTGGATAGTCCTGCTCCCACTTTTTATTTTTTACAGTGGTCTGAAAGTGTTCTTGGGGTTTGCATCCATTTGAACAGGAAGTCCTACATTTGAAAAAAACTAAACAAACATAATAATAATGGTAATTTGGGGTCTTCTCTTACATGACTAGAAATAACTGACACGCAGATAACACAGAGACTGGGGTCTTTGCTGAGGAGGAGCCCCTGGATTAATCGAACAGCGTATTTTCACTTGCCTCTTGAAAAAGTGGATAGACATCTAAGAGCCGGGCTGTGCTGGACCCTGTGAGGATGTGGTTCCTGGGGTAGGGATGCCTTGCTACAGCAGTCAGTTCCTGATACCTTGGCAGAAGGCGAGGATTACTCTCTTCTCATTGCTGGAGGATTAGTCATGGATGAGGTGTACTGCAAGTTTCCAAAGCCTGCTTCTCATTCACCCTTCATATCCATCCCCAGCCCACCCTTATTTTGATCTAGTAAATCTTAGAAATGACATATTAAGTGAAGATTTTCCAGGGCGACCTTCCTTTCTGGTGAAGTTTTGGGGTTTGTGGCATTTGTATGTACACAATCCCATTATCCTTAAATTAAAAAAAAAAAAAGCTGTTAAATGCTCACCTTAGCAAGCCTTGCGGATGATGAATCCCTTGAGCCTTGTTTAACTTTTAAAATTATTTTGTTTCTTTTTTTTCCAGATCTTTTAGGATTTGGAAAGAAAGCAAAATTAGTTAAACCAAATCAAAGTAAGCTGGGTAATGTGAAATGAATTGATGTCAGCAAAGATCCCACACTGCTCACAATCTGTCTAGAAGCGCTCCGTTCTTCCTCCAGGGTATAGTACAGCTCCCTTCTCATCTGCTGACAGAAGAAGCACAGGCTGGAGTCCATTCTGCCCGGCACAACAACCTCCCCTGGACCTTCTCCCTTTTCAGAACTTACGTGAGCTGAAAAGCTCTGTTTAAAAATGCAAGACTTGAAGTCGCAACAGGACACCCTTGACAATAAAGGATGTCTCTGAGCAAGCACCAAGCACCGAGCTTCGGCCTGTGTCTCTTTGGAAGAACTTCTTTTGCTGTTTGCTCCAGCTCACTGCAGTTCCTGAATCTTGCAAGGCTGCTCCCTGTTCCCAGAGCAAGGAAACTGAGCCGGCCCACAATGTGGGCTCCATAACAGAAGGGAAAACCCAGGGTACCAAGATGCACAAATTCAGAATGCTGATACCACATTTATTTTCACCATTTAGGAAACTTTTCCATTAGCACTCTTTTCCTTCGTACTTCAGTGAACAAAAGGCTTCAGTTCTGCACAGGGACTTTGCAAGTGGACGAGCAATAAGCTGACAGGATGTGTGAGGAAAGGGCTACTCTCCCTTTTCTTGTCCCCTGGCCTGTTTCAGACACTTCCAAAAACAAACAAACAAAAAACAGCTTCCCAGGTTTTCATATTCACCCCATGCAGTAATGAAAGGTCTGCTGCTTTGCAGGCACATTTCAGAGGCTTAGCATCGGGTTATCAGGACTCCGCGCCTCCATTAGCGGCCCCCAGCCTGGATAAAAGTCCTTGGTGACCTTCTAAGGATTCATTTTCATCAGCAGTATCATTTTTGAGAGGAAACTCTTCCTAGCTTTCTGTAACAGCCGGGCTCTCTGGCTCGGGTTCCCTTCCCAGCCCAGGCCTTGAGGCCTGGAGAGCATTTCCTCCCCGTGATGGGGAGACACGACGCCCGCCCCTCCCCCCCCCCCCCCCCCCGTGATGGGGAGACACGAGCCTCCCCGGTGCTGCCCTGCACGTCCAGTGGTCCAGCGGTCCAGCGCACAGCTGTGCGGAGGAGGGGAACATGCTTTGGAGCACGGGAGCAGCTTTCCCAGAGGCCAGACAGAGGTTCTGGCCTTGCTAACGAGGCCTGGGCGCCTCCCTCAAGAGCCGGAGGGTTCTTGGCAGGATGAACTTTATCCCTGCTGGGAGCGATGACTTTCTCAGGCCACGCTGAAACCAGATGGCAGGCCACGGGTGACCTGCTAGAGCATTCCTGCAGAGAGGGCCCCAAGGAGAACAGACCTTACTGGGTCCTCCTGTCCCTCAGGTTTCTTGACAATATGTCAGGGACACTGCACCACTGGAGGACAGCCGGTGTTAATGCAGAGGTAACAGCGCCACGCCTGCCTCCCTTTCAACATCTTAGGAAGCTGAGCTCCAAAGCTATGGTTTTGGATTCTGCAAGCTGGAACCAGATCCAAATCTTAACAACATGTCTGCGGCAGTTTCCAGGTCACTTATCAGGCCTCTGGAGACCATGTGCTCAAAGCATTTGGGTCTGCAGAAGAGAACTATGGATGCGTCAGTTTTCCTAACCACAGTGGCTCTGAACTTGGACACAGAGTAGAATGGTTTGACCTGATGATTTGCCAAACAATACCACTAGCTCAATGTCCCCGGTGAAGTCTAGTTTCCTGAACTGTGAAAGGAAGATTAAAACAGGAGTTAGCCCCTAGAGTCCTGGGATTCAAATGAGATGAGGTACCCAGTGCTTAGCCCAGTGCCTGCTGCTGAAAGGCACTCAGATACCCACGGAATGTGGAAAGGGAGACGATCACAGCTAGCTGAACAAGAGGAAAGGCGCAGCGGTGCAGCCTTAAGGGCTCTCCTAGGCGAGGGAGGAAACGACTTCTTTCCTTTACCAAGCCCCGCCCCTCACTCAGCCTCCCCCCCCCCCCCACTGTTATTCACACCAGGGCCCCTCTCACCAGAGTGAAATGTGTTCAGCAGGGTGGTTCCAGCTACAAGTCCTGTTCTCTCTCCCTTGCTTCCCTGGGTGGGACAGGCTGACAAAGGGGGAACAGCAGGAAATGGGTAAGAGGGGATGATGGATGCTGATACAAAGTGTCAGAATGGAGCATGTGGAATCATAGGTTGTTGAAGATGAAGATCATGCCTGTGGACTCCCTTGTGTAAATGAAAAAAAAGCCTTGAAAGGTAAAATGGCACTAAGTTTCAGACTGGAATTAAGAATCCTAATGTTTAGAATCCCAATAGTTCATTCATCCACACTTCTTTGGACAGATACCTTATAGACTAGCAGTACAAGGTCTTACTGCAGAGGGCAAAGAATAAGGGGGAAAATAGGAATAAAAAAAGGATTCCCTTATTTTGCCATTTATTTATTTATTTATTTATTTATTTATTTATTTATTTATTTATTTATTTATTTTTGGAGCTGAAAAAATAAATAAATAAGGACCAGGGCCTTGTGCTTGCTAGGCAAGCGTTCTACCACTGAGCTAAATTCCCACCCCACCCACCCCTTATTTTACCTTATGCAATTTCATAAGTAACAATACCATTTACTTCTATCATTCATTAAAAACTTTTTTTAAGTGACCCGAGAAGACAGCATGCTTTGAACATGTTTTGGATGTGCCCACAGAATATCCAGATGAATATCTCCAGGAAGGGTTTGCGACATAGATACCAAGTGGAAGAGACTTGGAGCTGTCTAATAGGGAATATTCAACAGAAGGTGGTCTCTGAAATGGGGGCAGAGTTCAGATGGCCACAGAGTACAGGGGGAAAAAAAGACTATCAGATCTAGCTTCTAATAATCAAACAAGAGATTCTGTGGATTTGAAGCAGAATGAAAATGAAGGAGGAAAATAGCATCACACATTTCTCCAGGTTGAGGAAGTAGTCGTGAGTGAGAAATGCCAATAATGCCAAGCAAATGAGTACTGGAAAAATGTCCACTCAGTTTACCAACGAGGAAGTCATGGGTAAGTTATGCAACACTGGTTTCATTCAGAGGGTCTGTGAGAGCAGAAACCAAGTCTGAGTTGTGTAGAAGCAAGTAGAGTTGAGAGGGGAGAAATCCTGTTGGGTTTCAGGGGAGTTCGGACAAGGAAGGGGGGGGGGACCACTGGAAAAATGTGGCGTTTGTTTGTGTGTGGTTGTTTGATCACTGTTTTCTTTACACTGGGAACTGGCCAGTGCTTACAGAGAAGGGGAATAATCCTAACGGAAAGGTGATGACTAATCACAAATGCAGAGTAAGACCTTACCCCCTCCATCACTCCAGACTATGAGAGACGAGCCCAGTGTTGGTCAGACAGAGAGAACCCCTACTACGGACATCACAAGCAATGCTGAGCACCTGTGCAGCCTGGGTTCTGCCCAAATGTAAACACCAAGGCTGTGCTGTGTGGCCAAAGGTGACCTTTGCAGCAAGGTGACCCTGTAATAATGCCTTTCAGGCTAGACCTCTGAGACTAGGGCTGCTAGGAGGTCACAGCAAGCCATTAGGCAGTCTGCTGCACTCAGGAGAACAGAGAAGGGGGCAGACCAATCAGGGAGCTCTACCTCAGACTGGAGGTGGGACCACAAGTTTATTGCCTTCACACTTCCACATCAGAGATGGACTAGGCACCCAAGAGAAGCAAAAATACCAGATGTTGCCTCGGAATAAACACACACAGGGCAGCTACAGGGAGGACCAGTGCAGACCATGTTCTATCCTTTCAACCCCTTGAAGACAAGGAGGCCATTGACTATCTTACTACAACCACCTACAGACATTCAAGTGGTGTGATTAAAAAAATTAAGCAGTTCTTCCAAGATCAGACACTGTTGAATGGTGGTGCCCTGCTCTGTCTGGCAATAACTCTGGATTTGTGGATTGTGGGAAGCATTAGGAGTGTGTCCCAAAGGAGAGACAATCGGGGACATTTGGGGATTTAACGGAAGCACCTATTTACCAAGAAGTCTGGGATACTTTCAAGAGGCCAGACCTTAGAATTCATTGTATAAAGGGAGGAGCAGAGGTAAAAATCAAATAAAATGATAGATTATTTAATGAAACTATAGCAGAAAATTCCCCAAATCTACAGAAAGAAGTAGGCATCCAAACAGAAGAGGCCTGTAAAACTCCAAACAAACATGAGCAGAGAAGAAGCTCTCCACAAAATATTATAGCCAGAATGTCAAAAAATACAAAGTAAATAATCCCAAAAGCAGAACAAAAAAACACCAACTCATATACAAAGGCAGAAATAATCAAAATTACCCTAGACTTCTCATCAGCAGCCCCCAAAGTCAGAAAAGCATGGAATAACATATCTTAAGCTCTGAAAGTAAATAACTGTGAACCAAGAATGAAAAACTAACTTTCAAAACTTGATGGATGAATAAATGTATTTCAAAACAACACAAATTAAGATAATTCATGACAAACCAGCACCACAGAAAGATCTTAATGGAATACTTTATTTGGAGGAAGAAGAGAGAGAGCCTTTTCCATGTGAATACAGGAAAGTGTACACTCTGTGAAAAACAACGTATAAACAAACTAGACTTGGGAAAGAAACATCATGTCCAACACAGGAACTCAGCAAACCATCAGAACTGATAAGAGAGAAGGAAAATAAATACCAACAGCCAAACACAACAGAACGCCATCTAACAACTGCAGAGGAGAAAGCAAGCCCCTTTCCATAATAAGCCTAATGTAAATGGCCTCAACTCACCACTAAATAAGATTCAGACTAACGGACTGGGTTTAGAAAAACAAACTACAACAACAGAACAAGAACCAGGGCTGAAGAGATGTCTCGGTGGTTAAGAGCACTGGCTGCTCTTCCAGAGGGTCTGAGTTTGATTCCCAGCACCCACATGGAGGCTCACAACTGTCTGTAATTCCAGTTGCAGGGGATCTGTCTTCTGGCCTGTGAGGCTACCAGGCATGCACACCATGCATAGACATGCATGCAGGCAAAACATCCACACACATGAAATTTTTAAATTTTTATTTAAAAAAAAAAAGAGCCAACTACATATTATCTCCAAGAAACACCCTTATATGCTAAAGATAGCCAAAAATTTGTATCAAAAGGTGGAAAACAAACTACCAAGCAAATGGAAAAATATAAACAAGCACATGTAGCTATTTTTATAGTAAACAAAGCAAACTTCAAACAAAAATTAATTAAAATATATAAAAAGGGATACCACATATTGATAAAAGGAACACTTCAATAAGAAAATATAATGGTTGTAAGCATTTATGAACCAAATATCAGAGTCCCTAATTTTATAAAAATACAAGCATAAAAAGACGTAAAAGACCACTTAGGTTCGGACACAGTAATAGTGGGAGGCTTCAACACTCCACTATCACATTTAAATAGGTAGGTCTTCCAAACTAAAAACAGATAATAAACTTCAGAGCTAAACTATATTAGGATCAAGTGGACTTGATAGATAGATACATATATAATGTTCCACCCAAGCAGGTAGGGAATATGCACTTTTCTCAACAGCACACAGAACCTTCTCCAAAATCAGTTATATCATAGGACACAAATCAACCCTTAACAAATACAAAAACTTAATGATAATTCCATGTGTCCTATCAGAACACAATGGAATGAAACTGGAAATCAACAGTAAGAGAAACCATAGAAAGTACAAAAATTACTAAAGAGTAAATAATATATATTTCAAAGAACAATGGGTCATCCAAGAAATCAGAGAGGAATTAAAAATTTCCTAGAGATAACTGATAATGAAAATACACCCTATCAGAACCTGTGAGATGCAGCCAAGGCAGTTCCAAGAGGAAAGTTTATAGCAATAAATGCTCGTGTTAAAAAATATGAGATATCAAATAAACAACCTAATGATGTGTGGTGGTATTGTGTTCCCCAAAATATTGTGTACCTTAATAAACTTATCTGGGGTCAGAGAACAGAAAAGCCACTAGTTAGGCAGTGATAGCACACGCCTTTAATCCTGGCATTCCAGAGATAGAAATCCCTCTGGATCTCTGTGAGTTCAAGGCCACATTGGAAACAGCCAAGCATGGTGACACGCCTTTAATCCCAGAAAGCCAGCCTTTAATCCCAGAGAGTGGTGGTAGAAAGCAGAAAGGTATATAAGGCGTGAGGACCAGAAACTAGAAGCATTTGGCTGGTTCAGCATTTGGCTGGTTAAGCTTCAGGCTTTTGAGCAGTAATTCGACTGAGACCCATTCTGGATGAGGACTCAGAGACCTCCAGTGTGAAGAGACAAGACCAGCTGAGGATCCGGCGAGGTGAGATAGCTGTGGCTTGTTCTGTCTCTCTGATCTACCAACATGGACCCCAATAACTCGCCTCGGGTTTGATTTTATTAATAAGAACTTTGAAGATTCATGCTACACTGATGCACCTCAAGACTCCAGAAAAAAAAAGCAAGCAGCCAATCCTAAATACAGTACACAGCAAGAAATAATAAAGATAGTGGAAAAATTAATAAAATTGAGATTAAAAAAGTAATGCGCAAGATCAGCCAAACAAAGTTAGTTCTTTAGAAAAGTTGATAAGATTGTCAAATCCTTAGCCAATCTGACAAAAAAGAAAGAGGGAGAAGACATAAATGAATAAAATTAGAGCACAAAAGAGTGTCATTACAACAGATTCCAGTGAAATACAGAACATTAATTAGAAATTTCTATGAAGACTTATACTCCAAAAAGCTTGCTAACACAGGAGAAATAGAAGCACTCCTAAATGCATACAAACTGCTCAAATAAAACCCAGAAGATAGAAACAACTTAAACAGACCTGTAACAAGCAGTGGGTTAGAAACCATAATCAAATGCTTTTCCTCAAAGAAAAGCTCAGAATCATTGACAGGTTCACTGCTAAATTCTATCAAACTTTCAAAGACCCCATGTCAATTCTTCTTACCTGTTCCATGAAGCAGAAAGCAAAAGAACACTACCAAGCTCATTCTACGAAGCTAGTATTGTTCCGATACAAAAAGCAGAGGAATATTCACACAAAAAGAAAACAGCAGACCAATTTCTTTGATGAACATAAATACGAAACTTCCCAACAAAATACTTGCAAACCAAATTGAAGAACACGTTAAGAGGATTGCATATGCCTTCCATGTTGTTGGAACAAGGAACACTTAACTGTTTGTGCCTTGTAGTATACTCCAGCCAGCTGGCCATTGAGCTTCTTGGGAATGCTCCAATCCATGCTTCCTATTGGAAGAGCTGGGATTACAGATGTGCACTCCTGCACCCAATTTCTTCACATGGGTTCCAGGCAATGAACTCAAGTTGTCAGGCTTTTAAGGCAAGTACTTCTATCCAGTGAACTGTCTGTACTGCCTTTATTTTCAACATGTGAAACACTCATAATGTTTTTTTTTAATTAGTAAAGGGGAGGTAGCTAGGGAAAGAAACTCTCATCAATTTTAGTCTAAAATGTATGCTGTGTCTTTTGGAAAGAGTCTTGTTCCATATGGAATATTTTGAAATTTACAATGTATGAAGTTTTCAATTTCAGAATTGAAAAAAAATTGTAAAAAAAAAAAAAAAATCACTACTCCCAAGAAGAGGAAATAAGCTCCTCATTCCCTGGAGTCAGTCCATGGATTCAGAAGGGCTGGTTTTGCTACATGTGGAATCCCAGGGTTTTATATATTTATAAGATCCTTCACAGTCACTCTGCATAGTGCTGGGCATTGGGGATGTGAGTAAGCAGGCTCATTTCTGAGAATGAGGGAGAGAAGCCCATACATTCAGCTCCACTCTAAGGTGTGAAGGCTTGCTTACATTCTGAGAGCTTGCTGGAGGAAGTCAAGTGTTCAGCAGGAGTAAGTCTAGGAGGCTAGCCTAGATAACAGACTGCCTGAGGCTAGCCCAGATAAGAGACTGCTGAGGCTAACTCAGATAACAGATTGCCTGAGGCTAGCCTAGATAACAGATTGCCTGAGGCTACCCCAGATAACAGACTGCCTGAGGCTACCCCAGATAACAGACTGCCTGGGGCTTTCTAGTCTCTACAGAATCCAGTGTGGTGTTGAGTACTGGGAGGATGGAGGGAGTTTGGAAGTCCTCTTTGGCAGCCTTGAGCCAGTTGGGATCTGTGACACACGAGAACCAACTACTGGTCTTCTCATCACCTTCATATGTGGGCTCTGGCACTGAGTCCCAAGGCTAAGAGCATCCTGGCCATCCTTTCAAGAGGTACTTACTGAGCACCAACCGTGGACCACACATTGCTCAAGAAAAGCAGACTCAATTCTCAAATCACCAGATTCTTGCTTCTACCGAGAGGAAGAGAACTAGGTGTGAAGATGAGTGATTCAGAGAAAAGCAAGCAGAGAATAGGGGGACAGGCAGAGTGAGATGGGGTCCACTGAGACAAAAAAATGTCTTCATGAAGTCCAGCGTGGGGCCCAGAGAGATGGCTCTACAGTTAAGGGACTTGCTGCTATTGCAGAGGACCAGAGTTTGGTTCCCAGTACCCACAGTGGGCAGCTCTCAATATAACTCCAGCTCTTCTGGCCTTTGCAGGTACACACACACACACACACACACACACACACACACACACACACACACACACACACTTTTTAGTCCTAGAAAGATGTCCACCCTGAAAGCTCAATTACCTGAGCACTTGAAAATCATGGTTAGTGTTGTATTAGAATACCATCAAAGAAAGTGGCCAGCCATCTGACTCCAGAGTTCTGGGAAGTGGTCCCCTCACGCAAGACAAGCTAGTATGCATTTTCCTCCAGCCCCAACAAGTTTTCTAATCTGATGTGTGGCACTAATTCAGTTAGAACAGGACCATTAAGAGTTCACACATGGAAAAGAAGAACAGATGTTGTGCCACTGGAATGGGATAAGAGGGGTTGACATCCCCTCAGTGAACAGCAGGCTATATGTGGGGGTGACCAAGGAGACTCCAAGGCCATGTCTAGACCAGGACTGAGGACTGGTACAGGTTACCAGGTTAACTAGGGCTTTCAGGATCAAGTCAAGGAATCTGTGACTTTCCCAAATCCAGTAACACTGGCTAAGATTACTCTTTGCTGTAACCAGACATCCCTGTTCTGTCATCCAACATGGAAATAATAATAGGTGTGTGGGGAGAGCAGCAAGGGGTGGGAAGGAGGTGAAATAACTATCCCATTTTGGTGCCCAGTACATACTTCTCGGTGGAAACCAAGCAGAAAAAAGACTTACTACAGCCCAGAGGGGAAGAAAAGGATGTACAGTAAGCAGTGACTATGACTGTGAGCCCTTCTTTGTGATCAAAGGCAGAGCAACACAAACAAGCAAGCCAGAGAGAATCAAGAAGATTGTGAGGTGAGGACTTAGCTCTGGGTTTGACATTAGACCCTGTCATCTGTGGGCTGTGAGATCTTAGGAAAGTTACTTGAATCTCTAGTCTTTATTTCTCCATCTGCTTTGATGATGCAATCCAGAGCTGGCACTGGGATTCAGTCATATCTAGTGTCTTTCCTTGTCTAGTGACAAGGAAAGTCCATAGGGGTTTGGAGACTCTTCCTTCTGGAGGAGCTGCAGCAGACAGGGCCAGTGGGTTCATCAAGCAGCAAAGTATCCAGGATAGATGAAGGACAGTTTTGAAAACATTGGGAGCTGACATTGGCCCTACTCCCAGTGACAGGGCCCTCACAGACAAGTAAAGCAGGAGAGGAAGAAGTCTTTGCCACCAGGCTTTGCATAGAGAGAGCAGTTTGCCAGAGCAAGATGGCTGATCAAGAAGAGCAATGGTGCCAATGGCGCCAGACACCTAGACATTTATTTGTTGAAGGTTTTTTTTTTTTTTTTCTACACCAGAGTCTCCCTAAAAATTCAGGCTAGGAGGCATCTTACTATAAGTTCTATGTGATAAATGGGGAAACATGAGAGTTTGTTGTTCCCTTTTTTAATTGAAAACAAATTATACAAAATATTCTGATTACAGTTTCCCCTTCCTCAACTCCTCCCAGATTCTCTCTACCTCCCCATTCTTCCAACTCCATGTCTTCTTTCTCTCTTTTAGTAAAATATGCAAATTAAAAAGAGAGAATAAAACAAAATGAACAAACAAAAAAGAAAAAGAAGTAAAGAAAGAGCATGATAAACATACACACACACATGCATGTGCATACACACACACACACACACACACACACACCATAAAAACACAAAATCAGAAACCATAATATGCAAGCAAACAATCAACAAGTAAGGTAAAAAAAAAAATACCCAAACAAAGCAATTTGAGACACACACACACACACACACACACACACACACACACACACACACACACGCCTGCCTCCAGAAATACCTTTGAGTTTATGTTGACCACTTACTGCTGGTTACAGAGCTTGCCCTTAAGTGTGGTTTGGATGCCCACCTTGGAGAAACTAATTTTCCTTTGTGAGCAGATGTCAATTCAAGACAACTCTTGGTTAGGGATGGGAGCTCCTGTCGACTTCCCCATCTGAGTTCAGGGGCCTCATCTGGCTTGGACCTGTGTTGCCATAGTCTCTATGAGTTCATATATGTGTCAGACCTGTTGTGTCTGGAAACAGTTTATTGCTATCCTCCATCCCCTCTGGCTCTTAGAGTCTTTCTGTCTCTTTTTCTGCAGTTTCCTGAGCCCTAAGGGGAGGGATTTGATGGAGATATCCCATTTAGGACTGAGTCCTCCAGTGTCTCTCACTCTTGGTGCATTGTCCAGTTGTGGATCTCTGTGTTAGTTCCCATCTTCTGCAGGAGGAAGTTTCTCTGATGATAACTAAGTGAGACATTGACCTATGAGTATAGCAGAAGTCATCAGAAATCATTTTATTGCTAAGCTCCCTTACCAGAACACTTGGTTTTCCATTAGGCCCATGGCCTATCAAGGCTCAGGTTCTTGGCCACCCAAGCAGTGTCAGGCATGGGTTCCATCTCATGGAGGGGGCCTTAAGACCAATCAGATAGTGGTTGGTGACTCCCACAACTTTTGTACCACTATTGCACCAGCATATTATGCAGGCAGATCACCATTGCAGATTGAAGGATTTGTAGCTGGGTTGGTATTTACCTTTCTCCTATGGTATCATGCATAGTACCTTCCAGTATCTTGAATACTAGTCAGTAGAGGTAAATGTAGATGAACGGTCTTGTTAAATAAGAAACACAGAGCCAATGCAAAGATGAAAGCCCAAGAGGTCAGACCTAAAAACCTTACCCTTCTGCTGTGGCTATCACTCTATATAAATAAAACACTGATGGCCAGTGACCAGGCAGGAAGTATAGGCAGGACAAGGAGAGAGGAGAATTGAGGAAACAGGAAGAAGTGGGGAGACACTGCAGCCACTGCCAGGACAAGCAGCATGTAAAGACGCTGGTAAGCCACAAGCCACATGGCAAGGTATAGATTTATAGAAATGGGTTAATTTAAGATATAAGAACAGTTAGCAAGAAGCCTGCCACAGCCATACAGTTTATAAGTAATATAAGCATCTGAGTGATTATTTTATACATGGATTGTGGGACTGCGGGGCTTGGTGGAACCTGAAGAGAAGCCCTCCAGCAACAAATGGCACCTAATGGCTCGAGTTTCCACCTTAAACCTGAGAATATTTAATAACCAATTCTAAACAGAGCCAAAACCAGGTTCCTGCTTCATGTCTCATACTGGCAGCTAGACGCTGCTGCAAAAACGCAAGTTTGAACACTGGCGGGTTCCTGGCGTGTGCGTTTGACCGGCAGTATGGCAGGAATGAGGTGTCTGCCAGCAGCACATTACGCTGTGTGGTAGATTTAGTCTTTACTATATTAAAAAAAAAAAAAAAAGGTTTCTGGGCTACATGCTGCTTTGATAAAAGCGTTGACCCACTATTTCTGAGACTTGATGGCTCACAGAACTGGCAGAAAACGTACCACCACCATGTTGGGAAGCTGAAGTGGACGGAGCCAGCAGCCACGGCACCATTTCAGTCTTAGAATGATGCAGTTTAAAGCAATAGGCTCACAATAAGACTGATTCAGATAAAATAGTTTACAATGTGTGTAAAATATATGTAGACTTGAAAGAGACAAAAAAAGATAAATTAATATAAAAAAGCCATGTAAAGATGAATATTACACAGAGAATCTGGATTAAAAGAATAATTAATATTAAAAAAAGCCACATAAAGATGAATGTTACACAGAGAATCTGGATTGTGTTGTCTTTGGGATTTTTAACTGCAAAAAATCATTTGATCAAAAAAGATGTTGAATTAAACCAATATGTATATTTTAAAGGTACCTTGACTTCAAAATTTGGATGTAAGGGTATGTTGCTTTGGAAAAGAGGTTCTGCTTTTGTTTCCACAGAAAGCCAGAGGCTATGGATTTGTTCCAGATTAAGATACATCAGGTTTCACCAGCCAAGACCCCCTGAAAGGTCTCCGATGACACCATGGCCCAGATAATCTAACATCCAGAATGGTTTCAAGGCAACTGGCTCACAAAGTACAATCTCACGGACTAACCCATAAGCCTAAAATTTTCTTTGCATCCCCATAAGATACAGTGCCCCCCTCCAGCAGGAAGTAGTAAGAGATGCGACGCCCAAATTCCCAAATATACCAAGCTGGCTTTAGAGGTGGGATTGGCTCACTCCCCCTCTAAACCCAGACATATTGTTTTTTAAAAAAGAATGGTTAAGAGATTCTTGTGTCCCAAATCAGAAGAGCCCTCTGGTGTGGGACAGAGAAAAACCAATATTTTTATTTAAAACAGGTTGATTATAAATGCCATCTCTTTCTACAAAAGAAAAGGGGATATGATATAGATATATAAGATACAGAGATGATAAGATAAAAGGGTAGATTAATGAACCTACTTTTTTTTTTTTTTTTGGTTTTTCGAGACAGGGTTTCTCTGTGTAGCTTTGCGCCTTTCCTGGGACTCACTTGGTAGTCCAGGCTGGCCTCGAACTCACAGAGATCCACCTGGCTCTGCCTCCCGAGTGCTGGGATTAAAGGCGTGCGCCACCACCGCCCGGCTCTAATGAACCTACTTTTAAAGAACAACTTGTTTAAAATGTTTTACATTGGTATAGATTTTAGTTTATGTTTAAAATGTTTTACATTGGTATAAATTTTAGTTTATTGATATAAACTTGAAGTTAATTTTGTTATACTGTATATATATATTTCTATTCTTGTTTGAGGTATTATGTTTATGTAACTCATTTAAAAATGTAATGGATAATTAAGAAATAGATTAATAATTAGTCATCTATGATAATCATATTTATAGCCATGTTAGTTAAGTCTTCTAGGTATACATAGATATATTTCAGATAGATAAGAAATCTTCAAACACTTCAAAGACCTACAGAATATGGCATTTAAAATGTTTTAAAAATTTAGACGTTCTGGACAGTGAGACATGTCTGTTCCTGACAGCACTGGATTTACTTCGGAGAGGAGGATGGGCATCGAAGACACTCCATATGGAGTTTATCTTCACCTTGGCAAAGATAGCCATTCAGGCAAGAAACTGTTCTTGCCTGTACTGCTTGATCAACTAGACATACAGTACCCGTAGAAAGGTGACCACTGAACTTTGCTTGACAAGATGGTCCTTCAGGTTCCTGCTTCACAGAGGAGACTGCCAGACATTCTATAGGACACAGAGAGAAGTGACTGAGAGACGCTAGGCCTGTGGGCTGAAGACAGATGCCCCAACTTTACAAAGGAACATTAGATGACTGTCCAGGCTGCCAGCTGTCTTTGTCTACCCTGCAAGACTCCCGAAAGTTACATATATCCTTCTCCCATTTCTCAGGTAATATTATATCCTTCTGAGGTCTTTGATGTGGTTGAAGACTAGATAGTTGTAGTTTCCTCAGTTATGATAAAAAAAATAAGTTAGATATAAAACCTTAAACTCACAAATATAAGATAGATAGGACATCTTCTTTAATATTGTAACTGTAATTCTTGCTTGATAATTGTTATATGTAATTTTACTATGTTAAAGTTAAAACCTTCCTTTTAAAAAAAAAGAATAAAAGGGGAAGTCCTGTGGATATTACTCTATATAAATAAAACACTGATGGTCAGTGACCAGGCAGGAAGTATAGGCAGGACAAGGAGAGAGGAGAATTGGGGAAACAGGAAGAAGGGAGGAGACATGGCCAGCCACCACCAGGACAAGCAACATGTAAAGACGCTGGTAAGCCACAAGCCACATGGCAAAGTATAGATTTATAGAAATGGGTTAATTTAAGATATAAGAACAGTTAGCAAGAAGCCTGCCACAGCCATACAGTTTATAAGTAATATAAGCATCTGAGTGATTATTTTATATGTGGGTTGTGGGACTGTGGGGCTTGGTGGAACCTGGAGAGAAGGCCTCCAGCAACACCCTTCACTGCTGCTGTTGTCCTCTTCAGCCAAGAGAGCTACATCCTGTGTGTTTGTCCTTTTTATTGACTTTCTATTCTACCTTCTCATTGGTTGTAAACCCAACCACATGACCTCCTCGTCACTGCCTGTCTATACAGACCTCCAGGTCTTCTATGGTTGGTATTGAGATTAAAGATATGTGTTACCACTGCCTATCCTCATGTTTAATATTGTGGCTGGGGCTGGAGAGATGGCTCAGAGGTTAAGAGCACTGACTGCTCTTCCAGAGGTCCTGAGTTCAATTCCCAGCAACCACATGGTGGCTCACAACCATCTGTAATGAGATCTGGTGCCCTCTTCTGGCCTGCAGTCATACGTGCTGTATACAAAATAAATAAATAAATCTTAAAAAAAAAAATTCTTTGAAAAAAAAGGAAAAATAAAAAGGTAAAAAAAAAAAAAAAATTGTGGCTGTTCTGTCTCTGACCCCAGATAAGTTTACTAGGGTACACAATATTTTGGGGGACACAATACCACCACAGATAAAGACTCTAGTTAGGTACCAGCTTGACTTCAACATGTTCAATGAGATATGTAGATATTGTCTTCAGCAATAGGGCTTTACTGTCAGTTTATGGAAAGCAACCAATAGCCTTGGTAATAGCTTGAGTTGTTTGGGGATTTCGATGGTGCCCCCTTGGCCAACAACTCAATTAGATGTAACCCATTCCTGACACTGGAGGTTTCACATGGTAACAAGAAATGTCTAGTTAGGGCTTTATCTCCCCTGTTATTTGGTGACTCCATTTATATATCTTTCATATTTTGCTGTGGAATAATCCTTCTGTACACTGTGTGAATATATGTTGCTGTTATTGGTTTAATAAATAAGCTGACTGGCCAATATCTGAACAGGATGAAGTTAGGTGGAAAAGCCAAACTGAGAATGATGGGATGAAGATGGGCAGAGTCAGAGGAGTTGTCAGCCAGATGAGGAACGAGTTAGACACACAAAATGAGATAGAGGTAAAAGCCTCAAGCCTCAGGGTAACACATAGATTAATAGAAATGGGTTGTTGTAAGAGCTAGTTAGTAACAAGCCTGAGCTATTGGCCGAGCATTTGTAAATAATAGAAGCCTCGGTGTGTTTATTTGAGAGCAGCTGCAGGACAGGAAAACTCCACCTACAATATATGTATATATTTTAAGAAGCTTCTACTATTGTAGGTTTCCATGTAACACCTCAAATGGCTCTTGGTGTTAGCTGTCCCTTCCTGCATTCCCTCTATTGACCCCCTTTTCCTCCTTCCTGATGTTTAGTCTTCCCCTGTAATCTCCATCCCTCATCTTTCTTGAACTACATATTTTAACTCCTCTTCCTTTGGAGATCCTACCCCACCCTAATTTATTACTCTATAACTATAACATACTCTATAATCTCCGTGGTTGTACTGATAACAGCATACCTATTGAAGGCTTAAATGCTAACATCTGTTTATAAGATATTCTCTTATACATACTCGATTTTTTTACTTGCCTTTTTGGGTCTCAGTTACCTCACTGAGCATGATTTTTTTTTCTAGCTCTATCCGTTTACCTGCAAATTTCATGATTTTGTATTTTTTTTTAGCAGCTGAATAATATTCCATTGTATAAATGTATCACATTTTCATTACCCATTCATCCACTGATAGACAGCTAGGTGGTTTCCAGTTTCTGGCTATTATGAATAGAGCAGCAATGAACATAAATGGACAAGTGTCTCTTTAGCAGAATGGAGGGTCCTTTGGGTATATGCCCAAGAGTAGTATAGTAAGATCTTGAAGTATATCTATTCTCAGCTTCCTGAAGAACTGCCATACTACCTTCCATAGTGGCTGCACAAGTTTGTACTCCCATCAGCAATAGATGGGTGTTCTTACCCCATATCCTCCCCAGCATGAGCTGTCATTTGTTTTGTTGATCTTGGCCAATATTGTATAAAATGGAATCTCATATAAAATGGAAGTAGTTTTGATTTGCATTTCCCTGATGATTAAAGATGTTGGACATTTCTTTTTTTTCTCAGCCATTTGTGTTTTATCTTTTAAGAAATCTTTGTTCTGGGCTGACTCCCCAGGAGAGACCTTGCCATGGAGGAGGTGGGAATGGGGTGTGGATTGGGGAGGAAGGCTGGGGGTTGGGAGGAGGGAGGACAGGGGAATCTGTGGCTGATATATTAAATTAAATTAATTATAAAATAAAAATATTTTTTTTAAAAAAGAAGTCTTTGTTTAGTTCTGTACCTCATTTTTAAATTGGGTTATTTGTCTTCTTGATGTTCAAGGGGGTTTGTTCTTTGGCACAAGCATAGGGAATAGTTTAGTAATCTGGGATATTAACTTTCTATCAGATATGTAATTGGTAAATATCTATTCCCATTCTGTAGCCTTCTGTTCTTTCTTAATGGCTGCTCCAGCACTGTGCCTAGCTGCTGTCATGCTCCCCATCATAATGGGCATGAACTCACCCTCTGAAACTGTAAGTCCCTATTAACGCTTTCTTCTGTAAGACACTTTGGTCATGGTGTCTCTTCACAACAATGGGAAAGCAACTAAGATAGATCCATTTGAAAGATGTAAAGCCAGAGGTCATGGTTTACATCTTTGATCCCAGCACTCGGAAGGCAGAGCCAGGCAGATCTCTCTGAGTTTGAAGCCAGCCTGATCTACAGAGTAAGTTCTAGGATGCCCAGGGCTACACAGAGAAACTCTAGCTCAAAAACTCAAAATAATAACAATAATGATAATAAATAAAAATTAAAAAGGAAGAAGATGTGAAGTACCTTGTCCATGATAACCCAGCTAATAAGGGATGTTACTGGACTCAAGTCCTGTTTTGTTCCAGCGTCATCTGGTGGACCACAAAGACCTAAGCAGGTAGAAGAACAAGAAGAAGGAAACCAGCAAATACTGAAAGCTGAAGAGAAAGACAGATCTCCAAGCCAAATGTTCAGAAGTCAATGGATGCTTGAGCCAGACATGAGGAAAGAGGGGAGGGCATTAGAAAGCAGTCCCACAGCAAATGGGTGAACAGCTGCCAGTGTGTCACCATCCGGTGCCCTGAAGTTAGAAGCCAGCTGTTTATACCATAGAGAATTGCACTGGACCTTCCAGAAGGAAACTACCCACAGATCTCTGAAAGTCAAAGGCGTCGATCCTATAATATTAGGAAATCCATCTGTGCCGGCTAGTTTATGTCAACTTAACACAAGCTAGAGTCATCAGAGAGCAGGGAGCCTCAATTGACAAAACGCTAAGATCAGGCTGCTAGCAAACCTGTAGGGATTTTCTAGGTTAGTGATTGATGAAGGTATGTGTAGACTATTGTGGGTGGTGCCATCTCTGGGAAGGTGGTCCTGGGTTCTATGAGAAAGCAAGCTGAGCAAACCATAAGGAGCAAGCCAGTAAGCAGCACTCCTTCGTGGCCTCTTTGGGATCCTGCCGCCAGGTTCCCACCCTGTTTGAGTTCCTACACTCACTGCTTTTGATGAATTCCTATATGGAACTGTGAGTGAAATAAACCCTTTCCTCCCCGAGTTGCTTTTGGTCATGGTGTTTTGTCACAGCAATAGTAACCCTAAGACACTATCCAAATCACTCCTTGTGGCTTTAGCCACTGGGGA
Source organism: Peromyscus maniculatus bairdii (assembly GCF_049852395.1). Classification (NCBI taxonomy): domain Eukaryota; kingdom Metazoa; phylum Chordata; class Mammalia; order Rodentia; family Cricetidae; genus Peromyscus; species Peromyscus maniculatus. The sequence continues at coordinate 47,303,453 of NC_134857.1, forward strand.
TCTCAGGGTGTATGTCCTGATCATCTATTTCTTGAATAATTATTCACTATATTTTAAGGGTTTGCAAAGCCACATATAGAAATGTGTCAATGTTAGATGGCCAGAAGTGGTGCTCATTCCAGACTATGAGCAAGATCCAAAGAGACAAGAAAAGGCAAGCGCATGTATTGGCCTCATTCTTGACTGCAGCTTTCTCTTTTTCCCCTCCAGATTTATGTTTATATGGTGTGCGTGTGTGTGTGTGTGTGTGTGTGTGTGTGTGTGTGTGTGTGTGTGTGTGTCTGTCTGTCTGTCTGTCTGTCTGTCTGTCTATGAAGGCCAGAAGAGGATGTCCAATCTTCTGAAGCAGAAGTTGCAGAAGGTTGTAAGCCCCTCGATGTGGGCACCGGAAGCCACACTCAGGTCCTCTGGAAGAGGGGCCAGCACTGAAGCTTTTCTCCTGCCCTGCATGAGCTGGGTCTCATGTTTTATTTATATAATTTGTGTATCATGTGATAACAGTGTCGTTCCACTTTGGAAGTTAAGGTAATGAACACTCCAGGAGACAAAGTAACCTGACAAAAGCTGCACAACTAACAATCAATAATAATAGTAACCAAGGGTCTGAATGTGACTCCAGGGTATTTTCCAATAGGCCACAATATACAGCCTACAGAATTCAAGTAGATATAAAAAAAAAAAAGGACACAAATAAATATAGCCTAATTGACAATAAAATTCTTGGCACTACTTTTCTTTTTTTTTTTCTTTTCTTTTCTTTCTTTTTCTTTTTTTTTTTTTAACTAATCTAAGTTTATAAACTGTGTGAGTTTCAATTTACCAAGTGCAGAACTTAAAATCATTTAAGCACCTCAGGATTCATAGGGTTCCAGGAACAATAGCGGCTCAGAGATGTCCCCACAGCGCCACAAGCAAGGCTAACTCTGTGTGGTCCTTCATTTTTCATCCAAGTACCTCACACAGGCCTGAAGGTGAGGAGGAGATGTGCCGGCCAACCTGCCTGATTTCCCCAGCTCTGCAGAGTCCGTGCGCCACACGGTTTGCTACATCCACGCCCCTTTGCTTTCTTGGGCAATTGCAGCTTGGACAAGTGAGCGAGAACCCCCGCCCTTGACAGGAACAGTATAAACGAAGGCAGGGCCTCAGGTGCTGTGCTGGCCTCAGACTCCTCTGCAGAAGGAAGTGCTCCCACCTGCTCTGTGCCCTGATGCTGCAGGTGAGTCACCACGCTGCTGCCAGCCAGGCAAGTATTTTAAGAAACACGAAGTGTGAGTAGGAGCCAGCAGAGAAGGATGAGGGCTGGAGGGCTGCCATCAGCGCTGAGGGTGTCTTGTTGTCATGGTGCTAGGCAAATCACTTCCATTTAGAGTCCCACTCACCAGCTGTTTCACTGGAGCTTTTGCATGGGGAGCTGGTAGCCACCCCGGCACAAACGTGGGCCACGGCTGTGCACTCACGCACACCTGTAGCAGACACCCACTCCGGAGGCCTCCCATCGATTGTCTGACGCATGACCCCTGCTGCTGTCTTCCCTCCTGTGACGTCACCGGAAGCTTTGGAATGGAGTCAGCCACAGCAGGGGCCCAACCCAACCTCTGCTCCCCACTCTGGCAGTGGGCTCTGGAATGCCCCTGTGGCCTATTTCTGAAACACTGTTTCAAGGCTCAGGCTCTCAACCTTCTTAATACTACAACCTCTTCCTTGACAGATTTCCTCCTGTCGTGGCGACCAACCCCCACTCCCCCTACCCTCCGCCGCCATAAAATTATTTTCGTTGCTACTTTATACTTTTGTTACTGTTGTGAATCGTAATGGAAATATCTGATATGCGGATGGTCCCAGGCAACCCCTGTGAAAAGGGTTGTTTGACCACAAAGGGGTGGCGACCCACAGGTTGAGAACCACTGACTTAGGCCATTGTGCAGGTAGGTTGCTTCCGGTTCTGCCGGAAGCACGGGTTGAGGGTGGAATGAGGGTGTCGCCCAAAGGTGACCCTGGCACTCCTTGTGGGGCTGCGTTCCGTAGCATGGCACGCTTAGGATGGTAACAACCCCCCAGGCCTGTCTGGGCCTCCATACCGAAACTGCCTTGAGGGGAAGGGCCGGGCCCTGACCTGAGGCTGCACGCCTGTGGGAGTGTTTGCTTCTGCCCATCCTTCATAGGTGAAAGGTTCCTCAGGAGCCTTGAGGATAAACTGGGATCCCCGCTCATTCTTCACACAGCCTGCTCCTGCTTGACCCTTCACCGACCCTTGCTGGGAGTCTCCGCGGACTCTGGGATGAAGGAGAGTGGTCTGCTATCTGTCAGCCATTCCTTAACACTTAAGTAAACCAAGCCTCATCTTGATGGAAAAACAAGCAAGCACCATAGCCGGGCCCCACAGTCCTCTCCCCCCAGATGATGACTTACACGTTTGGAGCAGGTGGGTTTCGTTAAGGGCTCAAATGATTCGGCTCCAAGAGGCCCTCGCACTCATTTTCAAAAGCAACGGGGCAGACACAAGCTGTCAAGCGTGTGGGATTCATCCAGTGAGACCGGCAATTCCTTTCTAAAAGCGGTGTGTGTGAGGGGCTGGATTGTGCCTCCCCTCCAATCCCATTTACGCACTGAAGCCCAACTTCTGGCACCTCAGAACGGGACTGTATCTGGAGACAGGGACTTTAAGGGGGGCAGTTAAGTTACTAATGAGAGATCATGAGAACAGGTCTGAATCCAAACATGGCTGGCGTCTTTCCAAGAAGAAGAAGAGGTAACAACAAAGGAAGAGGATGTGAGCCGAGGAGAGAACGTTGAAGAAAAACCAAACAAAACTGACCCTGCCAACTGCTTGGTCTTGACCTCTGCTCCCAGAGCTGCAGGATGAGACGTTTCTCTTGTTCGGCCCCTCCGTGTGTGGTGATGTGGTTGCGGCAGCCATTGTAAACTAGCACACACTAGGAACCGCACATCAGTCAACACCTCCTCAGAAGGCAGAAGTTGTGTCGGTACAGTGCACACACCAGGCGGGCTTGTGAACCCTGAGTCATGAGCCCCAGACCAAGAGTCCTAGAAGCAGAGTAACACACACACACACACACACACACACACACACACACACACACACACACACACACACACTGGGCATGGCTCCTAGGATTGGGCAGAACTCGGAGACCAGGACCTTCCCCACAGCCATACAACTCTGGAGACTTTAGACCGAGGGTTACTATTGTGATTTTAACAAACACACACCTTGTTCTTGTCTGCCAGGAAGTATTCTGAGGTGGCACGTGTCCTTCCCCATAGCGCTGTGATTTGGGGAGTGGAGGAAGCTCTGACAGCGTCAAGTTCAGAGTGGATCTGTATTTTGACATGAGCACGGCCTGCTAAGGACACCAAGGCCAGTTGGTCTGTGGTAAATTAGCAAAGCCGTTCCCCCACAAAGGTCAGGCTCAAGAGCGACAACAAAGCTTTCCTTAAGAGTCTGAATGAGGGCTTATGAATGACTGATCAGTGTGAGCAAAGACTAGCAACTGCGGCTTCCTCCTCCTGGATGGTTATAGCCTGAGACTGTCCACCCACAGAGACCTCCTACTGAAGCTAGCTAACGGCTCCCCTTTGCTGCACCTGACAGACACATTGAGGTCTCAGGTTGTAGCTGTTAGAGAACCCCACATGGTCCCAGCTCCATTGTATGTGTGTCTTTGCGTCTGTCCTTTCTTCATTTCCTTGTGACCCAGCCAGGGTTCCAGGACCCAAACCACACAGGTCGTGGTGGTGATACATGTGCTGAAAAATCCACAGTCCCTAATTCAAACCCCGGGGGCCAGTCAGGATGCCAGAATTTGGGGGTCTGAAAAAAGTCATAGAATGTGCATATCACAAGCTCCGTGGCATCCTGTAGTATCGGCAGCCACACCCTCTCTGTGTTCAAACAGATGACTAGTTCTCTAAATGTATGTGTTGAATAAATAGAATATTGGAAGCCTGTGTCGATTCAAGATTGGCTTTTGTGTCAGATATGCTTATTTCAGGCCAGATTTTGCTGCCAGATAAGTTATAAATACACTTTTTGGTACTCAGAGCTCTTGGGGTTTTGAAACTGTGAAGTTGCCTCATCATCTTGGAGACGAAAAAGCTGAGAGGAAATGCTTGCCACATTTGTCGACCCACAGGAGATGGGGCTAAGCTCCTGCTCCACAGTGGGGCTCTGGAGTCCATGCACACATGCTGTGATGGCTGTTCTTGGTTGTCAGCTTCTAGTCTGGACCTTTGAGGCAGGAAGACACACACGTTTGATTTGGTTCTTGAGGCCTGAAGACACACACCTTTAATCCAAATCCTGAGGTGGAAAGACATACCTTTCATTTGGGCCATCTCTTCTGCCTCTGCCTTTACAATTAGACCACGCCAACTCAGAGGTCTATATAAGGACATAGAAGAAGGAAGCTTCTGCTCTTTACCTCCTTGCCCTCGCCTTACCAGAACATCCATTCCTTCACTAGCATCGGAGCCTCCTTCTTTGGGACTCAAGCACATACAAAGACCAGCTGAGACATCCAGCCTTGTGAGACTGAGAAACCTCTAGATTCTTGGACTTTGCATTCACAGATAGCCATTGCTGGATTAGCTGGACTGCAGCCTGTAAGTCATTCCAATACATCCCCTTTACATATACATATAGAGAGATTCATTCCATAATTTCTGTGGCTCTAGAGAACTTAGACTAGTACACATGCTTCTGTTGGGATGTGTCTGTGCTGCCCGCCTCACTGGGCCTGGCTCATCAGTAGAATGCAGATCACAGCAAGCTTGCGGCCCTCCATGAGGATCTAACGCAGTATAGATGATTTCTGGTATAGACTGAATTGTGTCCTATAAAATTCATACATTGAAGCCCTAGTCTCAGTACCTCAAAATATAACCTTATATAGAAAGAGAGTCGTGGCAGACAATGAGTCAAAATGAGGTCACTGGAGTAGGCTCTGATCCAGTGTGAGTGGCATCCTTAATAACAAGAACTTTGGACGTAGAGAAAGATGCACACATGGGAAAAGAGAGATTAAATCAATGCTTCTACAAGGTAAGGAATGGCAGCGATGGCTAGAAAACCATCCAAGAGGGGCACAGGACAAAGCCTTCCCTCCTACCTCAGAAGGAAATGACCCTGCCAATGCTTTGATTTGGGACTCCAGAGCTGCGAGACGATAAACATCTGCTCTCTAAGACAAGCTCGTTGTGGAACTTTGTAACAACAGTGTTAGCTGATCAGAACACAGTCCTTACTCAGGATGAAATTCTCCAATCAGTGAGTGGGAACCCACCATCTCTAGTGTCGGCAAGACATTTGATTGTTTGTCTGTCTATTGTGACAGAGGTGGCGCCCAGGGTTTGGTACATACTAGACAAATGCTTTACCACTGAGCTAACCTCTTGCTGTTCAGTTATGTCACTAAAAAATACTGAACTCGATGACGTTTAAGACCTCTCCCTAGTCTTATCTATGCTCATGGCAGCTCAACTCAGCTCCACGGGGACGGATGACCTGGCCCTTCCAACCCTTCTTTGCTGTCATTTTAAAGATAAGCTAGTGTGAAGGTGATCTTAAAAAACAGCTTCTTTTCCTGTGCTGTGAGTTATGTTCCTAGACATTAAAATGAAATCGATTTAAAATGTGGCTCTCTTCACCTGCCCTTTATTGAGGCAGCTCCTATTGTGAACTCTCTTGAGTTGTCTCTGTTTGCGTCCTCAGATCTATGGAGTTAAACCCACACCATGTGTTTGGGTTACAAATTCTGCAGAAGGACACAGAAAGCTAAGCTGGAGGTCATTTTCTGTGACTTAAAATTATGTCACCAGGGCCCTATGTAGGCCTGGGGAGTTTGGGCTCTTCATGTGGAATATGATCCCTCAATACCATTTCACTGAGCAGATAAAAAAAATCTGGTCTAAGAAGGCTTAAAAGCTGTTGGTTTTATTGTCCATAAGTCAAGGTGTGATTAGGTCCTGTCCAGAGAAAGAAGTCAAAATACTGAAAAGTTTGTCCCGGGCCTTAGTGGCAGGCAGGAGTCCCTGTCTCAGAGCTGGTTTGGGACTTTGAGCCTCTGCCCTCACACTTTGACCACACCAGAAGTGAGTTGCTCTGTGGGTGGGCATGCCCCGAAATCCCCATCTGTGGAACCTTAAAGGCTGGGTGTGTTCAAAGGACAGGCTCCACTTTTCTTCCAGCCCCCCACCCCCATCTGTGGCTGGCCATGTGGCGATACTCTCAGGCCTCTCTGGCTCCCTGTCAGCCTGCCCCTTTGCTCTGGAATTTGCTCCCAGCTCCATTTCTGGAAGCATTTCTCCACTGAACCCAGGGCTGCCAACCTCACTGCGGCCCCAGCACCATCAGCTAACACTTGTTTAAGGTTTCACTCTCGCTCCTGTGCCATGCTGCTCTCCCACAGTTTTAGAAGTGTGCTTCCCAACGGAGGTCTGTTGAGTATAAACGTCTGAAGGGCGGAAGGTGTCACTTAAGGAATCTCATTGTTGATGACTCTTTCCGTTGACAACATGGTATACGCATAAACCAAGGGAAATGTCTACATGGATTGAGCTGTTAGGGAGTAGAGGCCACATTTCGTTCCCTTTTGAATTCTCCGTGCTTAGCCCCACGCTTGGCACAGGGCAGTACTTAATAAAATTATTTGTTGAATGAATGAACATTAGTTTTCTTCTTTCTCCAGAGAGGTACTCTGTCCAATGTGAGGCCAAAGTATCATGGTCACACACAAGGCTAGAGGACACATAAGTTTCCTAATAGCCCTCATAAGCTATGTCCAAGGAAAAGTCCCTGAGGTGTGGAGGACACAAACTCTGGGTCCTCTTGAACCATTGCCTGAGAGCCCAGGGTCTTTACCCTCTCTGTGTTCTCCACAGCAACACAGGTGTCTGCCCTGCCTACCCCAGTGGATGGTTTCAAGATGGAGAGAAGTCAACAATAGAGGATGTAGCTTAGTGGTAGGGAGCTTACCTAACACGCTTGAGGTCCTGAGTTTGCCTCTCAGCACTGCAAATAATCTTTAAAAGGAGAAAACACTACAAGCAAAGATTTCAGAGACCATGCTGAACCAATTACTTTTATTATTACTGCTGTGCCATGTAATTTTGGAGTTGAGATGTTCATAAGTCATATTGACTACCCCAATATCTCTTCTTCTAGATGAACTCAAAGACCAAAGCCAAGTTTACTTCCTACTACAGCTGAAGAAATATCCACCCCGGTAAAGTTCTGGCCTCTTTGGAACGTAACCATCTGCTTGCTTAGTAAACATATTCCATGCCATGGGTAATGGGTAAAACGTTAAGTCACAGGTTGAAGAATGGTTGTTTCAAGACATGGTTCTTGTGCCTAAATTGTGCTTAGAAATAAGAGAGTTTTCTTATTCAGGGGACAGTGCTTCTTACCAGTATCCATAAACCAGTCAAAGAAAGCTCAGACCCCAGAACAGGCCTAGAGAGTGAGAGGATGTGCTGGGGGCAGCCTGCCAGTGACCAGCAGAGCTCAGACTTCCTCCATTCTGAGACATTCCTCCCAACTGAGACATCAGCAAGTGATGCTTTGCTTTCCCGCATCCTGGTGCAGATGCTGTTGCTAAGGTAACTGGGTGAGCAGAAACAGAAGCAGCCCATGGGATCCTGCTCTCTCTACCTACATGTCCAGACAGTTTTCCATCGGAGCTAGAAAGCCGTATTCAGACTTATTGACAGGACTAAGCAGTGTTCTAGGGCCTAAAGAGAAAAGTCTGGCCTGTGGGGCAACCCATATGCCCTGGAGTACACTCTTCCTGGGTAGGTTTCTAGACGAGGTGATGAAGAGGAAGGAAGCAGAAAATGAGCAACTGAAATTATACAAGGATGTCAGTTGTCAGTGTGTGCTGTGGCTGAGATTGCCTAAGGCCCAGGTTCTAGCTACAAGTCCTTGGCACATCATAGAATGAGAGGGGGTAGCGTCTGCCTTTCTTGATGTCCCCAAGATGGGTCCCTCTAAGATTTCAGCAAAGCCTTTCTCTGGGAGCTATATGATACTGTAAATCTGACTTCCTCTTGCTCCTGGGATACATTAGCTAGTGAGGGCATCACCGGCACCTTCTTCACCCCCTGTTCTTGGCCTTTCCTTAGAAGATCCAGAGCACTGGACTCAAAGGAGAAGGAAAGGTTGCACTTAGTGATCCAGTCTCTCTACATTGACGATCCAGAAGAGAGGGCAGGTCATGGAGAGGGGATGAAATTCAGTGTGGGCTACAGAAAGGGAAGAGAGGGGCCAGCAAGATTACTCAGTGGGTGATGCATGGGGGCCAAACCTGACACAACCTGACTTCAGCCCTTGGAACCCATGTGGTTAGAAGAGAGACCCAACTACTGCAAAAGTTGTCCTCCGACCTCCAAGCATGCACCATGGCATGGCATGCACACACACACACACACACACACACACACACACACACACACACACACACACACAAATAACCATTTAAAGACAGGGGATGGACAACAGACAGGTACAATGTCTGCATTCCTGACTGTCATTGTCCCCTAGAAGGAAAAAGAGTCTCCACATCTACATTTCCTGTGTGGACTCCCTGGATCAGGATCTGGATTAGTTACTTTTGTAACTCTGCAACAAAATGCCTGATAAAATGAGTGAATTAAGAAACAAAGGGTTTCCTTTGACCTACAATGGTGCCTTGCCTGCAAGACATGCTAGGCCAATGGTGGCACAAAGCTTGTGGAGGTAACCAACCAAGATCTGATCTGACTTAAGGCTCACTCCACAGATGGAACCCATACCTGATGCTGCTTGGGTGACCAAGAACCTGATACTACATAGTCCAAGGACCTAAGGTAAAACCAAATACTACTGTACTGGCTAGTTTTGTGTGTCAACTTGACACAAGCTAGAGTCATCAGAAAAGAAGGAGCCTTAGTAGAAGAAATGTCTTCATGAGATCCAGCTGTAAGGTGTTTTCTCAATTAGTGATTGATGGGGAGGGCCCAGCCCATGATGAGTGTTTCCATCCCATCCCTAGGCAAGTGGTCCTGGGTTCTATAAGAAAACAGGCTGAGCAAGCCATGGGGAGCAAGCCAGTAAGCAGCAACCTCCATGGCCTCTACATCAGCTCCTGCCTCCAGGTTCCTGCCCTGTTTGAGTTCCTGTCCTGACTTCCTTTGATGATGAACAGCAATATGGAAGTGTAAGCCAAATAAACCCTTTCCTCCCTAACTTGCTTTTTGGTCATGATGTTTTGTTGCACCAATAGAAACCCTAACTAAGACAACTACTGGTCTAAAATTAATTAATTAATTGAAAAGACTGATAACATGGCTCCTAATGACATCCTGCTCTACTCATAGAGCAGTGCTTTGCTCAGCCACCATCAGAGAAACTTCCTCCTGCAGCAGATGGGAATGAATACAGAAACCCACAGCGAGGCATTATGCAGAAAGTGAGAGACCTTGGAATGCCATGGTGGTTTGAATAAGAATGGCCCCCATAGGCTCCTGTATTTGAATGCTTAGTCATCAGCGAGTGGCACTGCTTGAGAAGGTCTACAAGATGTGTCACTGAGAGTGGGCTTTGAGGATTCAAAAGCCCAAGCCAAGCCCAGTATCCCTCTCTTCCTGCTGCCTGCAGATCCAGATGTAGAACTCTCAGCAGCTCCTCCAGTACCATATCTGCCTGCATAACACCACGCTCCTTGCCATGATGATAATGAGCTAAACATCTGAAACTGTAAACAAGCCACAATTAAATGCTTTATTTTATAAGGGTTGCTGTAGTCATGGTGTCTCTTCACAGCAGATAGGGCATTTACTAAGACACTGATTAAATACTAATGGGATGTCTCCACAAAATCTCTCCCTTCAGAGCTCAGGGAACCCTGTAGAAGAAGTGGCAGAAAGAGTGTAAGAGCCAGAGGGGATGGAGGACACCAAGAAGACAAGGCCCCTATATCAACACGAGCAAAGCTCACATGAACTCACCGAGACTGAAGCAGCATGCACAGGACCTGCAGGGGTCTGCACCAGGCTGCACCAGGTCCTCGGTGTATGTAATATGGCTTCCAGTTTAGTGTTTTTATGAGATTCTTGAATGTGTGAATGAGTGGGTCTCTGATTCTTATGCCTTCTCTTGGGATTCCTTTACTTCTCTTGGTTTGTCTGGTCCAACTTCCATATGATGGTTTTTGTTTTATCTTATTATATTTTATCTTGTTATATTTCATTATTATCCCATAGAAGGCTGTTTGTTTTCTAATGAGAGAAATAAAGGGGGTGGATATGGGTGTGAGGAGAGGTGGAGAGGAACTGGGAGGAATAGAGGGAGGGGAAACCATAGTCAGGATATAGTATGTAAGAAAAGAACATATTTTCAATAAAAGGGAAAACAAAAGAAAAAGTAAGAAAGAGGCCTTGTTTGGCTTTCAGTTTGGGGGCATAGTCCACCGTGATGAGGTTCCCCTTGGCTGCAGCAACTGGTCACATTGCATCAGCAGCTAGGAAGCCGAGAGCAATGGATGCTGTTGTTCATCTTGCTTTCTTCTTCTAACTCCAGCCTACGGAATGGTGCTCCAGCCTACAGAATGGTGCCACTCACATCCAAGATATGTCTTCCCTCCTCCACTAACCTAAGCTAGAAACTCCCTTGCAGACACGCCCAGATTTGTCTCCTGGGCAATTCTAGGTCCGGTGACCATGACAAGCAACATTAACCGTCACAGGATCTTACTGTTACCATGTTCCTCATTTCTTAGGGCTGTAAGTTAGAGAAAGCAGGTAAGCTGTGGCTGCTAGTCAGACAGCTTTGGTATCTCAGGGTCCAGGAGAAGCATGAGCCCTTGTTTCAGGCTCGAGACTCAAATCTTAGAGCTTGAACTCTGCCATCCTTGCAGCTGAGCACAATCGACACGTATATATCACTCAACCCCCCAGCCAAATGCACACGTCATTTGCTCCTCCCCCTTTGTTGTCCCTTAGCAGTTGCTCTTTGAGAGGGTACGGTGAAGTTCAGGACCCAGCTGAGCTATGGTGGAGGAGAGTGATAACAGATACCAGTCCAGGGCCTTGAACTCCGCCACAGTTCTCCAGCTCCCAACTTTCTCCCCTTCTCATCAGGTGGCCACCACATTCTCTCTCATGACATGTTGATCTCTTCCATGTTGCAGGAAACATACTCCCCAAACTCCTCCCTATCATCTGCAACAGCTCTTGAGTTTTGAGCTCACATCAAAGACACTTCTAACTTTAAATAAGAAAAATCCAGGAAAAGGGCGGGGCGGGGCTTTATAGTGTCAGATAGAATCCTGATGCAGGGAAACTTCCACAAGTCTACAAGGATGGCCCCAGCTAAGACTCCTGGCAGCAGTGTATGCATAGCCTAGACTAGCAATTCCCTGTGATCTGTTGTGGAATATTATTTTAAGATGTGTTACATTTGTTTATGCAGTGGAACATTTGTTTAATGATGCAAAGGTGTGTTGCATTCTTTTTTGTTGCATTTGTTTAACTCTGGGAAACTGTGTTACTTTGCCTGTCTCAAATACCTGATGGTCTCACAAAGAGCTGAATGGCCAAAGTGAAGCAGGAGAAAGGGTAGGTGGGACTAGCAGGCAGAGAGAATAAATAGAAGGAGCAATCTGGGAGGAAAAAAAGAAAGAGCAAGAGAACAAGGAGAAGAGGATGCTAGGAGCTAGCCACCCAGGTACACAGCCAAACGTGGAGTGAGGAAAGAAAAGGTATATAAAAAAGAGAAACATAATAGCCCTGAGGGCAAAGATAAACAGGATAATTTAAGTTAAGAAAAGCTGGCAAGAAACAAGCCAAGCTAAGGCTGGGCATTTACAATTAAGAATAAGCCTCCGTGTAGTGGCATTTGCTCCACCCATGACCTTGGGCTATAGGGCCCGAAGGAGGTGGTGCTTCCTGCCATTGCACATGACCTCTTAAAAGGAGAGGGAGAGGGGTCACATGCCCCTTCTCCCTGCTCCTGCCTGTGAGGTAGATTCGCTCTCGGTCAGATCAGAGGACAACTTCAGCTGTCTACTCCATTCTGTATTTGAGTGTATTTTCTCAATTTACCTTAATAAATTTCTCTAATACTTCTTAAACAGACTCCTCATGGATTTATTGCTTTATCTGGTGCCCAATATAGGGCACAAACCCATGACCCTGGGCAATGACTGTCCAGGCAGCCGATGTCTCTGTCATTTCTAGATTTTTGGAAGTTGCTTACAGTGCATTTACTGTTTACTTAGGTAACATTATATCCTTCTGGGGTCTTTGATGTAGTTGAAGACTAGATAGTTATTATTATAATTTTCCTTGGTTATGATAAAAGATAAATTAGAAATGAAACTTTAGACTTACAAATATCAGATAGATGGTAGAATATTTTCTTTAATTTTGCCAAATACAAATAGACTAGATATTATAACTGTAATTCTTGCTTGATAAATGTTCTATTGTACGTAATTTTACTATGTTAAAGTTAAAACCTTCCTTTTTGATTAGACAGTAAAGGAGAAGGGCTGTGGGATGTTTTTCTGTACACTGTGAACATGTGTTTCTCTGATTGGTTGATAAATAGAGCTGCATTGGCCTATGACAGGGGAGGATAAGGTTAGGCGGTACATTTGAACTGAAGACTAGACAAGGAAGGGTGGAGTCATGGCAGATGCCAGTCCACTGCCAAAGGAGCAACAAGATGCCAGCAGATCAGTAACCTCACAGCCACATGGCAACATATAGATTAACAGGAATGGGTTAATTTAAGACAAAAGAGCTAGCTAGCAAGAAGCTGAAGCCATAGGCCATACAGTTTGTAATTAATATAAGCCTCTGAGTAGTTTTTTTATAAGCAGCTGTGGGACCACGGTGGTGGTAGGGATTCATCCCGACTGCAAGGACGCAGAGAAACTGCCCTCTACACCTCCATGCGTGATTTATTTGGGAGCTGGATGGTGGCCCCCCAAAAAAGCAAAAACAACTAACAACAGTGATTGGATTGGTGGTTACTCCGGTTGTCATTGAAGAGCCTTCATCCAGTGACTGATGGGGCCAGATTCAGAGACCCACAATCAAACACTGGGCTGAGCTCAGGAGAGTGCTGCTGAGGAGAGGGAGAAGGGATTGTAGGAGCCACAGAAAACATTAGCCTGGCTCATGGGAACTCACAGAGTCTGAACCAACAACTAGGGAGCCTGCATGGGACCAACGTAGGCCCTCCGCGTATATGTGATAGTTGTGTAGCTTGGTCTATATGTGAGACTCCTAGCAATGGGAACAGGGGTTGTCCCTGGTACTTTGGCTGGCTCTTTGGAACCTATTCCTCGTGCTGGATTGCCTTGCCCAGCCTGAGTACATGAGGAGGTCTTATGACAGCTTGATATACCATGCTTTGCTGAAGCCCATGAGAGGTCTGTCCCTTTCTGAATGATTATGCAGGAAGGGTGGATTGAAGGGGATGGAAGGGAAGAGGGAGGAGGGAGTGACAGGAGAGGAGGGAAGGGAGGTTTTGGTTGGGATGTAAAATAAGTAAACACACACACACACACACACACACACACACGTGTGTGTGTGTGTGTGTGTGTGTGTGTGTGTGTGTGTGTGTACATTTTAAAATTAAAAAAAAAAAGAAAAGAAAATTCCAGGGGCTGAAGAGATGGCTGAATGGTTAAAGCACTTGTTGCCCCTGCAGAGGACTCAGGTTTGCTTCCCAGCACTCACGTGATAGCTCCCAAACACCTGTAACTCCACAGGCAGGCGTGTGGTACACGTGCACTCATGCAGGCAAAATACCCCCACACATAAACAAATCTAAAACAAGAAAAGAAGAGAAAGCTCTAGGTAAGAGTCTGAGTGTCTGGGACTGGTCTAGCCTTGGACAATGAGGTGAAGAGATCTGACAGTACCGCCACAGTAGGCATCCCTTTTGTAGGCTGAAGAAGGACGTGATGGATGACTTAGTCTTTAGTTGTATGAGCCTCAGTGCATCCAGTCCTGTTGGACTCTGGAAACTGAGCAGGATCAGATCTCGCTGGTACTCGCATGCTGTAGAACAGGTTTTCAGAAGAGAAGACATGGGTGCTGAGCAGTTGATTTCCTAGGTCACATCACAGGGTCACACTCCACCTTCCAGCCTGATTCAGCAATGACCTCCAAAAGCCTTTGCGGCTCTACCTGGGGTAGAAAGAGTTCACTCCTTCTCGCCCTCCCAGAACGTGGCCTGTACATCGCTGCACACTTAGCACATGTCCATTGTGTAGTCACCTTTTGAATGATTGTCTTATATAAATAATAATATATCTGACTGAAGGAAGATTTAGAAACACAGATTAAAAGAAAAGCCACCCATAGATCTGGGACCGAAAGTATTAACTTAGCATTTGCAGGTGTTAGCAGAATTTCCACTCATGGTGAGCTTCCTCCTCCCCGCTACATCCAGCTCTTTAAAAACCAAGCCCAATAAATACAAAATATGAAAGGAGAAGGGAACTGTTTGGAGGGAAGAAAGGGACCAGTGGAGGGAAGGAAGAAGGAACAAGAGGTGAATGGCAGTGTGAATATGAGCAAAGTCCAAGTATAGACAAGTATGGAGATATCATAATGGAACCCATTATTTTACATGCCAAGTTTAAATCGCACAGCTCCTCCACATTTACCTCACAACAAAGGCTCCATTTGTGTAGCTTACACGGGCAGATGAGTAAAGAAAGGAGTAACCAACTGAATGAGTTAACAGTAAGTTTGGAGGAAAAAAAAAATGATCAGGCCAAAAGTCGCCACAGAGGAAGAAATGGGAAGGGAGAGTAAGGTTCGGACTGCAGAAGGCACGTACAGCCCACCCTCCCTGTCCCCTCCTCGGCTCTCTCTGCTCCCACCAAGGTAGAACTGGTGCCAGGAGAGAGCAGTTCACAGAGACAGGCCAGACCTGGCCAATAACCATTAATGGAAATGTAGAGACTGGAGCTTTTTCCCTCTGTGTGACTTGGAAATGTCAGTTGTGACTTAGGGAAAGAGGATTCATGGAAACAACCAAGCCAGGGTCACCACATGCCTGCAGTATTTTAGGCCCAGCAAGCAGTCTGGCAGGTTCAAAGCCTCTGGTGAATGGGCTCCAGGAAATCTGATAATAACAGTGCCATGGATGCAGAAATACATCCCCATGACTCGCCCCTAGCTGAGTTAAAGATTATCATTGATTTATCTGATGCAGAAACAGCAGGCTTCCACATCATGTCTTGGAAAACAGCCTGGGAAAAGACAGAGAATTAGACAATCTTTATTATTAATTCCAATACCGCACTTCCCCGTGGGTTTGTGCAGTAAATCACTGGCTCTCTTAATGGGAGTTTCTCCCTAGTTAAAGGGAGCTAATGATTTTTCATGGAGCCTGTCCACATTCTCAGTTATAAAGATACATTGTTAAAAAATATTAATTAATTACACCCAACTCAAAAAAAAAAGCAAATAGATACAAGAGATGCAAAAGATCTAGAACAATCACTATATTTCCTGCTTTGAACATCAGATATTTATTAAGACTCTTCTACGTGTTGAAATCAAGCAAGCTAGGCACTGGGCTTTGCTGTACATTACAGCTAGGATCCTTTTTCAAAGTGAAAAAGATTAATCTGGGAAAGGTTATTTAAAACTTGTAGTGTGTATGTGTGTGTGTGTGTGTGTGTGTGTGTGTGTGTGTACGTGTGTACGTGTGTGTGTGTGTGTGTGTGTGTGTGTGTGTGTGTGTGTGTGTGTGTGTGTGTGTGTGTGTGCTTGCAAAATGCCTGCTGGAAGAGTAGAAGGGAGTGGGAGGCCCTTTGCTTTCCCAACAGAGAACTTCTTGAGAGAAGCTAGCGTATGCAAAACCAACAATCCACCTGCCCTGGGCCTCCACTTATTTACTGTGGTCTGGAGTTGCCTTCTCTTTCCATGGCCCCCAGAGAAGGCCTGGTACAGGAGCTGGTCACAAGCCAGCCCAGGAGGACCACCAGAGATGAGCAGGAAAGCAAGTCCTGGTCCCTCAGTAGTGTTTGACTTCTGACGTTCTTAATCTGAAATCAGCACCAGGATGCTGGCAGGAAGGATCTTGGATTCTGCAGTCTTATAGATGAAGATATAAATTCAAGCTTGACCTCTATGTGAGCTTGAACACAGTTCTCAGCCTCTCTGAGACTTCATTTTCTTCCCTCCCTTAATGAAGGCAAAGTCTGCCACGCAGAGAGGCTTAATGGAGGCAATGCCTACCCTGCGGAGAGGTTCAATTAGACACCGTATGCACGATGTCTGCCATGCCATGGTAGCTCAGTCAATAAGAGCCATGGTTATGGTGCAAACTAAATTCCACCCATAAACTGGAGTCACGTGGTTGGTTTTTTAACCCATGATATTTACTAACAATTTATTCTGGGAAGAAAAATTAATAAGTGTTATGAGAAAACCTCCATTATTTCACCCCCAACCCTTCCTAAGACTGAGGGATCTAGTCAGAGAGAAAATAAACCCACCACAAGGAACAGCTTAAAGCAACTTAGGCATCTGAGAGATAACCGTTGAGAGATAAAATTCCTCCCCAGTGTCTGCCACTTTGGAGATAAAAGCAGTGAGTGTGGGCAAATGGTGTCCTGAGGAGATTCTCTGGCTGAGGCCTCTTCCTTCTGTCCCTTCCGCAGAGCATGCTTCTCTGTTTGTGCAGGTATTTTCTTTCCTGAGCTCTACAGAGGACCCAGGGCATCCTTAGGTTATCTCTCCCTGGCCCTGCCAGGCTGTTTGCTGGGTTCTGACCTCACCTCTGGCGTCAGCCTTATCAGGTGTGGACAGAATCGGCTCCATCAGTTTCCCTATTCTGGGAGCTCTGGGCCCAGATCCCCCCACACCCAGACCTCTTCCTCTATGATGGCAGAGAGCCAGGCACCTCTGGGACCGAACATGGTGGTCATTTGCCAAATGAGAAATGACCACAGGGATCTACAAGCCAGGCCCTGAGGCCCAGGGGAAGAGAGGAAGGGTGAGGTCCAAATGACTGTTGACATAGAACAGAGCATATGCCAAGCTCAGCTGGATGGGAGAATGGGGGTGGGGAGCAAGAAGGGACATTTTAGGGACAGCAACTCTCCCAGCCTAGGTCAGCATGGGATACTAGTGAGGGGAGCAGCAGTCCACGATGAGGACACAGTCTCCTCTGGGGCTTGAGTCCTCTAGGGGAATGTGGAGACTAAAGTCTGCTGAGCAGGGAGAGACCTCACTGGGAAGCCAAGAAGTAGACAGCAACCCTTCTTCCTGGGTACCTGGGCACCGGTAGCAGCTGCTCTATGTCAGCTCCAACCCATAACTCCAGTTTACTCCGCAGCTCTGATTTGTTTACATCTGTCAGCTTGCGTTGTCCATGGGGTGAATAGCCTGGTGTGGGTGGAGATATTGAGTGTTAAATTAGAGCTTGGTCCAAGAGAGTCCCTCTTTGTCCTGCTGAGGTCAGCACCAGCCACTTGTTAGTTGGCACGGGGGCCCTTGCCTATGTTGGACTTGTTAGTGTCGGTCGGTGAGGCATCACTCATTGGAACTACCTCCTGAACCTCAGGTCTCCAAGTTCACAAGGCGGTGTTTTCACACTGGCGTGCCTGGAAGAGGCAGGGGTTGGGACGCACGCACGCACGCACACCATGGAGACAGTGAGCCTGAGAGCTGGCTGGCACAAATGGCCCCGGTCTCATGCCCCGGTAAGACAGGCAATCTCACAAGGGCTTTTCCAAAGGAGTGCGGCCGTGCCCTCGTCAGCCAAAGGTACAATTAGGACTAGTGTGGGAAGAAGTCGTTAGACAGCTGTGACCAAGGGAAAAAGGACACTCAATAACAAAGTAGCCAGTGTTCTGTTCAGCCTTGCTGTACTCCTCGTCCTTTGTGAGCCACAGCTGGGGAGGAGTCATCCTTCAGAAACCCACATGTGTGTGTGCTGAATAATGGATCACAGGGCTGTTCATTACAGGGCCGCATGCAACAGCAGAAGACTGGGAACAGTCTAAATACCTGTCAATTAGGACTGGTTAAATAATTTATGATCTCTGCATACAATGTCATTCAAAAGCAGTCTTCAACATATATTGCTATCTCAAACAAACACACTTAGGTTCAGAATTCTGTATCATCATTTGTTTAATAAAAGGTTTGGGGGACGTGGGAGAAGGGGAAGAATGTGTATTTATGTACAACCTTGTTTAGAAGAATTCACAAACTGGCTACATTGAATATATAATTTCATATATATATGAAATCCCTGTAGCCAGCCCAAGGTGCAGGTACAGAAATAACTCCACTTCTTTTTGGTTTTTCAAGACAAAGTCTCTTTGTATAGTCCTGGCTGTCCTGGAACTCACTCTGTAAACCAGCCTGGCCTTGAACTTGGAGATCTGTCTGCCTCTGCCTCCCAGAGGTGCTGGGATTAAAGGTGTGCACCACCACGGCCCAGCATGACTCCACTTCTTAACTGGGGGAAATATAGAATATTTTGGGGGGGCTTTTTTTATAAGAAAAGGGTGGGGATAAAGGAGGTGACATTTCTCTTCTTAACTTTTTGGTACCTTTATAATTCAAGTTATACCAATATTAGTTATTAGAATTAACATGGATTTTCTGACAGTAGCTCCAAAATAATCAGTCATTGAAGGAGATGTGTGAGGAAGAGGGAAGAGGTAAACACTATAGACAACAGACAAGACAGTTGTCTTGAGTTGGCAATTGTCAAAGCTGGGTGGTAAACACATGCAGGTCCTTACACTCCTTCCAATGTTTCATGAATGCTCAGCTTTCCTGCCACCCGATGTGTGTTAAATAATAAAGCCAACAGGACTGATAGCAAATGTTTGCACATACGAGGCTTTCTTCCATGCTAAGTGCATTTCTAGACTGTCTTCCTCCTCCTCCGATCAAGACTGTTTTGGTGGAGATGTCAGCCTTTATTACAGGGCATCTGTGGACGGGGCCACAAACAGTCTCCAGAAACAGGCTGGGCCTTCAAGAATTGTCTGGGAGCTGGAAAGAAAGGAGTCTGTGGAGCTGTCTGCCCAGTGTAGGCAGCTCTGGCGGCTGAGAAATCTAAGGCTGGGGTGGTGGCGGCAGGGGAGAAGCAAAATGCTTGATTGTTTAACGACACACGTGGAGCTGTGAGGGCTGGAAAAGAGAAGGGAGCCATTCCAAGGATTCCAGAGGAAAGGCATGGGTGATACAAGCACATCTGAAGTAATGTAACAAACAGGAAACAAAGGGGCATGTTCTTCCCCCTCCCTGATTACTGTGGAGCCACCCTGCACACAGGGCAGGCCTGTCTCTGGAGCGGCTTGATCTTGGGACAGCTCAGGAAATGCCAAGCCCTCCAGGTGGGCTCTTCTACAGGAATGTAAGGGAATCCTTCTTCTTTTATTACATTTATTTGTCCATTTGCGGGGGAGGGCACCAGTGCCACCACACTCACGTGGAGGTCGGAAGACTTGTTACTTTTGATCCATCATGTAGGTCCCCAGGATCAAACTCAGCCCTTCAGCCTTGGGGGCAAGTGCTGTATCCTCTGAGAGATCTCACTAGCCTGGAAAGCTTTTTCTATTTGCCAGGTTACTATGGCTCCTAGCTAATGTAGGAAACTTTCCCTCTGTTCCAAATGCCGGCGAGGTGTTTGACCAAAGGCTGCAACCTCTGAGTGCATGCGCAGTGCTTTGGGAAGGTTCGTCTTTCCCAGGCGGCCTTTTGCATCTGGTTGTGCACATGTGTGAGCACTCCTGTGGGTGCTTCAAGGAAGCTTTGTGGACAGTTATGTGAAGAGGCCAGGGCACTTTCTAAGGGTCCAACCACATCCTTCTATGTCCACTGTAGGGCAAATTAGGTGACCCTCCTCCCATCATGTCCAATGCCCACTTTTATTGCAGAAGTATTGCCAGATCTACACAATTTAAGCTGGTTTGTTACCGAGAAATCATCCTTAAGGTTCATTTCTCAGTGTGCATGTGTGCGTGCATGTGTGTGTGCACACATGATGCACATCTGTGGGTGCCTGCGCCTTTGAGAGAGGCTACACTCGTACATGTGCATGTCAAAGCCCCAGCAGGACATCAGATTCCTGGTGTCAGTTCCTGACTTTTTGCCTTTGAGACCAAGTCTCCCCCAGAACTGGAAGCCTTTTCAGTTAGGCTGGCTGGCCATAAATCTCCGGGGATCCACCTGTCTCCACCCCACAATGTCGGGGTTTCAGGCACCCACAGCCATGCCTGGCTTTTTACGTGGGTGCTGGGAATTTGAACTCAGGTCCTCATGCTGGTAAAACAAGCACTCTTTCCCCCGGTCCATCTCCCTGGCCCTAAAGAACTAAAAGGGGATACATCTCTATCACAGCAGAATACATCTCTATTACAGTAGAATACATCTCTATTACAGCAGAATACATCTCTATTACAGTAGAATACATCTCTATTACAGCAGAATACATCTCTATTACAGTAGAATACATCTCTATTACAGCAGGATACATCTCTATTACAGCAGAATACATCTCTATCACAGCAGAATACATCTCTATCACAACTTGTAGATCAAGAAACAGCACAAACAATATAGTGATGCCCTTTTAAAAAGAACCTTTGTTTTTTACTAACAAACAATTAAATAGTATGTATATATTAAATGTTATGATATTTTGGGTTTGTTCAAAATAATCCACAGTTGAGGGAAGGTATAGAAAAAACAGGTACACAAATTGATGATGATGATGATGATGATGATGATGATGATAAACTGGGTAATGTTTACATAAAGCATCCAATGTGATCACACACTCCCTTTATTTTTATTTTATTTTATTTTATTTTATTTTATTTTTGGTTTTTTGAGACAGAGTTTCTCTGTGTAGCTTTGCACCTTTCCTGGGACTCACTTGGTAGCCCAGGCTGGCCTCAAACTCACAGAGATCCACCTGGCTCTGCCTCCCGAGTGCTGGGATTAAAGGCGTGCGCCACTACCGCCCAGCCACACACTCCCTTTAAAACTTCCACACTATCAACGTGAATAGGCCCTGCTCCTTGGGTAATTATTGGCTTCTGGGGGCTACATCTAGAGGAAAAGTCATTTATTTAGGGTAGCCTCTAAAAGTCATCTATTTAGGGTAAGTTGCCCATGCTCCAATGACTGGATAGCCCCATATCTGAACTCCCGTGGGTTGCCATGGGCTAAACAAAATATAACACAGAACAAATCCAAAAGACATAAATGTGATAAGATGGGCTCAGCAGGTAAAGTGCTCATCAGACAAGCCTGAGAAACCAGGTTCAATTCCCAGAGGTTATGTAAAGACAGAAGGAAAGAACTTCTACATATATTCCATGGCACATGCATGTCCCCTCGCACATTGTGTACATACTGTGGTAGTGTGAATTCAGTTGCCCCCATAATCTCATAGGGATTGGCAATAAAGGTACAGCTTTGTTGGAATGCATATGACTTTGTTGGTGGAAGTATGTCATGTGGGGGCGGGCTTTGAGGTTTTCTATGCTCAGGATACTGCCTGGTATCTCAGTCTATTTCCTGTTGCCTGCAAGGTGTAGGACTCTCAGCTACTCCTCCAGCACCACATCTGCCTGCATGCAACCATGTCTCACCATGATGACAATGGACTGAACCTCTGAAACTGTAAGCTGCCACCTCAATTAAATATTTTCTTTATAAGAGTTGCCATGGTCATGGTGTCTCTTCACCACAATAGAAACCCTAACTAAGACACATACCAATAATAATATTTAAAAAGTTTAAAGATAAAATGTAAGTTAATTTTCCCATGCCTATTCTGCATCAATGACAACTAGCAGATGCTAGGGTTTATGCCTATGTACATTTCTTGTGCTCAGCACAGAGCCTGGCACACAGTAGGTGATCATAAGTGTCCTGAACAAATGAATGATAGAATGTTGTTGCATCATATCCCATACAAGGCCTAGCATAGTACTGAGGTGTCTGTCCTAGGTGCCCCAAACTGTGTCACAGCTTACACTGAAATCAATTAAATTGAAAAGAAAGTTTATCAACTGCTGACCTTGTCTTTCTTTTGTGTGTATCTTTTTTTTTTTGGGGGGGGGGGTTAAGTAGGGGATGGCTATGGTGGATTGAACCCAGGATCTTGCACATTCTAAACAAGACATTGAGCTATACCCCAGCTTCTACTTACCAACCTTACTTTTAGTAATTGCTTCCAAGCAAGGAACTGCTTTTAAATCCTAACATATCAGAATTTTGAGGGACTTAAAGATCACCTTATACAGTCTCCTTATGTTATAGATGAGGGAAACGTGGTCCAAAGAAACGATCTTTCAAAGGCTCACAGGTGGTACGGACAAAGTCCAAACGAGAGAATTTAGTCTCTGAGGCCAACCTGGACCTTATTTGTTACACCGGCTAACTCTATGACGGTTCATTTGTCACGTGATCCTCCTGTGATTCTATCTTCACAAAGAAAGCTTCAAATACATAAGCACAATTTTTCCAAGGTCTGGGTCACAGACACACCATAGAGCCTTAGGAATACTGTTTGCCACATTGGATTATGTCCCTCAAGAAATTTCTTTCTTTTTTTTTTTTTAAATAGTCTTTTCCAAAGCAAACAGAGCTACGATTGTTCTCACTAGAAAGGGCTGAGGTTGTTTTTAAAGGAGTGAACTCTCTGAAGTGTCCCCGAAATCTGAATCAATTTTTAAATTTTCCTCTGCATCTTGCTTGTCAAAGCAATTGTGTGAAATCCAGTGCTGTCTAAGCCATGGTCCTAGGTCTGCTCTGTGGAGTTCCGCAGGGGCTGTCATCAATGTCAAGTCAAAACATACAGAAACCAGTCAAAGACAACATGCCGAACTGGAATAGTGGGAACAAGCCACAGAAGTATTTTACAGCATTGCATCTTCTAAAAACATATTGATTTTTTGAAAAAGCTTTTGAATTTCCATGCTGGGTTAGCTGCACCTCATAATTTAATTATGTTGACTTTCAAAGTAGCATAAATATAGTGGTCTTTCGAGTCATTCAGATTCTGGGCTTTTGCACGCAGAGGTATGTGGCCTCTTCCAAGCATCTTGTGACACTTCCATCCCCCTACCGAATTGGGTGGCTGAATTCATTTAAGAGGATTGCCGAGTTGATCTCGTTTATATAACTCCGAAGACTGAATAACAGGAAAGAGCGAAGAAGGGAAGAGGTCAAGGAGAGAAGCTACAAACAAGGGCTGCTCCTCGGAGGGGCTCTCTAAGCCAGGAGAGGTCAGAGGTTGTGAACTGACACACACAAAGCTGAGCACAAGGGGTGGTATGCCGGGTATCATTTTCATAAGCAAAGCGAGAGGTTAGCTTCCAGCCATTCATCAAGGGTTAAGCTTTAAGCCTAAGAGCTTTGGGTGAGTCAGGGCCAGAGATCGGCAAAGAAATGCACCACCTTATCTCTAATCAGCCCTGCCTCAAAATAGCACTGTCTTCCCTCAGGCAGAGGCTCATCATCCCAGCAAAGCACCGTGCAGCGAGGTGCTGAGCTCCACTTAATCAGAAAGTCAAGCGCTGTGTGCTATTCATCCCTTGCACAAAGTTGGCTCTCTCTGGGTGGAGCAATGCATAATTTAGCAAACCTGAAAACTGCTTGCGCAAAATCAGGATGTCCCGGTCAGGAAAGACCTTCTAACTTCCCTGGGCCAACACTTCATTTTTCAGATGGAGAAACTGAGACCCGGGAGATGAATGGTGTGAGCAAGAACACACAGGGAGTTAGCAGCGGGCTGAGGGAGACGACGGTCTCTTTCTCTTGGTTGTGCTCGTCTGGAAAAAAAAAAAAAAAAAAGACTCATGCCCTGGTCGTTGTTAAGGAAGTCATTCCCAGTGCCGCAAGAGTTTCCGAATCCACACTTTTACAGTCAGCTGCTCTTTTAAACTCTGTCACAGGGGCCTCCCAAACCTCCTCTCCTAGCTTCATGATCCCAGCAGCATTTTTATTTATTTACTTATTTTTAAATTTTCAGGTTGGGGTAGATGGTTTGCCACTGTGCCTTTCCTGCTGCTGGAAGAGAATGTCACAAATGGGTCAAGTGCTTGGGGGGTGAGGGTCGGACCAAAATGCCCTGTAACATTATCAACTGCTTCCTACACACACACACACACACACACACACACACACACACACACACACACACACACACACCCTCCACTCTCCCACCCCATCCCTGAGCCTTATGACTCAGGATTTGGCCTCCCAGAGGCCATCTATGGGATGTCTCAGCTGGAACATTCCTCCCCAACAGTTCCTGTACCACCATTTGTACCCTGTGCGTACTGTGGACCCCTTCACACAGTGTGGGTCTTGTCCAGACTGAGGAACACAGGGAAAGCCCAGGGCTTTCAAAAGGCTGCTGGAAACTGGGCGGGATCAGGGAGATTTAGAACTCAGTCAGTTCCAGGGCTGGAATGTGCTGGTAGGAAAATGCCTGGCTCCAGCTAGCTTCAGTTTTGTTTCAGGTTGTTACTATCCAGGACTTTGTGTCCAAGAGTAAAGAGAAATAGAACGCTAAGGGACAGGAAATTGAATTTCAACTCCCTTCCATTTCTCTGTGATTGTCATCTCTTAAGCGCTCCCATTTATTTCTTGCATGAGTCACTCAGGCTGGGCTTATCACAGCTCTTAGGTAGAAATTGGTCCCTAGTTATTCCTCAAGGTGGGGCTTATCTCTTCTAGTGAAACTCCAAGCTACTTCCCAAATACCCAGAGCTCTCTAATTCCCACAGACTTCCTACAGAAGTCTGAACAAATAGCAAGTGATTAATGAATTCTTAACAGCCCATGGGTCAGCACATAGTTCTAGACTTGTTTCAAACCATTCCATCCAGGACCCCTGTCATATTCATGAAGAAACCACCAGACAAAATAGTGGAAACCCAAGGTTCATATCCACTGGACATCAGAGCCAGATCTCAGGCCCACACTTTCTGAAATGAAATCTGGCTTTCATTCAGTCTTCTATCATAAGACACAGAAAATATACTGCTGAAGAGATTTAAGTGAAAGTCAGCAAAGAAGGAAACAGTACTAGGTCATTTTGGAGCAGACTTTACAACATAGTCAATTAAAAAAAACAAAAACAGGAGCCGGGCGTGGTGGAGCACACTTTTAATCTCAGCACTCAGGATACAGAGGCAGGTGGACCTCTGTGAGTTTGAGGCCAGCCCATATAATGAGTTCCAAGAGAACCTGACAATTATGTCAACGTCTCTGTTGTTAAAGCAGAAGTTCAATTACAGTTGTTTAATCAGAATAAAAACAGGTTCCTTTTTAGCTGAAGAACTAAATGTGGGAAGTAACTGGGCGCTGAGGAGAAGTGAGAGAGATGCCTATGAGGCTTTTTGCTCTAGTGTCTACGCGACATGGCCTCTGGGCTAGCTCGCCGCTGGAGTCTGAATGTGACATGTTCCTACGGGTTCATGCGTTTGCACTTGCTTTTCCAGTTAGCAGTGATGTCTGGGGAGGTTTAGGATCTTTTGGACAGCTATGTTGGTCTATAGGGGCAGGGCCCGGGCTGAGGCCCAGGTATCTCTGCTGCTTGATCCATGGGAACATGACAGATATGCAGCAAGCGCCTGTCACAAGCCAGCAGAGCCCCAGCTGCCATGCTACCCCTGCCTCGTAACTGTGAGCCGAGGTAAATCTTCACTCCTCTCTCGTCAGGTGTTTAATCACAGCAAAGAGAAGAGTAACCAATCCACTCACTAACGCGAGTGTTGTTCGTGCTCAAATATTATGCTATACAATGAATGCTCATGCTTCAAGACGATGCTACAAGGAATAGCAACCAGCATTTACTGAGTGCCTACTGGGTGCACGGCATGGTTCTGGTGACTTTCTTGGTTTTCCCTCAGATGACTGTGAAACCCTAGGTTCATACTAAAGAATATCATATTTTGTAAATGTCAAACCTATGGTGCCAGGAACTTTGACAGATACATTGTATATGCCATAATAGTTAACCCGCCTGTCAACCTTGTGATTAGCGAGTGAAGGCTAGGGAGGAAAGAGGTCATGAGCAAACTTGAAATCAGATAACTAACAGATGGCAGCGATGAGATTTGATCAGATATTAATGTCTCTACAGCCTCAGTTTTTCCTGCTATACCAGCGCTTCTCAGTGCTTATGTATATTAGTGGCAATGTGGTGATATATTGTGTATCCTAATAAAGCTCGACTGAGGAGCAGAGGAGCAGAGCAAACCACAGCCATCACCTATTACCTCACAAACTCCACGAATCCTCTGACCAAAATCCTCTGAGTCCTCACCTGAAAGGGTCTCAGCTGAACTGCTTTAGTTCCTGTCTCCTCGTGCCTTATATACCTGACATCACTTCCTGGGATTAAAGGCGTGTGTGCTTCCCAGTACTGGGATTAAAGTACCACCACTGCCTGGCTCTGTTTCCAGTGTGGCCTTGAACTCACAAAGATCCAGACAGACCTCTGTCTCCCGAATGATAGGATTAAGGGTGTGTGCCACCACTGTCTGGCCTCTATGTCTAATCTAGTGGCTGGCTCTGTCTTCTGATCCTCAGGCAAGCTTTATTAGGGTACACAATATATTGCCACAGTGGCACCTGAGAGCTTTTGAGTAATACTGAAACTGGGTCTTGCCTCAGACTCCTTACATATGAAGGTGCAAGCCTCAAGTCTAGATTCTTAAAAATCTTTGTAAGTGTCTGGATGTGGTAGTGCACAGTTGTAATATAAGCATTTGGGAGGTGGCGGCAGAAGGGTCAGGAGCTCAAAGTCATCCTTGGCTACATAATAGAGTTTGAGGCAAGCCTGGGCTGTGTGAAATTGTGTCGCAAAACCAAAAGTAAACAAAGCAAAATTTCTATAAGTAATTCTCATATGCAACCAGGGCTAGGAACTATATTAGCTATGCTGAGTCTCAGTTTCTTCAGTTGTATAACAAGGTGCTTGGATGGACATTTCCAAGACTCTCCACAGTTCTATAGTTACTGGAACTCTGCTAACACTGGGTCATTAACCGCTTAGGAAACCATTTGCCTTTGAAATTCACGCTTGTCACTCACACTGCCTAATACTCTCCCAACTTCCTGCTTAACTGCAAGCTAGGAACGAAGCTCCCTAAACATTTGAGACAGGTCTATATAGAATATGGGGGCGGGTGGGCACTTGAGAGATGGCTCAGCAGTTAAGAGCCTTGACTGCTTCTTCAGAGGACCGAGGTTCAATTCCCAGCACCCACATGACAGTTCACAACTAGCAGTAACTCCTCTTCCAGATCCAACACCCTCCTCTGGCCTCTGTAGGCACCAGGCATGCAGGTTGTTTCATGTATGTTTTTAAAGCCAGGAAAAGGCCCTGGTGCTCCAAGGAGATTTCTGTCTTCTATCTTTCTGTCTTTCTTTCATGCTGTCATTTACAGCTATTTGGTGAAATCTCCAACAATCCCAACTGTTCAGTGCAACTAACCTCTGTTGTAGTTACATCAAAACAGTCTTCAAAAATGCTGAGCCAGGAGCAGCAGCACATGCCTGTAATGCCAGCACATCAGAGGTTGAGGCAGGAGGACCCATGAGTTCCAGGCCAGCCTGGATTACATAGCAAGACCATGTCTTAGCTAGGGCTTCTATTACTGGGAGGAGACGCCATGACCACAGCAACTCTTATAAAGAAAAGCATTTCATTGTGGTGGCTCACTTACAGTTTCAGAGGTTGAGTCCATTATCATCATGGTGGGACATGGTGGCATGCGGGCAGACATGGTGCTGGGGAAGGAGCTGAGAGTGCTACATCTTGATCCACAGGCAATAGGAAGAGAACTGTGTAGTGCACTGAGCACAGGAGACCTTAAAGCCCACCCCCACAGGGACACACTTCCTCCAACAAGGTCACATCTATTCCAACAAAGCCACACCTCCTAATAGTGCCACTCCCTTTGGGGGCCATTTTCGTTCAAACAATCACATTACATACCCTGGCTCCGAAAGGCTTATAGCCATATCATAATGCAAAAATGTGTTCAGTCCAACTTCAAAAGTCTCCATAGTCTGTAACATTCTCAAATCTATTTAAAAGTCTAAAGTTCAAAGTCTCTTCTGAGATTCATACAATCTCTTAACTGTAATCTCCTGTAAAGTCAAAATCAAAAAGCAGATCGCATACTTCCAACAAATAATGCACAGGGTATACATTACCATTTTAAAACATAGGGAAGGGAGTAAAGTCAGGAAATTCTGGACCGAAGCAAGACCAAAAACCAGCTAGGCAAACTCCAAACTCTGCATCTCCATGTTTGATATCAAAACACTCTTCAGCTTTCAACTCCAACTCCTTTCAGCTTTGTTGACTTCAACATACTTCTTTTTCTCAGGCTGTTTCCACTCCCTGTTAGCAGCCTTCCTCTGCAAGTATCCCACAGCTCTGGCAACTCCAACATCTTGGGGTCTCCAAAGTAATCCAGACTTCAACTTCACAGTCAAGAAATTGACCCTCTAGGCCTCATGCCTGGCTTCAGCAGCTTTCCTTAGTCACAGAGGAAGATTCCATAATCTCTTTCCTCTGTCCTTGACTATAAAAAGCTGCCAAGTTCTGCTGCTTGTTGGGGCTAGAACATGGCCTCCTTGTTCAATTACATCTTTGCCAGCTTTCTGTTTTCCATGGTTTCCAACACTGCCTAAGCTTGACTGCCTGAAACTCGCTCTGTAGACCAGACTGGTCTTGAACTCAGAGATTCTCCTGCCTCTGCCTCTGGAGTGCTGGGATTAAAGGTGTGCACCACCATACCCAGTTCTAAGCTTTTCTTTAATTCCTTTTCCCAAGTTGGAAACCTAGCTGGGTGGGATCTTGCTCTGAGGTCATCACTTCCTTTATTTCTTTTCTTAATCTGTTTATCTCCTTGAACATCAGACTTGGCTCCATCCTGCTTCCCGGTACTCCTTTCCTCCTCAAACTGTACATTTCGTATTTTTCCTTGCTTAACTTGCTCCTTTTCACTATAACTCTTCATTAAAGTTACCACTAATAACCACAAGTCAGAATCAATACTAGGCTTTTTTGAGATTTCCTCTGCCAACAGAATTCATCCAAAACTCTTCACTTTAGCCTCAGGCTGATTATTTGGACAAGGGTGAAAGCAGCCACATTCTTCACCAAAATATCACAAGAACGATCTCTAGGCAACACACTAAAATTTGTCTCCTCTGAAAGCCCTTGACGAGGCCCCCACAATTCAAATCTTCCAGGCCTCCACTAGGACAGCCCATTAAGCAGTGCTTACAGCATTCCACTGCCTTCCTAATCCAAAATACCAAAGTCTAAATTCCTCCAAACAAGAATATGGTCAGGCCTATCACAACAATACCCTACTCCTGGTACCAACTTCTGTCTAGTTAGGGTTACTATTGCTATGAAGAGATACCACGACCACAGCAACTCTTATAAAGGAAAATATTTAATTGGGGTGACTTATATTTTCAGAGGTTTAGTCCATTATCATTGTGGCAGGACATGGTGACAATGCAGGCAAACATGGTGCTGGAGAGGTAGCTGAGAGTTCTACGTCTTGATCTGCAGGTAGCAGAAGGAGACTATTGCCACATTGGGTGTAGCTTGAGCAAAGGAGACCTAAAAGCTCACCCCCATAGTGGCATACTTCCTTCAACAAGGTCATACTACTCCAACAAAGCCACACCTCCTAATAGTGCTGATCCCTTTGGAGGTCATTTTCTTTCAAACTATCACAGACCATGTCTCAAAAAAAAAGTTTCTAATCTTTGATCTAGAACTCCTCCCCTAAAAATCTACATGCTAAAAAATAAATCAAAAGCAGAAATGTTTTAGAATGAAAGATGCCCATTTCAGTATTATTCATTATGGTGGAAAACTGGAAATAACTCATATTCTAACAGTAGAAAGTCAGGATTTGGTAGAATATGATGGAAATCACTGAATGGGAAAATAGTTATTACAAGTTGCTCTTATATAGAGACAGGCACTCTCAAATTATGTAGAAAATTAACACACATAATGTAGAATGAAAATGTAGGGTGATAGCAGGATGTAGTGGCCCATGCCTTAATATCAGTCAGTACTCAGGAGGTAAAGGAAGGTGGATCTGTGAGTTCAAGACCAGCTTGATCTACATAGTGAGTTCTAGTACAGTCAAGGCTATGTAGAAAGACTCTGTCTCAAAAAAGAAAAAAGGAAAGGAAAGGAAAGGCAATAAAAAGAAAACGTAGGGTGAAAAATTATACTTTGTGTATTTATTGTACATAGAAAAAATTTTTCTTCAAAAGTTAAAATACCTGAAGTTGCCTTTATAATTGGCCCAACTGTGAATGTGTGAATACTGAAATACAAGTGATTTTGAAGTAGATTTTTTTTTCTTTTTTGTGTTTTTTTTTGGGGGGGATAGGGATTCTCTGTGTAGCCTTGACTGTCCTAGAACTCACTCTCTAGACCAGGCTAGCCTCAAACTCATAGAGATCCACTTACCTCTGTCTCCTGAGTGCTGTGATTAAAGGTGTACTCCACCACTGCCCAATTCTGAAGCAGATTTTGTCTCTGCAGCTCATGCCCAGGTCTAGACCTGTAGGCCAGTGTACACTGAAACCTCATAATGAAAACATGAAACCAACAAACTGAATTTTTTTAAGGGTGAAAAAAAGCAAATACAGATTTAAAATTAGAGTCAAGGCAAGGGAGTGGTGACTTCCTGGTTATGGGTCACTCATCCTTCTTTAGGAAGATACTCCAGGTCCCTGGTCAAATATAATTTCCTAGATAAAAGACTCAAGGAAGACATGAGCTTCACCACTGAGTTAGCAGCAACCCAGATGGCTGTTTTCAGTGTGTGGCCTTATCACTGTTTCTCTGGAACCTCAAAAGTTTCTGGTACAATGAGGTGCCTCTCAGGTGGGTTCAGGGAGACTGCTGAGATCCAGGCCACAAGCTGCCTCCACTGTTTTAGGGTGCAGCACCCACACTGAGGCCCTCAGTAGAGCCTGCCCTCCGGGCCTGCCTACATCACAGGGAATCTATGACCTTGGAGTAGGGTGCTGTGATACTGGCCAGATGTCTCCCCACAAAGAGCATGTGGTGGCACAGAACAGTGGAGCTCCTGCCAGTAACAGACAGACGACACTGACGTAGTGGAGCTGGCTGATGGGAACCCCTACTGGAAAAGAAAGGGAGTCAAGCAGGTAGCTGCCAACCCAGACAAAGCTGAAGAAGAGCAAACCCAGCAGGGCCTCTGGAAGAAGCAATGGTGTGAAGTACATGCATCCTGCATGATGTGTTTCCTGAGTGGCTGAAGGCCAACAGCCATAGATCACCCTCCTTCAGACTTGTCTTAAGCATCTTGGCCATCCACACAAAAGTGGCAACATCTAGACCTGTCTTTTTGATAGACTTGTGTTTCTCTTTTGGAACCTTGCCCATGCCCATGCTAACACCAAACATGTATTTTATGACCCTTTAAAGAAGAAGGTGTTTGGGGTTTGTGCTTTTTGAGTGCAGTGCTCTGCCTCAGTTTTTTCTGGATCTTCCACACTACCTCCTATCACTCAGAGAACATGGCTTTTCCCATGCTAGACTACCCAGGGATTGTTTTCTAATTCTGGGGAGCTTTGTTCCATGGGTCCACTTGTCCCCTGCTCTCCACAGGCCCAGGTCATCAACTGTTCTAATTCTATGTCGTGGGATTTGCCTTGCTGTATCATCATAGTGTGACATGTTTATTAATCGTAAGCACTGGCAGACAACAGCAGGCTGAGGCAACCACACTCTCCACAAAACTAGTTATTTCCCTGTTTGACATCTTGTGCCTGCTCTGTTCAAGAATGTTCATGGGACTTGGCCTGAGTGAAGTTGTGACCCCCACCCCCATTCACTTCACTATCAATGAGAGCTTTGTCAAGGCCACACTAGTGGACCAGATGGCCTGGTTGTTCATCACTGGAGCTACATTTATGCTGCTCAAATTTCCCAGTGTGTCACCAGTCTCATCAGATTTTCCACATCCTGGTGGTGGTAGCAGTTTGTGTCCACCTCCATGCGTCTCCCTACTTCAGGGTTTCTGTAGCTTGTACTGAGGACTCTCTTCTTTGAGCCCCCCCCCCCTTGAAAGATGGAGAAAGAATATTGCAAGAGATTTTTAGAATAACTTCTTTGGGGCTGGAGAGATGCTCAGTGGCTAAGAGCACTTGCTGCTTTGGCAAAGGATGTGGGGTTTGGTTCCCAGCAGTCACATGGCAGCTCACAACCACCTATAACTTCAGAATCAGTTCCTTTTCCGGGCCTCTGAGGGCACCAGGCATGCAAGTAGTACACACATGCAGACAGACATGAACCCACAAAATAAAAATAAACAAATCTTTTAAAAATAGAGTCCCTGCTGAGGCAAGAGGAAGAATCTGAGACATCTGTTTATAAGAAGTATTTTTGAAGAATTTAGAATTTAGTTCCAGTCAAGTGCTAGCTTACTCCTGGATTCTATTCCCAGAAGGGAGGTTGACAGTGTCAACGAAGCCACGCCTTCCTCAGCAGGTGCCATCTCAGCAAGGCAACCACCAGTCCTCCACAGTGAAGACCCTTAGCTCACCTTGAGATTTTACCCAATTCTCCAACCATTTGGGAGCAGGAAAACTGTGACCTAGGGCACATCAGAAATCTTGGGCATTTTTTCTTGTTTTTCCCTGAAGAAAATGTTCCTTTCTTGTTCCTATCCTTACTTTGCAATTTATTTTTTTGTTTGTTTATTATTTGCATACTTTTTAAAAACAATCATGACCTGGCCTTATCTTTCTAGGGCCTTAACGGGCTTACACAGCAGGAAGAATAAAATAACCGACTTTTATACAGCCTGGTTCATCACTGAAATATGTTTACACTTCAAACGACTTGAGTTTTCATTTTTATTCTTGGCAAAGTAATATAGAATTAAAAGGAGGAAAGATATATGATATTTAATACTAAACTTTTAAAAGATGACTGCTACCATTGCTTTGTACCTTGCTAATAAAAGAGAATACAGAGATGGGAGAATACAGAGATGGGAGATGGTGCAGTGAATTAGGGTGCTAGCTGCCTAATCACGAGGACCTGCATTCAGATCCCCAGCACACATGTAGAAGCCATTTGAGTCTGAAACTCGAGCCTTGAGAGGAGGAGTAGACAGGGAGTCTGAAACAGAAAGCTGGGTGGGGTTCACTGGCCAGCCAGCCTAGCTGAAAAATGGCCAGGTTCAGGTTCAGTGACAATCTTTATCTCAAAGAAATAACGATCCAGAGTAATAGACCAAGATATCTGTTGTCATCCTCTGATCTCTGGCCTTGTGCACACAAACTCTTACAATATACAAACACACAAGGGACACAAATACTGTTTTTAAATTTTTGTTTTGTTTTTGTTGTTTTGTTTTGTATTTCAAGGCAGGGTTTCTCTGTGTAACAACCCTAGCTGTCTTGGAACTCACTTTGTAAACCAGGCTGATCTTGAACTCAAGGAGATCTGCCTGCCTCTGCCTCCGGGGTGCTGGCTTAAAGGCAGACACCACCATGCATGGCTATAAACACTTTTAAAAAGATTTATTTATTTGTGTTTTATGTGTATGGGTGTTTTGCCTGAATGTAAATGTGTGCACTATGTGCATGCAGTGCCTACAGAGGCCAGAAGAAGGTGTTGGGTCCTCTGGAACTGGAGATACAGATGGTTGTGAGCCTCCATGTGGGTGCTGGGATCTGAACTTTGCCCATCCATGCCCCACCCCCAGTCCTTTGGAAGAACATCAAATGCTCTTAACCACGGAGCCATCTCTCCAGCCTGATTCTTAAAGAAAGCACAGGAGACACTTAACATTTAAAGACAAAACAAACAAAAACAGGTGGGTAGAAGTGTGAGCGAGCTCTGGTGTCCCATTTTTAAGAAAACAGTCTCTGGAAGGTAGAGTGACTCACGGGAACCAAATGTCCTGTGGCCTCCGCACACCAAGGCACAAAGGCCCTGTGTTCTCCCGACAGTGCTGGGTGAGAAACAAGGCGATGCTCTATACCAAGCTCTGCACGCCAAGGCCACACGTCAGGCCATGAGACTGCCAGAAACAAAGCCAGGGGCTGGTGACATCCAGGACTCTAGCTCGGGAATGTGGCAGCATACAGGGTGTGTACGCACGGCAGATTTTCTCAGGTCTTTCCCTAACATCTCTGTGTAGCTAGAGTTTTCCTGCCTGGCCCACAGTCAGGACAAATCTTTGTCACCCGCCAGTCCCACAGCCACTCAGACCCAACCAAGTAAACATAGAGACTTATATTGCTTCAAACTGTATGGCCGTGGCAGGCTTCTTACTAACTGTTCTTATATCTTAAATTAATCCATTTCTATAAATCTATACCTTGCCACGTGGCTCGTGACTTACCGGCATTTTCACATGCTGCTTGTCCTGGCAGGCATCTGGCAGTGACTCCTTCTGCCTTCCTGTTCTTTTATTTCTCCTCTTTGTTAGTCCCGCCTATACTTCCTGCCTAGCCGCGGCCAATCAGGTTTTATTTATTGACCAATCAGGGCAACTTGACATACAGACCATCCCCCAGCACAGCCAAGTGCAGACCATCTCAGACACCTGCACTCAGGCCCGTGGTCCTAATCATCCTCTATGCGGACCTGCTGGGTAAAGCCAGGAGGAACCCAAGAAGGGCTCCCACAGGACATACAGAACATCCCACAGCATCTCTGGTCCACAGTCAGCTGTCCACCCCTTCCGTCTCTCAAGCTTCCACGAAGGAGGCACATGGGACAAAAGGGCTGTGGGTCCCAGGTGTGCCGTTCTAGCCCCACCACCTCTATCTCTGTGGCCTGTCCTTCCTAGGGACTGACAACATGACCCACAAGAGCCACTGGGGTCAAGGAGAGTCACAAGGTACAGCCAGGAGTTGTTTTCACATTTGCTAAGACCATTTCCGGTGACCAGACCTTATCCTGCTTTGTGATCAGTCCCTTTGGGGGGCAGGTGCAGGCCTTCCTCACTGTCCCCCTACTACCAACTGCCATTATTTTTTTGCTGCTGTTCCTTGGGTTTCCATTTGCCTTACTGGACAGAGTGAAGCTTACACTTTTCCAAATGACAAGCTTGCCCAGCGATCTAAGCAACAGTGAGATGATTGTGGGTGGTGAGGTCTACATCACTCTTGAAGACGAGGGGACACATTTGATTCAAGAGTCCTGCAATCTCTCAGGGATGCCACTGCCTTGGACCCAACCTCCTGGCCTAGTTCAGAAGGGAAGCTTTTGATAATGAATCTGGAAACTTGCGACATACCTGAACTGGTCACTACTAAATTGGGGGCATTCAAGTGCTTTCTATAGCCTTAAGAAAGACTGATGCATTTAATGATGATAACAATAATAAATTTAAAGACTGAGAGAGGCTCAGTGGTTAAGCCCCAGGTTCAGTTCCCAGGACCCATGTGGTGGCTCTCATTAATCTGTAGCTCCAGTTCCAGGTCACCTGATGCCTTCTTCTGACCTACACAGGTACCAGACACACACGTGGTGCACATACATACATGTATGCAGATAAAACTCTCAGATACATGAAATAGAATAACTAAAAACTAAATATGTCTCCTGAGTGATTTCAAATCCAGGAAGGGTATTACTGAAGCTTAACCTTCATAGTGACTTTAAGAAATGGTTAGGTGAAAAACTTTAAATTCTCTGTAAAACTGCTCTACTCGAAGCAGGCAGAGGTAGCATGGCACATGCCTTTAATCCCAGCACTTAGGAGACAGAGGGAGGCTGATCTCTGTGAGTTCTAGGCCAGCCTGGTCTACGTAAAGAGTAAGTTCCAGGACAGCCAGGGCTACACAAAGATACCCTGTCTTGAAAAACCAAGGGGGAGTGGGAGAGAGAGAGAGAGAGAGAGAGAGAGAGAGAGAGAGCTATCATAGACATTTGTTGTGTTTCTTAATATAAAATCTGCCAGGAATCTATTTGGGCTCAATTTCAAGAATTCCCTCAGCACAGCTTTTTGGCGTGGTTTCATCCTATAGCCCTTTCTCCCAGCCACCACCAGATTTTCTTTCTCTGTTATTTATCTCAGTTTGTTTTAAGGTACATATATCTTCTTTTATGGTCTTCTGTAAATTTTTCCAGAAGTGAAGGGGTATAAAAACTAACTATCCTGCTTGTGCCAAGGTGGTCCCCCGAGTCTGCCGCCTCCAACGCTCGCACAGAGTCATCCTGACTTTGGCCCTTGCTTGGACGGCAACCGCTTACTTGCAAAGCACCTTACCGAAGGTCTACCCCAAATTTCACACGGTCCCAGCAAGAGAGCTTCTGCCCCCATCCTGCCCCTCTAAAGCCCGTATCTTAGTCAAATGTACTCCTGCTCTGAGTCACTCACGGGGACCGCTCTCTTTTATTAGCAACTGCTGACTCACTCACAGCACACCTTCTGGTTCTGAAAGCCGCGCCTCAGCCCAGGCCCTTGGTGCCACGCAGCAGCTCAGCTGCTGTGGGCTACGCGGGGCACCGTAGCTTGTGAGTCAGTCCTTAGCTTCCTTTATGCAGATTCGCTTCCTCCTAAGTGTCATGAGTTGGACTCTTTGTTCAGTGAAGCCCAGCGTCTGTACCTCCTCCCATCCCACAGAAAAGCGTCATCCCCTCAGAATGTATAGGCTGCAGTCACGGTATCTGTCGATCACGAGGGGAGCTGTCTTTCAGAAGACACTCAAGAAGCAACCCGAGAAAACTTTTAGATTGTGAACACCTTACAGGAAAGAAGAAGAGGAAGAAGATGGACGGGGCTTGAGCCTTGGCTTTGTGCTAGGCACTGCATCTAGAATTTGGCAAACTGCTCGTTTAGCCTTGCTAGCCAGCCTCTGAGAGAGGCCCATTGATGCTCAGTTTCCGGATGAGAAAACTGCCCCAGAAGGGATGGTGAAGGAAAGACTTGCTCAAGTCGTTGGACACTTGTCTTAGCCATTTGCTCCCGCTTATAACAGGATACCACAGTCTGGGTAATTTACAAACAATAAAAATGTGTAATAGTTCAAGACTGAAATACATGCAGGTTTGGTTTCTGGTAAGGGTCAGGTATTGGCTTAACATTGGAGCCTGGAATACTGCATCCTCCAGAGAGAGAAAATGCTCTTCTTCATGTGGCAATAAAGTGAAAGAAAAGTTAAAACCGTCAATATGCTCTTGAATCCTGGGTATATAGCATCCTCTAGTGAAGGCACATAAAGGAATTCTAAGGTCAGAGAGCCTGGGTTCAAATCCCAGTCCTGTCACTTGTGCCTGACCTTGAACAAATTTCTTAACTTCATGGGGCACCTGTTTTATCACTTATAAAACACTGAAGACACCGGGGTGAGGGTGGGGGTGGCGCATGCCTTTAATCCCAGCACTCGGGAGGCAGAGGTAGGCGGATCTCTGTGAGTTCAGGGCCAGCCTGGGCTACAGAGTGAGTTCCAGGAAAGGCGCCAAAGTTACACAGAGAAACCCTGTCTCGAAAACAAACAAACAAACAAAAAACACCACTGAAGACTACTGGAAGGAGAAAATTAATCCAACACTGGATGATAAGCAGTTAACAAATATTAGCTACCATTATCCAATTGTATATTATTTCCTCACTATTATTTCACTTCAGGTTAGATTTTTCTTGTTCAAATAGTGGTACTTTTACATTCCCTATCACTTGGAAACCATTCACATGGAACAATAGATCTGATCATGGGCTCACCTTTGGAATCATTGAGGAAGTTCTGAAACATGCTGATGCTTGCGTCCCATCCCTAGAGATTCTGATTCATCTCAGTAAGTATGTAAGCTCTGCTGTGGGTTATGCTCATTGTTAATTCAAAAAAAAATGATTGGCTGATAGCAGGGCAAGAAGAGATTGGGTAAGACAGCCTGACGCAGAGAGAATGATGGAAGGAGAAAGGACAGAGTCAAGAGAGTCTTGGGAATTGCCAGCCAGCCACTGAGCAAGCAGGAAGTATAGAAAATGAGATAGCAAGCCATGAGCCACGTGGCAAAGCATACCTAAAAGTATGGGTTAATTTAAATGTAAGAGTTAGCTAGTGACAAGTCTGAGCTATTGGCTGAGCATTTATAACTAGTATAAGCCTCAGTGTGCTTATTGGAGAGCCTCTGTAGGACAGGAAAACTTCTGTCTACAAAGCTCAGTATCATTACTGATCTCAGTATCATTACTTACTTGGTCTTAGTGGTTCTCGGCATCGCCAGGATCACAGTCATCTGTGCAGCTCCAGTGTGCCTGGTTCCTGTAGAACAGTGGTTCTCAACCTTCCTAACACTGCCACTCTTATTTAATAGTTTCTCATGCTGGGGTGACTCCCAACCATGAAATTATTTCTGTTGCTACTTCATAATTGTAATTTTGCTACCGTTATGAGTCATATGCAAATATCTGATATTTCTGATGGTCTTAGGTGACCCCTGTGAAAGGATCATTCAACTCCCCCAAAGGGATGGCTACCCACAGGTTGAGAAATGCTGCTCTGGAGCCAGGCTATGCTGAGATTCCATCACTCTAACCTGGGTTAGCTCCAAGGAAAGCCCTATTTTTCAGCAGAACTCTCTTTGTTAAATGTTAAATGTACCAAGTTGTACATTTCTTTTCTTTCTTTTTTCTTTTCTTTTCTTTTTTTTTTTTTTTTTTTTTTTTTTTTTTTTTTTTTTGACTTTTCAAGACAGGGTTTCTCTGTGTAGCTTTGTGCCTTTCCAGGAACTCACTCTGTAGCCCAGGCTGGCCTTGAACTCACAGAGATCCAACTGCCTCTGCCTCCCAAGTGCTGGGATTAAAGGCGTGTGCCGCCGCCGCCGCCGCCGCCGCCGCCGCCGCCGCCGCCGCCGCCGCCGCCACCACCACCACCACCACCACCACCCGGCCCAAGTTGTACATTTCAATGACCAGGGTCATGAAGCCAGGAGCCCACAGTACTGAATTCCTCTAGACTCAAGTTTCCCAGAAGGGTCACAGTTCCTGGTTTGTCTTCACTTGGGGTACCACTGTCACAGGCCTCTAGTCATTATGCTCTTCTTTTCAGGGCACCACAGGGAGGGTACAGCATCCTTCGCCTGAGTCACCCCTCTTCCTTCTTCCACCACCCCACGTCCTTCCCACTGGTGGCCAGACTGGTTTCCTCTTGTTGCATTAATATGAATGCACCATTGGTGGTTTTAGTTGAAGCTTGCAGGCCATAAGGCCACTTTGTCCCTTCCGTGTGGCTTTGCATGGCTCTGCCAGATTCCAGATGACATGTCAACACTCTCAGTGAACTGGTAATTATTTCCTCTCTTTCTTATGGAGTAACTCCCCATGGCGCCCCGCTCTTCAGCACTGGGGCTCACTTCTGCCCACTTCTTCCGTCCATCATTTGTCTCTTTTGAAAATAATGTTTGCATTAAGCTTTGCCTTGGTGTGTCTCCAGATGGTATGGAATTTATGAACAGAGATGTTTCTCCAGTGCCACACAATCTGTCCTTTGTCTGATTGTAGAACGATGCCAATGTAGCCTCTAAAGGAATGAATGCAGTCTGTGTTGGGTGTTTTTTGTTTTTTTTTTCTGTTTTACTTGCCCACAGGAAAAACATTCATGTTTTCCTCATTGGACTGTATGTAAACACCTATTAGGAAGCCTACATTAAAACTTTATAACATTTTAAAACTATTTATGCCCAGATAACTTTGTATTGGCTTTAAGCAAAGGAGCAAACCCTGGAGTCATCAAAACAAGAACCAAAGACAAGAGCACAGAATAAAAATGGGGGAGGAAGCAGAAAAAAAATGCTAGTAAACAGGAGGGAAAGTGAAGGAGATGGAGAAGGATGGATCCAGAGGGCCTACCTCCAGGGTAGGAGAAACGTTAAACTCCATCTTGGACTGTGCTCAAGGTCAGCTTGGGCTAAACAGAAAGTCCTAAGACCAACCCGGGCTACAACTAAAACCTTGACTCAAAACTCCAGTAATAATTAACTAACTAACTGATTGAGCCTTGGCAATCAAGGCAAGAAGTAAACAAGGCAAATTCTAGTCTGTGATTAGATATTAAGAGGGGGTTAAATTTCACCTGATCCCTCAAAGCTGAGAACAGGAGGTAGGTAGTACGTGCCCATTGAATTTCTATTCAGAGGGCCCAGACCAATCTGTGATAGCTAAGAGACTCCATTTCGTGCTAGGCATCCATCACGGTACCACCTAATACCAGTTTCTCTGACTCAAGTTCCTGGAAGATAAGTTCCTGAAAGCCCTGCCTCCTAGACCCCACCCAGAAACGTACAGTTGTGACCATCTGCTGGTTCCAATGACTAACTGCTGGTTTTGGCTTCTGTAACTTGCTTATGCAGATACTCCGAGACTATTTTGAGGTCACCTTGACCATCTAATCTTGGCAGAACCAAAAAACTCTTGTGATTTTTCATCTTTAAAAACCCTTCCTTTGTGCTGGATAGGAGTGACACACACCTTCAAGCCCAGCACTGGGGAGGCAGAGGCAGGTGGATCTCTGAGTTGGAGGCTAGCCTGATCTACAGAGTGAGTTCAAGAACAGCTGGGGCTACCCAGAGAAATCCTGTTTCAAAAATCCAAAAACAAACAAACAACCTAAAAGCCCTTTTCTCCTCTCCCTCTGGGTTGCACATCTCTGATTTGGGTCAGAGACTGTGGTCCAGCCAGCAACTTTAATCAGTTTGACTCATTATAATTTAAATTGAATCTGGTGTCTTTTCCTGGTGGTTTCAAACTCTATAACACATCCGCACAGAACTTGCCAGTCAGTGACCTCAGAAGCCAGATCAGTATCCCTGAGCCCAACATTTACCGTAGGCATGAGGTTGAGGAGGGAAAGATGAGGGAGACTTGAGGGATAGAATTTTTTTTTTTATTAGAGTGGTCAGTATGTAGAGAATATGCATCATTCCATCCAACTGAAGAGATCAAAGAGAGGAGACGCCATCTTGCCTCCTGGCTGATTCTGCAGAGTCCTGGAAACTGGTTGGCCTCTGGCTATCACAGGACAGCTACAGAGTTCAGGGTTCTCAGGAGGTCTTGGCCTGTGTTCCTAGGAACTCATAGGCTGTTACAAAATGCCTCAGTTTAGGCAGTGTGGCATGTGTTTGTTAAACTGAGCTCTGGCCCACGTGGGATTAAAGGTGCAGTGGCACATGCCTTTAATCCCAGAAGCAGGTGGCCCTCTGTGAGTTGAGTTCTAAGTCAGCCTGGTCTATGTAGTGAGTTCCAGAGCAGTCAGGAATACAAAGGGCGACTCTATCAATCAAAACACAAAACAAACCAAGCTGTGCTCTTACCCACACTCCAGAGGCAGGCTGCCTTGATGACGTTATCTTTATCTCTGAGCTATACCAGAGGCTTTGCTGATTAGCATGGTGAAAACTTGAATTGGGCTTTAAGTTGTGAAATTGGGAGTTTTGAGGTTAAGTGAATTGGTCACAGTATTCAAGAGAATTTTCTCATATTGTGCCAACTGGGTAGAGGTTTACCGGAGTCAGAGCCTGGCCTTTTAGGGTCTCATGAGACCAGATCCTAAGTCCTCATACCTAGTGTAGCTGGCAACTGACTCTAAGGAATCTGATCCTAACTCTTCAGTTAACCGTCGTGCTCAGGGGACTCAGGGTCTCTCCATGTAGTCTAGGCTGCCTTTGAATGCTTCTTCCTCAACGTTTCAGACACACACCACCATACCCAGCTACCTTGAATCTTCACTCTATCACATTATCATGTTTTTCCTAAATAAGCCTTAAAGCCTGGGGTGTTTTATGATGGCCTGGCTACCTCTTTGTGAAGGATAAACATCCTCAGGTCTTCTGAATGCTGGCAGCTACTATGTTCAGCTCCAGACAACCAAAAATGGTTGAGCTGCCTGCAGTAGCCTGGGCCGATCATAACAAGAAAGCTAAGTTGGGGAACTCTGAAGTGGGACCCTGGACCTGCTGAGGACAGAGAAATTGTAAGCGAGGAGAGGGTGAGCTTCCCGGTGCTGAGTGAAGCTGAGGTGAAGACCACACAGACCAAAAGAACTTTTCTTCAAGAAAACAACTCCACCCAAAGAGACTAGCTGCTGGAGGGAAGTGACCCTAACAGAAAGTTGAGGTTTTTTTAATCTTTTTTTTTTTTTGGGTTTTTTGTTGTTGTTGTTGTTGTTGTTTTTCAAGATAGAGTTTCTTTGTGCAGCTTTGGTGCTTGTCCTATATCTCGCTCTGTAGCCCAGGCTGGCCTCGAACTCACAGAGATCCACTTGACTCTGTCTCCTGAGTGCTGGGATTAAAGGCATGCGCCACCACCGCCCGGCGAAAGTTCAGTTCTTCTGGAGCATGCTGTGAGGGGACTATGTGATGACTGATTTTAGTTTGTCACCTTAACAAGATTTGGAATGACCTAGGAGGTCTGTACAGACACATCTGTAGGTGCGTCTGTGAGGACGTTTCCAGAGAGGTTTAACTGAGGTGAGGAGACCTACCCTGAACATGGGGGGCACCATACTATGGGTATTCATCCCTGGGATGGATAAAGGAAGAAAATGTCAACTCCCGCCTCCTCCTGACCCTGCTTTCTGACCATGAATGCCACGGGACCAGGTGCCTCACACTCCTGCGGCCACACAGCTGAAAGCCACTCTCGTTTTGAGACAGGGTCTCACTAAGTAGTGCTGAGTGGGCTTGAACTCGCTATGTGGAGCAAGCTGCTCTTGAACTTACAGAGATCCACCTGCCTCCACCTCTCAAGTGCTGGTGCCTACGGCACCATGCCCATAAAGAGACATTCTCTTTCCCACCACGATGGGCTGCATGCCCTCAAACCAGGGGCCAAAATACACTGTTCTTTCCTTAAACTGCTATTTGTTGAGTATTTTGTCAACAGCAATGAAAAAGGAACAACAAATTGGCCATTATGAAAAAACAAAACAAAAACAAAAACAAAACTATGTAGGTGGGTGCTTCTGAAAGTTCCCATGCCACCCAGGCAGAGGGAGGCTTGGGTATTCACATTTGGGAGCTTCTGAGAAAGGCAGGCAGGCTTCTGCTTTGGAAAAGGCAGAGCGGGGACAGGAATGCTCAGTGGGGAGGCGCAGGCAGGAAGATGCTCCCAGCCAGGTAAATGAGCTGTCTGTCTGTCCTTGTCTGCTTAAGACAGAGAGGGCCAAACAGACGTCCTTCAGTGACTGCCAGCCAGCATGGCACAAAATGCCGGCCGAGTCAGAGCTGCCTGAGGGGTCACAGCCAGACCTTCCCAGGCCTGCTAATTGCAAATCAGCACATCGATTCTCTCTGATCTTGGAGCGGCAGACTCTGCTAAGGGAAGTGTCACAGAACACCAGAGACGAGAGGAACCTCAGACAGGGTGTCCCAGATGTTCTGCATCTGCCTCCTCTGCTGTGTGACCTCTCAGGGTAGCCACAGTGATAAATCATAATGTTGGGAGGCCTAGCTCCATTCCTGGTCAGGTTCAAAGCTAAGGTTTGCTTTCTGCCTTCGACCTCACAGGCCCTGGGAAGGTGTTCCAGTGTCCAGAGAACACATCTGGCTACCTTCACCTTCCATTTTTGAGGTAGCATTGCTTACCAGCAAGAGCTCTAGGCCATACGTCAGGAGAACAGGGCTTCTTGTTTCTGCCTTCCAACAGCATTCAGTGCAGTGGGTCTTGCTGGAGCAAATTTGACAGACACCTCCCAGGTTCTTTTCAGTGCCAATATGAGGAGTCTGAGATCATCCTCAAATCTTCCTTTAATTCTGGAGGG
The DNA here is from genome assembly GCF_049852395.1 of Peromyscus maniculatus bairdii. Lineage (NCBI taxonomy): Eukaryota > Metazoa > Chordata > Mammalia > Rodentia > Cricetidae > Peromyscus > Peromyscus maniculatus. Next base: position 47,347,280 of record NC_134857.1, read on the forward strand.
CTGTCGTTCTCTGAGTTCTTACTCAGAAGCTTACTCAGCTGAGGAAAACTGGGCTAGTGCCTGCCTGCCTGCCTGCCTGCCCTCGCAGGAAGGTGGTGAACCCACAGCCTCTGGAGTGCCCAGGCAGCCTGCCAAGGGTTCCTTTCTCTTTCATACACTCACCGGTTTTCGAGGACCGTGGTGGCACTGTGGAGGTTGGAACTGAACTGTGTCTCTTGCTCTACATCCTTGGGACAGGCCTGTGATTCCTCCCGAGCCTGGTCAGACTGGCCTTACGGTCATGCTGGGTGACCCTGAGGAGAGGCAGCACTCAGGGGTGACTGTTACCTCTGACCCTAGAGGGTGATTGGTAGCATTCAGGACCCCGTCTACCTGTCTCACTTTTCTGGGCCCCTAGCTGAAGCACCTCCACCAGCCTCAGGTCTGGCTCCATTTTCCTACCAACTCCTTCCTCCCAGAACCTTTTTGCCTCCTTCCAAAAAAGAATAAACCAGGGCTGAAGAGATAGTGCAGTGGTTAAGAGCATTTGTTATTCATGCATAAGACCCAGGTTCAATTCCCAGTACCCATATGGTGGCTTACAATCATCCACAATTCCAGTTCCAAGGGCTACAACATCTTCTGTCCTCTGAGGCACTTCATGTGTGGTGCACAGCCATACATGCACGCAGAACACCCATGCACAAAATGATCAGTCTAATGAAATTAAATTAGAAATAAAGAACCAGCCCAGGTTGCTTCTTGCTGTGTCTCTCTGAGTTAGTTGACCTTTTATGCATTCCCTAAGGAAACGACCAATAACTTTTCTCATGTGCAAGGAAACTATGCTTTTATTTTTCTTCTAGGCTTTTGCATCCCCTTCACCTTCTCAGAAAGAAACTGAACACAAGTATCTGTGTGGTAAGATAGCTTCTCATAGTGTCCGGACTCCAGCATGGACTGTGCCTTCCTGCTGGTGTTCCTGTCTCCTAGGTGTATGTAGGGGGGAGGGGGGGGTTGGGAAGAGAGGAGGGAGTACGGGAGGGGAGGGAGGGACACACACACACACACACACACACACACACACACACACACACACACACACACTTATTGTTCTTGCTACAGTTGGCTGTTCCTCTTAGGGGACAGAAAGCTGCTTCCCCACGGTCCGATCATTTCAGGCCGGTGTTTTGTTTGTTTTCTGGCCTTCTTCACAAATTGCCTTTCCTGATCGCTCAGCTTGTGCAACACGTATTTCTCCCTGCACCCTGAGCACAGTGCATTGCCGTCTGTGCTCAGTTCCTGAGGGAGGGGACTGAGCATTTCTTCCACCAGCGCAGGCTCAGAGAGAGCTTCAACAAAGACGTGCTTGGCCCCGAAGGCGTCAGGGAGAGGCGGTCTGAGCCTGAGTCTTGAATACAGTCCTGTCTGGTGAAGCGTGGAGGGCAGAGCTAAGCTGTAGGGCCCCTGAGGCTCCTGCTTCCCAGGGGGTGTGGAAGGACTGAGCTGGGCGACCGGTGACCCCCTAGTTTCTGCCCCTAATCACAAGTACCCAGCTCATCCGAGACGCTGAGGGAGGAGTTTCTCAGGAGGAGCCAGGATCCTGGTGGGCTCTGCCTCTGTCACTTTGTGACCTCACATGACACTGACCCTCCCAAGGTAATCCTCCCCTTCCCTGGCCCTCGGAGTGGGGCAATAACTCCTGCCTCACCCGCCAGTTTCCTGGGCCTGATGTGAGAAGCAAACCCAGCACTGTGAGGAAACGCTGTGAGAAGCCAAAGCCCTTTGTGAGTCAGAGGTGGAGCCTCCTCTCTTGCCCCATCGTTTACCAGCCACCCTCCACCCTCCTACCCGTAAGCATCTGGTGACCTTGTGCTGTCCCCTAGTGGCCAAACTGCACCCAGTTTATTTCTGTTTAAATCCATTGTGAAAGAGAATATAATAACAAATAATTTAAAAAAAAAAAAAACAAAACAGTTGAACCCAACACAAGATGCAGCCATAAAGCCTGTTCAATATTTCTTAATGGAGGAAAAAGTGCATGAAGTACACCAGGTAGTCTTCAACCTAGGACAGGAGACAAGATGGGGAGCTAGCCCTACCCCAGCCTCCCAACTGCTGCCTCTAGGTTAAGCCTCCGCACCTGATGGACATCTGGCAGTGGCCACTTGCCAAGGCTTCTCCAGTAGAGTCCATATCCCCCCAAGACAAGATGAACACGAGGAATCAAAGTATGTGGCTGTTCTTCCTCAGCCCTTTCAAATCTTTTCAAGTCACTCAAAAATACAAAACACTTGGCGTGAAACTTTTTCTTTGCTGATACTGAGACACCGCTGGTCTGGAGAGTTCTTTTCTTGTAGATCAGATCTGTGTGCCCGATGGCTGCTGGCCTCTCTGTGAGAGAGAGCATCCTCAGCTGTGATCTCATTGATTGCTCACAGCCTCCAGATAGGACTGTCTCGTGAACCTGGACAGTCACAGCGCCAACCAGGCACTCCAACTCCACATTCCCTCGCTCATTGGCTGTGTTGGGATGAGAATAGGCTGCAGGATGGGGAAGAAAACACACATACAAAGATTAACATTCTTTTCCTTCATACCTGTGGAATAAATAACTGTCTGGTCTACAGTCTCCCTCTAGTCTCAGTGAGTGGAGCTGAAAACTCACGCCCTCTGACCTGCTTAACTGCTTTCCTTTCCTTTCTCCTCTGGGATAGATTCACAGGGACTCAAGCTCCCCTCTCCCCTCCCTTCCACTCCCCTCTGCTCCTCCCTCTTCCCTTTCCTTCCTCTTCCTCCTCATTCTCTCCTTTTTTTTCCTTTGTTAGTTTTTGGGAGATGGGAGAAAAAGCCTCATCGTATAGTTCCTGCGGGCTTTGAACTTGCTGTCCTCCTGCCTCAGCCTCAAGAGGGCTGGGGTCACAAGCGTGTACCGCCAGGCCTGGAACAGTCGCCTCAGTGTTCCCCTTGTCATCTGACTGATTCCCAGATTTGAGGAGTTTCCCAGCCCAATGACTGCCATGGACACTGTCCTTCATGGACACGTGTCCCTGCAGCTCTGTGTCCCCCATCCTGAGCAGACGGCATCAGGGGTTTCTATATACCCATAGCAGATCCGGGGAGAATTTCATCAACCTTGTACCAAGCTGGTGTGGCGTTCATAATACTGGCAAGCACAGCTCAGACTAGCTTGAGAGGGACTGACAGAGAGAAAGCAGACAGGCACAGAGGCCTCCGGGATCCAGGAAAGCCATTGCATCCCCTGTTCCAGGACTGGGTTCTGGGAAGGACTCCCAACCAACCTTGTGACATTTCAGCACAATGTTATCTACAAAGTTCACATTCAAGAACTGTATGTGATCACGTCAAGAAAGGAAAAATCATTGCCAGTCCATAATTGTCCTGAGGTGCATGCGGACCATGGGCCACATGAGTTGTACACCCCTGAATGTGAGTCACGACAATTCCAGTAAGCACACAGACAGCCTTCTCCCAGGTCTTGCCTCTAGGAGAGGCATTCAGTGAGCTCGTGGTTTGGTTCTTACTCAGTCCAGGAAAACACGCATTTCACAAACATCTGTGTGCGAGGCACTGGCCTTTACACACGTACTGATTCACAACCCTGAGGAAAACCTTGCCAGGTAAGGATGATTTGCCCTGTTGTAGGTGTTAGTACATCAAGTTCAGAGAGGTTAAGAGACTTGCACAAGATCACAAGGCTAATGAGGAGAGTGTTGATGCATACCTGATGTGAACTCCAGAAAGTGGTCCCCCTGGAAAAGACAGCATGTCTGACCAAGGACCATTTAGGACACTTCTGCTTTGGGGTGAACGAAGGCCCTGATAGCATCTTAGGTGTGTGCATGCCATGTTTTCACAGATTAGATTTGCAAATCAAGTCATCAGATAACGTAGCTATGCATAGGTGTGACTGTACCCAGATTTGCCCTTTGTCCCAATTTCTCCTTCCCTTCCTTTCCTGTAGACAAAGGCCAAATCATGCCTGTGTCATCCCCGGGGCTGCATCTGTCTGTCTGCCACAGATGTGTGGGCAGCTGTTGGCTAACTTACCGAGAAAAGAATGGAGAAAACCTAGGCCTTGGGACTAGGTCGGTTAGGGTTTCAATTCCACCTCTGCCGGGCTCAGCTGTTAACAGCACTAACTGCTCTTCAGGATGCCCCTGCTCTTCCATGGGGCTATAGGGTTTCATTCCCAGCACCCACACTGTGACACATAGCCTTCTTTAGCCCCAGTTCCAGGGCATCTGAAGCCCTCTCCTGGCCTCCACGGTGACTGCAATGCATGTAGCGTATAGACATACATGCTGGCAAAATACCCATACACATAAAATAAGTTTTCAATGGGGCCAGGAAAACTTTAGAAACTAAAACATAAATTCCACTTGTGCCATATCTTCAGGGGGGAAAAGCTACCTAATTTGTAGGATAGGGGTGGGCTACAAGGAGAAGTCACAGGAAATGGTGAGCACCAGGGCCACTGCTCTGTCCTATTTACCATCCCTGAAGAACATTCAGGCCCAGGGCTGTAGCTGGCAATCCTAGGGCAAGAGACACAATTTCGTCTTTTTTTTTTTTTTCTCGGAGCTGAGGACCGAACCCCACTCTACCACTGAGCTAAATCCCCAACCCTATTTTTTTCGTCTTTTTTTTTTTTAATTTATTTATTTTTAAGAGACACAATTTCAAGGGCCAAAAAGACTCAGGAAAGTCCCCAGATTCTTTCCCACACAGTGCTTTAAGACTGGCATTGAAGGCCCTGGCCACGAGGAAAACACAGCCATCCCTAAGAGGTGATGTTCCTTTACACTGTGCAGAGAATCAGTGGGGGACTCGGGAGGCCTTGCCATGAAGCAGGGGGATTCCTGTCTGTCCACAGGCTCTTAGCTAAGCCTCTTACAGACTAGCCAATGGGGCAATAATGTAGCTATCCTGTAGAACTAGTCTACACACACCTTCCACCCCACTCAATGCTTGCAATACCCCAGCTTCCAGGTTGCCAGTGGGATCTAGTCATATCCCGAGCTACAGACAGTAGTCCTTCTCTTCTCCTCCTCCTCTTCTGGCTGTTAGGTGATCTTTCCTTGAGATCATTTCTCTTGTACTTTGTGAACTAACTGGTCATTCCACTTGTTGATGTCATCTATGATGTCATGAGGGTGGCAACCATGGACATTACAGACCGTGGATTGTACTGGGCCCAGGATTTCTTAAACAGTTCAAGCAAGTTCTCTAGCTAAAAAAAAAAAAAAAACAATCAGTGCTGCACATGTCCGGCAATGTTGATGATCTCATCAAAAGTGGCATTCCACTGGGTTTAATCATTTTCTGTTTGTTTCTTTCTCTAGGTGGTTCCTTGGGGGTGTTGATGAGGAGGAAGGAGGCAGAAGGTACTACTCAGCCTGGGTCTTTCTGCTGAATGAACAGCTTCACTGTAGTCCTCAGATCAGTCCAGCCGTCAATTATCTTGGCATCCCCAGCCTTTTTTTGAGATCGACCCAGGGACCTGACCTTGGGAGTCAGAGCAGATGTGGTGCTAACCTCGCCATCCGTGCATCTCAGATACATGGCTTAGGTCTAGCTAAGGTTGAACTTGGGCAGAACAACAGGGACAGCTGAAGTCTGATGACCCCTAATTCAAGACAACTCAAGACACTTTGGCCACCTCCAGTCTTAGCAGTGTCCTCTTCTTGATGCTGACACCACTCTGGCACTCAAGGACAGAACTCTTCCTTCCAGGCCTGAGAGACTGGGATTAACTGAGATCAAATGTCTATAACTTCTGGCACAAAGCAAGAACACGTGTCCATCCCCAGCCCTTTTCCCTTCTGTGGAGACAGCTACCCCTTACCTTGCCTCTCTCCACAGAGGTCTACTTTGCATGTGTAGTCAGAGGACTTAAAAATCAATGAATGGTCTGAAGGCCTGGGGGCCCATATGAAGCCAGATCTAAGCTTTCAGAGTAGTCCTCTCTGTCTGTCTGTCTGTCTCCATCTCTGTTTCTCTCTCTCTCTCTGTATATGTGTACTGTGGTGTGGTGTGGTGTGTGTGTGTGTGTGGTATGTGTGTATGTGGTGTGTGTGTGTGTATTGTGATGTGTGTGTGGTGTGTATGTGGTATGTATGTGTGGTGTGTGTATGTGTGTATGGTATGTGTATGTGGTGTGTGTGTGTATTGTGGTGTGTGTATGTGTAGTGTGTGTGTGTGTGTGTGTGTGTGTGTGTGTGTGTGTAGAAGCAGTGTAGGAGTGGGAAGCCTGCTGGGGGTTGGTGTAGAGAAACAGGATTGTTCTGTTCTAGGCCTAAGATAGTTCAGGCCCACATCCAAGCAGTGACTGTCCTAACCCTTCCCTGGCCAAGTCAACCATTACCAAGTGGAAAGTATTTCTTGGAACCTAGAAAAAAAGTTTTGGGAAAGTGACACATAGATAGCCCAGGCCTCATGGTGGAAGGTCTCCAAACCATAAGGGTGCAACTCAGCCATGATCTGGCATTACCAACCCAGGCAATATGGCAACGGTGACTGAGGTACATTCATTTCTGTTTATCTAGATCACATGGACCAAGGCTGAGGATAGCCAGGCCAAAACAAGCAGACCTTGACCTGGCAACATACCAAAGCATTGGTTTCACCCCGTTCCCTTCTAATGTCTCTCAGCAGGGTTGACAGTCTCCACTGGGGCTTCTGATGACTGAAATGACCCTCTACACCCACTCCAACTTGAACCATTCCTGTTTATAGGCACAGCCTTGGAGCCAACGCAAAGCAAACCAGATGAGTTTTTTTTCCACAAAGTAGAACTGCTGAATCTCACTTGCTTGAAGTTTGAGGAGTGGTTGTTTAAAACCCCCACCCACTGCGACCGTGGCTCTGCTTTTCCTATGCACAGTTACAGCCCCCGGACCCCAGGAGCAATCAATCTGGTGCCCTGTTCTGTTGCTTCCATGAAACCAGCTGAGCTGACCTTTCTCGTTCCGAGATTTGCAGAGAACTGTCAGAAAGACCCGGCCTCAACCACCGGTGTTTCAAGGGTTCTTGCAGTGGCAAAATGGTTCCTTTTCTCTGTCAGACATTTCTTTCATCTATGAATATTTATGAAATGCTCACACAGAGTTGCTTACTGAACTCAGATAAGAGGAAAGGTCTTTTTTTCTTTTGGGGGTGGGGAGGGGGCTTAGTTAGTAAACTACAGTTTCTTAATGCCTAAGAGTTGTTCCGCACCCCCACCCCAAAACCAAACCTCATTTTGTTTTTGCAAATTAAAGAGTATTAGTTTGTTGATGTGCAGCATTCCCTCTGGTACCATGATTTTCAGACGGGGATAGTTTTCTACAGCCTTCAAAATACTTTCTTCATTGTACTAAAAATACCTGCACAGGTGGAACTCATGACTTGTGGTAAACAGTGAATCCAACAGATGGCTTTGTTTTTTTTTTTTTTTTTTTTCCCTCTCACCCATTTTCTCCCCTTTCCTCCACCTGAGAACAAACCTGCAGTCACTGGTGCAGTGCTGACACCTAGTGGTGAGAGAGCAGCAGGCACTCTCCCATGCTCCGGGCTCTCCCCCGTGTGGGAACGGGCGGGGTTGCTGGTCTTGTCTCGAGGAACAGCTTGTGGGGGTCCCACGTGTTCCCAGAGGCCCTAGCACTAAATGTCATGTGATGCGTTCTTTGGTGTGAAGAGGCTTCAGGCTGTGTTCTTGGCTTTCACCTCCTGTTTGGAACACTGTGGGTCAGATTGCTTTAACAAAGGAAGCCATTCCCCAGGAGTAAGATGGTTGTCAACTTTTCCAGAAAGTTCTAACTGCAGCACAAGATCCTCAGTGAGGTTTCCTTCACCTTGGTATTTCCATCACTGGCCCGTGGCCTAACATACACAGACTACATTAACACCTGGGAACTGGTACCAATCTCTCTCCTCCACGGGCTGTCGATGAGTAAAGACGTATTGTTTGGAATCTCTGGTTAAGAGAAGGGATACAAAGAGGAATGAAGAGTTCATCTCTGGTTGGTCAGGCACAAGAAATACTTGCCAGCATAGAGCAATGACTTTGAAATACTCAAGGAAGAATACTGCCTGCTGGTGTTCAGGAAACAGGTGCGGGCGCTCCACTTAGCACCTGGTGTCAGGGGCAGCTTTTCTTATTGCTGGACATGAGGATGTGTCTTCAAGGAAGTGACAGCAGGACCACGTACCTCCTCCTGTGCGCCAGGGTCTCTATGCACATTGCTAACTCCACAATCATAAAAGAGAAGCATTATCTTCGATAATCCGCAGGTGAAGAAACGCTGGCGCAGAAAGGTTAAGTAACTGTGCCACACAGCCACCAAGTGGGAGCAGCAGACTTCTAATGACCAGGCTAACTCTAGAGCCCATGCCCCTTTCGCTCCTCGACTACTCCCCATCCCCTCCTTCATAAGCCATCACACCCTCCTAGGTAGCTCTGACCTTAACTTAAGAAGTTCCCAACGCAAGCAGACATCGATTCTAGAAAGCAGTGGCTAAGCATGGAAAATTAATACCTTCCAGTCTCTAAGCCCAACACGGGATGGGCTATCTTCAGACCTGAACACCCAGAGGACAAACTGGGCTCGGGGACAGACATCTGTATAGCTCTGCTGGACTACTTCCAGCTGTCCTCAGCTAGCTGGTGAGCAGCATCTACTACTGAGCTCCAAAAGGCCTCTGATGGTTTTAGATTCCTCACAAAGAGGCTGGCAACCCCAGACTTGGAAATGGAAAGACAGATTAAAAGAGGACTCTAGGAAAGCCAGTTGGTTGGTGTGTATCCTGTAGTGGCTAAATGTCTTGTTGCACAAATCCTAAATGGTCTTATACTAAAAACCTGGAGCCAGACGTCAGGGGGAAAGCTGAAGGATCAGAGAAACAGAGCAAACCACAGCCACCACCTCTTACCTCACCAGCTCCTCAGCCTGACAGCCTCTGCAAGAATGCAAATTCCTGTCTCCTCTAGCCTTATAGGCTTTCTCTGCCCAGCCATATCACTTCCTGTCTCAACCTTCCTAGGGCTGGAATTAAAGGTGTGAGCCACCACTGCCTCGCTGTTTCTTTTCAGACTGGATTAATCTCGTGTAGCCCAGTGTGACCTTGAATTCACAGAAATCCAGACAAATCTCTGCCTCCCGCGTGCTAGGATTAAAGGTGTGTGCCACCATGGCCTGGCCTCTGTGGCTAACTCTGTCTGTGGCTGGCTCTGTCCTCTGATTTTCAGGCAAGCTTTATTTCTTAGATTACAAATATGTGTCTGGATTCTGTAACAAATTGAGTTCTTAAAATACTTTTTTAAATTATATGTATATGGTATGTGGGTTTGAACACATGAACACAGGAGCCCTCAGAGAACATTAGATGCCCTGGAGTTGGAGAAAACCCAAGTTCAGCTCCCAGAAGCTATGGTGGTGGCTCACAATCTTGGGTTTAATGTCACTTACAGGCAGTGTGACATCACAATTTTATGGATTTCTCCCCCACAAAAGGGTTTTGGAAAGGTGCACAAAAAGGGCTGGAGATGAGTCTCACAGGTTGAGTGCATGTTTAAGATGCATAAGGCCTTAGATTCAATTCCCAGCAATGCAGTAAATAAATAATAATGAGGGAAGGGTAAAAACTTATATGTGAAGCAGGATGTCATCAGGCAGGTACTGCTTATATTAAAAGGGTTATAAAGGTAAGTATCTTAAGCTAGAAGAATTTAGCAAATGATTAGGTAGCATGCCTAAAGATACTTGCAATTCTTTGGAAACAATTCCCTACTGTGCTCAGAATAAGGCTTTGTGGATCAGCTGATGTGTAACTTGGAGACTGTCCATCACGCTTGGCCTAACAGTGACGTCTAAGTGGCAAAGGTACTTATTACAGATTTGTATTGTAATCTCAATGCTCTAAGAAGGGAAAAGAGGATTGCCCATATGAGAGCTGATCATGTTTGGAAGGAGGACAGGTCTGGAAACAGTAGCCAAGTCCGACACATTTGGAGTGGATTTGTCATGACCTTTAAAGTCATTTGACCTTCTTTCCAGCCAATGCTGATGTTCCCAAGAGATCTAGTCACACACACTAGAGAAACATGGATGGCAGGAATCTTAAAGTTATACATGTGAAAAGGGGTTTTAAGGTGTTCATCTTAACTTGGTACTGTGATGCATGCATGCACCAGCACTGGTAGGCAGAGGCAGGAGTAATTTCACAAATTTAATTTGATCCAGGGCTACATTAAAAAAAAAATCAGCAGCTAAAGATCAGTGTGGGGCTCTTGGTGATTGTGGCTTCCTGTCTGGTCTGGGAAGGGCACTGGACTCCCTTGCACGTTTTGCACAATGATTGAAGATAAACTTTCACTCTTCAGTAAGAGCGTAAGTGAATGTGGGAATGAGTTCAGAAAAGGTCTCAGCAATAACTCCAACTAGATTCTGAGCTAAGCATTGCTTACAAGAACAGGAAAGCAGGTCCAGAAAAGCCATCTTTGAAATTAAAGGAAGAAAGTATGGTTGAGAGGTTTCCAGAATATCAACATCAGGTCTACAAGCAGAAAAAGCTCATTCAAGAAAAGAAAGGTAGGCCGGGCGGTGGTGGCACACGCCTTTAATCCAAGCACTCGGGAGGCAGAGTCAGGCAGATCTCTGTGAGTTCGAGGTCTACAGAGTGAGATCCAGGACAGGCACCAAAACTACACAGAGAAACCCTGTCTCAAAACACCAAAAAAAAAAAAAAAAAAAAAAGAAAAGAAAGAAAGGTAACTTGTTACAGATGCTTGTTGAACAAGCAAGAATAGCAAATATACAGGATCTTAATATTCTAGGGGGCTGGAGAGATGGCCCAGCGGTTAAGAGCACTGGCTGCTCTTCCAGAGTTCCTGAGTTCAATTCCCAGCAACCACAACCATCTGTAATGAGATCTGGTGCCCTCTTCTGGCCTGCAGACATACATGCCTGGAGGATACTATATACATAATAATAAAAAATAAAAAAAAGAATATTCCAGAAAAAAAAATAAGCCATTTCCACTGCTAACAAAACAAATGAAGAGAGGCTGACCTGGAATAGAATGAATTCATGGTGATAAATTTCAGTTTACAGTTACTACTACTGACCCCTAAGCATTATGACAGCCCATTTGTTTTCCCTGAGCCTAAATGGAACGGGAGAATGTAAAGTTGGAAAGTACTTACCTTGAGTGCCTAGTAGAACCTCCAGAGAAGGAAGAACAAATGTTCAGCCTTTTTGCCCCATGCTCAGAAAATTGTTATGGCTATGCATCACAATTAATGTGTACATAGTATATGAAATGACTTTTCTTCATTAGGTATATTCTAAAAGAATTCTCGTCTCTGTAATTTTTCAGTGGTTTTATGATGTGAAGGAAGTCAGAGTATATCATCCCAAAATATGTATGTCTCTTTAACTATATATATTTGAGACAGGATTTCTCTGTGTAGCCCTGGCTGTCCTGAAACTCACTCTGTAGACCAGGCTAGACTTCAATTTACAGAGATCTGCCTGCCTCTGCCTCCTGAGTGCTGGGATTAAAGGTGTGCACCACCACCACCCAGCTACAAAAATATATTTTTGAGCTGAAGGCTCTGTGAGTAGCATCAGAAAAACTCTTTACAATCAGGGCATAAACTTACCAAGGTGTCTCTCCTCCCACATCTACAAGGAATGACAGAAATCACTGAAGAAGAACCTCTTGGCAGTTCAGATGTGGCACCAGAGGATTCCACAGGCCTTTCTGCATTATTATTTCCATACTCACTTTTCATAATGCCCTACCAGTGAAAGCCAAAAGCCAAACCTAATGTCCATTTTGCCACCTCTCTAAAATCCTGTTGTTTAGTGAAGATGCTGTGTAAGCCTAAATTCTGGGCCACTGTTCAGAGTTCTATTCTGTAGAGGTTTCTCCTACATGGTGCACACTGTGTGCATCAGTCAACTTGCTTGGTTTCCTATGTCTAAAAAAAAGCAAGTTCATTATTAATGGAACATAAGGACTATTTTAGGGCTGAGGCTGTAGCTCAGTGATCAGAGTGCTTGCCTGGGTGTGTCAAGTCCTGAATTCAATTCCCAGCTCTCAAAGAACTGTTACGATGCATTCTATTGGCCATGCTGAGATACTTGACCAAGAATATACCCATCCACCAGATGGGGGTGGGGGGTAGGGGGGGCAATTAATCTTATCAGCTTGAGGGATTTAGAATGTCTGTAAAGGGTTATCTAGATTAGGGTGATGTAGGAAAATGCACCTTAATGTGGACAGTACCATTGCATGAGCTGGGATCCTGGACTGCATAAAGAAAGTAAACCGAACACAGCTTCTCATTACTCTCTGCTTCCTGTGGACACAATGTAACTAGCTGCCTACTCCTCACCCACCTTCATGGATATCATGGACCTGATTCCCTGGGACTATAAGCATAAACCCAATAAATCCTTCAAGTTATTTTTCAAAGATATTTACTTTCATGTGCATTGGTGTTTTGCCTGCATGTGTGAGGGCACCAGATCCCCTGGAACTGGAGTTACAGATGGCTGTGAACTGCCACGTGGGTGCTGGGGATGCTGGGGATTGAACCTCAGTCCTCTGAAGAGCAGCCAGTGCTTTTATCCCTGAGCCATCTCTCCAGCCCCTCATTTTTGTCAGGTACTTTGTTGCACTAACATGAGGAATAAACGAAGGGGGAAACATACTGTGGAATGGAACTGGCATGGGGAACGCTGGAATTACAAGAAAGTTCTTTTAGAATTCATATTAACCCACTCCCCCCAGATCCACTTCCCACTCACTCCCACCTCCCAACTTCCTCCTTTGTCTTCTTTTGTTTTTTTGTTTTTCAAGACAGGGTTTCTCTGTGTAGCTTTGCGTCTTTCCTGGATCTTGCTCTGTAAACCAGGCTGGCCTCGAACTCACAAATATCTGCCTGGCTCTGCCTCCCAAGTGCTGGGATTAAAGGTGGCACCACCACCGCGGTGCCCCCTTGTTTTTTAACAACCCATCAAGTCCAATTCATACAGCCATGCATTTGAGCATGCCATCCACTGGTGCCTGGTCCACTGATCAGGGGCCTCCAGTCGAAAACTGACCCTTCCTGTCCCTCAGCAGCCATCTGTCAATAGTGCCTCTGGTAGAGGTGGGTGTTCATCAGTCCTTGCCCTGTGCTAGATTAGAAGTTGGTTGCTTTATCTTGTCCAAGTCTCTGAAAGGCAACAAAAGCTGCTCTGCTCCTGTTATGTCCAGGAGATACTGCTTTATAGTTCATGCAGGCAAACAGATTTATAAACAATATGATCTTAAATTCTGACCCCACAAAATACTTAATGGTAAAAGGGAAATGTTTTCATAAAGAACATTGTCAGCACCTTAACCAGAGATTGAAGTTAGTTAACAGCAGCAGTTAATGAGACAAATCACCATGGACTAAAATGATACATACACTGAACTGATCCCATTTCCACTGTATTCCTACCCAAACCACGAAACCCAAATCTAATCATAGTAAGTATCAAATAAAACCAAGCTGAAGAATATTTTACTAACAACTGGCTTCCACTGAAAGGTATCAAGGTCAGGAGGTGACAGACATGCCAGTTGTCCTGGCCTGGTCATTGTACACTGTATGTATACATATATTTGAATGCTACCATCCCTCATAAGCATATTTGATTATTGTCCATTAAAAACAAAGGCAGAGCATGGTGGTAGGTGCCTGGAATCCTAGCACTTGGGAGGTGGAAACTTGGCTAGCCAAGTACCAGCCTGGATACACAAGACCTTGTCTAAAATAAAAAATAAAAACAGGAGCCAGAGGGGTGTCTTTCACATACCAACATTTGATAGGATCAAGAACCCTGTTTCTAAATAAGTATGTGGCACATGCCACAGGTAGAGCTGAGTTTCAGGACAGCCATGACTACACCTGGGAAACCCTGTCTTAGAGTTAAAAAAAAAAGGGGGGGGGGCGGGATCATCAAAGAACTCAAGGCAAACACTATTCAAAATTACATCCCAAACCAGAAAATGGGGCATTACATGAAAAATGGTTATGGTTACATAAGGTCAATAGACCTTAATCTTGGGTTAATTATAGTGTGGATTTTTTTTAACATGGAACTCATATTTAAGAATTTATAAAGGGACATCTCCAAAATATCAGAAAAGACAGAGGGGATGGTAACATTGGGAAATCTGAATGAAGGTCTGTGCATTTTTGCTCTATTTTCATTGTCTAAAATTACTTGGAAATAAAATCTTAACAAGGAGTGTTGGAACATCTTATCCTCTCAGTGCTTGGAGGCTGTGGCAGAACTGAGTTCAAAGTCAGCCTAGACTACACATGAGACTTTGTGTCCACAGGGAGAAAAAAGAAAAAGCAAAAATTCCCAAATACTCAGGACCAAAGGTGTTTGGGTGTTCTCAGATTTTGAAACATATGTATATATACAACATAATCATGGATTTGGGACCTAAGTGTAAACACTAAGTTCCAGTTGGGCATAGTGATGCACTACTTTAATCCCAGCACTAGGGAACACTGATAGGTTTCTCCAAGTTTGGCTAGTCCAGTATAGAGTTCCAGGACAGCCAGGGCACGCCATTGAGTCCCTTGTCTCCCCCTCTCCCACCCAAAGCTCACAAATTAAGTGCCTTAATTTCATAGATACCTTTTACAAATGGCCTGAAAGTAATTTTATAATTTATATTGAAGTGAGTAGAGACAAAAAGGGCCAGATTACTAAAGAAATATACTGACTGGGCCCCAACATGTTACAGCTAACAGACCAGTATCATGGGGCTGTTTGGTTTTTGTGTTCTTTTATTATTGTTAAAACGGCTAAGACCCTGTGTGCAATTTTCCCCAATAAGGGCATGAAGTAATGAATCTGTAAGGTAATGGAAAAGGTTATATAAGATTGATCACTGCTTTTAGAGCTGATAGGTACTGTACTCTAAACACAGATGCAGGTTTAGGTACAAACAGGCCTCACCCACAGTTCTATGTGCACGATGCTCAGAATAAGATGTCTTTTGAATGAATTGACACAAGAGACAATTTCTTAAACACAACACCAATAGCACAGGCACAATGATCAACAACTAATAAATGGGACCTCATGAAACTGAAAAGCTTCTTTAAGGCAAAGGACACTGTCAATAGGACAACACAGCAGCCCACAGAATAGGAAAAGATCTTCACCAACCCATATCCAACAGAGGGCTGATATCCAAAGTATATAAGAACTCCAACTATTTATCAAGAAAAAAATTCCAACTTAAAAATGGGGTACAGAGCTAAACAGAGAATTCTCAATAGAGGAATCTCAAAAGGCTGAGAAATGTTCAACATCCTTAGCTATCAGGGAAATGCAAACCACAACTTTGAGATTCCATCTTATACCTGAGAGAATGGCTAGGATCTTCTGTAATCAAGAAAGACATCCTGTATTAGGACTGGGACATCAACCCAGCCACAAAACCTTCCACCCACAACCTGTCCTGTCTGCAAGATGTGCTGGGGCAATGGCGGCTCAGAGCTTGTGGGAGTGACCAATCAATGACTGGTCTAACTTGACGCCCAGGCCATAAAAGGGAACCCATGCCCCCCAAAAACTCCCTGATGGTCAGGAATAGGAAGCTGACTGACCCAGAGACCTAGGATAGAACAAATCCTGACCAGCCAAAAAATAAAAATTTAAAAAGTCAATGAAATGATTCCTAATGATATTCTGCTATATTCACAGATCAGTACCTAGCCCAATTGCCATCAGAGGCTTCCTCTGGCAGCTGATGGGAACAGATACAGAAAAACGTTAGGCAGAGCATGGGAAACTAACTCCTGGGAAGTTGGGGAGGAAGGATTGTAGGAGCCATAGGGGTACAGAACACCAGAACAAAGAATCAACTAAGGAGGGCTCACATGAGCTAAGAGACTCAAGTGGCAATCACAGTCTGCATGGGTCTGTACTAAGTACCCTGTATATATCTTGTGGTTGTTAGGCTTGGTGTTGTGTGTGTGTGTGTGGGTGTGGGGGGGGGTGTCTTTGACTCTTCTGCCTGCTCTTGGGACCCTTTTCCTCCTACTAGGGTTGCCTCATCCAGCCTTGACCAAGCCTGCAGCCTCCTCTTCTTATCCCACCATACACACAATACATTGAACTTCTTGATGTTTGAACATTAACCTATCTGAGTAGCACACCATACTCTCCTTTGCCAATGTACCTCCTCCTCTAGTAAGTAGATACCCGATGTCCATTTGTGCATGAATTGTTTCAGGTCTTTGTAATCAGTTTTTTACTTTATGATCTCACTGATTTTTGACAATCCTAGATTAAGCTGTACCACTGAATGCCAGGTATGCTAAAACACTTAAAACCTCCATGGATGGGTCTTAGTTTTAGGCTGTGATTTTGGTTTGCTCAACTGTTAAGTTCCTATTACAAATACTTAAGATTTAAAATTATCTTCAGATACATTCAGATCAAATCAGTTTTGTATTTTAGTGGTTCTGTAACAGTATCAGGCCACTCCAATTTGCTTTTCCTATATATACAATGACCACTGCATACTGTTAAGACTTTATCCCAAACTACCTGTCAGAAATCAGTGCAAAACCATCTTACCATTAAAAATCTTTTAAATTTAAATCAATAAGGTATTTGAAGCAGTTTAGAAAAACAAGATTTGTATTTTATTTCCTTGTAAAAATCTTTACACATGCAGACAAACCAGTGTTAAGAAAGTATTCACCATCATTTAAACAAATAACCACTTAAATAGAACAGTGTCTGCAAGTTTTATCTGTATAAAAATAAGATACATTTTTACAGAATTCACACTCCAGTTCTTATAGCAATAAACAATACACAACTATAATAAAGTACAATTGAACCTGACCATGGTTTTCAATTAGATACTGCTAGGGCATTTTAATGTGCAAAAAACCTTACCATAGTTCTTTTCCAAAGAAAATGTCCTCAGTGTTTCTAGAGACCTAGACAATTTTAATAAATCAATTCCTAATCAGTTTGCTTTATGTTTTGATTGAGTCCATACATCACACTGCACAGAGGCAAAACCAGGAAGCAATGCAGTGTCAGAGGAAGAAAGTCAACGCCTATGCCTGCCATGTCCGGAGCGACTGCCACTGTGGTGCTTGCCTTTGTGGGATCTCTCAAAGGAGCGAGATCTTTCACGCCTGTCTCTGTGATGTCCCCTTTCATGCCTGTGTTTCTTGGCAACATCTGAGTGATCCCGAGACTTGCTCTGAGATCTAGACCGAGATTTTTTCCTTTTATGACCATGTCTATTTGAACTTTTTAAATCTTCTCTGGTATGTTTGGCCTTAAGGTGAGGAGAACCATGATTATGATGTCTTCGAGGGCTTTCACTGTGACTGCGGGACCTGCTTCTTGATCTTGAGCTGTATGTTCCAGATCGACTTCGCCTATTATTATAACTTAGACAATAAAAATTTCAAGTTTAGTTATGATTTCTACTGGCAATAGATTAGTAACTGTTGGTCATTAGCAAGTTCAAAACAATCAGCTATGAGTAATGAAAAGCTTAACTGACGTGTTCCTCAGTCTCCCCATCCTGATCTCTCAACTGAAGCTTTACTGTTACACAAAACATCCTATGCCTATATTCCAGTAAAGAGGGGAGGGTCACCAATGTGTCCCAACGGTTTTTTTTACTGAGTTATCTCTCACCTGATCAAGTGCCACTCAAGCACCAGAACCTGCAAACCAATTACAAAGCTGACTGGAAGTCTTAGGCTTTTAATACACTAATGAAATAGTCACATTTCTAACAAACTGAATGTAAAGAATGTTTTCATGTTATAAACAGCTTTATATACATATACCCCCAGGGCATTTTCTGGACACTTTTCAGAAAGGGGATGGGGGTGGGGCACGGCGGAGACAGAGTAGAAGGCACAACATGCCATTAAGGCACACTACTAAGGTCAGTGAGATGGCTCAGCAGGTAGAGGGGCCTGCCACGAAGCCCAAAGACCAGAGTTTGATCTGGGGCCCACACAGTGAAAGTAAAGGACTGACTTTTGCAAATTTTCCTGTAACTTCTGTGCATAACCAACCTATGCATATTTAAAAACACACACCTAGGGCTGGAGAGATGGCTCAGTGGTTAAGAGCACTGACTGCTCTTCCAGAGGACCCAGGTTCAATTCCCAGCACCCATGTGGCAGCTAACAACTGTCTGCAACTCCAAGCTGATCTGACACCCTCAAACAGACATACACACAGGCAAAATACCAATGTACATTAGATAATAAATTATATAAAACACACACACACCTACACTACACACATCCAAAGTATGTTCTTGAGTTTATTTCTCTTTACGTTAAGCCTAATCCTGAAGCATGCTTGTAATCCTAGCCAACTGGTGCTATACCGTAAAACCTGCTAAACAAAGAAGCCCAACACTCATTCCTAGCCTGAAGCCCACCCCCAATCTTCAAAGGCCCTAAGCCCATCCCACACAGGCCCCATTACTCACTGTCTTCTTGGGGTATGTGATCTGGAGCGTGATCTGGTTCTTGACCTTGATCTACTAGCACTTCTGCTGTTTCTGCTTCTTTTGCTGTCTTTTCTTACACTAAAAAAAAATGCAGGCAGCATTGTTTACATTGTTTTAGCGAGTGCACAAAGGTTTAACAATGAATACTCAAGCCTTTGAGGTTTACTCACCCATTATAAGGGCTTTTTGAAGCCTGCTGTCTATCCTCAGGTTCTTTTTTGACTGTCTTCACATTAATGGAGATTGGTGACTTCTCTTCAGCTTTTACTTCTCTTGGTGATGCTTTTAAAAGACAATGACGATATGTTAAGGACAGGTTTTACAAAGAACCATTTCCTAATACACTCCAAAGTACTACATTTCTAACCCTTAGATCCAAAAACCCCAGTAACCATTTCTTAATGGTCTCTAAGCAACTGAGCAACGGCAAACCTTTCTAACAAGGTACCCTTCCAGCGCTCCCTCCCACTTTATTCAATTCTGACTGTATCTTACATGGTTTAGAGGCTGGAGAAAATCCACCAAGAGTTGAAAGGGCTGGAGTTCCATCAGGATTCAATCCCTTTGCTTTCAACTTGGCTTCCTGCAAGGCTACTTTTCTTTTTTCTACTTCTTTTTCCAGCAATTCATAGTTAGGCTGTTGGATGAAAAGTCAGGTTAGCATTCCCTTTAGAGTCTTGGAAATGCCATCAAACAGCACCAAACGCAGTAACTAAAATTACCTTTTTCCTGGTGTAAAGTCTAAGTGTCTCTATGCAAATTTCCTGGATCTCCTCTTCTGTGGTACCAAAAAGAAGAAACCAATGGGGCCGAGTTGGCAATGGAATCTAAACCATCAAAAACAGAATGGTTCAAGCTTACACTTTTCTCAAAAGGAACAAAACTCCTAGAATCTACTTTGTAAAACACAGCAGACTGTATACTTGCCTGAAGTGCTCTAGCTGCAAGGTAGATACAAGCACACGCTATAGTCTCTGGTTGAAAGCGAACAAAAACATTGGTTCGAAGACTGTCATTCATGTAATTCCTGAAAAACATTTCAGCTGTAAGCTTAGTCCATAAGCAAATCAATTGTTCTGAGGTGCATACAAAATTGGAGACTCAATCTACTTCATTCTTTTTTCTTCTCCTTATACTCACATCTTTACTGTGGTAACAGTTCCTAACCCTTCCCCGAACAGCACGTTTCAACAATTCCATATTAGCAATCTAGATCTTACCCCTAAAATCCTTTCAACATACTGTTATAAAAGGTAATGATTCTGAAGACATGAGTTTCAGAGTTTACCACTCCAACAATACTTCAAGCCATTAGTTACTGACCATCTCTCCTTGATCCATAATGAAAAGCAGTGTCAACCAAGTTCTTTAAAAAAAAAAAAAATTCAATACCAGAACAGGGGTAAAAAGGTATTTTTAGTAAGAATCCATCAATTTACTCTTACAGTTAGAAGGGAAAAAAAAACTTCAAAAAAAATCTAGGTAGAGAAGTGAGCAATAATACACATCATAATGGCCTTGTTTACATACCTTTTTGCAATTAAGCATAAATAAAAGCAATGATCTAACTTAATTAAATAAACTTCTGAAACTTCTAGAGAAACTTTCCCATGAAATTCCTTAACTAAAAAACAAAACAAAACAAAACAAACAAACAAACAAAAAAAAACCCAAAACTTTATATTTGCTAAAAAGCCTGAGCTGGAAAATAAATGGATTAGTTCAAAAACCCTTACACTTGTTAAAAGTATTATATTTTTTTGGCTGCACAGAATACATTAAAAACTCATGCATTTTATTAGAGAAATGTGGCTTTTCTAACGTTACCATTATCTACTGAGTCCAAAAGAAGCATGGCAGTCATTTAAAAAAGATATTATTTCTGGGAAAGTCCAGAATTATTTAATGCTTGTTTATCAACAGTCATATAAATCACTTATGGTTAAACCACAATTTTCTTGCTTACCCTTTCTGTATCTCAGAGGCCCAAGTTCAAAAGTATTTAAATAACATGAACATGAACTTCTTTTTAAAATTATATGCTTCTTGTATCACTGCCTGCAATGGCTCACTAGCTGGAGTAACCTACAATGGCAACAGGTACCCATTTAAAGCTACAAGGTTAAGGTAGCCTCCTTTGGTAGAACGGATGCTATACACACTGCACGTAGAAATTTAACTGAACCCAATTTAAAAAAAAAAAAAAAACAATTCATAATGGCTGGACAACAATCTATCAAAAATGAAATATTCATTTTGATAGTTACAGGTATACATTAAATACATAGGCATGATGCATAGTTACTTCTAGAAGCAAATATACAAATCCTTTTGACACCCCGACAGAACTAGAAGATGCTGCCAGATGGATATGGACCACTTCAGTGAATCTCGGATGAGAGCTTGCACTGGATTGGCTGGAGAGCAGGCTAGCCAATCAGGCCATCCTGAGGTCATGGGCTGAAGTGCAGAGGGCAGAGTTCTATGACTTACCATCATGGACTACCCTTTAATTAAAGAGTAGAAAAAAGAACAAAGTTAAATTGAGTTCTCCATTAAAAGTAATTAGTCAAGCCAAGAAAACAGGAAGCAGAAATAAGCATTATTTACCTTTTGGTTAAAAAACAACAACAAAAACAAAATGCCCCAAAACAAACTTATTTCATTATTTTGGAAAGAAAAAAATGAAACTTACTTTATTTCTGCTTCTGTTTTCCTGACTAAAGAAGAAATGTAAAAAAGCAACTTACCAGGCAGTTTGAACCAAGGTTTGGTTCCGCTCACACTCTAAGACTTGTAAATACATCACAATGATCTGAGGAGAAAAGGAAAAAAACATTAAGCGTATTGGTGGTTCTTTCACAGCAGAGGTCAATGAATAAAGCATCAAGTGTTAGTTACAGCTTTAACTCCCATACAATTACAAATATAGGCCAACATCAAACATACCAAACTCAGTGTGGATTATCACATTACTCAATTCTATAAAAATGTGATACAAGTGGTGGCTCACAACTTTTTTCCCTCGCATTCATCAAAAGAGAATTTATGCTGAGAGTACACAATGGCCATAGCACATTTTCTAGATTTCTAGAATACTAAGCCTTACAGCAATTAATTTCTGCAGTAAAGCTCGGCACACTAAAGTTTCTTAAAAGCTACATATAACTCAATGATAGAATGCTTGCCTTGCATTTGGCTCCCAGCAAGACACACTAAATACATATAACTACTTCAGTTCATGCAAGTGTTTCTGGACCTCATTATCATCATTTTATAATTTTACAAAAGTAGAACTTGAAGATACCAGCCAGCGTCACCCAGTTAAGAGCAGAGCTGGCTATCTCCAATAGTCCCAATTCTTGCAACTACTGTTCAGAAGAAGGGCAATAGGAAAGAAAGCCAAGAGAAAGCTTTTATGAACGGTTTCCAGTGAGCAGCTAACATTTTCAAAACTTTAACGTGCCAGTTTCTACATGTATGTACAATCCGTTCCTTACATAAGGAACTCCATCACAAGAGTTTGTTAGGTGGAAAAACTAAAACTTAACCACAAAGAATACTCACGATCACACAATTACAAATAACAAAGCCTGTTTTGAGTACCATTTTACTGACAAACATCAACACCTAAAAAGAAAGCTTTTGAAAACTCAGATGAACTCTCCACATAAGTCAAAATTTTAGGCAAAGCCCTAATACTTACGAAATGTAATTTCTGCATTCTATAACTCACCTTATGGGGATGCTTGACATGAACACAAAATCCCAACTCCTTTAGCACCCTCCTTTCTGCCTTGATAACTTGATTTTTGGTGTTTATGTAGTTCTGATCAAGGATCAGAGGGCTTGGAGTCCTATAGTTTGTAAGAAATAAAATCAAAACTGTTTTGCACATCCAAAACCTTTTACTTGTGGCATCTCCATTTTCCCTTCCAACCAACTATTGGCAACAGAAACCAGCTTTTTAAACTCCTGCTAACAAGTTAAAGCATTAATCTTATGCTGTCCAAGTTATGCTAATTATATGCAACTAGACAAAGCTCCTAAAACTAACACAACTTAAAAAAAAACACACACACACACAAAACATATTCTTAGGTCTGACTTTTTCTTCTTTAACTTATGCACTTAACTTCAGTGATAGACATTATTGGCACAAACCTCATCAGCCTCCCAGAAGAAACTTCCTGCAATGACAAGAACCAATGTGATCCTGAAAGATTTACTATAAAGCTCTAATATGAACAAAGACCTAGAAAAATTCTGTGTAAAGCCTTTGCTAAATTTATGGTCAACACACTAAAAACAAATACACAAAGAATATCCATCTGCTTAATTATCACCTACCCCTGGTCAAAAACAAAAAACACCAAAAAACAAACCCCCATAAACAAACCCCCATAACAACAAAAAAAGCAAACCCCAAATTAGCTCAATTTCCAAGTGAATATTAAAAGAACAAACAAACAAACAAACAAAAAAACAGGTTTAAGATTAAATAGGCAGCTCAGTCAATGCAGATCCTATGAGACTGGAAGGCCACAGAGAGGGAACGAGACTCAGAAACCACATTCAAGGCCGGTGTGGGAATGTCCCCCCAGCTGTTTTCAGAAGTCATTTTTCATATTGGGGGAAGGGACACCTAGCCACTCATTAAAAAAAGTCATCTCATGTACATCATGTAAGTTTGTTTCTTTTTTAAAAAAATAAAGTCTTGGTTACGGAGCTCATTCTGCCTCACCCACTAGAGTGGGTCATGTTAGAGGCAAGTGCAATCTGGCTTGTGTTACAATCTGCCAGTTAAGTAATGCTAATGTCCTCTATGAAATTTAGCATGTTTTTTGGATACATTCTTATCTCAAACAGCAAGGTGTACATGTCTATTAATGACTGTACAGTAAGTATATGGGTAGAATATCATTTAAACACGTTCTCAAATATTCAATTCATTTTCAGACAAGTTCCAAGTTTTATACTCTAGAGAATGCACTGCCTGAATACTTCAATATACAACCTGCTCAGAAACAAAGAGCCTATTTATGCATAACTACTTGAAGGTAATAAAACAATCTAATCTGTCATGTTGAGCCAGGAGTAGTAGCTCACACCTGTAAGCCCAACACTATATGGGGGTGGGAGTAGAGGAATGTAGAGATAAAGACTTCAAGGACATCCTCCATCCACTAAACAGGTGAACTGAGGCCAACCTGAGTTAACACAAGACTGAAAAAAAAATGTGAAATGAAGTACATTACTACCTCCCTGGTATCAGGCTATCAAGAGTTAAAAAAGGGGGGGGGATTTTATATTTTATTTCACTTAAAAGCAAAATCAGTTACTGTTATTCTGTAACTTTATGTTAAATAATTAATAGCTGGCAGAAGTAACACCATTAACAGTAACAAGTAATGATGCAAGACTGCTTCAAGTTCAATATCGACTACATTTTCAAAGTGTGAGAAATTTTAAGGTGATTAAGTAGGGCAATGGCCTGTTTTGAATCAGTTTTATCAGGACAATAGCTGCAAATTGCACTTAAGAAAAAAGTCAAGTTTAACTCAAATGGGAGCAACCAATGTATGTATGAAAACATACTCCAAAGAGATACTATGTAAGGGTTTATGATTTTTCAGGCTTTATAAATGCATTACAAGGTTGTCCTTCAAATGGTATTAGGAGTCAGAGGCTCTAGTTTATCTGTACACAGCTTAGCTCTTAACCCCTGAAATCCAGACAGTAAGTAAACAGCACCATTAAAATCCCCATACAGCCGGGTAGTGGTTGGGCACGCCTTAAATCCCAGCACTTGGGAGGTAGAGCCAGGGGGATCTCCATGAGTTCAAAGCCAGCCTGGGCTACAGAGTGAGTTCCAAGAAAGGCACCAAAGCTACACAGAGAAACCCTGTCTTGAAAAACCAAAGAACAACAAAATAAAATAAAATCCCTATACCAATAGTTCACAAAAGCCAAGTTCTCTCTCACTTTTCTCATGTGTTAAAATGTATACCATAGCTTACTAAGAAAACTGTTTTATAGTTAGTTATTTTAAAATGGCAATAAAATCTGTGATTAAACAGGTAAACAATTTTTTAATTGTGGCTACCAACTGGTGCTGAATTTAAGGATTCATCACTAATTCTGCTTAAACAAGTATATTAAGAGTTACTCCTCTGCCATAAGCACATTCCCCACACCAGAATCCCATAGAACATGTAAAGGCACAGGCTTTGTTTAATCCCAGGAGTAAAATGGTTAAGGCACAAGGATCATAAATCTCAGGCCACCCCAAGCTAACACAGTGAGACCTGAATCTTAAAACTCCAAACAAACCAACTATTACAACTCAACCATCTAAGCTCTTGTTCAGTCTTGCCACTACCAATTTTTTCCAAGTTAGCTTTGTAAATGCATAATCTTAGTCTTCATTTTGCTCAGAAATTTATCTCATAAATCAAGGCAAGCTCAATGAATACAAAATTAACAACTACTTTTACAGAAGCATTTTATACCATGATAAAACATAGAAAATGGCTCCATAAATCAGTAATCAAAGATTCTGAAAAAGCATTTAAGCAGCAAAAGCTTTTTATATTAACAAAGCAATCAAACAGAAATGTTTTTAGCAATACATTCCGTTGAATTAAGGCTTGGTAGAATTTCCTCCCAATCAAGTAAGCATCCTGGATCAACACAAGATGAAGAGGTGGCACTTAAAGCTGAGGGAGTGAAGTCCTCATCTTTCAGAACTCAGGAATACGGACAACACTCAAAACTACCAAACTCGCCGGGCGGTGGTGGCGCACGCCTTTAATCCCAGCACTCGGGAGGCAGAGGCAGGCGGATCTCTGTGAGTTCGAGGCCAGCCTGGGCTACCAAGTGAGCTCCAGGAAAGGCGCAAAACTACGCAGAGAAACCCTGTCTCGAAAAACCAAAAAAAAAAAAAAAAAAAAAAAAAAAACTACCAAACTCCACCTCTGAAGAGTCTTTATTACCAGGCTTTGCTCATTAACTGATCTGAAATCACATTTCCATCTTTAGGAACTCTTGGTCTGTTTATTAGAAGGTTGTATGATAGCTACTTTCTATGGTATGCCTGAAACACAGCATACGAATGACAAAACTTTAGAAGTAGGGGGTTCAAGCATGGTTAGTCTCATGTATTACAAAGGACTGATACTCTGGTAGTATAAGGAACCACACTATAAACCAGATGGGTAATTAATAATACACATGTAGGGAGACAGGATTCCTACTCAACACACAGAAATTTCTAATGCTTATTTTGAAGTAAACAGAAACATTCCTTAAATGTCAAACTGGAGTTACCTCAGAACCACAGAAATAAACTACAGATAAATAAATTGTCAATACTGACCTGACCCTTCCAATGCTTACTTTTACATTGAAAATAGCATCAACAGTCACCAATAAAAGTAGTTAAGTCTTTAAGTTTATCTTGTAACATAAACCTTAAAAGATATGAACAGACATCTTTAAAGAAAAAAGCTCTTAAACACACTGGGAATATGTTACATATAAATAGCAAATTGTATCTGAAAACTACTGGTATGAATAGCTTTTCTTTTCCTTTAAATTCAGCTATTCTGAAGAGCTCTCAAACTATGAAAAAAAACTATGGGGGGGGCCCCAAGTCAATATCTCATATTGAGGACTGGACACTGGTATTACTATATCTTTATGTAGCCATGACTACAATGACTTTAAGGCTACATGCATGCACCCCCCTGTAGTTGAAAAGGCCATACAGTAACCTAGTTAGCATTCAAATTGTACTAAAATTCTCAAGACAAACTAATCAGAGTGTAACATTTATGAATACTCTAACAATACCTACTATGCAAAGAACACAAAACACCTTACTAAGCTATAGTTTTAATAACTTGGACAGCAAAGAAAAAAGCTTGTAACCAGAAACAGGAGTTTTTTGTTTGTTTGTTTTTTTCTCTAAATGGTTCACCAGTGGCCAACCTGTTAGTCCCCGATTCCAGTGACCTATTCTCAGAACACTGGCTTCTCCTTGGGGATTTTCGATACTTCACTCACTGTTGCCATGACGACAGCTTCATCTCTATGTACCACTCCACATCACCCAGGCTTTGGTAAATGTAGCTGGTCGCTGTATAGTCGGTTGCAAGGGAAAAAAGAGTTGAAGTTA
This sequence comes from Peromyscus maniculatus bairdii, assembly GCF_049852395.1. Taxonomy (NCBI): domain Eukaryota; kingdom Metazoa; phylum Chordata; class Mammalia; order Rodentia; family Cricetidae; genus Peromyscus; species Peromyscus maniculatus. The sequence goes on from NC_134857.1 coordinate 47,374,011, forward strand.
ATAACATATACAAGTTACATGTCTGAGTAAACTTGTAAAATGCATAGAAACACTTATATCCTGCTTTTAAAAGGGGGGCTTCCATGCAATTAACTTCTTTAAGAATTTCATGCTATAATCAAACTAGTAACATTGAAACAAAATCAATTTCTCTTTAATGATGACCAAAAATGCAGTTACATCCAATACAAGTCAGTCAGATTGGATTATTTTGAATTCTGAAATTTTATAATTAAGATGATCCTATTCTGACAATCAAGGAAGGAAAGTCAAGTCCCATAGGAAAATGCCACAATGTAATTATAATTGGCTCAATGACTCATATACTAGAAAATGTCCTTTTAAAGCAGAGTCCTTTGACTAAAGATAAGAATTCTCTATTTTATCAGTGTTTCATTTAAAAACACCCTAAAAGAAACAAAAACTTCAGCCACTATCTAAATAGAAATAAAAGCTCAGAACATACTAAACACCAGTTTGAAATTCTATTTCTCTACTTTCTTCACAAACTAAAAATGTCTTCAAACAAAAGAAGTATCTGGGAACACACTAAGATGGGGCTGAAAAAGCATGAAGAAAAGAACAAAAGCTATATAAAAAACAAAACCTGGGCAGTAATTTTTGACCATGCTACCCATTTTGAACTCACTTTCCTATCTGCTTATCTGGCTACCACCTTCCCTACCACCAACGAAGACTATATATGATACTCATTTGGACTAAGCAACACCCAGCTCCCAAAACAACTTACTTTTCACAGCTAACTTCCTTTCAAACTAATCACAATTCCTCAGAAATTAATCTACACCATGACTATCCATCAGCGTGTCTTAGGATCACCTGTAGAACAAACAGGGAGTCCTGCAACAAATTTTGGTACTGCCATAGATGAACACAGAGGTCCACATAGTTACCAGATTATCACTACACCTTAAAGATACTGTTTCAGACTGTATTTTCTTACAAGATCAGATAAAGAAAGAGCCCTATCTGAAAGCAACTCAATGAGTTATTTTTCTAACCCACTCACTGAGACTGTTATCTAACCAAAACAAAATACCTGTTCAATCTCTTTGACTTCAAACTTTATCATCCTCCAGTCCTTTCAGATCCGGTATTATTCGATATATCGTAGTTCAATGTTGAGAAGTACTCTAACAAAAGCCAACCTCAATTGATGGGGAAACTGGGGCTCCAAGCAGAGTAACAACCTACACGGAACTTTGCCACAATATTAACTTGAACTACAGAACTTTCACGTCCAGCCTTCAGTTTTCCAGAGAGGGGAGGGGAAAAAGAACTTACAGAATACACTCCCACTTGAGCCAACCGTACTCCCTTTCTTGTTTAATCTTAAGCCAAGGGACTGGCTTCACAGCACTGCTACGATTGTCCACAAATGCAACTGCCTCTACAAACTTCAGATAGCTGGTTAATTGAGGGTTTCTTAAAGTTTAAGTTTCAGTGTTCCTATGTGAATTTCAACACCTAATGCCAGTTTGCTTTTGCATCCGTACTGACTTGAGGAAGAAAAAAAGGAAAAAAAAAGGTGTTTTGACTCGATGATTGGTGTACAACAGCAGTAGCAAGAAACTATGTTCAATAGGCCAATCTTACCTTTTTCCTCTTAACTGGCGGAGGTGGTGGAATACATTAATCACATCTCTTATTCTTCTTGGTGCTTCTTCGATTTTTGACGCAAGATTAATACAGGCCATGGCAACAATCTGAAAGAACCCACGAGGGGACAAAACTTATAACGAGGTATAAAGTTAAACTGGAAACAACTCTGCCCAAAGTCTAACAAAAATTACTTTTCAAGGGAAACTCTAGGATACAACGGGGCTTTTGGCGAAACAAAATCAAGGGCGACACTTTTACAGCACGGGCCTTAGCAGCTACGTGCGTCTTATTGCTCAACTGTTCCTAGCTTTGGACTAGGATCAAGCTAACTCCCCCAAGAGCCGCTCGGGGGCCTGCAAATGCAGTTCCCGGTAACAGCGCACGTGGACTCGGGATCCATTTTCTAGTTCTCCAAGCACGTTCTAAGGGCCGCACTTCCTTGTGGGTGGGAACGGGGTACAAAGGCCCCAGCTAACCACTCCCTTGCTGGAAAGAGCTGGTTCCTACCCCTTCCTGCCCGCTTCCGGATGGAGCAATTCCCTCCGCGCCCGCCCCCGCCGGGCTTACCTCGAAACTGTGTTTGACGAAAGACTTGGAGTAGAAGAAACGGTGAAACAGCACCTGCCCCGTTGCCATCGCCACCTGCAGACGAAGAGCGGAGAAACGGAAGCGCCGGGGTCAGGCGGGCCCGCACCAGGCGCCGCCGCCACCGCCGCCGCCATTTTGTGCGGCCGCTCGCCTCCCTTCCCGCCCCCCCCCCGCCGCCGCCGCCGAGCGCCCGGGCCGCCGGCCCCCGCACCCCTTCCTCCCTCCCTGCCCGCCCGCCCGAGCTCCCGCCGCTGCCGCCGCCGCCCCGGCTCAGGCTCCCGAGAGACCCGGCCGCGGCGGAGGCCCCCGGCCGTCCACGGGGACTCTCACCTGCGGCAACCGGAGGAGAATGCCGGCGGCCTGGATGAGCTCGCAGCCCAAGATGCGCAGGTCCGTCTCGCTGGGCAGGTCGAGGCCGTCCTGCATGGACGGCGTCGGCGAGAGCCGCTCCTCCGGGATCAGCGAGTGGTCGATGGTAAGCGACACCTCCGAGTACAGGCGGTCGCCGATCAGGATCCCTCCGGTCGTCGTCGTCGTCGTGGTCGCGGTGCCTGAGCTGGAGCCGCCGGCGCTCGGGGCGGCGGACGAAGCGGAGGCGGCCGCGGCGGCGGCGGCGGCGGCAGCGGTCGAGGTCGGGTGAGGCCCGGACGCCATAGTTCCAGCGAGCTGCACGCACGGCCGACGCAGCCGGAACCCAAAGCGAGACTAACCAGCGTCCTCGGCGCGACGGATATTCCCGTGACCGCCGGCTTCCAGGCCGCAGCACGCAGCGTGCGCTTCCGCCCTGACGTCACCGCGCCGGCGCCCCGACGCCCCGCCCCGCCCCGCCCGGCCCCGGCGCGCGCCAACGGGTTCCTCCTCCCCGGCGGAGATCGGCGTGGAGGCTCCCCGGCGGCTCGAGGCTGCGGGGCTGGTAATCCCTTTAGGCACCGGATGATCCGCCTAGGTGGGTCGGCCCCCGAGAGCCCTGGGCGGTGTGCGTCCGGCCATCGGCGACACCGAACAGGGGCAGCCTCACAGTTACAAAACTGAGAAACAAGGGAGGAGGGAGGGAGGGGAAGCGCGCCGTCTTCCGGGAAGCACCCGGCGCGCGTGGGTGTCGGGGTGTAGCCCGGGAGACGTAGGCCTGGCCCTGACCTCACCTCGCCGCCGGGTGTACAGTAATCCGGAAAATCCCTGGCTCCTAAAATAGAATTAGGGTGAGGACGTGACACCTGGCGATTTCACTGCACCAGGGAGTCGAATTCTAAATGGTTCCTGTAGTTTAGACAGAGTCGGGAAAGGGACGTCTGGTTGATTACACTCAACCTATGTCAACGTAAAAAACACAGCTCTCTCGGGCGGTGGGGGCGCACGCCTTTAATCCCAGCGCTTGGGAGGCAGAGCCTGGCGGATCTCTGTGAGTTCGAGGCCAGCCAGGGTTACCAAGTGAGTTCCAGGAAAGGCGCAAAGCTATGCAGAGAAACCCTGTCTCGAAGGGAAAAAAAAAAAAAAAAAAACATACAATTTTGGCCGGGCGGTGGTAGCGTACGCCTTTAATCCCAGCATTCGGGAGGCAGAGGTAGGCGGATCTTTGTGAGTTCGAGGCCAACCTGGACAGAGAAACCCTGTCTCAAAAAACAAAACAAAACAAAACAAAAAAACCACAGCTCTCGTCTTACTTGGAATTTGGGGTAACCTAAATTTGTGTTCCCCGGGCCATGGATCAAAATGGCTCCAGAATAAAACATTTCTGAATTCCCTTTAGCATAAGAGCTGTGGTTTGTTTTTACTTCTACACTAAATCTCCCAAATAGCTGAAGCCGCCGACATTGAAACAGTAGATCCTCCTCCCTCCATCTTAGGAACCTCTGGCCGCCCAAGGGTCTTTTAGTCTAGTTCAATCCTCCGAAAAAATCTTTGTCCTAATACACAGTTTGGGAATTGTTACTTTGTTTTGTTTAAGGCTTAATGTCTGGATGAAAAGGGTCTTAACCTTGCACCTATAGAGTACAAGGAATTTAGATACATCTTAATATTTGTCAGTTATGTCACTGAAGCGTGGGGGTGGGGGATTCAAGACAAGGTTTCTCTAGGTAGCCTTGGCTGTCTTGGAACTCGATCTGTAGACCAGGCTGGCTTCAAACTCGGAGATCCGTCTGCCTCCTGAGTGCTGGGATCAAAGGCGTGCACCTTCACCACCCTCTGTTGCAATAAGACATTTTTACAGCTCATTTTTGCTAGGTGTGTTTGGACAAGCAATCTGGAGACAAAGGCAGGTGGATCTCTGAGTTCAACATCAGACTGACCTACATATGGAGTTCCAAACCAGTTAGAGCTACATAATAAGTTTCTCAAAACAAACCCCTTAAAAAACAAAACTTTAGCCTGGTGGCAGTGGCACACGCCTTTAATCCCAGCACATGAGAGGCAGAGACAGGTGGATCTCTGTGAGTTCGAGGCCAGCCTGGGCTACAGAGCAAGATCCAGGACAGGCACCAAAACTACACAGAGAACCCCTGTCTCCAAAAACCAAACAACAAAACAAAACAAAAAAAACTACTTTATATAGAGCTGAATCTCAGCACTCAACAAAACAAAAACCTAATAAACCCGTGATTCTGATAGCTTTTTGGTTTGTTTTTGTTTTTTTCTGAGACAGGGTTTCTCTGTGTAACAGCCCTGGCTGTCCTGGAACTCATTCTGTAGCTCAGGCTGGCCTCAAACTCACAGAGATCTGCTTTCCTCTGCTGCTCAGAATGCTGGGACTAAAGTCATGGGCCACCACCTCCCAGCAATTCTGATAGCTTTTGGTGTTTCATCAAGTGATAGTTACCCTAACTAAGACACTATACAAACTAAAAATGTGGTAAATTAGTTGTTTGGGTTTTGGGAAAAGGGTCATCTTATGTGGACTCATCTCTAATTTGAGATCCTTCTGTCTTAGCTTCCATAAGCTGAAACTATAGACATATCTCACTACACTTGGTTTCAAAATGTGGTGAATTTGGGTAAGGCTTTATAAAAGAAGATTTGAAGGACCTCTAACATACATTATTAAGTGAACAAAAGGGAGTTGCAGGGCCTGGAGAGATGTCTTGGCAATTCAAGAGTGCTTGCTGCTCTCACAGAGGACCTGAGTTCGATTCCCAGAGTCCACATTGGTGGATCATACCCATATAACTCCAATTCCATGAGATCTGATGCCCTTCTGGCCTCTGTAGGCTTCTGTACAACATGTGTGTATAAATTCAGGCAAGCATACACATGAATAAAAATAAATAGTGAAATAAAGTTCCAGTATAGTATGAAATTACCCCCTTTACATGAAATTAAATTATACACTGAATAGGAACACAAGTGTAGCTTGTTAAGCACAAGAATAGCAAGAGGGCTGGGCGGTGGTGGCACACACCTTTAATCCCAGCACTCGGAGGCAGAGCCAGGCAGATCTCTGTGAGTTCGAGGCCACCCTGGTCTACAGAGTGAGTTCCAGGAAAGGCACCAGAGAAACTACACAGAGAAACCCTGTCTCAACAGGAAAAAAAAATAGCAAGAGGCCTGGGTTCAATCTTCAGAACAACCAAACCAATCCTCTGGATTGGAGGTGGGTGGGGAGGAGGTCGTGGTTCTTTGTATACTTTATACAATTCTACACGTGGTCTTAACTAAAAGGCCAAGGACCAATACAATTATCAAGCTTTCTATAGTGAAGGAACAATTCTTTCAACTTGGTATAAAAGATAATAAAATCTGATAAAGATGAATTACTAGTCAGATGAAACTTCAAGACATAAAAATGCAAGCCTGAATTATCATTAGCCTAAACAGAAATATTAGGTCAACATGACATTATCAGTGAAAAACAACTCCAAACTCCGAAGTTGTAAGAGAAAGTTTATTCTGAGCCAAATGTGAGTGTCCACGACCCAGTGTACTGGCTAGTCTTATGTCAACTTGACACAAGCTATAGTTATCTGAGAAAGGAGGACCTAAATTGAGAAAATGCCTTCATAAGGTCAGACTGTAGGCAGGATTAGGTATTTTCTTAATTAGTGATTGATGGTGGGGGTTGGGGAGACCCAGCCATTGTAGATAGTGCCACCTCTGGGCTGGTGGTCCTGGGTTCTACGTGTAACAAGCCAGTAAGTAGTACCGCTCCCTTGAACTCTGCATCAACTCCTGCCTCCAGGTTCTCATCCCATTTGAGTTTCTGTTCTCACTGCAACATAGCAATTATAATACTAAGACACCCAGGAACACAGATTCATGTATGTTCCAGCATGGAAGCTGATCCACTCGAGTTTAGTGGTTACTAAACAAAGTCATAAATAAGCATTTACCAAATACATTCTTGGGGACTGCAGGTAGGTGGGTTGCACTGCAGAAGGGAAAACTGTTACAGGTTACAGATACTCTGCGGTGACTGATACTCCTATCATTTGGATGGCAGATGTCAGTGGTTTGCTAAGAATACATTTTTAAAGTTGTACTTGACTGTCAAAAGAACCTCAGGCCAGGGGCTGGAGATAGGTGGCCATCTCAGTTTAGGATTACCTTTTCTGTGAAACATGAAACACCATGACCAAAAGCAACTTGGGGAAGAAAGAGTTTTGTTTTGTTTTTTTTTTAATCATACTTCCTTGTAAGAGTTCATCATTAAAAGCAACAAGAACAGGAACTCAAGTAGGGCAGGAAGCTGGAGGCAGGAGCTGATTCAGAGACCGTGGAGAAGTTCTGCTTACTGGCTTACTCCTCACGACTTGCTCAGCCTGCTTTCTTTTTTGTTAATATAATTTTGTATTGAATATATGGGAATTTCATATCATGCACCCCAATCCCATTAATTTCCCAGTCCTTCCATATCTGCCCTCCACCCTTGTAATCTCCCCCACAAAAGAAAATAAAAATAAAAATCACTTATGTAAATCTATAGAATAAAAATATATCACATATTCAGCCGGGCAGTGGTTGTGCGCACGCCTTTAATTCCAGTACTCGGGAGGCAAAGGCAGGCGGATCTCTGTGAGTTTGAGGGCAGCCTGGGCCACAGAGTGAGTTCCAGGAAAGGCGCAAAGCTACACAGAGAAACCCTGTCTTGAAAAAACAAAACAAACAAACAAAAAAGGTCAATACTCATTCATTATAGTGACACTGGAGGCTGTGGTGTGTCACACACTATATACCCTTTTGCCCAAACAGCTTTACTTGTGAATGTTCACTGGAATGAGTCATTAGTATAGTTTCTGGCTTCTGCTACACCAGTACTGGACCCTCCTAGAGTCTCTTGGATATCCTGCTGTTACCCCAGTCATGGAGGTCCTGCAGGACTGGCCCCTTTACACACTCCAGCAGCTCATAGATGGAGTAGGTATTGGCATGGGCCAACTCAAAAGTCCTAGATCGGGGCCTGGGTGGTAGCTGAGTTTGTCAGCCCACCAGCTCTCCTGTGACACCCTGGCAAGGGAGTGGGGACCAGCTTTCCCATGCACACATCACCACTGGCACCACTGTGGGTGGCCAGTTAGGGATGGAGCCAGTTCAGCGTGGTCCTAGAACATCAACTTGGTTTCAGGCTGCAGTACCCATCTGCAGCCCACAGGCCACTGACATCAACATAGATCCTAGCTGCAGTAGGACCATTGTTAGTTGTTTTCTTTTACTCTTTTGGTTCTTTGATGGTCTTTTGTTCTTGGGGGGCCACCACCCAGCTCCTGCATAAATCACACACAGAGGCTTATTTTTAATTATAAATGCTCAGCCTTAGCTTGGCTTGTTTCTTGCCAGCTTTTCTTAACTTTAAATTACTCCATCTACCTTTTGCCTCTGGGCTTTTTCCTTTTCTTACTCCTGTATATCTTACTTATACACTTACTCCATGGCTGGTTATGTGGCTGGGTGGCTGGCCCCTAGAGGCCTCCTCTCCTTGTTCTCTTGCTCTTTCTCCTTCTGTTTATTCTCCCTGCCTGCCTGCCCCACCTGTCCTTTCTCCTGCCTCGCTATTTGGCCACTCAGCTCTTTATTAGACCATCAAGTGTTTTAGACAGGCAAAGTAACACAGCTTCACAGAGTTAAGCAAATGCAACATAAAAGAATGCAACACATCTTTGCATCATTAAATATTCCACAGCATAAACGAATGTAACACATCTTAAAATAATATTCTACAACAGACCATGGACCCAGACATGGCCCTCATCTGCAGCCCAGCCCAGACACCACTGTGGCCTCTGGTGGTAGTGCAGGCCTTCCACGTCAGGCTATTCCTCACCACCGTCCTGTCAGCTCTCTCCGTGGCACACAAACTGCTCGGATTCTCTGATTTGCTCACCACAGATTGCTCACGTCCAGCCAGCTCAGCATTCCAGTGTCTTGGCTCTTTCAGCCATGCCTTCCCCAGCCTGCTCTCTCATAGGACCCAGGACAACCAGACCATGGGTGGCACCACCCACAGTGATATGGGCCCACCCACATCAGTCACTAAGACAACACCCTATAGGTTTACCTGCAGACAGATTCTATGGGGCATTCTCTCGTTTGAGGTTCCCTCTCCTCAGATAACGACAGCGTGTGTCAAGTAGAACTCGCCAGCACAATGGCTCAGTGGCTGGGAGCACTGGCTGCTCTTGGAGAGGACCCAGGTTCAGTTCCCAGCACCCACTACATATCCCAGCACTGCCGGTGACTCTAGTTGTAGGGGATCCCATGCACTTTTGATCTCGGCAGGCACCAAGTACGCATGTGGGGCACATACATCCATGCAGTCAAGCATTCACAAACATACAAAAATCTTAAAGATATTAGGTCAGATGGTTGAGCAAGGAATGACTATTAAGTGGGCTAAGTATAGCTCCAGATAATTTGGCTCTGGATCCACAACCTTCTAACTCTCCAAAATCACCAAGTTCTAGTCCACCATTTAACCTTTTAGAGTCGTTAACATAGGTGTGGCTTCTCTCTTTTCTCTCTTCTGGGAACTTCGGTTTATACCATATAAGTTTCTAAAGCTTACTTTCAGTTCTTGTACTGCCTTAAAAACAAATCAGATGTCTGTCTGTCTGCATGCCACAGCTCATTTTTTTTTCTTTTCAGTGAAAATACATGACTTAAAGAATTGCCAGGGTTATGAGATGCCTGAGGGTAATGGCACTTTCCACCAAACTTGATGAATTTCGTTCTATCCCAAAAAATAAACAAACATTTTGAGGGGTATGTGTGTGTGGTGCCATAGTGTGCTGGTGTTAGCCAAAGGACAACTGGCAGCCAGTATTCTACCCGTGAGCCATTCCACTGTGTGTGTGTGTGTGTGTGTGTGTGTGTGTGTGTGTGTGTGTGTGTAGGGAGGGAGGGAGAGAGGGAGGGTCAAAGGATGAAGTAATTGGGGTGAAAAGCAAATATGTTAGAAAGGAACTGTGTGATCTGTTTTCTTTTTTAAGGCATTTGCCATAAGGATAAATATGGAGGAGCATTTTAGGCAGAAAACAGAAGCAGAGTTGAAGAGGTAATGTTTGCTGGGTGTGTTAAGAAATACAGTGGCCATCTGTCACGTTGCCTCCCCAGAATCCCATCTTCCCTCTCCAGTTTTCCCTTGGAGACACCCAATATCTCTATTTTTAGTGAATGTGGTTTGGGAGAAGCTGACATCTTCCCCAGTTCCTAGCTATACCTCCCGACCTTCATCTCCCCACAGTGACTGATTCAAAACGTGTGCCGTCCCCAGGACTTTTTCTGGAACCATGAGAGGAAAGGAGAGAAGTTCTTATTCTGGATTGCAGAGAAGAGGGTGAGCTCAGAGCTACTGACTATGTGTGCCACTGGAATTTGAACCCAGAGCCTTGAAGTACTAAACGCACTCTGTCGACTCCTAGGCAACTTTCTTCGCTCTGTTTATTGACACTGGAGAAGAACCAGCTTAAGATGAAGCCAGCAATGAGCAGAGAGCAGGAGTAGAAACAGATACCAGTGAATTAATTTATGTCTCTAAGTGTAGAAGCTCCCTAGCTTCCACCCCCAGGTTATCCAGACATTTTGTTGTTGTTGTAACATTTAATTTAATTGTAACATTTTAACAGAAAGACTGACACTAAAGTATTATGGTTTGCCATAACATAGTGTGTTATACTTGGGACTAGTGTGACTGTGGAGGTAGAGGTAGGGGCTAGAATGTGAAGGCTTAAGAAATAGACCTTTATTGTATAGCTATGAAAGGGTTAAGTCAACAGTATCCCCAACAAACCCATCGGAACCAGAAACTCATAGCTAGGAACATTTAGTTCCTCACACTTTGATGAGGCATTCACTTTTGCTATTCTGGTTCCCTCTGATAGTTACAGAACTTTTACAATTGGGAAAGGAGAGCTAGGGACATGACTGTGACTAGAGCAGTGTGCTCCAACCAGGGTGCTGTGCATTATCCCAACAATCACTGAAACAAGTTTGACAAATGAGTTATTTATGGGGGCCAAGCATGGAGGGGGAGAACCCCAAAAACTCTTTCTAGAGAATAGAGTTAGGGTTGTTTATGGAATAACCCAGCAGAGAGACTTAAAGTGCATGCTCAGAGATGGCTAGCATGGTATGGATGTGGAATTTGGGCCTCTCTGACATCAAAAGGGCACAGAACAGAAACTGCAGGATCAAACAAGAGTCAGATCACTTCAACAAAAGCAGCCTTTAAGCTCCTGGAAGGTAATCTGGCAGCCATTGGCATCTCTACCCACGTGCCAGAAGTGCTGTCTGTCTGTCTTCAGCAAAGCCTGTGGGAGCCTCATAATACATACCTCAGCTGTGACCTCGAGAGCTCGTCATTTCAAAATCCAATTAGAAACAGCAAGGGGGGCTTGAAAGGTTGCTTAGGATAAGTAAGAGTAGGTCATCTGGATGTGTTTATCAAAGTTAGAAAACTGGGTTCTCTGTGTAGCCCTGGCTATCCTGGAACTCACTCTGTAGACCAGGCTGGCCTCGAACTCTGAAATCCACCTACCTCTGCCTCTCAAGTGCTGGGATTAAGGATGTGTTCCACCACCACCACAGGGTTTAAGACAGGGCCTTGATGGTAACATTCTTGGGGATGTTTCTGGTTTCTTGGAGAGATGTTTCTAAGGTGCAAAAGGTACACATTAACAACTGTAACGATTTTTTGATTGTTTGTTTGTTTTGGTCAGGGTTATGCTGGCCTCAAATTTATATCTCCTGCTTCAAGCTCTTAAATGCTGCGATTACAGTCATATGCCACTGCATCAGCTATAAAGACCTTTTGATAAGTACCCAGCAGATGGTTGTGTCTCAAGGAGCAAAAATTAGGTATTAGTAGCGTCTCTGTTAATTTTCTATTGCTGCAATAAGACACCATGGCCAAGGTAATTAATTATAGTGTTTATCTGGGGCTTACAGTTTGGGTATTAGAGTCCATGACCCTCATGGTGGGGAGCATGGCAGCAGGCAGGCATGGCACTGGAGTAGTAGCTGAGAGCTCACATCTTGAGACACAACCAGAAGGCAGAGAGATCTAACAGGAAACGGTAAGGGCTTTTGAAATCTCAAAGTGACCCCCCCTCCTTCAACAAAGCCGCACTTGCTGATCCTTCCCATTAGGCAACCAGCTATTCACACATGAGCCTATAAGGTCATTCTCATTCAGACCACCACACATAGTAAGGAGGCTTAGAAATGGACCTGGAAAACAAACAAAAGGGTTTGGCAAATTTCAGAAAATGCCATTTTCCTTTTAGGGATTGAGTTGTTTGATTTTGACCCCAGTCAGTAGTGTTTCCTAATTCTTTTAATAATAATAATAATAATAATAATAATAATAATAATAATAATAATGATAAACAATAATAAATTATTATTAGTGTGTGTGTGGTTGTGTATGGACATGCCATGGCATGTGTGTGGAGGTCAGAGTACAACCTTGTGCAATCTCTCCTGCCTTTATGTGGTTCCAGGGATGGAAATAAGAAAGTTAGGTGTTTGTGGAAAGCACCTTTACCCACTGAGTCATCTCAGGAGCCTACGTGTCCTGTTTTGAAGACACATTCACACAAGCAGAATTTCCCTGAAGAAAAAAGGAAATCAGTGGTGGATCTCAGCACTCAGGAGGCAGAGGCAGGTGGATTTCTGAGTTCGAGGCCAGCCTGGTCTATGGAGTGAGTTCCAGGACAGCCAAGGCTACACAGAGAAATCTTGTTTCAAAAAACAAAATGGAAAAAAAAAAAAAAGAAATGATCAGAAAAAAAAGAATGATAAGAATTAGGCTTTTTGGCATTTTTTTTGTGTGTGTGTGTGTTTGTTTTCTTATTGGAAACAATAGCTCTGGAAATCTAATGAACATAATTTTGAGCATTTAAACATAAAACCAGAAATAATGACATATTCAAATTCCCTATGGGTCACTTTAGAAGAGTCTCCTAGGTTTTTGTGTTATTTTGGTATTTTTCATAAATCCATGAAAAAAAATCCATTTTTAATGTATCTGCAGCACTATCAACTTGGATTTGATTATTTCCCAATGATTAGATTTAGGTTAAACATTTTTTTTTTCAGCTGGTAACCCTGTCTACATGGTTTCTGTTAGAGGGCACATGTTGTCCAAATGCTATCCAGTTTTGTTCATTTATTAACTTTGATCATTTTGGTCAAGGTGATATCCACTAGATTTGTCCACTGAAAAGGTACCTTTACATTCTTTTTTAAATTGCATGCATTATTTGTGTGTGGGGGTGGTGGGGGGTGGTGGGGGTCATGGCATGAGAGTGGAGGTCAGAGGACTACAGCTTGTGGGACTTTATTCTCCCGGAACCATGTGGATCCTGAGAGTTTCTGCTGAAAAACTACACTTCCCAGCTTCCCTTGTGGACTACGGAAGTCATTTCTGCCCTTGTAAGAGGCTGAATCCCATCTTCTGCAGGAATTTTGGCTGTCGGCACAGGTGGGTGACAAAAGTACCCCCCACGCACACACACCATGAATAGACATAGTTCCTCCTAAGGTCAGACCAAGCCTCACTTCCAGTTTCTCTGTGGACTGTATTTACAGTTTATTTTTCTGGAAGAGAGGATTTAGACCAATGGTTCTCAACCTGTGGGTCAAGGCCCATTTGGTGATGAACCAACCAGCTTTTCACAGGGGTTGAATTTCAGATATCCTGCATCTCAGATATTTACATTATGATTCATAATAGTAGCAAAATTACAGTTAAGAAGCAGCAACAAAGAATTTTACTGTCAGGGGTCACCACGTGAGGAACTGTATTGAAGGGTCACAGTGTTAGGAAGGTTGAGAACCACTGACTTGGATGGAGGTTCTTTCCAACATGGGCTGACTGGTGGTGCTTTGGGAATGTAATCTAGCCTCTCTACCCAGATGGAGACCTGTGCTCTTGCCTTGAAGCCTACAAGGACTATCTTTCCTAAAAACTTCCAAAGCCAGTATTTGTGAAAGCTCATTTAATTTGGTTATCTTGCTTTACAAATTATACCTCTAAACAACCAATCTATGTTAGAAACATGCTTAACTGCTGTCAGTATGTGGTGACCTGGAGATCTGTCCTTCGGCAAAAGGGGTTGACTTGGCTTTGGTCTTGATAATTCAGTCCATGTTACATGTAAATTATTTATTACAGAGTTGACATGACTGATGCTTTCATCTTTCCTCTGCTGGATGATTGTATGGAATGAGAATGCAGAGCTTTTTAAAAAGATTCTGTTAATAGGGTTAATTTTAGAAAACACGTTCTGGTTATTCAGTGTGAACTTTGTAAAATGAACCATTTTCTCTTGACTTCAGTGGCAGGCACTGACTCCGGCAGTGACTTAGGATGTTTCTAAAATGCTGTTTTTCCTGATTCCCAGCCCCCGCCCTTCTTTCTGTGACAGCAACATGAACAACAATGCAGCTTCGGAAGGGCTGTGACATCACAATGAACAATACCTCATTTTGTCACTAAAGGAAAAGTGTTAATATTCTGATCCTGGCCCTTGGCGCCACCCTGTGTCCTGACCTAAAGGTCTCTTTTTAAGGAAAAACTCCGCCCATTTTTAAGGAAACTCCACTTCCACTTCACTCCCAGGAGCTGTGCACCCCTTGACCCCTCCCTCCCTCCCTCCCTTTCTGTCTCTCTGCCTCTTTATCTCTCTATTATAATAAACCATTTCCACAAGGATGCAGCCTCTGAGTTGCAAATGTCCACCCCACAGAGGGCCACCATGCCTGCATTGAGTGGGTCACCCCGCAGCTACATCTGCCCAGCATGGTTCCCTGCATGCGCAGGATACCCTGGGGGGGGGGGCTCGCATAATAATAATAATAATTTGTAACAAAAAGACCTCCTGAAGGGTCTTTTTGGAGGGTACTTTGGAAGGAATTTTAGTTGGACTTAAGTTGCATACATTGTGGCTTTGACCTCACTGGAAACAAGTTTTGGGTTGGTGATGGTTGTGTTATTTCTGTATAGTGCCACACACTTACCACAGGAGCACACGTTGCTCATCTGCCTCACCTCCAAACCATCCCAAGAAAGATTTTTTTTCACCAATCAATAAACAATTTAGAGGTATTTACATTCCTAAGCTTTCAGCTACTTTACAACAGTGGAGTGTGTACAGAATTGATTTTATAGTTTACAGTGTTTCATGTGTATCATTGGATTTTCAAAAGTTACTAGTTCAGTGGCCTCAGGGATCAGTGAAGTGCTGGCTGCATTACTATTTTGTATTATATAAGGACAGTCTACACCCAATTTCTAGAATTTCAGTTGGACAGTAGTGGTGTATTGGCTTTAATCCCAGCACTTGGGACGCAGAGGCAGGGTGGATCTGTGAGTTCAAGGCCAGCCTGGTTTGCAGAGCGAGTTCCAGGACAGCCAGGGCAACACAGAAAAAATCTGTCTCAAGGGAAGAAAACCGAAAAAACAAAAAAACCCAACCAACCAAACAACAAAATAATATAAAATTAGAGAAATAATCATAGGCACTGCATTGAGTCGCTTATAATGTCAATTTCACTATGGGTAGTCAGTCCGGCTCAGCTTTAAACTTAAAATCTTAGATACCTAGACATCAGCCTGTTACATTGGCGAAGAGTGAGATTTCCTATTGTGTTGTATGGGCTCTTCGGAGGATCGGTCCAATACGGACTATCCCTTGGGCCTCAGTGAGTTCACGGAAGAGGAAACTGCTCTGCCCTCCATTGAAGCCTTCCGGAACCTTTTAAATGCCAAGGCCATGACATCACATGCTCTCTATCTTCTTGATAGGAAAACTGGTAAATGTTCTTTTGTAAACAGATACCAAGTAGGCAGTTCCAAGTGTTACGGGGCTGTGGTAACACCTCTGTCGTCAACCCCCCCCCCCCATAGGACACTGGAGAGGAGATCGAGACCCCGGACAGCCGCGGGGTGCGGGAGGGAACCAGGGGAGGCCGTCTCACCTCCACCCAACTCGCTGACCACACGGTACCGCAGCGCGGCAGACAAGCAGCGCCAGCGTCTCCAGCCTCGGCCACGGCAAGCCGCGGGCCTTTCCGCCAGAGAGCATGCGCCGGGCTGGCCCCGGTCGCGACGTCAGACCCGGAGGAGGGCCCACGGGGTAGGGGAGGAGGGGCGGGGCGGGCCGGAAGAGCGGGGCGCGAGCCGGAAGTCGCCGTCCAGGCCCGCCCCAGCCCGGGCCCCTGGCCGCCTGTTGGGTGGGCGGTTCTAAGTGGTTCGCCCGCCGCCGTCCGTCCCGGCGAGGGTGATGCCGACAGCCCCGCCCTGGCCCCTGCAGCGCCAGCCTTCTGTGACGCCGACAGCAGCGGTCCAGGCTGTGGTTGGGCCTGTGGCCTCAGAGCACTTAAATCAACAACATCTTTTGGTATAGTTTCTTCCAATTTCAAATGTACCCCCCCCCTTTTTTTTGGAGTAAAACTGTAATTCGTCACTTTCCAAGCTGGGAGGTTCTGTTAAAAGGAAGCAACTACAAACTAGGTCCATTAGATTTATCCGGAGGCTTTGAGCTGTGTTTATTATGCCTTCCCTCTGTGAGCTGGAGATCCTGTGGAAGCATTCTATGTGAAGGCTGGGATGAGACACCTTAGCCTGTAATTTTAAATGTGATTTCCATTTGGATTATCCTGTCCAAGTATTGCACCTTGAAAGGCTGGGCGTGAAAAGCTGATGAAGTTTTAAAGAATAGTTAAAAAGTCCAAAAGGCTTTGTCTAATTTTGCAGCTACATAAGATTGTCTAAGGGATGGGATTCAAGCCATGGCCTTCCTGCCAGTTCTCCGGCCGGCTTGAAGCATCTTTAAGTCTGCAGTGTTTGAGTGTGCACCCCTCCTCCCGCGCGTTTGTCTTCCCCCCCCCTTCCTAAATTCCCTTTGTGTGCTGTGTCTCCCCCTGCCGTTGCTTCTTTGTTTTTATTTTTATTTTTTATTTTTGGCACAAGGTTAGATCTTCAGCTTCTTTCCTGATGACTGAGCCAGCCTTTTCTTCCTCCTCTTTCTCTTTCTGTCTCTCTCTGTCTCTCATTGTTTTTGAGACAGTTTCTCTGTCTCAAACCAGAGATCCACTTGCCCCTACCTTTTGGGATTGAAGGCATGAGCCACCACACCTGGCTGAGCCAGTATTTCTATCCTCCCTTTAAATCACCACAAACTGAAAAAAAAAAAAACCACTTTCATAAGGGTGTCCAAGGACAAAGTTAGAATTTTCAGATAATGTCTTTGTGTGAAATTCCAGAATTGGGCAACACTTCATCCATAAAATGGGTGTTCTGATAGACTGAGGCAAAATAAGTTAGTTTTATGAATAATAGAGGGTTGGAGACCAATGAAACAACAAAAAGCAACTGGTCATTTCACAGTAACTTTTCTTGTAAGGCAGGAGTAGGATTATAGCAATTGACAAAAACAAGCAGACAAAAACCCAAAACCTAACTGGTTAGCGTCAGTTTACTTTAGGTTGCTTTTTCATAATGGTTAAGCTAGGGAGAACTTGACATTCGTGTCTGTTGAAACTGGACAGTTAGGAACTTGCTCCTGATTCCTGGGACAGTCAGATCGTAACTTAATTTGGGTTCAGAGGTATGGAATGATTCCTTTTTTTATATTCATTATGTTGTATTCAGACCTAATATAGGCCTTTTTTTTTTTAAAGTATTATTTTCTTGTTTTGAGCAGGGACAAAAGTTCACATGCAGGTAGAGGCTGGCCCCATGCTGGAATGCCATTTGTAGGTGGACTTTTCTTCCCTGCCCGTCATGGAGACTCAATATTAATTATAAGTACTCAGCAGATAGCTCAGGCTTAATACTAGCTAACTCTTATAACTTAAATTAACCCATTTCTATTAATCTACATTCTGCTACATGGCATTTCCTCTCTTTCATCTTGTACCTCCTGTTTTCTCTCCGTGTCTCCTTGGTGACTCCTGACTCTGCCCTCTTTCTTCCCAGCATACTTAGTCTGGTTTTCCCACCTAACCTTATCCTGTCCAGCTATTGGCTAGTCAGCTTCGTTATTAAACCAATCACAGTGTAATTTACGCAGTGTATAGAAGGATTATTCTAAATTAATGAATGATTCCCAGATCTGGATATTTCTATATATCCACCTTGAAGTTTGTAAACCACAAAAGCTCTGTTTTAAAAAAAAAAATCCTGCCTCCTAGGCAGAATCCTAACTCCATTCTCTCAGAAATAAATCACAAAGTGGTGAACCTGCATCCCAGAAAGGTAGAAAGAGAAAGTTTGCCTAGTTCAGAGAGAGTTTTGTGTATTTATGGGACTTGGTTGTCTATACTCTGTGTTGTATTTTAAGACAGTGAAGGGGGCAAGAGCATTATTGGGTGTTAATTCTTGTAGCTTTAAAATACAAATACAAACAATGATTGGATGATATTGACCTTTAAATGTCAACAGTGCTGCTGACATGTTTCCTGGTAGAACTATAGAACAGACATGAAATGAAATCTTTATAGGTATAAGTGGTATGGAAAGGGTGAGCATACATTTTATTACCACATTCATGCAATAGAATTTGAAATGAGAGCTTAAAAGGGCAAAACCTAGTAGCTGTATCTTTTAGCCTGACAACTAGAGTGGATTCTCTCAGGCCAGGGGTAGAAGGCTGGCCTAACATGCAAAGCTGGGCTCCACCCCCAGCAATGAAGAAAGAAACAGTTACTCTTTCTTACAACTATGAAGTGAGTGGACGGACAGCATTAACAAAGGGTCTGGACTTAAGCTTCATTGCTCCGACTCTGTAATAGGAAACATCAAGTAGGATACCATATACATGAAAGATCATCGTATTTGGGGAACCTTTTATTCTAGTGTGGTGAATTTCCTGAGTTGATTGGAAAATTGTTGAATTCATTTACAGTGATATTAAGTGATTACAACACTTACTGTTTTGGTGTAGCAAATTAGCTACACCAAAATTTTTACTTTTGAAGCTGCCATTTCTATTGTTTCTTGGCCTGTTGGCTAAAATCAAGCATCAAAACAACCATTTTGTTTTATTCATGGCTTCTGTAGGTCAGGAAATCAGTCAAGATGTCATAGAGATGATTGCACTATTTTTGAGGTCTTATCCCTCAACATGGACTCTCTACCGATTGGGACTTGTGCCTTATGGAGCTTTTTTTTTTTTTTTTTTTTTTTAATACAGTGAGCATTCTCAGGATAGCCAGATGATTTTGTAGTAGTTCAGGACTCTAAACAGAAGGGTTCTATTGAATAAGTAGACACTGTACTGCCTTATTGCTCTGCCTTAGCATCATGGCCAAGAATGTTGGTTGGAGCAGTCATAAGGCTATGCCTCTGCAAGAGGAGTGTCCCCGGCCCCCACATCTCTGAGGAAAGTGTGTCAGAAATATGGGGCTGTACATACAGCTTGACAAGTGACTGTCTTCACCTGCTGAACCACCACATTGGCCCTTTAGACAGTATTTCCAAAACACAAGCTTAATGCTAGGAGACCTATGAGAAAATACCAAATTTCAAATAAGCAGCGTATTATTTTCCTATGGGTGTTGTAATGAACACCCCAAATCTATTGTCTAAAAGAGATTAGTCATTTATTCTAGAAAACAGAGTTAGTTCCTCAGAGAGAAACGTTGTGTCTCTCTGTTTTTCATAGGTGCTGATGGCCTGGTTCCTTGGTGTACAGTTGCCTCCCATCTCTGCCTCTGTTCTTATAAAACCTTCCTGGGTGTCTCTGTGCTATCTCCTCCAATAAGGATACCAGGCACTGGATTTAGAGCCTGTTATAATCCAGAAGGATTTCTTTTTTAACTTAATTATATCTGCAAAGAACCAACTTTCAAACAAGGTCACACTTTGTTGCTCTGGGTGGATGTGAATTTGGGGGAGACTGTATTCAACACTGTAGATGGGATTGGTATTACAGATTTCTTCCTTCGCCTTGTGGCTCAGCACGGAACTCCCACCTCACCAGTCTCAAAGTTTCACCCTTGAATCAGCTATAAATAGAGATAATAAATATGTTTTGTATTAAAGTACAAGTGCAAGGTCCCTGTTTAGCAGGAAGCTGGCCACCCACAGGGGAGCTGCTGCCCATCAGCTCTGGGGCCTCACACTGAGAAGCCTTCTCTCTGCATTCTTTCCAACAAGGTTTGCCCCTCTCCCATTTCGGCTTCCACATCTGCGGAATGACTTCGGTCATCTGTGCAGTGACTCCTAAGAAATCTCTCCATTTCACTTTTCTTTTGAGTTTGAGACTTTTTCCCATTGGTTACTGGACATTCTGATACACTGAACTGTAGGCATCATAGAGTCTCAGATTACTTCATTAAAAGCATAAAGCTTTTTTTTAGGTTTTCTTGTTCCCTTGCCCTGACTCTTTTATTGATGTACTCATCCACACTGACCCCCAGAACAGTACCCAGAGAGTTGTCTCACTCCTGCTCTCTTCCTCTCATAGCATCTCACTGGGGCCACCCTAGACACGATTCTGGGTCACCGTCCACTGCCCTGCTTCTCAGGCTTTCATCACCACAAGCCTGTGTTTAGAGCTATTTCTAGAGAATATTATGTTTATTGTGTCTGCTTGCGAAATAAGAATGGCAACTGGGTCGCAGGTTAGATATCAAGTATATTTTGGACCAGAAAGTACAGTAAGTTACAGATAACTTTGGAATTGTCAGCATGACTTGGACATTGTGTTTTGATGCTTTAGTATTGTCAAACTTGGTCACACATGCAGGTTCTTTCTATGTTCTTATCTATAAATGTCGCTTTGCTTTCCTGGCATACTGGAAAATCTGCTCCCCAGAGAATACTCTTCCCCTGCAGCCCTCTCTAGTGCAGCTGGGATCTACCTCTGCCCTTCAGCCTTCTTCTCCTGGTGGCTTCCAGACTATTTCTCTACCTCTTCCCTATTTCCAACTCATGTTTCCAGATTACATGACACTCTACCCCTCCATAATGCAATTATTTATGTAGCCCATGTTCTCTCACTCTGTGTGTGTCTGTGTGTGCGCGCATGCATGCGTGCACATGTGGATTGGGGGCTGTTTTTCAGTGGCCTAGTTGCCAGTATGTTGTCCAGTGAGACTTCTCAGTAAGTCATTGTTGTGGAATAATCTTTTTGTACACTGTGAAGATGTCTTTCCAAGGTGCCTTCTGATTGGTTTAATAACGAGCTGAATGGCCAGTAGGTTCCCAGCCTGAACCCACTCAGTATACCATAACAGCAGAAAAAACACAATGAGGCCGACTAGGCTTACACTAAAGGATCCCAGCCTCAAATGGACTCCAATTTTGCAGCCACACATTTTTCTGTCAGAGTCACCCCACACTGCACACCTTCCAAACACACACATACCATGTACCTTCTGAATGGTGGTTGGATTCTCAGATACCTAGCTACACATTTCTCTGGAACACTTATCCCATACTCCACACCTTCCAAACATATATGCTGTGTGCCTTCTGGGATGTACCCTCTGGGTTGTGGTCAGTTTCTCAGATACCTAGCTTTCATACTTCCCAGCCTGTAGATGTCCATTGCCTAATTTTCCTAAGAAAATGAAAGGAGTCAGAATATAACTTTTGTGGCTGTTACCACCAATGTCCACACACTTTCTGCACCTGGAGCTGCATACTCTCCCTCCCCGCTGCTATTATGGGTAGACTATCCGTGGCTTTAGCTGAGGGCCACCTTTGCCATGTTGATGAGCCTTTCTTCTTCCATTTACTCAGGGTTATTGGAGTAGCAAGTGTTCCTGCCTGTTGGGATAATCTTTTTGTATACTGTGTGAAGATGTCTCTATTTTACCTCATCTGCCTAAAGCACCTTCTGATTGGCTTAATAAAGAGCTAAATGGTCAATAGCTAGGCAGGAGAGAATAGGTAGGACTTCCAGGCAAAGGTAGGAACTCTGAAAAAGAATCTGAGGCAAGGGATTCACCAGCCAGACGTAGAGGAAGTCAGGCATATGGTACTGAGGAGAGGTAATAAGTCACGTGGCAGAATATAAATTAATAGAAACAGGTTAATTTAAGTTTTAAGAGCTAGCTGGGAAAGAGCCTAAGCTAAGGCCAAGCTTTCATAATTAATAAATCTCTGTGTCATTATTCAGGAGCTGGCAGTCCAAAGAAAGTCCAACTATACCCGCCTCCTATATAAATGATTAATATCAACCGATAATATATTAATCTATGCCAATAAATGAATGCAAATGAATGCAGTTGTCACCCAGTGGGTTATTCCTGTCAGCACACATTGTAATTGCATCTCCTGCGGCTATTGTCCATTTTCTCTCCTTCACAGCCCAATGTTTTTCTGTCTTCCCAGTTGCTCTTTCCATCTTGTCAGACTCACTCAAGCCAGGCTTCACCTTTTCAGTGCCCTCAGACCTGCTCCTGACAAGGCCAACCCATGGACGTCATCTTTCTCTGTCCATTAGCAGCTGTGATCCAGTGCTCTCCTAATCGGCTTATCTGCTTTTCATTTGTGTCTCTCACACTCCATTCTAAACACAAACACCAAAGCAATCCTTTAATACCTGGTTCAGTTCATTGTAGACAGGTTTTTCTTTGGGCTGCCAGCTCACAAAAAAACGACACAGAGACTTATTAATTGTGAAAGCTTTGCCTTAGCTTAGGCTTGTTTCTAATTAGCTCTTATAACTTAATTAGCTCTTATAACTTATATCAACCCATTTCTATTAACCTATGTGCTGTCCTGTGGTTCGTGGCTTTTACCTCTCCTCCTACATGTCTTCTTCTGCATCTTGCTGTGGATTCTGCCTTTCTTCTTCCCCAAGACCTCTCTGTCCCCAGAAGTCCTGCCTAACATCTTCCTGCATAGATATTAGCCACTTAGCTCTTTATTAAACCAATCACAGTGACACATTGTCACACAGTGTAAAGGAATATTCTGCAACATTTCCCCCTTTTGTGTAAATAAAAAGGAAAGTTTTTTTTAACTCTAACATAATAAAACTAGAAACAAAAAGAACAATTATCAGGTAAGAATTATATTCACAATGCACAGGCCATTTGTATTTGGCAAATTCAGAGAAAACACTCCATTATCTATCCTCTCTTGATGAGTCCAAAGTTTTGTGCCTAATTTACTTTCTATCATGACTAAGGGAAACTGTAACTATAACCATCTAATCTTCAACCCCATCAAAGACCTGAGAAGGATATAACATTACCTGAGTAAACACGAAGTGCAGAGCAAGTGACTTCAAAAACTAAAAAATGAACAGAGACATCTGGCAGCCTGGACAGTCACTACAAGGTTCCTCTGTAATGTTGGGGCATCCATCTTCAGCCTACAGGACCAGAATATCTGACAGACTTTTCTGTAAAGCAGGAATTTTTGAAGGAGTGTTCTATGGATAGGTATAAGATATTATGGTAGATTATTGTATATATTAGTAAACAAATTTAGTAGGTAGCAGTCTTAGATAATTTGCACTGTTATGGATTCTTGTATATTGATTCCTGTTTAAGATAATTTGTATATTGATACAAATACAGAACTATATTTGTTGTAGTGTACTTATATTTCTACTCTTATTTGAAATGTTTTGTATATTGATACAAATGTAAATTTATATCTGTCATACTGTATGTATGTATCCTATGTTTAGGATATTTTATATATTGATATATATTTAGGATTATTGTCATATTGCATATTGCACTATACATTCCTACCTCTGTTGTATATTGTCACAATTTTGAAGTCATTGTCCTTTTACCATACATTTGCTTACAGACTGTTTACCTTGTTTACATAAAGCCTTAGTCCTTAGGTTATTTAGGTAGAAAAGACTTACAGATTTATAGTCACCTATGCTTGTCATCTCTATAGTTATATTAGTTAGGTTATCCAGATTTACAGATACATAGGTCAGATGGACAGGTAATCTTAAACACTTCATGGACCTAGAGAATATGACATTTAAATAACTTAGAATTCTGTTGGCGTGAGACACAATTGCTCCTGGCTGCACCAATTTGATCCTGAGAGAATGTTGGGTTTCTAAGACATTTCCAGTTGGAAGTTTGTCTTGTTCTTGGCACAAAATGGCCTACTGGGCAAAGAACTGCCCTTGCCTCAACTGCTGACAGTACAAATGCTGTCCTTTCTGGACAAGTGGGACACAAGGAAAGCGACCACTGTACTCTGCCAAGACAGGATAAGATGGTCTTTCAGAATTCCTGCTTCTGAAAGTGGTCTGTCAGATACTCTAGGCCTGTAGCCAATTTGAATGCACCAACAATGCTGAGAAACATTAGGTGATTGTCCATGCTGCCAGCTGTCTCTGTCTACTCTTGAAAGATTTCCGAAAATTGCTTGC
Organism: Peromyscus maniculatus bairdii; assembly: GCF_049852395.1. Lineage (NCBI taxonomy): Eukaryota > Metazoa > Chordata > Mammalia > Rodentia > Cricetidae > Peromyscus > Peromyscus maniculatus. The sequence continues at coordinate 47,398,019 of NC_134857.1, forward strand.
ATCCTTCTCCCATTTCCCAGGTATTATTATGTTTCTTCTCAGGTCTTTGATGGGATTGAGGACTTAACAGTTACAGTTACAATCTTCTATCTTAGCTAAAACATATTAAGTATTAGATTCAGGTTCTTCAGGATAAGGTAGCTTTTGGAATGATCCCTGTAACGTGCCATTTACCCATGTTCTAGACTTCTCTGGATTTTAGTATGTGTCTCTTGTTTGATATTGTTCATATTGGTTGTAGTTCCATCTTGTCTAGGTCATTATCCCTTATTCCTCCTGGACAATATTTGATAATCGTTCCTATTGTATATAGTTTTGTATTAGGTTAGAACTTTTTTATTTAGACAAAAGAGGGAGATGTAGTGGGTAGCTGTTCCAGCTTTGTCCTGGAAGTACTACCTCCATTGAGGCTTCTGGTGGAGGTGAGGCTGAGTCAGGAGACACTGCCGCTGCCTTGAGAAGTAAGATGTAAAGTACTGATAAGCCACAAGCCATGTGGCAAGTTATAGATTAATAGAAGTGGGTTAATTTAGGATGCAAGATCTAGCTATCAAAAAGCCTGCCACGGCCATACAGTTTACAAGTAATATAAATCTCTGTGTATTTACTTGGGTCTGAGCAGGACTGGAGAAAACTCCAGCTACAGTCCTACCCTGTCTTGTTGAAGCTTGGTAGTCTCTTTCTTTTGTGTCCCTTTGTCTAGTTTGGACAACATACTGTCAGCAGTCAAGGCAAGGACAGTGTCTTGCCCAAATAGCTAGCTTTTGCCACAGAGAAAGTAAACTCCATATGGAGGTTCTTCGATGCCCATCATCCTTTTTTGAAGTAGATTTCTGCTGCCAGGAGCAAAGGTGTTTCACTGTCATGAAAAGGCTTATGTTATTATAACATTTTAAATGCCATATTCTATAGGTCTTTAAAGTGTTTGAAGATCATCTATCTAAAATATATCTCTGTATGACCTTGAAAACATATCTAATCTAATTATAAGTTTGATTATTATAGATGACTATTAACCTGTATTTCTTTATTATCCTAAATAGCTTTCAAGGACTAAAACTTAACATAACATTTTTAAATGAGCTGCATAGGTACAATACCTTAAACAAGAATAAAAACAGTAGAGTATAATAAAAATAACCTTAAATTTGTATCAATATACAAAAATCCATACCAATGTAAAATATTTGAGACTAGTGGTTGTTTAAAAGTAGACTCAGAAATACACCCTTTTATCCCATAATTTCTATAATATATCCTCCTTTTTTCTTTTCAGAATGAGATCCCTAAATCTAATCTTCTTTGTTCAGTTTTTTTCCCCTGAGCATTATCAGTTAAAGCTTGTAACCAACCTCCTAAAAAATAAACATCCATAACCCACCGAATGACCAAAACCCACCCATCTCACCTCTTGGGAATGTGAGCACCATGTTCTCCAGACTGCTTTCTGTTGTCTGGGGTGAGGGCACCTTTAGGGCCCTGAGGAAGTGGAGATAATGGTCAAGTCCTGGGAAAACTAGCCATAACATTTGTTGTCCAGTCCCCGTGTATTGAGAAAGCACAAGGCTTATCTGCAGTCCTGGCCAGAATAGTCTGTGAGGCTGGGCCATCTCAGCCAGCAGCCTTGAAGCTGTTCCGAGGAAAGTGCAATAGAGGCATCTGAGAGGCTGGATCACCTAGGCCACCACCATTTTCATTGGTTTCTGGTCCCCTTGCTCTGAAAACACACACATTTTCAAAGGTAGCACACATATCTACATTAACACAACTATGGACTGTGTGTTGTACACAAGCCAGCCAAAGATGATTTTTTTGTTTTTGTTTCATGTTTGATCAGGCAAAATATGTGTCACCTGTCTTGTAGTTTTTCTAGGTTTATTTCTTTTTGTCTGTAGCCAGGACTTTCAGGGGGTCTGATCTCTATCAACCTTGAATGAATCCACAGCCTTTGTTTTCTGTGGAAACAAAAGCATAACCTCTTCCCCCAATGCAATACATTTTCTGGCTTTCATTTTACAGTTAAGGCATTCCAAAAGTGTCTAGGCTGGTATAATTTAGTAGTCCCTCTTACAAGCCTGTCTCTCAGCAGCTGTCGTTCACTCATCAGCAATTCAGACTCCCTGTATCTTTTCCATCTTTATGTGGCTTATCTTTTTTATATTGTTTTATTCTCTTTAAAGATTTTATTTTATTATTTATAAGCTTTTTTTCCCCTATGACTGTCTATACCCATTTTCTTTCCTTTTTTAAGCCTATGCACATTTTTTAAACACACTGTAACCTGTTTAGAGTTTCTTTTCTGTCTGGATCTGTCTTTACTGAGCACTTGCAGCTGACCATGTGAGACAAATCTTAACCTGCCTGATAGCTGGCTCCGCCCCCTTCAAGTAGGTGAGAGCTGAGCCTCATGAGCAGGCCCCTAGCCTGGTGCTGGTCTATGTGCCCCAGCTCCCATAGATGCTCCTACCTAGTCTCTGGCCACCAAGTAGTGTGCTGCCTGCTGCTCATAAACCCCAGTCAAGTGCTAAGTAGCAGAGCCTTTTAAAAGAACCCTGTCTGTGTACTCTGTAAGCACCAAGCCTACTTGGACTTTTCCCCCCAGCTTTCTCAGGTCCTTTGTGGATTTACATGCCATGCATTGGACATCAAATGTAGTGAATCTTTTTCTGTACTGCCAGCTCCCAGATAATGACATCTTATTAATTGTGAAAGCTCAGCATTCGTGTAGCCTTGTGTCTAACTAGCTCTTAAATTAACCCACTTCTATTAATCTGTGTGCTGCCATGTGGCTTGTGGCTTTTTACCTCTCCTACATTTCTGATTCCTTTGTATCTAGCTGGCAACTCTCCCTTTCTTCCTCCCAGAGCTCTCTGTCCAGAAGTCCTGCCGATACCTCCTGCCTAGCTATTGGCTGTTTAGCTCTTTATTAAACCAATCGCAGTGATACATCCACCCACAGTGTAAAGTAATATTCCACAACAGTTCATCTCATTCCTCTGCTCAATAAATTCAGAATAAAGTCATGTCATAAAGACCCCTCTCTATGGGGCTGGAGAGATGGCTCAGAGGTTAAGCACACTGGCTGCTCTTCCAGAGGTCCTGAGTTCAATTCCCATCAAACTTTGTATTAATGGATCTTAAAGTTCTGGGACAGATTTTTGACCAAGTTGTTGCTATTGAAGATACCTATTAAGAGTCTGGAGAGATGATAGCTCAGTGGTTAAAAGTGTTTGCTGCCCTTGTAGAGGACCAACATTCAGTTTCCAGCACCCATGCTGGGTGGCTTACAATCACCTCCAACTTCAGCCCCAGGAGATACACACACACACACACACACACACACACACACACACACACACACACACACACTTTTGAAATTCTGAATTAAAAAAAAACCCAATACCTTGTAATTGCTACACACATACAACCCATTGGTCTAAAAGACATTCACCTTGAAGTCTTCTGGGAAGTATTTACTCAGAGTCAGCACACAGAAAGCTGTGTTCCAGAAATGGCCAAGGTTGTACCTCATACAGCAGCTGAACTTGGTAGTATGAGTCACCCAGGTGGTACTGGTTTTGAAGGCATGAAGGGGTCATGGAGAGCAGCTGAAGCTTGGCACTATGTGGCAATGCTGGAGTCCCTGAAGAGAGCCCAGGAGAGATTATTGATGAAAGTACACCCTAGTTTCAGCAGAAGAGTCTAGCATTTTGGAGATGCCAGTACCATGGGATAGCCACCAAGAACAGCAGCAGCAGTGAAGTGGAGCCAGCTGGAGCCTAGAAGACAAGCTGTGTGTGCTGCAGAGGGCAGAGCTGGAGAAGTGAGCCAGGCCCCTTGGAGGAGCCCAGGAGATCAGGAGTGGATCCCAGACACCGGATGCCGAGTTATTTACACTGTTAGAGTTTGGTTTTGCTTTGTTCAAATAGTTACTTTGCCCTATTTCTTCCCCAGTTGAAATATGAAAGTACTTATTTTTTATGTCCCAGGAGCCCACAGTTGAAAGACCTTACATTTTTTAAAAAAGGAAATTTTGGAGTTTTACAGAGAATTTGTATTTTAAAAGAAACTGGATTTTTTTTTAAAAGACTGAATTTTTAAAGTGTTTGGATTTGTAAGGCTGTGGGACTTTGTAAGTTAGTAAAATGTTTTATACTGTGATGTTTATATTAATGTGTGATCTTGGGGATGAACAAGAAAAGAAAGGTTGTGACTTTACAGTGATTTGTTTATGTGTCAGGTTGACAAGAGGTCAATTGTGCTGGATAGTTTTATGTCCTAAGATACCTGGTGTGGCAACAATACCTGTTATCCTAGCATTCTGGAGGTTAAAGTAGAAGGCTAGGATGGGGACTTGAGGCCTTATCTTAGGGTTAACAGGAATTCAGTAAAAAGTTTTTAGGTGGAAAAAAAGAAAGACATTCACCTTCTCTTCTGAAGGTCTTGGGATATGTTATGAACAAGTTCTTTAGTTAGATGGGCAGTTAGGATCCATATTTCTGCGATGGTTCTACCACTGATTAACAGTGTGGCGGCAGGTGGTAGGGAGAGTGTTAACTTAGCTCCTGCGCTTTCTGCGAAGTGTTGGTGACTCCATGGCCTTCTTATCCTTGCTCTGATGTGATGCATAGCAGTAGTCTGTCTTACATCATAACCTACACAATGACCAAGAGGAGGACAGTTGCTCTCAACACACATGGGCTTGTCTGGGACGATGGCAGAAACACCAGATCTCAAAAACTCAGAGCTGTCTCCTAGCATCTTACCAGGGCACCTACTGATCTTTGTCTTTGGCCCAGCAAACCTACAAGCAGGTGAGCTGTAAATCCACCTAGTGTGTGGGCAGTGATAGCACTGAAATGGCCTGGATGAATCAATCGAACAGTGAAAATAGCTGTCTCCACTGGACCTGCCTGGACTGAGTCTACCAGGTTGATTGCAGTCCTGGGGGGAGGGGGAGCTTTGATCTGGAGGAGGTGGGAATGGGGGCTGGGCCGGGGGTAAGGAGTGGGAAGGGGGAGAACAGGGGAACCCGTGGCTGATATGTAGAACTGAATGGTATTGTAAAATAAAATAAAAGGAAAAAAAAATAAAGACCATAGGAAGCAAGAAAAAAAAATCTGCAAAGGCTTCTGTAAAACAAAACAAAACAAAAAAATAGCTGTCTCCATCGACCGGTCACTTTTACTGATACTAAGACAGGAGAGAAGCTGGGGAAAATTGTGGAGACATGAAAAGGAGCCCCTCATCTCAGAGTCTGCTTGAAGCTTCTCACTAGCTGAGAACCAAGAATTCCAGCAAAATTAACAACATTTGCTCAAGGCCTTTCCCCTTTCTCAGCTCTAAGTGTACAACTTTCTTGGGACCTCATCAGATCATTTACATTAAAAGATGTCCTAAACTTTGAACGAAATCCCAGTGACTCCTGATACTCCCTTATCAAGTAATAATCCTATTTAAGTCACTACCAGAGCTACCCTATAATATCATTTATCAAAAAAAAAAAAAAAAAAAAAAAAGAAAAAGAAAAAAGAAAAAGGAAGTTTCTTGGCAATACTTTGAAAGCTACCGAAATGATAGTGAGGCTCATGGCAAGACACTTAGCTGTGACTGTCCCTTGATAACCATACCTGCACTTGGATGAATATCTTAGTCTTTCCCCGAGCTTTTCTTTTTCCAACACCTGGGAGGCAGAGACAGGCAGATCTCTGTGAATTGAGGCCAACTGTGTGTGCATAATGAGTTTTAGGCCAGCACACTGAAAACCTGTTTCAAAAAGATGGGCTGGAAAGATTCCTCAATGGATAAAGTCTGATGGCCTGAATTTGATACCTGGGGCCCACATGTTGGAAGGAGAGACCTTCACATGCATGCCATGGTTGGTATGTGCTCACCCATATGAGCAAAGTAATAAATAAAAATATTATAAAAATTTTTTAAAGTCTTTTAATAAATTATAACTCATCCTTGAGAAGGCCACATATATACTTCATTCTTTTCTGCAATGACTTTCTATTTTTAATAACCCCCCAGCTCTGCTTCATACTGGCTTGTCCTGAAATTACCTTTTCTTCTGAAACCAAGGATCTGGTTTTACTTAAATTGAGGTTTCTAAACGATTAAGGGAATTCCTCAGGCTTCTGTGGGTGATAGTGTGGATCTCTGCCTCCGTTCCTGCTGCTGACAGTACCAGTAACATGGCCATGATGAATATCTTTGATAGATGTGTTCTTGACATTGCAGCACATTTGTCCTCAAGAAGACCTTCACCAAAGCTCTATGGTGCATTTCAACAGACTTCACTTGTGACATTACTTGGAGCAAAGTAGCAAACCTATGCTGGGGTTGAGAGTGCCAGTCTCCACGTGGTCTATAGCGACTGTATGAGTACCATCAGTTTGTAAACACGTGGAGGGCCAGATTCAAAGGCTTAGCAGTTGGGTGAGTTGGCAGCAGAATGTAATCCAAAGCTTTGTGCAACGGGAGTCTACTATCATTGCCATCCTGTGGGTAATGTTCCAGCTCTTGAGTCAAGGCATATTGGCACTTGGCTTCAGCATGTTGTCACCGTTCCAAGAAGAAATTGACACAAAAGCTACTGTGTCAAGGTTATAGCCAGCTTCCTTATGTAGGCCCCGACTTCCTGAATGATTTCCTCATCTCTCTTCTGGATGAAAGGTGACTCTGTGGAATTCATTTTGTTTACATTGACACTTAATTGTTTCAGACCCAGTGCATGAGCCAGAAGGGTGTTGACACAAGTCTATCCATTCTTAGACCTTCCCGTTTCAAATTCACCTACACCAGCAGAACAGCCAGAAGAACACAGCCCAATATCGCCTGTTGTGCAGTGGGTTTGGATGGAGTCCCTTCATGCCAGGGCATCAATACTACTCACACATCTGCTGTGTTATTTCCAGAGAGTTCCACAGTTGTCCATCAGATGTCCAGTAGTGGTGGGCTTCTTCACATCAATGTCCCATGTTGATGATGATTTTGATAAGAATCCTTCCCATTTCCAGCTTTGACTTAGTTGGAGTTTTCATAAAACCTATGTGTTATCAGTAAATTCATAATTGGGGATAGGGATGTGGGGGTGATCTGGCTGCTACATCTATCACCCCATTGATCACCAGGATTTATTTGGCTGATCTTCTGTTTGGGCTGGTGTCCCCTTCCTCCCTCCCTCGCCACTACCCCATGTGTGTCTCTCTCAAAGCTGCATGCTCAGTTGAAGAGGATGACCTTCCCTGAGTAAAGGTCAAGGGTATATGTAGCTGCACCTCCTCCCACCCCCAGAACCTCCAAACAAGCTTTCATTATTGGGGGTAGAAAATAGCTGACAATTTAAAATATACTAGCTACAATATGTTTATCATCTCTAGAAATTTAATGTTGCAACAATATTTTAAAATACACAGTCCCCATTTAATTTTCTCCAACTGTCTCCATAAAATAGAGTTTTGAAAGTTTACATCCAAGATTCTGTCAAGGATCAAATATGATCTTGCTTTTAAAAACTGCCTAGCCAAGTGGTGGTGTCGAATGCATGCCTTTAATCCCAGCACTCGGGAGGTAGCGGCAGGTGGATCTCTGTGAGTTCAAGGCCAGCCTGATTAGGACAGCTAGTGTTATTACACAGAGAAACCCTGTCTCGAAACAACCAATCAACCAACCAAAACAAAACAAAACAAAACAAAACAAAAAAACCCAAACAATCAAAACCCCCCAAATTGCCTAGTTTGGCTGGGTATGTTGGCATACATTTTTAATTCCAGCACTCAGGAGGTAGAGGCAGGAGGATCTCTGCAAGTTCAAGGTCAACCTGATCTACATAGTGAGTTCCAGGACAGCCAGGGCTATGTAGAGAGAGCCTATATCAAAACAAAGCAAAGCAAAACAAAAAATTTGCCTGGTTTTAAAACATATGTATCTGTCACCCATTCATGCTTATAATTCCAAGAGAGTAATACAACCCAGTGTGAGGAAGGCTGAACTACAAGAGGACTCTGCAGCTCCGCTTGCTTCCCTTCTTCCCTGGCAAGCCTCTGTCACAGCCTCCATTCTCAACACAGCTGCACACTGTGACTGACTCACTGTCTTCCCCTCCTAGATTAGAGACCCGGGCCTGGAACTCAGGTCTTCCGTCTTGATTCATTTCCTCATGTGGATACAAAACATCCTCCCGTCATCGCTTCTTGCAGAGACCCCAGCTTTTATGTGTCTGTCCTTTCTTCCTCCCCTTGTCTCCCCGTTAGGACAGTCACTGGAGCCGTGTAGAGTGCTGAAGGAATTTATAACCTTTCCTTTCGGGTTAGGGTGGAGTGGGAATTAAAGCTTGTGTTCAGTTGTCTATCTTGTTAGGCAATTCATGATTCTTATTAACATTTTTAATGATTAATTATGTTTTTTTCTTTAGAAGGAGCATTTCTTCAACCATGTATATTAAATATGCCTTATTTTATTTTATTATGGGAATAAATGGTCCTCTGGGTAAGGATATTAATAGATAACATAATCGCGCCACCTAGTGGAGTATCTGAATTTAACATCATTTGCTTCGAATCTGACAGGAAGTCTTCAGAAACTTCCAAGACATAGAAATCATCGTTCGCTATGTCCTTGGTGCCCCTGTGAAAAATCTTCCCAAGTAGAAGAATATCTTGAGACCTAAGTGTGGTGGCACACACCTGTTATACCAGCACTGGGAGGTGGAGGCCGGAGGATCAAGTTTCAGGTCAACGTGGACTGTATAGTGAGACCCTGTCTCTAAATCACAAACCAACCAACCAATCAACTAACCAAAACCATGTCCAAAAGAATGTCATCTCTACTCTATGGCACCTACCCTTACAATTATTTCGTAGTTTCTTTTAGCATCTATTAATTTTATCTTTTGTTTTGAGGCCAAGTCTACGTGTAGCTCAGGTTAGCCTCTGCCTCTTGAGTATTGGGACGACAAGCATGGGCCTCTGGGTCTAGCTTCATTTAATTTAATGAATATCTGAAATATATTACTGTTGAGACATTCTTAACAGCATGAAACATGTATAATCTTCAGCTTTTATTCTGGGGCCATCTGCTCGTATAACTGACTAACAAAACATCAAATAGCACTACTAGCTATTTTATTTTATTACTTTGTAATTGAAAAATAAATAGGGCACGTGTCTAGTAAATTCATGTAACTAACTAGTTTATGAACACGGCTCTACATATTGTCGGTCACAGGCTCCAAGGATCAAGCTTCCGTCTCAGAAAACTGGAGTGCTTGAGAAACATGGACAGCAGATTAGTGTGGCAGCAGTGATGGGGGATGGAAGAGCAGCAGCCACAGAGCCTTCTACACCAGGCTCTTCCGACTCAGCTCACCCTCTCAACACCCAATGGAAGAGATACTGGTTGTTTGTTTTTTTGTTTTTTTGAGACAGGGTTTCTCTGTGTAGCCCTGGGTGTCCTGGAACTTGCTCTGTAGACCAGGCTGGCCCCGAACTCACAGAATTAAATTGCATGACCGTGTGCTGACATCAGGCTGTGCCTGCTCTAATTACTCCATATTGTGTAAAGCGGTGGTTTTCTTCAGGTTGTGTCTACCTTCAAGAGAGACTCCATTTTACAAGCGGCTGTGGATCCGTTTTGAGGGAGAGGGACGACTGGAGCCCATGGAACACTTGTAAACCACACTATCTGTGTGGTCCCACCCAGGCCACAGACTGATGAGTGAGTGGCTTATTCCTGGGAGTAGAAAGAATGTCACACTGTGGGCCTGGGGAGATGGCAAATGGTTAAGAACATTTACTGTTCTTGTAAAGGACCCTGGTTTAGTTTCCAGTACCCACATCAGGTAGCTCACAACTGCCTGTAACTGTAGTTCTAGGGTATCCTATGCCCTCTTCTGGCCTCCTTGGATACCTACCTGCTTGTCCACAGTGCACATACGTATACTCAGGCCGATAAACATAATACAACGAAACACACACCATTAATCCTAGCACTCAGGAGGCAGAGCCAGGAGGATCTCTGTGAATTCGAGGCCAGCCTGGTCTACAGAGAGAGATCTAGGACAGGCACCAAAGCTGCACAGAGAAACCCTGTCTTGAAAAAACAAAAACGAAACAAAAAAAGTAATTCTTATATGAAAAGAGTGCTACACTGTAAATTTATCACGGTGAATTGAGACTGTCGGGGGACATGGGAATATTAAAATCCTACCAGGAACAGCAGGGCCAAGACCCTGTGAGGCTCATCACACAAAGAAAGGAAGAAGGACAACTTCTCCATCTAGATCCCATAGAGTCGAACACGTCACACCGTGATGACAACAGCCTCCACCCCCCTGTTGTCCGACCACCAAATGTCTGCTGTAGCAGCAAGGGTGGACAGGCAAAGGACACTCCTGACCGTCCCAGGGGCTTCAGTGTCACTCAGTCTCTACTCTGTTTTTAGACAGGGTCTCTATGTAGTCCTGGGTGTCTTAGAGCTCATTGTGTCGACAAGGCTGTCCTCGAACTCATAGAGCTCCTCCTGCCTCTGCCTCCCCAGTGCTGGGATTAAAGGCGTGCGCCTCCATGCCTGGCCTTCAGTCTCTACTCTTGGCACAGCCTACTCAACTGTCATTCACCCGTCCCCTTGCTAGCCTGGCCATCTCTCTACCCATTCCTTAACCTGGGTCCAGGCCTGCTCCTTTGCCCCTACGGTTCTGCAGTTTCCCTCCCACACCTGTGACCACAGCAGTCCGACTCACGGCAGCAGCTTCTCCAGCCTGGCTTGTTGTCTGGTCAACAAAGAGACTTCTGAGTTCACATCAGTTTTTCAGATTTGCTTTCTCAGACAGGACTCCTTGAAACTCTGCCTCTTAACCCTTTATAGTCATTCTGGAAGCCTCCCCACCATAAATATATTTATTGTATGATGCGTAGCATGTGGTGTGAGGGTTAATATTAGTCATTAAGATCGGAGTAAAAGGACAAGTGTCTGCTTTGCCAGGGTTATCACAGGAAGTGGGAGTATCTGGTAAGCTGATGCGAGCGAAGGTGGCCATCGCTTGTGAATTTATTGTTATAGATTGTGGCATAGTAGTGGTGCCAGGAAGACGGCTCCATGAGTAAGGGCTCCTGAAAACCCAAGTTTGATTCCCGGAACCCACAGGGAAGGAGAAAACTGAGTCCCTGAAGTTGTCCTCCATCCAGTTGCTGTGACATGAACCCCTTCTACCCCCAACTCATTAACCAGGGACAGGTCGTTTTGTAAAGCTCCATCTGGTTAAATGTTGATAATTTCCTGAAACACAGTGACTAGCATCCTCAGAACTAAACAACCTGTTTTCCTAGATTCCTGCTTCCCCATCCTACTGACCCCAAGTTTCTGCTGGCCATGAGAACTGTTTATCAGTTGCCTGACATTCTTTTATTTGATACCCCCTACTCAGTTTCTAGAGTCTGTAACTGGACAGTGAGTTCCCTGGTTTCAAGGTCCGGAGAGCCCCTTCTGCAGTTTTTTCTTGGTTAAATCTGTTGTTGAAAACACTCGTTTTCTTCTCTGTCTTTCCCTGCTGATTCTCCTCCGTATCCGGCCAGACCTGACTGAGGACACCGTCCTCCCCAGACCTGGCCCTAACCTTCCAGCCCCCTCTTGCCTCTCCACCGAGCCTCTTCCCTCTCCCACTTTTGCTGCCAAGCCTCTTACTCCCCCACCACCCCCCGCCCCGACATCTTCTGCTTACCAAGCCTCTTCCCACCCCACCTTTTGCCACCAAACCTCTACCTGTCCCGACCTTTCTCACTACACACTCATTCTTGGTCTGCTGTTTCTCCCACCCAACCCTACTCCATCTTTCCATTTCCCAAAGGTAATGGGTTCCCAAGAGAACCATGTCATCCATGTCTCCCTTCTCTTGCATATCTGTCTCAAAAACAAACAAACAAACAAACAAACAAAAAGTTGGGTTCCTTTGTCCCTGACCTCAATGCCTATCACAAAAAATTTTAATATTTTCCTCCGACCTTTGACCTTACCTGACATGGCCCCTACATCACTCTGACCTCTACCCTCTCTCCTGAAAGCAGGGAGTATGTCTGGATCTTTGTCACACCCAGATAGGATTGTAACCTAATTGGTGATATGGCAGTTTCACACACCAGTCCTCACTGGTGCTAACCAGCCCAATTCTGATGTCTTCCCCAAAAGGGAAATTATGATTCCTTGCCTAGCAAGACTAGAACGGGCATCCTTAAGTGAGTTATTCATGAAACTGGGACTAGAAACTGGACAAGGCAGCTCAGAGCAGAGACTGCAAAGCAGCAGTTCCAGAAACATCCTGGGGTCTCTAGCCAGGAGGACTGAAGAGGAGCTCTGGTTTCTTACCTCCTCGTTGTGAGGGTGGGAACTAAAGCTGCAGTCCAGACACAGATTCCTCCTCACCAAATCTCTAGATTGTTGTGAAAAAAATTCTTTTTCCTAATATCAGCCCATCTCCTAAATAATTTTAGTGTTACCTTATCAGAAAGGGGATGTAACGGAAGCCTTGAAGGCCCACTAAGAGAAAGCTGTTGCCTCCTAGCCAGAAGAATGGAATCTATCTCTGGTGGAGGGAGGCCACTGTCTCCTCCCTTAAGACCTAATCCAGATGGCCTGTGTTAAAAATGATAAGCGGCGCTGGTTACCATGTCATGGGGTCATGAGGCACGAGCCACGACAAAACCCAGTATCAGAGCTTTATTGGGGGTGGGTGGGGGGACAAAAGAACAGGCCTGGGAAGAAGCACGTGCAGAGAGCAGAGAGGGAGAACAGAGAAGAGAAAGTGGGGGGAAGAGAGAAAAGAGAAGGGAGGGGAGGAGTCTGTGTTTGGCTTTTTAAGGTGCAGGTGGGCTTACGGAGCTATGCCACGCATGCACAGATTGTGTGACCATGCACGTAATCATGCAATGCTTAGCTCCTGAACTACACATGTGCAATCAGGCAGCTGGCGTGGCAGCAGAATCCTAACAGCCTGACCAGTCGCTTGGCCCAGTGACCACGTCATAGGAAGGTGGGGTCACCTTAAGCCATCTTAAAGAGATTAGGAGAATTATTAATCCTTTAATTCTTTCCTGGAATCCCCAAGTTCATGCAGTAGCTTACAGAGCTGCCTTTTCAGCCTGTTTTACTCAAAGAGTAAGTTACTTAGAAAAGTGGAACTTTTCCTTTTCTTCTTTCTTTTGTTTGTCTAAGCATCATTTCCCTATACTCTGGAGTTCATTTGAAAAATAAATTCTAATGTATGTGTATGGGTGAAGCGCGATCCTAATTAGTCTTAACAATAAAAACCTGGAATCAGATGCCGAGGGTGAAAGTTGAAACATCAGAGAGGCAGAGCAGCCAGCCACTCACTAGAAACTTCTTACCTCTATGAAATCTCAGACTGAAAGGGCATCCTGTCTCTACTAATCCTCAGACTCAATGGGAACTAAGATCCTGTCTCTACCTTCCAATGCTGGGATTAAAGGCATGAGCCACCATGTACTGGGATCAAAGGCATGATCCTCCCTAGTGCTGGGATTAAAGGCATGAGCTATCACTGTCCGCTCTGTTTCTCTTTTAGACTGGTTCAATGTCATGTAGCCCAGGGTGGCCTTGAACTCCTGATCTTTCTGCCTCCTCCTCCCAAGTGCTGGGATTAAAGGTGTGTGCCACCACTGCCTGACCTCTATGGTTAATTAGTGGCTAGCTCTGCCCTCTGGTCTCCAGGCAAGCTTTATTTGGATGTTTTACCTGCATGCATGTCTGTGCACCACTTTTCCTGGTGCCCAGGGAGGCTTGAGGAAGGTGTTAGATCCTCTAGAACTGCAGTTACAGGTTGTGGGCTGCCATGTGGGTGCTGGGGATTGAACCTTGGTCCTCTGGAAGGGCAGGCAGTGCTCTTAACCACGGAGCCGTCTCTCCAGCCCCTGAGATTTACTCTTTCTCTAACCCCCCCCCCACCCCACCGTGTGTACTGGTCATCTAGTATATGGCAGTCCCACATTCAGGCTTAACTCAAACAGCATGCGCTTTCTCTTCCTCTGCTCCATCTTCCTCCACCAGGCAGCTGCCAGGATTTACAGCTTGTCTGCCCTGGGGTTTTCTTTTAAACTCTAATAAGGCTGTCTTCAAGCTTCTTTGGGTCTGTTCTTAAATTCTTTCATCAATGAGATGAAAAGCCCCATTTCTTTGGTAACAAAACCTCATGCATAGGATACATGATTTAGGTGATTTATTACTTCACAGACAGACTTGGGTAATTTTTCAAGTTAACTCTTCTGCCTCTATTTTCTTTATATTAAAAATTTCTTTTAAAAATGTCTCATCTCCCCCCTCCCCCTAAAACAGTATATCTCGGTGGCAGTTTGACAGGTTTCTCATGTATAATTCAATTTACCCAGAAGGAGGCAGCATTTTACTATTAAATGGATGCTTCTGCAGTGGTTCATACAAGTCTTCTCTCTTAAAAACTTTTTTTTTTTTTTTTTTTTTTAAATAAAGACAAAGTCTATTAAACACCTATTACCAAAAACCTTCCATGGCAAACATTTTAGGATACCATTAGAGCTTTGCATATTGGGAAAGTGGTAAAATCCAAATCTTGCTCAGATTATACACAGCTAACTTGATGAATCGCCTGTGTAGTAGCTTCTTCGGTCATGGCCTGGGACTGTCTTGCAGGCAGAGATGCCGAGCAGAATGATAAAGGAAGGAGCAGAAGATGAAGCCAAAAGGAGGGGAGAGATTCGGTCGTTACTAACTCATAGGAAAATCACACATTTGGTCAACAAGAGAGCAACATTTGGGAGACATCGATTTGATTTGCTAAAATATAAGAATATTAATTAGTAGATCAGCAAATGTAACTTCGTGTTTCTTGTTCTTACAGAGTCAACGGCTCTTTTGAATTAACATAGAAGGTCGTGTGGTGCCACCTGTCAGTGATGACTGGTCAACTCATTTCATCCATCAAATGCCAGTCCATCAGACACAGGATCTTAGTGCAGCCCCGGCTGCCCTGACACTCATTATGTAGACCAAGCTGTATTCAAGTTTATGTGAGTCCTTCTGCCTCGGTCTTCCGAGTGCTGGGATTACATCTATCTGCTTTCAAACACTTAGAAGAAGGAGATAAACCTTTCATTGTATGAAGGGTCTGAGGGAAGGGTGCAGTGGATAAGGCCCTTGCCGCACAAGCATGAGGGCTGGAGTTTGGATCCCCAGAATCCATGCAAAAAGCTAGGTGAGATCCCAGCACACAGGAGGTGGAGAGAAGCTGGCCAAAATGGTGATTCAGTGAGAGACGTGAAGACATCAATCTGAAGCAACTACATGTATGTGCAAACATGTATACTTGTACATGTGTATCCTCACATATAGGAACACACACACACACACACACACACACACACACACACACACAAATGCAAGATGGCAGGAGAGACATTTTCTGTCACCTTGTATTTGACACAAGGCCATTGCTGAAAATAGTAATTGAAAGTTGACACGTGCTCCATAAAAGGAATCTGGAGGAAGCAGTGTGGAGGATTCATTCCTCCTGGAATGTGGCTGTGTGCGATTCCATTGAAGGCCTGCAATTCAGTTAGAACAAAATCATTTTCCCTCCTATTTCATCCTTCTGGAGAACAGAAGACGAAAGCTGAGGAGAGATGGACCAGAGAGAAAGGTTGCTGTGGAACAGTTGGCTTACCTGCCCAGAGAGCAAGGAGGTTTGCTTCTAGTATTCCATGATACAGTTTAGGAAAAGTTAAAGCCTTTCGAAGTACCAGCATTACCCAAAATGCAACACTCTGGGGGGAGGGGGAAGCTAGAGCTGGCTGAAGGCGGCAGAGAGAGAGTCAAAGCAGAGCCTTGAGAAGCCTTTGGTTCATAATTACTTTGTAAAGATGTATTTACACTTAATGAATTTATTTATGTGTCTGGCTGTCTTTGCCTGTAAGTGGACCATGTGCATTCCTGGTGCCCCCAGAGGCCTGGAACAGACATAACTTACGGTTGTACACTCCCATGTGGGTTCTGGGAACTGAACCTGGACTCTGCAAGAGCGGCAAGTACCCTCAGCCACTGTGACACTTCTCCAGCTTCCCAGAACTTCTTATGTACATCAAGGCAAGGACTGAAACCCGAGTGTTCCTACGGTCCGGGAGGCACAGGTGGGACAAGCCCTCTTCCCCATTTGCAACCTGCCAGGTACTTTTGGAAGCTGAAGAGGAGACCAATGACAAAGACTATCAGGGTCAGCCTGGGCTAAGGCAAAGCAAAGACCCCCAAGACCCCCAGCTTTTCAAAAAGGAACTTCCCACAATGTCACCTCCAGGGTGCTACCAAGTACACAGGGGACATCTCTAATATCACTAGGCCCAATCGTCCCCCTTAGTCACATCATCTGAGACATGTAACCCCTTTCATATCTAACAGCTCTTATCGTTGAAGAAAAGGAGAAGAGCCTTAGAGGGAATTCAAACTGTGATTTGATTGTGTTCATGTCTAGAAGAGGGTGTTTAAATGAAAGAAATTAACATTTTTTAAAGACAGGGCCTTGTTATACAGTCTAGACTGGCCTAGAATATATGATCTTCTTGCTTCAGTCTCCTGAGGGCTGGGTTTACACGTGTGTGCTACCATACCTGGCACTGATTGACTCCTAACTGGGGGGTTTATTCTTCTCTTAGCCCATTCCATCTCACTACCTCCAAAGGTGGGAATGGGAGGTTGCATGGGAATTTGTATATTTATAGAAATACATGTTGTTACTGTTTTAGTTGGGGTTATCATTACTGTAATAAAACACCATGGCCAAAGCAACTTGGGAAGGAAAGGGTTTATTTGGCTCACACTTTCACAACACTCTTGATCTCTGAAGGAAGGACATGAACTCAAACAAGCCAGGAAGCCGGAGGTAGGAACTGACGCAGAGGCCATGGAGGAGCACTGCTTACTGGCTCGCTCCTCATGGCTTGCCTAGCCTGCTTTCTTATAGATCACCAGCCCAGGGGTACTGCCCACAACAGGCTGGGCCTTCTCCCATCGATCACTAATCAAGAAAATTCCCTACAGGCCTGCCTATAGCAGGATCTTACCAAAACATTTTCTCAACTAAAGATCCCCCCTCTCAGATGACTCTAGCTTGTGTCAAGTTAACATAAAACTGGCCAGCATAGTTACCATGCCTTTGGTGTACCTAGTGGGCCATAAAATCTCATCACAAGTGTTTTTATGTCTACATCCCATGACAATGCCTGTGTGGGAAGAGAAGGAGGCTGAAAACACAGTGCTTGAATGGGCAGAAGGAGGTAGGGTGGAGAGAACTGAGGACCTGCTGGGGCAGGCACCTCACTCAGAGCCTTGTTTTGGAAGGACCAGTGGAGTTAGGAGGCATCTCAGAAAGTCTCTTGCTCTGTGATGTGCCAGGAGACACCTTCCTGATCTCCTCACGAGCCGTCTGTCAGGGAATACATTCCTCTTCCCCTGACAGTGTGCTGGAGCTGGCTTCAAGTGGTCACACTAGTCACACTCTGGTCACCCAGGCTAAAGCTTCACGGACCCTCATTATGATGAAGTCTGTTTTGAGTCTAGTTTCTTGTATTGAAACTTGTGTCATCCCTTCCTGTAGGTCCCACTGGAGAACAGTTTGTCCCCGACTGCTGAACAGCTATTGCAAATTGAAATTTACTCTGAATCACCCTCTAGTTTGTTTTTTTGTTTTTTTCTGGATGGGACGACACCAGTTTCTTTTGTCTTTTCTTATAAGTAGGCAGGCCTCCTGAACATTTTTTTTTTTTTTTGAGCTGAGGGTTGAACCCAGGGTCTTGAGCTTGCTAGGCAAGCGCTCTATCACTGAGCTAAATCCCCAACCCCCTCCTGAACATTTTAATCATCTTTCGCTTCCCTGGGATTTGCCACCTAAGTCTTCAGTTCCTTAGCAACCACCACAAGCAGTGGCTGGTGTAAGCATCCATAAGGTATGCTCTATCTTATGATGTTTCTTCGGATAATTTACTTCACTAAATAGGAAGCCAACCTTCAGTTACCTCCTGTTATTTGTCTTCAGGTTTAGGTCTCACCACCTTTTGCAATGCATTGACATCAGTGTTCCATGGCTGTTTAAACTCCAGGGTTTCCAGCTCTGCAGATTCAATCAGCTGTGGTTTGGGTTCTGTGTAGTTATGACCCGCTATGGATATGCCTGCACTAAACATGTGTGGACACTTCTTCATCATCATTCTCTAAAGAATACAGTATAACGGATGACTTACATTGCTTTGGGTCTTAGAAGGAACCTGAGGATGATTTAAAGTAGGCAGGAGGAGGTGTGCAGATTCTGTTCAAACATTACAGCATTTTATGTCCAGAACTTGAGAATCTGTGGCCTCTGGGCTCCACAGGGTTCCTGGAACCAATCTCCCGTGGTTATGCTGGGATGGCTGTGCTTAGAAGTTTGGTTTATTAAAATGTTTAGTGTGTGTATTTACTTAAAATGAGAGAACTTTGAGTCTATCATAAATGTCTATTTTGGTTGATTTCTTGCCTAATGAGGCATAATATAAAAAAATGCTGAACATTCCATTCAACCATGTGGGACAAACTAGGAATCTGAAGGATTGAATTTCAGAGCTAGGCGGTGAGAAAATGTCATATAATTATGAAAAATAGGAAATGGTAAGTTTATAATTTTCTGGGAATTTTTTTTCTGTGTAGAAGAGATGGAGAGACCATTCCAGAATTTCTAACATATATTGCCTTTTGCCTTAAGTTCTATAGATTATTCACAGGTTTGGAAATAGTGCTTTTTGAAATCTACTTGATTCTATTTTTTTTTTTTTGAGACAATGTGTCACATCGTAGTCAAGCAGACCTGGAACTTACTATGTAACCAGGCTGGCCTGGACTGGACAAAATTCCTGCTTCAGCCTCCTGAGTGATGGATGATGCATGCTAAACCTGGCTTGGAAGTGGTGTCTCTTTCTCTTATTCTCTTTACTCTCTTTCTCTCAAAATTGTTTTAGCGTGTGTGTGTGTGTGTGTGTGTGTGTGTGTGTGTGTGTGTGTGTGTGTGTACATGCACATGAGTGCATGCATGTCACAGCATATGTGTGGAAATCAAAGCATAACTTTTGAGAGTTGGTTCTCTTCTTCCACCATGTAGACTCCAGGGATTGAAGCTGGGTCATCAGGCTTAGCTACAAGTGCCTTTACCCACTGATATATCTTTCTAGCCCCCAGTCCCATTCCAAAGTGCCTTTGAAGGGTTTGTTTTCATTTTATATGTATGAGTGTTTTGCCTGCATGTATGTATATTCACCATGTGCATGCCTGTTGCCTAAAAATGCCAGAAGAGGGGTCAGATCCCCTGGAAGTAGAGTTACAGATAGTCGTAAGTGATCATGTGGGTGCTGGGAATAGAACCCAGGTCCTCTGGAAGAGCAGCCAGCTGATAACTGCAGTCATCTTCCTATCCCCTGAGTGAATTATCTTGAGGGCATTTTTCATTTCTCCCTTCCCCCAGATTCATTTTTTATTTATGTGCATGTCAGTGTGTGTATGTGTACATGCAAGTGCCTGTAAAGGCCAGAAGAGGGCATTGGGTCCCCTGGAGCTAGAGTTACAAGTAGTTGCAAGCCTCTGGGTGTGGGCGCTAGGCACAAAACTCTGGTCCTTTGCAAGAGCAGTGAGTGATCTTAACTGTTAAGCTATCTCTTTAGCCCTATTTATTTAAAAGGACATCTTTCTTAGTCAAAGTTCCCAGAGATAGGTCCTATGAAAATTTTATTAAATACTTCAGTATTCATGACCTTAGTCACAGAATAATAAATATAGTTTTAGAGGCCATGTTTAATTTTTTTTGAACGAGGGCAAGGGAATTTTGAAATGTCAAAATACATTGTTATTATTGTTGTTGTATTTGTGGTAATGGGAATTTTCCAGGGTCTGTTGTTTAAGTACTCTATTCCCAAGCTGTATACCTGGCTCTGCTTTTGCATTTGTTTTCTTCTTAAGTTGATTAGGCTGGCCTTGAGTTTCCTCGCCAGCCAAAGCAGGCTTTGCACTTGAAATCCTCCTGCCCTTTCTCCCAAGTACCTGCTGCAGTGGGTAGCTGTTGTTCCAGCTTTGATCTGGAAGTACTACCCCTAGTGAGGCTTCTGGTAACTGCTGTGCCTACCTATGATGCGCCCCTGGGGCAGGGCCAAGACTGGAGCCCTTGCCTGGTCTCTTGGTTTCTGGTGATCCTAGATGCTGAATGGTAAACCGAGCGGAGTTCTTCAGAGACCCCTGCTGGACTGCACCTCACCTCTCCCGGGTCCTGTAACCAACAACTTACTGGCTGTAAGTTACCCCAAAATAAACCTCCTTTTTAACTATGTGGAGTTGCCTTAATAATTTTCCCCAATAACCTCCCCTCATCACCAGATCTGGCTCTTCAACTATGTTAGTTTGATCTTGACTCGATGAACAGAAAAGCAAACCTATGCTTAAGAATATATTTTATGGGGGTTGGGGATTTAGCTCAGTGGTAGGCAAGCACAAGGCCCTGGGTTTGGTCTTCAGCTCAAAAAAAAAAAAAAAAAAAAAAAAAAGACGACTTCCCTTCTGGACCAGAGAGTTGGACAAGAGAACTCCCTTTTGGACAAGAGAGAGAGTCTTCCTGAGTCTGTCAGCTCTTTGTGAAACAAGTCCACTGATAAGACCAAGAAGGAACCACAAGGAGATGGGCAGACGTCAAAGCAGAAGTACATACAGCAAAATGAAGAGCAATACAGCATCACCAGAACCTAGCTCGCCTCCAACATCTAGACCTGAACACCAAAAATTGGAAGAAGCAGAAGAAAGTAGCCTTATGAGTAACTTCATGAAGAAGGTAGAGGCTTGTGTAGAGGAAAAGACAAGAAAATTGGAAGAACGCTGTAAACAACTAGAGGAAAGGGCAAACAAATTAGAAGAAAACAATAAAGCCCTCCAAGAAAACAATAAAGTCCTGGAAGAAAACATTAAAGTCCTGGAAGAAAACAATAAAGCACTGAAAGAAAATCATGAAAAAGCAATGAAACAAACAAAGGAAACAGCCCAAGAACTGAAAAGGGAAATTGAAAAAATAAAAAAGACACAAACAGAGGGAATGCTGGAAATAGAAAACCTGAGTAAAAGATCAGGAACTTCGGATGCAAGTATAACCAACAGAATGCAAGAGATGGAAGAGAGGATTTCTGGCATTGAAGATACAGTAGAAGAAATAGTTCCATCAGTCGAAGGAAACACTAAAGCCAACAAAGTCATGAACCAAAATGTCCAAGAAATCTGGGACACCATAAAAAGACCAAACCTACGAATTATAGGGATAGAAGAAGGTGAAGAATACCAACTCAAAGGCACAGAAAATATATTCAACAAAATTATAGAAGAAAACTTTCCCAACTTAAAGAAGGAAATGCCTATGAAGATACAAGAAGCCTATAGCACACCAAACAGACTAGACCCCCAAAAAAGTCCCCTCGACACATAATAATTAAACAACTAAATGTACAGAATAAAGAAAGAATATTAAGAGCAGCCAAGGAAAAAGGCCAAGTGACCTATAAAGGTAAACCCATCAGAATAACACCCGATTTCTCAATGGAGACTTTGAAAGCCAGAAGGACCTGGACAGATGTAATGCAGACACTAAGAGACCATGGATGTCAGCCCAGACTAATATACCCAGCAAAACTTTCAATCATCATAGACGGAAGGAACAAGACATTCGAAGACAAAGCCAGATTTAAACAATACCTATCCACAAACCCAGCCCTACAGAAAGCACTAGAAGGAAAATTCCAACCGAGGGAAGTCAGATACACACTTGAAAACACAGGCAATAGATAAAGCCACAACAGTAAACCCCAAAGAAGAGAAGTACACACACACTACCACCAAAAATAACAGAGATGAAGAATCACTGGTCATTAATATCCCTTAATATCAACGGACTTAATTCACCTATAAAAAGACATAGACTTACAGAATGGATACGAAAGCAGGACCCATCTTTCTGCTGCATACAAGAAACACATCTCAAATTCAAAGATAGACACTACCTAAGAATAAAAGGCTGGGAAAAGACTTTTCAATCAAATGGTCTTAAGAAACAAGCAGGGGTAGCCATCCTGATATCCAACAAAATAGACTTCAAACTAAAATCAATCAAAAGAGATCAAGAAGGACATTACATCCTCGTCACAGGAAAGATCGACCAAGATGAAGTTTCAATTCTGAACATATATGCCCCAAACACAAGGGCACCCACATATGTAAAAGAAACATTACTAAAGCTTAAACCATATATAAAACCCCACACATTAATAGTGGGAGATCTCAACACCCCACTTTCACCACTGGACAGATCTCCCAAATCGAAACTTAACAGAGAAATAAAGGACTTAACCGATGTCATGACCCAATTGGACCTAATAGATATCTACAGAACATTCCATCCTAACAAGAAAGAATATACTTTCTTCTCAGCACCCCATGGAACTTTCTCTAAAATCGACCACATACTTGGCCACAAAGCAAATCTCAACAGATACAAAACAATCAGAATAACCTCCTGTGTTCTATCAGATCACCATGGTTTAAAGCTAGATTTCAACAACAACAAAAACTACAGAAAACCTACAACCTCATGGAAACTGAATAATGCTCAACTGAATCACCAATGGGTTAAGGAAGAAATAAAGAAAGAAATTAAAGACTTCCTAGAGATCAATGAAAATGAAGACACCACATACCCAAACTTATGGGACACTATGAAAGCAGTGTTAAGAGGGAAATTCAAGCCGGGCGTGGTGGCGCACGCCTTTAATCCCAGCACTTGGGAGGCAGAGGCAGGCGGATCTCTGTGAGTTCGAGGCCAGCCTGGGCTACCAAGTGAGCTCCAGGAAAGGCGCAAAGCTACACAGAGAAACCCTGTCTCGAAAAAACCAAAAAAAAAAAAAAAAAAAAAAAAAAAAGAGGGAAATTCATAGCACTAAATGACCACATAAAGAAGTTGGAGAAATAGCACACTAGTGAATTAACAGCACATCTGAAAGCTCTAGAACAAGAAGAAGCAAAGTCTCCCAGGAAGAATAGACGCCAGGAAATTATCAAAGTGAGAGGTGAAATTAATAAATTAGAAACTAAGAGAATAATACAAAAAATTAATGAAACAAAGAGTTGGTTCTTTGAGAAAATCAACAAGATAGACAAGCCCTTATCCAAACTAACCAAAAGACAGAGAGAGAGAATCCAAATCAACAAAATCAGAAATGAAAAGGGGGACATAACAACAGACATTGAGGAAATCCAGAGAATTATAAGGTCATATTTCAAAAACCTCTACTCCACAAAACTGGAAAACCTAAAAGAAATGGACATTTTTCTGGATAGATACCACATACCTAAGTTTAATCAAGACCAGATAAACTATTTAAATAGTCCAATAACCCCTAAGGAAATAGAAACAGTCATTAAAGGTCTCCCAACCAAAAAAAGCCCAGGACCAGATGGTTTCAGCGCAGAATTCTACCAGATCTTCAAAGAAGAGTTAATACCAATACTCTCTAAATTGTTCCACATAATAGAAACAGAAGGAACATTACCAAACTTCTTCTATGAGGCTACAATTACCCTGATTCCTAAACCAAACAAGGATGCAACAAAGAAAGAGAACTACAGACCGATCTCCCTCATGAACATTGATGCAAAAATACTCAATAAAATACTGGCAAACAGACTCCAAGAACACATCAGAACAATTATCCACCATGATCAAGTAGGCTTCATCCCAGGGATGCAAGGGTGGTTCAACATACAAAAGTCCATCAATGTAATACACCATATAAACAAACTCAAAGAAAAAAACCACATGATCATCTCACTAGATGCAGAAAAGGCATTTGACAAAATCCAACACCCCTTCATGATAAAAGTCTTGGAGCGATCAGGAATACAGGGAACATACCTAAACATAATAAAGGCAATATATAGCAAACCAACAGCCAACATCAAATTAAATGGAGAGAAACTCAAAGCAATTCCACTAAAATCAGGAACGAGACAAGGCTGTCCACTCTCCCCATACTTATTCAATATAGTACTTGAAGTTCTAGCCAGAGCAATAAGACAACATAAGGAGATTAAGGGGATTCAAATTGGAAAGGAAGAAGTCAAGCTTTCCCTATTTGCAGACGACATGATAGTATACTTGAGTGACCCCAAAGATTCCACCCAGGAATTGATAAAGCTTATAAACACCTTCAGCAACATAGCAGGATACAAGATCAACTCAAAAAAATCAGTAGCCCTCCTATATACAATGGACAAAGAAGCTGAGAAGGCAATTAGAGATACATCACCCTTTACAATAGCCAAAAATGACATAAAATACCTTGGGGTAACACTAACCAAGCAAGTGAAGGACCTATATGACAAGAACTTTAAGTCCCTGAAAAAAGAAATTGAAGAAGATCTCAGAAAATGGAAAGATCTCCCATGCTCATGGATAGGCAGGGTTAACATAGTAAAAATGGCAATCTTACCAAAAGCAATTTACAGATTCAATGCAATCCCCATCAAAATACCAACACAATTCTTCACAGATCTGGAAAGAACAATACTCAACTTCATATGGAAAAACAAAAAACCCAGGATAGCTAAAAGAAACCTGTACAATAAAACAACTTCTGGAGGCATCACAATCCCCGACTTCAAGCTCTACTATAGAGCTACAGTAATAAAAACAGCCTGGTATTGGCATAAAAACCGACATGTGGACCAATGGAATCGAATTGAAGACCCTGACATTAACCCACACACCTATGGACATATAATTTTTGACAAAGAAGCCAAAAGTGTACAATGGAAAAAAGAAAGCATCTTCAACAAATGGTGCTGGCATAACTGGATATCAGCGTGTAGAAGGCTCCAAATAGATCCATATCTGTCACCATGCACAAAACTTAAGTCCAAGTGGATCAAAGACCTCAACATAAATCCAGCTACTCTGAACCTGCTAGAAGAAAAAGTAGGAAATAGTCTTGAACGCCTTGGCATAGGAGATCACTTCCTAAATATAACACCAGTAGCGCAGACACTGAGACAAACAATCAATCAATGGGACCTCTTGAAACTGAGAAGCTTTTGTAGAGCAAAGGATACGGTCAACAAGGCAAAGCGACAGCCTACAGAATGGGAAAAGATCTTCACCAACCCCACATCTGACAGAGGACTGATATCCAGAATATATAAGGAACTCAAGAAATTAGACATCAAAAGGACCAACAGTCCAATTGAGAAATGGGCTTTAGAACTAAACAGAGAATTCTCAACAGAGGAATCCCAAATGGCTGAAAGACATTTAAGGAATTGCTCAACTTCCCTAATCATCAGGGAAATGCAAATCAAGACAACTCTGAGATACCACCTTACGCCTGTCAGAGTGGCTAAGATCAAAAACACGGAAGACACTTTATGCTGGAGAGGATGTGGAACTAGGGGAACTCTCCTCCACTGCTGGTGGGAATGCAAGCTTGTACAACCACTTTGGAAATCAATATGGCGCTTTCTTAGAAAATTGGGAATCAATCTCCCCCAAGATCCAGCTATACCACTCCTGGGCATATACCCAAGAAATGCTCAATCATACCACAAGAGCACTTGCTCAGCTATGTTCATATCAGCATTGTTTGTAATAGCCAAAACCTGGAAACAACCTAGATGCCCTTCAACTGAAGAATGGATAAATAAATTGTGGCACATATACACAATGGAATACTACTCAGCAGAGAAAAACAACGACATCACACGGTTTGCAGGCAAATGGATGGATCTAGAAAAAATCATCCTGAGTGAGGTAAACCAGACTCAGAAAGAAAAAAATGGTATGTACTCACTCATAGGAAGATGCTAGATATGGAACAAGGATGACTAGACTGCTACTCACATCACCAGTGAGGCTACCTGGAAAACGGGACCCCAAAAAAAGACACGGAGAAATGGACGAGATCTACATGAATAACCTGGTCATGAGTGGGAACAATGAAGGGCGACAGTCGAGGGAAAGAGTGGGAGATCCTAGCTGGATCAAGAAAAGAGAGGGAGAACAAGGAATAGGAGACCATGGTAAATGAAGACCACATGAGAAGGTGAGAAGGGGAGGAAGCAGAGAGCTAGGGAGGCCCACGGAGATCCACAAAGATACCCCCTCAAAAGACTGCTGGCAATGGTTGCGAGACGGCAGGAACTGACCTACTCTGGTGATGGGATGGCCAGACACCCAGATAGTGGTGCCATAAACCCCATCCAAGGACTGAGGAATCTGAAGGCAGACATCCACGGCTGGGCCCCTGGTGGAGCACTGGGAGTCTAATTAGTGAGTAAGAAGAGGGTTTATATGAGCGAGAATTGTTGAAGCCAAGGTTGGATAAAGCACCGGGACAAATAACCAAATGAATGGAAGCACAGGATCTATGAACCAAAGGCTGAGGGGCCCCCAACTGGATCAGGCCACCTGAACGGGTGAGACAGTCATTTGGCTTGATCTGTTTGGGAGGCAGCTGTGCATTGGTGCCAGGTCCTGGGCTCGTTGCATGAGTTGGCTGTTTGAATCCTGGGACTTATGCAGGGACACTTGGCTCGGTCTGGGAGGGGGGAATGGACCTGCCTGGACTGAGTCTACCAGGTCAACCCCGGTCCTCGGGGGAGACCTTGATCTGGAGGAGGTGGGAATGGGGGGTGGGCTGGGGGGAGGGGTGGGCGAGAGGGGGAGAACAGGGGATTCTGTGGCTATTATGTTGAACTGAATGGTGTTGTAAAATAATAATAATAATAATAAAAAAAAAACCAAAAAAAAAAAGAATAGCCGGGCGGTGGTGGCGCACGCCTTTAATCCCAGCACTCGGGAGGCAGAGCCGGGCGGATCTCTGTGAGTTCGAGGCCAGCCTGGGCTACCAAGTGAGTCCCAGGAAAGGCGCAAAGCTACACAGGGAAACCCTGTCTCGAAAAACCAAAAAAAAAAAAAAAAAAAAAAAAAAAAAAAAAAAAAAAAAAGAATATATTTTATGGTCAAAGAAGTTGAAAATTTGAAGTAATTACTTAGAAATGAAAAAAAAAGTGTGAAATATTCACTTAGAGTCAGAAGAGATTTTTGTGTTAAACCTTTAGTGAATTGACTTCATTCTCTTCATGAAGAACTAGCCTCGAAATTGGAAAGTGATGAGTTGGAGGGGACATTTTTCCTCCTTCTGAGACAGTCTCACTATGTAACCTCGGCTGGCCTCGAACTGTCAGTTACAGATGGGCGCCACCTAGTCTGACAGGAACATGTTTGTTTTATGATTTTCTTGTGTGTGTTGTTTTAGCACTGCATGATTTATTTAGTGATCACTTTCCAGTGCCTATGCATTAGAAAAAGTTCTGCTCTAAATATCCAGCTTGGGGACTGGAGAGATGGCTCAGTAGTTAAGAATGCTTGATGCTCTGCCAGAGGACCTGGGTTTGGTTCCCAACACCAGCAAGGTGGCTCACAACTACTTATAACTCCAGTTCCGGGGATTCAGTGCCCTCTTTGGGTCTCTATGGTCACTGCACACATGTGATGCATGTAGATACATGAAAGGCACACACATACATAAAGGTAAAAAATAAAAAAAATCTTTAAAAATATTAATTGTATTGCTTTGAAAATTAAAAAAACCCTATTAATTCTTTTATTCTCGCTCATTATTTTTTCCATTAATTCTCTTGCTCTCTTTTTAAAGAGAGTACTGTGAGATAGCCTTAGTTCTCAAGTTAGCCTATTAATTTTCTGTCAGTGAACTCATTAATCATAATGCAATTCTTGGTGAGAGACTTGGGGCATACATTGCTTATGAAAATGAAACCAAAAGGGAACAAAGGCAGGATAGGGCAGATCTAGTCTTCAGTGCCACTGGAGGTCCAGTAGACTGAACAGGCAAGGTTAGCATGCTCGGATCACACACAGCGTGTGCTCATGCTCATCCTCATACAGTAGACTGAAGAGGCAAGGTTAACGTGCTCAGATCACACACAGCATGTGCTCATTCATACTTAGCCCCGAAGTCACTAAATCACCCAAGGATTGTGGTGTTTGAACGGCTCCCGGAGGCTCATGTATATATGCTTGGTACCCAGTTAGTGGAACTATTTAGGAAGGATTAAGAAGTGTGGCCTTGTTGGAGTAGGTGTGACCTTGTCAGAGGAGGTGTGTCAATGGGGTTGGGCTTTGGGGTTTCAAAAGCCCCACAGGCTCAGTCTTGCTACCTCTCTCTTTGCTAGCAACTTGCAGGTCAGATGTGAGCTCTCCAGCACCACGTCTACCTGCCTGCCTCCATGCTCCCAGCCATTCTAATAATGGATTAACTTACTGAAACTGTAAGCAAGCCCCCAATTAAATGTTTCCTTCTACAGTTGACTTGGTCATAATGTCTCTTGACAGCAATGGAACAGTGACTAAGACAAGGATAAATTATTATTATGAAAAATATAAAACAGATGGAGTTCACCTACCCGGAGTCATCCTGCCTCTCATAACATGTAAGGCATCTTTTCTGTCCCTGAAGACAAAGCAGAAGTGACATCATGTTTGAGAGAGGAATCATTGTGATTAATCAGCACAGATGTGGACCATATCGCATGGGTCTGGGAAACTGGGCCTGAGGTCAGGGGAGAGTGAACTCAAGGGGAGTTTGACCTTCCAAGAATTCACATCAACAGAACAAGTCATGTCATCACTATAATCCTTTATGTTTTCAACAGCTATTTCAGTTTCAGCATCTTTACTTTTAAAATAGTATTGCTGGGGGCTTGACGAGATGGCTCAGTGCTTAAGGGCACCTGTTGCTCTCACAGAGGTCTTGGGTTAGATTCCAGGTACCTACACAGTAGTTCATAACCGTTTGTAACTCCAGTTCCAGGGGATCTGACACCTTTTTCTTACTTCTGTGGGCACTAGACACAAACAAGGTATACAGACATGCACACAACAAAACACTCATACACATAAATATTCTAAAAAGTAATATTGCTATTATAGTCTTGCTTCTGTGTAAGCAGAAATGATAGATTCTCACAGTATCAAACACCACCACGGGGCATCTTATTCTGTTTGTGCTAGATGAGGCTGGTAGATGGTAGGAGACACAGAACTCAAGAAGAAGCACGTAAGTGTGAGCCATTCGCCGTGTCTCGAAATCTTCACCTTACCTAGTTTCTCTCTCTTCCCTGCCGAACAACTGTCCCCTCTCTCTCCAGACCTTCTCAGAGGCGTGCTCTTAAACAGCATTTGTGGTTTTCAACTAGAAATAGCACCTCTCACATTTTGAACCTTTCCTTTTGGTATGACAATAAAGCTTTGCCTTCGGCGCAAGGAGTTTCAAAGTCAGACTACTCCGAGAAAGATTTTTTTTTTTTTTATAAAAGGATAGTCCTTGGTGTGAATATTTCTTCAAATAAAGAAGCTCCAGAATCTTCGAGACAGTTTGGCTGAGTGGCGATCCACCAGTTACTTTGAGGTGGGCATACTATTAAATCTATTTTCTGGTCATTTCCTGACAGAAGCCGAGAACTCTTCCTCAGGCTGCCTTAGAAACATCCAAAAAAATGTGACATGGTTGATACTTCTGATACAATTTCTAGATTTCTCATTTTCTATTTTATTTCCCCTAATTTCACTAAAATTTTAAAATGTGGACCAGTGAGCTGGCTCAGTGGGTAAAGGTACCTCTTGTCAAGCCCGAGTTCATCTCTGGCACCCGCATGGTAGAAGGAGTGAACTGACTTCCCCAGGTTGTCCTCTGATTTCCACACGTTCACTGTGGCATGTATTCATGCTCAGGCATGCATACACAAGCACATAATGAGTGAATAAAAAATGTACCCCTTGCCCAGTATGGTGTAACCCCAGCACTTGAGGAGGTTGAGGAAGGAAAACTGCATTTGAAACCAGTCCAGGCAATATAGCATAACCTTAGGGGAGAGCAAGAGACTCTCCTAACGCTAATAAGGGGAGTAGAAGAATTCTGTTACCAACTCAGTAACATATATGCTATTGCCATTACCAGAAAATACATTTAATTTTTTTACATTTGTTATTTGTGTATGCATGTGTGCATGTGCGTGTGCGTGTGTGTGTGTGTGTGTGTGTGTGTGTGTGTGTGTGTGTATCTACACGAGGTTATATGCACCACGTGTGTGCAAGTGCCCTTGGAGGACGGAAGCAGGTTTTGGATCCCCTGGAACTCCAGTTGTGAGCTGTCCTATGTGTATGCTGGGAACCTAACCTGGGTCCTCTGCAAGAACAGTATGTGCTCTTAACTACCGAGCCATGTCTTCAGCCCCAGGTGACAGTTTTAACTAATAAAAACGTGGCAACTTTGAAATATAGAATATACTAAGCATGGAATATATAAGAGAGTTGCTTTTTTAAAAGGGTAATTCTATTATGTTTGTGAAATGTCACTATATTCTTTCATTGTCATTAAAGAGAAAATATTTGGTTGAAGGCAATAATAAAGTTCATATTTTCATGATTGCATATCTTGAAATAAAAGTACTAATTCACTATGTTTGTTCAAAGGATTCGTCAGCTTCCATGCAATTTATTCTAGTGTTCAAGGACAGGAACAATGAATTAAGGTTTTGTCGTAGACTGTGTTCTATAGCATTTGAAATAAACCAGTCTGGGTGACACAGACTATGATCCAGAAGATTACTAATGAGAATAAGGCAAGGTTCCAGTGTGTTAGATGGCCATATTCGTGTACATTACACATCTAAACACTGGCTGGTGTTCCAGAACTCTGAGGGCTTGACTCAGCTTTATGATTCCAATATTTTAACGACCCAGATCCTTTCTATTATTCTCTGACTTCAGCATTGCTGCTGCTGGTGTGCTTACAGCCCAGGTCTTGCCACTCCCTGAAATATTTCACCTTGATTTTTGCTTTTGGTTACAGCCTTTTCCCTTCAACTCTGTCCATTTATCAACCCTTTCCAAATGGTTCTCTCTACCATTTCTCTACCATAATCCGCCCCTCCTCCCCACACCCACCACCATGCACCTTGGGGCACCTACTCCTGTGTCTTTGTCAGCCTACTTGGGTAAGTTCTAAGCCAGTAGAGACCTGTCTCAAGTGGGGATGCTGTGGGATGTTCTGTATGGCAAATGTGTTGCTCTGATTGATCAATAAATAAAACACTGACGAGGCCGGGCGGTGGTGGCGCACGCCTTTAATCCCAGCACTCGGGAGGCAGAGCCAGGCGGATCTCTGTGAGTTCGAGGCCAGCCTGGGCTACCAAGTGAGTCCCAGGAAAGGCGCAAAGCTACACAGAGAAACCCTGTCTCAAAAAAACCAAAAAAAAAAAAAATAAAAAAAAAAAATAAAACACTGACTGGCCAGTGGCTAGGCAGGAATTATAGACGGGACTAACAGAGAGGAGAAAAGAAAGAACGGGAAGGCAAAAGGAGTCACTGCCAGCTGCTGCCAGGACGAGCAACATGTGAAGATGCCAGTAAGCCACAAGCCGCATGGCAGGGTATAGATTTGTGGAAATGGATTAATTTAAGCTATAAGAACAGTTAGCAAGAGGCCTGCCACTGCCATACAGTTTGTAAGCAATATAAGTCTCTGTGTTTACTTGATTGGGTCTGAGCGGCTGTGGGACTGGTGGGTGACAAAGATTTGTCCTGACTGTGGGCAAGGCAGGAAAACTCTAGCTACAGGAGGAAAGGTGGATGGCATGTGAAGAGCAACACCAGACATTGTCCCATGGCCTTTACATGCACATATACACATGTACACCTGCACACATGTGTATATACACACACACACACACACACACACACACACACACACACCACACACACAGATAACAAGACATAAACCAAAGCCAGTGTTTTTGAGGAGTGGGAAACAAGGGAGACACCACCACACCCAACTTTTTTTTTTTTTGTTTTTATAACATAGATTCTAGGAATCAAACTCAAGCCCCTGTGTTCTTCATGTAAGCATGTCAGTGACTGAGCAATCTCCCCAGCCCCTGGCTTATGTCACATATTGGCTATATCTTTTCTAAAGAGGAGAAAGACTCATGCAAGTTGAAGAGTTACTATTTTTTAAAAGGTTTATTTATTTAATTTATGAGTATTTGTGTGAACCCGAGTGAGTTTACGCACACCATGCGTATTTTCTGGAGCCCACAAAAGCCAGAAGAGAACATTGGATGCTCTGGAATGGAAGCAGTCCTCTCAACATGGTGGTAGGGAGGTCCCACGATTGCATGCTTGAGTTATATAGTTCAGTAGCTCTCTCCCTCCATCTCGCTTTCCCTCTTCCTCCTCCTCCTCTCAAAGGGCCTTGTTATGTAGCTCAGACTAGCTTTGAACTCTTGATCCTCTTGCTTCAGCTCTTGGAATGCTTGAGGTACAGTTATGCACTTCCAAGTCTGGCATTACCACATTCTTTATGCACAGAGCTAGCAGAAGCATTTGAAGCTCATTTCATTATGTGCTCTGTGGAACAAGTTGTGAAACTTTATTTTAAAAGAAATACAACTTTAGATAGTTTCCTAGAGAAAGATTTTGAGTTTGGGGCTCAAAAGACACTGAGATGGAGTGTCCTTTGGGTAAGAGATTTAGAGAATTAATTAATTATAGAAAGACAGACGATAGCATGGAGGGGGATCTGAGGAGAGATCAGCTTACATGGCGGAGTGGAGGACCCTTCTTACAGGGCTCAGAGGAAAGGGGAGCATCTTTGCCTCATGAGGATAGGTCCAAAGTACAGGTTGTTTCTGATTCCTGGGTGGCAGGGAACAGGAAGAGGGTCTTGTATTCCAAGGAAGGGATATGTGACCTTGAGGATGTGGGGCTCATTTAGGCAATGTGTATGGTGGTATTGTGTTCCCCAAAATACTGTGCATCCTAATAAACTTATCTGGGGTCTGAGAGAGAACAGCCTCTAGATACAGAGGCTAGAAAATGGTGGCACACACACCTTTAATCCTAGCATTCCAGAGACAGAAATCCCTCTGGATCTCTGTGAGTTCAAGGCCACATTGGAAACAGCCAGGCATGGTGACTCACGCCTTTAATCCCAGGGAGTGGTGGTAGAAAGCAGAAAGGTATATAAGGCATGAGGACCAGAAACTAGAAGTATTTGGCTGGTTAAGCATTCAGGCTTTTGAGTTAAGCTGAGAGCCATTCGGATGAGGACACAGAGGCCTCCAATCTGAGGAAACAGGACCAGCTGAGAAGTTGGCCAGGTGAGGTTAGCTGTGGCTTGTTCTGTCTCTCTGATCTTCCAGTATTCACCCCAATAACTGGCCTCAGGTTTGATTTTATTAATAAGAACTTTTTAAGATTCATGCTACAAATGTGTATCTATCATGTGAGTGTGTCACTGGTGGCCTCTGCTAACTCAGAGTCTGTTAGCCTGGGTCTGTGTACAAATAAGCTGTAAGGAATGAGGGAGACACAGCTTCCTGTGGCCTGACCTGAGCAGGGCATGGTCTGGGCTTTTAACACTGAAGCCATTTCACGAATTCCTTTGAATGTCTCAATGGGAATTCTCGGATTCCAGTTTCCTTCAGTGCTGTGTTGTCTGTGATTCCAGGAAATATGACTTAGTTGTGCCTAGTCAAGGTTTGCAAACATCTGTGAATGTGTGTGCCCAGCTGAACTTTGACTCTAAGCTGCCTGCTCTTGAGCTCCCACTTCAGCTAGAGGCTCCACCAAAAGCCAGTTCTGAAGCTTTGAGGTGTGAGCAGATGCCATCAGCAGCCTTCCTTAGAGTTCTTCCTAAATGAAATCTCTAAGAGAGGCTTTGGATCAAAAAATTTACCTGCCCTTTGAACAGAATCATTTCAAAAATATGCTGTCACAGCAGTGACTGGTTAGAAATGCATATGTCCAGTGTTAGCTTCACGCAGACATAGTCCTCACAGCTTAGAAATCAAAAGCATGTTTTTCTTAGAAAACATGTGTGTGTGTGTGTGTGTGTGTGTGTGTGTGTGTGTGTGTGTGTGTGTGACTATCAAGCTGATGTGATAACATTAAAAACGTTTTAAATGTTGTTTGTAATCCAAAGGAAGACTTTGCATTTCAATACACTTGGGCACTTTCTTGTGGTCCTTGCTGCTCTGTCTCTCCTTCATTTCACACACTCAGGTTGGTTTCCTTTGGAATGCCTTCAGCACATTTGGTCTCCCTGTGGTCAGAGTCCATGCCAGCACTTAGTGATGCACTAATGCAGCAAACAATGCTGTCTAGCTTTACCATCAACTTAGCTTGCAGCTGGTTTTATTTTTAAAAACTGGAGGCTGTTACAGCTCTTTGTATGACCAGATAGAATTACGTTAAAACGATTCTCTCTTTGCTTTCCTCTGTCTGACTCAAGTCTTCTCCTACCTCCAACTCTGGAATCAAATTCTCAGCGATTTTATAGGTAGAGGGAGAGTGCCTTGAGGGGGGGAAATTTTTCTGCTTCCTCCTGAGCGTAGTGGCAAATTCTGCTGATCTGCTAAGGTGAGCAGTAGCATAGTGAAACCAAGAGGATCATGTGGTTGAAGTCAGATTCTGAAATAAATACTTTGGATATAAACTTTTCCACTCATTGTTTATAACACATTAAGGGCATAGTAACTGATACACCCAAAGTGCATTACTTTAGGTTTTCATACTTAGAACACATTTTGTATGTGTATGTACATGTATTTATATATAGACATATATATGCATTTACTTGTTAATGGTATTTCTTATCCCAGGAAATGATTTAATATTTACTAGGTTGTACATGATGTGAAAAGATAAATACAGCTTGGCACACACATTTCCCAAGATAAGCATATGAGAGCCTTAAATAAGGGAGAAGGATGTAGGGGAGGTCTTAGGTACTTTTCTATGGCTATGATAAGACACCATGACCAAGGCAACCTATAAAAGAAAGAGTTGGTTTATTTGGGAAGGTTAGAATCTGCAGCCTTCATGGTGCGGAGCACAGCAGCAGGCGGGCAGGCATGGTGCTAGAGCAGCATCTGAGAGCTTACATCTTTAGAGGCAACCATGAAGCGGAGAGAACTCACTGGGAATGGTGCAGGCCTTTGAAAGCTCAAAGTCAGCCCCACTAGGGGCTCACACACCTCCTCCAACAAGGCCACCCCTCCTAATCCACAGTGAGGCTCTGTGTTATGAAGTATGAGTTGCGCTGTTGTATGAAATACACTGTAAAGATGAGTCTCCTTGCTCACGTTGGCCAGAGAGCTCTCTAAACTCTCCAGGATGATGTCCAGAGGGATATAAGCTCCAAACTGATGGAACGAAGCTATTCCTGATACTAAGGTCAGCAAGAAATCTCTCCTCAGAAGAGGGTTGTGAAGTCCTCAGTAGCATCCCCCGAGTTACTGCGCTGAATTTGACTTAGCTTCTGTCCTCTGTGTGCCTTGCTGTTGCCAATCCCCTTCAGAAGCAGACATGCTGTGTGTGTGGAGCTGCTGACTGATTACCAAGCCTTGCAGATCTTTGAGGGGTAGGATAGCAAAACACTATGGGTTTTCTAGATTAAAGGAAGCAGTAATACAGCGACAACCTAGGCTAGTTGATATATAATCTGATTAACTGCCAATTTGTTTCTATCCTAGAAATAAATAAAATTTCTCTTAGCATCGTTATATAGCCCAGGCTGTCCTTGAACTCCTGCCTCCTTCTCTAGAGTGTTGCAGTAGGCATGGACTACCATGTCAGTATTAATTTTGCATTTTGGTGACCATTATTTGAATATGATTCCTATAACTTCTTGTATTTGTATAAAGGAAACATGGTAGATGTTAGAGATTTTAATTTTTTTCTTATGTTTCCCTTGTTTGTCTACATAGTTTATTAGATTTTTTTTATTGTCTTTGTGTGTGTGTGTGTGTGTGTGTGTGTGTGTGTGTATGTGTGTGTGTGTTTAGAAGCACATGTAGAGGTCAGAGGACAATTTACAAGGGTTGGTTCTCTCCTCCTACCACACTGGCCTTAGGAATCAAACTTGGGTTGTTAGGTTTGCCAATAAGTGCTTTATCCCACGGAACAATTTTATATTCTTGTTATTGTTTTAGACTCAAAAAGGTATATATTTACAAAAACAATACATGATCATTTTAAGAAGTTTAGCAAACACGGTAACATACAATTGGTCTAAAATTTAAAATCCTATCATCCAGAAGTACTTCAGCATATTATATATTCTGTCTTCTTATATATGATGTATGCAGTGGCTTCATTTCTTAGTTTTATGAGGATGGCCTGACCATACTCAAAGAAACTAGCAATATAGTTTTTCTACATATGAGTAAGTAAACATTTTCATTTTCTATTTACTTTGAACATACAGAAATATCTTAAGTACCATGAAATGGGAGAAAAATATAAGACCTAGACTTTGAACATAAGGACAGAGATTTGAGATAAAGTTTGATTTTTATATAATTGATCACACCTTGTTATTTCTTTTCCCTTTCTTTTTTCATGATTATATACAGTTAGGCCTCAGTTTATCCATGCATGGCATACACACACAAGCACACACATGTACACACACACACATGTACTCATGCACACACACACACACAAAGGCACGCACATGCACAAAGGCACACACACAAGCACACATAGGTACACAAACACACACACAAGCACACACAGATACACATACTCTCACAATGCACATACACATGCACAAACATATGTTGCTCTTTAGGTGACGGTATGGTGCTTCAGAATGCAAGACACACTCTACAAATGCAGATGGGATTGTCCTTGATAGCTAACAATGGTGGCTTAGAAACTAGAAACGGATGACAAGGCCCATGGCCACATGCTCCTGACCTTTCTATACTGACAAAAAAGAGGAGGCTATGAGAGAAGTGAGGAGGAACATCTAAGTTGACAGACATGTCAAAAGGTCTTGAAGTCAAGCTGTGCTCTTCCAAGCGAGGGGCAGCTTTTTGCTACACTTTATTTTTAGACAAGATCTCCCCTTGCAGCACTGGCTGAGCAATCTGTGCAGACCATGCCAGCCTTGAACTTCCAGCAATCCCCCTGCCTCTGGCTCCCAAGTGTTAGGATAAAAGCCATCACGTCCAGCCTTTGTTATTTCTTCGTTCTCCCATGCTATCCTTTGCTCTTTCTTTGTCTTTTCTTTCACCTCCTCATTCTTGTCTCAGTGCCCTTCCTCACTCTTTTATTCGTTCCTCCTTCTTCTATTTTATGTTCTCCATCTTTGGTTGACCTCCATTCTAGATGTTTTACGTTAAAATGCGAAAAGAAAGGCAAGACACACACTTTAGAATTGAGTTTGAACTTTGATCCCCAGTGAAAGGCTTACATAAGAATTGATGGGACTGGAGAGATGGCTCAGTGGTTAAGAGCACTGGCTGCTCTTTCAGAGGAGTCAGGTTCGACTCCCAGCCCCCAAACGGCAGCTTACAACTGTAACTCCAGTTCTGGGAAGGCAGAGGCAGGTAGATCTCTGTTAGTTCGCGGTCAGCCTGATCTACCGACTTCATTCCAGGACAACCAGAGCTGTACAGTGAAACCCTGCTTAAAAAAACCAACCAAACAACCAACCAAACAAATAAATAAATGTCATTCTTGGCTTTAACCAGAACTACAGCCAAAAAGAATAAGGCTGGCCTGCTTTCTCTCTTTCTTTCTTTCTTTCTTTCTTTCTTTCTTTCTTTCTTTCTTTCTTTCTTTCTTTCTTTCTTTCTTTCTTTCTCTCTTTCTCTCTTTCCTTCCTTCCTTCCTTCCTTCCTTCCTTCCTTCCTTCCTTCCTTCCTTCCTTCCTTCCTTCCTTCCTTCCTTCTCTCTCTCCTTCCTTCCTTCCTTCCTTCCTTCCTTCCTTCCTTCCTTCCTTCCTTCCTTCCTTCCTTCTCTCTCTCTCTCCTCTCTCTCTCTCTCTCTCTCTCTCTCTCTCTCTCTCTCTCTCTCTCTCTCTCTCTCTCTCTTCCTCTCTCTCTCTGTCTCTTTTAAAGAAAATTTCCCACTTATTCTTCATATCAACTACAGATCCCCTTCCCATCCCTCCTCCTTTCCCCCCCCCCAGCCCACCCCCCATTGACTTCTCCAAAAGGGTAAAACCTCCCATGGGGTGTCAGCAAAATCTGGTACATTCAGTTGAGGCAGGTCCAAGTCCCTCCCCCCTACATCAAGGCTGTGCAAGGCATCCCACCTTAGGTAATGGATCCCAGAAAGCTAGTTCATGCACCAGGAATAGATCCTGATCCCACTGCCAGGGGTCCCTCAAATAGACCAAGTTACACAACTATCTCCTGTATGCAGAGGGCCTAGTCTGGTCCCATGCAGGTTCCACAGCTGTCGGTCAAAAGTTTGTGAGTTCCTATGAGCTTGATTCAGTTTTCTCTATAGATGTCCCCATCATAATCTTGACCCCTCTTGCTCATATAATCTCTCTTCCCTCTCTTCGACTGGACTTCCAGAGCTTGGCCTGGTGCTTGGCTGTGGCTCCCTGTATCTGCTTCCATCAGTTACTGGATGAAGGCTCTAGCTCATCTGGAGCTGTGGGTTGCAGTCTGTTTAAAGGATAGGCCTCATACATAGGATTTATGGGGCTCACTGTGGGAGGTCAGTAATTTAACATCATTGCTGAGGTGAGGATACTTGTGGTACAAGTACAAGTTCTCAAAAGCCCCTCCTGTCCCAGGCCGAGGCTGCTGAAAATTGTCGCCCTGGAACTTTAAGCAAAGAGTGAACTTTTTCTCTTGGGAAGCTTGTGGGCAATTTGCACTTCATAGATCTCGATGTCTCTGTGTGTGTTGCAGTTGCCCCTGCTGGCGTGTGCCCCAGCCTGGGCTTACGTGTATTCTCTATGCCTATGCTTGCATCTGGGTCTGCCTCGGTGCCTGCATTTGCTCCTGAGTCTGAGTGTGGTGTTAGAGGAAGTGCTGGGGGATGTTCATGTCTGCATGCATGCTCAGGTCTGTGTATTCGCCTATGCCTAAGTCTTGCCTTCCTCAAAGCACGTGAAACTTGACTATCAAGCTTGTTTATAAGGACGATCTTAATTGTACTAACAAGCACAGGTTCGGCGCATACTTCCCACATGTCATGTTTGTTCTTTAGTTTTGAGACTCGTCCTCCGTCAGAACATGCTTTGCCCAGGTGAAGCCCGAAGAACAGCCAAGAAAGCGTCAACAACTATAGTTTTGGCATACCTGCTGATTTCCATCTTTCTCTCCACTGTGTTTTTTTTTTCCTGTGGAACCTATATTTTTCATAGTACCAACTACTCCATCTTCTTATTTTTCCACTACTTAAAAATATAAAATATTAATGGCGAATACAGTGATGCTGTTTAGTTCTTTTCACAACACTACCCACATACAGATGGCTGTGCTGGCAAAGCAAGAGGCTGCTTTCCCTCAGGCAACTCCCCATATCATGGCTCAAGATGTTTGTCCGGATGCCAAGGAAAAAATTTCAAAATGTAGCCTAATGTATAATGTGCATATAAAACAGTTATATGGGAGCTGGGTTCAGGTAAATAGAGGACTATGTGTATAAGAAGATGGACAGGCAAGAAAAAAAATAAGTAAAAAAAAAAACCTAGACAGCAAGAAATGGTTGAGGATATGTACTGCTATTATTTCATTTAATTTGGGGAGTGGGTTTAGATGAGATTTGAGTGGAGGTGTAAGAGTGAGAAAATTACTGGGGCATGACCATTTTGATAGAGGCATTTATGGTGGCTTGAATAAGAAATGTCTCCCATAGTCTTGGGTATTTGAAAGATTGGTCCCCAGTCAGAGGTGCTCTTTGGGGGAGGCTCAGGAGCTATGGCCTTGTTGAAAGAAGTCACTGGAGGTGGGTTCTGAGAGTTTAAAGTCTCAAACCATTCCATGTTCACACTCGTTGCTTCACACTTGCTATTGACGGTGTGAGCTCTCAGCTTCCTGTTCCTGCTGTAATGCCTTCACTCTGCCATCCTGGACCATAGTCCCCTGGAACTGTACGCCCAAATACCTCTTTCTTATAAAAGTAGCCTTGGTCATGGTGTCTTACCACAGTCTTAGAAACCAAGCTAGCACAGCATCCTTACCATTGATTGGAAGAATCAACAATTGAGAATATGAGTAAGGTGGTCAATACCGTTGTATTAGCTCAGCCAGGTCATGAGTGCCATTGAGTTCTGGCAGTCTGGTAAACACACGTAGATGACTGACACTGTTTTACCCAAGGACTTCCTGATGCATGCTACATAATACTGAAAGTATAGAAACCAAAATCTGGGAACACTCCAAACTGAATATTATTTATTAATCATCATTATTATTATTGCTTATTTATTTATTTTATTTTTTTGAGAAAGGTTTCTCTGTATAGCCCTGGCTGTCCTGGAACTAGCTCTGTAGACTGGGCTGGCTTCGAACTTAGAGATTTGCCTGCCTCTGAATATTTATTTAAAAATATATTTAAAGAATACCCAAACCAAGCAAAATGAAGCAAAAAGTCCACAAACAGCACCAGTGGCAACAAAACTCTGGAGTTTGTTTTGTGCTGGCCAACTACACCTGGGCACGGGGCCTGCCTTGGAGTGTGGTTGATGTTCCCAGTGACAGACACTGCACTGGAGAAAACTGGTTTCCTTTTCTCAGCAGGTGTCCATTGCAAGTAGGTTCTTGGTTAGGGGCGGGTCTGTGTGTTGACTTCCCCTTCTCAGTGCTGGGATTTTGTCTGATTCCAACCTGCACGGGTTTTAAGCATGTCACGGTCTTTGTGAGTTCATATGCATTTTTTGTCTTAATGGTTTTTGTTTTGATTTTCTTTGTTCTTGAGAGGGGGGCATAAGGAGGGTGGATGGGAAAGACCTGGGAGGAGTTGGGAGAGGGAAAATATGATCAAAATATATGGCATGAAGAAATTTTAAATAAAAAGAAAAAAAATATTTTAAAATTTAGAACCATGGGAAACTTTCAGGGACGTTACAAGCATGGCACAAGACAGAAATGGTTTTGCTTTCCCAACAATCAGAGAGTAAGTTTGACCCGGTCGGTGCCTTTAGCCTTAAGAACTCTCTGAGACTTCAGCATGTGTTTCCACACAGGTAGTATACAGAAGCACAAGAGAGCATCCGCACCAGGACGTTGACAGAGGCACTGCCTCTTGGAGCCTCAGCCCGGTTCTGTTTTCCCAGTCGCTCTGTGTGCATGCCTGGTGGCAAAGGCCCTTTC
This sequence comes from Peromyscus maniculatus bairdii, assembly GCF_049852395.1. Classification (NCBI taxonomy): domain Eukaryota; kingdom Metazoa; phylum Chordata; class Mammalia; order Rodentia; family Cricetidae; genus Peromyscus; species Peromyscus maniculatus. The sequence continues at coordinate 47,439,302 of NC_134857.1, forward strand.
AGAATCAGTGCGCTTGACACTTTCCTTTTCCTCTCTCTGGGAAGTCTTGAGTGTACCTTGGGCTTTCAGGACTACACTTTTCATCAGCCGTTTATGTATAAAATGTGTGTTAATGTGAAATTATCTGTGTTTCTTCATGATTACACCTCAGGCTATGTGTCTTTGGTATACAAGATGGCTAATGCTAGTTGTGAACTCCCTGGATTAAGGGAGAGTTGAGAGATGACAAAACATTGTGTCCATGTACCCCATATTGACATTAAGTCAGTAATGATCCCATAGGATTATGATGGAGATGAAACTTCCAGTTACCTAGTAACTATGTGGACATCTCAATGCTATAGCTCAGAACAGTACTTACAGGTTTGTGGTTTAAAAAAAATCTACTATTAGCGTAGAAAAGTAGAACAATACAGTTATGTATAATTCCTACTTGATAATGATAAAAATGACTATGTTAGCCAGGTGTGGTAGTGCATACCTTTAACCCCAGCACTTGGCAGGCAGATGCAAGTGGATCTCTGTGTTTGGGTGCCAGCCTGGTCTACAGAGTACATTCCAGGGTAGCTGAGACTACACAGAGAATCCTTGTCTCAGAAAAAACAAAAAAGAAAAAAAAAGAGGACTATGTTACTGATTTATGTAGTTACTACACTTTTTAGTAGTTTTCTTTTGGTTTTTCAAGTTTATCTAGGTAGCCAAAGATGGCTTCAAATTTGCTGTCTTCCTGTCCCCCATGCCTTGAGTGCCAGGATTACAGGCACAATTGCCATGTCTAACTTAATGGCTATTTTTGAGTAGACTATTTATATAAACAAGTTTATTATAAGATATATTTATTGGCATCACAGAATGTATCAAAAAGGCATATGGGGTGACTGACTTATACCATTTAGATTTGTGTCCAAACACTCTAGGACATATTGTTCAGAATGTGTCCCTGTTGTTAAGTGGTGGCTGACTATTTCCTGTGTTTATGTGAGGATCTTCCCAGAGGAGACTGGTATGTGATTTGACGCACTGAGTGGGAAGTTCTGCTAAGACAATGCCCTGTTAGCTGAGTGCTCAGATAGAACAGAAAGGCAGAGAAAAGGGGAATTAATTGTCTCTCTCTTCTGGAGCTGGGACGATCTTCTTTTGCCCTTGGTGTTTGGATTCTGGGGCTTGCATCGGTGACTCACCCCCATCCCTCACCTTGACCCAGGATTTCAGGTCTTTGGTCTTAGATAGAGAAGGCACTATTGGCTTGGTTCTGAAGCCTTTGGACTTGGATGGTCATGATACTGACTTATCTGGTTCCTTGGCTTTTAAGTGTTCTATCATGGGATTCCTCAGCCTTTATAATGAATAATTAATTTTCCTAATAATCCCTTTTTTGTTCTGTTTGTCTGTCAGCTTGTCTATCTTACTGGTCCCATCTCTCTGGAGAGCCCTGATTAGTACAGCAGGAATATCACAATTTCTCATCTCATTTTTGCATCCTATCAAGTATCACATGATTTAGATCTGTCCCATTATGAAACCAGCACACTTTGACCATCTGATTAGGGTGAAGTCTGCTAAGCTTACACACTGAAAAATTTGCTCGCTGTTTGTCTTAGTTAAGGTTATTATTGCTATGAAGAAACAGCATGACCAAAAGCAACTTGGGGAGGAAAGGGTTTATTTGACTTATATATCTGGAATCACAGTCCACCAAGGAAAGCCAAAGGCAGGAACTCAAACTGGGCAGAGACTGTGGAAGAGTGCTGCTTATTGGCTTGTTCTCCATAGCTTGTTCAGCCTGTTTTCTTATAGAACCCAGGACCACCATGCTGTGGGATAATGCTTTTGTACACTGGTATATGTATGTATATATGGAAGTATAGGTGGAGTGAACAGACAAGGAGAATTCTGGGGAGAGGAAAGCTGAGTCAAGAGACACCAGCCCACCGTCCAGGGAGCAGCATATAATGGCACATAGGTAAAGCCATGGAACATGTGGCAACATATAGATTAACAGAAATTGGCTGAGTTTAAATGTAAGAGCTAGTCAGTAGTGAGCCTGAGCTAATGGCTGAGCAGTTTTAATTAATATAAGCCTCTGTGTGTTTACTTGGGTCTGAGCGGCTGCGGGGCTGGTGGGTGAGAGAGATTTGTTCTGACCGCAGGCCAGGCAGGACATAGAAAAACTCTGACTACACCACCAGCCTAGGGATGGCCCCTCTCTCAGTGGAGTGGACTCTACTATATCAATCACTAAGAAAATACCTTATAGGCTTTCCTGTAGCCCAATTTTTATGGACGTATTTTCTCAATTGAGGTTTTCTTAAATGACTGTTGTGTCAAATCAACATAAAACTAGCCAGGACACCATTCTTGATGCTTTGAAACTGAGTTTTCACCCAAATTTCAACTTATTTATTTAAATGTGAATTCATTTGCAGCTTCCTATTTTATCAAGTAGGCCAGAAGTACTTGTTTTGTTATTTTGGACCGGCGCTTTTATGTTGTCCAGGCTGATCTCAAACTGCTGGGCTCGGGCTGTCTCCTGCTTCAACCTCCTAGTCACTGCAGCTTGTGCTGCTGCATGAGCTTATCATCCCTGTTTCAAGTTTGATACTTAGCAGCCCTGATTTTTCAAGCGACAACCCCTCCCTCTAAGGGGTATTTCTTCCTCATTCTCTGAGTGCTTCTTGCTTTCTGACACAGGGTGTTCTGGGCTCATCTTACACGTCCTGCTCCAGCTTTGGAATCATCTATTCTCCAGGAAACTATGTTTCCTATTAGAGAATTGTACCAACAATCCAAGATCTGGGTGTTAGGTGTGTTCACTGCTTTTGGGGACTGTGTTCCCAGGAACTCTTGGTGGAGAGAGCTAGGGTTTTGTAGAGCTAGGGGTTTGTAGGGCTGGGTCAAGACACACTTATTTGAATATGTTTTTCTGTGTCCCTATGTTAAGACAGTGAGTTCACATACCACCATATCACAAGAAGGAGTATTTCTAGATCTGCTCCTTTCCATATTTGTGTCATCTCCCTTTGCCCATATGGAACTGGTAGCATCCTTTATTGACTTATTCTGTCAATCCTATTCGCATACCATTTCCTCTGCCATCTCCTTGTACATGTGGACACTCTTTATACTTGGGGTGAGATGCCCTGTGCTGGGCTATCATGGACACCCTGTCACCAGGCTTGGTGTTTATACTCCATGCTAGGAGGCCACTGTATTTGCATGCTCTCCACTCTCCTTATCGTGTGTGTGTGTGTGTGTGTGTGTGTGTGTGTGTGTGTGTGTGTGTTGAAATAGGGTTTTATTATGTTACCCTGGCTAGTCTGGAACTTGCTATGTAGACCAGGCTGGCCTGAATTCACTGAGATCCACCTGCATCTGCCTCCCAGAGTATTTGGATTAAAAGTATGCCTTACCACATCTGGAGTCACTCACTCCATTTGAGCTGTGAGCAGGTTGGACTTTTTGTAGATGCCCTTCCCTCCCAGCTCATGCTGTGATGTTGTGACAGCAACTTCAGGGCATCCATCATGGGTAGTCAGTCTTTTTCCCTAGCTGAACTCTAGGAAACTCCTTCTTCTGGGAACAGTTGTGTATCTTACTGTGCTTGAATTGGTGGGTCTAAAGCTCCACTGTTTTGAAGAGAATACAAGGAAAAAAGCAGGAGGAAGATCTAGTTTACATTTTGGAAAGTAAAAGAAATAACAATGTACACTGTTTATTTATTTCCTGTACTAATGAGAAAGAAGGCTTTCTATTAATATTAAAGAGACTAAAATATTAAACATGTTTTTTAAAACTTTATATATTTTTTTTCCTTAGGGGACTAATGTGATGCTGGATAATTAGACTCAGATTTGGTATTTATTCCTATGTGGGGCCAGAAAACAAGTCTCTTTTCATACGCAATCTTTCTCTTTTATTATGCCCAGAAGGATTGGAAAATATTGGGAACTAATAATTATTGGTGAAGAGACGAGTCTGTAAAGTGATTACAGTTTGAAGAAAAGGTCAGTGTTGCTCTCTTTAATCACTTCATGCAATTCCCACCCCCCTGGGCATTTATCTTTGTCATTACCCATTGAATTTCATTGCAAAGCCTACCCTAGTAATTTAATACAGATGAAGTCAAACTGTTACTTCACTTTGTGGTCCCATTGAGGTAATTACTATGAATCGATCAGTGATTGAGTCTGAAAAATGCATTTAATTATTATTAATTGAAAAACCATGGAGTTAATAAAACTGTCCTAGGATATTATACCAGAAATCAATTGAATACATCTACCTTCAAGAAGTTATACCCTGAGGGATATAACAGAAGAGGGACAAGCTTTCCCATTTAGGTAAAAAAAGCACTTAATAATTGGTCATTAAATTACATTTCCCCCTAATATTTAAGAAGTGGCATGGCCTAGGGAAGTGAAATAGCAATTCTGTCTATGCAAACTCTTAATATGGTAAACATTCCAAATTAATCTGCAAATTTACAAAATCTAGTGCTTCTCTGAGAATTTTTATATCTGATTAGTAAGTTGTATTAAAAATATCACTCTCTATGGTCAATTATATCCTTTTATATATAATTTAATAACAAGGTCAGGTTAAATCAAAGTAAATAACTTAAGTCTTAAGGCTTAAAACCATGCACAAACCCATGCCATTCTTTATCTTTTAAAACCCAAGGGGTTCAGTAGTCATAATCACAGAGCATGCAAGTTTTCAGTGTCTGACTTTTGTACTGCTCCATGATTCTAGCTTAGGTATCTGCCTAACCACAATGTGGAAGAGTTGTAGGGCCTCAGTGCACGTCACAGCTTTGAAATAGCTTCCTGAATCCACAGACAAAGAAATGAGTGGGGTCTGGAGGTGGAGCTCAGTGATGGACACTTGCATAGCACAATTGAGACACTGGCTTTGATAAGCAGCACCGAAGAATAAAAGGACGATGATTGCACTTGACAGCAGAGTGAGAATGTTTTGAAGCATTTATTAGAAGTAGGATAAGCAGTTCTTCAGGATCTGGGAGCTAAGAGTTCTCACCTGTACTAATCATTTTGAGCACAGAAGTCCAGAGAGAATCTGAGATTACAAATAGTACACTGTATTAAATATAAAATTTTTACACACACACAACCCAAATCACTTATTGTCTTACTTTTCCATTGCTATGATAAAACACCACAACCAAGGGCAAGCTAAAAAAAGGCATTGAATTATTTGGCTTATGGTTTTAGATGGCTAAAGTCCATGAAGGCAGTGTGAAGGAACAGCTGAGGGCTCACATGGTGATCCACAACCATGAGTCAGAGAGAGAGAGAGAGAGAGAGAGAGAGAGAGAGAGAGAGAGAGAGAGAGAGAGAGAACATTGGGAATCACATGAAGTCTCAAAACCTCAAACGAAGGTTGATAAGGTTGGCAGATATAATTTTAATTTGTAAGTTGTGTCCCAGACATTTGGCAGACCTCATATAATGATTTGATACCTGGTTATGTACCCAACCAAAGATTCTGGAAAAAATAAGGTCATAGATGTCTGAATGTACAGGTGCCCAGTTGAGCTCAACAACTTTCTGTCTTTAAAGAGCTGAACTGGGTTCCCTGGAGTCTGGGGTTGTCCTATAGAGAAGCAATGTGTTGGCCTTCCATTCAGTCAACCCTGAAGTTGGCTTCTCCAAGTTAGGAGAATCCTGATGTAGTCATGGCCTCATGGATGTGTTAAGAATGCCTTGTTACCACAGCCATATCTATGCTGACACCAGCAAACATGGCAAGACAGATGGAGAATCTGGGCTGATGCTAGGGAATCATGCCTACTGGGGGTGGCCAGAGAGAATGTCTCACATGGCCATAGAAGTCTAGCCCATACAATTAGTGACAGACGCTGTCATGTACAGTCTTGAGTTGTTTCCACACACCCTGTGATGTGGTCCTGAGCCTTGAACTGTTTCTATTTTCTTTCTGCCTTCTATTTGTCTTACCCAAAGAAACATTGCTTTTAGATGAATATTTTGGAAAAAGTGAGTGCATAAGTATGTGGATGCACAAGTATCTAGTTGAGTCTATTTTATTGCCCATGAAGTGGCTGTTGTCCTCTTCTGGATTTGCAAAGATCACAGTAAATTCTTTCCAGATGGTACAGTGGTTCTCTCAGGACAGTTGCTTCCCAAGCTGCTGATAATGTGTGTTCATGTCCCTATCTCTTCCTGTAACACTTATCCCCTGGTTCTGTCAACTTTCTTTTCTTTGATTTATGCACTAATCTATGGCAAGTGACTGGATGGGAGGGCCTTGTTAAATGCTTAAAGTATTTTGTCCCAGGTATGTGTGAATATCAAAACCAAAGGGCACTAGGAGGCTCTATGATGGTGTCATTGTGGGAGGCTGGGAGGATTTAACTCTTCTTGTTTTGTGTTGGATTTGAGTGATAACAAGTCATTCATGGAGAAATGTCCTTAAGGGTAATTGTGAAGTGGGGTTGGATAGAGCTTGGTGAAAAGTCAGAACCAGAATCAATAGGTTTTAGTACAGTGATGATGTAATAGCAAAGGAGGCAATATCTGTTGTGGGATAATGCTTTTGTACATTGATTTAATAAAACTCTGATTGGCCAGTAGCCAGGCAGGAAGTATAGGTAGGATAAACAGACAAGGAAAATTCTGGGAAGAGAAAGGCTGAGTCAGGAGATGCCAGCCTGCTGTCCAGGGAGCAGCATGTAATGGCACACAGGTAAAGCCACGTAAAATGTGTCAACATATAGATTAACAGAAATGGGCTGAGTTTAAATGTAAGAGCTAGTCAGTGGTAGGCCTGAGCTAATGGCCAAGCAGTTTTTTTTTTTTCCCTTTATGCAAATTATGTGCAGTGCCTTTTTATTTTAAAATGAGTTGGCAAATGACCAAGACCAACATCTGAACATGAACTTTTGCTGGGTAGAAAGACAAACCCACTGTGGCGGGAGACGGCAGGTTAAGGTGGGGCACAAAGAGGGCACCTCGGAGCTCCCGTGAAGACAGGTGGACATGGCTCTTAACAACTTCACTGTCCCTTTGCAATCTTTTCAAGTTAAAAAAAGTCAGCTCTGCCCTCTTGTAGCGGTTCAGTGTGTTAATCTCCTTCTGATTCAAGCAGCTTTGCACTTTGTTTTTGGGAAAAAAACACCACTTCTATAAAAACACACAAGAAACAAACTCAAGTTTCAATGTAGTCACGAGCTAGCTACAGGACTCTGTTGCACACAAACTCCTGTCATGGGAGACTCTTCTCTGTCAGCCCCTTGCCTCATGGTCAGGTGTCCTTCAGTCATGTAATGTGCAGGGCCTGTGTTGGCAGAGAATTGGTATGCTGGATGCCCAGCTATGCCAGTCTCTTGGCGGGGATTGGAGTAGACGGTCAAGTTAACGTCCATAGCTCCATTCTGTCCAAAGTCCAAGGCATTAGCAGCCACTGGGCGGTTCTGATAGGCCTGATTGCCTTGATTACCAGTAGAGGAGGAAGATGTCGAGGAAGAAGTCGTTGAGGAAGACAGGGATGTCATGGAGTGGTGACTGTGGCCAACCTCCATAGAATCCTGGGTAGAGGAGCTATTTGTTGGAGAATTGTAGACCCTTGGCCTGGTCCGGTTACCCAAGGCTTGCTGTCCATGGTGGTGGTGGTGGTGATGGTGGTGGTGGTGGTGATGGGAACTGTTTCCATGGTGATGGTGCAGTGCATTCTGCTGAGGGGCTACATGAAAGGTGGTTTCTTGAACAGGACGAGTTTCAACAGTGACTTGTGTAGGAGCTTCAGTGCCTGACCAGCCCAGGGGAGCCGGGAACTGCTGACGCACCTGAGCTGGACGACGTGCTGGAGGTGGTGCCTGAAGACTGGGACTGCTCCATGGCAGGGCTGGTGGACACACTGTTACTTGTGTTTGTACCTTCGTCAGCTGTCTTCTTGAAAAAACTGTGCTGCAGGGCATAATACGGTTGAATCCGAGTTTTGGGGTCATAATCAAGCATCCTTAAAATGAGGTCTTTGAACTTCAAGTAGTCAGCTACTGTATGACCCGATTCCCCAGCTCGCCGTCCGCCAGGCCCTCCTGTCTCTACTCCAAGAATATTATGAAGTTTCCGGGTTCCTGGTGGTTTGTACTCCCGTTTTCCATCTTTGGTCTTCTTTAAGTTCCAGGTGCCATCGGGCAACTTCTCAAAGAACTTCCTTGCTTTGGGTGCTTGGTCAAGGATGTGAGCAGGCGGGATGCCCAAGACTTCCACTATTTTATTCATCTGATCCACCTCATTGGCACCACTGAACAGAGGCTCTCCAGTATGCATTTCAACCAAGATACATCCAAGGGACCACATGTCGATAGCAAGGTCATAAGGCATTCCCAGTAGCACCTCTGGAGACCGGTAAAAGCGACTCTGAATATACTGGTATATCCTCTGCCCCAACTGACAAGAACTGCCAAAATCAACGATCTTGATTGCACTTCTTTTGGGGTTACACAGGAGGATGTTCTCAGGCTTTAGGTCACAGTGAATGATACTAAGTTCTGGAGTCGCAAGGAAAAGCAGTGCTGTGCACATCTGCTGTGCAAACTTTCGTGTTAGGTTCAAAGAGACCCCTCGGAAGTTGGTGTTCCTCAGCAAATCATAGAGATTATAGGACAGCATTTCAAAAACTAAACAAAGATGGTTCCGAAACATAAAGTGGCGTTTCAAATGCACTATGTAGTACTTCATTTCAGTGTCATGTTTGTTCATGAGCTCAAGCAGCCGCACTTCGATCTGGGCTTGATTCAGAAACGCTTTCTTGTTCTTGATGATTTTAATGGCAACCCATTCTTGTTCCACTCGATCATAGGCTTTTACGACCTGTCCAAATGAACCTTTGCCTATCAAGGAGTCAATTTCATAACGATCCATCCATTTTTCTCCGTTTTTTACAATATAATCATAGTTGTCATCATCATAACCATCGTTGTAAACCTTCCGCTCCTTCTTGTGACTGGAATCGTCTCCCTGGCCTTGTTGGTGTCTTCGCTTCTTCTTTGCATAGTAAACCTCATTAATATGCTTATATGTTTTGATCAAGTCGACAGAAAGTTTTCTCAAAGGAGCAGTTGCTGGATCACGAAAGGTCTGGGGCATCCGCCTCTGTAACATGACAATGTCAGGCATCACCTGGTTAGTTAGAGGTTGCTGAATCTGGTCAGAATACGATAAGGCAGAAACCTGCTGGTCACTTAAATTTGGCTGGCGACGGTCACTGTACTGGTGTGAATGGGGCATCTGTCCAGCCATCTGAAGGCCAGCAGCATGGAATGAAAATGACGGTGCAAGCCGAACAGATGAAGGTTTGCATGCTGAAGTCTCTCCTCCTGTATGCATCGTCTTCTTTCAAGTCTCATATCATCCTGATGGGGTGGGGGAAGGGAGGGAAGAGTCCAGCGGCAAAATTATAACACGGGACGATGGCGGGGCGCTTGCGCCGCTCCCTCCGGTGAGCCTCAGCCTCGAGCTCCCGCGCCGCGCTCCCGCCGCGGCCTCCGCAGCCAGCGCCGCCCCGGCCGCCTCTCTCTCTCTGTCTCTCTCTCTCTCTCTCTCCCCGCCCCCGGCGTCCCGGCTCCGCGCCGCAGCCGCGCTGGCTCAGGGTCCGTCCGTCCCTCCGTCCGTCCGTCCGGCTGGCTGCCTGGCTGGCGGGGCCGGCGGGCGCCCGCGGCCGGGGAGGCGACAGCCCCTCCCCGGCAAATACCGCAGTCCCCGGGCCCCCGAGTGCCGACGGCGGGGCCGGGCGCCGAGCGGCGGCCGCTGCCGGCCGAGCAGTTTTAATTAATATAAGTCTCTGTGTGTTTATTTGGGTCTGAGCAGCTGGGGACTGGTGGGTGAGAGAGATTTGTCCTGACTGCTAGCTGGGCAGGACCAGGAAAACTTTTAGCTACAAATACCCTTAAGCAGAATGTGTGGGAAGGCATGGGACATTTCCAGAAATTCACATTCAGCAAAGACAGGGTAAGTAATCAGAAAGGGTCTGGGTAGTATAGGTAAGCTTTATTGAGTACTTACTGTATTATGAATTTTATAGTTTTTTTTTTTAACCTATTCTTTATAGCCTTCCCTTGGAGGAAGAGTTATTTGATTTGACAGATAAACAAAATGAAACTGAGAAAAGTTTAAGATTTTACCTACAGGTTAAATATATACCAAGTTGGTTGCACAACAAAATCTACATTCTTAACTGTAAAAAAATACAAAACCAAAAACAACTGATCTATATTTTACATGAACTAGTACATGGTAGTTTGCTTCTGAGAAAGGGTTGATGTCAGGACCATCTGTCAAAGTGGAGCAGGAGCCTCACTTTTAGGACCCAGAGCAGCTTGAGGTATGAGTGAGTGGAGATGACATAGAAGGAACCGGAAAGACCACGGTGAAGACGCATCAGGAGTGAGGAGTGAAAACCGTGCATTTGTGAGTGATGTCATGGCTAATATAACAGGTGTGCTCATTCCCAAGCTGGAGCGACCACCCACAGATAACGTACAGGACCTGGAGAACAAAGGTGTGGATAGAAAGGCATCAAGGGAGTAATCCACAGTATAGGGGCCAATGGAGAGCTGTCAACTGAGGTCACATCCTGAACCAGAGTGCTCTAGGATCAACCAAACTTTCCAGGTTTTACAGTAGTTTCATTTATCACAGTGATACCAAAAAGGGCAACTTTCATTTATATTGGCTCAGAGTTAAAATTTCCAGTTATTAAGATATCAGAGGGACAGTTAGTTTAGTAGATAAAGTTGCTTGTAGCCAAGCTTGATGGGAGTTTGACTCCTAAGGTACACACGATGGAAGGAGAGAACCAACTCCTGCAAATTCTCCTCTGACTTCAATACTTGTTCTCTCTCTCTCTCTCTCTCTCTCTCTCTCTCTCTCTCTCTCTCTCTCTCTCTCTTTCTCTCTCTCTCTCATACACACACACACACATAGTGAGAGCGAGCGAGCAAGAGAGAGAGAGAGAGAGAGAGAGAGAGAGAGAGAGAGAGAACTACATGCAAAAATTTCTGAGCTTTTGAAAATTCAAGGATAGTTTAATGTGTGAATTACAAGATTGGATTTATAAGAAAAATACTATAATTCTTTCATGTTACATTCCTGAGTCCATAGTACTTTATTTTAGCAGGCATCTACCACTCATGTGCTGAGCTTAATTCCAGTGCCTGGCTTGAATTTTGACTCTAAAAAATGCTATTTAATAAAATACCCTTATTTGGGAGTACAACTTCTACAGCTTGTTTAATTTTTATATTATTATTAAAACCACTTTTTGTATCTTTGATTTATTTACCTTGGCAGCCTTGAAGCCTAAGTACACATCAGGGTCATTTCTGCGATAATTCACTGGTTTTTGTGTCAGTTCCAAGCTATGTCCAATAGTTCGTCTTTGCAATCAGAATCAGTTTTCTTCTCTGAACAAACAAAATCAGTAGTGCTTTGTGATTAATTACATGCTTAAATATTTAGGAGTACCCCCAAAAATTAATGTAATAAATGTACAGATATTGTCGCATGAGTATCCTAAATGAATCTAACCTTTGGGAATGTCCTCGGCTTTGCCAGGGTTTGAGGGACAGGAAGATTGTTGGGAAATTCTTCTGAGATTTATGCGGGATCAAGAACACCCTGTTATTCAGCAGAAATGAAGTCAATATTCTTGTCAGGAGCAAGTTTCCTCATGAAACTACAAAAAAAAATTACCCATATAATTTAATTTATGTGACTTTTTTGTCAACTCTGGTTCATTTTGCTGCTTTTGCTTGTTTATTTTCTTGGAGGGTTTTAGCTGTTGAGCTTTTGGACTGAGGCCAGAAAACTCAGAGCTTCATTGACCTTGATTTGCCAAGTGGAGTGGAGGAAACCAGCTCCGTCTTTTTATATTTCCGAGTGCCTGGGATGAAGAAGATTATACCCCTCACTTGTTAGAAAGTGTTTGGTGAGTTTTTATATGAAAGCTGGGCAAGCCTTCAAGGTTCAGAGCGCAGCTCAGAGGCCCTGCTCACCACTCTGTCTCCTCTCAACTTACCATGTGCTGGAGTCACTGTTTTCAACCCCAAGCTTCTGACTGTATTCCCAGATTTGAGTGTTGGACACTGGAACACCCCAGCTACCTTAAACCTAACTTCTCCAGCAGGAAGTGAGTCCTCCAGCAGAAAGCGAGTCCTCCAGCCTACTCCCCTTTCTGTTAAAAACTTTCCAGAACCAAAAGTGACTTGAGTCAACCCTAATAAAAAGATAAAAGTCAGAGGCTCATGAAGGAAGGGTTCTCATACACGATTCCCTGATAACCATTGCAGACTTTGTGACTTTTCACAGAGGCCACCACAATATCCACCCCAAACCGCTTCAGCAAGGACATATGCCTGGCAACTGTCTGTTCAACCCCAGACTGGCACCACCCTTGTTATTGATCTTGAAGCCAAGGACTATTGTTTCAAAATATCTTATGTAATCCTTCACATTGCATTTAAAAATTTCACCCTTGCCTCAACTTCATTGAATGTGCTCACCGTTTTCGATGGCCCAAGTATTCCCATTTCAGTGTTCTGTATTCCCAAGTAAATATTATTCTTTGGAAAATCTCTCTTTGATTGTTATTTGAGTTGACAGCACCATCTTCTCATAGCTAATGAGCCCCCACATGTTTTTACTTTCTTCGTCTTCCACATAGGGGCAATGACAATGTCTGATGACAGTGTCTACCATGACATCACCTCCCTTTCTCCCCACACCTTATAGGTAGCCGCATTTGTTCAGACTCTCTACGATGTTCCTAGCCCTACCCCTTCCTCCTATCTCCTTCTGCTATTGCTCTGTTTTTTTATCACCTACTGGGCTAAGTGGCCGCTACCTTCTCGGTTTCATGCTGCAGATGGCAGCTGGAGTTGTTTTGTTGAGAAATCAACGGCTTCTATGGCATGTCTCGTGGCAGCATCATTTTCTGTCCCCACTGCATCTCCTCCCTACCCCAAACTGCAGTCCAGCTGTGCTGTGTTCTGCTCATCTGGAACATCATGCACTTCCATGGCTCATGCTTGTTTCTCCTCCTGTCATATCATTCTGCGTGGTTAAATTACAACAGTACTTCTAAATCCAAGCCATAATTAACATGTAACAGAATATGTTTAGAACAGAACAGGGCTCAAAATTATTTTTGGATTGAATTAAGTTGAAGTGAAAATTAAAAAACTTCATGGTCCAAATAAAGTATGGGGGATTATTTTATTGGCTGAGAAATATCATTGGGAGTCAAGAATATACCTCACATCTGTCCACTATTCCCTGATCTTTGTTCCTAAGCTCCTGCCATTGGTATGGCTGGCCTTGGATAATTCTTGTCTACACCCCTATTTAAAAAGAATTTCTGTATATATATCCCTATAGAACACATTATAAAATGTATTTTAGAAAATCACTTTGCAATGAACATATTTTGTAGACTTATTTTTAAAAGTACATTTGTAATTTTAAGTTCCTAGCAATGCAATTGTTGAATAAAAAGAAAGATGGATTAAACCATTTAATTTATATTGGAAAATTTTAGTAACTACTTTAATTTAGTAACTAGCCCAAAGATGTTGAAGATGCTCAGGTTTCCTGTACTTCTCAAAAGTGAGTATCATCAAACTTTTGTCCATTGTCTACCCCAAACATCCCCATTTCCTTCGTTATTGAAAGGTATGGTGAGCTTCTTTTCATATGTGCTTTGGGGTTTTGTCACAGTGCAGACCCAATGCTGATGTGGGCATCTCTATAAGACTTTATGGTGTCTCTGTGCTACATCCCTGCCTCTCTCTTAGTTGGGAGTTTCTCGAGGTTATTTTTTTTTAAAAATATTTTTAATTATTTAAAACAATTTTTAAATTTAAATCTATTTTGCTCATATTCTTTATCCTCCAATTCCTTCCAGATCTTCTCTCTCCCTACCCACCCAACTTCAGCTTCTTTCTCAATAAACAAATGAAAATTCAAAAGAACAAACCCCCAAAACTAAGAAAACAAAATAAAATCCCACCCAAAAAGGAAAAAACAAAACAAAACACCCATCCAAACTGTAATTGAATAAAAACACACACACAAACTGTAGAGTCCATTATTTATTGGTCAACTACTCCTGAACACAAGGCCTGTTGTGGAGTGGTTGATATACCAAGTGTCACTCTATTGGAGAAAACTGATTTTCCTTTCTCAGCAGGTATAAGTGATTAATTCAGTTGTTAACCTTTACCCTAGTGGCTAAGTTTTCATTCATTCATTCAAAATTCAACAAAATAAAATATAAGATAAAACAAAAACCATCACGTTGAAGTTGGACCAGACAAACCAAGAGAAGGAAAAGAGTCAGAGACCCACTTGTTTGCACACTCAGGAATACTATAAAAACACTGAACTGAAATCTATGGAATATACACAGAGGACCTGGTACAGACCCGTGCAGGCCCTGTGCATGCTGTTTCAGTCTCTCTGAGTTCACATGATCTTTGCTCATGTTGGTTTAGAGGGTCTTGTTTTCTTGGTGTCTTCCATCCCCTCTGGCTCTTACACTCTTTCCCTGAGCTCTGAGGGGAGGAGTTTGATGGAGACCTCCATTTAAGCCTGAGTGTTCCAAGGTCTTTCACTCTCTCTGTAATGTCTGGTTATGGGTCTCTCTATTTGTTTCTATCTACTATAAGAGGAAGTGTCTCTGCTGAACAAGGTATATAGCAGAGTATTATTAAGAATCATTTCATCACTACATTTTTTTCTTCTTTTTTTTAGACCAGTGTTACTTGGTTTTCTCCTAAGTTTCTGGGCTATCAAATAGCAGGTTCTTGGTCACCCAAGCAGTGTCAGGTACGGGTTCCAACCTTTGCAGCGGGCCCCAAGTCAAATCAGTTATTGGTTGCTTACTCCCACAAGCTTTATGCCACCATTGCCCTAGCATATCCTGCAGGCTGTATGCCATTGTAGATAAAGGTTTTGTGGGTGGTTTGGTGTTTACATTTCTTTTTTGAGAGTGTGCAGAGTGTGTTCCTGTATCAAAGGTGCTGGAACGAACAGACAGGTGAAGACTCTATGAAGGGACTGGCTAGACATCTTCATCTTCAATGAGGTGTGTTGGTGGTGTCTTCAGCAATGGGGCCTTGCTGTCAGTGTGTGGAGAGCAACCCATCGTCTTGGCAACAGCCTGGGTTCTTTGGGGATTCCTCATGAGGCCACTTTGGCCAACAACTCAATTAGATGCAATCCAATTCCAGTGCTGTTTTGCTTGGTGACGAGAGATGGCCAGTTAGGGCTCTGTCTCTCCCACTACTTGGCGGTATCATTTAAATTGCCTTCACATATCTACATATTTTAGGAAGTTCTACTGTATTGGGTTTCCACACTACCCCTCCAATGCCATATAGTTTTAGCCATCTTTCCCTGCATTCCCTCCCACAATCACCTCTCCTCTCCCCGTTCCCACTTGATCTTCCCATTCCAGTGCCCCCACCCAATCCATCCATAACTATCTATTCTATTTCCCTCTCCTAGTGAGATTGAGCTATATTCCCTATATTCCCTTGTTCTAGACCCACTTTCTGTGGTTCTACAGATTGTGGCTTGGTTATCATTGACTTCACAGCTAATATCCAAATACAAGCAAATACATACCATACTTGTCTTTCTGAGTCTGGGATACCTCGGGTTGATTTTTTTTCTAGTTCCAGCCATTTGCCTGTGAATTTCATGATGTCATTTTTTATGGCTGAGTAGTACTCCATTGTTTAAATGTACCACATTTTCTTTATTCATTCTTCTGTTGAGGGACATTTAGGTTGTTTCTAATTTCTGGCTATTATGGATAGAACAGTAATGAATATGCTTGAGCATGTGTCTCTGTGGTAGCATCCTTTGGGTCTATGCCCAAGAGTAGTACAGCTGGATCCTGAGGTAGATTGATTCCCATCTTCCTGAGGAACTGCCACACTGATTTCCATAGTGGCTGTACAAATTTGCACTTCCACCAGCAATGGATGAGTGTTCCCTTTACTCCACCTCCTTGTCAGCATGAGCTGTCACCTTTTTTTTTTATTTTAGACATTCTGAAAAGTGTAAGATGAAATCTCAAAGCAGTTTTGATTTGCGTTTTTCTGATGGCCAAGGATGTTGAACATTTGTGTATCTCAGCCATTTGAGTTTTCTCTATTGAGAATTCTCTGCTTAGGTCTGTACTCCATTTTTTTTTTTAAATTGGGCTATTTGTTTCCTTGAGTTCTTTATATATTTTGGATATTAGCCTGTGGTGGTAATCTAATTGTATTGAAATATTATTTTGATTTGTACTGAAATATTAATTTGATTGTATGTTAATAAATAAAGTTGTCTGGGGGTCAGAGCTATTAGAGCCATAGCAAGAGTGTGGCGGTGGTGGCACACGCCTTTAATCCCATAAGATCTCTGTGTGTTCAGGGATACAGCCAGCATTGGAGACATATGCCTTTAAGACCTAGGGGGCTGTACATTCAGACAGTGACGAGGCAGTCATGTGTTTGGGTTTACAACCAATGAGAAGGCAGAACAACATACTTTAAAAATACGAACCGAGAGGAAGTAGGTCTCTTTTCGCGAAGCTGGGACAGCAGGAGGAAGGGTGAGATTTTAGCTCTGAGCTCTGACCTCTCGGCTTTCTCTTTTACATTGTTTCTGTGTTTCTTATTTAATAAGACGGTTGGTTACATCTACATCTGGCGCCCAACGTGACAAGAATCCATTAAAAACTGCTTGGCTTGGCGGCAGGTCCGCTTTCCCGCAAGGGCGGCAGGCGGCCCGCGGCGGCGGCGGCGGCAGCGGCGGCACACGGCGGCCGGCGGCGATCGGCTTCTTAGTCCGAGCTGCTGGCTTCCTAGTCCGGGTAGCAACTTCTAGCCCGGGTCTAGGTCTGTGAGCAGCTTGCCTAAAGCCGGTGCTACAAACAACTCAGACCTGCCCTGCCGAACAGGGCTCTGCCTGTAAAGCCAACGCACGTGGTCGGAGCTTAAGGAAGCCAGACCCAAGCCTTGACTCGGCACAAGAGGGAACACGTGGCTGCATTTAAGCTTTAGCCGGCTACGCTTTCTTGTGCGTTCTCTCTTTCCTCTCTCTCTCTCTCTCTCTCTCTCTCTCTCTCTCTCTCTCTCTCTTTCTCTCTCTCTCTCTCTCTCTCTCTGGATTTACACCTGGGACACTAGGTGGCTGCTTTGAAAATCCCCTCGGATTTCTACTGTTCTACGCAGATTTGGTAAGTCATAATATATCAGATATTTTAAAGGAAACTATCTAAAAGAGAATTTTTTTCCACATTAAAAAACAAATGGGTTTTATGTGTACATTGGAAGAAAATTGGTTTTTGTTCGAAATTTTAGGCAGTCTGGCAATGGAACAACTATATAATATTAGTATTGGTGGAATTATGCACCTCATCACTATAATAATCCACATTTTAATATTTAAAAAGATAGTCAATTTAAGTGCCAGGATAACAGCGTTAGAAGAACTTGTTAAACCTGTAAAAATTCAGACAGAAGAAATTAACAGTGAAGTTGTTTCAAGTCGGGATCATAAGGTTGCAGAAAGAAAGCCTGTTTTCACACAGTCACCCTTAATTTATCCTGTAACAGTACAGCAGATGCCTGATCAAATGGCTACACAAAATACTTGGGCTCCAATTGAAATGTTGGATTTAAAAAGGTTTAAGGAGGCAATAGTATCTTATGGCATGCATTCCCCATATGTAAAGCAAATGTTAAACACTTGGTCAACATATAATAGGATAGTACCACAGGACTGGCGGGACCTCGCACAAGGTGTTCTGGAACCCAGCCAGAGACTTCAATTTCTGACTTGGTTTAAGGAGGAGGCTAAAAACATAGAAAAACAATGGAGGGATAAAGGAGTACAAGTTTGCCAGGATCAGCTTATGGGCGAAGGCCAATATGCTTCAGCACAAGCACAATGTTTATATGATGTCCAAACCCTAATTTTATGTCGAACGGCAGCCTTGAATGCATGGGACAAAGTTGAGGAACCAGGAAAAAAATCTGAGTCATTTACAAAGGTGAAGCAAGGCCCAAAAGAGTCTTTTACAGATTTTTTACAAAGACTGGCTTCAGCAGTAAAGAGAACGGTCTCGGATTCAGAAGCTGGTAAGGCAATAATTGAATCTTTGGCCTTTGAGAATGCGAATGCAGCATGCAAAAGAATAATCAGGCCATTAAGGGCAAGATCTGCACCTATGGAAGATTGGATTAGAGAAACAATTAATGTTGAAGCTGATGAGCATGATGATACATGGGTAGGAGAAGTAATTTCAAAAGGTTTGAGGAGTGTTAGATGTTTTGGATGTGGAAAGCAAGGACATTTGAAAAGGGACTGTAGACAGGTCATTTCCAGAAACAATGTTTCTTCAAGGAACAATGGCAACAGAATGCCCCTTCCTTCTGGAGTATGCAGAAGGTGTGGTAAGGGAAAACACTGGACCAACGAATGTAGATCAACAAAGGACAGACAGGGTAATCCTTTGCCTCAGTCTTCGGGAAACTCCCAGAGGGGCCTCAGGCAGGCCCCCAGTGCAAATCCAGTTCAAACCTTTCCGGCAGCCATAGAGGAAATGCCTGCTCTGGAGAGCGATTAAATAACCAAATGCCTATTGGAATAAATCATGCTGGTCAGAATGATGAAACAGAGAGAATAGAAAATTCAGGAGAAAACATAAAGAAAATTTTTTGGCAAACTTCTATTAATGAACAAAGACCAAAATTAACGATAAAAATAAATGGTATTTTGTTGTCTGGTCTGGTAGACACAGGTGCGGACGTTACCATAATTGCACCAGAATTTTGGCATCCAACTTGGCCTCTTCAGGAGGTAAACGTTCAACTGTTAGGAATTGGGACATTATCTCAGGTGAAACAGAGTGCAAGATGGCTCGAATGTATAGGTCCAGAAGGACAGAGAGGAAAATTAAAACCATATGTGGCTAACATAACTATGAACCTGTGGGGTCGAGACTTGTTGCAACAATGGAATACTCAGATTAACATCCCTCCAATCTCAGAAACAAATCATAAACTAGCACATGTTACTGAGAGAAATATTAGAAGATATTGTTCTAATGAGTGGTCACCAGCCATCCATATTATACAAGAACAGGGCACAATAACTGATGATCTTCCAAAGACACCAACAGCTCTACCTTTAAAATGGTTAACAGACAAGCCTGTATGGGTCCAGCAATGGCCTTTAACAACAGAGAAACTCCAGGCTTTAGAAGAGCTGGTAGAAGAACAGTTAAATGCTCAGCATATTGAAGAATCAACCAGCCCTTGGAATTCTCCTGTATTTGTTATTAAAAAGAAATCTGGTAAATGGAGAATGGTAACAGACCTTAGGGCAATTAACAAAGTAATTCAGCCAATGGGTTCTCTACAATCTGGGATGCCTTTGCCTACTCTGTTACCAAAAGGATGGCCTCTCATAGTTATTGATTTAAAAGACTGTTTCTTTTCAATACCCTTACAAGAAAAAGACAGAGAAAGATTTGCTTTTACAGTGCCTACTTATAATAATTCTCAACCGGTTAAAAGATTTCAATGGAGGGTCCTCCCACAGGGAATGTTGAATAGCCCAACTCTGTGTCAATATTTTGTACAACAGCCATTGGAAGTGATACGTAAAAAATTTCCTAAATCTATAATTTATCATTATATGGACGATATTTTACTAGCTGACTCAAATGCAGATACTTTAGAAATAATGTTTGAAGAAGTAAAGAAAATTTTGCCTCGCTGGGGATTACAAATTGCTCCTGAAAAGATACAAAGAGGAGATTCTATTAATTATTTAGGATATAAAATAGAGCTACAAAAAATTAGACCCCAAAAGGTGCAAATTCGGAGAGATAGACTACAGACTCTTAATGACTTTCAAAGATTATTTGGAGATATTTCTCATCTACGAACTATTGTTGGGGTAAAAAATGATGAACTGACTAATTTGTTCAAAACCTTAGAAGGTGACAAGGACTTAAATAGTCCAAGAGAATTATCACCTGAAGCTGAGAAAGAATTAGCCTTGGTAGAAAAGAAAGTGCATGAAGGACACGTGAATCGTATTGATCCAAAGCTGGATTGCATTTTGGTTATCTTACCTTCTAGGCGTTCTCCTACTGGAATATTAATGCAGAGGGAAGATATTATATTGGAATGGATATTTTTACCAAATAAACCAAATAAAAAATTAAAAACTTATGTGGAAAAAATCTCTGACTTGATTTACAAAGGAAAATTGAGACTTCGTCAATTAGCAGGCATAGACCCAGCAGAAATTGTCGTACCATTAACTAAGGAGGACATTGAAAAATTATGGACAGAAAGTGAACCTTGGCAAAGAGCTTGTAGTAATTTTTTGGGAGAAATTAACAGCAAATATCCCAAAAGCAATAGAATTGATCTTATAAAGAGAGCTGAATGGATCTTGCCTCGAATTGTACGGCAAAAACCCATATCTGGAGTTCGTACATTTTATACAGATGCTAACAAAGAAGGAAAGGCAGGTTACAAATCAGAAAATTTAAGTAAAGTGGTTCAAAGTCCGTATAATTCAGTGCAAAAATCAGAATTGTATGCTATTCTGTTGGTATTAATGGATTTTTCAGAACCTCTCAACATAGTAACTGACTCTCAGTATGCTGAAAGAGTGGTGTTACATATTGAGACTGCAGAATTTATCCCTGATGCTTCAGAATTAACTTCACTATTTATTCAATTACAAGATACAATCAGGAAAAGGAATCATCCTTTATATATAACTCACATTCGATCCCATACTGGTCTGCCAGGCCCTCTAGCACAAGGCAATGAAGAGATTGATAAATTATTGATAGGAAATGTGCTGGAGGCCTCAGAATTTCATAAAAAACATCACGTTAATAGTAAAGGTTTAAAAAAGGATTTTTCCATAACCTGGCAACAAGCCAAAGAAATAATAAAGAAATGTCCTACTTGTTCCTTCTACAATCAGACGCCATTACCAGCAGGATGTAACCCAAAGGGTACTCAGAGAAATGAAATCTGGCAGATGGACGTGTTTCACTTTGCAGAATTTGGAAAATTGAAATATGTACACCACACTATCGATACTTATTCAGGATTTCAATGGGCAACTGCTTTGAGTTCTGAAAAAGCTGATTCTGTAATCACTCATTTGCTAGAAGTTATGGCCATCATGGGTATACCTGCACAAATCAAAACTGACAATGCTCCATCATATGTCTCTGTTAAAATGAAACAGTTTTTTGCTTATTACAATATAAAGCATATTACAGGCATACCACATAATCCTACAGGTCAAGCAGTTATAGAAAGATCAAACAGAACTCTAAAGGATATGCTAAATAAACAGAAATGGGTAACAAAAACCCCCAGAAATAGACTGCATAATGCTCTTCTAACTTTGAATTTTCTGAATGCCAATGAGAAAGGAACAACAGCTGCAGAGAGACATTGGATAATAGAAAAAACTACAGAATTAAATCAGCCTATATACTTTAAGGATGTGCTGACCTCAGAATGGAAACCAGGGTATGTATTACATTGGGGACGTGGTTTTGCTTTTGTTTCTACAGGAGAAGATAAGCTGTGGGTACCATCAAAATTGATAAAGGTTCGATTTGAACAAGAGAGACCTCTTAATTAAAGGAGGTGATAGTTCATCAACCAGCATGAACATCCAATTTAAACTAACTTGTATCAATAACACATGCCTTTTCATTTAATCAGATAATAACTTGTCAAAAGGAAACATCCCCAAAATTAGTCTTGGGGAAAGGTTTTTGTTTTTGTCTTTTAGGAGAATGAAGGTTAAGGAATCTGAAGAACACTGGACAAATGAGACAACTGAAGAAAAGGGACAAATCATCTATCCCAAGAAACAGAGTGAAACGGTGTATGGGTATATATTATCTAAAAAAATTTTATGTCTTCCTAAATGTTTGTTTCTGCTTTTCTCTAAAGATTTAACACTCTTGATTTTCTAATAGTCCCAGTTCAATTAAAATTTAAAGCTGACTTTGGAGTTGGAGAATGGCTCTCTCCTTCTTTAAAATCAAGCATGTTGTTAAAAGGAAAATGCAAACTCCCTGTATCATGCCAGAATAAGAGCCATCTTCTGCTATGGTACAGGACAAAAGCAAAATTAATTAAGGGACTATTCTATTACTAATCTCAACTCTTAGCTATTCTGATTCTTTAAACTTTTCTCAAAGTATAAATTTTATATCAAAATTTACAAGATTAATATATATATATACATTTTAAACTTTGTTAAGATATGAATGGTCACATAGAGTACTAACTAATTCTAGAAAAAAGGGTAGCTGCATATATATGTTTTTGTGTTCGAGTCTCTTATCAGTTTTCTGCAGGAAATCACGGCCAGGCCTAATATCAACTGAAGTCTCCAGAAAGAAGATGGGGCCCCACAACAACAACAATTCCACGTGGACAATAATAATATCATTAAGCTGACAAACATCATCCACAGATCAGCTTTGAACTACAAGGTGCTCAGAGCAATTTTGAGATGACTAGCTGAGATGATCCAGTCTCAAAGACTACTTGAATAAGGACTTGAGATAAACCCTGAACTTTGGCATTATACACAGACTGGATAGTGAAGGATATAGTTACCTCTCTTAGAATTTGACAATTAACCTAAAATTTTTCTTTCAGGATAAAGAAAACTTCGCCCATACCCAGCAGGAAGCAATTTTAAGAATACGACGCCCACATTCCCAAAGAGGTGGTGTGGGGCAGGTGGTTTTTTGGTCTTTTTAATGGGTTCTGGGTCTGGGATAATTTTCAGTATTTAGGGGGGTTGGTTACAAGTTACTGTCAAGGGTTAGGAAAAAGGCTAAGCAAAGAGATTAGATTTAAGGTTCTTGTTTTAAAAAAAAAAAAGAAGAAAGAAAGAAAAGAAAAAGACAATTACTAGTTTTAAATACTTTACATTGGATTGAATTGTTTTATATTGTACACAAATTTGAAACTGATATTGTTAGAAAATGCTATATGTATATTTCTAATTGTATTTATTCCATCCATTTAACAATGTAATGCAAATTTCTGATCCTTGAATGTTATTATTATCAACTATTAGGATATAAAGAAATGAAAGCTAGTAGTTAGACATTATCATAGAACTTGTAGTCATATTAGATATGTTTTAAAAATTGAGCAGAGATGTTTTAGACAGGTCATCTTCAAACCCTTCAGAGATCTACAGAATATGGCATTTAAAATGTTTTAATAACTTAGAAAATTTTTCTTTTTTGAGACATGTCGGCTCCTGGCAGTACCAATCTACTTTAGAGAAAATATGGGCATTGAAGAAACTGCATATGGAGTCAACTTTCATTCTGGCAAAAGTTAGCCACTGGACAACAAAGTATCCTCGAATCAACAGGACAAAATGGACAGACAGATCACGAAACAAGGGACTACTGATTCTTGCCAAAACAAGTGTGGTTATGGCTTTATCAAAAGGCATCTTCTGAGGCCAGGACAATATGGCCCCATCCCTGAAGTGGCCTTCGCATCTGGAAAAGGTACGGTGCCCTTTTCTTCGAAGGCAGCTTAACAGGCAGAGGGCCGATGGATTCTGTTGTACAATGGAACAGCAGCTGAAAGCTCATGCCTCTCAAAAGTAGACTGGCATTTAATAGAGGGATGTGGAGAAGAAGGGGATGCTGAGATGAAGCCATATATACACAGCCAAGAAGAATGGACAGCTGAATTAAAAAACTGTCAACAATTTCCAGAATTTAAAATCCTGAATCATGACAGGACACTAGTGGAATTCAGGTGTTTCTGGTACGTGGACTGCTCTCACCCAATGTGAGGTTGAACTGTTGACCTTGTGTACATCCTACTTCACAAATGAGTCTGTCAGATACACTAAGCCTATAGGCTGAAGATGATGCCCCAACACTGCGGAGAAACCTCAGGTGACTGCCCAGGCAGCTGGCTGTTTCTGTCAACTCACAAAATTTTTTTGGAAGTTGCTTGCATGCACTTCCTGTTTTTATTTTTGTTAGCTAATATTATTCCCTTCTTGGGTCTCTGAGGGAGTTGAAGATTAGTTAGTTATGGTTGAAGATTAGTTAGTTATAGTTGAAAATTAATTAGGATAGAAAGTACATTAGATACATCTTGGAATTATCAAAATAGGATAGATAATGGAATTATTTTCTCTGATTCGTCAAATACCTGTTTAGGTATTTATTACTTGTATATATTGTATATAGTTATTGTACTTTTGTATATAGTTTTTCTTTTGTTAGTCATAACCTTTTGCTTTTTTTCTTTTTATTAAAATAGAAAAGGGGAAATGTGGTGGTAATCTAATTGTATTGAAATATTATTTTGATTTGTACTGAAATATTAATTTGATTGTATGTTAATAAATAAAGTTGTCTGGGGGTCAGAGCTATTAGAGCCATAGCAAGAGTGTGGCGGTGGTGGCACACGCCTTTAATCCCATAAGATCTCTGTGTGTTCAGGGATACAGCCAGCATTGGAGACATATGCCTTTAAGACCTAGGGGGCTGTACATTCAGACAGTGACGAGGCAGTCATGTGTTTGGGTTTACAACCAATGAGAAGGCAGAACAACATACTTTAAAAATACGAACCGAGAGGAAGTAGGTCTCTTTTCGCGAAGCTGGGACAGCAGGAGGAAGGGTGAGATTTTAGCTCTGAGCTCTGACCTCTCGGCTTTCTCTTTTACATTGTTTCTGTGTTTCTTATTTAATAAGACGGTTGGTTACATCTACATCAGCCCTCTTTTTTGAAGTCCTCACTCCATGGATTTGGACCCTGATACAGAGTTAGAAGGCTCCTTTCTCTGTAATCCACGTCAATTATTCATTTTAGTTCACTTTTGTCAACAGAGAGTATAACTGTATAGGTGGAAGTATTAAGGCAACTCCACATAGTTAAAAGGGAGGTTTATTTGAGGGTTTTACTTACAACAAGTAAAGGGATAGGTTACAGGGTCCGGGAGAGGTGAAGTGCAGTCCAGCAGTGTTCTCTGGAGAACTCTGCTTGGACTACATCCAGCATCCAGGATCACCAGGAACCAGAAGAGCTGGCACATCCAGATCTCAGGTGTTAAGGGCTCCCATCTAGGCCTTGCCTTGTAGGTGTGACAGTTACCTGAAGCCTCAAGGGGGTAGTATTTCCAGGTCAAAGCTGGAACAGCTAACCACTACATAACTACATATGTATAACCTACGATGTGATACCTTAATTTATGCAAATCACTCTTTTTTTTTCTCTAATTTTCTGCCCCTTCAAGTGAGATTTTTCTTTGGTCTTGGGCAGGTAGCAGTGTCTAGGTTGGGAGACAGAAAGGAGCCCCTCCCCAACCTCAGGTGATCTTCAGCCCACTATGTACAGTACAAACTACGCCTGGGGTATAAACATTCAGTTCAGACCTTTGGATCTTGGTATTTACAACTGAACTTCTGGAGCCCAAACTACCATTCGTCTCTTAAACCCCTTATTTACAAATAGTTATTTTAGTTTTTAACAGGTTATGATGGTTAAAAATCTATTCTGGAACTCATGGCTGGGGTGTAATTCTTTGTACTTGCTGCATCAGAAGCGTCCTGGGCACAGAGAAGCCTTGGGTCAAGGATGCCTGAGAGGAGGCTTTTCCAATATCTCAAAAATGATCTGCAACGGATTCCTGGCTCCACCCTGTGCTCAGTTCCTTGGTCTTGATGTCCCAGTTGGCTAGCAGCTCTCTGATGCTCTCAGTTTTTCTCTTTTGCTTTTTCCCTACTGTCTAAAACATTTATAATTGTAAACTGGCAAATTATAGTTTTATATAGTTATAGGGTAGGAAATGATCGTGATTTACGGGTACAATCTAGAATAATTCAATCAAACCGATTAACATATCCATCATTCGAATACCTATCATTTTTGTGGTGAGAGCCTTTGAGATTTACTTCCCTAGTGATTTTGAAAGTAGAGTGTACTATTAACTACACTTAAACCATGCTATGCAGTAGATCTGGAAAAAGGAGACCTCTCTAACTTACTTCCCCTGTCTAATTTGGGTTTTGTATACTTTGAATATCAACTCCCCATTCCTGCATTCCTTAACCTCTGCTAACCAATCAATGCTTTTCTGTTTCAACTGAGCTCAGTGGTTTTAGATTCCACAAGTAAATGAGAACATACAGCACTTGTCTTTCTGAGCCTGGCATATTTCAGTGACTATAATGCTTTCCAGTTCCACACATGTTGTTTTAATGATAGAATTTCCTTGTTTTTAAAAAGCTGAATGGTATGTTGTGTGTGTATTCACCACATTTTCTTTACTCATTCATCTACTGAATGACATTTAGGTGGATTCCATAGCTTGACTATGAACAGTGAACAGTACTTCAATAAACACGGGAATGCAGACAGCCCTTCAGCATGCCAACTATAAATCTTTTGGATAAATACCCAGAAGTGGGATTGCTGGCTTGTAAGATAATTCTTCTTTTCACTTTTTGAGGAATTTCTATACAGTTTTCCATAACGGTTATGCTGATTTACGTTCCCACCAATAGTATGTAAGGAGTCCCCTTTTCTCCACACCGACTGTTTTTCTGAGCGAGGGTTTGCTTGGCTTCTCTCACATCTAAACTTTCCAAGGAGCAAAGTCTCAGAACTTAGCTTCATTAGCTAGGCCACCATTGTTGCATGAATCCTAACTGGTCGCATAATAAAAACCCAGAGCCAGATATTGGGGTAAATGCTGAAAGATCAGAAGAGACAAGCCGCAACTTGTCTCACCTCGACAACTTCTCAGCCGATCCTGTCTCCACAAATCCTCAGACTGAATGCCTCTGAGTCCTCAGTCGAAAGGCCTTGAGTTCCTGCCTTCTAGGCCTTTCTCCACCCAGCCATTTCACTTCCTATCTTAACCTTCCTAGTGCTGGGATTAAAGACGTGTGTGCTTCCCAAATACGGTAGCAAAGGCCTGAGATCTCAAGTGCCTTATTAAAAGTGTGATAAAAGAGATATTAAAAGTGTGTACCACTGCTGCCTGGCTCTGTGTCTTTTTGACTGGATTTATCTACTATAGTCTAGGGTGGCCTTGAACTCACAGAGATCCAGACAGATCTCTGCCTCTGAGTGCTAGGATTAAGGTGTGTGCCACCATTGCCTGACCTCTAGGTCTAACTGTGTGGCTTGCTCTGTCCTCTCATCTTCGGGCAAGCTTTATTTCTTAGAAATACAAATATCACCACATACCATTTGAGTATTGAGCTGTCTACATTTCAAGCTTTTGCCTCCTGTCTCCCCTGGGAACTTCCTGATGCAGTTTTCTACTTGCCTCCCATTATAGCTGTTGGCTCTTCCCAGTGTTGCCCACATCACCCAGGCTCTCTGTCTGATTGACACAGTGTTCTTGTGTGGCAGGCAGGGTGTACGGTGTGTGGTGAGAGCAGGACACAGTGAGTGAGGCAGGCACAAAACAGAGTTGCTTCAAAGAAGGCAGCATGTTCAGGAGGAAGACTGCCACAAAGAAAGTATCATGAAGTTTTCTCAGTGGAGATCAGACTTGTTGAAAGATCTAGCCTGGGCTTCTTCTTGGATTATCATTTCAGTGCATTTCTACAGTTAATGACTTTTGTTCAAATTAAGTCCTTCCTGCTACAAGTCCTTATATCTCACTCTTCCCTCCCAGATCCTGAGTGGGGTATATGGAAGTCAATCGTTTGTGTTCTTTGGGAGAGAGTCTCACTATGTATCCCTGGCTGTTCTGGAACTCATTATGTAGATCAGGCTGGTTCAAACTCACAGAGATCAGCCTGCCTCTGCCGCTGTCTCCCTAGTCCTAGGATTAAAGGCATGCAATACCACGCCTAGTTAGGAAGTTAATTAAAAAAAATTGCTGGGTGTTGTTGTTTCACGCCTTTAATCCCAGCACTCAGGAGGCAGAGGCAGGCAGATCTCTGTGAATCCGAGGCCAGCCTGGGCTACAGAGTTCTAGGACATTCAGGAACATTACATAGAGAAAGCCTGTCTGAAAAAAAGTATAATATATAATCATATGTTGTATTATCTTAAGTAATCCTCACAGCATAAAACTTCACCAGCATGAAGTTGTAAATTAAATGAAAAACGCTTGAGGAAATAAATTACTACGAACGAGCAAGATGCAGCGTGATTGGGGCTCCTCAGCTGGCAGACAATGAAGACACTGTTAAAAAATGGTTTGTTTATTTCAAACACTTAAAGTAGTTAAATATGCACTAAACAGAGACAAAGGAATAAAATACTATTAAAGAAGTTAGAAGATTCAAAGAATAGGGATCCCAGGAACGGCAATATGACAATTGGAATGAAAACTTGGTGTGTGGAAGTTAGGGTACAACTGGAGAAAAGAGAGAGACCTGAAACAATTATACAGACCATGGCACAAAGAGATGAAAAGATGCAATAGAGAAGACAAGCTGTGGAGACCAAACATACATTTAGAAGGTACTTCATTCCATCCCTAGGCATTTCACCCAACAGGAGCAAGAACAAAGCATTTCACTGGAGAATGTTCACAGCAGGTCGTACAATAGCCCAAACTAGAAACATCACTAATGACTACCTGCTAACGAGCAGGTAAATACATTCTGCTCTAGTCACACAAAAAGTGTTAATTACCCTCAGTCACAAAGGTGGAGATGTTACATTGAGTGAAAAAAGTAATACATAAAGGAATACATGCATTACAATCCTATGTATTGGACCCAATTTAATTTAGGGCGGAGGCCTCTAGGAAAGGCATGAGGAACTTTATGGAATGATAGTAATAGTCTACATGTTGCTTTGTCTGTTAATAATATGGGTTTATGAAACTGTCAAAGCTCATAGCTGAACATGTGTGCTGTATTCATTTTATTGCAGGTAAATTATACTTCACCAATAGGTAAAAATTAAATATTAGAGAGAAGCAAAAGGTACATACATGAAACATATATTCCTTAAAAATTAAACTAAAGAGACAATAAATAATTCATTAGGGAAACATATAAAATATAAAAAGGAATTCAAGGAAAGGAAAATTGGTAAGCCAGTAAACACATGGGAAAAAAGTGCAAGTTCACTAGTAAATAGAGACATGCAAATTCAAACACCACAGTGTTGGCACCTATCACACATAAGCAGAAATTAAGTCCAAAACAGTTATAAAAGGCTGACAGGATCTGAGAATGAGAGATATTGCCACACACTGCAAGTGAGGGTTGAGACTGCAGCACTCATTATGGAGAAGAGTAATTTGGAAATAGAAGGTAAAGGGAGCCTGTCAGCTCCATTCCTGGATATACCTTATGTCACACGTTCTATACTTTCATATCCCAAATGTTTTTTCTTGCCACCACCTCCTGAGTGCTGAGATCACAAGTGAGTCCCCACAGTCAGATCACTCAGTGCTGGGCTTGGAACCCAGGGCTTGGTACATGTTCGAAAAGCACTCCACCAGCTGAACTACATCCTCTGCCCTCAAGATA
Organism: Peromyscus maniculatus bairdii; assembly: GCF_049852395.1. Lineage (NCBI taxonomy): Eukaryota > Metazoa > Chordata > Mammalia > Rodentia > Cricetidae > Peromyscus > Peromyscus maniculatus. The sequence continues at coordinate 47,468,900 of NC_134857.1, forward strand.
CATTTAAATTAGAAACAATTTTATTACATTTTATTTTTGTATGTGCACCACGGTGTGTGGGTGGAGGTCAGAGAACAACTCTTCTATCATGTGGGTCCCAGGTATTGAACTCAGGTTGTTAGGCTTGGCAGCAGGGACCTTTACCCATTAAGGGTATCCCACTGCTTGGATTTAATATACATATGAATATATGTATTATCTATAATATAATACCCATATTTATAAATAAATATATCACGCATATTTATATTATTATATATAAATATTTATACTATATATAAATAAACATTAAATTATATATAAATACATATATGTGTTGTGATGTGTTTAATTAAGCTGATAAAATGTTTACTTATGACTTTCTCAAATATCCCTAGAGTTAGTTCTATTTCCTCCTTCTTATTCTGTATTTTGCTACCGACCCTGCGGCGCCCCTTCTCCCCCTCCCCACCTGCCATTCCCTCCTCCCACCAGTGTGAAACCTGAAATGCTGAAACTGCTAGAGGACAGCACAGGCTGTGTTCTGCATGATGTAGATCAGGAAGGGGCTTTCTAAACAGGACCCCATTCACTCAGGAATTAAGGTCAACAGCTGACAAATGGGACCTCATAGAACTAAACAGCTCTGTATAGCAAAGGAATCAATCAGGGCAGTGATGAGGAGGCCCACACAGTGGGCGAGAATCTTCCCCAGCTCTACATCTGATGGAGGATTACTATCCAGAATTTACAAACAGATAATCAGGAAAACAAACACAGCCCAATTAACAACAGACTACTGATTTGAACAGGGTGTTCTCAAAACGCAGAAATATAAGTGACAAATAGCTTAAAAATGTTTGATATTTTTAGCAGTTAGGAAAACTCAAATGAAAACATCCTGAGACTCCATCTTACCTAAAAATAAAAGAATGCTGGTGAGGATGTGGGTGCACAGGAAAGTTCATTCACCCCTGGTGGGATTGCAAACTGATGCAGCCACTATGTAAGTCATTGTGGAGAATTCTCAGAAACCTAAAAGTAGATCTACCATATAACCTGGATATACTATTGCCTGGTATATGCCCAAAGGACTTGAAATCCTACTCCACAGATATTTGCTCAGCAATGTCCATTGTCACTCTATTCATAATAGCTAGGAAATGGAGCAACCGAAATGTCTTTTAACTGATAAATGGATAATGAAAATGTGGTGCATAGACACAAGAATTCTATCCAGCTGTGAAGAAAAATGAAATCATGAACTCAGCAGGTAAAGAGATAGAACTAGAAAATTTTATACTGAGTGAGGTAACTCAAGCCAGAGAGACAAATATCACACATTTGTTCTTATTTTTAAATCCTAGTTCCAAATCTTTAGATCTGAGCATATAACCTGAAGTAACTTCCAAAGCTAGGATATTAGAAAGGGACCACAACAGAGACTTGTGGGAGTGAGAAAGAGCTCTAGAGAAGGGGCTGGAAGGATACAGATGCTGTGAACGGGGGACTGGGAAAACAGTGGGACGTACTAAGCTCCTTAAAGGCCCAAATGATGACATATTAGTCATCTTTGAGTTCTAGTGTCACAGATTCATGGCAGGCATATGCTGTGCGTTCACTAAGTATCAGTTAAATTAATACCTGACTCGCATTATTTTAAAGAACATCCTGGGGAATGGGAGCAGAAATGATACGTGGCTGCAAGAGAGAGAAGCAGGTCTAATAATTAGAAGTTAGCAAAGGTAGCATTTCCTAAAGAACCATCTTTAGCAATGAGTAACCTAATGGGAGCCGATATTTGAAAATGTCATTGACTATTTTGGGTTCTGAATGATTGACTAATTATGAGAGATTTTTATTACAGTTCAATAGACTTTTTGGACTTTTTGAGTGCTCTACAAGACATGTTATTTCATAATCAGAGCAAATTATTTTAATGAGATGCAGACTGAGAAAGATGAGAAAGTCATGGTCTGTCTCTGACACTGAGCAGCTAGAGATGACACCTGCCAATGATGATGAGTAAGAGTCTCCCTTCTCTAGGGGAGGAGGGTGGTAGACCAGCAAGCCCTAATTTTCTCAACTTCAGTAGCCTTAGATGCTGTTCACTGAATGGTAAATGCCAAGTTCCATCTTTGAAAGAACGTGGCCCAGCTTACTTGGCTGCTCACATTCTGCTGGTAGTTTCATGACATTGGCATTAGCAGCTGCAATGGGATTTAATTTATCCCACTGAAGTGGGTTCAAGAGACGGTGACATTGTAGTAATGCCCCAAACACATGTAGATATGTGAGAGGTGTTCTTACAGAAAAGCACAGGCTATGCCCCTCTGAGATATCTGAGTGACAAGTGGTTAAAATGTCCTCAACTTAGCACTTCATGCATATATACCCTCAGCATTATGGTTAATTTTCCAAGATAGACATGTCCAAATGGTGGTTTGGGCCAGCCTTAAAAAAATATGCCTTATCCTGATTTTGGAGTACATGAGTTAATTTAGAAAACCCAATCATTGTTTTTCTTTTGTAAGAGAAAGGCACTTAGGTCATTTCTTCCATATTATAGTAGATTTAAATTAAGAGGGAACAGAACACTCCCATAGGAAATCTGTGTGCAGAAGTGACTGGTAAGCACAGTGAAACAAATGTGAGCTTCCTTCTGACTACATGAAATCCCAGTCTGGTGGTAATGATGGTGATGGTGGGGAGGTCAGAGCTATAAATTTAATGTAATATGAAATAAAATCAATTTCTGCAAAGCAGAAAGCAGCGATTGTGTCCTCACACATGTGAAAGTACTGTGTACAGATTTACACTGTGGATAGTCTACTAACATGAATAGACTGGTAATTGAAAGTAAAACAAGGAAAGAAAAAAATTCTAAAACAATTCAAACTAAGAAAAATTCAGACTTCCGATTGTTAGGAGCTGTCACTCCTGGCTTCTAATGGGATCTCATAGGACTCTATCATCACTGAGTTAGTGAGGCTGCCTTTTCAGTGCTTTGTATTTGACATTATTTGACCACTTTGTGACTCTTCTAGATTCTCAGTACCAAAATGAAATTTAGTCGTTTATCTATTGAAAACCAATAGAACTTGTTTCTTTCTTTTTTAGGGAAGCTTGGAGGTTTCTATAAAGAGACATAAGGGAACTATGTAAGCACAATGCACTTGGTGATCATTTTATATGCAACTACACAAGCAATACAGGATTTCTCACCCATGTAGGCCCCCAGAGAAATTTTCTCTGAAGCAAACAAATTCAGCATGTGCTGTGAATGGGGTTGGGGAGGGAATAAAAGATCGTTGATCTGGAATGTGTTTTGCCAATGATGGGGTTCTCATGTTAGGACCCAGGAGCTAAGGTTTCTGCCAGATCTGGTCATTGCTATACAAAAACATGGCAGTAGGGGCTTGCAAAACCTGGCAATAGAAGGATGCGCATATGGCAGTAGAAATCTGTCATCAGAGTTCATTCAGTGAAAAGTCATAGCTCAGCAAGTGCATATAAAAACGACCCCAGGAACTGTGTAGCATCTTTGAGGGTCCTACAGTCAACCACCCAGCTGTGCATCCTTGCTACTCTATGCCTCTGGTTCTCTAGCTTCCATCATGGTTGCCAACTTTGCCTTTCTGTTTCATCTTTAGTATGTTTATTTTGAAAGTATCTTCTGGAAATAATCTTTCTACATCACGGCAGACCAAGAATCAGAGAAAGAAAGCTGAAATCAGTGGTAATAAAACCTTCAAAGGCTTCCCTCCCTCTCCCCTGAGACATACTTCCTCCAGCCATGTTCTACCTGCTAAAGGCTACACAGTCTTCCAAGATTACACCACAGGTTAGTGGCCAAGATTGTGAGCTTGTAATGACACATGTCAGATTTAAACCATAATGAGAACCAATGAGCCGTTGCAGGAGGAGTGACCATAGTTTCATATGTTCTTGCAAAGCAATCACCAAATGTTTGTTTGCTAAGGAAGGGAGACATCGACCCACAAATACAGTTATGTTTTATTTTCTTATTGAAGTAGACAGGGAAGAATTACATACCAAGCCACATACCCAGAGTAAAATAATTGCTAAATCTCTCCAAATAAGTTTAAAATGTCTTTCAGTAAAATCATTGCTCAGAACTATCATCAATACAATGTATTGCAATTTCATTGGTAAGATTTTTTTTCTCTTACTGGTAAATTAAATGGAGTGACTTTCTCTAGTTTCTATTAAGGTAAAGATCCTGCAGAATACTTTCATGTGAAACATTACTTGCAGCAGATCTGATCTTTCCTCGATGTTCCATCCAATCTAGAGATGGAAGAGAAGCAAGCTGCTCTGGTCAATAACCTCCGTCAATAAGGTGATAATTTGAGTTCTCATGAGTCTGTGCTCAGAGGATTATGGCATTTTCCTAGTCTATGCCACAGAAGACAGTTTTTCAGCTCCTTTGTCTTTCAGAAACATCTCTTGGGGTGAATGTAACACCAAATCTTAAGTTATTTCTGTTTCTTTTTTTCATATAAAAACTTAGAGAACTGGACATCCCTTGTATGGTTCTTATGTCATGGTATTTATTTCTCTGCAATGCCCCTTAGATTTTGCCCACATCTCTCCCTCTCTCATCTCCTCTCATCTCTCCTTTGTTTATCTCAGCATCACAAATATACCATTGGCTCTGAGGGGAAATAGGTAGCTAGAAGAGAAACCAGCTATCAGTGTGTTTTCACATGGCCAATCAAAGATTAGTGTTAGAAAATTATTTAAGCATTTATTTTTTTTACTAAATTAAAAGTTCTCAAGAATAACCACACAAAGCTCTCACACATTTATGTTTCATAAATATTTATTATCTTAGGCTTTCTGTAAGAAAAAAGAATAAAAATGAAAACAAATTGAATTTCTACTCACAATTACCAATTTGACAGCATTTTTTAAGGTTTTGGCATATTTGGAAAAGTGGCTTCTCCTCCAGTCTTGGGAAGGCCTGTCTGTGGTATGCCTGAGGTGGCAGCTGTGGAAGTGACAGAAATTTCCTTGGGTGGGAAATGATTCTGATGCACAACCACTCAGAAACCAGGGGAGTTCACTGGTCTTTGAGACTGATCATCATGGAATGAAACCAGAGGGATCTGGTTCACAGGCCCCAAGAGCCAAGGTCCAAGTTAGAGGCATCTAGTCAAGTCATTCACAAAGACTGTAATAACTCCATGCTCTTTTTAGGCTGAATATTCAGTGGAAAAAAAGAAGCATTACTCGGCCATTTCAAAAGAACATTTATTTTATTATTTGTGTGTGTACGTTATTTTATGTGTGTGTGTGTATGTGCACATTTGTGAGGTGCCCATGGAGGCCAAGAGAGGGTGTTAGATCCCCATGAGGTAGAGTTACAAGTGATCGTCTATGTGGGTACTGAGAACCAAACTTCAGTCCTTCGAAAATCCCAGGAAGTCTCCTGACCCCTAATGCATTTCTTCAGCCTTCGACCATTGTTTTATTAGAATCTCTCCCGGTGAAAGGTGTGAGTGCATTGTTGGCATTCATCTTAATAACTCACCATGCTACCTAGCACTTTGTGGCTATTCGACTAAAGCAGCTAGAGTTTCTCTCTGGATCTTAAGAAGGGGCTGGTAGGGGATGGGGAGATGGCTCAGAGGTTTAAAAACACTTGGTACTCTCCAGAGGATCTTGAATCTCAACACCCACATTGTGGCTCATCTGTAATTTCAGTTCCAGGAGATCTGACACCCTCTTCTGACCTCTGTGGGTGTCAGAGTGTGGTATGTACCAAGACATCACATTGCCCTCTGCTAATGTGCATGATTTATATGTATTATTTTAATACATCTATGCATTAGTTAAAATAAACTTTTTAATAGTCTTTTGTAGGTGGCAAAAAATCAAATTCAGCATTTGCCTTACTTCTCAAACTGTTTCGATGTTTCTTTTTTATCTCAGAGAATATCATCATCACCCACACAGTCTCCTAGGCAAGTCCCTAGGAATGGGCATATTCATTCTTTTCCATCCCCGTCCTCCAGCTCCGGCCAGCCACCAGTCCTCATCCATCTTAGTAATTCCGAACTTTACTAATTCTCCTGCCTGACCACTTGCCTTAGTCTGTTTCCCATTAGTGCAACAAAATATCTGAGTCTTGCTAACTTGGCAAAGAGGAGAGGTGTCTTTAAATCATAGTCCTTTAGGGTCAAGGACATGACACTGGCCTGGCCTGGACTCTAAAGAGACATCGTGGCAGATGAAATCCAAATGATGACAGCGTGTGCAAGGAGAGATCATCTGGCAAAACCGGAAGCCAGTGTGGGTGGGGAAGGGCCAGGTGTGCTTTTTTTTTTTTTTTTTTTTAAACAGTCCTTTCTCAAAAACTAACCAGAGTTCCTCTAGATCAATCCCTTCCAGGCACAGCTCCCTCCATGACCTAATTTCTCCTCACTAGGCCTCACCAACTCCCAGCATCTCCATCTGGGAGCAAGATTCCTATGTGAACCCTTGAGGAAACCCCCAAACCATAGCCACACAGTTGTATCATTTTTCTCTGTTGTGTCTACTCCTGCATCAGTTCTGGCCCTCATCACCTTAGAAGAGCCTTCCAGCTGTTATAGTAAGGTTTGTTTGTTTGCTTGTTTCTATGCAGTTTGGGGGACTGAACCTAGGACTTCATGCATAGTAGGAATGCACTCTGCCACTAGGCTACCATGTCCTACAGATTTTGCTCCAATTTCTGATATGTGTTCCATTAACTATACTACTATGAAGGTTATCTTTCTAAATGTGATCTGCCTAACACCTTGTAATAGTGCTATACCATCTTAAACATCTCCCTTTCTGGAATCAACTGGGTGCTCCTTTACATTTGCAGGGCAGTTCCCCGTCTTGCTATTTTGCTCTTTGTTTATTCATATTGTTAATATTAGTTCAATAAGCTCAGGGAAACAGTGAGGGAGTGCATTAGAATGCTGTCATCTCCTCTGCTTCCATAGGACTATGTGCATAACTTCACCAAGGCACTAGACATAAAGCATGCGAATTTTTGTTGTATGTGTCTCTCTCTTTCACTATACATTAAACTTCTTGGAGAAAGAAATACTCCCCACCCCAGTGTAATTGATTTTAAATACACCAGGAAAAAAAACCCCACCTATGAATTCCTCCAGTGGGGGAGTCAGTCTCTAGTTGAGGCCTGGGGTGGGGTGGGGTGGGGTGGGATAGAGGTTATCTTCTTATTTTGGAATCTTCAGGCCAGGTATGGTCTCTGTTGCTTAGCAGGTACTCAGTAAATTGCTGCTTAATACAGACTGTGCATGTATGTAGTGTGTGTGTGTGTGTGTGTGTGTGTGTGTGTGTGTGTGTGTGTGGTACATGCATGTGAATATCTGAGTGCTCATGAGTGTGGAGGTTAGAGCAGGATGTCAGGTATCTTCCTCTACAGCTCTCTGCCTTTTCACCTTGAGACAGGGTCTTAGTTACTTCTCTATTGCTGTGACTGAACACTCAAGACCAAGGCAACTTTAAAATAGTTTATTGGGGACTTACAGTTTCAGAGGGTGAATACATTTCCAAAATGGCAGGGAGCATGGCAGTTGTCAGGCACGGTGCTGGAGCAGTAGCTGAGTACTCACGTCTCTGACAACAGCCATGTGACAGAGTGTGGAGGGAGAGCTAACCTGAAATGGCTTGGGCTTTTGAAACCTCAAAGCCCATTCCCAGTGGCACACCTCCTCCAACAGGGCCACACCTCCTAATCCTTCCCAAATAGTTCCACCAACTGGGGACTAAGTAGTCAAATATATAAGCCTATTGGGGCCATTCTCATCCAAACCACCATGCAGGGTTTCTCACTGAGCCAGACACGCAGCATTTCAGCTGAACTGGCAGGCCAAGGAGCCCTTGGGATTCACTTGTCTCCAACTTTCAGTGTGGAGTTATAGGCTCCCAAAACCATGCTGGGCTTCTCATGTATGTGCTGGGGATTTGACCTCATGGCAAGCTCCCTTATACTAAGACATTTCCCTGGCTCCTCAATACAGAACTTGAAAAATTATTCTCTCTCACATCTAGCAACTTGGCCCTTGTCTTCCCTTGTCTATATTTGTTAAACTGTTTTCCCTCTTAAGATGACTTCACCTAAAAACAAAATAAGAAATCATTTATCTACCCTTGCTCTTTTGCCTTAACCCCACCTTTAAAAAAAATGAAATACGACAGTCAATTTCTACAACACATTGAAAGTTAACTTTTACTCCACCATTCCCATGAAATTGTTCTTATCAGTGACATCAATTGCTTCCTAATTACGAAAGTCAAGCTTTATCTTCAGGACTTCAAAATGTTGACATCCTGAAAATCCTTCTTAATTTAGCTTTTGTAATATCATGTCTCCTGGGCTACATCTTCTCTGAATACTGATCAGCTATAACCTGCCATTGCCTAGATATTGGTATCCCAAGGGGTCTTCATCAATTCCCCCATTTCTTATTTTCCTTCTGTAATTTCAGCCAATTCCATATCTTTCACAATTACTTTCATATGCAGTGGACCCAAATTTTGACCTCTTGAACTCTATTTACAATGTGTAATAACTCCTGAGGCTCATAATCTCCTCAAACTTTACGTGTTAAAATTGAATTAAGTTTCTTTGCTCAAGTATGACCCCTTTTATATTTCTTATGCCAGTGAGTTAACAGTCGTGTCAGTATAGTGACAACTTACTATACTAAAATACATAATAAATCATCTTTACAGAAAAAAGTTATCTTTGATATATTACCAGGAGGGTTTTATATGAATTAATCAGTGCATAACAAATCACCACATGGTTTGCATTTAAAGCAGAATATGGTTATTATTGCACAGTTTCTGTGGGGCAAGCATCCATCTTCCCTGGTACCTCTGATCAGAGTATGTCATGACTGCCATCAAGGTGGTGGTTGGGCTAGAGAGTACATATGTTACTCACAGCTGCTACCTCAGTGGTGGCTGGGCTAGATTCCGAGAGGCTCTCGGGGTCAGAGGCCTGCTGAGATGTAACACAGTTATAGGAGAGACTATCCTATCACCTTGTCCTATTATGTAAGCTAGAAACAAGCTTCAGGTCCCACACTCCACCACTCAAGGGGTAGGACCTTTTTCCAGGGCATGGGTCACTGGAAGTCACCTAAGCTGCCTATGATGGCTTAATTCAAAAGTATATATGGATAATGGGAAAAAACAATACATGCTTATAATTTGGACAATACAAGGCTTACTACAAAAAGAAAAACAGATTTTTTAAATTATAAAAAGCTTCATTTAAGGGAGGTGATGCACATTAGAAAGGCATCTTTCCATACTTATTCTGTCTATACTTACTGCCTTAGATAGTAGATGTAACTGTGTCTCTAAACAGGAAAACCCAACTACACTCCAATGAAAGCCTAAATTTAATTATGTAACTGGATGAAGAACCATCCTATTATGTGTTAGCATCTTTTGTATTGAGAAGAGAAATACAATGTGGCAGTTTAAATAGCAAATGACCCCCATAGGCTCAGGTATTTGAATGCTGGGTCCCAAGTTGGGAGTGCTGTTTCAGGAGGTTATGGAACCCTTCGGAGGTGGAGCCTTGGTAAAGGAAGTGCATCAGTGGAGGTGGGTTTTGTGGCTTTCTAGCCTTACTGGCTTTCTGGCTCTCTCTGCTTCCCCTCTGAGAATGAAAATCAGGAAATTCCTGTTTCTGCTGCCATGCTTTCTCTGCTAGTTACCACGTGTTCCCTGTAAGCATAGACTCTATGCCTCTGGGACCATAAACCAAAATAAATCCTTTCTCCCGTAAATTGCTTATGTCAGAGTGTTTTATCACAACAGATAGGTAACTAATATATTCAAGTCAATTTTTGTTTGCTTGTTTTTGTTTTTTGGAACAGGGTTTCTTTGTGTAGCCCTGGCTGTCCTGGAACTCACTCTGTAGCCCAGGCTGGCTTCAAACTCACAGAGATCCACCTGCCTCTGCCTCCCAAGTGCTGGGATTGAAGGTGTGTGCTACCTCCTCCCAGTTTAAATTATTGGTTTTCTTCAGTGTACGTTAGTTCAACTTTTCCTAGTAGTTTTAAAAAATATGTTTTTAATGTGATAGTTTTCTTTCAAGGTAGATCTTTCAGGCATCTGTTTCTAAAATTCCATTTATTTTTTATTTACTTACTTACTTACTGGGGGCATGAATGTGCCGTGGTATGTGGAGCAGACGGGGCTAGAACTCAGGCCATCAGGCTTGGCAGCATGTGCCTTTTACCTGCTGAGCCTTCTCACTGACCCCATTTACTGTTTTCTTACAGTCCCAAATCACATAGCTACAGAAGTTCCTTCATTCATAACTTTCCCTTCCTAGCCTCCTACACGCTCCGATATGAACTCTATGGTTTCTCTTTCTCACACACTTTAGGAAGACATCTTGGAGTTAATAGTTGTGAGGGCGTGGGAATGAGAACCCTGTCATTTTAGACCCTCCTTAGGGATAATGGTTTCACTGGTATTTAGTGAAACCCAGTATGCCGTGGTGGATTTCTCTTTCTGTTGACATTGGCGTTGCCGATCACACACAGTCCTAAGAGGTGGTGTCCATGTCTTTACAGATACGTGGTCACTTCTCTGCTTTCCCTCTCTTTTGCCTGGGCAAGCGCCACATTGATGCACTGCAGCCACTCTTCGGCATTCTTCTCGTCCTTGGCTTTGAAAACATAGGTCTTATTGTCTGTGAAGATCTCAAAAGCCCGAGGGAGAGAGCGATCCCGGCGTTTCTTAGCCACAGCTTTCACACTCTGTACTTTGCTGAGTTCTATTGGGGAGTCATCAGGATCATCTTTCTGAAATGAACAGAAAGGAAAGGTCACGGGATGGCTCCTGCTGCTGCCTAGGTTCACTGGCTCTTAGAATTTTCAAAGAGGGCTAGGTCCTTCACATCCTATGGCTTAAGACCTTTCTGTTGCTGGTGCAGAGGCACCTAGGAGTCCTTAGGAAAACAAAAGCCAAACACGTGGCCTTTAGTATAGTACCATAAGTCAACATAAGATAGCCAGTTTACCGGAAGTCATTATAAGTAAAATTAGGAAAATGTTTAATTCATGGTTCTTTGATTTTCTGTCACTTTCTATTTATATTAACACTATTAATAGAGCAAAAGACAGCAGCAGTGAAATATGGAATACTTTTATCTCAAAATTTCAGCTATTGGAGGAGGCATAATGTTGAGTTTTCCTTCCGCTACCTCTGGGAAAAATTGTGATCATTCTGAATTGAAAAACAGGATTCTACTTTCTGAGTAGCTTTTGGAATCTGCACTAGAAGCATGCACTGTCCATAAACATTATTACATTTGTGTTTTAGGAAAGCAGAGGTTTAGGGATCTCTGTGATACCAGAGTCATCACAGTGGGATAGCATGAATGGTTTTAGGATAATTAGAAATGTCTAAAAGCAAGGAAGAAATTTTGTCCACTGGGAAATGTGCCTGTGGTTGGATAACTTGCCAACTGTTCTTTCCCACTCCCTCTCTGACAGTCATCTCCCCCTGCCTTTCAATGAAAAAGCACTCTTCTTACTTATCACAAACTTTCTATTGTGTATGTCCAGCTTGGAAAAGTCTCCAGAACACTGAACAAAAGAAACCCACAATTCAACATATTGATGTTAGGGAAGTACTAACCAATCAAGACCACATAATTTTTTATATCAATTCCATTAGTACACAGCACCCCCTTTATTCTGTGTATCTGTGTGTGCATATGTGGAAGTCAGAGGCCAACATCAGAGGTCTCCTCTACACTCTCCACCTTATTCTTTTGAGACAGGCTCTCTCACTGAACCTAAAGTTCATCATCTTGGTTAAAATGACTGACCAGCAAGTGCCCGGGATCCACCTTTCCAGTCTCTGGGGTCAGAGACAAGAGTCATTGAGTCTGCTTTTACAGGAGTGCCAGGGATTCAAGTTCAAGTCTTTGTGCTTATGTAGCAAGCACTTTGCCCTCCCTGGTCTAGCATTTCCCTTTTTAATGTTTAATACTTATTTATTAAATATGGCATTATACTTAAATGTGTTCATAAATGATATAACTTAAAAAGAGAAGCCAATCAGAAAAATGAATACTCAGAAGTTGATCACAGAAGTAAAATAATTTATGAACATGATTTTCTTTATATTGGAAACTGATGGGGGAGGGGGACTAGAGGACTTTCTCAGTGATTAAGAGCATGTCCTGCTCCTGCTGAGGACCTGAGCTCAGCTCGCAGCACCCACGTCGGGATGCTTACAACCCCCGTAACTACAGTTCCAGGTGATCTACTGCCGTCTTCTGGCCTCCATGGGCACCTATACTTATGTGCACAAACCCTACCCAGACACCTACAATTAAAAATGAAAGAATTCTTACAAGTGATAGGGAGATTGAGATAAATAGCTAGGGAGAGGCAGACTAGAGATATGAGTTCAAGGGAAAGAGAAGCCATGCAAATATCTCCACGAACCATATTAACATATGCATTTTTAAAAAGATGGATGATATTGAATTAATGCGTGATGGTATTTTATTCTAGTAATGACATTTAAAGAGGAAATATATTCTTTTTATTACATGTCAGTATTTATAGCTCAACAGAAATTACAACTGATTAAACTTACGATAAATGTGTTGATGACATTTAAAACTTACAAGGTATTACATAGATTTTTTTTCCCCAAAAAAATTCTCTTAGGGACCACATAGGACAAAATCTTAAGCCATCTACACTATGTAGTTTATGCGCCTAATTTGGTTCACACTCAGTGTCTGATGATAATAAACTGTGTCGAGGTCTGTCTATAGCACAGAAACTGACGCACCATAGCCAATGGGGAATAGAGAGTTCCTGTAGCAAAGTAAGGAGAGCAGTGGGTCAGTTAAGATAGGAACACAGAGAGAACACTGCTGCCCAGCTGACGTGTGGAGATCAAGACCATAAGAATGTTAAAAATAGGCCGGGCGGTGGTGGTGCACGCCTTTAATCCCAGCACTCGGGAAGCAGAGCCAGGTGGATCTCTGTGAGTTTTAGGCCAGCCTGGGCTACAGAGTGAGTTCCAGGAAAAAGCACAAAGATACACAGAGAAACCCTGTCTCAAAAAACCAAAAAAAAAAAAAAAAAAAAAATGTTAGAAATACACTACACTTTGTGTCCTTCAGCCTGAGTTTTCATACGTCTCTATAAAAGAAAGTTAGTAAGGATATGACTGAATTTCACAGGATTGCTAGCCCTGGTGGGCTATCATATCCTTGTGACCAGAGGTATTTTGTTGTATATTATTTCCCACTATTGGAGACACATGTTCTGTCAGATTTCTACAATGCTAATTCCCTGATAAAGGCATCAAACAAGTTAGCTAATTATAAAATAGTTTATTCTTTAGAACTTAGTTAAAAGTTTAAAGTTGAGTTAAGATGTGTATAGATCATCATTTGCATACTTGGAAATAGTCTCTTAGACTAATTCTGTTTTTGTCTTAAGGGGTCTGAGAAACACTGTATCTTCCTGTCTATTCCTGAGTTCTTGAGTAAATATAGGAAATTCAGATGGCCATTTTAAACACTTAAAAATGCTTCAATGTGAGCTTATGCCAAAAAAACCCCATTTTTTAAAAAGTCCAGTTTAACTGTTTAAATTGAACATGCCTACATACTTATATTCTGAAAAGCTTTTTATCCAGAGAAAAGCCACCTCTGTATGACACAGACTGAGAAACTTACATAATTGCAAAGTATCACAAAAATGCTTTTTTTTTTAATTCAAAAAAATTTTGAGGGAGGTCTTATTAAAGAGATACTTGCTCAGGCTTCATCATAAGTCAGATGTGCTGTACTTGACTCTCAATACTTTAACGCCTTTAATTTGTTAATAAGACAATAGCTTAGTTTATATGATGGTTAAACATGTGGGTCAACCTGACTGAGCTAATGGGTCTCCAAATAGCTGTCACACCATGATTTCTGAGTGTGCCTGTATGTTTCCAGAAGAGACTAACATGTGAGTCAGAGGTGAAAAAGATTTGCCCCCACCGCTGTGGATGGCGTCATTCCAGTTATGCACCATAGAAGAAAATGACAGAGGAGGAGCAATCTGTGTTATCCTAAAGATCTTTTCAGAATGAAAATATAATGGCATGTTCAATGTAAACAGGCAGAACTCTGAATCTGAGGCCAGCCTGGGCTCCATAGTGAGATTGTTCCTTAAGAACACCATTACCACCACCACCACCACCTCCACCACCACCTCCACCACCTCCACCACCATAGCCACCATAGCCACCATAGCCACCACCACCACCACACCATTACCACCACCACCACCACCACCACCTCCACCACCTCCACCACCATAGCCACCACCACCACCACACCATTACCATTACCACCATAGCCACCACCACCATCACCATTACCATTGCCACCACTACCATTACCACCACCGTTACCACCACCATGACTACACACTGGTGCCTATTGTGGTGGCACAACCTACTCCTAGCACTGTGGAGGCAGAGGCACTATGATCACCGTAAGTTCAAGGTCAGCCAATGCTCTATCATAAGACCCTGTCCCAACACCTCCCCTTATAGTGTCCATGTCTCGGGGAGCAGAGGCAGGAGCATAGCTTTACTGTCACGCTCAGCAGCCTGAGGAATTTTCCTGATCTCTTAGAGAACCTGAGTCAGCTCAAACTGGGACTCATGGGTTCTATAGGGCAGAGAATTTCAGGACTAGACAGTCTGATGCAGAGCTGTGTGGGATAAAGACGGGCTTAAGCATGAGGTACTCAGAAGGTAAGATACTCAAAAGCCCAGGTATGGGCTTCTGAGACTCACAACTGTGTTTTTACAATCGTCATCTGTGGTGGTTTGAATGAAAATAGCCCTCACAGGCTCGGAGACTGGCGGTACTAGGAGGTGTGATCTTGTTGGAGGAATTGGGCTCTTCCTAATGTCTGCTGATCCAGATGTAGAACTCTCAGCTACTTCTCCAACACCATGTCTGCCTGCATGCCAGCATGTTCCCTGACATAATGACAGTGGACTAACCTCTGAATGTAAGCCAGCCCCAGTTAAATGTTTTCTTTATAAGAGTTGCTGTGGTCATGGTGTCTCTTCACAGCAATAGAAACCCTATTAAGACATCATCTATAGGATTTTGGTGGGTTTTAAGAAAAAAAAAAAACCAAATCAAGTTTAAGACATGTCAAAAAACTCACAGATTTTCCTTTTTGAAACAGAAGTTGGTTTCCAGCCAATGTAAAATAACGCGTTTTCCACCTCTTGATGAACTTCCACCTGACTTGTTTCTCCTTAAGTTTTCCTTCAATGAGAGGCTGGCCATCTTGATTCACAACTGTGGAGGGGAACAGGACAATCCAGAATTTATTTCCCATTATTGATTTGGCAAGTGATCAAAAGTCAGAGTTGCAAAATGAACCAGATCCTGGTGAGCACATTTGGAAAGCGGCCAATGTGGCCGGAGACATCACTCAGTGGTTAAGAGTGCTTGCTGCTCTTGCAGACAGCCTGGGTTTGGCTTCCGGCATCTGTACCATGGCTCACAACCACCTGTAATTCCAGTTCCAGGGGATCAATGCCTTCTTCTGGCATCCGACAGCACATAGTACACATAAACTCACCCAGGCACACACAAATGCATTAATAAATGAAAAATTCAAAAAAAGTGCCAATAACTTGACAGTTTCATTACACTTTCCTGCTTTGTGCCAAAAAGATCATTTCAGACACAATAATGAGAAAGTGTGAAAGCCCCCAATTAGTTTTTTAAAGGTTTTATTTTCATTTTTAATTATATATGTGTATATGTTTGTGCAGATGATGCAGTGTCTGTAGAGGCCGGAGGAGAGCACCAAAGCTGCCTAATACAGGTAATATGTCCTCTGGAAGAGCAATGAGTGGTACTCTTAACTACTGAGCCATCCATTTCTTCAGCTCTCTTCGGTGAGATGTTTTAAAGGAATGAGGTCATAATAAGAGAGTCTAGTTAGCGGTATTTATGTTCTGACACCCAGCCCCCGTGTTTCTGGACTGCTTTATTCATAGTATTCTGTTCCTTAGATTAGATCGGAATGACCAAATTTGAAATTTTAGCCTAAAGTATTTAATAATGCCATAAGCTTATTTTCCATTGTTGATTCTGCCCATATCTAGGCAATAAAGCAATTCTCATGCTTCATGTTACACGAATTACTTACAACTAACCATAAACCAGTATTTAAGCTGTATTAAGCTGATCTTTTGTTTTTTGGCACACGTCTTCCCTTTCTCCTCTCCGCCATCCTCCAGTGTTTTAGTTTGCTTTCCTGTTGTGATAAACACTCTGACTGAAAGCAATCTGGGGAAGAAAGGGTTTTATTTTATCTTATGGGTTACAGTCTATCATCCATCAAAGGAAGCCATGGCAAGAACTCAAGCCAGAGCTTGAAGCAGAAACTGCAGAGAACCTCTGATTACTGGCTTTCTCAGTTTCAGCTACCTTTCTTCTATAGGCCAGGTTCACTCACCTAGGGATTACACAGTCCATGGTGGGCTGGGCCTTCCCAAATCAATCAACAAGCAAGAAAATATCCCACAGATATGTCTAATGGAAGAAATTTCTCAGTAGAGTCCCCTCTTCTCATGTGTGTCAAGATGATAACGGAGGTAGCCATTACCTCTAGTCAGCACTTGGCCATTTTTAACTTCAACTCAAAATACTTCTCCTGAGAATCTTTCCTCAAACCCAAGACAGAGTAGCCTCCATCTGTCTGCCCTCAGAGCTCATAGTGGTTCCTTCATGCCTGGCATCTTCACTCATGCACGGTTCTTGGTGCTTACCTATTTAATCCCTTTGTTCCCCATTCATCTGAAAGCTTTATGAGGGAGGGTCTTTGCTGTGTTTACCACTAAAATACCTGATAGCTCACACAGTGCGTAGCACGTAGTAGAGGAATCTATAAATGTATTAAATGAGTAGATTAATTATACACTAAAGTAGAGTAGATAATGATTACACATAGTCATGGAATTGTAAGGTCCACTAGAGTGTTAGAGGCTGAGAAGTTGTATTGAAGAATTTCTTTTCTCTTACCAACTTTGTAAGATTCGTTTTCAGATTTCTACAAAAGCATTTGCTTTAACAGGGAGGTACAATGGCAAACACCACTGAGAACAAGACAATAGTTACTGGCATTCCATTGCCCTCAACTTTCATAGCACTTTATAAACAAGAAAATTTGTTTTCTCCACTGCTTTAGAATTTAAAAAATGGACAGTGCACACTTGGCTATATGAACACAATCTGTCTTTTGCTAGCTTAACAAACTATGTCCAACATAAGATAATCAAATGTGTGGCTTTCATTAGCAAAGTTCTATTAAGGCTAGTTTGACATCCATTTCCCCTTTGGCTACTCAGTTGACTCTTCTATCAACTTAAAATCAAGGCTAAAAATAAAGATTATACATCATGTATATTAGGTAAAGGTAAGGACGGTGATGAATTTAGAATAAAGCATGACTTGGGGTTCGTGTCCGTATACTAAGTAGTCAGGAAAAGGCTTGGCCATTTGAAGGATGGTTGACCTGAGACCTCAGTGCTAAGAGGCTGGCCCGTCTCCTCAGAAGCTCCATGCAGCCCAGCACTAATGACAGGAGACAGGAGAAGCAGGAGCTCGGCACTCTTGTATAATATTAGAGGAACCAGCCTCAATAGTATGCATCCCAGGGGCTCGGGAGAGAGAACTACTAACGGCGAGGACTATTTTCAGGAAATAGACTCTCAGCACACCGAGCTCTATAGTCCATTTGCTTTAATTCCTCTGGCATAACATCCTTTATACACAGCTTCAGTTCTGTTCTCATGTCTAGCTTGTTCCTTGCCTGATTCCTCTCTATATTTATCTACTGTCCCCTCTAGGTTCTGTCTTAATTCCTTCATCTAGCTCTGTCCCTTCTAGGTTCTCATCTATCTAGTTCTTTCCCCTATCAGCTCCTCTCCCGTCTCCTTCTCTCTCATCTGGCTCTTCCTCATCTTGTTCTTCCCCATCTGGCTCTTCCTCATCTTCCATCTAGTTCCTCTAATCCTCTCTTTTAGCTCTTCAATCTAGTTCTTCCCCATCTCAGTTTGTTCCTCTCAAGTTCTTACCCATCTAGTTCTTCCATTCTCTTTTCTCTTCTCTGTCCCCTTGTGCCCTGCGAGTCCTGGTGTATATACACTTACAAGCAGTATTCCCTTAGCAGTGCAAAACCAGGCTTCCAGGGTCAAATGGAGGGGTGATAAGAATCACATAGGGAGGCAATAACCGTTAATTATCATTTGTAACCCCAAAGGGAAGTGACCAATGGGGAAATGAATTAACTAAAGGCTAAATTCAGGTAATATCTAAGAAGAGGGCTCTTATGTGCTCAACTA
This sequence comes from Peromyscus maniculatus bairdii, assembly GCF_049852395.1. NCBI lineage: Eukaryota > Metazoa > Chordata > Mammalia > Rodentia > Cricetidae > Peromyscus > Peromyscus maniculatus. The sequence continues at coordinate 47,487,338 of NC_134857.1, forward strand.
TAATCTTAAATGTGATTGGTAGAAAGTGTTAATAATCTATAAGTTGCTAGGTCAATGGGAGAAAATAAAACTGTCTTCTTTTTTCCTGTGGCTCCTATCTGTCCAAGCTATCTGCTGTTTTTCTGCAGGGTGAGGGGAAGTGTGCTCAGTCACTAGGCAACCTGTACAGCTAGATGCCTCTGGTGATAGTTAAAGGGAGATCTGGAACTGGAGGTAAGGTTTGGGAAAGGAGGAAGTAAGGCTTAATTGGCACACCCGCCAGGCCTTCTCAAACAGGTAGTCTGGATGCTTAAGTTTGTTCTATAGAATACAGAGGTATCTCTGATAAGGTACTTTCCTCCATCTGGGGATGGACCTGGCCGGATGCTGCCAATGATGATAATTACAGGGAGGCTTGAACTGGGGTTCTGGCTGAGCATAGCTGTCAGCGCAGAAGGTTATCTAAATATTCCTAGAAGTGGTTAGGTAAGGAGTTAGAGGTCTATAAAGTTAGTAAGGCTTAAGAAAGGAGGGTCCGAGCTGAATTGTGTAAAGCTATTACTTAACGTCCACCTGACCTAGGCGGTGTCTCCTTGTGGAATTTTACCTTAAATCAGGAGACTTGCATGTAGACTGTTATTATTGCTAGTCCTTGAAAGTGGCCAAGGGAGATATCTGATTCCAGAGAAAGCCTTTCCTGAGGCAGTTCTCCAAATACTTGGAATGTGTATGTCCAGAGAGTGATCAGTCCACACTGTTAGCCCTTCTTAGGGAAAAGTCAATTGGGGAAGCTATGAAGGCACACATGATTTTCATAACAGAAGACAATTGATATATAACAAGCCAAGTAACAGCAAAAACTCCTTGGGATTTGGCTTCCTCTGGAGGAATTCCCTGATTCCTCCAGGTAGTGACCATAACCAGCTGAGTTCTTATGATATTCCTGCAGCCTGCAGCACAGCACATTAATTGACAATCAATATTAAGGAAGGCATTTGAGTATTCTGCTGTATTTTTTACTAGAAACCATCTGGATTGGAGGATTACTATAATAATGCTGTTCATAAATTTGAATTCTTCATAAACATTGTGGTTGCTTCTTTTGTGCCGCTCCATACCCAGCAGCAAAAACACCTACACACTGGGTCATGTAGTTCCAGGTTGGGAACAGAAGATCCAAGAAGGGAAAACACCAATGAAACAAAACCAACAAATCCCCTCCCAAAATGAAATGATTTAATGCAAAGCCTTCTAATAACAATGTGTTTTTCTTCTCCGTGTCTTTCAAGTAATATTTAAACCTATGGATCAACAGGATCTGCCACTGTATTTCTCCTCAAGGTAGAACCAAATGGTTTACTTGAAGGGCCTATTTGGTGAAGTTTATTACCTTGGTAACACTGCTGAAAGACAGGAGCCACTAGAGACACAACAGACAAAGCGTGATATCGACAAAACCGAGAGAGGGGCGACGTAAAACCATGGGTCTATCCGGAGCCAAGAGTGAAGGGCTTCAGAAATCTGCTGCTACCCCAAGGTCTCACTGGAGCCTAGTGAAAATTATCCTAGAGAGAAAGTCCATGGGAAGAATTTCAGGAAGGAAATGTTAGCAGAAGCTTACAATAGTTGAATGTTAGAAACCAAATTTAGGCATCACAGTCAGTGTCAGAGAATTCAGTAAGAGCCTAGTAATCAAGAGAAAGAAGGAAGAAGAGAAAGCAAGGGAGGAGGGGAGGGGGGAGGAAGGGAGGGGGGAGGAGGGGATTTAATTCTTTTCCAGTTGCTAACTCTTATAGACATTTTTGTTTACAATTGTGTATAGCTTATATATTATGTGACATATGCCATTATAATAAGTTTTTCACCCACAGTATTTTCTTATAAACAAGTAGAATGTGATAGTACTGTGTCTTTACAGCCAAAATTATGAACAAATTTTTCCTAAAGATTATCACATTTTATTGAAAACTACAATACTGAATAATAGCATGGACAAATAGTGTTTGCAATACACAGAGAATATTCAAAGACTTTCCCACTTCTAATTAACACTTTACCTTACCCAAAGTAGCATAATTTGTCTAGGGCATTCTCTACCTGGATCTGTTCTTTTCTTTTAAATATCAGCAGACTGAAAAGATAGAGTAATACCTTGAAATTGTTGATATACTTACAATCCCAAATATTACCACGTTTATCAATTAAAACATTTTTTGGAATGTTAATTCAAATATTTATATGTTATCACTAGCCCCTTTTTGTGCTCCAAGAGTTGAAAATATTTGATAAGAAACCAATACTGAAGGTGCTATTTTATTCTAATGAGGTCAGTGACTAAGGATGGAAGAAACAATATTGAATCTCTTAGGCTGAGAAGCTTGCCAGCAGGAGGAATAAACGAAGCAACAAAGAATGTTTATGTGTCCATCATCTGTCTGTCCATGTCACAGGTGCTTCTGAGCACAGAGACAGTGTGAGGCACCATGTTTGATTTGAGAGGCTGTAGAACCTGTCTTCCAGGGAGCTGACGCTATGCTATAGGATACAGATAAACACTTAAAAACCCCACACTGCTCAACACAGAGGCTGGTGAGTGACGTCAGAGAAAGGTAGCCAAGTGTTCCAGCACCCGAGAGAAAATCCTGCTTTTAGCTGAGAAGAGATGACAGGTTGAGTTGAGCCTTGATGAAGAAGGGGAAAAAGAACTCTCCAGAAAGTGCAGAAAGGTGTGTGTGGAAAACCACACAAAAGAACCTAAAGAAGCCGGGCGGTGGTGGTGCAGGCCTTTAATCCCAGCACTCGGGAGGCAGAGCCAGGCGGATCTCTGTGAGTTCGAGGCCAGCCTGGTCTACCAAGTGAGTCCCGGGAAAGGCGCAAAGCTACACAGAGAAACCCTGTCTCGAGAAAAACCAAAAAAAAAAAAAAAAAGAACCTAAAGAAGCTGGAAGACTCAGAAGCAAATTCCAAAGCATTTGCTTGGGAGAAAGTCCTGGGCTGAGGGCTGAGGAGGTAAACCAGTTCAAGACTTTAAGGGTGTAAAATGCAGGGAAGAGATTGGTTATCAGTCATGGGAGGTCACACTGGACTTTTTGGGAGTACTCTGCAAGGCTCCGTTAAAAAACTGGCAAGGGGCCCAGGGCTCTGAGGTGTCAGCCAGCAGGGCAGGAAGCCTCACAGGCCCCAGTTGGCATCTGCTGGATATCCTGCAGGGCCCCAGCAGGAAGCAGATTGCATATCCAGGAAGTTGGATAATTGAAGGGAGTTCATAAAGTCCTGTTGACACAGGTGTGGGCAAGGAAGACATTATAGCACTCTGAGGCCAGTGGCCATGCAGGCATAAAGCCCCCTGCCTAAAAAGGGAAGGGGAGAGAGCAGTTAGGGCCTTGGGGGAGTCCTGTCTGGTGGGTGCCTGGCAGGAGCTGTGACCTGGAAAAGAGGACACAGTCAACTCCCATTGACCAAGCAGGGAGAGGATTTGTGGATCAACAATCCCACCTCATTCTCTCCCCTTCTGCTAGTCTCTTGCAGCAGGAGGGAGTCTGTGTCGATGAACACAGGATGAACTTAACTGAGAGTCAGAGGTAAAGGAGACCATGAGTGCAGTCTCTAGCTGGTAGCCTGTGGGACATGGAGTTTGGTGGGAGAAAGAGAAAGAATACTGTATATCATGTTGGGCCAGAGTTGGAATATATTTCGTACCTTCAACTTGCCTTTTTATAGCTAGTTTATAACCTTTCCCCCCAACCACAGTAAGTTATGTGCTCAGGGCCTTATTTAGAGGAAGGATAGACAGGAGCAAAAGGGGAGGTCTGTGGATCCGCAGGAGATGTGTGTTGGTTTTTATGCGGTGGCACAATGTTATTCAGTAAGTGTCGCTGTTACCATGCGAGAAAAGCCACGAGGCGCGACAAAACCCACTATCAGAGTTTTATTAGGAGGAGGGAGGGACAGGACAGAATGTGATCAGACCTGTGGAAGACATGTGGTGAGGGGGGAAAGGGAGGAGTCTGTGATTTGCTTTTTATGCATTCCCCTGCACATGCGCATATGGGCTTGTGGAGCTACGCCAGGCACGCGCATAGATTGCAGGACCACCCTGTGCTCAAATTACAAGACCACTGTAAAGCCCTGGAATGACTAAACACCTGAACAGAACATGTAGCTGATGGAATGGCCAGGAATTCCAACAATGTGTCCCTTTTAACCATTAGGAATGAAATGGATTAGAGGCGAATGAGGTGCCTACCACGGTTTCCTATCAATCAATAGGAGGACTTAATGCTTCCCCAGTTCTTGTCATTGACCACTAAGTTCTTTCTATTAGTACCATTTGGCATTCGTTAATTCTTCCTTTCTTTTATTCAAAATGCCTTCTAGAATACCTACCCTAGTAGACATGGGGAGATAGGAGGATCTTCAAAGGCAAATAGGACAGCCTAAGTCTTTGAGACACCGAGAAACGCAGCAGGGTAACAAGTACAGAGCCAGGTGCAGCGCAGTGGCAGGGTCCCAGGGAAGAGCCTGCGGGGGTGTTACTGAAATATGTGGGAGAGACAGTCATTATAAGCGAGGCATAGGAGGAGCAGGAAAGCTTCCCGGAGTAGATGCTACCTGAGCTGGAGCCTCAGGGATGAAGGATAGTCAGAAGGAAGTTGTTCTACCAAAACAACAACCGCAAATCACAGCAAAGGACTGAAGCCCAGAGGGGGTGGGAAATGCTTTCTGGAAACTGTAACTCATTCTCTGTGACTCAGGTTTGGGTGGGAGAAAGAGGTAAGAGAGAAAGTATTCAATTTACAGACAGACTGAGTTATCATGCAAGGTGGAACCTTAATACTTGGTAATGCACAGAAGAACAGTTTTTTAAATCACACAACTGCCATGTCCTCCTTTTTTTTTTTTTAGGGTCTTCCTATGTAGAACTGGCTGGTCTGAACTTTTCTATGTAGACCAAACTGGCTTCAAACTCAGGGATCCACCTGCCCCTATCCTAAAGTCAAGTGCTGGCTTTGAAGTGTGCACCACCATGCCTGGCTAATACAATCCCTTTTCTCTCAAGAGGACAAGAATTGAACAACTCAATCTACCCCCTATTTTAATACATGTTATAATTTTGAATGATTTTATTTATTTATATCTTTGTGGGTGTGATAACCTCAGGTATTGGCTCTTGACTTCAACCTTGGTCCTGGCCAGGGAACTTTTCCAGATTCTGCTGCCTGTCTGCCATCTTGCTATTGGAAGGCTGGGATTACAAATGTCTGCTACTGCACCTGGTCAGGATTGAATTCAGGTCCTCATGCTTTCAAGGCTAGTGCTTTATCCACTGAGCCTCTGTCTGCTTAATTCTAAAAGTGTTTTAAGCCAATTCAAATGTACTTAAACATAGTACGTCATCTTACTCCTTAACATAGTAGATCATACAGGGTTATGTTAAAAACCAGTCTCTGACGTAGGCTTATAGTTTATGAGACAAGGGCACTGTCTTTGGAGCCAGGCCTGAGCTGAATTTCAGAACATGTCCCTTTCTAGCTGACTGGTCTTCAGCAAGCTGTTTAACCACAGTGAGCGTCAGTTGTAGTTCACAACAGGGTCAACACAAAAGACAGCAGATGGTTCTCAGGACGAGAGCACTTGGCCAAGGTGGCCAGTTGGGACTGAAATCCGGCCTGAATTTTACTATTTGGGCCAAACATCCTGAATACATTAATTACATCCACCACAAATATAAATGTACCATGAAGGCTAACAGTGGCCTTGCTGAAAAAGACCTGACCATCAGTAACTATCATCAGGACCATCATAATCCTGAACACGACACAACTGTCACCATCATTTCACTATAACGAAGAGATGCGTTTTAGAAATGTCATTATCTCAATGGCTTCAGGAGAGGAGCGTCTCCCTCCATTTATTAACAAAGTAATGAAACATAAAAGGCTTTAAAGACATTTATCTCCCTGTGCCCCATATGTGTATGCATGTTAGGGAACTGTATTTCATGTACAGATGACACAGCACACAAGTGAAAATCAAGGACAACTTGCGGTCAGTTCTCTTTCCACCATGTAGGATTCAGGGATGGAACTCAGATAGTCAGGCTTGGTGTCATCTCCTGCTGAGCCATCTCTCTGGCCTTTAGTTTTGTTTTTAAACAGTAACTTATGTATAAATGCTAAGAATAGGGAGAATTCAAAGTGAGACAGGAAATCCTTTTAAGGTCGACATGATAGGCTTGAGAAGTCATTCAGTCTGAAAAGGAAGGAGTGTACTTTTTTGTTTGTTTTCAAGACGGGGAGACAGGAGTTCTCTGTACTTTTTAAATACCTGATTGACTTATTCACAAAGACTGTCACCAGTGGCTTGGGTTGCACTGGAAGCATCGACAATGACATCTGTGGTTGTTCTCTTTTCTTTCTAGACTGCAATCTTGCCTTTGCAATATTGGAAAAAATGAGTAGACAATAAGTAGACTTCCATTCAGACTTAGGAGATATTTGTTTTGTATGCCTTTCTCATCTTGAAATATCTCACTATATACAAAGAACCATATCTCACTGCATATACACAACCATACCTCACTGCATATACACAACCATATCTCACTGCACATACACAACCACACCTCACTGCATATACACAACCATACCTCACTGCATATACACAACTATACCTCACTGCATATACACAACCACACCTCACTGCATATATACAACCATACCTCAATGCATATACACAACCACACCTCACTGCATATACACAACCACACCTCACTGCATATACACAACCACACCTCACTGCATATACACAACCATACCTCACTGGATATAGAGAACCATATTTCACTACATACAAACAACCTATATTTGAAGCCATCATGAATTTTGTTTGTGATATTTGAATTTTTATATATATTTTTCTGATTTGTTATAGTTAAATGGCTTTAAAAGAAGGCATATTCTGGGAGAAAATATGTAATTCCCAAATGCTGAGTTTTGAAATAAAAGTTTTAAATTAAGAGCTGAGAAAAAGTATACAGTCACTCCTGAGATGACCACTGATGGGAGCTGTGGCTTCTCTGCTGTCTATGGGGAATTTCTTTGTATGTATTGAGAGTCTCAAATTTGCTTCTTTTGGTAGTGTGTGTCAGTTCTAATAAAGCCAGAAGTAATTATGGAGAAAGGGAAGCATTAGCTGTGGGGTCTGAGGAGCCACATAGACTGAGTGTGGTTTTTGAAATCACTGAGGATCCTAACAAATGTCATGTTCCTTACGTGCTGTACAGTCTATATTTCCTTATTGGGGTGAGTAGATAAATAAATACAAACACAAAATAATCAGCTGTCCCTCCAAGATGTTGTGGGAACCAAAACAGGAAAGTGAGATAGTAGCCTTGTGAGGATACTACCACATGCCTGAGTGGCCTTAGTGCTCTATCATTTCATATTCACCAAGATATAGCTCATTTCTTTTTAGATAATTTAGATAGTTAAATATCTGACAAACCACTGAGAATCAGCCTGCCGGGCTGTCAGAGTTACACTTTATAAAGAAAGCCTTTAGATTATATTTCCCAGATTGTTCTTCTTCAGAATCAGCTGCTAGTTTGTGAAAACACACTTTTCAAAGCACTGTTCCAAATGCACTGACTTTTGGGGTGAGAGATTTAGGAGTTTTAACGAGGTCTCCATATTATGGAGAGCAGTAGTCTACTGTGTTGCTCAAGAACTCCAGGGAAGTTTTGAGTTTTGTCATGGTGGATGAGAGTAATTGGTCAAATGACACACAAAAAAAGTAAAGCCAAAAAACATCCAGAGGGAAATGGTTATAACTTTTCTACAGAATAAAAGAATAGAATAACAGTATGATCATATACACGTTGTTGGCTCTATTCACTAAATTTACAGAGAAAGTGCTTAGAATCAATGTTTGTGGAGTTTGAATTATTATTACGTTACTAATGAAACAAAAATTATTTTTTGTGTTTGTGTGTATGCATAACATGTATGTGTGTGGGTGCACATACGTGCATGTGTATATGTAGGTCAGAGGACAACCTTGGGTTTCATGTCACAGGGTCTCTCTGGCTCATTGGCCTAGAACCTTTTGTAGTAGGTAGACCAGCTGGCCAATGAGCCTCCTGTCTGCCTGTCTCCACCTTCACCTTTCATCTGGCATTGTTGGGATGATCAAGGCAAGCCATTGATGGGTCTAGCTTTCATGTGTAATTTGGGGATCTGATTCAGCAATTCTGAGTGGTCCTGGGGCCACCTGTGTACTCTTCTGGGAGCCTCCTGACAGAGATCGGCTTGGGCTTGGTGAATCGTGACCGGAAGGGGCCAATGGGGAAAAGATCAGGAAGTAGGAAGAAATGGCGGTAATTGTTCAATCTTAGGATTAAAGTTTTAACAAGAAAGAGTTTCATGCACATATCCCATGGAGGTCCCACGTGGTCTCATTAATGAGATCTTATGATAGGATATTATTGGCAACATCTTGTAACCATAATTTGTGAACTACATAGCAGACTGTACATGCTGAGAACTGAGCGTGGAGGCAACCTGCAGAGAAGCAGGCCGACCCGGGGCTGATTTACATTCTCCCAGGAAAGAACTGATCAAACTGGGTGACAGCAAAATCTACATATTTTCTGGCTTTTATCTTGACCTATTTATTTATTTATTTATTTACAAACTGTGAGGCTGCCACAGGCCTCGTGGAAAGAGATTTGATTTTTTTTTTTCTCTCCCTAGGTTGGCCAAACCGCAAATAAATCCATTTTCCTTTACCAATTTCTGTTTCCAAATTAGTTTGGGAATACAGGGAAACAAAGATGGCAGGCCATGGACCTGTATATTTGTTAATAGTTTTGGCCCAGCCATCTAGGAAGAAAACTTGTGGCCCATCCAATCCCCAAATTTAAGCCACAGGGGACAGAAAGCTCAGCTGCCCGGAGCTTTCTGCCAAACTCCCTCCACCCACCGAAGGTGCTGGTTGCCTGTAAACACCTATTGGTGAATTGGTAACGGAAAAGGCTTGTGCTTTTTGCCTGCTCTTATTTCTGAAGATTTTTCTGGGGTCGTTTGGTTTTCTGATTTGAAAAGTTTTGGATAAACTCCTGTGGTCGGGACTTTGTTTTGTGCTCTTGGGCAGCTTGTAAGGAAAATCTGGAGAGAAACCAGGCACATTTGACACGCTCGTCATGCTGAAGACTCATCTGAGCCGTTTACTGATGAGCTGCTCAGTTGTTTGAGAGGAAAATTCTGAGTTTGTTTGGATTTGGCCTCCATTTTTGTAGCCAGAATTGGCGTTAGTGAAGCACAGGCCTGACTTAGGCAGGCCTTTATTTGGCAAGGCACCCGCTGTCTGGGTGTACCCAATTGTAGAGTTGGGTTTGGCACTGTGTGATCTGGTGTTGGTTGAATCTTTGTCTCTACACCTGAGCTGTGACTGCCATTTGGACTCTCCTTGTCACTCTGTAGTGCCACGTGATGTGAAATCAGTTCAAGTGTCTGAAGCTTGACCAACTATTTTGTGGATTTTGTTTTGTTTTTTGAGCTCTGCTCTTATGAAATGAAGATCAGAGGACTAAAATTCACAGGAAAGTTGTCTGCATTTGAATTTTTTTTTTTTTTAAAAAAATCTCTGTTGTAATTGGTATAAACATGGGAAATGGTAAGTCTATGCTATCCTGGTGGCTTCAGGAACCATTCTGGCTGATTAGTCCTTTTCTGGTAATTTGTCTGGAGTATACATATGAGTTTATGTAAGTATTAATTAGCTGATAAATATTTAGAAAGCTACCAATGATGCTCTGGAATAAGTTTGGAAATGAACTAAAATTCTAAGGACTTTTATAATTAATTGCTATTTAGGACATAATATTAGAATTCTTAGACTCATCTATTCTTATGTGATATTTCTTTTTCTTATCTCAAGGCAAAATTTCATGCAACTAGGGTTGACTATAACTAAAGAGTTCTTTAAACAGTTTTCTAGTTCTTTGTGTTCAAAGCAACCAGACTTCCTTAGAATAATGAGTCAATTTTAGTACAGTTTGTAAGGGGCTAACTTTAAAAACATAAAAATCAAAATTTAATACTTAATTTTATTAAGTTTTTAGCAGAGCCAGGCTCACTTAAATTTCTCTTTGAGCTAAAATTATCTCAATGGCCACGTTTTATATATATATATATATATATTTTATATATAAAATATTTATATATATATAAGTATATATATAACTATATATATATGTATAACTATGAAGCTGTTTTCTTTATCTGTGTCTATGATCCCTTGGGATGCAACTCTTTTAGAATGTAAAGTCTATACATGCTTACCAAGCTGGTATCATCAGAATGAAAATTAATGCCAGTCAGTGGTGGCACACACCTTTAATCCCAGCACTCTGGAGGCAGAGGCAGGTGGATCTCTGAGTTTGAGGTCAGCCTGGTCTACAGATTGAATTCTAGAACAGCCATGGCTACACAGCAAAACCCTGTCTTGACAAACCAATAAAAACAAACAAACAAACAAACCCCCAAATTATGTTCCTAATTATACTATGACCGTTATTTTGAGGCACAAACAATTAAATACACTTGAGCACTTCCTGTTCTAAGCAGACCCAGTTTAATAGCTGACAGGCATAAATATTGGTCCTGCCGAGTTTCCTGATGTAATTCTGTACACAGTGGGACAATGAGATACTTTAGACATCTCCAGGCCCTTTGGGGTTTTGTTTTTATAACTTTCTTTTCAAGCTTTATAGCTCATATTTTCTTTTACAAAAGAAAGAACAAAACACTCACAGATTTCAATGGCAAAGTTGGTGTTTTTAACAGGTATTTCAGGGGGCTGAGGTTAAAGCTGACCTCAGATAGAAGGGCAAGGGGAAGCTCCTCTCAATAGCTGAGGAAGAGAAAGGCAGAACATAAATGGACCTGGAGACAAAGAACTCAAAAGTGTAGTAATAATAGGGGATTTTTCCAACTGAGATGCAAAATACTAAAAAATTTAAGAATAGATCTGAGGTGAACTCAGCCTAAGAGCCCTTATTTCTAGATGTCCGTGGCTTTAATTTGACCTTTGACTCTGGCCTCTGCCCGTCTCCTCTTTCCTGGTGTGGGACCAGATCAGATAACGAGGGAAAGGATTTTATCCTGGCAGTGACAGACAGGTAAGCAGCAATGTCTTAAAAAGATACAGAGAAAAGGAAAGACATAGAATTGATATGATGTAAAGTCCGAGGCAAAGCCAGTCTGACCTACGGAGGCATCAACAAAGATGAGTCACTGTGCCAGGACTAAAACCAAGGGGCTAAGGAGGGTCTCAGGCAATGCTTCTTGATTCTGGCCTGACTCCTACATATATTGCTTCTAGTATTTCTTTCAGTGGACATATTTCAGAAAATTTCAGCTTCACAGTCCTGGTATAGCATCCCCAAACCCCCAAGACTGGAGAATGTCAAAGAAGGGAAGAAGGCTGTGACAGAAGAACTTAAAAAGATACAACCGACCCTTCGTGCTTAGAGCTAGGTAGCACCAGGCAGCTGGCTAAGGACAGGCAACCTGGGGAGAATGGAGGCAACCTGGGGGGAGACAAGTAGTCTCACAACAAAGTCCGTGTAGATTCCGGCTTTTGTCTCATATGTTTCTATAAATTTTAAGTCCAGCATGGTGGGGAGAACTTAGGCTGTGTCCCCAGTTCTGCTAAATATCAAATCAGTTCATTTTCCTGTCTCACTTCCTGTTTCTTAATTTCTTTTGGAATAGCTGGTAGGTTGTAGACCTGAATATTCAGAAACAAATGGGCCATAGGCTGTTAGATAGTTTTAAATGTTGAGTACTTTCTCATACTGTCAGGATACGGTAGAGCTTGTCTAGGGTTGGGATATTTGCACATGAGATACTTGTGTAAAGTTTGTGATAGAAAGAGGCATCCTGTGGAGTGTGTTCTAATCACTGTCCTATCTGGACATATATGGTATTCTGGATTCTCAGGCATTATCCATAATGCTTTCATGTGATTTGAAAAGATCCCAACAATTTCCATCTTCTGTAGCTCAGCATTTGGCCTCAAACTTTTGGACAACAAACCAAAATTTAATATGTCTATGTTAGAAGCATTATCTACTATATGTATACACAAGCATATGTGTATACATATTTAAGTATATATAAACACACGTTTTGAACACACATACGTAAAACCCTCACACATCCTATTAAATAAAATGGTCTGTTTATAATAGTGCTGAAAAGAAATTGTCTATGAAAAAATGGTTTGTATAAAGAGTGTATGTGACACTGCAAGTGTCCTCAGGTGAATTTCTGTTTTTCCTCCTAAAATGAGTATTTGTGCTTTGTTACTATTGACTAAGGAAAGCTTTCACTACTGAAATAATTCTAAGATAATTACAAGCCTTAGTGCTTGTGTAACACTTATCTTCAAATGGAACCATTACCTCCAGGAAGGATGGTGGTGGTTTGGAGATTCAGGAAGTAAACAACTCACAAATCTCAAGAAGTTCCTAAAACTCACAAGATCCACAAGGCTCCTTCCCCAGGGTTATGCTAACACTAAAAATGTGCCTGGGGTGGAGAATTCCCAACCACCTGAATTGCCTGGAGGAGACTCTGAATTGTCCAGCTGTAGTATGAATCTTAAAAGTTCTTATTAATAAAATCAAACCTGAAGCCAGTTATTGGGGTGAATACTGGAAGACCAGAGAGCCAGAACAAGCCACAGCTTCCTCACCTGGCCAGTTCCTCAGCTGGTCTTGTTTCCTCAGACTGGAAGTCTCTGTGTCCTCATATCCGAATGGCTCTCAGCTGAACTGTGCTGCTAGAAGCCTGAAAGCTTAACCAGCCAAATGCTTAACCAGGCCAAATGCCCCTAGTTTCTAGTCCTCACGCCTTATATACCTTTCTGCTTTCTACCACCACTACCTGGGATTAAAGGCTCGCTTTCTGGGATTAAAGGTGTAATGAGTCACCATGCCTGTCTATATCCTTGAACACATGGATTTCTGCCTCTGGAATGCTAAGATTAAAGGCATGTGCTACCACTGCCTAACCTTTATGTTTAATATTGTGGCTGCTCTGTCTCTGACCCCAGATAAGTTTATTAGCATGCACAATATTTGGGGGAATACAATACCACAGTCCAGCTGCCTGCAAATCAACCAGAGAGCTCTGAGATGCCGCCTTCACCCGCTCAGGCTGGGTGGGCTCTCATTAATGCAGCTGCCTTTGTGTTATTCACGCTCCATGTTGTAAGTGACATTTTGCCTATGTACCTGTCAGTTTGTAAAAATTAAAAAATAGTCTTGGCCACTTATGTTTCTTCTTTTGAGAACTCTGTTTAGTTCCAGAGGCCCAAACAGTCCCATAGGCTCCTTTTTAATTGGGTTGTTTGTTTACTTAGTGTTTTGTTTTTTGAGTTCTCCATATATTTTATGTACAAATCCTCTATCAGATGTGTAGCTGGCAACATTTCCCCCATTCTGTAGGCTGCAGCTTCAGTAGATCAGCAGTTTTCTTTACAGTAGAGACTCTTTTGACATCCCGACATGGCTTGTTGGTTGTGGGTGCTGGTTCCTGGGCGTCCTGGGTCCTAATCAGAAGGTCCTTGCCTGAGCCTACATCCTGAAGTGTATTCCCTATTCTTTCTTCTAGAAGTTTCAGAGTTTCAGGTATAACACTGAAATTTTTAGAACTGATTTGTGTGCAGGGTGAGAAAGGGAGGATCACATTTCCCCTACGTAGATATTCAGCTTCCCCAACATCATGCTGGCTTTTCTCCAATGTGTATTTTTGATGTCCTTGTCAAAAATCAGGAGGCTGTAGGTGTGCGGACTTACAGCTGGGTCCCTGGTTATTGCCCACTGATCAGTGTTTTTGTGACAATCCTTGCTATGTTGCCCAGTTTACCTTGAGCACCTCAAGTGCTCCCTCTGTCTCAGTCTCTTGAGTGCTTGTGACTACAGAATCAGAGCGCCAGGCTATTTTTATTTTTAAAAAATTTGACAGATGAACTTTAGAGTATGGATGGCAGATGAGAAATCGCCTCTCAGTAACAAATTGAAGAAGAATCAGGATAAAAAAAAATCCTCAAATTCAAAATTCACAAAGGAAGTAGATAGGTATTGTTGGGATTGTTTATTCTTTTGGGGGACCCGCCACCCAGCTCCCAAATAAATCACACATGGAGGCTTATTCTTAATTCTAAATGTTCAGTCTTAGCTTGGCTTGTTTCTAGCCAGCTTTCTTTAACTTTAATTATCCCATCACCCTTATGCCTCTGGGCTTTTTCTGTTCTCTCACTTCTGTAAATCCTACTCTTACTCTGTGGCTTGCTGTGTAGCTTTGTGGCTGGTCCCTGATGTCTTCCTCCTTCTCTGGCTACTTCCTTCTTCTTCCCAGATCTCTCCTTCTATTAATTCTCTCTGCCTGCCAGCCCCACCAATCCTTTCTCCTGTCTTGCTATTGGCCATAAGTTCTTTATTAGACCATTAGGTGTTTTAGACAGGCACAGGAACACAGCTTCACAGAGTTAAACAAATGCAACATAAACAAAAATAACCCACCTTAAAATAATATTCTACAACAGATAGGGCAGTGGAAGCACACACACACAAGGCACACACACACACACACACACACACACACACACACACACGTGTGTGTGTGTGTGTGTGTGCGCATTGTGTGTGTTTAGTGTGTGTGTAGCGTGTATGTATGCACACATATGTGCACACACATGATGAAAGTACAGAGACAAATCTCCCTGTGTATTTCTCAGTGCTGTGCATGCTTCTCCCAAGCTGGCTTTTCATTAAGCACTAGCCACCCCAGGGTGTGTGAACTGGGGAGTCTCTGGAGGGTTTGAGGACCGGCATCCACAAACTGCAAAGATAATTATGGCCAGCAGAGGGCGTAGGTACTCAGAGGGAACTCAGCTCTACAGAAGTCTGGCAAACCAGAGGAAATACATGGATCTGCAAGCTCCATGGACCCCATTGTGCCTGGAAGATTTCAGTGTTGGAGTAAAGAAAACCACAAGCTGCCCCAACCCCTTCCTCTTTTCCTGCCTTGCATTTATGTCCCCCACCCACACTTCCCATTTTACTACACTTTCAATAATAGTTTTTCTGGCTCTGAACTCACTAGGTAACAGAAGATAACTTGAACTTCTGATCTTTCTGTCTCCACTTCCCACATGGTGAGATTACAGGAATATGCCACTATGCCTTTGTTTTGATATAGTGCTGTGATCAAATCTAGGGTCATTTGTGCTAGGCAAACGCTCGGCCAACTGAGATACATCCCAGCCATACTTTATCTTTTTTTTTTTTTTTTTAAGGTTTACACTCTTATTTTTTGTCCTCCTTTTACTTGTTTAATTATGTTTTTTCATAACTATTGGGTAAATTTTCCCTTATCCTTTGTGTCCCCCATCTTTTGCTTTACTGCACTTTCACTAGAGTTTTTATTTTATCTTATTTTTTAAGTTTTATGTTTCTAGCTTTTGTTCCTCTACCTATATTTATCTAATTTTCTAATTGTTTTACATTAATATTTTAGGTTAGTATGCAAATAATGGATTTCATCATAGCATCATCATATTTATTAATTTTTTTCCACAATGGGTAAACCTTCCCTTTTATTTCTTCTGCTCTTCATTTCCTTGATAGCATTCTTCTCTGTTCTTCCCCTTCATTTATTTTACCCTTGCTAAATTCTGCCCCCGTCACTGCCTCCTTTCTTTTATCTCATTGATTTGAGATATTTCTACATTTCCTCTATATGACTTTTGTATTTACAGCACACTGGACATGATTTTTGCTATTTTCTGTGTTGTGGTCATGAGCGGGCTTATACTGGTGTTAAGTATATTCCTCTGTCTTTCTCAGAGTGGTGGTGATGTTACTGTGGTTTGTTCTAGCTTCTCTAAGAGGTCCTTAGCCCTCAAAGGAAGGCTGACCATTAGGAAGATCCAGTTCCTCCCGTCAGGGGAAGCTAAGTCAGCATACTTCAGAGCTATTGCACAGCTATGCTCACTATTGTACTGTTCCCAACAAACAAGCTGTGGAACCAGCCCGGATGGCCTTGATAAACGGACGAAGAAATGAGGTAGCTATATATAGTGGAGTTTTGTTCAGACATAAAGGAGAAGGAAGTTATTTCATTTTCAGAAAAGTGGGTAGAACTGAAGAGAGTCATGTTAAGAGAAATAAGACAGACTTAGAAAGACAAACATTTAATGTTTTCTCTCTGATATACATTATTATGAATTTATGAATATGCATTATGTATTTGCCATACAAGTAGAAGGGGAAGAAGAGCTGGAAAGTGAAGGAGAGCAGAGATGAAGAGAGGACAATGGGGAAAACAAATAAATATTGTTTATCTTCTGTCACATACAGAATCTAGCTTTAATAAGCTTGTGTGCAAACACACACACACACACACACACACACACACACACACACACACACACACACAGAGAAGGAGGACTATTAAGGGCAGAGGAAGATCAACAAAGCCAGAGGAGGTGATGGGAGGTAAGATGAGTTAGCACGAGCAAGTTACAATGATGTGTATGTTTGAAAATGACATGATGGGATCCATTATTTTGTATACCAACTAAAACTAGTAAATTTAAAAGTCAATAAGTCAACATTAGATTTTGATTGTGACACAGTCTCGCTATATAGCCTCGGCTAGCCTCCAACTCATGATCTTCCTGATTCACTCTGGCAAGTGCTGGGGCCTTTTAAACTCTTGTTTCAAAAACAAACCCAATTTTCTGTAGCTGGAGAGCTTTTCTCCAGGTCCCGCCAAGCCCCGGCAGTCCGCATGCCCACTTATAAAATAAACACACAGATGCTTATATTATTTAAACTGTTTGGCCTAATGGCTCAGGCTTCTTGCTAACTGTTCTTATATCTTAAATTAACCCATTTCTATTAATCTATAAGTAGCCACTTGGCTTGTGGCTTATCGGTACCTTACATCTCGCTTGTTATGGTAGCGGCTGGCAGGTCTCTCTCTCTCTGCCTTCCTGTTCCCTCAATTCTCCACTCTGTTAGTCCTGCCTATACTTCCTGCCTGGCTACTGGCCAATCAGTGTTTTATTTATTAACCAATCAGAGCAACACATTTGCCATACAGAACATCCCACAGCAATTTTCTATCATGCCCATGCTACCACTGACATGATTCACAAATTGCTTAATCACCCATCTCTGTCAGTGATTATTGAACATTGGCTGTGTACTAGGCCTGGAATCATACATAATGCATCATTCACGTTACTGTTTGATGTCAATATGCCATGTGCAATGCAGACATGCAGGCAGAAGACAGAAAGAGCAAAGGGAAGGAGAGTTCATTCTGTCTTAGAGAGGGGTGTATATATTTTTTGGGGGGGGGGTGCTGCTGCTGCTGCAGCCTAGAACTTGAAGTTGAAAGATGAGGAAGAGGAAAGAAAAAGAATTTCAAGATGATAAATCATATAGTGTGGTGATATTTTATTTGTGCTTTAATAAATAAAGCTTTCCTAGAGATGAGAGGAAATAGCAAGCCATTTTAAGTAAACAAAGAAGTCAGGCAATGGTAGCACATGCCCTTAATCTTATCACTTAGCAGGCAGGATCTCTGTGTGTTCAATGCTACACTGGAAACAGAGCCAGGTGTGGTAGCACACACCTTAATTCTATAGCAAGGCATATAGACATGGGTAGACAGGAAGTAACTCGTATTTGGAAGCTGCGGAGTTGGTGAGGTAAGGTTAGCTGTGGCTTTCCCTATTTCCCTGATCTCTTCCAGGCTTTCACATCTAGCTCTGTGTTTTTTATTTAATAAGACCTTTTAGAAATTCATCTACAATCTGGGTTGATGAGTACATGTTTATATCATTATTGATAATTCAGAGTATCTGAACAATAAGTTGGGTTCAATTTTATGTAATCAATACAAGGTAATAGTCACTGACAGTGTAAAAATATGAGCTGTGGAGTTGTGTAAAACAGTATTGTGCTGTTTTGGGGAGGCTAGTAATATTTATCTGATAAGCCTGTGCTTGAATATTCATGGAAAGATATGAAAACCCCAGCCATTGCCTATGTCTAACATGGATTCTTTCTTTATGTTTGAAGTTCTATGAAAGTGACATTGAAATTAAATGGAAAAGTTTCCTATTAGTGGACTCACAAGCTATTTGTGGGCTATGAGTTGGGTTCTCTAGGGTCATTTAGCCCATATTCATGTTGGCATTTGGTGCAGAAAGGCATCTAGCCCACAAGAATGGTATGTACTGAAGGATTGCCACACCATAATTCCCATTGTCTGTAGTGTCTGAAGAAAATCTCATCACTGAGGAGTCCATTTCCACCCTGAGTTTATTTAGAACCCCTTCCATTTGTTTGTGTGATCGAAAGGGCAGCATGCTGTCTCATCCAGCAAATATTTACAACCAGTTCTACAGAGGACTCACGATAGAACATTGTTCAACAAGGATTCTTCTATTTTCTTCTAGAATCTGTGGAGACCTCCTACTGACAACCACATTCAGATTCTAAATATCAAATGACTCAGACAGTGACTATGCTGGGGATTACTTGGGTTTATAGAGGATACGTGTGCCAAAATTCTGAGCTTCCCCTTCTTTCTTTCTTTCTTTCTTTCTTTCTTTCTTTCTTTCTTTCTTTCTTTCTTTCTTTCTTTCTTTCTTCCTTCCTTCCTTCCTTCCTTCCTTCCTTCCTTCCTTCCTTCCTTCCTTTCTTTCTTTTTCTTTCTTTCTTTCGCTCTTTTGCAGGTTACGAGAACTAAGTCACCCCACGTGCTTCAGGCAGCAAGAGTGAAAGTCATGACCTACTTCTCTCTCCTCCTTAAAAAAGTGTGGCAGACGAGAAGTCCTGACAGGGCAGCCCTCTGACTTCCTTTACTGTCACAGGCAGCTGATAAGGGAGTCTGCATGGTTTTCCAGAAGTCAGTTGTGTTCGGCTAAATCGTCTTGCTCAACCTTTGTTCTCTCATTCACGTGGAGTAAGGGGATGCGCAGTAAATGTCACCGGACAGGTCTCGGAGGGTTTCTGAGTTATTTCTGGGATTTTGAAATCATCTGCTTTCTACTTTGTAAAATGGCTATTGGAACTGAATCAGCAATTGGACTGGAAATAGTTTCTATTTTAATCACTGACTACATGTAATGATCACCCACTTATTACCATATCAAAGTTCCGGCTCTTGTAAAATAAATCAAAGAGGCAGATCACATCTAAACAATTAAACTTCCCTTTGGTCTTTACAACACACTGTAACATTGCAGAATAATTTTTATTGAAGTTTCTAAAATTCCATGTTTTTAATTTGGACTGGCTCTAGAAGTTGAAATTTCAATTTCTGGAATTAGTTTATCTTGAAGAAAATGCTAGTTCTACCAGTGAATAACTGTGCAACCTTGGGGGAAATTGCTGAATCTGTGTTTTGTTTTTCTTTCCTTTCTCTCTCTCTCTCTCTCTCTCTCTCTCTCTCTCTCTCTCTCTCTCTCTCTCTCTCTCTTTTTCTTTCTTTCTTTCTTTCTTTCTTTCTTTCTTTCTTTCTTTCTTTCTTTCTTTCTTTCTTTCTCTCTCTCTCTCTCTCTCTCTCTCTCTTTCTTTGTACAATAATGACAATAAAAGAAGAAAAACACATGCAACACGCAACAATACATTAGTTAGAATTATAAATTGTCATGATCTCAGGGCCTCTCTGCTGCTCTAGCATTTAGTTTTTTCTTTGATTCATTTCAATTTAACGGTATTGAGGACTAGACATTAAACTTCAGCGTGCTTCTGTGTGATGATGGAAGAGATGGGAAGGCAGTGGTGATGAGAATTTCACCAGGGTTGGGACGTACGTGAGGTGGTGACACAGGCCAGGTGATGACTGTTGACGTCTGAAGGACTCCTAGAGCCTTAGTCTGAACATTCGAAGAAATCTTCTGTAGCTCTGGATTTCTTTCCTGATGTTATGATTTGTTACCCACTTATAGAGGTGGGCAGTAGTTAAACAATGCCGGAAGACAGACTAGATGGGAACAATTACTGTATCACTGGTTAGTCCCTGTGGTGGTGGTGGTGGTTGATCAGTCCATTCAGTCTTTTCTGTTGGAGAGCAATCCTACTTCTTTCAAGTCGTCCTCTCCCAGGTGGCAGGCTATCTGACCCAAGGCAGGCACAAGTGGAGTCCAGGGTTGTGCACAGCACAGAGCTGGGCAAAATACAGCCAGGTGTGAGGTTGGTTGATCATCTGGTTTCTATGCGGCGAGTCCTCTTTTGGAGGAAACAGGACCAAACTTCTCTTACTAGGTTCGCAATACCCTAAGTATGGTATAGTGATGTGTATTTGGTATGCTTAACACATCGTCACGGGCTTGAAGCATCACATGTTAATATTAAGGAGTATTTGATTTGGCTAGTTTTTTTTTTTGTTGTTGTTGTTTTGTTTTGTTTTTTGAGACAGGGTTTCTCTGTGTAGCCCTGGCTGTCCTGGAACTTTCTTTGTAGATCAGGCTGGCCTTGAACTCAGAGATCCACCTGTCTCTGCCTCCTGAATGCTGGGATTAAAGGCATGTGCCTGGCGACTTGGCCGTTTTTTAAATATCATATACAAATTCATTCATTCAATGAGTATTTATTGTATGCTAAAGAATGTATGACGAGCAGAGTAAGATTTTCTCACAGAAGTCTTCTGGTCCTAACTGGACTGTGGATCCCTTCCAAAGCAGAAGCACTGTACCTTCCTCATCTTTCTGTCTCCGGGCATCCTGTAGAAGAAACTCAGCCCAAGCAAAAGGCACACAACCAGACCATCATGCCCATGACCCAGATATTCATTTGTATGTCTTAGTCATCTTTCTAGCTGGAATTTAAGCACAATAAGAATGCAAATGCCTTCTCCCTGAAGAATACATTTGGCTGCAGGATGATGTTAGACCTTTTGCTTAGTTTAAATGTGTAATTTATATGCCCATTTAAAAAGAAGATGGAATCAACAACAAATATAAACTCTCCAGGGACTCATGAGTTTCTGAGTGTGAAAATAACGGTTTAAAAGAGGGCTCCTCTCTGTCTCAGATCCTCCTTCACGCAGCCCAAGGAAATGAGGAAAGAAATCCAAACACACAGAAGTTTTTAGGGCCGAACATTTTGATTCAATATGTTCTGCTATAAAGTATTTGGCCTTGTTAGAGCTTTTATCGCTCCATGTTCCCAGTCTGTGCTTCATGGTGAGAAAAACAAATAAGACGGTGATGTGCAAAATGTTCTTTTCAAGTGTGTGGCAGCGAATTTGAGAAAATACATATTAAAGGAATGTCTTGTAACGTTTAGTGCCTTTCCTGAGGCCTCCCTCAGTAAGTCTGATTCAATATTTATTGTATTAAGGACTTAGCTCACTTGGAGTGAGCACTTCTGAAGGGCCCTCTCGGCGCCACCTAAGACAAGGACCTTATTTCACCATGCTCTCAAATGAGGATGCTTTTATGCGCTGTCTTTTTGCATACATGTGGTAAAGCTCTAATTAGAAAGTTTTATAATGGAGGCATGCAATTCCCCAACTTCTTATTTGCTTGAATTAACTTTTTACAAGCTGAGGTGTTCACTCTGGCATGGGCTTAATCCAGACTCTGTAATCAGCCTACAATCTGTGCCTCACAAAGGCTGGCATCCTCCACTGCCTGCTTCTTCCTTCCATACCCTTCCCGTGGGGTAATGCATTTTAATTGGTACCTCTCTGTGAGCCCCTTACATCTCCGTCTGGTCAAATAGACACTTTTTTTTTTTTTTTTTTTTTTAAGATCCAGCCCTAACATCTTGGCAGTTAACAGGAGGATAGGCTTGCCCCTATAGGCCATCTTTGAGATGACAAAATCCCCAAATTGGAAGAGAAGGTGCAGGAAACAAAGCATTTACCTCAATAGTGCTGTACCGACTGAATGAACGCAGGCATCTGGCATGCTTAGCATGGAGCCTTGCTCGTATCCACTGACAATGACTTTAGTGAGGTTGGTGGACTAGACCCCTTGGGCAGCAGAAAAGGTGAGGAATGGTGAGTGGGTAGCAACTGGTTGCTGCCAATGAGCAGTGCACATGGATCACTCACCAAACATCACCATAAGGAATAACCACAAGACAATGGGGCCTGGGTGCTCGGTCCCTCATGGAGTGTGGCCTCAGCTCTTTGAGGCACAGCTGGGCAGAATGTTTTCCCCAACCTTCAGGGTCATTTGGGTGAAATAAAGATTCTTTCAGAGTAAAACATCTCTCTCTTCCTTCATTCGTTCATTCCTCCCTCCCCCTCCCTCCTCTTCTCCCTCCCTCCCTCCGTCTCTCCCTCCTTGAAATAAATAATGGAGACTGGACCCAGGATTTCGTACTCGCTTTGCAAGTGTTCTACCACAAAGCCATCCCAACCTTGCTCTCTTGATAACCACAAACAGGTCACAGACTCCTCTCTCTCCTTTCTGATTCTGTACCCCTTCCTTCTGGCATCCTGTCCTTTTTGCACAGCCACTCCAGTGAGAAGAAGCCCTTCTCAGCATGAGGCAGCGATCAGACACTACTCTGTAAATTAGTCCAGTGGGGGGCGTTTACCAAGCAGAAGGCCAGCTAGAGCCCATGGGCTCACAGACCCCTGCCCATCCGAAGGTGCACAACTGGTTCTTTGTAACAGGGGCGGGGGGCACTCACCGGTTGCCTTTTCAGGGTTGTTGCACATGAAGCATTGCCATGCCCCTGCTGTTTCACTGAAGCCAAACACGTCAAAGAACCTCACTTCTTCCAGATGGAGCTGAACCTGCTCCAGATCCTGTTTCGGGAACACAAAACACAAAGGAATGAGCACGCCTGCCGGCTGCGCTGCGGAGCGCCTGACACCAGAAGAAGGGGATGTGGAGCTGGGAGGGCTGGTGCTCAGCAGCAGTGCTGGGACCAAGAGAGCACCGAGAGGGGCCTCTCTTGGCCAGCCGTGGAAAACGGCACTTAGCTCAGATTCTTCCATGGGATGGCTCTTCATTGTGGAGTGAGGGAACACAGCCTCGGGCCCAAAGCTGTGTGCAGGGAGAGACACCAGAATCTGAAGTGGCTCAGAATTTTCCTGCATTTGAAGCACCTCTAAAATTTCTATAAAGAAAGGACATCTGAGTGACACTGTGGTTGAAGGAAATGCTGCTGGAGAAATGGCTCCATCTATCTGTCTGTCTATCATTTGTTTTGTTTTTTTGAGACATTGTTACTCTGTGTAACAGACTCAGCAGTCCTGGAACACCCTTTGTAGACCAGGCTGGACTCACTCAGCTCACAGAGATCCACCTGCCTCTGCCTCTGAAGGGCTGGATTAAAGGTGTGTGCTACCAACACCCGGCTGAATACCTTTATATTTAAGTTGCATATAAAATCGAGAACTAAATACCCCAAATATCATTTTCATAAGCTTGGCTTTTTAGAGAGAGATGGAAAATACAGAGATGGGCTCATTTGTCCTCATCTCCAGTACTATTTACCCTTAAGATTTATCTTAGATCTATATACATATATTCTCTCCTATTCCACAATATAGTGCTGTTGGTTTTAGTGGGAAATCATCTTTGAAATTGTTTCTCAGTAAATTAATCATATTTTTTAGTAAATGAGTAGAATTTGACACTAGTTTTCAGATGGCCTGTGGTACCCTGACCTCATATTCTTCTTCAGGAGGCAGAGCAGAAAGACGGTCCCTTAGACCATAAGGAGATGGAAAGCCACTAGCCCAATGAAATGACATTTCTCTACTGTCCTCCAGGGGCTTTCCGGTTATGTAAATAACCTGTATCCTGTGTTATCAGGCACCAGGACTACACTCTGGAGAGCTTGATCCTCCTAAGAAGGACTTGTGTTCTTGCTTGCCTAGCTTACATGCACGCCTTCAATGTACTTTGTAGGTGCTGGTGTACTAGCACTATGACTTCACTTTCTTGCCTTTGGTCCTGTACTTTCACCTTTTCTACTTGTTGTAATAACTCTCAGCATTCAGAAAGGCCAAGTGTTGCTTGTGGTGTTTGCGTGGCTTCAGATGGACCTGAGTGGAGAAGGGGCAACGGGTTACGGGTTACACAGATCCCACCCCAGAGCTCCTGCTTCTTCATCTGTAGACACAGATGGGAAGCGTACCAGACTCTGAGCCATTTGAGACCAGAACTCAAATCTGCTTTGGTAACAGCTGCATCCTGAGTATCCAGTGTAGCCCTGGAAATGGAGAGGCATCACTGGTTTATAGGCCCAGTACAAATCCCAAAGAACTATATGAAAGGCATAATGGCAATTTAAGAATTCTTTTTAGAGAACATTCATGTTCACCAGAAGATAAACACAATGAGGACAGGGATCTTGTTTGTTGAACTGGATGTTTGAAACCTCAGCCTCTGAAAGTGCTTGTCACACAAACAAGCATTAAACAAACCCTTCTAATGAAAACCACAGACCAGGCCTTTCAGCGTCTTTATTAACAAAACTGTGTGTTACAATCCGGGATTAGACATTTTGGAGGTTTAATATGCTGAATACAGTATTTTGGATTCCTAACATTAGACACATTTCAACAGACCCTGTGTGTGTGTGTGTGTGTGTGTGTGTGTGTGTGTGTGTGCAAGCACACATGTACGTGCACATGCACCCATACTCATGAATGAATGTTGTCTTAACAAAATGATTTAGAATGTGTTTATTGGAAAAAAGAGACTTTTTTTTTTTTTTTAAAGAATGTTCCCCAAGATAAAGACCAAAGAAGCACCTGGGAGCTTGGTATGTTTCAAAGGATAAAATCCATATTAAAATTTATGGGAAGAAAGCAGATGTTCATAAATATCTGTTTCAAAACTGCAAGGTCTCTGAAGTCTGCCCTTGGCCATCGGCATGCAGATCAGTCTTTGTTTCTCACACAATTAGAGATCAATTCTTCATTCCCCGCAAACACTACTAGCAAACAAAGTACTTAAATAATACGTAGAGCTTCCTTTATTTTTCCTGTTCTGAGACCGGGAATGTCCCAGGTTGTTGCCTATAATCCACACTTGCCTTGGCAAAAAGTTATTCAAGAAGTTTAAGACAGATGGTGGGCCATATCCCAGAGCTCAAGTCCTGAAGCCAAGAGCAGGTTTAGTCCTTCAGAGGACTGAGGTGTTATGCAAAGGGATCCAAGTAAGGAAGATGGACGGTAGTTACAGGAATGATTGCACTTGGCAGTGACAGCCAACTTTAAATAGATTTCAAATATCTGTGGAAAGTCAAAGTAAGTCACAAAATAAGCAAGTGCAGACTGCCAGTGATATGTTTTGGAATTTGTACATCTTAAATGTGCTTGGGGCCATTTTTTTTTAACTTATCTTTACCCTTCTGAGTCCTCAATTTTGCCCCAGAACTGATATACGGCCACATCTCCTTCCTTTCCTACTTACCTCCTCTTCAAAACAAGACAACTTGCTTCAAAAATTAGTTTAGAAAACTACAAACTTCCTTTTAGATATTTGGACTATAGAAGAATGATAAAAAGTTCATATCTGATTCTCCATCTCTCTCTTGGTATTTTAGTTCGGATGGGATTGTGGCAAATGGGCCTTCAGATGACCTACCAACAATGTTCATTTGTCAATGTTCAGCTGCTTGGATAATCCTTTACCCTTGAGTATTGGAGGCTCCTGTGTCTTTTTAGAAAATGGCAAAGATGACAGAATATCAATTTTATAACACACACACACACACACACACACACACACACACACACCACGCACCACACACACACACACCTTGCACACGTAAGATCCATCTTGCTAGCATTCACCTACAAAGGAAGGCTCTCCTACTGGCCTTGGAGAAACAAGAAACTCGAGGAAACTATGAGTAGCTTCCAGTAGCTAGCAAGAGATCAAGAACTGTGCTTATCCAACAACAAATAAATGTTTTTTGCCAACACCCTGGTCTTTTGGCTATTCTTAAAAAGAAGGAGGGTCCTACTCAGAAGAGTCAGTCTCCTAGGTGCCCTTCAAATCAGGTCTCAGTAAACTTGAGCTACAGTGAGCTCACATTGTTTATGAGGACTTAGGGAAGAGTTACATAATAATACCAGTAAACATGTTCTGAGAAGGATTTCTCTAGCAAGTGTTACTTAATTAAAAAAGTTAAAAAGTCACCCGAGGGAAAATGGTCTTATAAACACAGTTGTTTAAATAAGTTTGTCTCCAACTTTAGCAAAAAGTAATTAATGAAATTAAGAATCTGGAAAACCATAAAGAAGTCTCTTGTAAATCTACTTAGGGAAAAATAAACAAGGTAGCAGCGAGAGATAGCAGACATTTACAACATTATTTCATTATATTCTATAAAACTCTCTCTCTCTCTCTCTCTCTCTCTCTCTCTCTCTCTCTCTCTCTCTGTGAGAGAGAGGGGGGGGGCAACAGGAGGTAGCTTAGCAGGCAAAGACACTTGGGTAGAGGGGCTTTCCACCAGGCTTGATGACCTGAGTTCAATTCCTGGAATCCGTGGTGGGAAGAGATAACCAATCCCTCAAGTTGTCCCCTGCCTCCTGCATGTGCACATGGCATCCATGCCATGCCCTCCTCTAAGCACATAAATAAATGTGAAACTTGTTTTCAAAGTGTGAAGTGGGCTCTGGAGCTCATGCCATGGCTGATGTACTGAGAAGGTCTGGGAAGAGTTTTCTAGAAATCAGTCAGAACATACATCTGGAAGAACTTTGTCTTCTGGCACATTTAAATTCTGTTCTAAAGTTCTCCATGCACAGAAAGGAAACATGGGCTTGTCTCATGTACTGTGTGTGCTTCTGGTTAACAGGACTTCTAGCTTGAAAGCTCAAGTTCTTATAAGAAATAGAAATGAAAAAATTCAAGAAGTCTCTAAGGTTCTTGCACATTAGACTCCATGCCTTAATAGTAATTTCTAGAGTGCACACCCTAACTATAAGCAGTCCCAGGTATGAAATGAATTTATTGGGGGAGTATAATCAATAATTCATCTGTCATTGAACAGGCATGATGTAAGAAACACTATGTTGAATGCATGAATTAGCATGAGACTTTAAAGAATGTCCACCCTCTAACTTAATCTTTTTATTCTTTCAGCTACTGAAAAATACTGCTGTTGAATTCAGTTAATAAAGCACAGTGTCAGAGCAGCTGGTGTGTCAGGGACTATGGATAAAGGGATGAAGGTAGTATAGTTCTGCTGTCCCAGGAAGCAGGACGGGACACTGGAAGATGCCTTCCGCTTGTGTGCGGTGAGCAGCTTACTATATGAGCAGCTTACTATGTGACCTTTGACCTTGCACTGGACAAAAGCTCCTTCACAGAAAGACGGACTTTGGTGCTCTTTTGTCACTTTTGGAAATACGACAAACTCTTTTGCCCATAGTATAGTTCAATGAATTGTTATTTCACTAATTGAGGTACATATATCTTATTTCTAATTTATACCAAGGGTAACATTTGGGTTTTCTATTTTCATGTTTATTCAAGTATGCTCATTGAAGATGTGCAGAATAATTCTTTTCCTGTTTTTCAAGAAATGGGTCTTGCTATGTTGCTCAGGCTGGCCTCAAACTCATGTTCTAGAAATTCTGCCTCCTTGGCTGGGACAACAGGTGCAAGCTACCATGTTCATCTAGAGAACATCTTTCTGAATCTCTAATCTGGGAGGTGAGGATGTAGCTCAATGGTAGAGTACTTGCCTACCAGGTGCAATGCCTTGGGCTTATTCCCAAAAATGCAAATACAATACAAACAATACAATACAACACAATGCAACACAACACAATACAATACAATACAATACAATACAATACAATACAATACAATACAATACAATACAATACAATACAATACAATACAATACAACACAACACAATATACCCACGTCTGTATGAATATTATAGGAATTTGTTTTATTTAACAAGTATTTAGAATAAAATCACTAAGTGAAGCTTTGTAGGAGTCTGAATTCGCCAGTGTGGCATGCTGGTTATTTCTAAGATAGCTTCCCCAAATCATTAGTTCTCAGCTGGATTCAACATTAGGAATCTTGGGAGAGCTGCTATAAGCATTATATGTAGCTCTCATCTGTGAGAGCCTGACATAAGTCTGTGGTCAGGTCTGAGAACACGTGCTTTTCAACAGCTTTCCAAGTTATTCTGATGTTCACTGCCTGGAAAATTCTACACCTTTGGGAACAGATGTGGAGATGGCTGACCTGTGTCTATTAATTGGTATTTGAGGAATTTGCCAATTTCCTGATACATCTGCTCATACTTTCCCACAGCATTTGGTTTCATGTGACAAAGTATGTAGTCTATTCCCAAAAGCACAATTTTCATATTTAAAAATCTGAACACATCATCATTTCAAATTGTTCAATATGGAAGGAAGAGATGAGCTGTGCAAATCACCAGGCCTAGTTTAGACTTTGGTAAAATGTTTTAGTGCTTGGGGAGGAAGGTGAGCACCAGGTAGGAGATAGCCACTTAGCAGTGGCAGCATGGAGCTAGTCTGGACATGTAGAATTCAGCGTCTTAATCTTCAACATGGATGCCACACGTGAGATAGGCTCCACTGGCTCTCATTTTTTAATGCCTAAACTAATAAGGGAAATCTAGGCTTACATAACCAATGAGGTCCTCATGGCAGGCTTCCCACTATCAGTAGAGACCCCAGACTAGACTCGAGTCCTTTGTGTCCTTCAGGATTCTGAGTCTGGCAGTTCAGGGCAGTTGTAACTCTGGTTATGGCACCAAGTGACTGGATGAGAACTCCCACCCACATTTGGTTCACAGTAGTCAGAGTTCTGGAGAACACCTTTATGTAAGAACCAACAGAGGTGGTAACATGACTTAGTTCAAAAGACAAATCTTCACATTTACCTACAAATAAGGCAAAAAAGAACATGCCTAGAGGATGGAGGCTGATGACGTAAGAGTTTAAGCCAAAAGGTTTATAGAAAAGGTCATAGAAGAGTATGGGGCCAAGTAGAAAATGATGGTAGCCATTTGGGTCATGCAACACAAACTTCATCAATATTTGATAAACACATATTTTTTTTTCCTCATATGTACCAAGCTGGCCTTGAACTTGTTATGTAACTAAGGAGCATCTGGAACCTCTGGTTTTCTTGCCTATATCTTCTAGGTTTTAGGATCACAGATGTATACCACTATGTCCAGGTTTTGTATGGTGCTGCAAGTGGAACCCAGAACTTTGTGCATGCTAGGCAAGTACTCTGCCAACGTAGACACATCCCCAGCCCCATGCACCACTTCTTTATAAACCAAAATTATTTTAAATTTTATATAATTAAAATCAGCAATATATTTTATCAGTGTGAAATCAAGGGCAACAGGTTACTATTGTGCAAACACCAAGAAAGCTTTGACATTGTTATTGTGGTGTCAGCAATAAAATATTAGATTTTTAGAAATGATAACCAGCATTTTGTGTTCTCTTTTTGTGGTGAAAAACAAAGAATTTCCATTCTTTTCTTCTAGTTGATGACTATCACCAGTCTTTACCAGGTATGCTTTGAGTATCTACAGTGTGGCACAAAACTGGTCTCTTTGCAGGGACCTGCTTTCCCCTCCTTTGGTAAGAAGATGAAGGAACCACATTACTAAGTCATGGGTGTTACTCTGCTGGAGGCAAGGTTCTTCTCTTATTCCCTTTTGTCCCTGACACCACCCTTCCCCTCAGACTGGACCCTACTTTCTACTGATATAGATACTTCTCACATTATGATACAGGTATAAATAAACTCACCATAATTAAAATGCTGAAGTTCAAATGCATTTAATATATCTACTCTACCATCCCAGTTAGGTTTCTGTTGCTGTGATAAACATTTTGAACAATGGGGTCTCAAGGAGGGAAGGGTTTATTTAGCTTATGTTTTTAGACAACAGTCCATCACAAGGGAAGTCAGGGCAGGAACCTGAAGGCAAGAACTGAAGTAGAAACCATGGAGGAACACTGGCTTGTTCCCTGTGGCTCATGCTAAGCCAGATTTCTTACAGAACCTTGGACCCCCTCCTCAGGGGTGGCACCACACATGGTAGACTAAGGCTTTCCCACATCAGTCAACAATCAAGACTATTTCTCACGACATATGTCACAGGGTAATACAGCCTGGGCAATCCCTCAACTGAGACTCCCTCTTCCCAGGTGACCTTTGTTTGCATCAAGTTGAGAAACAAACAAACAAACAAACAAACAAACAAACAAACAAACAGGACTCCTGATGAACATCATAGTTTAGTGCTGTGGAATTTTCCATCCTCTAGACATGGCACAGCCATTACCAACTTGACATCAGAGCAGGTGTGATTACCTGCACAAAGCCTTCGTCTGAGATTCTAGCCACCCAGTCACTCACTCTGGTGGCCTTCTTCAGTCCCCAACTGCATATGATCCTGCCCCAGCTATGAATCTCAGGAGGTAATAAAGTATAGAGAGATGGAAGAGTAACTGAAGGGGGACTCTATAAAGTTTTATGGAGGTCACAGCCTGTGTGATGGGTAGGACTTTATGGAGGTCACAGCCTGTGTGATGGGTAGGACTTTATGGAGGTCACAGCCTGTGTGATGGGTAGGACTTTATGGAGGTCACCACCTATGTGATGGGTAGGATTTTTTGGTCATGCAGCTGATTTGTGCTCACACATGCTCCTATAAATAAGCTTAGGTCCACATTCTTGTATATAAACCCAATATACTCAATGGTTCCACTTGTTGTACTTGGATGGAGTTTTTCTTTAGTCTGTTGGTGTCATACTTGGGGTGTGTAGATGTTTGCCTCTCCTCAGGGAAGTCACGTGACCACCACAGTGCACAGATGGCTGCTGTTTATCCTGATGGTCTCCTGGCTAGCTGTTGGCTGCTGAGCAGCTCAAGAGAGCGTCTTGCCATAGATAACCCAAAATTCAAAATTGGAATTATAATTTCTCTTCAAGGCATATGGCTTTTATGATGCTAAGCAAGGCAGGCATGAGCTCTTAATGAATACACCTTTAAGATATTCCTTTTTTTTTCTGCTACACATTTGGAAGAAAACTTAGCATTCTCAGAGGCATTCCTGTCCTCCATCTTTCTGACACAGTTGAGCATGCTCAAAGTGTTCCTGACCAGCTTTTTAAGCTTTGAACATGTGTGCATGACCTCAAGCTAAGCATGCTCAAAAATGTGTTGGCCACCCATCCTTGAACTGTGCCTTTAAATTGAGCATGTTCAGAAATGTGCACACCCCAATGTGCTTTCCAAAGAATATGCATGAACTCTGCATTTGGTTAAACTTTCATGTCACCAAAAGTTTGGGAGATTTTAAGTCAAGCCATTGTGAAACGAGGTTCATTTATATAAATATTTACCCTTTGATTTGTATCTTGGGACCAATACCTGTTCTTGAAAAACATGTGTCAATGTTTAGTGGTATTTTCAGTTTTACAACTGGTATTATACTGTGGACTCCACTTGGTGTGTTTCACTCACGATCTCCCCATGAGGGCTGGGGATAGGGCTTGGGGGTAAAGTGCTGCCTACACAGGAATGAGGACCTGAGTTCGGATCCTCAGAACTCAGATGAAAGCCAACCAAATGCGGTATGTCTGTTAGCCCGGTGTTGAAAGGTTGGGACAGAGACAAGTAGATCTAAGATGCCCTCTGGCAAACCTTTCTAGCTGAAACAGTGAGACACCCTGTATCCAAATAACAACAACAACAATAATAATATGGAGGGTTATGGAGGAAGACACTTGATGGTGGCTTGCCCTTATGTGTAAGCATGGGTGAATGTACCCTCTACATGCACAAATATGTATGTACACATACATGTGTGTGTGTGCACATAGCTCTCCTCATAGTGCTGTGCCCACCAGCCATATTTCTAACCATTCCCTTGGTAATGGATACCAAGGGGTATATAACCTTTGTACTCACATGGAACATAATATCCTCACCTGTCTTTTTGTGGTATGAGAAGGGATGGTTAGGGGACAGTCTCTCCAGAATCGAATTCCTGGGTCATAAGGTGTTCGTTCATGTAGAGAAGATTCGTGTGTGTTTATGTTTTGTGTGTATGTTTCTACAGAGTTAGGGCTTTCTGAGAAATTTTTAGTCAATGGTAGGACCTAACTTTATGGCTGACTAGAAAGTGAGATACCATCTAGGGAGATTTATTTTCTTAGAAGTGTTTATGATTCAATGTGGGGATGAGATCAAAGATCATGGAGAAATCCACGTCTATTTGGGTGTCCAGTAGAGAATTTGGTCTCATCTTTCCCCTGGAGAGTATTCCAACGGGCAAAAGTAGAAATACAAGCCTCTTCCCAAGGAGCATAAATTCTTTCTTCCCTCCTTTCAGAAGGTGAGAAGGAGGCTGCTGTCCCTCCCTACATGAGTGACCAGATTCGTCTTTTCAGGGTTCTTTGCCTGTAGTGCAGGCCCAATAACGTGTTAGATGACATCTGGTTCTCATTGTGTTGCCTCAGTGCTAACAACAGAAGCCAAAGGGAACTGGCAAGGCTATTTGCTTTCAGAAAATAATAATCTGCTCAACCCCAGAAACTTGGTTTCATGAGATATTAAACATTTTGCATCATGCGTATCTTAATGTCACTGGGTTCTGCCAAAGTGCTTTCCAGAATGACCTTCATGTTCACATTTCCACCAGCTGAACACCAGGGGTTCTTTTCCACTTCACATGGGGAAACCTTTCTAGGCTCAGAGTTCTCTGGGAGTTAGAACGTAAGTTTCTTCTTGTGTCTGAATAGGCTTTTGTGGACCGTCAATGCATGGGGTTTGATTGTGTTAGGTGCTTGCAACAGTCTGCGATGACTTCTTAAGTGGTTGCTTCTTAAAAAGCAGTCACATTTCTCTAGAGAACAGTTTGTTCTCCCCCATGACTGCCTCTTCATGGTGAGAAGTGTTCTGGGTTCTGGGAACCAGAGCATCCATTTTTAGGTGCCAATCATTTTGATATGCCAATGCATGTCAACGTTTGAGCAACATCTAGCTTTAAGAATTATTTTGTCACTGTAGTGACTGCTTGAAGTGGTAAAAAAAGGAGATGAAATGGATTCTAGTGGGCAGGAGAGATGGGCGAGCAGTAAAGAGCACTTGCTGCTGCTCTTCCAGAGGACCAGGGTCTGGCCTCCTGTGCAACTAGCATTTGTCATTCTCTTCCGGCCTCCACGGAGACCCGCACACACGTGGCATGCTTTCACACACACACACACACACACACACACACACACACACACACACACACACACAGAGAGAGAGAGAGAGAGAGAGAGAGAGAGAGAGAGAGAGAGAGAGAGAACTTAAAAACAAAACAGAGCCCCACTTGATTTCAGTGCTGATAGCACCCCTACAAACGTGGGGAAGGAACACTCCTAAAACCTCCCAGGCTTTCTGCAAGATGCGTGTCAAACACAACCCCACAAGTGGCACAGTACATGAAGGGCAAGGGTTCTCTGCATGTCCAAGGAAAGCCCTGTCATGACGGAGCAGAGTGGCTGCGGTGGGCAAGCTGAGTCTATTCCCACGGGAAGAGGAAAACCACAGAGAGGCATGTGCAGAGGCTTGTGTGTGTCGAGCTCAAGTGCAGGTCGGAGAGACACTGGCTATCCTGAGGCAGGAGCATTCTGAACGGGGAGGCGAAAAGAAGAGAAAGGGCCATGTTTTCCTTAGACAGAAGGCTTTGCATCCATGCTGCTGGAATTTTAAATGTCTTCATTTAGTCATTCAACAGACGAAGCTCAGCGTTAAGCACAGGTGAAGTAACAGTGATTGAGGTGGATATCATCAGTGGGATAGTTACTCTGTGTGTGAGAAATGGATACAGCGAACTGTGGTCTATTTGCACAATGGGAGTGCATATGGATGCTAAAATGAGGTGATCTACATTCATAAACATACTTGAAACTTTATTATTATTACTACTATTATGTACGCATGATGCATGTGTGTATTTATCAAATGACACAGGGGTTACATCACATAGGGCTTTTGGGGGAGGTGCACACCAAGTGCTACAGTATAGAGGGCAGACTTGGAGCCCGAGGATCAGAGTTCATGCTCCTGCCATTCACTAGCATTCTGAGGGAAACATCCTCACTTCCTCTCGGCTTCCAGTATGCCACTCCAATTGCAAAATACTGCGACCCCCGAACTTCAGGGAGGAGCTGTTACAGCCGTCATGGGTAATTACACTACTTCGAAAACTGTAGAGAAGTAACAAAAGTAGTGCAAATGATATCTAAAAATGAAGCTAAGCCTCTTTTCACATACATAAAATATAATGCTTTGGATCTTTGAGCTAACTAAGTATATGTAAATTTTTCCAAAATAAATGACTCGTATCAGAAACACTGATGTTACGTGCCCGAGAAACATATTGAATTTTCTAAAAGCAAGACATACTTGTCTGCCTGTTTTTGTTAGTTGGTTGTCAAATCTGGGAACAGTGGATGTAATGGGATGCCAACGTAGAAGGATGTGAGGCAACATGAATGTTTCAGGGGGCCGTAATGACATGCCCATGCTTGATGGGGCCGTAATGAGGCAGACAAAACAGAAACGCACACCGAGAGACACATCGGTAATGATGTCATGAGATGCATAAATGGATGAGTGTAATGATAAAGGCACGGGGGCATGATGTGGTTTGTAAACGGGAGCTTTAAATGGGGAGGGTGGGGGTGGCAGCGCATGATGAGAAGCGGAGGGAGAGAACGGTGCTGTGTGTGAATGGAGGAGCTAATCACATGCGCACGACGAGGAGGTAATGAGATAAAAATGGGAAGGGATAATGAAGTTCACAGATGGAGGGGTGTAATGAGCTGTGCGGAAAGGGAGGGATGACAACAAGCATGAAAGGAAGAGTTTAATACCGAGAAGAAAGGCGTGGGCACAGAGAGGCGCGGGGACTGAGAGGGGGTGCAGAGGAAAGGGACGCCGCTGACGGGATGGAGATAACAAGATGAGCCAATTAGCACTCTAATGAGGTACCGACATGAAAGGGTGCAGTGGGGTGTGTCCATTTAGGGGATAATTAGACACCCACATAGGATGGCAGTGAAGGACTCGGGCTCTGATGGGAC
This sequence comes from Peromyscus maniculatus bairdii, assembly GCF_049852395.1. Classification (NCBI taxonomy): domain Eukaryota; kingdom Metazoa; phylum Chordata; class Mammalia; order Rodentia; family Cricetidae; genus Peromyscus; species Peromyscus maniculatus. Next base: position 47,522,496 of record NC_134857.1, read on the forward strand.
ACAGATCTAAGGCAGTGAAAACTGAAGGAAAAAAAATCCCGAAGAGGCCACAAAGGTATTGAAATCAGAAAGAGACAACAAAGCAGGAGGTTAAAAGACAGCCTTCAAGGTCTGTGACGAGCTGGGCTTACCACTGCTGTGTTCAGGGCCCCGCTCTGCGCCAGGCACTCTGCTACGTTATTTTTAAGAGACTCTGTGGGCTCCTACGTCCTAAGAAGCCCATGAGGGAAGGGTTCATTTCTAGATTGGAAAAAAAAAAAAAAAAGGAGCTGCAGTTTGGGGAATCCAAATCTGCCCAGCACATTAACAGATGGGTGGTGGGTATGGAACCCCATCAGAGGGGTTACTATAGCCTTTGCCTCCATGTTGGTGTTTTGGGAGAACTCATGGCCTATAATTATTAGGATCACCTGGTACCTTGGCTGCTTTTCTATCACTGTGGTGAGACATCACGACCTAGGCGACTTATAAAAAGAAAACATTTCATTTGGGGCTCACGGTTGCAGAGGGGGAGAGTCCATGACCATCATGGCAGGCAAGCATGGCCATAGGCAGGCAGGGCACTGGGATGGTAGCTGAGAACTCACATCCTTAGCTGAAAGTAGGAGGCAGAGAGCTAATTGGAAATAGCTTGGGCTTTTGAAACCTCAAAGCCCACCCCCCCAGTGACACACCTCCTTCAACAAAGCCACACCCTTTAATCCTTCTCAAGCATTTCCACCAACTGGGGACATAGGAGCCTATGGGGCCATCTCATTCAAACCACCTCACTGGCAGAGCTGCGGTGATACAAGTTCACCCCAGTAAGAGCGCCAGTTGCAAAATTTGCAGAAGCTCCAGGAACTAGTAATAGCTGGTGTTTTGTTGGTTTGTTTTTTCCTTCTGTTTTTTAGAGACAGAATCTCCTGTATCTTAGGCTAGTGTTGAACTTCTAGTGTTCAAGGATGACCTTGAACTTCTGATCCCCCTGTTGCCATCTCCAGAGTGCTGGGGTTACAGGCGAACATCATTGTGCCTGCTGCTTTATGTGGTACCGGGGATTGAAGCAGGGTCTCTTGAGTGCTAGGCAGGCACTCTACCAATGGAGCCCCAGCTCTAGCCTCAACCTGGCATCTGAAGTAGCTCCCTAAGCATGGGAAGTACTCAGGGAAATCAGCACTGGTGGGTGTGCTGACCTAATGCTGTCCTCGGTTCCAGGGAAGGGGTAGCTATGTGAGCATGAGACACTTGAGTTCACTACAGTGAGCACTGTTTTCACAGGAGTCAACAGATTCTATTGTGGAGGCCCACAAAGGTTTCCTAGTGAGATCTGAACTTGCTTTACCCAACAGCTGCATTAGAGGATTGCTTGACCACATGCGTGGCTACCAGGTATTTGGAAGGGTCTGCACTTGGATGTATGGTATGCTTTGATCTAGCAAGGGGAGGTCTTTTGCCCTGCCCCTTGGCATTCCTTTAAAAAGCCCTTTAAAAGAGACAGAAGGGGCTGGTGGATAAGGATCCAGGCCCTCCCGAGGCTATCCTGTGTTTCTATCTGTCTCTCTCCCCTCTATATTTCTATCTAAATCTCTTATCCCTCACTCCTCGAGAACTCTGGGGAGAAAAGATTGGGGCAGGACCCCCACAATCTATATGAGGCATCAGGTGATTCCATGGATTGTCATTCAGCATGCACATTTTTCTTTCTTGAAAACAGGTCCTCTTCCTTTTAGACTGATACTCAATAGAAACAGCATTTTTATATTGAATATAAAAATCAAAATGTACAGAAAATAATTAGATTCTGAAAAGTATTTATTTCCTGAATTCAAATAAAACAGAGATCACTCCATGTTCATATAATTGTTCAGGGGAAGGAGTGATATATTCTTAGAACCACACGTTTGCCAATTCACAGGCAACTCAGGATTCTAACATTAAAAACAAATACCACGGACTGGCTGTTCTCTTTCCTCACGTGTCTGTCATGAAGAGATATAGATTATTCTGAACTTTCAGGGACAAACTAGAATTTATAGTTTGAAGTGAATGTTAAACCTGAATGACTATTCACATTTAGAGGCACAAGGTCTAAAAAAAAAATCAAATCCTTTGGGCCTTTCCTCAAAAACTTCTCATGAGTATCTTAGAATTGTTTTCAGAATATTTTTTTTAATCATAGAATAAAAGACTATAAAAAACAAGTTTCATTGCTTTCATGAGACCTTGTTTTATTTTTTTGTATGTGCACAAGTGTGGGTGCATGAGTGTGTGTGCATTTTGTGTGTGTGTGTGTGTGCATTGTGTGTGTGTGTGTGCGCGCGCACATATGTCCATGGGAGCAGGTGAAGTTCAGAGGACAATCTGGGGTATTGTTTCTCAGGTACCATCTACCTTTACTGGAGACAAGATCTCTAACCAGCCCAGAATTTGCCAAGTATGTGAGACGGTTGGCCATGGAGTCGGGAGGATCCATTTGCCTCTGCCTTCCCAATGCTGAGATCACGAGTCTATGCAACCATGCCTAGTTTTTAAAAATATGGGTGCTGAGAATTGAACTCAGGTTCAAGCACTTTTCCAATTAAACTATCTTCCCATGACTGCAGTTTAGTTTTTACTGAGACATAGTCAAATTGAGCCGTTTCCTTTTATAATGCATCCTGGCACAGATAAATTTTGGGTTATCTGGGAAAATAAAACTCATTCCCAAATAGTGAAACTTTTGTTATGATTAAGAATATATAGCCGTAGTGGGTGTGGGGAATGCAGACATGAATTGGAGGACCTCGACCCCACAGGTTATGAGAGGCATAGAGACACTAAAATGAAGTGATTCTGCAGTATGTTGATAAGGTTATACATGCCAGTAAAGAAGCCAAGGCACAGGGCAATCAAAGAGCAGATAAATAAATGGTAGGGACAGGAGTCAAGCTCTGGTGCTGTATTTTTAGTCACCACACTATGATATTGCATAAAAACAGGTTAGTGCCAGTGTTTGCAAGAACTTATGTGCTCCCCATGAAAGCAGTGGGGAGATCCCCTCTGCTCTCATAAAGTAGAGAAACCTTAGGCTTGCACTGATCACTTCGAAAGCAGCGTAAACCTCCATTGGATTAGAACAGACATTTCAGAGGGACTGCATACCTCAGTTCCCCTAGGAATAGAGTTATTTTGCTAAGTATTTGTGAAAGTTAAAAAAAAAATCCCTTGACTGATGCAGAACATCTGGCTGCCTGTGAAGGAATGTTCACTACAGTAGTAAAATCAACATGCTTCATTATCAGTCTGGCTTGAGAAACACGGAGGAAATATGATATGATGATAGACCTGACTATCAGCTAACTGAGAAAACACTTCTATGCTAACTTAAAAATAATTTAAAGCAAACGCACAAGATAAGTAAGGTACATGTGGACAGTGGATAGAGAGGGATGATAGTATATTTTCTTAGACTAGTGTAAGTAAGGATAATGATTTTCTAAGGGAATCGAGTATTCAAAAACAAGGGTGGCAAAAACAACAGATCAGTGTTTAACAATGAAAGAAATCTGGTTTTGGATGGTGAATAAACTGTCGTTTAGTTAGGTCCGTTGTGGCTACAAAATCATATGTAATCACTTAGCATAACAGGTCATGGGGCCAGAATTGTTTAAATAGGGGCCCTGAAGGATAGCTGTTAAGGTAAAAGAATGAATTCTTCTGAAGGTAGGGATAGTGTTTAGGGAGGCAAGATTCAGAATCTGGTTGGACTTCCAAACTCAGTGGTCCCAAGGCATCCATAACAGGCATGCATGTAGAAATGCCTAAGGGCTGCATCTTTCCTTTCAAGGACCCCTCACCTTCAAACCTCTCTTCCTATGTCAATCATGCCAATTGCAGAGGAATGAATATTTGGCTATGGTTGTGAAGATTTATTGATGCTATATGCACCACGGTAAAACCTATCCTGTGTTAAGCTACAGTTCTTTTATTATAACTTTGCAGTGTGAGCCTATTCTCAGAGTGTGGTGAGAACACATATGGTAAGTTAGCTTCATCTACCCTGCCTCCCCAAAGCCTATCTTTGCTAACCTTGACCAGTTGTGAAAATGCTTCTGTGGTTGCTTCCAAAGTCAATTGCAGAGTATTTGCTGAGTCTGGGAGGAGAGGCAAAGGACTCTTGTGAAGAGAAACATAACACAAATCAGCTATCTTCTCAGAAAATAATGCATCCCCACCCTGGATCTGAAGACTGCATATGCATTTCTGAAACTGGTTTGCAGGTAAGAAAATACCTTTCAGTATTTTGAAACTTAAGTTTCAGTAATTTGAACTTTCAGTTTTTGGCTGTGTCTTTACCCTTGATCATCTCAAAAATACATCTCTCTTAGCTTGAGATGAATTGCACCTCAGCACCCAACTGTCTGATCACAGCTGGACAAACTGTTACCTCAGATCCAAATAGTTGCTCTTCAGTGCCCAGCAGCCCCACTGTATTCTTCTGGGATTTTCTTCTGTGGCTGAGTGATAGTTTATCACACACATATGCACACATGTGCCCACACACTCACACACACATTTTTTCATTCTCTCTTCTAGTTCTGATGAACCAGTCTGCCTCATGGCTTAAAAGCCATCTTAGAGTAAAGACAAGCTAGGCTCATTCCTGTTTATGATTAAATCTGTTTCTCAAGGATGGGGGTATCCTCCACCTGTTACCTTAACAACAAATGATTCTGTATTGCCTATTCCAGGAAACAACAACCATGCCTTTGTTTCAAATAACCATCTTGTAACTCCACCATTTTTTTTAAAAAGGGTTTTATGAATACCTGCTGTTATGACTACCTTGTTATGACCACCTTGCAATCCAGTCTTTGTTTCAGAAGGCCATCATGACTAACTTGTTATGCTTATGTTCTGCTCCTGTAACTCTGCTTTGCCTGCCAAATTCTCCATTTGAAAGCCCCCTACCCCTGAGCTATAAAAATTTGTCTTCTTCACACCCCATGCTGATCTCTTGAACCCCAACTTAGGTGGACACAGCCCATGTACATGAATAGAAAAAGCTTGCTCTAATTAGTTGCTTGCTTTAATTAACTTGGCCGTGATGATTTGAGTCAATGGTCTTTCTCCTCCCATCTTTGGGATCAACAGTTCCTGGCTGCAGCCCTCACTTTGCTTATTTCTTAATCACTGGATGAGCTCCTTGGCAGCTTCTTCACTGACTTATTCACACCCCTCTTTGTGATCCCAAGAACTGGATATTGTGAATAATGCGGCAGCACACACGTGGTAGACATTTCTATGTAGGCCGACACCATTTCCTTTGGTTACATACCCAGACACAGGATAGTAGAATCCTCTGAAAAATCTAGCTTTAGTTTCTAAAGGAGCTTTCATATTGCTTTTCCATATGCAGCTGCACCAGTCTGCATTCTCACCAACAGTGTCTAGGAGTCCCATTTTCTCCATATTCTATCCAGAGTTTGTTAATTTTCATCTTTGAATCCAGGTAAAGAGATATCTCCTTGTAGTTTTTATTTACATTTCTCTGATGGAATTTTAAAGACATTGAGCATTTTCACTTTTTAAATTTTTTCTTATCTCTACATTTTTCTTTTCTGGGCTTGTAGGACAGCTCAATGGTAAAGGAACTTCCCACCAAGCCTTATAACCTGAGTTCAATCCTTGGGACCCACATGGTAGAAGAGAAAAACAACACGACCTCCTCATATGCCTCCTGACATATGCTCTCCCCTCCAAAAGAATGTTATACAAATGAAAAAATACTTCAAGTATGTTTTATAATAAAAGAACACTATGTGAAAATACAAACATGCATGCACACACATGTGTGTGAAGGTGTGCTCACAATTCTGTTTTTTGTTGTTTTTTTTTGTTTTTTTGTTTTTTTTTTGTTTCAAATGGGACATTTGACAAATTTGGAGGAGAACACTCTAATATACCAAAGGTTTCCCTCCTCCCCACTTCCTCATTGTTTGGGTTTTTCCTTTCAAGGCCTTTGCAAATCATTCTCTTAGTCAGGGAAGCTTACCCAAAATCTGCTCAGTAGATAGTAGTTTGTACATTTTGTCTAAAGGTGAGTTTCTCTTGTGGTCAAAGAAAAGTATTAAGGCATGTTGGCACACACCTATAATCTCAGCACATGGGATATGGAGGCAGGAGTCTTAGAAATTCAAGGACAGCTTCAGCTAAATAAGTTCAAAATTAGCCTGAGCTACATGGGATCCTATCTCAAAGAAAGCAAACAACAAAGAAGTATATAAAACCTTAAGTTCTATTGCTTTATATAGGTAAACATTAAAAATTACTTTAAAAAATCTGCTAACATAGGTGAAGTCTATTATAAAATAATTTTATAAAGAGGAAGGAAGATCAATTGATTTATTGAAGAAATGATGGCCTCCATGGAGCATTTAAAAAATGCTGTTAATAATTCCATCCATGCATGTGCTGTCCATCCCTTTGAGGGGAGCAGAGCTCTGATTATCAGAGGACCAGACAGCTGGGGGATTGCTGACAGGCCAGAATTTGAGAGAGATGGCATCTTTATTGATGCACATGACCCAGTTCCCAAAGCATGGGGAAATCCCATATGCCATGGAAATGAGGTCTCCAAGACTGTGCCTGTCATGGAAACAAAAATAGTTAAATGACATTTGCTGCTGAGATAAAATTTCTAAAAAAATGTGTCCTAGCTGATTACCATTTAGAGATTTGTTTTCAGTCCACATTGTTTCAAACACATCTGACAGTTCCCAGGGCAACTGGTCAGAGAGTTGAAGCATAAATAAAAGTGAAGCTTCAATCCTGGGTGGAACAAAATGAGACCTTCGGATGCTCCCAAAGGCTTAGACGTAGTGTTTCAAATTATGGTGTTAATGTGCTTGAACAGATAAATGCACAAGTAAGTAAATAGTGAGCTTATGCACAGGTAAGTAAATAGTGAGCTTATGCACAGGTAGGTAAATGGTGAGCTTATGCACAGGATGCAACATTCAGAGCCTTCTGTGAAACTGCAGTGTGTGTTGGTAAGGCAAACTAATGAGGGTTGTGGAAAGTAGGCCTCCAGGGAAGGCAGTGTGAGCCAGTGTCAGATCAACTAGGTGGGAAGCCTAGATGCAGAGCAGGGGCTTGAGTCCATGAGTGCGGAACCAGGCTAAACGGGAGGGTGTTATTAAAACAGCAGAGGCAAAGTTAAAGAGATTTTTTTAAAAAGGTGTAACTAAGAGTCTATTGGAAGAGGCCATGAAAAGGTGTTCCGTTAGTGACTAAGTGACTAAGGGGTGAACCACACGGGGGGGGGGGGGTGTTGGGTGCAACTAGGAATTGGGGCAAGGGGCTGGAGAGAACAGGGTTCAAAAGTTTATTCAGGTGCAAATATTTGACATGCTTTGGTCAGAGAGGGAGCTATTTGGAAGGACAATGGGCTAAAATGCAGAGTTGGGAGACTGGAAAAACGGCTCAGTGGTTAAGAGAACTCTGCATTTCCAGAGGACCAGTATTTGATTTTCAGTACCTTTGTAAGCCCTGTAATAACTCCTGCTGCAGGGGATCCAGTGCCCTCTTCTGGCTTCCACAGGAACCCTCTCACATAGAGCATGCATACATGCAGACACATACTAAAAATACATTCTAAACAAATAAAGTCCGAGTTTAATAAGAAAAGGGGAAGAACGCTGTAGTAGTAAAAATGCCTTTAAGTTCACAGGGTCAGTTAAAACTGCTTTTTGTTCTTGAGTATCTGCTGTATACCAACTGAGTGTGTGAGTGTGTGAAGGTATGTGTGTGTGTCTTTAAATAAAAGTTAAAAAATAATGCAATTTTTTTATGAGCACATGCTGAGTAGTCATGAGGAAGGTTTCTCCATTAAGCAGAGTTAACACGTGTACATTTCCTTGTATGTGTGTGTGAGTGTGCACAGGTGTATATATGCATATATAGAGATGCTGTTTAGATTTTATCAACTTGATACAAGCTAGAGTCATCTGGAAGAAGAGATCTCAACTGAGAAAAAGCCTCCATCAAATTGGCCTGTCTGCAAGTCTGCGGGGCATTTTCTTGGTGGCATTTAATGTGGGAGGGCTGAGCCCACTGAGGGTAGTGCCTTCCCTGGGCAGGCGGTCTGTGCTGTTTTTGCTATTTATTTATTTGAAGAAAGATTTGAAGTTTGGCGTGTGGGTGGAGGGGGTCTGAGAGGTGCTGGAGGAAGGAAAAGAATATGATCACAACATAGTGTATGAAATTTTCAAAACAATAAAAATATTTTTAAAAGAAAACTAAACAAGCAAATGAAGGAAGGAAGGAAGGAAGGAGGGAAGGAAAGAAGGAAGGAAGGAAGGAAGGAAACAAGCTAAGCAAGCCTTAGAGAGCAAGCCAGTAACAGCAGGGCAGCAGCACTCTTCTATGGACTCTGCTTCAGTTCCCGCTGTCAGGTTTCTGCCTGGAGTACCTGCCTCGGCTTCCCTCGGTGGTGCACTGTGATTGGGACACGTAAGCCGAACTAACCCTTTCCGACCCAAGGTGCTTCCGGCCTGTTCTTTATCACAGTAAGAGGAAGCAAACTGGGAAAGAGACCTCCCACCTTTCCCTTGAGCCCAGGCTCTCTCGTTGGCCTGGAACATCACCAAGAAGGCCAGGCTAGCTAGCCAGCAAGCCCCAGGGACCCGTCGGTCTTGCCTCCCCGTTTTCCATCCCTGGGAGTACAAGCATGTGCTGCTTTGCCGAACTTTTTATGTAGATTCTTGGAATCCAAACTCGGGTCCTCACTTGTGAGGCAAGTGCTTTAGAGACAGTACTTGCCCAGGTCTCCCTGGTTCTTTTAACAGGTAAGCCTCCTGTAAGTAATCTTGGAACTTAAACTACGGCACTTAACGATACTGTTTCATACCATTAAAATGTTTATAATAGCTGTACTTTCTTATGTTTCTGGTTGTGAGCCTAGCCTTTAACGGCCCAGCCATCTCTCCAGCCCCCGTTGTACTTGCTTAACATCCCTTTATGTGGATAATAATTTTAGTATCTGGTCTTCAACCATTTAAACGAGTTACAAGTTATTTCACATTTTTTTGTTTGAATATCTTATGTTCTATGTACATTTATATTATTTCTTTAGAATAGAGTTTTATCTTAAGGATATTAAACCTGTTCCCTCATGTTTGGTACAAATAATATATTTTATGTTATTATGTATGATCGCTTTTTTATCTTTTTTAAATCTTTAATTTATGTGTAATCCTCTACTCCTTGACAGATTAAATTTATTAGTTTAATAAAATTAAGAAGACAGAAAAACATGTGCAAAGAATAATGTAATGAATGACTACGAGCTTCTCAGCTAAATGGGAAAAATGGTATTTTTTTTCCAGATTATTTAAATAAAAACTTACAGCGCTGTTTGTTGTGGTCCATGCCTGTGATTCCAGCAGAGGCAAAGAGATAAGGAGTTCGGGGCCAGGGTAGACTGCTTAGTGACTTTAGAGAGACTCCACCTCAAAAATCACAATATATAAGTAAAATGAGATAAAATCTCAGGTGAATTTGAGATCTCCTTAACTCCTCTCACCAGCAAGACTCTCCTGCTTTTCTCTGTCTTGTTTACCCAAAAGCAACCCCATCCATCAAAGCTGTAGCCCGATTCTGAAGTGTATTTTTATAGCAAGCTAAGACTGCTTGATGCATTTTAAAAATTTATGCAAGCTATCACAGGGCTTATGTAAGTTTTGCAGTTTCCTCATTGAAATCTTATATTCCAAAAATTGATCTTGTATTTCATACGCTCCTTTTGTTGTTAAGCCCAGCTCTGTGACTATGCTTTTCTTCAGTCTTTTGTTGGAGGTTTGTGCTGCTCCTGAAGGTGTTGACACAAACAACACTGGAGTTCACATCTCTGCATGTGTTTCCTGTTGCAGGTGTGTGAATGCTTTGCCTAGACGTGGAAGCACATGGTATTAGCACATATGAATAATACGTAACCAGCTACTGCCAGATCACTTTGGAGGGGTGGTGTGGGGAGCTGTTCTGGGCTAGACCCAGGGCCTTGTGTGTGCTAGGCAAGTGTTCTGCCACTGAGATGTATCTCCTTGGGTTGCTTTTTAATTTTGAGTCAAGATATTGCTCATTTGACAAGGTAGGCCTAGAACTCACTCTGTGGTGCATGCTGGCCTTGAACTGGTGATCTTCCTGGTTTGGCCTCCCAAGAAACTGTGATAGTCCTGTGATACCAGATCTGGCTCAAGTTGCCTTTTAAAGAAGGCTGTAACTGAAGAAATAGCCTTATGCCTTGTTTAGGACAGAATATTTTTGTATTATAATACAAAACTTCCTTATGCTTAAGTATTTTTTTTTTCCTGATAAACTTAACTGTGATTAAGACTTTTGGAAAGACTATTATTCCTCATTCACTCTGACTGTCAAACTAATGATTACATAGATTTTTCTTAAGTACTTTTAATTAGGTCTACCTGCTTTGATATTAATAGTATATGAAATCTCCATTTTTTCCTATTATTGTCAATTTGGGCATCTTGGTATTATCACAAGATTTTATTTTTGTCAATCTGGCTATTATAAAATTGCACAACATTAAAAACATTTAAATCAGTCACTTCAGTGACATTGTGTCTGAACATCTTGTCCTCCATGATTTGGTCACTTGAAGTATTTCAAATACTTTCTCCAGCTTGTGTAGCAAAGTCTCTAACTTTGTTACAGTGTATTTAACTAGACAGAAATTAAACTTTTTAGGTAGTTAAATTTATTCATATTTTCTTTATGAGTTTTGCTCATTTGTGCCCTAAATTTTTTCTTGTCCTGAAGTTTTCAGATGACTTTTGGTATTTTCTTCTAATTAGTGTAAAATTTTACTAATTATATTTAGGTCTTCAATTTCTCTCCACAGTGTTTGAGATGGACCTAATTCTACCTTTTGAACCTAGTAAAGACACAAATCATCATGCTATTTTATAAATATTTAACTTTGTTTTAGATGACCGGAACTCTTTCTTCTGTTACCTATGGAATTCAAGACTGGCTATGGACTCTGTTCTTTATTTCTTTTTGCTTTGAGATAGAGTTTTGGAATGTAGTCCTGTGTGATTTAAAACACTCTGATGATTCTCCTGCCTCAGCCTCTCAAGTCAAGTGCTGGGATTACAATGGTGTACCACCATGTCTGGCTCAGACTCTAATCTTGTTTTTGGTGGTGGTGGTGGTGGTGGTGGTGGTGGTGGTGGTGGTGGTGGTGGTGGTGGAGGTGGAGGTGGTGGTGATGGTGGTGAGGTTGAGACAGGGTTTCTCTGTGTAGCCCTGGCTGTCCTGGAACTATCTCTGTAGAAGGGGCTGGACTTGAACTCAGAGATCCGGTTGCCTCTGCTTCCTGAGTGTTGGGATTAAAGGCGTGCACCACTTTGCCAGGTTTCTGATTCTACTCTTTATTGTTGATTTACTTCTGAAGCAATAAGAGCAAGCATGGAGGGGTTAGGAATTTAGCTCAGTGGTAGAGCGCTTGCCTAGCAAGCGCAAGGCCCTGGGTTCAGTCCTCAGCTCCAGAAAACAACAACAACAACAACAACAACAACAAAGAACTAGCATAGGTTAGAATAAGCTTTCTTTTCAGAATAGAAAAATTTCCTCCTTACTTTTATTTCTTACAATTCTTCTGTTCATTTACAATTTAGGATCAGCATGAAGAGGCTGGGCCTGGTGGCATAGGCCTGCTACCCTAGATACTCAGGATGCTCAAGTAAAGAGATCTTGTGAATTCAAGGTCATCCTGGACAAATTTAGTGAGACACTATCTCAAAATAGAAAGTGGAAAGAAGGCTGACCGCACGTAGTTCAGTGTTAGAGGATTTACCTAGCATGCACCAGGCCCTTTGCTCAGTCCTCAGTTCCAGATGAACCCAAACAAAAACAAACTAGCAGCAATAACAGAATCAGAGTGGAGAAATTCTATTGCTGATATGATCAGGAATAGCACTGTATTCATATTTTCATATGGAAAAATGTTCGTTGTGATAATGACTTCCTATTCATATGAATGACGTATCTTTTCAGTGTTGTGGAATATTAGTTGAAGATGTGTTACATTTGTTTATGCTGTGGAACATTTGTTTAATGATGCAAAGATGTGTTGCATTCTTTTATGTTGTTGCAGTTGTTTAACTCTGTGAAGTTGTGTTACTTTGCCTGTCTAAAACACCTGATAGTCTAATAAAGAACTGGATGGCCAATGGTGAGGAAAGAGAAAGGATAGGTGGGGCTGGCAGGCAGAGAGAATAAATAGGAGGAGAAATTTGGGAAGAGAGATCAGGGAGAAAAGAAGGAGAGGAGGACATTAGGGGCGAGTCACCCAGCTACACAGCAAGCCATGGAGTAAGAAGTAAAGAAGGTATATAGAATAGAGAAAGACAAAATCCCAGAGGCAAAAGGATATTTAAAAAAAATTTTTTCTTGAGACAGGGTTTCTCTGTGGTTTTGGAGCCTGTCTGGAACTCACTCTGTAGCCCAGGCTGGCCTTACACTCACAGACCCCCTGTCACTGCCTCCTGAGTGCTGGGATTAAAGGTGTGCACCACCGCCACTGCCATGCAGCAAAAGGAAATTTTAAGTGAAGAAAAGCTGGCTAGAAATAAGCCAAGCTAAGGCCAGGCATTTATAAATAAGAATACATCTCAGTGTGTGATTATTTGGGAGCTGGGTAGCAGGTCCCCCAAAGAGTCAAAAGAGAAAAGAGAGAGAGAGAGAAAAAAAAAAAAAACACCAACATTTCAGCAATTCAGGTCTTCCAGTAAGGCCTTTGTTAATAAAAAAAAAAATTGTTCATTAAAGAATTCTTTTCTATTGTGGTTTGAATGTTAAGTGTACCCATGGACTCATGGGTTTGAATACTTGGCCTTTGGCTGAAAGTGCTGTCTGGGAGGGTTGTTAAACTCTTAGGAGGTGGAGCCTTGGTGGAAGAAGTGGATCACTGCTTGTGGGCCTTGAGGTTTTAAATCCCAATCCCAGCCCCACTTTCTGTGGGCTGTCTGTATCCTGATTGAATCTGCAATGTGCCAGCTGGTGGCCTGCTCATACCATGCCGTCTTCCCTGAGCTGATGGAGTGTAGCCCTTGAAACTGCCAGCCAGAGAGACCCTTCCTCCTTTCAACTGCTTCTTGTCAGGTATTTTAGCCCAGAGATAAGAGAAGTAGCAAACATGGTACCTTTTTTATTAAATGATTATCTTTACGTTCCTTATAGATTTATTTTTGTCATAAATGATATTTTTATAGCATTTTCATGTCTAGGTGATTCTTGATCTTACATCAGGTAACTTCTTGTTCCTCATTATAAGTTCTAAAAATTAAATGGTTTTGTATTTTCTGCACACGTGATCTCTTGGTCCATAATTTCTCTCTGTGTGTCACCACCCCCCTCTTTCTATGGTTTCCTCTGTGTCAGCTCCTAGCGCTCTGAGTTCTCACGCCTTCCTATTAGATAGGAGCTCTGGTAGAAGCATCAATGCTGAGCGCGATTGTGGATATACTGCCGGAACATAGTGCATGAATAAAGCGATGTGAGGAGATTTCTGAGACCTAATGAGAAAACTCCAAATAAAGACAAGAGTCTTGCGATCCCTGTTTGCCTGTAACCCGGTTGTTCTTGGAATGCAGTTCTGTGCACCTCCCAGGTATCACAGACAGGAGTGAGCTTACTTCAGATTGTTTGTTACAGCTGGCTATTGTTATTTATTCACATGCCTCTGTGAAAAAAAAAACATGCTTTCACCATGTGGGGCTTGTCCCTGTGATTGTACACTCAGGTGACTTCTTAAGGCTCAGAATGTAAACTGCTGTTCTGAGTAAAGCTGGCTATTGCATGAGACTTTAGCCTGCCTCATTTTTAGGCCCCGCTCTCCCAGGTTCACACCACCAGCTAGAGCAGCAAACAATATACCACTGAGTCTTCATTACAGCACGTGTCCTGACATTTTTCTGTATGTTTAAGTTAGTGCTAAGGATTTGATATTTATTTCTCTTTCTTGCAAGTTTTAAAGAAAATATTTAACTTCCTTTACATATTTTCCCCTTAACATACTGTGTGTACATATTCCTCATAGTTTCTGGACTAAACACTTTGTTCTATTTGACTGTGTGTTATTTCTTTTTTTGAAGAAGTAGGGTGATTTAATCATTACACTTTTTTGTTATATTTTGATATTTAGGTTACAGCTATTTCACTTTTTTTAACCTTAGAAACTTAAACTAGTATTTTAAAAACTACGTGTGTGTGCACGCGCACAAGCATGCAGATACATGTGTGCTCTGGCACATATGTGGAGGTCAGAGGACAACTTCTGAGAGTCAGTTCTCTTCTTCTACCATGAGTTCTTAGTATCAGACTCAGGGCATGAGGTTTACAGTCAGTGCTTTTACCCATTGCTTGTTGGTCCCTTTTGACAATATTTTATCCTTACTTCAAAGTCTCAGAAATCACCCCACTAGAATTTAAATTGGAAATCAGTTAACACATGAATTAACTCAGGAATCATTGACATCCTTTTACTACTTATGACTCCCATCCAGGAACTGACCCATCACACATTCATTCAAACCCTGTTTTCAAGTCCTGGTTCTGTGTCTCTGAGGAAATTCATTTTTCCCTACATAATTAATTACTGTAAAATAGGAATGCTAATGCATTTATGTCATGATGCTGGAATTGGGGGCCGAGAATCCAACTCAGTGCTACTTACTTACCTAAATGCATGAAATTCTCGGGTCCAACACCTAGTTAAAAACAACACTGGACAGTGATTGACACATCCTAAATACTCAGTATAAGATTAATATTATTGTTATTAGTACTATTTACTTCAATAGGGTTCTTTTTTCCTACTTTCCTTTTTACCTTTTCACGTTTTTTTTTCTTTTGTTTTGTAAGAAAGAACAAAGGAGCACAGACTGGTATTGAACTTGCAATGTAGGGTCTCTCACCTTCCCAAGTACTGGGAGCATGAGCATCTGCCACCAACTGACTGTAAAAGGATTCTTTATCTCTACACTATATTAGTGTACTGTTGATTTTAACTCCTTATTTGTAAGACTCTACTTGTTGTTTTCATCTGGTGTTCTACTTGTTCAGTAGGTCATTGTTACTTTTCATGGCTACAGTGAGCCAGGCAGGCTCTTTAGATACCTGGGTCATATGAACCGACAGACAAAATCCATGCTTTTATATTGATGCTTTCAAACAAGACTAAATATTAAATGACAGTGTATATTCTGGTTTTAATTGAAAATTAAATAAAAACATTTCTAATATTTCATTACTAATAATTAATTTCTTTTGTTAGACAAATATGTATAATTCTAAAATAGTTCTATTTCTAGTTAGTAACGTTGCTCATTCATTTTGTTCAGCCAACACATATCATTGAATGACATTATATGTTTATGATTCTTTGGGGGCAAAGTGTACTTCTTGTGTAAGACATATCTCATTAGGGAGACAGACTGTGGTGGTTTGAATAAAAGGGGTCCCAAGGGCACATATGTTTGAATGCTTGGACCCCAGTTGGTGGAACTGTTTAGGAAGGATTAGGAGGTATGATCTTGTTGGAGAAGGTGTGTCACTGGGGGTGGGCTTTGAGGTTTCAAAAGCCTACACCATTCCCAGTGTCTCTATCTTTGCTTCCTACTTGCAGATAAGAGTGTAAGCGCTCAGCTACTGCTCCAGCACCATGCCTGCCTGCCTGCCTGATGCTGTGCTCTCTGCCATGATGGTCAGGGACTCTTACCTTCTAGAACTGTAAGCCCTCATAAACTCTCTCTTCCATTAGTTGTCTTGGTCATGGTCTAGCATAACTAAGACACAGATAATAACATTTGATATAAAATATGAGGTTAATAAAAGTTTGGATCTCATTCAAATTTTTTTGTGCCATGAATATCTAGCGATGATATTTTTTCACTTGAACCAGTGAACATATGCATCATACAAATAATACTAACTTTTTTCTCATAGTTTTGTAACTTTGAAGTATAGTATTATATAAAGATATTACACTTCAATTCTTCTGTGAGATTGGTAAGAATTTGTAAATGATAAATGCATTGAATTTTATGTTGAAAATTCTTGGAAATCTGGAGAATGCTCTCTGATAATGTTGGTCTGATTAAATTATAAAATTATAAGAGATTATCCTTGAAATTAATCTTTCTATCTCTACTCTGAATTTTTCTCAGTGCATCTAAGGCAGATTTGAATTGTGTTATATAGGGGGAGAGTGACAGGAACAGGAATAGGGGTAGAATAAGAGGGAGGAGGGATGCAAGAGGAAAGAGGAAGGGAGGAGGGAAAGAGGAGGGAGAGAGAGGCAGCAGTGGGGGCTGGGTGGGGGACACAAAAGGAAACTGGGGCACAGAGACAAAGGCCCCAGTGAGTGGCAAAGGCAGGTTTTAACCCCAGGTCATGCTACTCAGTCCTGTGTATAGAGGAAGAAAGGTAAGGAATGCTGCTCTAACCAGTACGAAATTTCAGTGCTCGACAGAACAAAATGTTGGTCCTTCTCATGCAACACAAGTGATGGGATCAGCTGTCTTCTCTTCAGAGCTCAGAATCCCAGGCTGTTTCCACCTTCTGTCAAGCTAGTATCAGTAATTGCTTCTAGTCACCAGGGTAGGAGAAGGGAGAAAACACAGACACTCAGATTTAAAAGTCTAGGACTGGGACGACACAGAACTCTTCTCATGTTTCATGGGCTGGGGCAAACCTCCAGGCCAAGCCATGCTTCAAGAATGTGATGCTCGCCTGTGTCCAGACGAGAGAAGAACCAGATGCATTGGTGACAGCCCTGTTGTCACCTTGGTATGCAGTCTAGCTCCAGTTCTGCTACTGACTTTCAACAGGTCCCCTTGTTTCCAATTTTAACATTTGGACAAGACAGTATTTGTTTGCTCAACGGACACTTATTGTTTGGGTCAAGTACCGTATGACCACGGAAATAAAATGATAAATTTGAGGAAATTTCTGCCCTCAGATATTTGCTATTGTCTCAGCTTCAGGTAAGTGGGAGGATAACATGTGTAAGCCATCATACATGGTCTTAATTTCATGAATCTTGGTGACAGACCTCAGTTCTAAAATTCCAAGTTTCTATTTAAAAATACTACAGAGTCATATTCTAGATCCTCAAGCATTCTCTCAGATGTGTCTTCTTTTGAGCACCTATTTCTCTTGAGAGCCTGAATTCTCTAGACTGGAGTGAAAGTTCAGAAGCAGAGACAAATGCCATCACTTCCATACCACTGTGCATACACATACGTGTGTGTGTGTGTGTGTGTGTGTGTGTGTGTGTGTGTGTGTGTTTGTGTGTTTGTGTGTGTATGTGAATACATGGGGTATGTCTGTCTCTGTGTGTGTGTGTTTGTGTGTTTGTGTGTGTATGTGAATACATGGGGTATGTCTGTGTGTGTGTGTGTGTGTGTGTGTGTGTGTGTGTGTGTGTGTGTGTGCACATGTGGTGTTTGTGTATATTCTGGAACATACTATGGAAATAAAGAAGTTCCTGCACAAGTCTCAGCTATTTTGAACTTAATATGGAGAATGGTAGCAAGGAAGTATGATTGAGAAATTTTGGGACAGACAACTTTGCCACACCACGTACATCCCAGACACCAGCGTTTTTCTTCTCTCATGAATAAACCAAATTATGAAACTTAGAACATTTCCAAAAATTGGCTTTACAGTTAACTTTTCCCTGGAGGGATATTTATTGGCATGAAGCAAGAATATGAATAACAGTAACAGCAAGTACAAAACTGATTGCCAAGTAATTTTTTAATCTCTTAGAACTTGAAGTAGGTGCCAAGTTTTAATTTTCTTGTTGTTGCCAGTTAAAATAGCTAATGCTTAAAAAATTTGTAAGAATTGGATGCATTGTCTTTAAGCATAATATAACAGTTGAAAATTTGAGTGAAATATGCAAAGAATTTCATTTCCTTTCTGCTGACGTGGTTGTGGGATTTCCTTTTTCTCTCAACACCAAGCATCATATTCTTAAACCAACGCCAAAAGACAGGGGAACAGAAGTTGACTATTCCTCTGTTTTCTTCAGGCATCCTGTTGGCTATCCCTCATGTAAGAGATATTTTCACAATGTAACAGGTTTGGATTGATTTGGCGCTTGTTTGTTCTACCTTACTGTGTACACCTGTTCGTGCACATGCATTGTGTGTGTGTGTGCACATGCTAGTGCATGGACATGCAGGGTACAGAGGAGGACATTGATGTCTTTCTCTCTTGCTTTCTGTCTCATTCCTAAGACAGGGTTCCTCACTAAAGCAGAAGCTCACTGTTTGTGTGAGGCTGGCTATCTGCAGCCTCTGAGAATCTGCTTCCTGTCCCTGCCCCCAGGTCCCTGGGGTCCAAGCACATGCAGCCATGCCTTTTAAAAAATGTGATGCTGGGGCTTTGAACTCAGGCCTTCTTGCTTGTAGAGCAAGAGCCCTTACCCAAGGAGACATCTCCCAAGTTCTTGTTTGACTTTACTTAATATTGACATGCTTATTTCCTTTCTCAAAAGCAGAACCAGTGGAGGGAGAGAAGGGGAAGGTTGGCCAGATGGTACCAAGTTATAGCTAGACAAGAGACAGACATTGTGCAGTAGAGTGACTATAGATAGTTGACAGTGTATATACATTTCAAAGAGCTATAATAACAGATTTTGATTTTTTTCACAAAATACTAAATGTTTGACATTGAGATATTTATCCTAATTTGAATATTATACAAGATATACATGTATTTAAGTATTCCATAATACTCCATGAAAATGTACAATTTAAAAAAAATCAGTAAAATGAGGTTAGAGACAATGGTCAAATATATCAAAAACTCTGGATTTCCCACTTGGCATCCGACACTCATCACTGGGAATTCTTAAGAGTAAAACCAATAATCAGAGTGCTTGGTCTAGACATGGCTTATTGTGGGAAGGCAGCAATGGTCAGAGAAGTTCTCAGTAGCCATCTGTATTTCCCACATGCATCATCTCTTGAGTGACCCAGCCTACAGAAATGATACCAAGTGCTACCTTGTGACTCCCAAATCCATACCTCTTGTCACACCTTCCTCTGTGACAACCATTTCAACCACCAAAATGCACAAACATGGCACCTTCCTATCTTCATCTGCTGGTGTTAACAAAATATGCTGGGCTGAGACACTTGTAGAATTTATTTCTTTTCTTTTCTTTTTTTATTTTAATTTTAATTTTTATTTTTCGAGACAGGGTTTCTCTGTGTAGTTTTGTGCCTTTCCTGGAACTCCTTCTGTAGTCCAGGCTGGCCTCGAACTCACAGAGATCCGCCTGCCTCTGCCTCCTGAGTGCTGGGATTAAAGGTGTGCGCCACCACTGCCCAGTGTAGAATTTATTTCTTACAGTCCCAGAAGCCAGGCTATCTAAGACCAAGGTCCTGGAAAGTGTGATGTGTGGTAAGAGCTTGGTCTGTTCCCAATGCACACTGAACTCTGCCTCCTCTGTGGATGGCAGAAGGAGAGATATTGAAGGCAGAAGGCTTATCTGGTTCTTCCTGTCCTTTCTACAAAGCCCTTAATGGCATTTACAAGCGTTTTGCCCCATGATTTAATTCCTCAACATGCACCTCTTTATTCTATCACACAGCACATTAAATAGGGTTAATGACATTTGGAGATTTGAAAGTGTCCATATTACGTCAAACCATGGCACCTTCATCAACCCCAAAGTAATCCAGCCTTCCCAGTATGGTTCCTGTCTTTGGTCAGGCTTACAGTAAGCATTCCCTGCTCCACACAGCCCCATGGTTTTTCTCACAGGAAACTCTGAGCTCACCAGAGTCCCTGTACCACACCTGCCCTCTATCAAAAGCCAGGTCTATTCTGCCCTGTGATATTTTTCTGGTACAACTGCCTGCTAAGGAGGTTTCAGTATACCATGAAGGTGATAGTATTGCTACCACGAGGGTGATTGCTATTATTGACTCAGGGCCTCACTATATAGCCCAGCTTGACCTTGAACTTGTAATCCTTCTGCTTTGGCTTCCTGAGTGATAGGATTACAGGTAGGTACAATAAGATCAAATTCCAAAGGTAATTGTTTAATAACTATTTTCTGATAATAACAGAAGGGAAACAAAGAAGGGAAAATGTAACTGTTAAGAACAAATGTAAACCATTTGAACACAATATTGACTCTTGGCTTAAAATACCATGTGTGAGGAGAAAAGCATTTACCTTCTGCTGTGGAAATGTGGACTCTGTCATGGCATCTTCAAAGCTTTGGGTCCCGCTGGCCTGCGTCTTCTCCCACAGGGCTTTGAGGAACTGCACAGACCCACTCTGAATGGACAGGGGCTCAGGAAACAGACTCTGTATGGGCATAAGGATGGAGACATTACATTACCTCTTGGCCCAATGATACAATCTGACAGGCTCCAAGGTACTATGGAGGCCTGCTTTGAATGTTAATATGATATAACTTTTAGTGATACACCAGAAATCTATACTGAAGAGCAAATATATGATTTAGTTCACACTTCTGAGTTTCTAATAGAAAATTTAAATTAATATTTATATTTTTGCATATATATGTACCTAAAGCTTGTAATATAATACTATCTTAATGATTTCCCAATAACATTATTTAGTTGGAAAGTGATAAATATAAATATTCATATTGAATTTATCAAAGATCTGAGAATGAAGGCATAAAATTAAAACCGGAATTTAAAAGAGTCTATTCAAGTACAAAGTAGATTACGAAGAATAGAGATCAAATAATAATTAAAGAGTTCATTATATAATTGTGCAATATGACCATTTTGAGTGTGGGACAAATAAAACATTCTTCATCCTAAAATGTGAAATGGGTGACTATTCTTAAAGCTTTAACGTTGTGTTATCAATGAGACATTACATAAAAAAATCAACATTTAAGTAGAATTTAGTACAGCCAATGAGAATGAGCTTTTCAATGGGCATGTTAAATGTATGCTTACATATTTACTAATCTATGATGTGACTGGTAATACTTGATATATTGGAAGGTTCCATTTACAGATGTGAGAAGCCAAATCAATTTAAGAGAAGAATTTTGTAAAAATATATAGAACACCAATAAGTGACATAAATAACATTTATTCACATACAATACCATAAATGTTATTTGTTATCGTGAGGTAGATACAGTAATGAGACTGGCTTATAAGTTATATTTTCATGACAATGACTGAGACCTTCTAGATGGTCTGTGTATACAACCTTCTACTTAGTGAGTAAGAAATACTAAATATTTCTCTAGGAAAATCTCATGATTATCATCATAATGAGTGACTGTCCTCTTGTGCTGACTGTGAAAAGTGGAGAATTGTGGACCCCAAGTTAGTGACTGACAGATTTTTTTTTATTAACTTTAAAAAATGTATATTAACTTTTTTGGGAATTATTTATTTTTATTTTATGTGCATTGGTGTTTTGCTTGAATGTATGTCTGTGTGGGGGTTTGGATCCCCTAGAACTGGAGTTGCAGACAGTTGTGAGCTGCTGTGTGGGTGCTGGGAATTGAACCTGGGTCCTCTGGGGGAGCAGCCAGTGCTCTTAACTGCTGAGCCATCTCTCTAGCCCAAATGACAGATTTTAAAAGTTTATGAACCAGCAACTGACTGAAATTTACTTGGTGCACACACCCTGGATTTTCTGATTATTTTCAGAATCATTACAGTACATGACGTTTTGTTTCAAGAAGAGCAGGGCTCTATTTAATGAATCATTAATCCAAAGAGGAACAGGATCTAAGTCTGAGAACTCCGGGAATGTGGGAGGCTGACATGACAAGGAGAGTCGGCCAAGTAGACAAGACCAGTGATGGCTTTGTACTCACTAAATAAATGAAAGTTTGTTGTGGCTTTGCCCCAAGCCAGGATTTACCCAGATTGCATAAATCATAGATACGAACAAAGAGAAAGCACTACAATAAGATAAACTCAAAGAAAACATTACAAAGATATACTTTCTGGGGATTTCCTTAAAGAGGAAGAGAAAGAATCAGATTATCAATAAAACAAAATGGAAAGAATGAAAAAAAAAGTTTTCTTGGTGTGTTTTCAGAAAGTTAAGAACAAAGCCCAACATGGAGCCAAATACAAAAATCACTGATGAAAACTATTTGAAAAAATATGAGTAGAGGAAAATTAATATTATTATTATAAGAAAAAAGAATGTTACTTTTTATGTTTATGTGCAATTTGGCTCACACCAAAGTCTGAGCTGTTCTTTGCAAGATGTTATTGTTCTTAAGAAGACATACCACAATAAAAACTGGCAGATTCTACACCTTTCCTTACTGTAGTTATATTTTATGACTATGAAGCAGTCAGGACTACATTTCATTGTTTTTTTAATAAGCCTGACTTCATAAAGAAATGTTAGACTGTTTTGACTCGTGACTTTAAATTTTATTTAATTTTGATTTTTCCTTGTCTTAGAATTTTTTGTTTGAAAATTTCATGTATGCATATAAGGTGTTTGATGGAGTCCACTCCTCTATTCCCTCCTCTCCAATTCCTCCTCTATTCTCCTACTACAATTCCTTCCCAGTTTCACATGTCCTGTCTTTTCTTTTCAAACCTAGTAAACCCACTATATTTATGGGTATTTGACCACCCCCTGGAGCATTGGTAGCCTCTCAGGGGCTGTATCCTGGAAATGCTAACTAACTCTCTCAAAGCATCCATCAATTGCCAATAGCTTCTCAGCTAGGAGTGGAGCTTCATGACCATCTCCAAACTCATGCTGTGATCTTGTGTAAGCTGTTGCAACCACCATACATTGATGTGCAGCTGTTACGTTGTGTCTGTTTTGCTGTGGTCATCCACTACCTTTGGCTTTTAAAATCTTTATACCCTCTCATCCATGATGATTCCTGCCTTGGGAGGAAGTGTGTATAATGTCCCATTTAGGGCTGAGCATGCTTTTATGCTTTACATGTTGGCCAAATGTGGGTCTCTGTGTCAGTTATTAATTGCCATCTACTGTAAAAAAAAAATAGCTTCTTTGATGACGGTTGGGTGTAGATGTAACCAACCGTCTTATTAAATAAGAAACACAGAAACAATGTAAAAGAGAAAGCCAAGAGGTCAGAGCTCAGAGCTAAAATCTCACCCTTCCTCCTGCTGTCCCAGCTTCCAGAAAGAGAGCTATTTCCTATATGTAAGTCGATTTTCCAGTCATTCTGCCTTCTCATTGGTTGTAAACCCAAACACGTGACTGCCTCGTCACTGTCTGAATGTACAGCCCCCTAGGTCTTAAAGGCATATGTCTCCAATGCTGGCTGTATCCCTGAACACACAGAGATCTATGGGATTAAAGGCATGTGCCACCACCGCCACACTCTGTCTATGGCTCTAATAGCTCTGACCCCCGGGCAACTTTATTTATTAACATACAATCAAAATCACATTTCAGTACAATTAGAATACCACCACAGTTGGGTGACACACTATTCTATTGGTATAACAATAAGTCTTTAGGAGACATTGTTTAATATTATGCCCATTTAGCAGAAAAATAGTAGTACTTTTCTCTCTGAGGGCCTGTGCTCTACCTAACCATGAGTTCTTGACCCTGTTACTGATGCCAGGCATGAGTTCCACCTTGTGGAGTGGGCCTCAAGTCCAACCGGAAGCTGTTTGGTTACCCCGATTTTTGTGCCACTCTTGTGCCAGTGTGTAATCTTTTCAGGCCACTGACTGTAGCTCGCAGAACTTACAGTTGGGTAAGGCTGATAATTACTTTTATCCCCTGGTATCATGTGTGCTGCCGTTCAGCACTGTAAAAACTAGCCAGTGGGGACAAGGCTTCCAAGTTGGTACCAGCTTGATTTCTTTATATTGCTTGATTCAAGTGTGTGATGTCTTCAGCAATGCAGTCTTCTCATGATGTTCTAGAGCATGTTATTCTCAACATGTGGGGTTGCAGCCCCTTTGACAAACCTCGATCTCCCGAAATATTTACATTATGATTCATAACAGTAGCAAAATTTCAGTTATGAAGTAGCAACAAAATAATTTTATGATTGGGGTCACCACAACTTGAGGAACTGTATGAAAGGGTCACAGCTTGAGGAAGATTGAAAACCATTGTTTTAGAAGGCAACACAAGTAACAGCAAAAGCTTGTCATGGTTAGTTACCTTTGAGACCTAACAGGCGAACACTGTGAAAAGAGGTAACCTATATTGGACACTAGGCTTTATATTTGATAACCTCTGCTGTCTAGGAAAGGCATTGTCCACCTGTAATTTTTAAATATTCCATTAATTTGAAAAATGTTATTAATTAGTTAATTAACTAATTGTGTGTGTGTTTATGGGCACGTGCGTGCTATGTTATACAGATGTGCATGTCAAAAGATAATTTGCACAAGTTGGTCTTCTTCTGTGTGGATCAGGTGAATTAAACTCAGGTCATCAGAGCCACCTCGCTACCTCAGGTGATTTTTGTAGGTATTATTATAGAAATATTTTATTAATTGAAGTAATTATATGGTTGAATCACTTGGCTTGATTTTCAACCATATTACAACACTCAGATCCTTCATTTTCAATTCTGCCCACCCTTCTATTACCTGCAAATATTTCCCATTTTGTTTTCAAAATACAGATGTTGTTGGTTGCCTTTTAATCTTTGAATCTTTTGGGGGCCTACTACTCAGCTCCCAAATAAATACAAGGAAGCTTATTCTTACTTATAAATGCTTGACCTTAGCATGGCTTATTTCTAGACAGCCTTTCTTTACTTAAAATATCCCATCTCTTTTTGTTTCTGGGCTTTTATCTTTCTCTATTCTATATACCTTTCTTTACTTCTTACTCCGTGGCTTGCTGTGTAGCTGGGTGGCTGGCCCCTGGAATCCTCCTCCTTCTCTCACTCCTAGATTTCTCCTCCCAGACTTTTCCTCCTATTTATTCTCTCTGCCTACCAGCCCTGCCTATCCTTTCTCCTGCCTTGCTATTGACCATTTAGTGCTTTATTAGACCATCAGGTGTTTTAGACAGGTAAAGTAACACAGCTTCCCAGAGTTAAACAAATGCAACATAAAAGACTGAATACACCTTTGCATCATTAAACAAATATTCCACAGCATAAACAAATGTAACACATCTTTAATCTTCTACAACACACAGGCAACAATGAAAAGATCACTGAATTGGAGATCCAGTGATCTGAGTTGTGCTCTTCAATTTCCTTAATTAATAAAAGTGATGTTTAAGGTCTCTTCTAGTACTGACATCTCACATTCCACCTTTATATTTTAAGTGCAAATTTAATGCTTCTAGGGAGCAGTTTTAAATAAGAATCTCTTTTCATGTTGCCATTTTGGTATAAAATCTTCATCGTTAAGTTGAAAATTTTTCAATAAACGTGATTATAACCATATGTGCTAGCAGCTCATCCAGGAGCCCAATGAGCTTGACTTATACACACCTGCTGGAAGAGGAACATGATCTGTATCCATGGCTGGGGTGCTTGGCTGATGAGGATGAAACTGGACTTGCTGTACAGGCAGTAATGACCCTTTAAGGAACAGGTAAAGAACAGCTTTGCCACACAACTTTTCATGGTATCTGGAAATAATATAGTATCAAACATTAGTTATGCTTTATGATCCAACACGTAAGCACCTTTAGGAACCATTCTTGAGTTTTCCAGCAGTGAGCTAATGACTCCAAGCAACTCTGGATTTGGGAGTGGATCCATTTCATAGAAGGTACATATTTTAATGTATGTAAATGTAAATATGTTCAAATGAATTTGGCTGAGACAGATTGTACTCTGACAACTTTGATCTTCTTTTAAATACCATGCAATGAGGAAAAGATTAGGAAACTCCCAGAGAAATGAAAGCCATTGAGTTACTATAAAGTCTGCATGTCACCATGCTGTAGTCATTTGATTGGACACATTGAAGTGGGGACATTGGAGGATAAACTAATGAATGAATAGAGGAAATGCAGAATCTACTGGTGGTGGGTAGTGTGCTTCCAACTGTTAATGCTGTTCTTTTGGCTGTGTGTGAACCATAAAGATAGCTTCCAATAAATCCCTCGCAGAAACGTAGGCTCCTGTGCCCTGACCTCACTTGGTTAGAGAGGCAATCTCAATCTGAAAATCAATGACCTGTAGATTCAATGGAATCGTTCCTTACGGACAAAAAAGTGGTAGGAGGGCAATATGGGGCCGAAGCAGTGAAGGACCATACAATTAGACAGTCAAGAATAAATGGATGAGTGAATGTTGTAAGTACAGGTTGAGACTGTATGTGCTAAACACTGTGTGAAGTTCTAGATAGTAACAATTATCCTCGATTGACTTCCACATGTTTACACGCTGGATTCCTTGAAGTTTTCCAACCCTGTAAGATGAATGATGTTATTGTTTGCATCTTAAATGTCACCCAAAGTCTCCTATGTTAGAAGCTTGGTCACTAACTAGTGGACTTTGAGGATGAGGGTGACTAGTCATGAAGATTCTAGCTCCATCAGTGAATTAATCCATTAATAGCCTCATAATTTGATAGCATTATTGGGAGGCAGTAGGAACCAAGAGGTGAAACCTATTTGGAAGTAGTAGGTCATACTAAGGGCACGCCCTGGAAGTATATATCATAACCCATCCCTCGTCCCCTCCCTCACCCAGCTGCCTCCAGGAGAGCATCTTCCTCTTCCATGCATTTCACCACCGTGGTATTCTATATTACCTCAGGTATAAGCCACAGAAGCCAGGTCACCATGGACTGAATCTTGGAAACCTTGAGCCAGAAAATGTTTTCCTTCTTTAATTAGTTCCTACTGGCATTTGTCACAGCAATGAAAAGCTAACTAATGCAGATGTTACCATTTCTCCTTTAAAAGTGAGGACTCAGGTCATTAGAAAGTTAGTCTAGTGAACCGCTGAGACCACCTTGCTTACCTTCTAACCCTGCATACTATGGATTAGTAAATAAATAGATACATTGTGTTTAGACAGATGAATGATGTTCAGGGACCCAGAAAAAAATGTTCATTTTTTTAACCCTATATCAGTTTGAGCCACGATTTGAACCAAGCAGGGTTGAAACCATGTTGAGATACATTAAAATCTACATACTAGAGGGATATTTAAACTTGTGGAGTCATATTGATAAATCACCAGGAATTTATTGTTTCAGAATTAATCTGACTTTTAAAATGAAGTGTTTTTAAAATTGTCAGATGCATTATGTCCTACTCATAAGAGTAGAAATGTATTAGAGTTTCTTTTTCTTTTTATAGAAGGTATGTATTTTATATGTATGAGTGCTTTGTCCGCTTGTATTTCTGTGCCCCATTTGTGTGCTTGGTACTCACTGAGGCTGAAAGAGGGCACCAGCTTCCCTAGGACTGGGGTTCCAGATAGTGGTGAGCCATCATGTGGGTGCTGTGTATTTATGCTTTGTTATAAATAAACACCAATTAGATTTACTTTACTCACACTGGGACTCTGTTTCATATATGAACCACAGGGTCTCAGATCACATAAAATGGTCAAAGCACTGGAAGAGGAACACCTTCACCCAGGAGCATGCACACTGGCCGTGGAAATAAGTCGGCTCTGGAGAGTGAGGTTTCTGTTAAACCTCCAGCAAACTCAGTCTCTTTCGATATTCTCATATTTTCTTCAGAGCTTTCCAAGCTTGGAAATCTTCTATATCATTAAATTTTAGTTGTCATTTTTCTCTGTGATTTTCCCCTCTGATGCACCACAGAGCATTAAATGGCAGACATGAAATAGTTGCTGGATGAATGAATGATTAATTAATATGGGTCACTAGCCTGAGAAGAATTAGAGGCCATGTTGCTACCATGCTTATATCTAAATGAGACACATTTGTAAACAATGGTCACAACTTGCTTTAAGCTCATGAAACAACAGACATAGAGCTATTGTTGCTGAGAGAAATGAGTAAGGCATTCCAACGGGAGATCAAGGGAAGAGGGAAATGCTTGAGCTACACCTTGGAAAAAAACCCAAGACTTTGTACTTAGAAAAAGCATTTTAAGTAGAATTGTGCAAAGACTTGCCCTTAAATTTTTCTGATTAAAGAACAATTCTGATTCTGAAAAAAAAAAAAAAGGTGAATTGTGCCTATGGGATGACATCTGAGACTGTCTTTTGGTCTCTGTGTGTCCACCTGCATAGACACATGAACCCTCTCCACATAGTTTAAAGGCCATTGGTGCAATATTATGGTTTCTTGTTCAAACATAATCTCTTAGAAGAAAACCTCAGAGGAGAGGGCCTTCTCCATTCATGAACATACAGCTGCTGAAGCAACAATACAGTATCTCATACCGTATGTGTGAAGTTAAACCATTTAGGGATCTACTTTACTGAGTCCTGGGATGAACCCCTTGATTGACAGGGGCAATAAGGGGATAATCACACAATACACTTTTCTAGGATTTGGATGCTATAAGGCAAGCTCTTGGTTGAACTGCTAAATTTCCATGAGCACTGATGAGGATCCCCAATGCTCACATGCTCCCACTTTAGGAGGCCTGGAACCTGCTCATGCCTGTGAGGAACTTGGCCACCTATCAAGGGCAGCAATCTCATATGGGAAGTTTGATCTTAGCACCATCCAGGAGGAGACAGACGGTCGATAGGCAGGATCACTGAGGTCACTAGTGCTAGTGGATTGGGAATAGTTGGGCTGGGACAAAAAGAACATTCAAAGCACAATAAGCTATGAGTCTTCACTCTCCTCTTTTGGTGGTACCCACTCATCTCTGCAGGGGACCAGGAGGTGGCTCTGAATCTTGCATTGATGTTGCCAGTGCCTCCCCATTTGAAGACTGGTCTAGCCTATGTATGGACTTTCCTGCATCTACCTTGAAGGGCCTAGACAGAAACAACTTGTTCCTTTGTGACCAAGAACTAGTGTCCAAAGACCTCTGCTGATGAACCAACTTCATCTTTTTATGTCTAAGTCTGGGCCTCTTGTTCAGGACCACTTCATTTTTCAAATTTTTTATTTAATTAATTAAAAATTTTCTTTTATTTTACATGCCGATCATAGTTTCCCCTCACCCCTCTCCTCCTGCTTACTCCTTATGCCTCCCGACTACCCCCCACCCCACCAACATCCACTCCTCCCCTTTCTCCATTCAGAAAGGGGCAGGCCTCCCTTGAGTATCAACAAAGCATGGCACATCAAGTTGAGGCAGGACCAAGCTCCTCCCCCTGCATCAAATTGGGCAAGGCTACCCAGCATGGGGAATAGGTTCCCAAAAGCCAGCTCAAGCACCAGGGACAGGTCCTGATCCCACTGCTAGGAGCCCCACAAGCAGACGAAGCTACACAACTGTCACCCACATGCAGAGGGCCTACGTCAGTCCCATGCAGGCTCCCTAGCTGTTGGTCCAGAATCTGTGAGTTCCTGGGAGCTCAGGTTAGCTGTCTCTGTGGGTTCCCCATCATGACCTTGACCCGCCTGGCTCATACAATCCCTCCTCACTCTCTTCAACTAGACTCCTGAAGCTTGGCCCAGTGCTTGGCTGTGGATCTCTGCATCTACTTCCATCTGTTGCTGGCTGTTGTGAATAATGCTGCTATAAATATAGTTGAGCAAGTGTCCTTGTGGTATGATTGAGCATATGCCCAAGATCAGTATAGTGAGGTCTTGAGGTAGATTAATTCCCAATTTTCTTAGAAACTGCCATACTGATTTCCAAAGTGGCTGTACAAATTTGCACTCCCATAAGCAGTGGAGGAGTATTCCTCAGGGCCACTTCTTATATTATTCAGGCTTTCAGTAAGTGTGTGTGTGTGTGTGTGTGTGTGTGTGTGTGTGTGTGTGTTACATTCTTACAGGCCACCGTGTGCTTCACTGGTGTTTCTGTAGTTGGACAACACAGTGGCATCAAAAATTCTAATATAAGTGAGCCACACTCCTAAAAATGGTAGGATAATATGGCCATTCTTGGATGAGTCTGCTGCTCTATTCTATAGGTCCCTTCCATCCATTGTCTCTTGACCACATTTTAAAAATTTTTTATACTCCTTGCATATCAGGAAGCCAAGACCCTACTTCAGGACTTAAGCAAATCTCATATAGCCTACTACAGCTTGTATCAGAACTGGAAGACATGGACAGTATGGTATATTGGAAAAACTGGGTGCCATCCTTGTTCCAATGGAAGACAGCTGTGGACTGGCACAGAATCCCTCTGGCCATGGAGAATGGCCTTACGTAGTACTGTGAGTCTATTCTAAGAGGGAACAATTGTGATTTCGTAGCATGTGTGTATTTATTGATAATTAGCAAATAACAAAATAAAAGTGCTTATATTTTGAATTTGAATAAATGACCTTGTTTCAATTTAGGCTCTACCCTCACTGTTCTCACACATCTCTTGTGGGAAATCCAACACTACTATGTATTATCTGGCCTTTCAGGCTTTTCTCAAAAAGCTTGGATTTTTGAGATGCATCCATGTTACAGATTAGGATGCTAACCCTAACCCTAGCCTGTAAGCATCCATGACCTCCCACCTTCCTCATGGGATGATGCATGCCAAGTTCTGCTACCAGCACCAGCAGGAGGTGGACACCCTTGGATCAGGGCTCTGGTGGCTTCTGGGTGCTGAGGTGGCCGGGGCTGAACCTGGGCGAACACTTACATAGGCGGCCATATGAGAACAGTGCACCCTGAGCACTCTATTGTCAAAAGACTTTCAGGTTTTATACTCTGGTGCCTGCAGTGGGTAGGTGTCTTACCAATTCCTGAAACTTCCCCAAAGGTACATTTTTAACTGTACAGTTGCCAGTTGCTTGACATCTGTCCAGTCACATTGATTTCTTGACTTACAGCCACTCTACCCATGGCTGTAAGTTTACTTATGCTCCTTTTCTGGACAAATGCATTTTAAATATATTTTTCTTCATGATTTCCTCTATAAATCAGTCTAACAGCAACCAGCAATAAACCATGTATGAACTGGAATGACGTGTCTTGAAAGGTCCTCCACCAAGTTAATTAGTCAAAATTACTTTTGAATTTAGTGTTTCTCAAAATTAACAAGAATGACCTTTGGCCTAATTCCCAATAGAGTCTTGCTCCAATCTGAGGCATCACGAAGACGGTAATTACTGTCCACATCTCTTTTGACATTCTGTTCTTCTATACTTGCACCAGAGTGACCCAATTAAATTCTGCTTGAAAGGCATTCTAGAACTTATCTAGCCTGCATCTCCAGCCTTTTCCAGTTTATAAACCCATTTCAAAGACCTAAGAACTACAGGGTCAGGTTTAGGCACTGTAATGACTCCACTTTTGCAATCAGCTTTCTGTGTTTGTTACTTTTGTGTTGTATCCACAGCACTTGACAGAAACAACTTAAGGGGAGAAAGATTTATTTCCGCCCACAGGGTCAAAGGCATTCAGTTGCCATGGTGGAGGAAGTGTAGTAAGGCCATTCAGTCCTCAGCAGAAGCACAGGACTTCGTCATGGGCATCGCGTCAAGCTGGGAAGCAGGGAGTGAGTAGAGTTTTTAAAGGTCTTTGTGATGCCTGCTGTTGATGGTCAACTCGAGGGGATTTGAATCACGATGAAAACAACCCTCTGTCATTTCCGTGAGGGTGTCTCTGGATTAGGATAACCGGGGTGGGAAGACCCACCCTAACTGTGGACAGCATCATTCCAGGGGCAGGTCCTAGACTGACTACAAAGAGGGAGTGAGGTGAGCTCCAACTTGCACCTCTCTGCTTCCTGACTGTGGATGCTCTGAATTCCTGCTGCTGCATCCCTGTTCCACGAGGGACTTGTACCAGCCAAGTAGGACCCCAGGTAGACCCCTCCTGTTGTGAAGTATTTTGTCACCGCCAACGAGAAAACTAGCCAATGGGTCTCCCCGCGGTGACTCAGCTCCACCCACTAAAGCCCATCTCCCGAAGGTCCCATAGCCTGGGTCTATGGGAAGCAGTTCACATCCAAACCATAATGAATCTCTTGACAGATGTAAGGCTGGCAAAGACTCTCCCTTTCTGCAAGCTGTGTCTTTTCCTCTGTTAATTATTTCCTGTGCATGTATAGAAGCCTTTTAATTCATGCAACAGCATTTGTCAGTGGTTGCTCTTATTTCCTGGGCTACTTGGATCTTTTTCAGAAAGCTTTTGTCTATGCCTATATATCTTTAAAAAAATTTTAGGTTAATTTAAAATTTTTATATCTATGAGTATTTTGACTGCATGTATGCATGCCTGATGCCTACAGGTGTCAAAAAAGGGTTTTGGTTCTCCCTGGAACTGGAGTTGTGGGTGTTGTGAGCCACCATGTAGGTCCTGAGAAGCAAACCTGGGTCAGGAAGAGCAGCCAGTGCTCTTAACCACTGTCTATCTATTGAGCCACCATGTGTGTTTATCTTGAAGTTTCTGGCTTCACAATAAGGTTTTTTTTTTTAAATCTATTTTCAATCACAAAGTTTGTCGTAACGAAATCCATCATTTTGTACTGTTAATATATTCTAATAATAGAATATCCATCTTACTTTGGGTAACACCTTGAAAAAGGGATTGTCCCTTCTAGCACATAACACCTACTGCTGTTCTTAGTGTAGGAGGTTAAGCTAGACCACTCAATAAGTTATTCTAGAGTGTTTATTTGTGCGATATCTACTGCTTACTAAATATAGAGTTTGTTGTAGAATGCATGGTCATATATTTAGGTATTTTTATTATGGTAAAAATAATAACAAAACTGCTATTTTAACTATTTAAAAGCATAAAATTGAGTGTGATTAGGTATGTTTATGATGTGTAACTACGACTGATGTCTAGTTCCAGAAGGTTTTCATTATTCCAAATGGAAACCTTATATTTATTAAATAATTATTACTTACTCTCAAACCTCTGCCTGGTTCTTGGCAACCACAAATCTGAATTTTTTCTCTATAGATTTGCCAATTCTGGATATTTCATATAAACAGAATCAACTGGCCTTTTAAGTATTGCTTCTTCATTTAACATGTCTTCAGAGTCATCCATATGGTAACACAGATTAACATTTTCTTTCTTTTATAAGGGTAAATAACACCCCATTGTGTGGATGTGATATATTGTGTAGATATATACATTTTGATATCCATTTGTCTATTGATGGGAATCTGGTTGTTTCTACCTGTTGGTTGTCATGAACAGTGGTACTTCTATGAACATATATAAGCACTTTTTGTTTGATTGTTTTCAGTTCTTTGGATATATATATATATATATATACATATATATATATTCATACACACATATATGCCAATAATAAAATATTTATCTTACTTTGGATATCATCTTTAAAAAAAGAAATTCTGTCTAGCACATGGCACTCACAGCCACTCTTAGTGTAGAAGGGTTAGCTAGACCACATGAGTTATTCTAGAGTGTATATATGTGTATATACACTTATATGTATATACACACATATGCAGTTATGGAATTTCTGGACCATATGGTATTTTTATGCTGAGGAGTACTCATATATTTTCAAATAGTGGTTTTCTTATTCTTATAATGTCCCATTTTGGAAATGAGGCTGTCCTAGTGCAAAGCAGGTGTGTTTGAACAGTGAAACTTGCTGTACCTTTCCTGGTTTCTAGATTATACAGATGGAGAACAGTCTTAGGCAAATATCTCTCAAACCAGAACCTTTTTGATGAGGCGACTTAACCATTGTTCCTCTCTGAAAACGGTTATTGTGGCAATACTATTTACATTTTTAGACTAGTTTCAGGAACATTGCTAATAATCTCCTAAATATAATTAATCAAGCTATAAATTATAAAATTTGTTTTCAATTGAACTTGTTACTGAATGACTGCACCACACTTACTTTTGATATCCACTAGAGAAAAGCACACGTGCATCTTCTAACCTCAGTCCCACCTACCACTGTGGGAGCCTGGTGTAGTCCTAGCCCAATCATAAGACCCCTCAGGGCAGAGCATTTGAAAGAATGCAATAGTGCCCCACCATACCCTCCTGATGCTTGCCAAATACAAGCTAGATCTCCAAACATAAAGATGTAAAAGAGAAGTCAGCATCAAACAAAATCAGAGATACATTTAGGATATTTTCATAGGAGCCCTCAGAGTTTGTAGACATGAAAGTACTTCTGGAATTTATATGAACTTTAAATCAAATGCAAGCCTTCCCCCCCCCCCCCCCCCCCCCGCATAATGCTAATATAGTTGATTTCTGGCAATGATACAGAGTCACTCTGTGGTTACACTGAGTCAGTGGGAGGCCATATGTTATAAATAAACATTTGGCTCTACCAAGCAGAGACTTATCAAAAGTTGTGCAGAGGCAAATGAGGCTGGCAAGTTGGGATCCCCTGCAGGCAATGGCCCCCATTGTGACTCCTGCAGGCACCATCCCACGTGCTACCAATTACTTTACAATTCTGCATAATACATAACAGCAACCAGATTTGAGGAAGAGAACATTTTAGAAAATTTTATGATTAAATTCCACTAAAATGAGCCTCTTGACATTTTTTCCCCTTCCTGAAGAGGACAGGACAAGGGTAAGGTTGTCTGGATGTGATTCATTTGCCTCCTCCGTCTCCAGCTGGACATTCTGAATTAAGATCTCGTGTCTCAGCTGCTGCACAGTGGTGTCTTGGCCAAGGGACTGACAATATTGGTAAATCTGTCCCATCTCTGAAAAGTGCATATCAGACTCTGAAGCTCTTGTTAGAGCTTACCCTTTTAGTCCTAATGAGCCTGGCTTTCCTAAGACATT
Organism: Peromyscus maniculatus bairdii; assembly: GCF_049852395.1. Classification (NCBI taxonomy): domain Eukaryota; kingdom Metazoa; phylum Chordata; class Mammalia; order Rodentia; family Cricetidae; genus Peromyscus; species Peromyscus maniculatus. The sequence goes on from NC_134857.1 coordinate 47,557,313, forward strand.
CGCTATTTCTGTGTTGACTGAATAATTATGTGGCTGTCATGAGAAAGTCAGGAGGCATCTTGTTCAAGTAAATGCTGCTAACTAAGGTTCACTGGATAGAAAGGAACTAATCCTGTGCAGCCAATTCTGGAGACACGCTATGAATATGGATACCAAATTTAGAACCTGTCTCAAAACAAAGGTCATACTGTAAAAATGTGTGTATCTGAAGTATATGGATATAAAAAACAACAGTGTGAGGTTTAGCATGAAAAAAAAAGAGCTCTGGGAATCACTGACAGCAGAGGAGTTAGCCTTGACAATGAAGCTGAGGACCCTAAAGGAGCCACATCATGGACACCGGCCTTGGGGCAGGGATGAGAACACACATGTGGACATCACTGAGGGCAGAGGGGTTAGAACTAATGGATCTCGAAGATCAACAGCCTGGACACTGGCATTGGGGCAGGGATGAGAATATATGTCTAATAAACAGTGTGGGAGCAAGAGGCAGGGGCACAGCTATGAGTCAGGATCAAGTCCTAACTGTGCCACTGACTGGCTACATGATGTTGGGGTGGGTGGATTGACTTTCTGAGTCTGTTTTGTCAAGTAAAACTGGGACAGCAGCAGCTATATTAAGAACTTGCCGTCAGGATTAAACAAAGTTATTCCAGCTAGGCTGTGGCGCATGTCTTTTGCTACAGGCTGTAGGAATATATTATAAGAACTCAGATGGTTATGGCAAAGCCACTACCTGAAGGGATCAAGGAATTCCTCCAGAGGAAGCCAAATCCCAAGGAGGTTTTGGTGTTACTTGGCTTGTTATATATCAGCTGTCTTCTGTTATGACAATCATGTGTGCCTTCATAGCTTTCCCAATTGATTTTTTCCTAAGAATTGCTAACAGTGGGGACTCATCACTATTTGGACATATACGTTCGAGGTATTTGGAGAACAACCTCGGGAAAGACTTCCTTTTCTCAGGCCCATCCATTTCTCCTCCTTTTAGCGCTGGAATCAGATATCTCCCTTAGCCACATTCAAAGACTAACAGAAATAACAGCCCAAACCACCACATAATAATCTCCTGAAATTAAGGTAAATTCCATATGGAGACACCGCCTAGATCAGGTGGACCTTAAGTAATAGCTTTGCACAATTTAGCTTGGACTCTCCTTTTCTTACAGCCTTACTAACTTTATAGACCTCTAACTCATTACCTAACCACTTCTAGGAATATTTAGATAACCTTCTGCGCTGACAGCTATGCACAACCAGAACCTCAGTTCAAGCCTCCCTGTAATTATCATCATTGGCAGCATCTGGCCACACCCATGCCCAGATGGAGAAAAGTACCTTATCAGAGATACCTCTGTACTCTCTAAGAACAGACTTACGCATCCAGACTACCCATTTGAGAAGGCCTGGCAGATGTGCCAATTAAGCTTAACTTTCTCCATTCCAAAGTCTTGTCTCTAGCTTTAGATCCACCCTTAACAATTAACTCAGAACTAAAGGGTGCCAACTTACAGGTACATCTAGCTGTGTAGGAAGCTGCCTAGCCAAGTTGCCTAGGGACGGAGCACACTTGCCAGAAATGGCAGGAGCAGAGATGGCTTGGAGAGATAAGGGCCAAAGGGATTAAAAGGCAGTTTTATTTTCAAAGAAGAAGGATAGAACCTAGAGGTATAAGGGGACAGAGAGGAAAAGAGGGTAGAGAACTGGAGGATGGAGAACTCAGAGGGATAAGGAGGATTTTGACCAGAGAGAACGTGTGGATGGGATGGAAGATGAGGAAAAACCAGATGGGGAAGTACTAGCTGGGTAAGAACCAGATGAGAAGGACCTAGATGAGGCAGAATTAAGACGAGAGAATTAAGATAGAACTTAACAGGAACAGTAAATAAAAGTAGAGAGAAATCAGACAAGAGAGGAGCTAGGCACGAGAACAGAACTGAAGCTGTGTAGACAGGATTTTATCCCAGAGGAAAAAGTAGATGGGCAAAGAGCTTGGTGTACTTAGATTCATTTCTCGAAAATAATTCTCACTGTTCTTAGTTTTCTCTTCTGAGCCTCTGGGAAGTATAATATTAAGGCTGGTCCTTTGAATATTATCCAAGATTCTTTAATCCCAGCACTCTCAAGGCAAGGCAGGGGTATCTCTGTGAGTTCAAGGTCAGCCTGGTCTATTTCCAGGGCAGCCGGAACTACACAAAGAAACACTGTCTCTAACACCCAAAAAGAAAACAAAAAAGTTATTTCATTTATTATTTTATTCAATTACTATTCACCATGTACCATAAACTGAAATTACTTTTTTTTTTTGCTACTAATAAGCTTACAATGCATAAGCACAAAGTGATCTGGATCTGGACCCGAGATGGACCCTGGAAATTGGCTTATAATGGATCATGTGAAGGAGAAAGGGGCTGGATCCCAGACACACAGCCCTTAATGACTACTTCAGATTGACTGGCCTTCATCTCTCTCTCATTCTTTCTCCTCTTCCTTCCCCCCCCACCCCCCCACCCCCCCGCATCTTTTCTTTTCTTTTTAAATTTATATAACCCATGTCCCTGCTGGATGACTCCAAGTCAAGTTAGGCCACATGACTGCTAAAGTCTTTTGGCATCTTGCAGAATAGAACACTGGAACCTATCTCTGGTGACAGGGTAGGTGGTGTCCTAGCCTCCATGCAAATACTCCCCAGCTTTCAGATATCACAGCTGCAAAAATCAGCTGAAACCAGGCAGATCCGGGTAACCGCGGGTCTATGCTGTATGCAAGAATCAGCAGTAAAGAGGAGAACAAAGGCTGATAGACTTAGTTTTATTTCTTTTTAAAAGTAAATCTTTTTGTTTGTTCATTTTTGTTTTTCAAGACAAGGCTTCTTTGTGTAGCCCTGGCTGTCCTATAACTGGCTCTGTAGACCAGGCTGGCCTCAATCTCAGAGATCCACCAGCCTTTGCCTCCCGATTGCTGGGATTAAAGGTGTGCACCACCACTACCTGGCTAAAATACATCTTACTTTTAGTTAGCACACACAGTAATAGGTTTCACTGTAGGATTTTCAGGTAAAATTAGATTTTGCTGATTCTCTTTCCCGATTATCCCCTTCATGCTCGCTGGGTCCCCTGCACCTTTCCACACCCATAGCTCTCCCTTTCCCTCACTTTCATGTCCTGTCACCCTCATGGAGGTCTCCTTTCAGGTGTCACACCTTAGACTGCACTGACCTTCACTTGTATACACACATAAAAACATAACCTAGGGTCCACATAGGAGAGAGGATGTGTGATTATTTTTTTACTTTTGAGTCAGAGTTACCTCACAATACAATTCTTCCCAGTTCTACCGGTTTTCCTGCATAGTTCATGATTTTATTTTTTTTCCTTTGTGTCTAAATAAAATTCATTGATTGACACAGATGTGCCAGATTTTTATTATCCATTCCTCTGCTGATGGACATCTGGGCTGGTTTCACCCCCTCACTGCTGTGGATAGAGCAGCAATGAATATGGATGTGTAGGTATCTCTGTGGTTTGACGTAAAGTCCTTTGAGTAGAAACCCAGGAGTGACACAATGGGACCACACGGTAGTTCTATTTTTAAGTTTTTGAGAAGCCAGCAATGTAAACTAACTTGATTTCTGTTTCAAGGTTGCATTTGTCTGCATGAACCAGGGGCCCTTATTCTGAGTGCGGCTGTCAGGTTCTTCCTGCAGGCCTCACATGGCAATTGCCCACTGTTTCATCCCCCTCTGACTTGATGAGTTGACTTTCCTCCAATTTAAGTATCACGTAGTATAAGTCCAAAGATTAACATCCAAGACTGTCTGTGGGTGGCCTTAAAGAGGGTCCAGGGTGTGCTATGATTTCATGATCTGCACTGACATAAAATCCCACTGGCTGGAGCCTGAGGTGCCATGATGAACAGGGATATCTGTGGAGGAGTGTTGGCACAAACTTTCCATTCAGGAGAGCTACAGTTTCTTTTATTTCCTGTGTTCCCTAGTCCATTTCAGAAACAAGGGCTGCTGAGTTTGATTTGATTTGATGTTCTGTCAAAACTGAAATCAGAGGGCTAGGGAGATGGTGCAGCAGTTGTAAGGGCATGGGCCGCTCGTCCAGTGGGTCCACATTTGGTTCCCAGCACCAACGGTCTGTAACTCCAGCTCCAGGGGGATCTGATGCCTCTGGCTTCCATGGATACCTGCATTTATGTACACACACACACACACACACACACACACACACACACACACACACACACACACCCTATAAAACCAACAAGCAGCTACCTCACCCAATCACCTTTATTAATTGTTATAATAGGCACTGCAGCCCACAAAGCAACTAAAGGCAGCATAAAAAAGTCTGACATCTCTTCACCTTCATTTTGTACTTATAATCTTCAGTATCTCAAATGCCACTGTTCACAGTGTCTTTTTGTTTTGTTTTGTTTTTAGACCCCGCTCCCCCCAAATGGTATCCAAACTTGCAGCTTCCTTGGATATACCATAGATAACAGGTCAGATTTGTAGACATCTTTACTGCAAGAAACTGGTTACCCTACATACCCTAAACACAATGTAGGGTACCCCAAACAATGGTGAGCAGCAGCAGATCAGTCACCTTCCAAATGAGGGCTATTGTCTATGATATCAAGGCTGCATCCTTGAGTGGCAGCATCATCTTGTGGGAACCAGACTGCTCCATTCAAGCAACGAGGGCCGTTTCCAGCCACCTTGGGAACTAGAAGCTCAATCAGACGACGTCAAAGGCTGCTTATTTATGCAGCGTCCTTATCTGCTGCCTCTCTGTTTGAAGCCATGTCAGTGCCCCAGATGTGGATCGGGAGCCACTGAGCCACTTCTGTCTGCACCTCCCAACAGAGTCACACTGCTCCAATCGCCTTCCTTCACTTCTCTCTATCACCCGTGGGACAGTGGCTGGATCTAGCCTGTTGGGAACCTGGGCATTTGCTCTAACCTTCCAGTGGTACACCCTCAAGGTCGGTGGGCTGATCTTTGAAAGTTTGCTGTGGAAAAGCCAGCGTCTACGGGCAGGGAAGTATTGGGATGTGTTTTCTCCTTGACGTTCCCAAAGGAGTAGAGCCACTATGCAAAGACCGAGGGGAATGGAATGCGTGTGACAAAGAAGCCCAAATACAATGAAGTGAGGAGAACATTAAAGACAGGGAGACTACTCGAGATTCACTGAGGGGAAAGGAGTCAGGTCAAAGAGAAGACAAGTATGCCTCGGTGCTTGTACTAACCTGGAAGCTGGGATGCTTTCCCTCTAAGTAGTGGGCACTGGGCTGGAATGTAACCAACGTCTGCTTTGAGATGAAAGAGGGAAACAGGACAAAAGGTAGAGGGCTCGACAAAATAGTCACTCAACTTTGCATACTTCCCATCTCTCATCAGTTCTGTAAATGTGCTGCTGGGAAAGGGAGACGTGAGTTCCAGGACGGGTGAGTGAAGCCTGTTAGTGAAGTTCAGTTGGCGAAGACCACAGCGACCCTTGAAGTTTGCATCCGCCACTACCAAGCACACCACTCCTTACCACAGTGCTCTGTCTGTACTGTTCATAGTCCGCCCCGCCCCCAGCACCGTAGCTGCCAGCCTCCCTCTATCTTATCATATTCCCTGTGTGGACTGAGTGGACTGACAGCCAGCCATGCAAGTCACTGCCCTAGAAACCTGCTTCCTGTCACTTTTCATCTTCCGGGTTTCTACCCCTTCCTCACTTGAAAGGCTCTCATCAGTGACACTGAGTCAATGCAAATATTAACAAATATTTCCGTGGGGCATTAATGGGGGGGGAGGAGAGCAGAGGTGCTTTGGCACAGCCTAAAGGCAATATGAATATTGTAAACTTAACTGGTGGTTATTGTTGGCATTGTTCTCTTCTTTCCACATATCTTATGAATACCAAAACATTTAGTTAGTGTCAGAACACCCCACCTCCCACCTCAATTCAATTATATACCTGGAGCTTTGTGGGTGAGCTAAATGTGGCAGCCCGCACCCCATTTTGAAGAATTAGCTGATAAAGGATGTATGAGTGTCCTGGGGAGATGATCTTCTGAGTTTGTACCTCAATCTCTGTCTTTCTTATTGTAGAAGAGGGAGCTACGGTGCAGGGGGTGACTTCTGAGCAGAGACCTCTGGATCTAGCATGGTTTATGGGGCCTGCATTCCCACCCACCCAGCTGCCTCACCCTGTGTTTCTGATCCACTTTTATGAATAACTAATGGAGTTCAGTTATTCAACAGGAGCCAAGAATCACCATCACCTGTCTGGAAAGCCCCAGCCGCTCTGTCTGGAGGAGACAAAGGTTGCATTGTTAGTAGAAGTGACTTAGGCTTCTGCAGAAGTGGAAATAGTGGGGTACATTAAAAATGGGTAGTGAAGTTTTCTACAAGATTTAAACATGGTTATTATATTTACTGCCTTTCCTATGTTATTGCAGGCATTCCAAGGCAAACTCACCTATAACAAATGAGTGTTCACATCTCCCTATGCAAACTTTGCTCATGACCAGCTGACTCCATGTCAAGTTCCTATTATTTTACTGTGTCTTGAGTGGAAGGATAGGACTGTGATCAAAAGTAAGAAGAATTCTCTTTGCTTCAGTATGGTTACATTCTAATGCTGTGCGCCTGGTGCTTCTTAACATCGGCAAACTTATTTCTTGGTAAGATTTCTGCTCTAGGGAAACATCCCACAGGGATGAGAGGAGTTTCCCAAGCCCTGTCCTGATGGAGAAAGTGAAAATGAATTGGAAACACATGGATTACATGCTTCAAAAATGGGCTGGAGTTCAAAAGTTAACAAATGTAAAAATGTTTGGGCATTTCTTAAGCCTCAAATGTTTGAAAACTCATTTTCTGACTTGGAATTAGATGGTTCTTTAACTGTTAGGGCATCATCATTTACACTAAACATATCTCTACAGATAATAATTTACCTAACCATGGGTGCAAGCATGCTATTCTATTTCTTTTTGCTTTTGGTAATTTCCTCATATTTTAGTATTTAAATTCTCAAACATATAATTGCTGAATTACTTCAAGGAAATAGAAAAATTCTTCTGTCGCACATAAGTTCAAAATGCATAGTTAACCAGGGAACTAAAAGTCAAGCATGACACAATTTTAAAAATAATAACACATATCTTAAATAGTTAATACGTATTTGATACTTGAACTATTGAGACTATAAGGACAATATCAATACTTCATGAATGTGAAGAGTGCTGTCTTGAGTCTTATGCAGTAGACTCAATTATTTATACAAGTTTGAAGACTTTGCTGAAAAAGAGAACAAATAAAAATTCCCATGGTAGGATTGTATTTATGAATTGGCATAATTGTAAAATAAAATTTCATCAGGAAGATTTGACAATGACTGTCCTGGTTAGGCCTAATTGTCAACTTGACATGGCCTAGAGTCATCTAAGAAGAAAAGCCTTAACTGAGTCATTGCCTAGATCCGATTACTGTGGGGGCATGTTTGTGTTGATTTAACAATTGATGTAAAGGCTCAGCCCACTGGGAAGGGGGCACCATTCTTCAGGTAGGTGGTCCAAGGCTAATATAGTTAGCTAAACACAGCTCATTTGTGAGCCAGAGAGCCAATTAGTAAGTACCATCCTCCATGGTTTCTGCTGTATTCATTTGACTATTTGGTCAGTGTAACAAGCTGTTCTACCTTCAGGTTTCTGCTTTGAGTTCCTGTCCTGACATCTCTCAATGATGATGTGGTGATATTGTGTCCCTCAATATATTGTGCACCCTAATAAACTTATCTGGGGTCAGAGAACAGAACAGCCACTAGATAGACATAGAGGCCAGAAAATGGTGGCACACACACCTTTAATCCTATCACTTAGGAGGTAGAGATCCATCTGGTTCTCTGTGAGTTCAAGGCCACACTGGAAACAGCCAGGCATGGTGACTCATACCTTTAATCCCAGCACTTAAGATCTCATGTATTGCTTGGAAAAGACACATGCCTTTAATCCCAGGAAGTGATGGCAGGAAGCAGAAAGGCATATAAGGTGTGAGGAACAGGAACTAGAAGCCTTCAAGCCTTTAGACTTTTAGCAGCAGTTCAGCTGAGATCCATTCAGATGAGGACACAGAGGCTTCCAGTTTGAGGAAACAGGATCGGCTGAGAAGTTGGCAAGGTGAGGTTAGTTGTGCCTGGTTCTGTCTCTCTGACCTTTCAGAATTTACCCTAATAGCTGGCACTGAGGGTTTTTTATTATTATTAATAAGACCCTTTAATATTCATGTTATAATGGACTGTGGCCTGGAATTACAAGATGAAATAAAACCCTTTTCTTTTCCAAGTGTTTTTGGTTGGAGTGTTGCATCACAGGAACAGAATGGAACTAGGGTTTAATTGTCAACCTTTACTGGAAAAGATAGCTTGTATTAAGAATGTCCAGGGTTCTTTATGAAAGAACTCAGAAAAGAGTATATCATACATTCAATAGAAGAAATGGTGCTTTAGAGTACAATGACAGTTCCCATAAAGAGGAATGAGGGCCAATTGGATTAATCACTAAATAACAATGAAGGTGAATTTGTATTTGTTTCACTCTCTTTTCAATGTTTTGAGGATAGGAGAATATATTGCCTCCAACATATTTTTGCTTAATTTTAATTCTCTGCATATTTTAAGTGAAAGGTAATCCACATCTTTTACCTTATTCATTTAGACATTTAGTGAGGCACCATTAAGACACATTGGATGCAAGGGTATTTTGAGACTTATAAAACTATCATCCATAAAGAAATGCATACCATGTTTATGGAGAATCAGGACACAGAATACAAATTTAAACATATTCCCAGGTGTGAGTTTCCTGCCTTCTAAGCCCAATCATCTTTCTTAAAACACACACCCAAGGATGCCTAGAGCCACAAAATCAGTGCTGTGAAGAGGGTATACAGCTAACCCTGGCACCACAGAGAAAAAGGACGGACTGAGTTAAATCACACGTTTCTTTAACACAAAAGTTCTTTTCTGTACTACTAGGATCTGATAGACCCTTTCATTCCTGGCTTCAGGGCAGGGCAAGGTAACGTTCTTCCCACCCTTCCCCAAGCTATTAGAGTCCTTTAATTTATGGACACTGTAGATTTTGTGACTGATATTACTTCTCTCCTTTCTATCACCACTTGAGTACTCAGAGATCAGTTTGTAACCATATTCAGCATTGTTAAAGTCTTCAGATATAAAAATGTCTGAAGAATAACTCAACTAATGGATTTGTTTCATTTTCTGTGTTTATTTTTTTCACATTGAATGAATCAGCTCTCTCTTTTATTAAAAAATTATTTTTGTTTGTAAATTTGGTACAACTGAGGAAGGTAAACAAATCTATTGGAATAGGCATAGTAAATATAAACACAATGCACCAATTTGCTAATTGGAGTTGGTTATTTGCCATTTAATGCATATTAATGAAAGAATTTAAGCAAATAGTGAGAAAAACCTCAAAAAATCCTGACTAATACAGCTTGTTTCCTCCTAACAAAAGCAAAACCACTGGAGGAAAAGGACAGGGAACTAATATGAAAAAACTTTCTTTTGGTGTGTGCTTATTAGAGATATAAAATTAGGTATAAAATTGAAGCTAATGAAAAAAAGTCAAGTATCAGCCAGCCGGCGGCGGCGGCGGCGGCGGCGGCGGCGGCGGCGGCGGCGGCGGCGGCGGCGGCGGCGGCGCACGCCTTTAATCCCAGCACTTGGGAGGCAGCGGCAGCCGGATCTCTGTGAGTTTGAGGCCAGCCTGGGCTACATAGTGAGTTCCAGGACAGGCACCAAAGTTACAAAGAGAAACTCTGTCTCGAAAAACAAACAAAAAGTCAAGTATCAATAGTTTCATCCTTTTGCCACCTCTGGAATGAGACACTTGGACTTCATTGCATGTAGAACATAAAAGCACTGGAAGCAACCCAGTCCAGAGTGTGACACAGTACCTTAAGCTGTGGGACTCTTGGTTTAAGCATCTATGAGGAAGGCCAGTGTGCAAAACCGCCTATATCAGAGCTGCCCAGCTTGAGGGCAAGAGGAAAGAAATGGAAGACAGAAATTATGCATTAGATGCTTATCAGCTCCCATAGGCTAAAGTCAATAGACACCCATAGCAACCAGGCCCAAACTGTGGCAAACAAAAATGTCCTCAAACATGACTAAATCATCTTGTAAACTTGTCTCTGATTTAAACCACTGCTTTATTGCCATGAAATACTGTGAATGGCCCCAAGGCTTTTTAGGCAACACAGCTTAAAAACTTACAAATTCTTAGCTTATTTTTGGGAGAAGCACAATGATGTGAGAACAAAAGAAAAGAAGCCACCTAGTCAAGGCATGGGAATTGACTTACAGCAGAGCTGTGATTAGAATGCAGTTAGGACAGGATGCTTCAGAGCCTGGAGTCACTATTAGGGTTCAAGTTGCCAGCATCACTAGTCCTGAAGCAAAGTATTCTCATTAAAAATTCCAAACTGAACTTCCGAAGAAGACTTAGGCTTTACTAAAGGCCAGGCTGGATTAGTGACCCCAGGGTAAGACACTACCTACCACCTGCTAACACTTCTTAAAGCCTGCCTAACAACCCCAGACTGTACCCCTTCTCCTGGGCTCCATACTCCAGCCCACAGCCCTGACAGCTTTACCAAAGGTCAAGCTGGTCCTAGGGACTCCAGGTAAGACACTGCCCACTGCCTGCCAGCAATCCTTAAAGGCTACCCCCAAACCCAAACTGCAATCCCCTCATCCCCCACCCCTGGGCTCCATATTCCAGCCTACAACTTTGGAAGAAGACTTCAGTTTTACCAGAGGCCAGGCTGGATCTAGGAACCCAAGGCCCCCCAAAACACAGTGAATACACCCTACTGAAACTGGAGACTCACTAGTCTTCAGAATCCTTGGTCACTTAGGCCAGAAGACCAGAGAGGAAACAGAAACCAAGGAACAAAACACCTATCCAAAAAGGATAAACCAAGGAATCAACACCTAGACTTATAATCATCCCCAAACTAGATGCCTAAAGGCCAGTGTAAGAACGCAATCAATAACAGAAAGGGCAATATGGCACCACCAGGACCCAGTTATCTTGTGACATCAAGACCTGAACATTCTAATGCAGCTGAAGCACAAGAAAATGACTTTAAAAATAACTTTATGAAGATGATAAAGGTCCTTAAAGAGGAAATGAAAAAACCTCTTAAAGAAATTGAGGAAAATACAAACAAAAAAAAAATGGAAGAAATCAATAAATTCTTTAAAGAACGCCAAGAAAGTTAGGGAAAAACAAACACACAGGTGAAGGAAATGGTTCAAGACCTGAAAATGGAAATAGAAGCAATAAAGAACATACAAACCAAGGGAATGCTGGAAATGGAAAATCTGGGTAAGCAAAACAGGAACTACAGATTCAAGCATCACCAACAGAATACAAGAGATGGAAGAGAGAATCTCAGGCATTGAAGATATGATAGAAGAAATAGATTCATCAGTCAAAGAAAATGTTAAATCTAAAAATTCCTAATACAAAGCATCCAAGAAATCTGGAACACTATGAAAAGACCAAATCTAAGAATAATGGGAATAAAAGAAGAGGAATTCCAGCTCAAAGGCACAGAAATAAATTTAAAAAAATCATAGAAGAAAAATTTCCCAACATAGAGAAGGACATATCTATAAAGGTATAAGAAGTTTACAGAACACCAAATAGACTAGATAAAAAAAAAAGTTCCTGTGCCACATAATAATCGAAACACTAAACATACAGAATAAAGAAAGAATATTGAGAGCTGCAAAGGAAAAAGGCTGAGTAACAAATAATGACAGACCTATCAGAATTACACCCAACCTCTCAATGGAGACTCTAAAAGCCAGAAAGGCCTGGACAGATGTCTTGTAGACTCTAAGAGACCAAAAATGCCAGCCCAGACTACTATACCAAGCAAAACTTTCAATCACCATAGATGGAGAAAACATGATATTTCATGACAAAGTCAAATATTTTCTCACAAATCCAGCCCTGTAGAAGGTGCTAGAAGGAAAACTCCAACCCAAGGAAGTTACCTACACTTATGAAAACACAGGCAATAGATAATCTTACACCAGCAAAATCCAAAGAAGGGAAACACACACACACACACACACACACACACACACACACACACACACACACACACAGCCACAACCACCAAAAAATAACAGTAATTAGCAATCACTGGTCATTAATATCTCTTAATATTAATGAACTAAATTTGCCAATAAAAAACATAGGCTAACAGAATTGATATGAAAACAGGATCCATCCTTTTGCTGCATACAAGAAACACACCTCAACATCAAAGACAGAAATTACCTCAGAGTAAAGTGTCAGGAAAACTTTCCAATCAAACAGACCTAAGAAGCAAGCTGGTATAGCTATCCTAATATTTAAGAAAATAGAATTCAAACCAAAATTATTCAAAAGAAATGAAGAAAGACATTTCATACTCATAAAAGGATAATCCACCAAGATAATGTCTAATTCTAAACATCTAGGCTCCAAATACAAGAACACCCACATCTGTAAAACAAACATTACTAAAACTTAAGTCACACATTGAACCCCACACATTAATAGTGGGGGACTTCACTACCCTACTCTCACCAATGGGCAAGTCATTCAGATAGAAACTAAACAGAAATAATGGAACTAACAGACATTATGACTCAAATGGACCTAACAGATATCTACAGAACATTTCACCCCAATACAAAAGAATATACCTTCTTCTCAGCACCACATGGAACCTTCTCCAAAACTGACCAAATACTTGGTCTCAAAGCAAGTCTCCACAGATACAAAAAACTGAAATAAACCCCTGTATCCTACCAGATCACCATGGATTAAAGCTGGAGTTCAACAATAACAGAAACTACAGAAAGCCTACAAACTCATGGAAATTAAACAACTCTGCAATGAATGACAACTGGGTAAGGCAGAAATAAAGATGGAAATTAAAGACATCCTAGAATTTAATGAAAATGAATATACAACATATCTAAACATATGGGACACAAAGAAATCTGTGCTAAGAGCAAAGTTCATAGCACGAAGAGCCTGCATAAAGAATTTGGAGAAATCTAATATTCGCCACTTAACAGCAAATCTGAAAGCTCTAGAACAAAAATAAGCAAACACACCCAAGAGGAGGAGGTGGCAGTAAACAATCAAACCGAGGGCTGAAATCAGTAGAAACAAAGAGAACAATATAAAGAATCAGTGAAACAAGAAGTTGGTTCTTTGAGACAACCAACAAGCTAGAGAAGCCCTTATCCAAATTAACTAAAAGGAGAGAGAATATCCACATTAATAAAATCAGAAGCAAAAAGGAGGACATAACAACAGACAATGAGGAAATCGAGAGAATCATCAGGTCATACTTCAAAAACCTGTACTCCACAAAAATAGAAATTCTAAAAGAAATGGACAAGTTTCTTGATAGGTGCCACACACCAAAATTAAATCAAGTTCAGATAAATAATTTAAATAGACCAATAACCTCTAAAGAAATAGAAGCAGTCATCAAAAGTCTCCCAACCCTTCCCATCTCTCCCTGCAGCTCTCCCATCTCTCCCTGCAGCTCTCCCATCTCTCCCTGCAGCTCTCCCATCTCTCCCTGCAGCCTTCCCATCTCTCCCTGCAACCCTCCCATCTCCCCCTGCAACCCTCCCATCTCTCCCTGCAACCCTCCCATCTCTCCCTGCAGCTCTCCCATCTCTCCCTGCAGCTCTCCCATCTCTCCCTGCAGCTCTCCCATCTCTCCCTGCAACCCTCCCATCTCTCCCTGCAACCCTCCCATCTCTCCCTGCAGCTCTCCCATCTCTCCCTGCAACCTTCCCATCTCTCCCTGCAGCTCTCCCATCTCTCCCTGCAACCCTCCCATCTCTCCCTGCAGCTCTCCCTGCAACCCTCCCATCTCCCCCTGCAACCCTCCCATCTCTCCCTGCAACCCTCCCATCTCTCCCTGCAGCTCTCCCATCTCTCCCTGCAGCTCTCCCATCTCTCCCTGCAGCTCTCCCATCTCTCCCTGCAACCCTCCCATCTCTCCCTGCAACCTTCCCATCTCTCCCTGCAACCCTCCCATCTCTCCCTGCAGCTCTCCCATCTCTCCCTGCAGCTCTCCCATCTCTCCCTGCAGCCCTCCCATCTCTCCCTGCAGCTCTCCCATCTCCCATCTCTCCCTGCAGCTCTCCCATCTCTCTCTGCAGCTCTCCCATCTCTCCCTGCAGCTCTCCCATCTCTCCCTGCAACCCTCCCATCTCCCCCTGCAACCCTCCCATCTCTCCCTGCAACCCTCCCATCTCTCCCTGCAGCTCTCCCATCTCCCATCTCTCTCTGCAGCTCTCCCATCTCCCCCTGCAGCTCTCCCATCTCTCCCTGCAGCTCTCCCCATCTCTCCCTGCAGCCCCCCATCTCTCTCTGCAACTCTACACATACGAGGACCCTTCCTTTCCTTTGTTTAGGTTCTTCTCTTTCTTTTTTCTTTTATCAAAGCACTTACCATGTTCTAACGTCTTCCCTACTGTGTTTCTGCCTTAGTTAGGGTTTCTATCGCTGTGATGAAACACCACGACCAAAAGCAATTTGGGGAAGAAAGGGTTTATTTGGTCATATTGTAGTCTATCATCGAAGGAAGTCAGGGCAAGAACTCAAACTGGGAAGGAACCTGGAGGCAGGACGTGATGCAGAAACCATGGAGGGATGCTGCTTACTGGCTTGTGCCCCATGGCTTGCTCAGCCTGCTTTCTTATAGAACCCAGGACCAGCTCAGGGATGGCACCACCCACAGTGGGCTGCACCCCCATCAATCACTAATTTAAAAAAATGCTTACAGCTAGATCTTATGGAGGCATTTTCTAAATTGAGGTTCCCTCCTTTCTTTAACTCTAACTTGTGTCAAGTTGACATAGATTAGCCAGGACAGCTTATTTCTCATTTTTATTGTTTATTTCATGCCTTTTCCAAGTAGAACAGTCTTAATGAAGTTAAGATTATCACACTGAAGTTTTTCAGGTGCGTATTGTGGTGCTGTCATGTAACAGGCCCTCAGAATATTGAAGAATGAATAAATAAATGAGGAATAAGTGGGAGAAATAAGTAGAACATGGAATTTTCAGCACATTAAGACTTGATTCTGTAGAAAGAGGGCAGACTAGGGGAGAGACTAAAGCAGGTAGTGAAGTCATGGGGATATGGAAGCAGGGTCAGGGGACAGTTAACTAAATAAAGTGTGCATGAAGAAGATCCATAGGACCCTATGATTCTGCAACCCAAGTATAAAATATAGTTAAAAGGAATAGTAGATCACATGTAATATGACTCAAAGCTAAATGTTTAAGTGGGGATGGGGAATCATGGAGTAGGGGATTGCTTAACCCAAACTAAAGATTATGAAGAAGCCTAATGGAACCCTATTAGTTTGTAAACTAACTGAAGTGTGGTTAAAAATAAAAAGGAGCTTGAACAGAGGCATCTCTCATTGGTAAACAGTGCTGCTTTCAGGAGACATTGGCTATTAAATGAAAATCTGAGGGCCAGGCACAGGTTGCTTTCCTATGAATTACTGGTCAAGGAGCCCCAGAAGCATCAAAACAACTCACACTACTGCCATTGCTCGTGGCTGTATGCCGTACGTAGATGGTAAGAGACTGTCACAGGAGATACCACATACTTCAGTTGCAGACATAGAGAAGCTAATCCTCAACTAACCCGGAAACTCTCCCTGATGGCCAGCTGTCATAGTTCCAGAAGGTGCTATGTAAGCTGCTTGGGGAGAAAAGACACCAGTGCTCTTACCTAGCACTGAATCACACACACTACAATAGTGATCTGCCATGCAAGATGTGCTCACCGGCGCAATAGTGTCAAGACTGTTTAGGGGGATAACCAATGGCTCTCTTTGAGGTCTGCTCCACAGGACGGAATGAACGCCTGGCACAAAACTTTTGGCTAGGGAAGCGGCAGGATCTAGAAGAAAACCCACTGATGTTGTTTTGCTAAATGATCATGCTGTCAAACTGCCTTTTAAATTATAGCCATAGATTTGTGCTGCTCCCAAGCTTGGTCGGAGAAGCTCCTTATTACAGTCGGGTAGTGGTTCCTACAAGGACTCCTAACTATCCAAAGTACTGAATATAAGTGGCTGTGAGTTCAGCTACAGATGGGACCTCTTTGTCAACCTCCGCCTCTCCCCAGTCCCAGGCTCAGGGGACATTGAGGAAGAGGGAGCAGAAGGGCTGTAAACGACAGTTCTCTGGGATTGACACTGTTCTCGCACACATGAACTCGCCACAGCGGTGGTTTCTCACACAAGACCCCATCAAATTCAAGATCGTTAACGACTGCAGCAAGGAGGTGAGAGAGTTCCTGGTGGCCCGCCCTGGCGGGGGAGCTAACGGCCATTGATGGCTGCTGAGGGCCAGAGAGTCACTTTAGTTTGAGGAAGGGCATTGGTAGGTTGCACATACCCCAGTGAATGACATGAATGTGTGCCCAGCAGACTGGACTTAGCCGATTATTTTTAAAGATCCAAGCCAAGAATGAATCCTCATATAAGCTACGTGCAGAGTGATGATGTGACCAGATAGTTTCATCAGTTGCCCACCTGTTTTACTACCACGGTAGATGGGCACTGTGCAGGTGTTGCCTCTGTGTGGGGGTGGGGGCACCCATAGACACCCTGCATAATTCTTCCCTTTATTAAAAATTTACTCTAATTTTTAAAGCAGGGCCTCTCTATCTAGTCCTGGCTGCCCTGGAACTTGCTGTGTAGACGAGGCTGACCTTGAACCCACAGAGACCCTCCTGTCTCTGCCATCCAAGTGCTGGGATTAAATGCACGTGCCACCATGGCCACTGAAACTCCACACCTTTTTACTTAATTTTGCTATGACTCTAAAGGTACTTTAAAAAAAATACCATTTATTACTTTTAAAAAAGAATAGTCAAAACAAGCCGGGCAGTGGTGGCGCACACCTTTAATCCCAGCACTTGGGAGGCAGAGCCAGGCGGATCTCTGTGAGTTCGAGGCCAGCCTGGGCTACCAAGTGAGCTCCAGGAAAGGCGCAAAGCTACACAGAGAAACCCTGTCTCGAAAAAACCAAAAAACCAAAAAAAAAAAAAAAAAAAAAAAAAAAAAAAAAAAAAAAAAAGAATAGTCAAAACTCACAAGCCTAAAACCAAACTTTAATGCCTATCTCTTCATGTTCTCTCTTTCTCTAGTCTAAGTTGTCTTGGTAAAGGATGCTTTTATCCTTTGGGTGGCCAGGCCCAGCCTCTTTGTCTTCCATCTCCTGACCCCTGTCCCACCCAGACTGCTGACAGCTTTGCTTGCAACATCCAAGGTGTGGACGCTTCCTGACACCTGCATGTCAGCCACCCTGGTCCACATTTCCTCAATGAAACATTCTTCTCTCTCAGAGTTTGGAATTTGCTTTCCACCCCCACCTCATCTCTTTAGACCGCCATTGCAGGTCACATGGGTGGAGAACCTTTCTCAGCCATTCTGTCTAACAGCAGTACCATCCCACGTCCATCTCCATCCCTGGCTGTGTTCTGTTTTATAGTACCTACCATGCTAAAGAGATAGATGACAAGGTTCTTGGACCTTCAGGCCTTGAGCATCTTGTTGGGGAACATAGTCACCTGCTTTTGTTGCTAGCCATGGAGGTAAGATGTTATTTCCCAGGGTAGCATTCCTTCAAGTATCTAAATATATGTGATCATATGTGAAACATAGTTTTAACTTAAATTTGGTAGATGAGAAACAGAATCACACTCTCAGGAAGGGTTGTGGTTTAAAGTGGGCTGGGCCAGAGCCCATGACTTCTGCGCTGGTTGATTTTTATCTGCTTAACACAAAAATAGACATATCTTAATCGAGAGAATGCTTCCGTAAGGTCAGCCTGTAGGTACATCTATGGGGGTTATTGTCTTGATTAATGATTGATGTGGGAGGGCCCAGCTCACTTGGCAAGTGCCACCCCTGGGCAGTTGGTCCTGGGTGTATAAGAAAGCAGGCTGAGCAAGCAAGCTACAAGGAGGAAGCCAGCAAGCAGCATTCCTCCACAGTTTCTGTTTCAGCTCCTGCCTCCAGTTTCCTGTCATGAGTTCCTGCCCTGCCTTCCCTCAGTCATAAAACGTGACCTGAGAGTTGTAAGCTGAAACAAACCCTCTCCTCCCCAAGTTGCTCTTGGTCATGGTGTTTTATCACAGCCATAAAAACCCTAACATAGACAAGGTCTAAAATGGGAGCGCTCCCTGTGAGAAAAACCAGATGAGGAAAGACCCCAGGCTTGCCATGTGGAGACTCATCCCTAGAGGATGCCAGAGAGTCTGCCTTAGAATTTGTTTTTCTAAGGGGAGAGATCCATTCTCTCAGAGTTCCTGAGAACTCATGGCTTATTTTAATGTCAACATGAAATGCTTTGTGTAAAATATTCATCTGAAAGAAATGATTATTTCCATAAAATAGTTTTTAAAAGTTTGTTGAATCTTTGTATAAGATGGGGAAAAAAAGGCTTGTTATTTTTCTTCTTACCAGTTCCTAAACTGCAAAAAAGTAACCCAGGGATGGGCTAAACATCTGTGTGCTCATTTCAGGTCTGTGCCAACAGGTGCTCAGGTCCCTGTCAGACTCACCTGCTTCTGGGAACATGCAACTTTCTGAAGGTGAACCCTAACACACATTCTAGAACACCTGGACTCCTGTCTGCCTACATTTTGGGCAAACACTTAGACATCCTCCATCCTCTGGAATTTGGTGCAACTGGAGGTAAATTACCCATGTCCCTCCGCTATCAATCTTTTTCTCTGCTCCCTCATTTCACCCAGCCATATCACCATCCTCAGTTTCCTGGGTACCAGCACTTCAATTGCAGCAGAGATCAAGATACAGTTTTTCTCTTCTTTTTCTGTTTTGAAATGAGATTTGATGGTGAGCAGAGGCCGCCATTTGCTTCTCTGCAGAGCAGTTTCACTGGGGAAGTTAGTGGAAAACAGGGTACACTTTACTGAGATTTAACCTGTGGCATTGGACTGGAATGCCCCCATTTTGCAGGGGACTCTCAGTGTCTCAGCACCACTTTAACCTCTTAGAGCAAGCAGTCCCCAAACAATGATAGTGGAAGACCAATAAAAATCTGAGTGTAAGCTCTTCTGAAAAAAAAAAAATGCAAAGACTGGCTGCCAATGAGTACTTCACCACATAACTGCTTAGTTTAAAGATGCTGCCTTTAGAAGACTGTATCTAAGACACAGAGACACACTAGAGCAAACTCTTTCTGCTCACCTTCTCTTTAATGTGGGTTATCTCCAGGGTAAGGGGTGTGAAATACGTTTCTGTACATTTTTATCTCATTTATAAGCTCGCTTGTGCCTCTAATTATTTGTTAGCAAGGTACATTTAAATCTAGCCAGATGCATGCCCAAGGTGAACTGAGGTGGTATTGTGTTCCCCAAAATATTGTGCACCCTAATAAATTTATCTGGGGTCAGAGACAGAAGAGCCACAATATTAAACATAGAAGTTTGGCAGTGATAGCACACGCCTTTAATCCTAGCATTCCAGAGGCAGAGATCCATCTGTTCAAGGATACAGCCAAGCATGGTGACTCACGCCTTTAATCCCAGGGAGTGAGGCAGAAAGCAGAAAAATATATAAGGTGTGAGGACCAGAAACTAGAAGCATTTGGCCTGGTTAACTATTTGGCTGGTTAAGCTTTTAGGCTTTGAGCAGCAGTTCAGCTGAGACCCATTCTGGATGAGGACTCAGAGGCCTCCAGTCTGAGGAAACAAGACCAGCTGAGGATCCAGCGAGGTGAGGTAGCTGTGGCTTGTTCTGGTTCTCAGATCTTCCAGTTCACCCCAATACCTGGCTCAGGTTTGATTTTATTAATAAGAACTTTTAAGATTCATGCTACAGTGAACATTATCAAAAGGACTGGTCATTTCCAGGTTTTGGGTGCCTGGTTTCATTGACAGGCAGATAAACCTTTCTAGATCTCCACACAAGTGGCCTAGAGAGTACCAGTGCTTACAAAGTTGGTTGCATGTTATTACCTAGTTGGGCAAATGCTCATCTCATCTGTAGATAAACTTCATGTCCCAAGATAGGACAGGCTTTGCAAGGAAGGTTAAAAATGGCTTAGTACCAATGACTTAAAACTCAATTTTCTTTTTAAGCAGAACCTTTTGAAAACACAGCTAACAGGTAATGACAGAACTTAGTGTCCTCTACTGGAATTTGGGGTGTGATAAGTATGGATGGAAGTGTGTAACATCCTAACCATTGATTATCTAAAACATATGCCTGCTCTTGCTTTGGGACACGATACATAGGACAATCATCTGGTGTGAGCTAGTGAAAGCAATGTGTAGAGGACCCTTTTCAAAAGATCCACTGATCTTTCTCTAGCCGTGGCATTTGGAAATCTCTAGACCATCACAGGGGACTTGAATCCATACATGTGTTAGCAAGAAAGTCATAGAGGAAGACTTTGCCGTGATGATGTCTGCCTCCTTTAGCTAAAACCCACTCCTTGGAGAAATGAGCTCGAGAGTAACATAATCTGAGAGAAGTCCCAGAGCACCAAGAAAATAATTTCTAGAAGCTGGAATTAGTGTTCCCTAATCAGTGTCTTGGGAAAAGGGCCAATGAAGCATCATAACGAAAGGAAGCTGTCTTTCACTCTCAAATTGTGTGAAAAGTTTTCAAGCTCCAAATTTTACAACTTTTTTGGAGAAATTATCTTAATCCTGAAATTCATCTCATGTATTAAAAAAATAGCCAAGAAATGCCATCCAAAAGCAGCAAATAGATGCACATTATTATCACTGCCGGACTGTTTTTGGCTCGGCAAGCCCAGTATTTTGAAGGAGAAAAGACTATCAGTGAGGCTTCTAATTGTCCTCCAATGGGAACCTGAATCTTCCACCTGAGGCTTGTGATGAAAGCCCAGCATGACTGGAGGCCTTTTGCTGCCCGCCATCCTTATAGTGAGAGCTGAGCATGCCCATAGTGCTCTTGACCAGAATTTTAGCCCTTAGACTCATTATGCTTCATGACCTTGAGCTCAGCATGCTCAAAAAATGTGCCTATCATCTATCCTTTAACAATGACCTTAAACTGAGCGTGCTCAGGTATGTACCCCAGCCTAAAGTGCTTTTGTATACCAATAGAGACAGTGCCCAATCCCTAATAAAAGCTTCATGCTTCTTCCCATGTTCCCAGCTCGTGATTCAGTTAATACATTTCTCCACCCTTTTCTTCCTCAGGGATGCTCGCTTTGGCTTTGCGTTCACAGAGATGTAAACCATTGCACAATTGTGCTAGAAGGATGTAGGGACCGGTGTTGACAGTTCCCTCTCAGTGACCATAATACTGAGTGTGAACTGGGCTACCTGCCAATGTTAAGTTATGAGGCTTTATTTGTACTTAAGCATACAAACGTTTCTTCATTTTTTCCAGAGAGTTTTATCTTTCTTTAAGAAAAAAATCTTCTCATGTGGCCTGATTGGAGCAAGGACCATCTTCTAAGGTTAAAAATAAGCTTTCTGTAAGTCAGGATTATTTTTATCCAGTTAAACACTTCAAAGTAAACCGAAGTAACATTGATGGGTTCTTACAAGCTCACAAGTTCTTTTCAGAACTCCAGAGATGGACCAGATTTTCAAAGATGTATTTAATATTATCTGTGTATATGCTTTTGGCCTCTGATTATTTTGCTCACATTAATGAATACTAATGATTCAAACTTTTAAAACATCCTTAGCCAGATGAATCTAATTTTTTCTGGTCTGGTATGCAAATATAATCAACTAGTGACATTAGGCCATATTTGCTTACAGATACACAATTTTCAGTGACTGGTAAGCAGAAACAAAGCCATCCAGACTCATCAGAGAACTGGCTCACCCAATAACAAGAATGTTGTGACTCAAAAATGACCCAACCTCAGTAAGACCTGGGGTTTGAAACCTTTGTTTCCAGAGATGATGTTAGATAAATACAGATTCGATTTCCCACTACTCTTGGTCCCCAGTGTGACCAAGGTCAGGGTTAAAAATGTGACTTGTAACCTTGAGTCATCTCATACTGACTTCCGTGGTTTCCATGAGACTCCTATTCTCCTGTCACTATTTATTATTGAAGTATTAGGTTGAAGCATAGGAAACTAATGTTTTTGTACATCAAAACAGTTGACCATTTTGTCTTTTCTGTCTTTCTCATATGAACCAACCTAATGTCCAGAGAGTTTCCTTAAGAATCTGTTTCGTCATTTTTGCAGTGTGGGCTTTGTGTAGCACTCCAAAATGCTACCTAGTTTTGTTGTTGCCTACTGCTTGTCTCTTTAATTAAATGTTGTGCAACGTTTTTTGCTTGTTTTTGCTTCTTTTCTTCTTTGTCTCTTGATTATTTTGCATAATTCACTCAGAAAGGCCAGATGCTTCTTTTAGGCCAACAACACACTTGACATTAACATAACTTCTCAGCCTGAATGTTCACTAAGGTTTTAAGGAAAGAGATGTGATACTGTTGTGCTGGCTGAGGACATGAAGCAAGTGAAGTCTTGTCAGCCAGAGGACAGCTGGTATCTACTGACTAGCTCACCATCTTTGGAATATCAACAGTGTCTCCTGCAATCAGTCTAAGTACTTCATTGGCAGATGTATTACCAAGGAGCCATATAAATATTCCATTCCTTACACATGCCCCTGCCCTGTACAGGAATTTCCTAGGAAATTACTAAAATATGAATGAATTCCAAAATGTCAACTTAAAAAATACACACTCAGTTCTAGGTTATCCCTGGTTGGAAATGTTACCATCAAAAGTAATTATGCTTTTTTTTTTCTTTTTTTAGATAATGGGCTCATTCAACATTTGGGGAAAAATCCAAACAAACCCATATCATTTAGTTGAATCTAAAGCTAATTTTAACTCCTGAAATAATTCTTTGTAACTGGGTGTTTAATGTAATTCTGTCGGTTTTCTTCCACATTGTAACATAGTTGAAACTCATTACAGAGTAAACTTTTTATATTTTAGGCCAAATTTGAACCCCCCCCCCACACACTAGTCTATGAAGTGAAATGTGTTTAGCTTTCTCTTGGATACAGATACCCTTTATGGCACCTTGAAATTCACTTCTCCTCCCTTACATTAACCTCTTCAACCTGTGTACGTAGAATACTGGCAAAATAGAAATTATGAAGAGGTCACTCAATTGAACTTTAGTAACCATAGGTATTCCCACAGCCTGGTGTACTTCACCATAGAGAATACATTTGAATGTAAGCAACACCACTTTCACTTTTACCACTACAGAATAAATGTAGGAAGGCTGGTCAGATTACCACAGACATTGGAAGGTGTCAGCCTCTGCATAGACATAGCAACTAATTATATTTGGTACAGGAAGCTCCTTTGGCTTAGCAGAACACAATCTCTCCTCTGATTGGAAATGGGAAACAGGGTAGGAAGTAGAGTATGGGGAAGTGGACCCTCCAGGGACCCCCACCGTTCTGCTGTAGCCTTAGGGGGCTGGACTGTCTGGCTTTTTTCCTGTGGGAAGATGACATGTGGACACTTCACTTACTCCCAAGAGAAGGTGTCTGTTGTCTGAGGACTGCTGGAGAAAAGCTCTAAGAGCCCCACAGTGCCATCCAAGCCAGTTCAGTCGACAATCTGCCCTGGTGCCCTGATGCCCTGGTGCCCTGATGCCCTGGTGCCCTGGTGCCCTGTTGCCCTGGTACCCTGGTGCCCTGATGCTCTGGTATTGGTGCTCTTGTGTCTCAAACATTCTATCTTTCCCCAGAGTCAGAGTAAAGACATAAAATGTAAGAGAATGTCAGGAGATTTATTGGTTACTATGCAGAGCATTTAAGAGACTAACCTAACACAAAAACTGTGGTGACCAAAATGTCCAAATTGTAACTAGAGAAAGATTCAATATGCAGTGATTCTTTCTTTGGACCAAGGATCCTATACAGTGTGGCAAAAGACTGTGACTGATCTGTCATGACTTCAGTTTGACTGTGTCTTTTGTGACACTTTAAACTGTGTTCCTGTGGGAGGTCTAGCCCCTGACAGTCTTTCTCTACTTTGTCCTTTGTTGTCCCGGTGTCCCCCACAGGCTTATTATCTATCCCACCACCTGGCACAACTTTGCTGTATTCCTCTTGTATCTAATCTCTAGGAAACCAGGGACTTTTTGTCACTCAGATCTCGAGTCTCTGAGGGCCAGAGCAGGGCACACAGCGATGGGCTAAGAGGACAATCTGTCACAGTCAGTGAGATGCATGGCTTCCCTGTTTGATTACACGGACAGAAGCATTCTCTGGATGCCCTGACAGCAGAACCTGCTTCGAGGCCCCTTTTTGTACACTGGGAAGGGGAAGCAAAGAAACACAAAGGTTAGCACAACTCAGGAGACTCAGAAGCATCTGTGGAGAACCAAAAAGACAAAAGTCAACAGATGGGACAGCTTCCCTCAAAGAGAAGAAACAAAGGTACTGGAAGAAACACTCTATTTTAAAGGAAGAGGTCCATAAATAGGTACGAGTACTTAGGTGTTTGGAGAGTTTTGTCTTTGTCACTGACACCTGAAGTTTCTCGAGTGTGGGAAGCTCAAAGCACTTACCTTCAATGGTGCACTGGTCCGGGACTGGGACCTTTTTTGCGATTTCCATGGCATAAGCCTTCACTTTACTGAGGTTTTCTTTTAAATGCAAGTACAGCTTATCTTGGTATTCAATGGGACTCGTGGTGGCTGTTTCTGGAATGGCTTCCTGGATGTTTTCTTTAACAGTTTCAGGCATATTCTCTGATTCTATATGGACAATACTTGGGTGTGAAGCTGAGGAATTTCTCAGCTGTGATCCATGGGCATCTATCTTAAGAGGCAACTTGCCAGTTCCGTGGCTAAGTGGGTCTATTTCTGAGAGAGAGATGCTGGCATGTATTCCTGCCCTTTCTTCAGCTTCCCCATCGCCTGCTCTCACTCCATTTGTGAGTACAGTATTCAAAGCCAAACTCCTGGACCTGTGATGAAAGGATAGAGGAGTTAAGGAAGCTCTTGTTGCCTGGCAAAGGAAAAACAGTTATACCAGGACAGAACTTTACTTTCTCCAGAGGGAGACACTATTAATAGACCAGATAACATGAGGACCACTATGGTGATATTTTATTTGTACTGAAATGTGATTTTAATTTTATGTTAATAAATAAAGTTGCCCTGGGGTCAGAGCTATTAGAGCCATAGCAAGAGCGTGATGGTTAGAAGAGCTAGGTAGATTTCTGTGTGTTCAGGGATACAGCCAGTATTGGAGACATACGCCTTTAAGACCTGGAGGGCGGTACTTACAGGCAGTGATAAGGCAGTCATGTGGTTGGGTTTACAACCAATGAGAAGGCAGAACAGAAAGACTATTTAAAGACAGACAAACAGGAAGAAGCTCTCTCGGGGAAGTTAGGAGCACTGCAGGAGATAAGATTTTATCTCTGAGCTCTGACCTCTCGGCTTTCTCTTTTACATTGGCTCTGTGTTTCTTATTTTAATAAGACGATTGGTCACATCTACAGACCACCAAGCTGTGTGACGAATAACACTCTGAAAACACAGGGCTAGGGTTGTAGTTCAGCAGCCTACTACATGCTTGATATGCATAAGGCCCTGGGTTTTATCCTCAACCCCACCAATAGGAAAGAAGAGAATGTTTAGGTACCTCCAAAAGAAGATTTAAATCAACTTCCTAGCAAAGTTGGCTATAAAGTGGTAGACAGAGAGTTTTTATTCTTTCTTGCTTTTGCCTCTGATTATTCACTAGAATAAGAGATGCAACTGTCAGCCATTTTCAAAATTAGCATGCTTAATTTAAAAAAGTGTTTAAGAGATAAAATCAGATGTTTGCCTTCTATTTATAGTCCCTAAGTCAGTGGTTCTCAGCCCCCTTGGGTCACATATCAGATATTGATATTACAATTCACAACAGCAGCAAAATCACACTTCTAAAGTAGCAATGAAAATAATCTTATGGTTGGGGGGGTCACCACAACATGAGGAACTGTATAAAGGGTTGCAGCATTACGAAGGTTGAGAATCGCTGCCCTAAGTACATAGTAAGGGTACTTGACTAATGAGAGCACTATTGTGGTGGTATTGTGTTCCCCAAAATATTGTGTACTCTAATAAATTTATCTGAGGTCAGAGAACAGACAGCCACTAGATACAAAAGCTAGAAAATGGTGGCACTCACACCTTTAATCCTAACATTCCAGAGATAGAAATCCCTCTGGATCTCTGTGAGTTCAAGGCCACATTGGAAATAGCCAAGCATGGTGACACACGCCTTTAATCCCAGAAAGCCAGCCTTTAATCCCAGGGAGTGGTGGTAGAAAGCAGAAAGATATATAAGGCGTGAGGACCAGAAACTAGAAGAATTTGGCTGGTTAAGATTTTGGCTGGTTAAGCATTCAGGCTTTTGAGCAGTAATTCAGCTGAGACCCATTCCGGATGAGGACTCAGAGGCCTCCAGTCTAAGGAAACAGGACCAGCTGAGGAACTGGCAAGGTGAGATAGCTGTGGCTTGTTCTGTCTCTCTGACCTTCCAGTATTCACCCCAATAACTGGCCTCAGGTTTGATTTTATTAATAAGAACTTTTAAGATTCCTGCTACACACTATGGGTAATATTGTTTTAATTCATTAAAGGATAGAACCTTGGGAAGCCATAGGTTAAGAAAAAAAAGTTGAAACACCCCAAAGCATCACGACAATAAAAGTAATAGCAAATACAAGTTCATACTTCAAAATGATGACCGAATAAAAGTTATACCTGCTAAATCGAATGTTTCTTTGTTCTTCCTTAGAGATGTGGTCTAAGCTGTATCTGCGGACAGAAGCAGGGGTGTTGCTCTCAGCGTTTATTTTGTCTTCAAAGGCTTGGATTTTAACTTGGAGTTTTTCATGGTCTTCACTTTCAGGCTCCTCTGTCATGGTCTTGGCTTCTCCCAGTTTCTCAGGAAAGCCAACTTCAGCGCTGTTTTTTCTCCTAAAAGAACAGAGATCATGAGCTGCTTGTCATCCATACCCTTTGGAGCAGACTTCATTCCACTAACCTTTATCTGGAAATGAAAACTCTGCTGGATAACTTTCTGGCTAGTTGTGTAGCAAACTTTTGTTGACTATTTAGACACAGGCTTTTGATATTCCTTCTATACAGCTCATTTTGCCAGAAGGTTAGAAACACTGGAGATCATGCCAACTCTGTATTAGAAATGCTTTCTGGGAGCTTGGAGAATGAAAGCAGTTTGTACTCACATTTATCACACTCCTTCTTAGAAACTCTTTAAAGGTGTGGCAAAGACTCGCACCATACATTTGGCAGAGCATTTCCATGTGCTGATGTATTCGCTGATGAAGTTGTGGACGGTTTCTGCAAACTCAGGGCTTTGCTAATTTTAGAGGAGTCATTGTAAGTCTCTCCTGTTCAGAGTAAAGTATGTCTTCTCAATTTTATTTATGTGTTTTATGTATATGAGTGCTCTGTCTTCATGTACATCTGCACACCAGAAGAGGGCATTGGATCCCATTATAGATGGCTGTGAGCCACTGTGTGGTTTCTGGGAATCAAACTCAGGACCTCTGGAAGAGCAACCAGTGCTCTTAACCACTGAGCCATCTCTGCAGCCCTATCTTCTCAATTTTAAGATATGGGAAAAATAAGGTTATATTGTTTTTTCTTTCTTTTTCTAAAAATAAATATTAGTATATACACATATACATGCATATATACACATATAAGATATATGTATATATACACATATATAAGCTATATATTTACAAAGATACAAGATGTATTTGTACTTTTTATCTATGTGGATGTGTGCATGTATGTGTGTGTATGCTATGTGTATGGGTGCCTGTGGAGGCCAGAAGAGGGAGTGAGACTCCTCAGAATTGGAAGTACGGGTGGTTGTGGGCTGCCCGACATGAGTGCTGGGAACCAAACCCAGCTCCTCTGAAAGCAGCAAGGGCTGGTCATTGCTGAGCCATCCCTCTAGACATAGTTTATGAGAGTTTATGAAGCACTTTGTACACATTAAACTTCATCTTTTAAGGCTTAAGTCAAAATGTGGTATGATTTGAGGCCCTCTGAGAGCCAAGAGTTCCTTAGACAGGATTAAGAACTGCAGACAAGCCATAGAAAAAACCTGCTCTGTGACACTCACTGAGCTGGATGATGATGACAGCCACAAGGTAGAATGTATTTCTGTCTCTTATCTGCACTCAGATGACCTAGGGTGACTGTAATCTTTTAAAACAGTTTACTTATTTTATGTGTTTGTTCCCCAGCGTAGGTATTTGCACCACATATGTGCAGGACCTAGAGCAGTCGGAAGAGGGCGCTGGAGCCTCTGGGACTGGAGTTGTAGGCAATTGTGAGCCACTCTGTAGGTGCTGGGGACTGAATCTCGGCCCTCCGCAAGAACAGTAAGTTCTGTTACCCACTGAGCCTTCTATCCAGCATGAGTTACTTTACAGTCATCCCTGATTAAAACCCATTTCTATTACTTTTTATACTAATCATGGTAAAACAAGCTGTTTTTAGTTTCCACACTTCTGACATAAAATATGTATCTTTCACTCATACAAACTAATTCTCCATCCCCAACTGGGTTCCTACAGTTCTTTGCACTTCCAGTACTAACTGCCTGGAGTTAGTTAGCATCAGTCTGCACAGATCTCCGCGTTTTGTTACCAGTTTCAAGCATTCGCTCCCAAGCCAATAACACTAAATAACTTGAGAACAAAGTCAGAAAGTTTCTCACCAAAGGAGACTTTAGGCTCAAGAGAGTCTAAAAAGCTCAGACTCTTGGCTACAAGTTATCCTCAGATGCCCACTAACCCCAAGAGGCACACACACATCATATACCTCTGGGCAGGGTTGCCAATAAAATACAAACATTAGGCCAAATAAGAATTCCAGATAAACACCAAATATTTTAAAGATGAATTTATTATTAAAATATTGATTACATTAAATATTCATATATCTTATAAAATGAAATTATTATGTATTTTTAATGTTTTATGACATTTATTTATGTATGCATGCATTTTATTATTAGTAGTACTCATCTATATTTTAGTATATTATTACTAAAATGTATTTCATTATATCAAGATTATTATATTAAAAACCCTAAATTTTTTTTATCTGAAATTCAACTAGACATCCTGTACATTTAATACATTTAGATATCCAGGCCATCTGGCAACATTGCTTTGCTCCCTCATGATTTCATATGCAGGGCATTCATAGCAGCCTGCAAGGTTTGAGGAGTCAGAGAACCAGGAATGCCTGGGGTCTGAAGTCAGGCTGGCCACATCACCTCAGGTCTACCAGATGCCCAGGAGACACGGGCAGCTTCTACTGACTTATGCCAGCGGGGAGAAGCATTGCATTATCTATCTGTCAAATGGGAAGGGCAAAGAGAGGCAGAATGTAACAGGGGGAGCAAAAGCCCCCCACTTCTGCCATTTTATATCTTGTCACTCAACCCAGAGGGAGCACAGCGGGGACTTTGGAAGGGACCAAGTGAGAGTCAGGAATCAGTAATACAAATCTCTGACTCCAGACATGAGGCTGACGACTGTGGCCCATGGGCTGAGCTGTGGCCACCCAGGCTTTTCACTGCGCACAGTTTCCCTTGTTTTGGGATTTTCAGACTTGGAGTGCACAGGAGTTAAGGAATGGGGGTGGAGGGTAGGGAGGAATGGATGGCCATGACTCTACCAAAGCCTTAAGATGGGTTACAGGGAACTTTTTGTCACTGGTCACCACTCCACCTGGACATGCCCATTTTCACCAGGGAGCTAAGTGGGTTTTGATTCTAGTAGGTTAGAAGGCCAGGAAAGAGTAGCTAGAAGGATGGAGCTTAAAATATCATTCCTTAGCTGGGCGGTGGTGCCTCACGCCTTTAATCCCAGCACTTGGGAGGCAGAAGCAGGAGGATCTCTGAGAGTTTGAGGCCAGCCTGGTCTACAGATGAGTTCCAGGACAGCCAGGGCTACACAGAGAAACCCTGTCTCGAAAAGCAAAACAACAACAAAAATCATTCCTTACTCCTTAACTTTCTCTTTCATATAAAATATAATATAAAAAAACAAATCCCATTTCCAGATAAGCAGACCCCGCCTCCACTGTCATGCCCCCCCCCCCCCCCCCCGCCTTCCTTCAAAAGCAGGAACCACACAAACGTGACCATGAGTGGGGTGGCAGGCCACTCCTCCTGTGGGGGGTTTTCTGGGATGGGGGCAAACGGGCTGGTCTCTTGCAGGAGGCCCCTATTCCTTTACCACTTGTCACTCTTAACTCCAGAGGTAATTTACAGAACACTCTGCCAACATTCTGTAGTCCCTTAAATATTAACTTGGCCTTAACTCAACAAGCCACATTACAAGAGGCTCAGCTGATTCGGTCTGAGCAGTTTCTGGTCTCTGCTGCCAAAGTAAAGTCTTCAGAAGTGCGTCTAGGGATGCCCAGGGGAGGCCTGATTGCCTCCCTCTTGTGTGCACTGGGACTCTCCTAAGAAACAAATTGGCCCTTGGGCAGTCTGCTGTGTTCCCTCTACGCTGGGTGATGAGACTAGACGCTGATAGGGGTGGAGAGATTGGTGAGCTCTGTTCCTGACCCCTTAAATCAAAGGAAAATAATATTAGTTCATGTTTGATGATCTTGGCTTTCGATCCTGTGTCCAGGATATACTCTCCTGCCGAGTTAAGCTGGTGATGGGGGAAGGAGACCTCAATGGGCTAAATCCATACCAGAGTCCTAAATTCTGGGGATGTTATATTTTTTTTTTTTACTCCTCAGCAATTTCTTGGGTCATCATCAGTCATCAAAAGGATGACAGAGAGGATCCCCTGGCTGATAGTCCCATTGCCTGTTTAGGGGCTTCAGTGCTTAATGCCGCTAGAGTCTGAAAGAGCAGACATGCCGCTGGGTCCTGCGAACATCTGTTCTGGAGTTATTCTGTGGGCAGAAGTGGAGCCATGCAAAGGCCCAGTTATGTGGGGATTAGAATGTGGTCAGGTCCACAGTACTGTTCCACTGAAAACAAATGCTGCCACAGTTGATCTCCTTTACGTTAGAACTTTAAAAGGGATGTCAGGAGAGGATGCTGTAGAAACATGGAGTGATCAGGGCCTCATGAGGGAAAGGCCTCAGGGCATGCCTCCAATTTTCCACTTACTAATTAATGATGTGCTAAGTCTCTTTCTGACTCGAAGGCACATTTTATTAAACAGAAATGGGATTCATGGCTTTGTGCCTCTAGGTAGCTCAAAGTGTCATGTAACATGGTGGATCGGACAGTGTAGCCCATATAGTATTGGCTTGGAAAATTCTAGCGGTTAATCCCTAGGTGTTGCTGTCCATTGTGAACTTTGACACTGAGAGGTGGCCTGAGCCGGTGGTGCTAAACTTTGAAGGTAAGTGCCTGCTCAAAGCCAGGGAAGACTGTGAAAGCCCTCCTCCGCAGTGGCATCCTAAAGCATGTACGCCGAAGGAGAGCAAGGCTCATGGTGTGTGAGCATGTAGGAACTGGCGTAAAGGTAGAGTGGATGTGTAAAACTTCTGAACTTCAAGAACAAGTTCTGAAGGCCGGGCTGGCAGCACACACTTGGAATCCCAGCACTAAGGAGGTTGAGGTCGGAGTTAGAAGTCAGTCTCGGTGACACAGCAAGTTCCCTGTCAACCTGGACTAGAGATTGGGGGTGGGGAGGGGGGGAGAGTATTAATTCTGAACAATTGTAGACATTGAGAATTCCCTGCAATCAGAAGGAAAATACTAAGCTCCAATACAAAGAAATGGTCTCCTTAACACAGACGCTCAGTCGTTTGTACATTCTCAGCCCTTCAGTCAATCAGAGAGACGTAGGGAAGTAAGGTGATCTGGAAAAAACGCAAAACCCTTGCTCATGTTCCTCAAGTGGGGGCTGCAGACCAACAACTCCAAGCCCTTGGAGCTCATGGGAGTCAGAGTGTCCTCCCCAGACCCACAAAATCAGAATGATCATTGAACAATCCCGCCACATTCCCTGCAGCCAACCCTGGTGTTATCTGCCATGCGTACAGATTGGAGCAGCACACATCGATCACAGGAAGAACAGATTGGAGGTGGCTCGGGGCAGAAGGCCTGATGTAAGACAATCTGCGCATCATTTGGAGTCGACAGACTTTACTGTCCGACCCATTTGGGGTCTCTGTAAATTCCAGGGTGAAGTTATTATTATTATTATTATTATTATTATTATTATTATTATTTTAGCTTTCACTATCAACAGATACTGGTGCTGATGCACCCTAAATCTGCAGTCAAGATTCCGGAGTTGAGAGTGGGCATATGGGGAGCCATGGTCCCCAGAACAGGAGGTGGCCCCCGTCTGTCACATGGCAGTCTGGATGTGACACAAGTTTTGAAATTTGAAAGGAATGCAGAGCAGCGATGCCACCTCGATGCTCTGAGTTAGAATGGAACTACGGAGGAAGGGTACCCATCTTTTTCTAGACTGTCCTGCCTGGGAATAGGAGCAGGCAATGGGCTGGCAGTGAGCTGTCAGCTATGAAGACATCACAGGATGTGTCACTGGGAGAGCAAGAAAAAACGTTCAATGCCTCCTTCTTGATATTCCTCAATCATCACACGTGGCCCACTTTGCATAGGCAGAAGCCCACTGTTTGACTTGCTGTGGCTGTGGCCCAATACAGACAAGAGACAACTAATGGAAGGAAGTGTATTTCAGCTTGAAGTTCATGGGGAGCCTGTCCACCATGGCTATGAAAGGGATGGCGGCAGGAGCTGAGAGCAGCTGGGCACTGGTATATTCAGGAAGCAGAGAGTGACCAGCAATTGGGGTCTAGCTAGAGAGCCTTGGGGCCTGCCCCCAGGGACACACTTCCCCCAGTGAGGCTCCTAGAGGTTCCATAGACTTCCCACACAGCACCACAAGCTGGACTAGGTGTTAAACACATGAGCCTTAGGGACCCAAAGCACTCTGTATTTACCCAGCATTGGCGGAATGTCAATAGTTGAAAACATGTCACTGACTGAGCTTAGGTGAGAACTCCATACACTCATCAGGACAATTTCTAGCTCATTTAGAATTCAGCACTTACCTATGGAAAAGTCTAGCTAAGAGACTTATGCTGCCAGCTTAAAAGAAAAAAAGGTATACTTTCACCATATATATATATATATATATATATATATATATATATATATATATGCTATTAAGACTGGTTTTTGTGAGACCTTTTACCAGCACATGTGAGACCTTTTACTAGCAAGTCTTTTTTTCTTGGAGTCCCAGAGGAAAGACTAGGGAGTAAAATGTTGGATGCTAAGGAGCACCCTCAGATTGGTGTAGGCAGCTTCCCTGAGGATGGATCTCAGCACTTTCCAAGCTACTTGTGGCAAATAACTGTTTACTGTTTTTATTTTCATAAACCAAGGACCCATGTTTCTGTAAGTCAGTACAGTACAGTACCAGAGAAATGTAATGGCTAAACAAAGCTTGCAGGGTCTACTGGCCATGTGCTCAGCTGCTATAGTAATGCCATAATTGCTGTGAATGTTCCAAGTTCTGTTCCGCTTCTGTAATAACTTTGGGGTGATCTGCTAAGAAAGAGTTTGCAAATGAGCACTTCTCTGTGGGCCATGCTCCAGGCAGCTCCGAGTATTCGAAAGTCACTACCCTAACGCTCACCTGGCACAGAATGAAATGTGAATACTACCAGTTAACATTTACTGTGGGCCTTTTTATCCATAGGCAATAGATATTCTAAATCCAGTCTATCTGTGATCTTTTATCTTTA
Source organism: Peromyscus maniculatus bairdii (assembly GCF_049852395.1). Lineage (NCBI taxonomy): Eukaryota > Metazoa > Chordata > Mammalia > Rodentia > Cricetidae > Peromyscus > Peromyscus maniculatus. The sequence continues at coordinate 47,591,266 of NC_134857.1, forward strand.
GTTTTGCTTGACAGGGGTTCAGTTACATCAAATGGAAAATCTCAGAAACAAACAAATCAATGAATGTCAAATTGAGCATCATTCTGAGTGGTAGGATGAATTTTTATACCATCTTGTTCTGTTTCATCCAGGACAAGTAATCATCCTTTGCCCAGAATATCCATGACTATGTAGTGTATACTATACTACCCCATTAGTTATCATATCAATTCTTGTACTGTTAAAATGCTTGTATTTAGGTAACTCTCTTTTTACTTTATAAGGGCTCTAAAGCACAAGAATAGTTATTTCCTCAATTGAACAAGCTAAAGATGTGTTAGCGATTTGTGCTCACCATGATGTGCTTCCTTTAGTGAAAAGGCAAAGAAAGTACAATAAGATGTGAGAGGGTGAGAGAAACCCTCTAATACTATATTGTCATGATTGTTCTATTTTATTATGTCATTAATTGTTATTAATCACTTACTGTGGCTAATTACTAAAATAAATTTTATTATAGAGATAGATGTATATAGATAAGTTCACACTGATTGGGAAGATAAGTATTTGCCTTCCTTTAGCCCCAACTGAAAAGACGTTCAAAACTCAGAAAACACCACACAAATGGTAATTTTAGAATTCAGACATCATGGATGGACCAAAGCAACAAGGGCCATTTCCTGAAGCAAAATATCAAGCAGCTAGGTAACCAGGGTCTACTGAGTCCGTGCAGAACGTCCAGCACCTCAGATGGGTAGGAGAAGGTCAAGCCTCCGTGACATCTCCCACAAGTGCCCTTTCCCTCCTCCAGGCTAGAACCTGGGTCTTCTCTGCCTTGTTTGAAATGGAACACCAGGCCATGGGCGCTCCACAAAAGCCTGTGATTTGAACACTGTGGTCCTGGGTCTCCTGGCAAGGCTGCAGCTGTGTTACTCACACTCCAGGCAGGACCACCACCATTCCCATCCCCCTTGTCTACACCCAGCAGAGCCTGCCCTGCTGGAGTCTCACACCCACTGGCCTTGCTCCATCGTCTCCAAAGCTGATAATGGCGGCTCCCATCCATGTCTCTTGCTAATAAATGAATTCCTGGAATACCTTTAAAGACCTTCCCGTAGTCCTAAGTACTGGTTAAGGAAGGAAGACCAATGAAGTAAATGAACAACACATGGGACATAAATGGTACCACATGTTAGCTGCAACCTCTTTGGGATGAAGCAGGGCAAAACCTGAGGTGATTACTTCATATGTATGGAGAGGTCACAGCAACCACACAACCATCACAAAAGGCTGTCAGGATTTTCTTCTGATACAGGACATCTCTAGATGGAAAAGATGCACTCTTTTCTTACGGAAACCCCAGTTTCATCGTCAGATGTTATCTTAGCAGGGTGGAAGTACCTTCAACTTTTCCTAGCAGGGGCAATACGGTCCAGAATGTCACATGGTTTTAATTATGTCCTGGAACTACTTGTGGCAATTCCTTGAGCCTACAGTTGGTCTCAAAAAGTCAGTTTTTTTCCTTTGTGTAAACATACCTTGCCTTTTTAGAAAAAAAATGGAGTTTTATCATCATCATCATCATCATCATCACTATATTTCTTCTGAATACCAGCTCTCTAGTTTGGAGGCAAGTAGGACACAAAGAGATACCTAGTGCTCTGGGAGCTAGAGAGATGGAGGAAAGTGGAATCATGGGAATCAGAAGAAAGTTGGATCAAGGGAATCAGAGGAAAGCAGGATCATGGGAATCAGAGTGGGATCAGAGGAAAGTGGGATCATGGGAATCAGAGTGGGATCAGAGGAAAGTGGGATCATGGGGAAGAATGGGTGGAAAGACCTCATAGAGAAGTGGTACCAAACTGCAGTTGTAGGGAACTACAGCCTTTCATGGGAAGAGAGGAATGAAGAGGGTATTCTAGAATGTGATGGAAAAAAGGAAGCAGAACTGGTCTGAATTTTGGTAGGAATATGCAGAAGTCACCTGAGACAATTCCTTTGATTTACATAAATGCTGTGTTTATTATAAATCTCATCCACACTAAAATCTGAGAAAAGACTAAAGGAAGAAACAAAAAGAAGCTTCGTGAATTACTGCCTCATATTTATGCAGAAATTACTGCAGGACTACAGGGGGAGTGTAGGTTGAGTAGAGGCTTGAATTTTGTGCTAGTTTATTTTTATTTTTTGTTTATGTGTATGTGTGTGAGCCCATGTGGAGTTTGTGTGTACCATGTGCATAGAGGAGCCCATGGAGACCAGAAGAAGGGATTGGATCCCCTGGAACTGGAGATACAGAAGGTTATGTGCTGCTATGTGGGTGCTGGGAACTGAACCCAGGTCCTCTGAAAGAGCAATAAGTACTCTTAACCACATCTCTCCAATTCCTCTTTCTTCTAGGGGAACTTACTCCATTATGCTTTAATATGAAGCCTCTACAATTCTGATGTACATTAAGATATATTCTTATGATGATTAAATAAAATGGGACTGGGGAGAGAGAGAGAGAGAGAGAGAGAGAGAGAGAGAGAGAGAGAGAGAGAGAGAGAGAGAGAGAGAGAGAGCTTAGCAGTTAAAAGCACTGGCTCCAGCTCCCAGAGCACTAGGTATCCAGAGGGCCTTGCCACATACTGGTTCATCACCATCTGTAACTCCAGTTCCAGGAGATCCAATGCCTTCTTTTGGCCTCTGTGGGCATTGAGTGCACATGACACACAGAAAACATTCAGGCAAAACTCTCACACACACAAAATAAAAATAAAGGAAAAGAGATTAAATAAAATAATATTGTTAGTTGTTTTAAGCTTGATTAGATCTATTAGCAACATTCCTGGCAAAGATGTAGACGAGTGGTCCTCTGTTCTCTGTGGTTTCTGTCCTCGAGCCAGTGAAGGATCATCATTCTCAAGTTGTCACCGTGAGAGTGTGTCCATGTCCCATGCCTTGGGAGGGAAATGTATTATGGCCTCTCTCTTGGGCTAGCTCTCTTTCACATTTGCAGCTCTCCTTAATAGACACTTCACCGTTATGGCATCTCGGCATCCCGTGGTTTCCATTGTGGCTTAGATCTCATCTTCCCAGCTTCATTCTCAGGGCTGCCTTACAGAGAACAGAGCCCTGCCAACCGCTGCCTGGCTGCACCCACTTTCTGAAATTCTGAAAGATGACCTCATGACCCGCCTCTCTCTTGCAATCTTCATGCCTGCAAAGCCAATACCATATGGACAACGCTGCCAGGTGACGTTGCCAGTTTAAGATCTAGCCTGGCTCTCTTAGACCACAGCTTCAGGAGCCTTCAAAGCTGACCCTCAGCTGGGTGGTGGCGGCGCAGGCCTTTAATTTAATCCCAGCACTTGAGAGGCAGAGGCAGGCAAATCACTCAGTTCGAGGCCAGCCTGGTCTAAAAAGCTGTCCCTAGGAAAACATTTCCTTAGGTGATCATTAAGAGATCCAAGGTCAGGCTCTGCCCTTTCATATATATTTGCCCTGCACACTTAAGAACCTTCAGCGAGTGAGGGCTTGACCTTGGCACTTTCCTGTTTTCCAGCACAAAGTTCAGGAGTTCCCTTACCATGCTAAACTCGTCAGCAGTTCTAACGGCCTTCTTTGTACAACCCTCCTTATTTGCAACATTAAAATTCTTTCATGCTTCTTTCCTTGTCAAACTGTATATTCTTCCAGAATTCTCTTCTTTACTTGCTGTTTTCTCTCACTGTAGACAGGAGTAGTGAGCAGTAGCCATAATAATAATTAAAAAAAAAGTCTGAATGCTCTCCTGTCTTGGAATTTTCTCCACCAAAAAGGAATCATCCATTACTTTTGCATTTAGCTCCAGTTACATTGTCATGATGTGAACAGAATAAAGGCAGATTATTTGCTAAGATGTGACCTGAATGGCCTCTAGCTCACTTCCCAGCAGAGCCCTGTTATAGGGCTCTGAAATGCCATGATTCTGGCCTCCATTGTCTGCACTCTTCATGGCATTCTAATCTTCCAAATTCCCACCAGAAGATCCCACTTAGCTCTGCTTACAGAATTCTTGGGCTTCTCTGGTCTATAGCTTCAAACTCTTCCACATTCCTCCTACAAACCAATTCCAAAAGCTTATGGACTGCGGTAAGGTTTATCACAGCAATAGCCTCACTTCAGGGTACCAATTTTTGGCATGAGTCACTCATCTTGTTGATGTGACAAAAGTAAGTAACAAACACAACTTAAGGCAGGAAGGGTTTGTTTAGGCTCAGAAACAGACCTTTGTGGTGGGAACGGCATGGCAGAGGAGCACGAGGCAGGCAGTCATGCTGCGTTGGTGCTTAACAAAGATGGATGAGTTGAATGCTGGTTCTCAGATCAACTTCTCCTTTTCAGCCCAGAGCTCCAGCTCTTAGGATGGTGCATCTACCATTCAGGGAGTGTCTTCTCTCAGTTAAACTTTTATTTTTTCCAACAACCTCATAGACTTACCCAGAAGCATGTTTGCATGGTGATTTAAAATCCAGTCAAGCTGACCCAAAAGATTAACCATCATGCCATCTATCCTACACTAGTTTTATACCTTCCTAATTTGTTTTGGCTATAGTTTTCTTCTTCTTCTCATTTTTAACTTTAAGGCGTGCTTCTTTAAGACAAAAGAGAGACACAGCTGACATCATTACCACTAAGACAACAGGAGAGCAAGTTCCTATTTAACTAAGCAAAGGTGGGAATCATTTTGTCATGGACTTTTTCTTACAAACAACTTTCTTTCCTCTACGACTCCAATGGCGTTGGCTTGGCTCTAGGCACCAAAGGTCACATCTAAGGGAAGAGTTAGTCCGCCACCACCAGTCCTGGACTGGAGACGGTGTTCCTGTCCTCTTTCCTTCTGCTCCTCACTATCACCACCCTCACCCCTCTCATCCTTTCTCCTCTTTACTTCCCTACCCCTCTTTACACAGTTTTCATTCCTCCAAGTTTCCATGTCCAAGTGGGGCTCAAGTCTGACCTCCTGCTAAGAACACGTGTGACGAATTGTCCCCTTCTCCTGATGCTGGATCAGAGCCGCCTCTCTTGTGCCGAACGTGCTTGGTAAAGGCATCTGCTTCTGCCTGATTTCTTAAACTGAATGGGAGGGTCGGGAGAAATAACTGGCAACAGCCAAAGTTTTGTGAAGGTGCAATGGCAAAAATATCAACTGAAGATCAGACATGTGGGACTGGAGAGATGGCTCAGTGGTTAAGAGTGCTGGCTGCTCTTCCTGAGGTCCTGAGTTCAATTCCCAGCAACCACATGGTGGCTCACAACCATTCGTAATGAGATCTGGTGCCCTCTTCTGGCCTGCAGGCATATATGCAGGCAGAACACTGTATACTTACTTAATAAGTAAATAAATCTTTTTAAAAAATCAGGCATGTAACAACTCTGAGGTGCTTCTGGCAATGCTTATCAGGGCTGCATGCACAACTTCACGGGAGCCTTGGTTTTGAACATACAACACACGTACTTGCACTGTGCATTCGTCACACCACTTGCCACCAGCAAATGCTGCTTGAAATGTCTCAGCTAAGGGTCAAGACTCCGGTATGTTTTTATTCTGTGTGCAAAAGTTTTCTCTTCTTATATAAACATGATGGCTTAATTATGAAAACAGAGACGTTCAGTATCTTCCTACCGTCATCTCTCAGCACACGACTATCAAATTACTATCTTTGGATTGCATCGTGTTGGCATGTTTAGTTTTAGAAATTCCTATTTGAAAACCCAATGAGTTTCATAAAAAACAGTACATCCTGATTTGGTATTTGGACAGAATTTCCATATCTGAAATGGACCTATATGAACTTCTGTCTTTCTGTACTATGTGTTCATGTGAAGTGGCATTTCAGTATTGATAATTATAAATTGAAAATAATGATTAACTCTAGAGAACATTAGAGATGTTCTATGCCTGGCAGAATTAAATATTCAACCAAAGTTTAATTCTTTCTGTAAAAATAAACAAGGCCACCTCTCTCATTAGTATGCGAATCTGCTTTAATTGCCAATAAACAATAAAATTATATATATATATATATAAAGATTTGTCTTATAAATTTCTTTGTGATTTATTATCATTGTTTGATTTGTATATTCATTTGAATGCATGCATATATAAATACACACACAACACAGGGTCACAGAAACTTCTTATCTATAAAGAAGTTTCAAGTAGAAAAAGCTTGAGAAGCTGTGATCTACTGAAATGGTCACTGAACACAATGATTGCTGGGGAACTGCTCAGCCAGTCACACATTCACAAAGAACACACTCTCTCCTTCCCCAGTTTTGACAGGGTCTGACAGGCAAGCCGCCCAATGGTTAAGGGCTGCCCCGAAGGCCACAAAGGGCATGCCATTTGCAAAAGTATAGGTCTCTTTTCCTAACTCGTTAGTCATCTTGTCAATGGAGAGTCGACTCCTTCTTTGTTTCTCCAGAATTGATTTCAAAATTTAAATGCTCTGCTTGGTTCTGTCATTTAGGCTTCCTTGGCTTTTATTTAAATACACACACATTTTAGAGACAGAGGAAATGGGGAAAATGCAAACAGGCTCACCTGCTGCCCTTTACAAAACTCACCCAATTTATTCAGAATCTTTCTGGCAAGAGGAAGGCTCATCTGCTTTGGTTTTTTTCATTCTCTCTGGGATGCTAATTGTTTTTCTTTTGATAGTCTTGTTGTTTTGGCCTGAAGTCTAAAATCTGGCCTGCTGAGCTGTGTGTCACATTTGTAAATTAGCTGACATCTGCTTTGAGTTTTTATCATCTTTAATTTTCTTTCAGGATCGCTTCCCTTGTTCATTTTCTCTTTAATTGTAAGAATCAGGTTTTTGTCTTTGCCTTATACAAAAGTATAGACCTTTCTGCTTTGGGGGCATGGACTCAAATGGGTGGAATCACATGGTCCCAAGGAAGACTATTCAGGGAACACATGCTGGGAGAGAAGCCTTAGCAACCGCCCCAGAGAGGATGAGCTTTGGACACAAAAGGCTAGCTGTCCACACCACACTTCTGAGGTTCCCACTGAATAATTACAATCTGTTAGAAGGAGATTGACAGCAAGGGTTGAACTGGGAGAAATATTTTGAACTGAGAGAGGCCGAGGTGGTGGACATATGTGGGATGAATGCTGACTTTTTATTTATCTTTTTCAGTGCTGGAGAGTGAAACCAGGACTTCACATGCAAGGAAAAGCTCTACTGAGCTACATACCCATGCCTCCCTCCCTTCCTCCTGTCCCTTCTTCCCTTCGTTTTTTCCCTTTCTCCCCCTCACTTCCTTTACTTCCTTCTCTTTTTCTTTTTTATCTCAGGGGGAAAGACAGTAAAGGGAGTATTATTGCTAATAGGACTGGGGTTATTTATCAAAGATTAATTACACTGTTAAATTATTGAGCACCACAGCCTTGTAACTTTTCCCCACTTTATAGGAAGCTTTCACACACACAAGCTCAATGATGTTTGTTGGCAACATGTCCCCTGGCCAGGGCCTGTGCATAAGCTTTTCTTCTGGCAAGTGTGACCATAATGACTGGAAGAGGTAACAAGCAGGTTGGCTGTGCACAGAATATAAAAATTTTCCTCAATACCAGGTGCAGAGACTCCATGGCACATTTCTGAAACTATATCATAAACTTATTTGTCAGTGGCTTTGGAGTTTCATATAGTTTATTGGATGCTACATAAAAGTCAAGGGTGTGCTATTTTTGAATGGTATATGTACATAGCAGTGGTTCTCAATTGGAGCACTTTTTGTCTCCTAAGGACATTTAGAAATGTCACAGACAAGTTCACAGTCACAACCCAGAGAGGAGACTGGTGCTAGTACCTAGTAAGTAGGCACTTGGGTTTCTGATAAATACTTTATAGTGCATAAGATAGCCCCCACAAGAATAGGAAGGGCTAGCTGGGTGCACTGAATTCACTCTCACTCTTCAGTTGTAATCGCCCTCTTTCCAACCCAGCCAAGTTGTGGCAGCTCATTCACAACCATCACCCATAGTGTCCATTGATGTGTACTGTCTTTCCCTTGCTTGATCTGGCTTTGTCATCTTCTTGCCGGGACAGTCTCTGTACTGAGACTAGAGAGACCTTGAAATGGGTTCTGACTTCACCCCACCATGCACCAATCTCACAGTGATTCCTACAGGATAAAATGGAAACTTCTTAGAAAGGTATACCAAGCCCACCATGTCTCATCCCTGCCTCCACTTCATCATCATTCCAAATGTTGCTCTTCTTGTAGCACATACTTCACTTATACAAAATGATGCCCATTTCAAGAGCGACAGACATGTCACCAAAAAGACCGTCTGGAGCAATCTGGTTATCTCCTAAGACTCGGTCCAAAATGTCTCTTACTCTAGGAGATGTTTCTTGATCCCAATTTTACCCCTCCTTCTTCCATATACAGGTAGACTCCCCCATCTCATTGTTCTTCAAATTCTTTGAACCCATCTTTATTAGTATATTCTTCCTCTAGCCTCTAATTTTATTCTCTGATTATTTAACTATCCAACCTACTGGACCTCTCTGCTTAGATTCCTGATTCAGAATAAACAAGTATCAAATGCTTACTGAGTCAATAAAGGAGAGCGACCTGGCATTGCCACTTGTGCTTCATTCTATTTCTTTGTCATAGTCTGCATTTCCTCCAGACTTTGGCTATATTGGTTTCTATAGATACCTGCCATTCCCAGCCGCGCTGTTTTCCAGTCGTCGGGAAAGCAGCTTGGCAATGTTGGTGAAGCTGTTGCTCATTCGGAAGATGTCCCTGCTGTGAGGGCCCAGGATGGAGGAGAAGGCATCAGTGATGCTCTTGATTTCCAGCAGGAGAATATGATGAAACGAGTGCTCCATGTTAGCCAGCTGGCTCACCAGGTATCGTAAGCAGCTCCTGGCTCTTTCCTGCCAACAACAAGGAGCAACAACAGACGTCTGTATGATAATATAATATCAAAGTTCCATGAACTCGATTCCTTTAAAGAAGTACGGGCGGTATTGGTAATGTAGGCACTTTTGAAGACATCACACTTGTGTGAACTCGTGATATGCCATGTATCACAGAGACATTGTCCATCCCCAACTTAGAGTCAGAAGATAGAAGTGGGGTATCTTCATCACACGCCAGGCCCATCTTAGAAGTTAGGAACACAGCACGAAAGGAAAAGGGTGGAAATCTACTGTCATGGCGAAGCAGACAGTGAACAAAATACCCATGTAAAAAACAGTGTGTTGGATGGAGAAATGTGCCGCAAAAAAAACAAAAATGAAGCAGGAAGAGGAGACCCTGGGAAATTAATATTAAATAGTGCACTAGACACATCCCAGAGAGAAAGTAACATTCAAATTCAATGAAGTTTTTTTTTATCATTGAAATCCAGCATGCTCAGAAACCTTAGTGATAATTAGAGTAAAATTCATCTTGCTTTGACATAGGGTAGAAGGTAAACCCAGGAGCCAGGCCACATAGGATGTGATATTTTATTTATTGTTTGTCTCACTGACAAGTGTAACTTCAAACTTCATGTATGCTCCTTAGCTTCAGAATCAGGTTCTACTTTAGCATCCTAGAAAGTCATTCCACAAATACTTAAGTATCCCTATGGCTCTCTGGAGAGGATTTCCTGGGCCGCAGATGTAGATCAGTTGCTACAGCAATTTTGTAGCACATGTGAGGCCCTGGATTGACCTAGGGATTCTCTTTCCACCCCCCACTCCAAAACCTTTCTCATCATAAAAAAATTAGAACATTCTTTTCTTAGAAGCATTTGTCTTCCTGGCAGTGAAGGTGACTGTGTGGATGTTTGCTGAAATCAGCCTCATTCTGAATGATCCTCTGGCATCCAAACAGAGCTGCAGGGAGAATTAATCACATTTCGGGAACAAGAAAAATTCTAACTGCTTGGGACCCTGCATATGAATCCACGCCAACCTCACATCATTTGTTCTGAAACCTTGGAGCGCATCCAGGTTCCTCACCGGGGTAACAGATGTGATTCTGGATGAGAAAGTGTGATGTTAGGGTAAGAAGCGGGTTATGGAATTCTGATTTCTTTCTCAGCGCCAAAGTATTTCGTCTCTGAGGCTTAGTGGCCACATCATGTGCTTTCAGTCTTCCCACAGTGGGGCAAGGTCAGCGGCACCTGTGTGTCATAATGTGGGCCATTCACTTATCCACTCAGACACAGACTGTTTATTATTAGAATAAAAATAGTAGATACACAGGGCAGTTAGTCCAAGTGTCAAGACTATCTCACACGCTCCTTAGTACTCATGGGATCCTCTGAATGACACTGTGAGGTAAGTAATGAGATGGCACATGGGGAAGAAACAGGACAGACTAATATACTCACAGCCACATACCCTCCCCATCTCTGACCAGTGTGCCCTGGCTGGCTATGGCACCAGCCCTTCCTACACAGAACCAAGACCACAAGTCCATCCCCTTTGTGGTCTCTCATCACAGTTATGCAGTTCACTTGATTTACATAATAAACATCATAAACACTCTGTAAATACAAAAATATGCCAGCAATTTTCAAACCTTTTTGTTTGTAGGGCACCTTACCTCTTTTTTAAATGCTTGAAGTTCCCAAAGAGCTTTTGTTTGTCTGGGCTGTATCGATATTTGCCATTTACAAACTAAAGTGATAAATTAGAATCACCAATTCATTTAGATTTGTTTATGAAAAAAAACCTCATTCTCCGAAACAGAACTTTTGCAAATCTCTATAGTATAGTAATTGTTCACATGGACAAAAAACTGTATTCTCATATCTGTTCTTTACCTGCTGCATTATATATGGCCTCACATAGATTATATAGTTGGAAAAATTAAGATTATTTTCAAAATAGGTTTGATAATTATGCACATTCCTCATGGATAGTACATGAAAACTCAGTAAGTGGTGGTAACAATGTGCAATATTAATATTTCTGTACTGTTACATTAAAACCCATCTCGTAGTTTTAATGGGTCTTTTTACCCCTGCATGATATTGTAACATTAAACATTGAATATTTAGCAAAACTTCAGTTCACTGAATTAGGCATATCTTCCAAATGTAGATTCATTTTCTTCTATAAGATCAGGAAACATTGCACTTGACGGAGCAGGAAAGGGTTCACGGGTTCCCACCCCCAGGAAAGGAAGGAGCTACTGGCAATTGATGGCTTTAAGCAAGGGAGAGAGAGTTGATGGTTTTCTTTCAGTGTAGCCCACACTCCAGTGGATTTCCCAACACCCACGTCTATAGCGGCAGCGCAAAATGACTCAATGGGTTATTGACAGAAAAAAGAGGACATAATGTTGGGAGAGTGTGAGAGTGAGGATTGGAGCTGGGAGGAGTCACAGAGAGGAGTAGGGGAAAATATGAAAAAAACATTGTGGAAGGGCATGTGTAAAATTATCAAACAATTAATGAAGATATTGTAAAAGGAGAAAACAAACAAACAAACAAAAACAAACTCAACTCTCAACTGTTCACATGACCATGCTTTTTATCAGGAAAGCTCTTGCACTAGGGGAACCACTATGTTTAGAGTGGTGGTTATCAATTTTCATAATTCTAATTTTCACTCCAACTTCAGATTTTTATCACTGGCAACTGATACAGCTGTCGGTCTGTGTCCACGATTTCCATATCTGGGGATTCAACCTACTGCAGATTAGAACACTCAAGGGGGAAACTGGCATCTGTGTTGCACGTGTGCAGCCTGTTCTCATCATTGCTCCCTAAGCACCTTGGCAAGAAGATGGTCCTCACGGCACTTACACCGGGTTAGCTGTTCTAAGTAATTTAGAAACAATATGACACACAGGAGAGGATGAGCACATTAAGTGGTGTTTTCTGTAATGGAATCAAGTACTCTTGCATCTTGATATCCACAGTCTACTAATCCTCTCCACACACACTTTTTGTTGTAATAAAATGCCAGACTGGAATCAACTTAAGACAAGGGTTTATTTGAGCTTATAGTTCAAGGAGATAATACAGTCTGTATATATGAATATAATCCGATACATTGTATTATCATTCTGGAAATAGGAAAATGACAGGATTAGGGGCCAGCTAAGAATGTGAAAGCCTGTCCCCAGGCACCCAACTCCTCCAGTTAGACCCCACTTAACTAACCCCCCTTCACACACCAAGTAGAGGACTGTAACAGTCAGGGTTCTCCAGAGGAATAAAACATGTAGAATGGATCTATCTATCTGTCTGTCTATCTGTCTGTCTATATATATGTAGTATGTATGTATATGTGTATACTTAAAGGGGGTTCAGCTAATCTAATAATAGCTGCCTATGAACAGAAGGTCCAAGAATCCAGTGGATGTTCATCCCACAAGGCTGCATGTCTTTGCTGGTCTTCAGTATACTCAGAAATCCCAAAGAAGTGGGCTGTAATGCCAGAAAAGGAATGGACTTGCTAGTGAGAGCAAGAGCAAACAGAGAGACAGAGAGATAGAGACAGAGAGAGAGAGAGAAACAGAGACATACAGAGACAGACAGACAGAGATAGAGACACAGAGAGAGAAACAGAGACAGACAGAGACAGAGAGACAGAGAGAGCTTCCTTCTTGAATGTTCTTTATATAGGCTGCCAGCAGAAGCTATGGTCCAGATTAAAAGTTAAATTTTCTCACCTCAAAAAATCTGGATTAAGAGTGTATCCTCCCACACCAAAAGATAAGAATTAGAAATAGGCCTTCATTGAACTAAGAAAAACATCCCTCACAGATATGCTCAGTCATTTGGGTTTTAGTTAATTCCAGATGCAGTCAAGTTGACAATCAAGAATATCCACCACAGTCTGCTCCTTGTCAATTTGATACACAATCATATCTCTTTGATAATTTCCAAATGAAAACAATAACTGTTATAATTATGCCTTTCATGATATAACTGCCCCTCATACAACTGCAAATGCATTATAAATTTAGAATAGGTGGCAATGTCCCTTGAGGGACATTCTTTCAGTATCTCAAACTAAAATATTATAACCACTGATACTCTTAATTGATTTTACATTACACTATAAAGAAATTGAGGAAAGACAACACAATATCTGTGCAAACACATTGTAAACAAAATATGACAGAAATACTCATGCCAGTTATAATCCTTGTTTCTGCAACTAGTCACATGGCCTTAGCTGGCATTTATAACCACCTTCTTCTGCTAATGGAGCCCAAACATCTGGCACCTACATCCACATAAAAACCTAAAAAAGCTTTAAGAAGGTTGTAAACACACAAAAACGAAGCCAAATATGTCTTCCTAGTCTCATGTCTTTCATGTCAGCCACAGTACCAGGAAGCATCTCCTAGCAGTTGCCTATGGGAGGAGCCAGCTGCCAGCCAGCACACACTACTGAGATGCACTAAGCTAAGCTACACAAACAGCGGTAGACGTAATAGTTTAAGATTTATCTCATGTGATCAAAAAACAATACAGATGCTCAATAAAGACAGATTCAGGCAAAAAAAACCCTCTAAATGGGTTATGATATGTTTAAAAACATACATAGGCTTGGGAGGGAAAAGAAAAAGGGTAGAAACAGCCATAGATTAAAACATAGTTTAAAATAATAAAGTCCTTAAAAAAGAAATAGAATAAAAAATATAATAAGCCACATAAAGATGGGAAACATACAGAGAGTCTAGATTCTGTGTATTATTATGTTGCCCTTAGATATTATGATTGCTAATGAAGAAACAACTGCTGCTATGACACATTGGATTATAAAAACTGCTGAATTAAACCAATCTATATATTTTAAAAATGTCTTGACTTCCAAATGAAATTCAAAAGATATGTTACTTTGAGGAAGAGTAACATATGCTTTTATTTCCACAGGAAAGGAGAGGCTGTGAATTCGTTCTGGGTTGATATGGATCAGGTTTGATTGGGAAAGATCTCTAAACATCCTGACTACAACACAAAGAAATAAACCTAGAAGAACTACAAGACACATGATGTATATTTTACCTTTTCAAACATAAAAAAAAATTATCTTTGGCTGACTTATGTACAATGCACAGTCTATACTTGTATTAATGCAGATATGTATGTTACCTCTAAAAGATTATGTATTTTTTCTGGGTAGTGGTGGCATATGCCTTTAATCCCAGCACTTGGGGGTCAGAGCCAGGTGGATCTCTGTGAGTTCTAGGCCAGCCTGGGCTACAGAGTGAGTTCCAGGAAAGGCACAAAGGTACACAGAGAAACCCTGTCTCAAAAAGAAAAAAAAAGTTTATGTATTTTCAGAACAAGGGGACCAGATAACAATAAAAATATATGGTCCAGGTGATCCAACATCTGGAACAGCTTCAAGGCTGCTAGCTGAGATGACCCAGCCTCACATAACACACCAGTCAAGACTTAACAATTATTCTGATTTTCTCAAGGATCCCCCAAAGATTCCAGTGCCTTCAGACAACAGGAAGAAGTCTAGAAAAAAAAGCAGTGCCCACATTCCCAAAAGATGGGTTATGGTTGTTTGTCATCATTTAAGGGGGGTTGGTTAAAAGTTGTTATTGGTCATAGTCAGAAAAAAACAAAACAAAATAGTTAAATTCAAAGATCTTTTTCTAAAGGAAAAAAGGGGGATATGATATAGAAATGATGAGATAAAAGGGTAGATTACTAAACCTACTTTAGCCCCCCCAAACAACTATTAATCTCAAAGTATTTTACATTGGTATGGATTTTATTGATATAAATTTAAGGTTAATTTTGTTATACCATATGTATATTTCTACTCTTGTTTAGGGTAATGTGTTTATGCAGCTCATTTAAAAATGTAATATATAATTATGTAATAATATAATAAATAATTAAGATTAATAGTTATCTATAATAGTCAAACTTATAGTCATCTTAGGTATGTTTTCAAGGTCATACTCAGAAATATTTAGATAGATAAATGGTTTTCAAACACTTCAAAGACCTACAGAATATGGCATTTAACATGTTTAATAACCTAAGGCTTTTCATGACGATGAGACATGTCTGCTCCTGACAGCACCAATTTGCTTCAAAGGAGGATGATGGGCATTGAAGAAATCCCCTATGGAATTTGTTTTCTTCACAGCAAAAGCTAACAATTTGGACAAAGAAACTACCCTTGCCTCAATTGCTGACAGTATATTGTCCAAACTGGACCAGTAGGAACACAAAGAAAGTAACTGCTGAACTTTGTCAAGACAAGGTAGGACAGTCCTTCAAAATTTCCTGCTTCTCAGAAATATCTGTCGGATATACTAGGCCTATAGGCCAAAGCTGGATGCCCTAATGTTACAGAAGAACTTTGGGTGACTGTCCAGGCAGCCAGATGTCTTTGTCATTAGGTAACATTACACCCTTCTGGGGTCTTTGATGGAGCTAATGATTAAATAATTAGACTTAAATATTCCCTTAATTATTTTAAAAGGTAAATTAGGTATAAAACTTTAGACTCAAAAAGATAAGAAAGATAATATTTTCTCTAATTTTGCCAAATATAAATGGACTGGATATTGTAATTTGATAGCTGTTTTTGTTATATATAGTTTTACTATGTTAAAGTTAAAATCTTTTTTAATTAGATGAAAAGGGGGAAGTGTTATGGAATAATCTTTTGGTACATTGTGAAGATGTGTCTTTGCTAAGGCACCTTCTGATTGGTTTAATAAATGAGCTGACTGGCCAGTAGCTAGCCAGGATGTATAGGCAGGACAGTCAGACAGAGTACACTAGGAGAGAGAAGGGTGGAGTCTGGGGAGTCTTGAGAGACAGAGAGAAGCAAGGTGAATGTGCTGTGTTAAAAAAAAGTACAGCCTCATGGCAGAGGGTAGATAATAAATATAGGTTAATTTAAAATGTAAGGATTAGCAAGTAACCAAGCCTGAGCTACCAGCTGAACATTTATAATTAATATTAAGTCTCTGTGCATTTTTTTGGGAGCCAGTGGTCCTGAAAAACTTCCACTTACAACTATCCATTCTGTACTTCCTCCACCTCCAGCAAGCACCTCAGTAGGCCTTGGCTCTTTTCCTGGGAGAGTGACCCACACCTTCATTCCTGAAGTGTCTGTGCCCTTTGTCATCCTGGATCAGGCTGTTGTAGTTTCCCATTGACTTTTATCACAGGACATGGTAGCACCAAGAGATGCCCTAAAGGGTCTCTTGAACTCCAAACATAATTGCCTTACCTTCATTGTGGAGAAGCAATTCAATGTCCCCTTGATAATCTGGATTCAATCACTGCTCCTAACTCTGTTATTCTTTCCTTGGCCTGTTGGCTTAAGGGTATCAGAAACCCAAAGTGGCCAGGGGGAAATCTGAACTTCCAGTTTAATGGAATATTTTCTGTGGCTCCTGGCAGCTCCCAACTCTGGAACCAAAACTTCTAGGACAGCCAAACTTAAAGTAGAGGAAACAGGAAGCAAAATTTTTCCTAGTGGGTCGATAGGAGTGATATTGAGTGGAACTATTCCCATTTCCACCTATTGATTCCTGGACCCATGGATCCTGGCTATGGGAGAAACCACAACATACATTTGATGCTGATTAAAGGCATAGATCACTTTCTGAAAAACACTATCCAGCCCTTCAGGCTGCTGCCACTTAATTGGCCATTCCATCTTTCTATCAGGACAACTGCTTCAAAATGGTGGGGACCATGGTAAGAGTAGTCGAGTCCAAGGTCATGGTTCCACTGTTGCACTTCTCTGGCAGTGAAGTGAATTCCTTAGTCAGAAACAATACTGTGTGGAATACTATGACAATAGATAAGGCATTTTGTAAGTCTACTGATGGTGGCTTTGGCAGAAGCATTACATACAGGAAAAGCAAATCCATAACCATAATAAATATCTACTCAAGTAAAGATAAAGCATTGTCCTTTCCATGGTCCAAAGTAGTCAACCTGCCACCAGGTTGCTGGATGGTCACCCTGGGGAAGGGTTCCAGATCTGGGGCTCAGTATTGGTTTCTGCTGTTGGCAGATCAGGCACTCAGCAGCAGCTGTAGCCAGGTCAACCTTGGTGAGTCTAAGTCCATGTTGTCAAGGTCATACATAATCTGTCACCATGGCCACTTTGTTCATGGGCCCACTGACAGGTATGGCTGTTCATGGGCAATGACAGGAATGGCTGGGGAAAGGGGTTGACTGTTGTCTCAGGATTTCTATGCCTGTGAAAAGACACCATGAGCATGGCAACTTTTATAAAGGAAACCATTTAATTGGCTGGCTTTCAGTTCAGACGTTTAGTCTATTATCATCATGGTGGGAAGCATGGCAGTGTGCAGGCAGATATGGTATGGGAGAGGGAGCTGAGAGTTCTTACATCTTGACTCACAGGCAACAGGAAATGATCTGAGACACTGGGCAGAATCTTGAGCATACATGAGACCTCAATGCCTGCCTCCATAGTGACACACTTCCTCCAACAAGACCACATCTACTTCACAAGGCCACATCTCCTAATAGTGCCACTTCCTTTGGTGGTCATTTTCTTTCAAACCACCACAACTATCCACAGGACAAGTCATCCTATCTACTTGATTATGGAACTCTTTCTAAGCTGCAGTCACCTTTGGATGAGCATTTACACAGGACACAAGTAACTTCACACCTTTCACTCACTTAGAGAGATCTTTCCAAATACTTCTTTCTCAGATATTTTTCTAACCAATTTTCCAAACATACTCTTCCAACTCCCTGACTATCCATTGAATCCATTGACCACAGCCCACGAATCAGTGAGCAATCACACATCTGACCATTTTTCCTTCAAAAAAAAAAATGTATGACCATGTGTACAGCCCGAATTTCTGCTCACTGTGAGGATTTCCCTTCACTGGTGTCTTTCAGGGTTATCCCAGAAAGGGGTTATAATGCTGCAGCTGTCCACTTCTGGGTAGTGCTTGCATGATGTGCAATTACCAGTAAACTAGGCTCTAGTCTTCTCTTCCTCAGTCAACCGATCATAGAGAACACCTCATGAGGTTACAGGTGCATACTTGGCAGCAGATGGCATTGTAACAGGAGTAAAAACCATATGCATTTGTGCAAATTCTTCATGTCACTTGCTTGTGCCTTCAGGACCTGTAGGGCCCAATCATGTATATACTACTTCCACTTGATAATAGATTGTTGCTGTGTACATCCTACTTTAGGACTTGGTGGGTCAGATAACACCCAGCTCATGTGGGGCAGCTCGGGTCACATGGTAATTTGGTGGCTCATTGTCAAATGTTCAGTTTCCACTATGACCCAATAGCAGGCCAAGAGTTGTCTCTCAAAGGGAGAACAGTTGTCTGCAGATGATGGTTGAGCCTTCTTCAAAGTCCCAAAGGTTTCTTCTATGATTCACCTAGAGGGGCCTGTCAAAGGCTCCAAACAGCATCCATATCTACCACTGCTGCCTCAAAGGGTCTGCTGGATCACATGGTCAAAGTGGTAGAACATTCTTAAAAGCAGTCTGGACCTGCTGAAGAGCCTTCTTCTATTCTAGGCCCCACTCAACGCTAGCAGCTTTCTGAGTCACTTGGTATATGGGCCAGAGCAACCCACTCAAGTAAGGAATGTGCTGTTTGCAGAATCCAAATAGGCCAACTAAATGTTGTGCTTCTTTCTTAGTGGTAGGAGGGGCCAGGGGCAATAACTTACCCTTCACCTTAGAAGGAATATCTCTGCATGCCCCACACCACTCTACTCCTAAGACTTTACTGAGTTAGAAGGCCCTTGAATTTTGGTTGGATTTATTTTCCATCCTTTGATGTGCATATGTGTTGCCAATGTGTTCAAAGTGGATGCTACCCCCTGCTCACTTGGTCCAATCAGCATAATGTCATCAATATAGAGAACTGATGTGATATTTTATGGAAGGTACAGATGATCAAGATCCCTTCTAACTAAGTTATTACACAGGGCAGGAGAATTAATATATCCTTGGGGTAAAACTGTAAAGGTGTACTGCTGGCCTTGATAACTGAAAGCAAATTGCTTCCAGTTGTCCTGGACAGATATCGAGAAAAAGGCACTTGCTAAATCAATAGCTACAGACCACGTACTGGGAGATGTGTTAATCTTCTCAAGTAAGACACCACATCTAGTACAGGAGCTTCAATTGGAGTCACTACTTGACTGAGTTTTCAATAGTCAACTGTGACTCTCCACTATCCGTCTGTCTTCTGTACTGGACAGACAGGAGAGTTAAAGGGAGATGTGGTGGGAACCACCACCCTGCATCTTTTGAGTCTTTGATGGTGGCACTAATTTCTGCAGTTCCTCCAGAGATGTGGTCCTGTTTTTGACTCATCATTTTCTTTGGTAGAGGCAACTCTAAAGGCCTCTATTTAGTCTTTCCAAACATAAGTCCTCACATCACAGTCAGGGAACCAATGTGAGAATTCTGCCAACTTCTAAGTATATCTATCCCAATTAAACATTCTAGAACTGGGGAAATAACCACAGGATGAGTTTGGGGACTTATTGGACCTACTGTGAGTTGGACTTCAGCCCAAACTCCATTAATCATCTGACCTCCATAAGCCCCTACTTTAATTAGAAGGCCACAATGTTTTTTTGGGATCTCCTGGAATTAGTGTCATTTTAACCAGTATCCAATAGACCTCAGAAAGTCTGATTTTTTCCTTTCCCTCAGTGTATGTTACCCTTGTAAAAGGCTGTAATTCCCTCTGGAGAAGGACTGAGGAAAAGCCAACAGTAAAACTTTTAGGTATTTTATCAAGGTCCTTTCTCCAGGGAACCTGGCTGACCCTTCATTCAAGGGGTTCTGGGTCTGCAAACTGATTCAAGCCTGGAAATTGCTTTGTGGGCCAGGATTCCCTTTTGCCAAGATCTAATGTAGCCTTTTATTTATTTGAGAACTTTCCCACTTATATAGGTCAAACGAAAACCCAGTAGGCTTCTTATGTATTTCATGTCTGATAACACCATTGTTAATTAGCCAGTATTAAAGGCCCATATGGGTCAGGCTATTATGAATATTGCTTTGTCGATTCTGCCCATTATGATAACTACAATCACCTTTTCTTTGTTGACTCAGTGCTGCCACCTGGCGCCTGCTTTTTTGGGACCCAATTAAACCCATTGCATTTGATTCATCCAACTGAGAAGCAGTGCCACCGACCCCAAGGTCTGGTACAAGGAAAAGGGTGACAGAACTCTTCAGATGTGCTCGTGCCCCTCGCCATTTTGCGTCTCATAGAATTAGTGAAGGGCATGTCTTCTGGGCCTTCCCATAGTGGATGATTAGGTTTTACAGAGCATTCCCACTCTAGCATTTCCATTTCCCTGAGCCTTAAAATCCCTTCATTAACACTAAGCCAAGGAATATCAGGCATTTCTGACTCCTTTTCAGTGGGCCATCTTTTGATAAATGCTTTGGGCAACCATCCAAACATACTTTTGACACTTTTTTTTTTAACTGTTCGAGCTTCAACTTAGAGTCTCTACTCAGAGGGCCCATATCAATAAACCCAGCCTGATCCAGTTTTACATTCCTTCCACCATGATCCCACACCCTTGAAATCCATTCCCACACACATTCCCCAGACTTCTGCTTGAATGAACCAGCAAACTCATTAAGCTCTTTAGTAGTGTAGCCCACCCCCTCATGGACTACACTCTCTACCTCTCCTCCAGAAGCCTGCTTAGCTTTAAGTCTGGTTATAGGTCTAGAAGCAAGCATTGGTGGGGCCCGAGGGACATCAGTATTGTCTTGCTTGGAATCTCCTTCACCAAAAGTCAATGTTGGTTAAGCAACACTGAAGGATTAATTTCTTCAGTCAAATGTGAAAAAGGCAATATTTCAGGGTGTGGGGGTGAGAGTACATCTTTTGCTGGGGGTGGAGTGACTACTTCCTCAGGTAAGACAAACCCTTGAGAATCTGAGGGTTCAAAGTTCTCAGCCTCAATAGGATCCTCCCACATATCCCAAGATACAGGATGCTATTCTTTACCAATTAATGCTCTTACTTTAAACTACTGACACCCTCCAAGGCTGGGGCTTGAATTGTCACTGTAATTCACCCAGCTTTATAATGAGTGTTTCAGTTTGATTTTCCACAACTTGAGCTCTGTGGCTACTGGAGAGCGATTCTCTTCCAGGACACACTTAGAAACCTTTAGACTATTTATGAGCATCTGGACCTGATCAATTTTTTCCACTGAGTTCATTGTCCTTTACCATATTCTGAGATGCTAGAAGATGCTTAATTTTATCATGGAGCTCATTCTTTTCTTTTGTCAGTTTATCCAGAGATGCTAGGAGCAACTGTCCAGCAATATTGTTTTCCTTATTTTTTTTCACAAACTGTCAAAGTATAATATACAGAATCACCAAATCAGTTTCCTCTCACAGTTGGTGAATTAGGATAATCAAATGTAAAATAGTTCATACTATGGGGTTTTAGTACACTCTGAGCTCCCAGGAGAGGCTTCAGCAACTGTAGCTCTTGGCAAATGGAACACCTATTCCAGATACTTAAAATATTCATCCTTGTACCTTTTGCTTCTTGTATCAAATCTCTATTAGTCAGGGTTCTTCAGAGGAACAAAACTTATAGAATGAATTCCTCTTTCTCTCTCTCTCTCTCTCTCTCTCTCTCTCTCTCTCTATATATATATATATATATATATATATAATGTAAGTCATTATATATGTAATATATAAGTCATATATATATATATATAATGACTTACAGACTGTGGTCTAGCTAATCCAACAATGGCTGCCTATAAACAGAATGTCCAAAAATCCAGTAGTTGTTCAGACATCCAGGGTGGATGTCTCAGCCAGTTTTCAGTATATGCCAGAATTCTGAAGAAGTAGACTCTAATGCCAGCGAAGGAGTGGACTTGCTAGAGAGAGTGAGAGCAAGCAGGCAAAGAGAGAATGAACCTCTGTATTCCATGTCCTTTCTATAGGCTGCCAGCAGAAGGTGTGGTCCAGATTAAAGGTTTATCTTCCCACCTCAAAGATCTGGATTAGCAGTGGGTCTATCTACTTCATGATTTAATTAAGAAAAAAAATCCCTCATAGGTGTGCCCAGTCATTTGAGTTTTAGTTCATTCCAGATGTAGTTATGTTGACAACCAAGAATAGCCATTATGAGGACCAAATGTTCAAACACGAGACTATGGGGGACATTTCACATCCAAAGTACAACACAAGGGGGCATTAGAGCCAGTCTCTCACAGGTCCCCAGGGGAACTATAGTAATATCCATAGTTCTGCCGAAAGTGGAAAGCTCACTTCATTCCTCTCTCCAGATAACAGTTACCAACTCGTTGAAATGCATAATCACAGGCTGTTTGTCAATCATCTTAAGTAAAAAGCATTCTTTGAAAAAGTTATTCAGATGGTCTGGTAAGGCAAAGGTCTAAGTTGCTTTCCTAATTAACCTCTATATTCCTGTATTTAAATGTGCAGCAGAAATTCTGAGCCAAGACACATTTCCAACTAACCAATTTCAACATAAAAAATATTCAAGGTTGAGATATAATAAAGCTAGTCATTTCTATTATTTCATCAAGCTAAGTGAGTCCTTGTGAGGGTGGGGAGGTGAGGTCTAGAAAGTCAGTAGAGTAATGTTTGCTACCAGAGAACCTTTGGAGACTGTCTGGAGATATTTTTGGTTGATATAATTGAGGGGATAGAGGGTTGGAATGGCAGAATCCAGTGGGAAAAGGCCAGAGATGCTGTCAAACATCACGTAACACACAGGATAGCCCCCAGCAAAGGGTCATCTAGCCCAAAGCGTCCATGGTGTCAGGCTGAGAAATTCCTAGTTAAGTGAAAACTGGCTCTTCCCCTGGTCCCACAACTGTCAATACAATCTGGTGCCACTGTCCTGATGTGTGGTAATCACCAGAGGTTTTGCAAACTATGGCTTTGTGCTATCAGTGCAGATGTCGACCCAGGAGACACAGTAAACAATGTCTTATGAGCACAGCATCACTGTGAAAACAAGTCTACCATCACAGGTCCCTTGAAAGGACCTAAGGAGTCATGGGTCACACTGAGAACTGATGAACTAGAGTCGGACTTGGCAACAATTTCTGTAAGGAGCCGATAGGAAATATTTTTTTTTTTTTAACCTAGTGAGTCACATGGATTCTGTTTCTGAAAGACAGTTGTCGAGAGTACTACCTGCCTGAGTGTGACTGGATTTGGCCGCAGGCAGCATTTGCTGACCTCTGAACTAGTTTATGTGGCAAAATTGCATTGGCCATACTGTTTATTTGTAATTAGTGTTATCATTTAGTTTTAAATGTGTATGTATTAACTCTTATCTCATAAATCTTTTCTGTTTTCCCTTATCAAGATAATAGAATTTAAATAAGAAAAAAAAAAAAGTGGTGGCCTGGTTATAAGGATAGCTTTGGTTATGAGCAAATCAGGACACTTGATAATTTCGTTACTTTTATACTATCTAATAGAAACAACTTAATGGAGGGAAGGCTTGTTATTTATTTAATTACCTTTTTTTGGGGGGAGTGGGCAGGGTCTCACTATGTATCTCTGGCTGGCCTTGAACTCACTATGTAGACCAGGCTGGCATTGAACTCACAGAGATCCATGTACCTCTTCTGCCAAGTGTTGGGATTAAAGGTGTGGGCATGGAACTTTTAGTTTCAGAACCTTTAGTTCACCCAAGAAGGGAATGTGTGATGGATTCATTCAAGAAACATGCAGCTAGGGGCCCTCAGATCACAGTTACAGACAGAAAGCAACGAACACAGGCCAGATCCAGGATCAGACTCAAGGGTCAAAGGCCTACCCTACTGTACTATTCCGGCCAGCCTAGTCCCTGCCTCCTAAAGGCTCCACCAATTTCAAAATAGTGCCACCAGCTAGACCAAGTATTGAAAACAAGCCCATGGAGGATATTTCCCAAACCATACCTATCATCCAACTCTGGATGTGGGGAAATAGCAAAGTACTTTGCCCAGTAGATTAAAAAACAAAAGGTGTATATTTTATTGATTCATTGAGAATTTCAGACATTCATGTGAAGTATTTTGACCATATCCATGCCCCATTTCTACCTCTAACTTGTCCCAGATCTACTTCCTACCCTACTTCCCTTGATTCCTCCCTTCTAATTTCATGTCTTCTTCTTTAACATAACCAACAGAAAATAATTTGTGCTGTGCAAATACTCCTGGGGGAGGGTCGGGCATTCACTGGAGCAGGGTTGACCTACCAGGGGTCTCATCCTTAAAGAAAACTGGTCCTCTTCCCGAAATGCCATCGGTTGTTTAAAAGCCCCTCAACTTGGGATGGGGGTTGTGAGCTTAACAGAAGTCCTTGCAGGCACAATGATAATGTATCATGTTATATACCCCTTTCTCTCCACATATATATTTAAATTATATATGCAATATTATATGTATCACAGATGTATATATATATGTATATATATGCATACATACATATATATCACAGAATTCTTTCTCACTCATGGTAGCTATGTTCTATGAAGTCACCATAAATAATGAATTGGAGAACACTAAAGTGTTTCTTGTAAGGAAACAGAGGGCTAGGTACAAGCTTCTGATTAGCAGAATTTTTGTCAACAATGCATAAGCTTATTTTGTGTGTGTGTTGTCTAATGTCAAAAACGTCTTTTTATTGGTATATGTTTGTTGTAAAAAACCATCTCATTTAGTACATACTGTTGATGTTTAAAATTGAACTCTGCCAACAGCTGTGTAACTTATGCCAGAATAATTTTTATCTAACATTTAGATGTCCTCTATAAGGTCTATCACAACTATTTTGCACTTAGGGACACACACACACACACACACACAGAGAGAGAGAGAGAGAGAGAGAGAGAGAGAGAGAGAGAGAGAGAGAGAGAGAGAGAGAGAGAGAGAGCACTAGGCCAGTGTCTTTGAGGGCTGGAGAGCTGCCTCAGTGGTTAAAAGT
The DNA here is from genome assembly GCF_049852395.1 of Peromyscus maniculatus bairdii. Classification (NCBI taxonomy): domain Eukaryota; kingdom Metazoa; phylum Chordata; class Mammalia; order Rodentia; family Cricetidae; genus Peromyscus; species Peromyscus maniculatus. The sequence continues at coordinate 47,616,213 of NC_134857.1, forward strand.
TCCAACCACTCTTGGAGAACACCTGATTTAGGTTCCCAATACCCATGCCATGTTACAGTCATGAACCACCTGTAACTCCAGTGCCAGGGGGCCTGATACCCTCTTTTGGCTTCTATGGGCCCCTGAACTCATGTACCCATACCCACACACGAATACACATGCATATCCATAATTTAAAGTAACAAATACATCTTTAAAAGTAAAAGAAAATGGATCTTTTACAGCAGGATAATTGAAATTTGAAGACAGAGTATCATATTTCTTGACTCTACCTAAGAAAATATTTTGGCTACTCTGAGAATAAATGACCAGGAAACTGCGTGAGCATTTATTTAAGGTTACAAAGATATTTTAGTGAATGGGTGAATTTACTAACATGAAACCACTGAGGTGGAAATAGATTGCAGGTAGGTAGATAGACAGATAGAAGGGTAGGTACATAAGAAGACAAGTTGATTGATGGGTATATATCTTTGTGGTTCTCCTAGAAACAGATGTTCCAAAATGTTAGGACATGATTTTCTAGGAAGCCACCTCAATCATAGCCAGAGGAATGCAAATGCAGCCTTGTGGGGTGGGGGTGGGGGCCAGGTGGCCTTTCCTGTGGTGCTGGAGGCTGAACCCGGGGTCTCCTGAGTGCTGGAGAGGCTCCCTAGTGAGCCATCCCTGCAGCTGAGCTTCTGCGAGTCTCTTGCCTATCTTCCAATTTGTCTTTCCCAGTGCTTTCTACCAGGAGCAGGTTTTCTTACTGCCTTCCCACTAATTGGACTTTTTTTCTCATTAGCAAATGACTGGATATTAAAATTTATGTGAGATGGAGATGTTTGCCTCAAAATGTCATTCTTCAGCTGTTTCCAGAAGAATGAACAATAGCAGGCAGCATTGACATATGCTGAAAACTTTTAGTTTTCTCTCTAGATTCTCCCAATAAAAGATAACTGAAAAGATGCTTCAATAATGTTATCTTTCATTTTTGATTTTTAAAAATCAATTTTACACATAATGTATAGCAGTTAGTGTTCACTACAGTCATTGTTAGCTCAGTGACAAAGCTGAGCGCTGCTCACTAATTCCTGTTTATCTGAGTTTTAGTTATTTTAAAAAATGGAAAAATGAGAGTACAATCGTCATTGAGTAAATGTCCTTTGATCCTTATGCAGTTTTTTTCCCAGAAAGTGGTGTCCATTATTTTAGAATTATGTTGTCAATTTACCAACCAAATAATTGATTTTCACATAGTGTCTTAGTTAGGGTTTCTATTGCTGTGTGGAGACACTATGACCATGGCAACTCTTATAAAAGAAAACATTTAATTGAGGCTGGCTTACAGTTTTAGAGGTTCAATCCATTATCATCATGGTGGGACATGACAGCATGCAGGAGAAGGAGCTGAGAGTTCTACATCTTGGTCAACAGGCAATAGGAAGTGAACTGTCACATTGGGCATGGCTTGAGTGTATTTGAGATCTCAAAGCCCATCCCCAGTGACACAGTTCCTCCAACGAGGCCACACCTCCTAATAGTGCTATTCCCTATGGGCCAAGCATTCAAACACATGAGTCTATGAGGTCATTCCTACTCAAACCACCATACATGTAAACTGAAAAATTACCACAGCAATGTCCTTGAACTGTCTGTAGAAACTTTGAAACTGTGGGTCATTTCTAAGGATTGGCTCTTTACTTGGCTAGAATGAACTGCTGCTTTCAACACCACTGCCACATAAGGATACCTAAGAGACCTGCAGCTGTCTGAGCTCAGTCATGCCCAGTTTCCATAGAAAATCTCTAAGTTTTGAATAAAGGTTGCTTAATGAAGGCAGAACAATTCTTGGTCGGCACTCTGGACAGAACAGCTTAAATTACAGCAACAGTGGCTCTCATCTCAAGCAGGAAGGGGAAAGGCAACCAAGGCAGATGCCAAGGGTCTGGCTGGGATGAGGATACACAAGGACAGGGTAGGCTCACTCCCTATGGCCCTCCAGCTGTGGGTGGGGGAGCGCCACTCACCTGGCTGGTGACCTCAGGTTTAGCATCTAGCACCTGCTCCCTTGACAGAGACCCTTCGTGTCCAGAGCCTATGCTTGCATGGTTTGAATAAACTTATTTTCAAAAAGAAAGCATTCATTTGTATTGGGACAGCAAGTTAGAGAACACTTTGAGTTTAGCTATGGTTTGTTCTACAAAGGTTCACATGCTGAGACTCAGTCCCTAGAGGAATAGTACTTAGAGGTAATGGAACCTTTGGAGGCTGGTCATGGGCATACTTCCCTCAGAAGTGACTAACGCCCATCTTGAGAGTGATTAGGTCTCATAGGTAAAGGATGGATTGGTAATTAAACAGAGAATGGGCTATTAGAAGGCAAAGTTGTCCTGTGTGTCTTATTATTGGATTATAAATGGTGCTTAGGAGAAAGAAGGAAGGTAGAGTTCCTAGTGGTACATGGAAGTAGGGTACCACCAAGCTCTTAGCCCAGGGGCATTGAAAAGACTTATGGCAGAAATAGAGGTGGGGCTTGGGGAAATGAGCTACAGTCCAGTCGATTCATCCACAAAGTGTCCAGAGTCCTCTCAGTTTAGTCATGTCCTCACATATTGTCTCCAGGCAGAGATGCTCATTTAGGGGAAGAGTGAGAACAAGAAACCAGACCTCCTTCCTGTCATAAAAAACCCTTTCTAAACTCATTCTCCCATTGTTCACGAATTTTTAAAAATTTGACCCAAAGGCCTGTTGTTGAATATTATTTTAAGATGTGTTACATTTGTTTATGCTGTGAAACACCCGATTGGTCTAGTAAAGAGCTGAACGGCCAATAGCAAGGCAGGAGAAAGGATAAGCAGAACTGGCAGACAAAGAGAATAAATAGAAGGAGAAAAAGAGGAACCAGGAAGCAAGATAGGATGAAGGAGCAAGAAAAAAAAGGAGAGAGGATGCTAGGGGCCAGCCACCCAGCTATACAGCCAGCCATGAGGCATGAAGTAAAGAAAGATACACAGCACAGGGAAAGATAAAAGCGCAGAGGCAAAAGGTAGATGAGATGATTTAAGTTAAGAAAGCTGGCAAAATTAAAAAAGAAAGAAAGAAAAGCTGGCTACAAATAAGCCAAGCTAAGGCCAGGCTTTCATAAGTAATAATAAGTCTCAGTGTGTGGTTATTCGGGAGCTGGGTGGTAGGCCCCACAAAGAGAAAAAAATCTGCAGAAGCCACTGGCCTAGGGTTGTTCTGGTGGCTGTTGAATTATCTGGCACCCTAGCCCCCTAGTTATGCTCATCTGAGATGAGAAAGCCTTCACGGCTCGGAAAGACCCCACTATTCCATCAGCATCTTTGCTTGGTGCATGGACCTGGCCTGTGATGTCATCTTCCATGCTGTGATGCATCATGAGCCCCAGTGGATGCGGATGCTTAACCTTGCCTTTCCTATGCACAGAACCATGATCTAAGCTCAGCAGCCTCAGCTATTTTGTTAGCAACCTAAAAGGGACTAAGAAAGAACCCATGCCTGGATGAGAAGTATAATTATGAGTTAGCCATAGGGGACTTTTATCCAGTTGTTTTTAATAGATTTTGACATTGCTTCAGAAGATAATTGTGAAGTATCTGTTGGAGATTTTACTTTTGGAGATGGCTTTGCCTTGGCTGTTTATGACCATTTTTATATAAAAAAATGAATTATTGTTATTACATGTGAGAGAGATGTGTGGGGTATGTGTGTGCTACAATGTACATGTGGGGGTCCGAAGATCATTTTCGGAGTCAACATTCTCTTTCCACCATGGGTTCTGGGGGCTGACCTCATATTGTCAGGCTTGTCCAGCAAGCCATCTTGCTGGCCCTTGTGGCCATTTATTTAAAGAGTTTTCCTCTTTCCCTAGGTCCACTAACAACTCAATATCCATTAGAAAAAGACATTTTCCTATAGGGCAAACCTTGGCTACTAGAAATCTTCCGTTCTTCCCTTTCTCATATATACCTGTCCTGGTCAATTTTATGTGTTGGTTTGATTGGAATAAGGACTAACCTGGTAGCTGATAAGAGATCATCTTTGGCCTGTGTCCACATCTGCACACACTCATGCATATATGCCACACCATATCATACATGTCACATATTCATACACACATACAATCAGGAAAATATATGTACAATGTTGGTAAAGAAAGTAGATATCAGAGGTTATCATATTCAAAAACTAGGTGACAATCATTTTTAACAGAATATTTGAGAGGACAAATGTCCCACCACACCTTTTTTTTTTTCCTGGTAAAATAACGTAAAGAATGAACATAAATCTGAGATATCTCTTTTGGGTCTCTAATTTTCTGATTTTTGAGACAAATAAATTGAATTTTTATTTATGGCTGTGAGCATGCTATGTCATATGTGTGGGGTCAGAGGACAACTCATGGGAGTTGGTTATTTCCTTCCACCATGTGGGGCCTGGGGGTCTAACTCAGGTCGCCTGACTCTGAGCTGAAACGTCAGCATAAAACATTTATTTAAGATTAAAATGTTTCACTCTTTTACCCCTTGCTCATGTCTTGATTTCCTTATATATTCCCTTGTTGTAGTTAAAAATGATTTTCTACTCATTGATAGAGAAAATTACATTATGATTTAACAGCTTCAAAAATTACACAATCAATGTAAAAGAAAGACATTTCTACATTTACCATTTGTGAATCAGTATGCATGATTGTAGGGCCATGATTTCTGGAGCACATGGAGAGTAATAAATCATGCCTAGCAAAAAAAATGCTGTCTGGACAAAACAATTTAAAAAATACATTTCAGTAACAAAAGTGAAGAAATAGCTGATGAAAACAGATGTATCCTTTGTTTTGTATGAACCTCAAATTTTGTCACATGGCAAAAACGAAGGATAAATTGGACTGTGTTCAACTCTGTGCATTTGGCATAGAATACTAAGCCAAACTTCACCCATGCAGAAAAAAAACCAACAAGTTTAAGTTTTTCATTTATGAAGCAATTACGGCTAGACATATTTAAGCCTGGAACTTACTCAGTCTTTCTCAAGAAGTTGTTTGAACAAAAATGATTTAGGATTTAAAATAGTAACCAGAGAAGGAAAGGTAGCTTAGCTACATGCCTGTGGAATTTGAAAGAATAATGTAATTGTGCAGATGAAGTCTTTATTTTGATTGATTTTTAAAGGGGAACAAGGACATAGTCTGCCACCAAGTAACTTTTTCCAATTTATGATTATTTGTCCTCAACTAGAACCCAATTTAGCAATGTTTCTGTTAAAAAACCATTCCTCATACTTGTTCTGGGTGGGAGTCCATTCTCAAGCATCTTTTCATTGCTTTTAACCCCTCTAAATGCTTACAGATCTTAAACATTAGAGAAGGCCCTCTAATTTGAGCTTCAAGCACAGTGTTTTGATTGATAAGAGATTTAAGCGTTTTATAGTTCAGATTTACTCTCTAAGAGCTGGGGGCTTGGGAATGTAGCCTCTGAAAGGTAGACCTTTTGTGCAGACCCAGAATGTGTTCCATCAGGCCAGCGTTTCTTCTCCCACAGCACAGGGACCCCTCATGTAAATGACCTCTCATTGATTATCCCGAACAATGGGCCCACTATTTCTTTTGCTTTAATTAAACACTTTTTGAAAGACCATTGAGGACATAGCACCGAAAAACTTCTGGTGAACACAAAGCCACAGACTATCTTAATCACACCAGGATCTGCTGGGCAAATGATGTGCAAAATAAGAGGGAGAGAAACTAAGTAATCATGGAAACCATCTGGAGGAAAGATGCTGTTGTTGGTCCAAAAAGAAAAAAGAACAAAGAGAGGAAGGAAGGAAAGAAAGGAGTGAGGGAAAGAGAGAGGGAGAGAGGGAGGAAGGGAAGGACAGAGGTAGGTTTGAGAGAAAGAGAGAGAGAGGGAGAGAGGGAGAGAGGGAGAGGGAGAGAGGGAGAGAGGGAGAGAGGGAGAGGGAGAAGGAGGGAGAGGGAGAGAGGGAGAGGGAGAAGGAGGGAGAGGGAGAGAGGGAGAGAGGGAGAGAGAGAGGGAGAGAGAGAGAGAAGGAGGAGGAAGAAGGGAAGGGAAGGGAAGAGATGGAGAAAGAATGATTGAACTTCAGTGTTTCCTTAGGTCAAAGAAATATGTGTTTTTTGTTCGTCAAGGAAAGCAACAACGTAGTAAAAATTCAACTTTGTTATAAAAATTCAACTTCGTTAAACCATGTCAGTCACAACAAAACTTTCCACAATTCACTCATTATGTAATTAGATATGAGGTACCTATTTTTCTTTGTATTTATTTTAAAACAAATAGCCCAACCATCTTACTGGTGATAGTTGGGATGTAACTTCCCCGGGACAAGCTAGAAAGATTTGGGTGAGTACTGTTTTACTACTCACAGAGAAGAATGAGATAAAAACAGCACTTTTTTTTTTTTTCAAATTATAACCCTGGTATCTTGCCCATCATCCATGCAGCTATGTTTGCTTTAGTTTCTGAATTTTATCTTGTTTCCCCATGCCCTCACATCAAGTTTGTTTTCACTATGAGATGCCTTAACTGAATTAAGCAGGGGATGGATGGATGGATGGATGGATGGATGGATGGATGGATGGATGGATGGATGGATGCATGGATGGATGAATAGAGCTGTGAAGATCCTAAGAGAAAAACATCCCTAAGAGAAAAATGTTTAAAATGGTCTTTTCCAAAGCCAACAACCACGTTCCCACTTGCCATCCACGAATCAGCCTGTGCTAAGTGTGGGCAGTGGAGTAAAGCTGCACTGCATGGAGATCTGGAACGGATGCAGTGTTCAATGGCATCATTTCTCCAAGGAAGAGCAGCGTCACCTCACTGTACCCACCGTTCCCGCTGCGTTGACTGTGCGGGATGCTAAAATCCATGCACCTCATCTCTGTGTTCATTCTCACTTCCTAAGATGGAGGGAGGTACTATTGCCTTCAGGAAACATCTGTACTGTTCCTGCTTCCCCCGCACCCCCCCCCCCCCCCCCCCCGCCCTCCACCCCTTCAGTATAAACTGTATTTCCCAGTCACGAAGGAGAGGAGTTGGTGGCTCCTGTGTTTGGAATGTTTATCTCCTAAAAGCGTGTTGAAATGTAATTGCCATTTTAATAGTTTATAAAGTTCGAACCCATGAGACCTGTACGAGGTGATGAGGCTGTAGGGTTAGGTTCTGCTCCTTTTAATGGAACAGTGATGCTGTTATTTGGGAAAAGGTTCCTTACTAAAGGATACATTTGACATTCACTTGTCCCTTGGACCCTCTGTTTGTCGTTCCTCTTTAGAATGTTGTAGTAAGGGATTACTTGCTATATGCAGCTCCTTTGCTGTTGGGCTTCCTAGCTTCCAGAACCACGACTCAGTGCTTTCTGTTAATTATAAATTAACCAGCCTGCGATATTCTATTATAGCAACTGACGGGAACAAGGAGTCATCAGAGCAAAAGAAGGGCTGGGAAGTGTTGCGGATGAGGAAAGGGAGGCTGAATGAGAAAGCAGCACAGAGCGCTGTCTTCCACTGGAGGAAGTTTGCCCTCTGAAACAAAGGTAGTAGAGAGACACCTAATCCAAGGATTTGCCAAGGCAGTCCTAAGGGGTGTCTTAGTTACTTGCCTTCTCACTATTACAAAATACCAGGCAAAGGCTATGTAAGGAAGAGCTTCTTTGGGCTTGCAGTTCCTGGGAATATATGTCCCTTCAGGGCAGGAAAGCTATGGAGGCAAGAACCGGAGGCAGCTGTCACGTTGTGTCCATAGTCAGGAAGCAGAGAGCAATGCCCATCCTGCTTTCTCTCTTTCTCAGCCTGGGGACCCAGTCTCTGGAAACAGACCCACCACATTTATAGTGGCTCTTCCTACCTACACTAATCTGGATAATACCTCCCAGACACGCCCAGGATTTGTTTCCATGATGATTCAAAAGCCTTCAAGTTGATCATAGTGAGTGAACTTTGCAGTGATGAGAGATAGAATTACTCACTTCACTTGTGCGAATAAACTGTTAACTATTTAACCTGTGAGGTCCACATAGCACCACACATGGGAAAATTCCGCCAGTCCACTTTCATTTCCTGGGAAATGCTGACTTTCCATTCATCTAAAAAATTATAAAGGTAACTATTTCATCCTTCCTTCCTTCCTTCCTTCCTTCCTTCCTTCCTTCCTTCCTTCCTTCCTTCCTTCCTTCCTTCCTTCCTTCCTCCCTTCCTTCCTTCCTTCCTTGTTTTTTGAGACAGGGTTTCTCCGAGTAGTTTTGGTGCCTGTCCTAGATCTCGCTCTGTAGACCAGGCTGGCCTTGAACTCACAGAGATCTGCCTGGCTCTGCCTCCCCAGTGCTGGGATTAAAGGCACGTGCCACCACCCACCCGGCCATTTATCTATTTCTTAACAAGAAATAAACTAATGTGAAGCTATGAGACTTTCCCCACAGGGACTATGATTTCTTATATCTAATCTAGGTGTACTCAGTCATGCTGGACCTTATAATGAGTTATATGGCATGGGAACATTCATGTGACAGCCAACAACCAGGTATGTCTTTCCTTACAGGGCTTTCGTTCCAACCTGGCGAACCAGTACCAGTTCCTCAACACACAACAAAATTAATTCAGGCTCAAATTTTCTGAGAAATAAGGATGAAATGTAAATGTCAGTTTAAAAAACAGTATAGCTGTAGGTTTTCAGCAGACTGTACCGGCTTTCAAGTGCCCTCAGATATTTTGAGAGTACCAATCTAATAACACTTTAACCACACAGCACATTCTGCATGTAGAAAAGTGGCTTGGAGGTTTGCGACTGCTTCCAGACCTTGTTTGAAATATGATTTACCAAATGCTATTTTAAAAATCAAAATTAGGGAAGTCTCATTTATGTTCCCTGAGGTGGTTAATTAAGAACACCATCTTCCATTACACAGGCAGGAAGGCAGACTAAGGAATTGTAAAAACATTATCCGGGAAGGGTCAACTCATCACATTTTTGCCACGTGAGGGACACTTCCTAAGTGAAGTGGGAAAGCCACACCCTCTCAAAGCCCAGGGCAGAATCTTCTTTACCTTCCCACTGCCCAGTGCTTTGTTCAGAGCAGGAGTGTGACAAGTGTTCATAAAGTCCTTTGTAAGTAACACGTTTCCACCCTACCCCAGGTTCCTATGCATTTTAGTGCTGTCCAAGACAGTAACTTTTTACAAGGTATTGGTTAGTTACACTGAAACAAAACTGTGGGAGTGTGTGATATGGATTCACAACACGCCCCCATGCCCGGCGGGGCCTAGTCACTTCCGCCTAGTCATTTCCGGGTCAAAACGTCTGGCGTGACCAAGACCCCATGGCTTTGCGTGGTTGTGTAAAGTGCACAGCACAACCATGTGATGTACCTGCGTGCGTGGAATAGCCACATGGACCTGTGTGCGCAGGCTCGGCCCAGCCTTTATAAGCCGATGCCGTGATTCCCGGGGTCCACTTCACTCACGTGTCTTTCCGCAGGCCTGTGCACATCTGTCCCTCTCCCTTATCTTAATAAGACTCTAGTTAGTGGATTCTGCCATGTTTCGTGACGTTTCCTCGCAGGGTAAGAGCGCCACAAAAAACCAACAGTGTGGCTCTGTCACTTCAGAAATCATTACTTTCTATTCACATTCGTAACTATTTGTGGGGACTGTTTGGCCTTTCACGTAGTCTCTCAGTTCCTGGGGAGCTGGGAGGAATGTAGCCCTCCTTGCTTATACTATGGGCAGAGACGACATACTGTTCCAAACCACCTGGGCAGAGTAGAGAGAGAACACAGGCATGGTCTGCTGATTAATGAGGGGTTTCCACAAGCTGGCTTCCATCCACTGCCCAGCCCCAGCTCTCTCCCTCCTGCCCACTATTCATCCCATCCCCCAGGCCAGTGAAACTCTTCAGGGTTCCAGAACATTCAGGGTCTTTCGGGTCATCTTACAAGCCAAATTAGTAACACTGTCCCAAAACCCCTGTGGAGTGTTACTTATCCAGTTCAAACTTTAGAACAGAAAGTACAAAATTAAATTCCAGATTTCTGTTGACATCTCTTTCGCCCTATGAACTTGCCTAGAGCAGGGACTATGTGTCTCCTCTTTCTGTGTTTCCATCACCTGCACCAGGGCTGGTGCTCACAGTCAGCAGCTCAGGCTGCACCCCTTGGGATGGGGAGGAATGAACATCAGCACTTTTATTTGAATGTATAATACATTCATACAGATATAATTTGTAGGACACCCCCCCACACACACACACACATATTCTATTAGCCTTGTTTCTCTAGATAACCCTCACTTAACACCTAGCATGCACAGAGTTAGGTTAAATTCCCAGGAAAAACGAAAAGGAAGGAAGCAAAGTTATTTCCATTTCAGAACAACAAATATCTTCTTCAACTGATGGCAGTTTTGTAGATTTGGAGAGCAGGCAGTTGGTGCCAACCGACAATTAACTTCTAAATTAAAACAGACTACTTCTTTTAATCAAGTTCGTTGTCCCTGGGGAAACTGAGGTTCCCGGCTGCAGCTCCTTCTGCTAGTTGAACAATCACACCCTCAGGTTCTTCAGTCTTGATTTGCATATGGAAGGCGTCCATCCCCTGGCCATCTCTGCTCTGCAGGATGGTTTACAGCGGCCAGGATGAGGGCAGTGATCTGGCTCTCAGCTGCCTCTGTCATTCTTTTCCTTTCCCTGCTGGAACTCTGTATACAGGGCCACCGGATGTCACAGAAATGCACCCTGGTCAGAACGTGTATCATTTCTCTATCTGAAAAGTGTCCATGACTCTGAGCCCAGAGAGGATGTCATAAACATCCTGGTGCTTGGCCAGCATATTCTAGCCAGTTAGAAAAACAAGACAGATGGCACAGGACCTAACACCCATAATGACAGTGACTGCACTTTGGGGCATGCTGCTTGACTCTTCACAGGTGCAGCCTGGTGGTCGGCAGCTAAGGAAAAACAAGCGGCCACAGCATCCTTCCTCTGGCCATGAGATCACTTCACCTGTTTTTATACACAGGTCAGCTGCTTCCTAGGTCTGGAATGGACTCAAAATACGGTGGCAGAGCATACGCCACATGTTGACCAAGGAGACCAGGCTTTAATGAGGATGTGTCTGGTAAAGAAAACAGCTTTACTCCATTGACCTGAGACTTAGAGACTTAGACAGGTGGAAAGAACTCACAGATTCAAGTTGGCTTCTCAAAAAAAAAGAAAGAAAAAAGAAAAAAAAAGAAAAAGAAAAAAGAAAGGAAGAAAGAAAGGAAGAAAAAAGAAATGGTTCCTGAAGGAGTCCTTTCCATGGTTACTACTTAGGAAGGAGGTCATGACAACCTAAAAATGTGCTGAGACCCTTTGCATGGACAAGACCCCAATGAACAAATGAATGGAAGCCAGGCGGCAGTGGCGCACGCCTTTAATCCCAGCACTGGGGAGGCAGAGCTAGGTGGATCTCTGTGAGTTCGAGGCCAGCATGGTCTACAGAGCAAGATCCAGGACAGGTACCAAAACTACACAGAGAAACCCTGTCTTAAAAAAGAAAGAAAGAAAGAAAGAAAGAAACAACGAAGAGAAAAGAAATGAAATGAATAGGGAAAAAATCTTCTATAATTGGAAAGACATTCAGTTTTTATCCTCCATGGACAAGAACGACACCCCACTTTGGACTCAATTTAGCCCCCTTCACATCTTACTAATGAGAGTTTAAAGATAAGAATTTTTATGAGCATACTGAGTGGTTTTTTGGGGGGGGTTTGCTGGGACCACCTGCCATTTATAGAAAGCAGTGTGTTTCTAGTGCCCCAAGAACCAAAGGCAAAACTCATGAAATACGCCCTTATATCTCTGTTACTCTTATTTTCCCCAGGAATGATGTCTATCAGTATAAATATCAATATACAGCAGACATCGCATAGAGTGGTAGTTTGTTCAAAAAGGTGCAGGTAATTGGCTCTGCACTCCATCTTTAATGATGCCTGTAGGTGTCTCTGGTAATTTGTTCTAATTCTCTTCGCCCGTAATTTGACTTGTCCCACATATACACATCCATTCAACGTTGCAGAACCAATGACAAAACCCGCCATTTATATGGTTGCTGTCTTCCTAATTTCAGTCTTAGGCCCAAGTTTCAGCTTGTCTACCAACAAATGCGATGAAAAAGTATCAGACAACAACCAGGAAAGGCAGAAAATGCTGACATCTCCTGGTTATGCATTAATTTCTAGACACTGACTTACAGTTTAACTCATTAAACTCACAACAAATTTATGAGGTGAATAATATCACTAATTCCCAACTTGCAGATGAGGAATGTGAGTGAAGAAAAGTTGTATTGACTTACCCAAGGCCACATAGCTGGAAAGTGAGTGAGTTAGGATTGAAACCGAGGCGGGTGGCATGAGATCCCATGTCACCATATGATGCTGTGCAGATGGCCCCATTGTAAGCAAGCTCATTCATGAGACATCTTTGCTGGTGATCATCCTACATTCAGTGCAGAGATGAATGGACCCTCTTGTAGCTGCACTTCTGAGAATTTTCAGCCTGGGGCTCTTGGCCACTCATTTTCATGGTCAATTCAGAATTATCGTTCATTTAGGCCACCATTCAGGGAGGCAGGGTCCTTTGGTATCATAGATGGTCATGTTTCTATCACATACTTTCCAGATATTGGTCCTCTCTGTCATTTTTCATTAGTTAGATACCAGGGATAAATTGTGTAGGTTCTAAAGTTTTCCGCCTCTCCATATTAATATCTCATCCTCCTCTGTTGTTAATTGATCCGTTTATTTATTTAATCACTGTAGTACAAGATATTGAACTTAGGGCTACGTGCATTATGTGCATGCTAAACATTGTGCTATTTGCCCCAACCCACACCTTATTTCTTAATTGATAATGTTTGCATATATATGTATGATACAATGTGATTTGGTTATTTTCCTCTCTTGTTATAACTATGTCCCCTAGACGAATTAGAGAATGATGTGATCAAACAAAATTGTCAAATAAGAATCCAGCATTCAAATTATTAATTAATAGCACTCCTGAGTGCTCATTCATTTTTTTGGACACAAGTAAATTCAGATGCTCTCCTAATTGGCATTCACTGTCATCTTGACACAGCCTAGACTCTTCTAACAAAAAGTACTCCATTGAGTAATTGTCCCTATCAGGTTGGGGTTGTCTTCATTATTAACTGATGCAGGAGCGCCCAGCCCACTGTGGGTGGCACCATACAGAGAGCTGGACTTGGCTATATAAGAAACCAGGTGAGCATGAGCCTGTACACCAGAAAGCCATCCAGAAAGAGACTTAGCAAACAGCACTGTTACTTGATTCCTGCCTATAAGTTTCTGCCTGGAGTTCCTGCCCTGACTTTCCTTAATGATGACTTGTGACTTGGAAAGAGTACTACTTAAACTCTTTATTTCCCAAGCTGCTTTTGGTCAGAGTGCTTTATCACAGCCACAGAAGGAACCACAACAGACAGATAGGAGGTGACTCATATTCTCTGGAATCTCAGCCACTGGAGGAGAAACTGACCTGGCACAGCTAGTAGATGGGAGGTGCAGCCCAAGCGTTGAGGGAGTATAGACTGTGGTGACTCACTTTCCTGAGAAGGCTTGCAAGGATTCACATAGGGGACAGCATTTGATCCAGGGTAGGCAAGGTAAGTAGGGGAGGGGGGGAAGACTATCCAGATCGAGGTGTGTGCTGGAGCAAGGTGTGTTCAGGGGAGTATTAAAATTCCAAGTAGACAGAAAGTCAGGAGACAAGGGAAAAGCAGGAGGCTGAGGAGGGCTGAGTGAAGACAAATATTTTGATAGTTTCCTGTAATAGTAGATGAGCTCAGAGAAGAGAAGAGGGGCCACAGTATCTTTGGGAATAAAGCAGGTAACCCCAAGAGAGATGCATTAGAGTGGGAAGAAGCTCCCTTACTGGCCTTCTCCACATGGGCAGGGCTATTATGCTGCTGTTTTGTGGTCATTGAAACTCAATTGTTACATGCCAGGTATTTACATGAACTGCCCTGCTGTGTGCTTGGGGATGGACCCTGATAAGCCATTAAGAAGTTATTTCTGGTGTTAAAGGGCACTGCATTTCAGTCTCCTCTTTTCTCCTGAGAAAGGAGAAAAGGGACCTTTATACTTTTTGCAATAGTTAGGGTGAGTCTATTAAATTGCTATCTCTTGTGTGTGTATTTATTCAACTGAGCATCCCAAAGGAGGAGAGTAAATCCCCAAGTGATGGAGAACTGATATGACCTTTACTGGATGGAATAGGGCGGCCCCAGAAGCATGTTTCTTTGCCCTTTGGTCTCTTCCATTTGAACCCTCCATGCAATAATTGTGTTTCAGATGCAAGCACATGCTTGGAAATGGTCTACCAGTCATTACATGGCATCCCACAATGACCCGATCATAACACAGCAATTTAGCATAGTTCCCTTTTAATTTGGACAGAAAAGATTTCTGAGTTAATTTTACAGGGTAGAGGAAACAGGTTTTGTAGGATTTTGTGTTTTGTTGTATGCATACAACTTTCCCATGCTGGTCAATACAGACTGGAAAATTGTGAGGCTGCTACCAAGCTGTTGAAACAGTTTGCCCACCCAGATGGACCCTGATTTAACAGACAATCACATCCAGTCCGGCTCCCAGCAGCCATCTCTTTAGATCTGATGCCTGGCTTCATGCAGACACAGAAGGTGAGACATGAGCCAATTAATAATGCTTGACTCTACCCTGTGGCCATCTCAGGCTGATGACTGCGTACTTTTAGGATGCTGTTGCTGGAATTCAGACAGTTAACAAGGATCTAACAGGAGGCTCCCTCCGCTCAGCTCCAGTTTGTACTTATCAAAATTAGGAACAAGATCCGGAATTTGGTTTGACATTTCTGTGTTTCTATAATCTTTTGAATCCCCAATATGCCAAACTCCTGAACATAACCGAAGTGTTTACTTGGGTGCCAAGGAGAAAAATTCTAATTGTGTTAATTTTCAAATAAGATAAAATACAGGATAAAGGAGAGTCTCAAAGGGCCAGGGCTTACAGCGGTCACGTGGCTGTCTATAGTGAGCACCCACAATCACCGTATGCCTCATTCATTCCTATATTCCACCAATTTCCCATGTCCTGAGCCCTCCACACAGACAGCAGTAGAGTTTTGTTTAGAGCAAAGTTTTTGCTTCTCCGTCTATATTAGACTCTCATAGGTGCCCCGGATGCTGTACTGGATGTCGGCCCTCATGCTGACTCTCCATGTGCCTCAGTGAAATTCCTTGTTCCTTTTGGAAGAGCCTGATAGAAATTCACAAGCAGGTAAATCCAGCTGCTCGGCTCCAGCCTCCGACAGTATTGCACTACAAGCTTTTCTATGTGGGGAAGAACAAATTCACTCATATTCAGCACTAACTTGCTGCTTAATCCTAAGACACATGAACTTTAAAGTTTCTCAAAATTCCAACTTTAAAGCTAACGAAGGACTTTTAAATGGTTAGATTTTTAATATTTTTAATATTTGTTGGTACTTGCAATGAACTACAAGGTTAGCAGACTCAGAAGAAGATGTCAGATCCTCTGGAGCTGGAGTTATATGGATGGTTTGGGACCTGCCATGTGAGTGCTGGGAATCTAACCTGGGTCATCTGGAAAAACAGCCTGTGTTCTTAGTGACTAAACCATCAGGCCCTTTCTGACTCTTAACTTTATCTTATACAGAGTCAATTTATATATATATATATATATATATATATATATATATATATATATATATAATTTATATATAAATAAAACTAAATTTAGATGAGCTATGGGATTCTTTAAAAATATTGGGCAATTTTATATTATCGAATTGATAGTTGTATGTAAGCCAGATAAGTGAAAACCTCCGTTATATACTTACTTTTATTTTTTAACAGGATAACTAAGAATTCGGACTACCTATGCAAACACGGTGTGTCTGTGCGTTCACATGCACAGCCTTCAAAACCTGGACCGCTAGATGCACTCTCCTCGTGCAATGCTCACAACCCCTGATGCTGTCCCGTCACTCTTGTAAGACTCCCTTATGCAAATATTTACACTAGAACTTCTCAACATCCACAAACATTTATTTATCTCTCCCAAATAACATCACCAAGAATGCTCAGAGCACTCTTTGACGTGGTAGCTATGGGCGTTCGGGATGGGCATCTCCGAGACCTAACTCCGCTCACAATGTCCCGTGCTAAGCACAGCTGCAACAGATAATGTGATGAAGCCCTTGCTAAGGGCTGTTGGCACTACATAGTGGTCTTGACTATGTCAAAATTTTTCTATTCCATTTTAACCCTCCTTCTACCTCAAAGGACACACTAGCAATGAAATTCTCAATTCTGGAACTTTCTACGGACCCTTGCTACATTGATCCAGAGGCCATGGTGACTCAAAAGCTTCAAGAAAGAAATAGAAACTCTCAGAAGTCCTGGACAACTTTGGAGGTTAGAGTGAGTGAGTGAGTGAGTGAGTGAGTGAGTGAGGAAGGAAGGAAGGAAGGAAGGAAGGAAGGAAGGAAGGAAGGAAGGAAGGAAGGAAAGAGAGGGAAAGGGAGAAGGGCCAAACTTACTTCATCCACATGTCCAACAGCACCAAAGATCCTTGCTATTTGTCCGGTGAGGTAGGGGACTCTCTCCCCAATCTCCTTCAGCATTGGTAGAAAGCTGCTCAAAGCCAGTGGCTCACAGCCTGCTATTTCTATGAGGATGTTTAGGATGTAGTCATTGTGGGTTGAATCCTTCAAATGCCTGATCAGGAAAGGAACACATTTCTGAACCACCTGCAAGGAGAGAGGAGAGGAATAAAGGAGAAAGAAAAGACAGTGAGAAACATGAGTCAAATCAGAATCACTTTCAAAAGAAAACTTGGCTGTGACAGTCCCACACATAGCATAGGCTGGACTCATTTGGAAACACTCCTCCTGCTCCAGCCTCCCGAGTGCTGGGATTATAGGCATATGGACAACAACATATTAAATAGTACACTAGCAGGCAACACCTCCTGGGATTACAAAACTCGTGGTAAATCTCCAGACTTTGGAATCTAAAATTTACAATAAAACCTTCTGCAACCGAGTCTGCTTTCCTCTGAAGTCATGCTCTGCTACTGAAAAGTGAAGTCCACAGAGTTCTCATGTCGTGGATGCCCAAGCCAAGTCTGGATGTGCCACGGGAATGCTCGCATTCTTCACCGGCCACCAGAGCTGCAGCAGAAGAGCCAGTGAATAAGAGCGCTGGCTGATGGCACTAAAGCCTCTGGTCTGGGAGAATTCCATTTAGAAATGCTTCATAGTGGAGACAAGAAAGCAGGAAGGCTTTCTCACTTGTTCTCCATCTCCACTTCTACCAGAGAACGTCATGAGAAGGTATAATTGTTAAAGCAAAATGACTTCCACCACATTCCCATTGCTGTATGAATACAAGAATTAATTGTATTAATTATTATTTAATTAATATTTAAAAAGTGACTTTCTGTGAGATAAAATCCTTAATACACACAGATACGGGAAGGGAGCCACACATAGAATTTGAGCAGGGACAAACCAAGGATAGTCTGAAGATAACTAAAATCATCCTAACATGTAGACTTAAACTTCATAGTCATTTAAGTGCTCTGGGAGGGAAGAGCATGGCTAGTTCCTGACAAGTCACACATCTGCAGCTCTGTAAATGCTGCCTGTGCATTGGGGAAGGATTGCATGTCAGGTTACACCACGAGAGGTCCCTGGCACAGACAGCAAAAATGTCAGCCAACTGCTCTGGGTCAGGGAAACACACCTGACCTGAGGCATTTGGAAATGGAAAATGCTCACACATTTCCTGCCCCTTCCAGAAAACCCCATATCCTAGCCCTTGCCCTTCAGATCCTATTCCTGGAACAAGAAGTTTCTGTGACACATGGTTCTTTACATGCCAACGCTGAGTTTTAATTTAAACCCCAGCCACATAGCCAAAGTCTCACAAGGCTGTGCTGTATCTGTCCATTCTTCCATGGATAAAAGGAAAAAGGAGAAGAAGGAAATGGGGAAAGGCGGAGGACAAAAAAGAAAGAAGGAGAAAAGAAAAAACAAAACAGAAAAGCAGGCAGGCACCAGGCAAAGGAATCCCCCAACTCCCTGAGAGGGACAGATGACTCCAGAGAAGGCCCAGAAAGCAGAGCCATCTTGGATACTGTAAACAGCAATGACGACTTTATACATGAAACAAAAGCTGAGTATTTCACTGTGAATTCCTATTATACCAAGTTTATTATGACAGTGATAGAAAAGAAAGATAATTCGAAGTTTGTCCCACACATTGAGAATGATGCCCTGGCAGGAGAAATTTTATCTTCCACACACACGCAGGGCCCCCGTCTCCAGTGCCGTCATGTTGGGTTGACTTCATGTCTAGGAGCAAGCCCTGTCCCAGCTGAGAGCAGAGCAGTCACAGAGACAGTACAGATGGCAGGCAGAGAGGAAGCTGACATAAACGTCTTCCCCCTGTCTCTACTACTGAAAGAAGCCCCCAATGGCTTCCTTTGTCCCTTCCGCTTAGTCTGCCCACTGCCTCCAGAGCACCTTGCCCTAAAACTCCAACCTGATGATGCCAAGCTTCCCTTAGAGACTTTCAAAGACTCCCTCACGGCCCAAGGCCAGAAGCCCAAGCTGTGGCCTTGCAGGGTCTTCACTTAGGGGTGTTTCTGCTGCTTCTTCCCCATGGCAGGCCTTCCTGGTGCTGACTGCTTCAGCAGCTTGACAGAGGAAGCCCCTGCTTTTACATTCGACTTTCCCTTCTGCCCACGCTGTAGACAGAGGACCCAGGGCTAGGGTACCAAGAGAGTCCTGCACGTCACACATCCAAATATTCAGCAGCCCTTGCAATCCTTCTGCCTGATGAATGAGCCTTGTAACAGTCTACGATGCTTCATTCCGACTTGCCTTCTTTGGCCTGGCCTGGGTGGAGGAAGTAAAAGAGACGACCCCACCCCCTCTCCTCTGCCTGTGGCTATCTCAGGCTTATTTAAGCCACTTCTCAGGAATATGAGGTCACTTAACAGTGTAAGGTGGACCCTAAAAATTAAAATTTCTCCAGAAAGTATGTTAAGAATAAGAATAGCTTGAAGCCTGTTTCCATGAAGGGATCCCCCTCAGGACAATCTCTCACAGTTCTGACAGCTTACCTCACAGCTAAATCTACTGACATGCACTTTCTGGCTGTTCCACTCCCACCCCCCCACCCCCACTCCCCATAAATTGTATGACTACAACAGGAAAGATGGGAAAAACTAAGAATTTTCCCCCTTTTGTTCTGGCCCAAACTGCAAATAAACTCATTTCTCTTTACCAATTCCTGAATCCTGTTATTTTGGTAAGATAAGCAAGCAAAGGACTCATAAGGGCCATAGTCAATCATACTCTTGGAGTAGCTTGAGCTGTGAAGAGCCTGCCCTGCAGAAACAGCAGAGGCAGGCTCAAGGTGTCTAAAAAAATTCCAAGGCCCTAGTGCCCTGGGCTGTGGGTTTAAACTAGAGTGCAGGCGGGCAGAGGCTTGAACAGAACTCTCCAAAGCAAACAGCCAGGGCAGAATCTCAGCCTTGGATTCTCTGGTTCTTCCTGAACACCAGGCTCTTCTCCTTGAATCCCTCATAGCAGTTCATAATGTTGGCCTCATCACAGAGTTGAAATTCTGTGGCTACCTCTCCCCGAAGCCAAGGGCACCTCAAGACTAGGGCCATCGGGAAATTATGCCCTGTTTGGTTGGTAGTAAATGGCATTTCAAGACCTATATATGGAAGATAAGGCAAAGTGTGTGTGTGTGTGTGTGTGTGTGTGTGTGTGTGTGTGTGTGTACACTACCACTTAAATTCGTTCTCCAGCAAAAATTTCTATTTTAGTTAACTTAGCTAGTGTCAAGACTTCATTAATTTCTATGAATCTACAAAGCTGATTGCCATTCTTTCTGTTTACCACTACTTATTTCCTCCACACTGATGTTCTGGGAAACAGGTTCTGCTCTGCAGACTGTCTCTGAGTGGTCTATACATCCCATCGCTCAATCTTCTCATGTTTTGTAAATGACTTCGAGCATTTATGCAAAGTGACCCCTGAGCCTTGTGGGCCTGGCGACTGGCCTGGTGGATGATGTGTTAGGTGTTGTAAGATTTGGCAGGAGAAGAGGAATGTTCTACTCTGTTGTGTGAAACCCAGGAAATGACTCTCCTTTCAGGACCGGACTGCAAAAGCGGTTCCTCTGGGTCTGAACACTGAGGAGGGAGAGCTCCACTTGCCACTCTCTGTCACTCATCTTTGCATGCCTGGGGCCAGAAGCCTGTGCCTGGGGCTAATAACATGTATGCATACACATTAATAAATTATGTTCTGTTTGCTAGCTAGACTGCAGGATGTCCCACGGCAGCCAAGAAAACACTGACTTTAGTCTTACAAAGGCAACTTGGAAAACTGACCACACAGACTTTTCCTATAAATGGATCCTGAGGTTCCCCTGGGGATGCTGACCATGAGTCACTGGCCAGGAACTGCCTTTCTATCTGGGAAGAATAGTGTCCCGTAAAGAATGATACCCAGCGTCTGTGAAGAAGGATAAAGGTGTGCCTGGCCACCCATCTGCTTCTCAGAGCTTACAGATGTGTGGATGCTGAGAATTCATGGACTATCAGCTTTGTGTAGAGAAACTGTCTGTCTCTGTAGAGCCTTGGATGGGAGTCTCCAGAGGGGCTGCTTTTACAGGGAGGGAAGGGCTAATAAGGGGAACAATCCCTGAGCTAGATCATGGTCTGAAGAACAGTTTCTCAGCGGCCCACTACTGACCAATTCTGAGAGTCATGTTCTCACTGGTCACAAAGGGTAGGTGATGAGAATCACAGCATTCAACAAACAAACAAGACAAACAAACAAACAAGACAAACCCAGCCAACCAATCAAACAGGAACCTGGGAAACCCCGCAAGTGACAGCACTGATTAGAGCTATCACTAATAACCTCTGTTTTAGTTACTTTTCCTCAACAAGAAAGCCGAGAGAAGCAACTTAAGCAAGGAAGGATACGTTTTAGCTCATGATTTCAAGGATTTCAGAGTGTCATGGTGTGGAAAGCATGGTTTGGGAAGCTCAGTCCCTGTTGGGGGTTCTCACATCATGGAAGGCCATGAAGCAGATGTAACCCCCAAAGGTCTGTCCTTAGTGAAAATTTAGGCACTAATTTTAACTTCTCCATATGAGAAATATATCTACTGTATACCAGGTGCTAAGCCAGTCATGGGATCCTTTGTTGGCTGAGACCAACATTAAGCAGGGTGGTACCAAAGCAAGATAGTCCTCGTATCTCAGGGTGCTTTAGAGGAGAGACGGACCAGGAATTGGGGAAATGGGATTGATTCTGAGAAAGTTTTAGCATTTTAGTGTCTGTCTCAAGGACAGGACCAGAGTTGTGAGCTAAGAACCTTACAGAAGGAAACACAGCATGCTTGTGAATACCCACTGCCCATGAAACAATACCTACCAGCAGACTAGCTTTTTGAAGTTTTGAGGCCAAGAAGTGGTGAGAAAGAAGTACCTAACTGGAGTCATAGGCCCTTCCCCTTGCTTCTTGACAGCTGTAATGTTCCGACAGGACCTCTGTGAATGCCACATGTGGAGTCATCCGCACTCTTGGACCTCTTTGCATTAATTAGTGTGAGTGACTTCAGGGCGTTTTCTCTTCCCTCATCCTTTAACTGAGTCTGCACTGGCTTTGTTTGCCTTCACACTCAGTCCTCGCCCTGTGGGAGAGGAGCTGATGTAGATCAAATTAGTCTTTCTAGAACCATTGTCTGAAAATCACATTTGTTTTGTTTTAGTTGCCAG
The DNA here is from genome assembly GCF_049852395.1 of Peromyscus maniculatus bairdii. Lineage (NCBI taxonomy): Eukaryota > Metazoa > Chordata > Mammalia > Rodentia > Cricetidae > Peromyscus > Peromyscus maniculatus. The sequence goes on from NC_134857.1 coordinate 47,638,111, forward strand.
GCCACAGATGAAACGGGCACCATATTTGGCCTTTTAGTCCCTCAGGGTCCCCTATCTTCTAAACACCTCTTCCCCAGCTCCATCCCTGGTAATCATGACAATGGCTTCCCATAGGGAACTCATAAGCCCTTTCTTAAGGTAGCCTATGAGTATGGTACCTTATGTGGCAAGAAGAACCAGATGTGATCAACTGTGTAGATGTGATCTTGAGGTGAGGAGATTCCCTTGGATTATATGGGTGTTCTCAATGGAATTATAAGGGTCTGGAGAAGACAGTCGGGGTGGACCAGTGTCTGAGATGTGGAAAGAAAAAGAGAGGCAAGAGTGATGTGGATCATGTGTTTGGAAAGCCAACAGTCCCTGGAAGCCAGAAAAGGCGAGGAAACAGACTCATCCCTAAAGCCCACAGAGGGAATTAGCCCTGCTGACCTATTTCGGACTTTGGCCTGAAAAACCCCAAGCCCATCTGTGTGCTTTCAAGTCACTGAATTTATGTTGTCTTTCTAAAGCAGTGACAGTAATGAAGAAACCCAGCACCATGCCCATTCAATGGGCCTGCTAGTAGGTGGCTCAAAGATCCCACAGCCGTGCTTCGCATCCATCTATAACCGATGTTCCCCAGCCTTTCTGTCCTTCAGCCTTTCTGAAACTGACGCCTACACTTGTGATCTGAACCACACTGCCGAAGGTTCCCTGGCGTCTTGTTTTACGTTGCAATTTCTAGAACCATTGTCTGAAAATCACATTTGTTTTGTTTTAGTTGCCAGGCCACAGATGAAATGGGCACCATATTTGGCCTTTTAGTCCCTCCGGGTTCCCTATCTTCTAAACACCTCTTCCCCAGCTCCATCCCTGGTAATCATGGTTCCTCTCACATTTTCTGTCTCTCTGTTCTTATTGTGTATTCATTTTTCCTGTTTTCTTTGGATTTCCTGAGTTGGCAGTCCATACTCAGATGGTCATTTCCTAACCTTTTCTTCTACCTGCAACCCACAATGAGAATCTGCCTCCATTCAGCACAGCTCCACATACATTGATTCTTTGGGGTCATTGGCGAGTCCAGATGGCCAGGCCAGGGTCAATTCCTATCTCAAGCCTCTGTTACTTCTCTAGATCATGATTCTCTTGAGTCATGTTTCCCCCTTTAGAGACCATACTAAAACTCTTCCCGGTTGATTAAGGCTTCTAATTCCTTTGGTGTCTTATTCATTCAATAATCAATTCATTTCTAATTTATTCAATAATCTCTTCCTCTAACCACTTTGGTGTGTGTATACGTGCATGAGCATTCCTATTTACTTATGTGCACATCCATGTGTGTGTGTTTGTGTGGAGACCAGAGGTCAACTTCAGGTATTCTTCTTCAGGAGCTGTAGTCCCTCTTTGTGGAAACAGGGTCTCTCACAGGGACCTGGGGCTTGACAATTAAGCTAAGATGACTGGCCAGTGAGCCCCAGGGCTTTTTGGTCTCTGCCTTCTCAGTCTGGTATTGCAAGCATATGCTACTATGAGACCTGGCTTTTTATGTGGATGCTGAGGATTGAACTCAGGTCCTCATGCATATTCAACAAGCACTTTACCTGCTGAACTATCTCTTCAGTCCCTATTGAACCCCGACTATCTGCCCAGCATGAAGTTAGGGACTAGTTGTGAATATGTAGACATGTCCTATGATCTTCAAGGAGTTTATAGTAAACTGGAAGAGGCTGACAAGCCATAATAATAGTAATTGATAAGTTATAAAAGCAATAATAAGTCATGATAATAATATACTATCGTTATTATTATTATCCCAAGGACAAAAGTGAAGTTGCACAGAAGAAGCACACAGCTCCCAGTCTCCTGCCAAGCCTCTGACTTTATTTTCTGGTTTGTGATCCCCGTCATAACAGCCTATGGCTTATGCCTGATCTACTGAACAAAGATCTCTGAGGATGCAGCTGAGGTAAGGGCCAGCTTCCTGGTTTCTGTCCTGGGGCATCATGGGAAGGCTATACTTAGTGTTTAGTAACTCCTAACCCTGCTCCTTTTCCTGGAGGTCCATTGTCCCTTGCTCTCCCTGCCACAGACTGTGCATTTTTAAGGCTCTAGCTGGATGTTACTCCCACGAGAGGACTTCACTGTACCATTTTCCCCCAAGGCTGAATCCACAGCCCTCCGAAATCTACATCAGCCACCTCTTCCTCACAGTATCCGATTTCTATTGAGAAATGGAAAGAGAGAATGAGATATTATTTCATTCTCATTATTTGGTCTTTTAGATCAAGCCTCATGTAAGTTTTTTGTTCTTGTTGTTTATTTGTTTACTATCACATTACCTATAATTTCCTTTCACCATTGAAACCACTGTGGTTTGCTAATTACAAGCATCCAAATTGTCAGTATGCTACTTGGACATAAAGAATGACAACTGACTTGCTATCTAGAAAGTGACCTTTTGCCCCGACTCTGGGCACATTTACTCACAAATCAACTCATGTGTAATTCTTTCTCTTGGCCCTGCTTGTGAGAATACAGATTCTTAGAGCTGTTTGCACATTCAATTGCACTGAAGCTACCCTGCACTGGCTGCAGATTCACGCTCGCTGCTTTTTATCAGTGTGACTGTGATGGTTAAGTTTGTGTCCATTTGATTGGATCACAGGGTGCCCAGATGCTTGTTAAACATGTCAGGGTGTCTGTGAAAATATTTTTGGGTGAGAATAACATTTGAATGGGAAGACTGAGGAGAGGAGATTTCCCCTTCATTATGGACAGGCATCAGTCAATCTGTTGGGGACTTAAACAAAGGGAAAAGGGAAGGAAGAGAGAATTCACACTCTATGTGATGTCTTGTGCTAGACCATCTGCCCTCTAGTTTCCGGCATTTTTAAAGTATAATTTAGAACTGTGCCCTTGGCTTTTCTGAGTCTCTAGGACAGATGACAACCTCCATAGTGATATGAACCAACTCTCTCTCTCTCTCTGTCTCTCTGTCTCTCTCTCTCTCTCTCTCTCTCACACACACACACACACACATACTCACACACACTCCTCTTGTACAAATGTATTATAAACAGGTAGATGCTTTTGCTTATATACGTATGCACAGGGAAATCCTAAGCACATTAATCCTGCTCAAGTGATCCAGAACTATATCTGGCTGTGTGGGCTGTCACAGTGAGTGCCTATCATATACAGCGGATATCAAGCAGACGCAGTACACTTTTTTACCTCCACATCTTTCCTCTTTGCTGCTACATGCAAAAGCCGTAGTAGATGGTACTGCTCTGTCTGTTCCAATTGAGACATCAAGGCCAGGAGTTCTGCCAGGTGTCTGTTGATTGGTTGTGGCTGCTTTTCATACACAGCAGGTAACACCCTCAACAGCATGGCATTTCCTATTGGGAGAACAATAGAGGCAACAGCGACTTTATCAACCTCAAAGCAATAGAAATAACATCATTGTCAATGTAATAATCTTTGTACTTCAGCAGTACAGTCAACAGCCAAATGTTCTGTTAAAATTAACAGACTAGCTCATTCTGAAAAAAAAAAAATTAGTCACTGACGCACGAGTCCAAGTGATTTCACAAGGGGGGTATTTTATGATATAACCAGCATTATTATCTAAGGAAATTTTTTCCTGAGTAATGCTCCATGGGGGTTAGAGGCACACTTAACAGTAACCAGACAACACCCTAAGGAGACAATTCCGATAAAGAATTCCTGATGAGAAGCAACACTTGGATGCTATTGAAATGAAAAGTGAGCAGTGTTACAAGCGTGAACCTAAACGAAACTGAACCAAAAAAATGTGCAAAGGAATGCGCTTGCATTCCTGAGGGGTGGGGGGCGTGCTTGAGACAATGGACATATGGAAGCTATGCCTTATTTTTATGAATAGTTTAAAAGGTAGCAATGCAAATTTAAATCCTTGATTTCTGCACTATTTCAAGGGGGATTTACACTCAGCTTGTTTGTCGCATGTGATTTGCCTCAGAGACGTGTGTGACAATTGCATTCAAAATGGTAAAACCTGAGGAAAAAAAAACCTTCCATAAACTGTAGGGACTTAAATGCACCAACACGTGGGGAACAGCTGCTTACCGCTTTATATTATGGATTGCCCCCGCAAAACGCTGTCAAGTGCTTACTTAAGTGTCTCAGAGGATTTGGTTTCTAGAAGAACACTTTCTTGATTCTGTTTACACATTTTGTTGTGGCAGTGGTGCTGGGGTTGAACCTTACACATGCCGGGGAAGCACTCTTCAAATGGCCACATTTACCCCAACCCAGTTCGTGGTTTATTTCTACTTTAAAGTTAGCTTTATTCACAGAAAAAAAAAATATACACAGAAAGAATCAAACAAGCAGAAACTACACATATGTAAACCTTCACTATGTGGTGGGGAGATGTTAACACACAAAAGACATTTAACTATGAACGTAAAGGAAAGAAAGCTTAGATTTCTAGAATACCAGTATTTATATTCAGTTAAAACGGACAAACAACGTATTTGGGTAAAAAAATTGAGGATTGCTTTTTCATAGAATTAGTTTCAAATGTGTCTTATCAATTCGTCTACAGAATAAAAGATTTTGGAAATACTTTTAATTTTTTAAAGAATTTGAAAGAGCCATACTGAGGCAGGAAGATGACCACAAGTTTGAGCCCGTTCTGGCCTATATAATGAGTTCAAGACAGGCCGGGGCTACACAGCAGGACCTCGTCCCAAACTGAAACTAAAAACTAAAACATAAAGTTTTTCCTGGGGTAGAGAGATGGATCAGCATTTAAGAGCACTGGCTGCTCTTCCAGAGAACTGCGGTTTGATCCCAGCATCCATATAATAGCTCACAACCATCCATAACTCCAGTTACAGAGGACCCACGCCCTCTTCTGGCTTCCATAGGCATCTGGCTTGTGCTTGCAGACAAGACACCTGTATACATAAAATAATAAAATAATTTTTTAAAAAAGAAATTGTTCCCATCACTGTTTTCATCAATTTAATACCAAGCAATGTATTTTGTTTGGGTTCTGCTTATTAATATTTATATAGAGCTTCTCCTTAAATCCAGGAAATTCTAATTCAATATGCAGTTGATGCAGAACACATTAGGTCATAGAACTTGGCTGTGGATGCACACTGGTCAGCTGATGGGAAAAGTCCCATTGAATGGGACTGTAGCGAGAATCTGGGACAGAAACTGCTGTGTGACTTTTAGTACCATCTCCAGCAAAGGCCCTGGGTGCTTTGGAGGGGAGACCCCTAGATTACTCATTTTCAACTGATTTCAATTTCAATAAAATAAACACACAAAAAAGTGCAAAACAATTGATCTTTTTTTTTTTGTAACAGATGAGCAAATCTGGATGAAGAAATCCTGTAAAAAAAATCCATTCATAAATGTACATGTTCTTTTTAATACTAAATGTTTCAAGCCCACAGGCAAGCATAAGTGATGAAAGGAGCAATGGAGTACCCATCACCCAGCTTTACCAAATCTTCACCTTGTGCCACAAGTGCTTCCTGTTTTTTTTCTCCTCAGAGGTAATCATCGCCCTGAAGTTGCTGTGAACGTGTTTATATCTTATTTACATATGTGCATCAATAAACATCTTTTAGCTGTTTGCCCGCTTTATAATTTTACATGGACAGGTACACTGTAGACAGACCCCGCGGCAAACTGTTTTGTTCCATTCCACATTATGCTGATTTTCATTCAAATTGGCCTCTTATCCGGATTCTTCCTGCCTGCTCTTTTATCCAGGGGAACTGATTTGTTTACGTTCTCTGTGGCTGAAAGACATAACTTTTTTTGGTTTCCAGAAGAAATCAACAGGAAAAGGCCTGAAATCCCTCAGATTTGTTAGCTTCTGTTTTCAGCAGCCTGACAAGAATGGCACGGTGCGAAAGGTGTAGGCAAGGCTGCCATGGTCCTTGCAGAGTCTCCAGGGGCCATTTCTTTGACTCTTCTAGCTTCTAGAGCAGTGGTTCTCAACCTTTCCTAACACAGCGACCCTTTAATACAGTTCCTCATGTTATGGTGACCCCCAACCATAAAACTATTTCATTGTTACTTCATAACTGTAATTTTGCTACAGTTATGAATCATAAGGTAAATATCTGTGTTTTCCGATGGTCTTAGGAAACCCCTGTGAAAGGGTCATTTGTAGCCCACAGGTTGAGAACCATTGTTCTAGAGTCTGGTGTGTATTTCCTGGCTTGTGGACCCTTCCATCACGTTCAAAGCTAGAAACATGGTGACGCTATGGTCCTGCTTCTTTCTGTTGTCATCATTCTTCATCTGATTCCATTTTCTGCCTCCCTCTTTTGCTTCCTTTTAAAACATTTTAGTTACTATGTGTGTGCATGCGTGTGCCGTGACATGTGTGTAGAGATTGGAAGACAGCTTCCAGGAGTTGATTCTCTCCCTCCACCATGTGCTCCAAGGATTGAACTCATGTCATCAGGGCTTGCATGGCAGGAGCTTTTATCCAATGATGCATCTCACTTGCCTACTCTCTTTGGCTTTTAGGACCCCTAGGGTTGTTTTCTTAGTTGGTGTAGTAACTTTAATTCTATCTGGAATGCAGTAATATAGAACATGTTCACAGGTTACAAGGACTGGCACACAGACATCTTTTGGGGCCCATTATTGTGCCTGGCACCACACTTGTAAGAGCTTACACTGCCTTCAGCAGTGTGAGGGTGTCTGCTGCTCAGATTCTCACCAGTGCTTGGCCTCCACAGACATTGGCTCTCCTTGCCTTTTGCTAATTTGATGGAGTGTAAGATTATATCTCAGTTTTTGTTTTCATTTTCATTTTCTTGATTGCTTGTGACACACATACACACATTTTTGTTGTTGTTGTTGTTGTTGTTGTTGTAGCGGGTCAGTTCCTCTCTTGTGATTTGGCCATTCATGGTCTTTATGTATTTTATATCAATATATTTATCTGTCTTCTAAATTCATTAGCACTTTCTTTACTTTTGCCTAACTTGCCATTTTATCCATTACTGATATCCTGATCTTTTTAAAGAATTTTAATTCACCTTTCAAGAATTATGGGAACTGCTAATGGTCCTTTACAACATTCAGCTTTTCCCTTAACAGCCTTTTGAGGGTGTGCGTTCCTGTGGGTGCATGTTTATGTAGGTGCATGTATGTGTGTGGAAGCTTTCCTGATGTGATTACACATTTGTTTTTAAGATTTACTTATTTTTATGTCTCTGTGTGTACCAGCGTAAGTTTACATGTATCACATGTGCCTGAGGAGGTCAAAGGACATAGGATCCCCTGGAACTGGAGTAGATGGCTCTGAGCAGATCGATGTGGGTCCTGGTGCTTTGAAAGAGCAGTAAGCATTGTTATCCAGCTCTTCCACATTGAGTTTTGAGACAGGGTCTCTCACTGGCCTGAACTTGCCCAGTATGCTTAGCTGACTGGCCAGGGAACCCCTGGGCCCTCCCCCCAGCACTGGTGTTAGGACCTTGAATCACTGCACCTTTTCAGTGTGGATTCTGGAAATCAAACTTGGGTCTACATCTGGAAATCAAACTTGGGTCTACATCCTTAAGAGAGAAGCACTTGACTGACTGAGTTTTCCACACTGCCTTTTAAACCATATCTTATTGTCTCACATTGCCATTTCTTTCTTTCTCTCTCTCTTTCCTTCTTTCTTTCTTTCTTTCTTTCTTTCTTTCTTTCTTTCTTTCTTTCTTTCTTTCTTTCTTTCTTTCTTTCTTTCTTTTCTTTTCTTTTTGGCTTTAAAAATGGTTTCAAACATACACGTTTTTAGCTGCTATTTTAAATAAGTGAAGTTCTTGAGCAGGGGCCATAATGCCTTTTGACTTTCTGTTGCTTCTTATTTATGATGTACTGTTCCTTCAGATGTCTAGATATGTTTAACTGTGAATTCAATTTTACTGTGGTGGTTGGTATGCATGTGCATTCCAGATGCATGAGGGCAAGCCCCTACTTTCAAACTCAGGGGTCTTGTGGTACTCAGTCAGGGAAAGCCATGCATGATTCCTCCTGCAGGGGCAGGAGGGGAGTTTACCTATGGAAATCCAAAAGGCAGCCTCCTTAGAGGCCTAACTTGAGAGTCATCTCACCCTCATGGTTCAATGGCTGTGACTGATAACCATTCTCCTTCATCTCCTCTGGGGACTCAGGATTGGTATTAGCTTTGCAGCTGACCCTCTGGGCTTTGTTCCTTCTAGATCTTTGGCCCCTGTCTATTGTTGCTTTATTTAGAGTTCATCTGAATATTTTAAGTTTTTTAATCACTATTCTTATGACATCAACACCTGTCTAGGTACTTTGCACAGGTGGGATTTTCATATCTCTCTCTCTCTCTCTCTCTCTCTCTCTCTCTCTCTCTCTCTCTCTCTCTCTCACACACACACACACACACACACACACACACACACACACACACACACACACACACACACCAGGACTCACTAATTTAAATTTAAAGCAGGATCTTTGCCTCTGAGCTGTACAGGACACTCCCACCCAATGCTAGATTATATATATCAGAGAATACCCAAGCTCCTGAAGCCAACACCTCCCCTCTCCCAGTTCCCCGTTTTATTAGAGGTTTACTTAGTTATACTGTATTTGTTAGTTCCAACTCCAGAGGAGTAAAGACGGGATGGATTTGACTTTTGGAGTCAGAGGTTCTTAACATGTCGTGTTATCTTGAACTCACAGAATTATTTTCTACAGCTTAGACTTGAGAAAGTGTCCAAAAGGAAAGTGAAAAAAAGTTTTCTATATAACTTAAGGGGTTGTGGAATAATGAAAGCTCACACAAAGTCCCAAAATGATCATTTGCTCCCCTCCCCCCCCACCTCTGTGTTCCCCACCCCCAATAGTGCTACCAACTCAGGTTACAGCAGCTAATCTTCATGGGGACCAGCAAAGTCCTGCTTTCCCCCTCGTTCCCCCCTGACCCTCCTCTAATTAATCTGCCTGCAGTGTGGACCTTTGTGGTTTAACATTGTGCAACCTCTCCGGCTCCCCTGCCTTCCCACCCAACCCCCTCCCCCAAATCCAGGGGAACTCCCTCGCGCTGTGCCACCGGCATTACTCATTCATCCCAGTTCAGGCTTTGGAGCCTTTATTAAGGGCTTCGCTCCTGCCTCACTCTATCTCTCCCGGGCTCAAACTCGGTTCACTGGAGAGTCTGGCTTTCTCTCCTACGGCAGCTGCGGAGCAAACTTGGGAGACTCTCTCCAGCAATGCATCTTCCTGCGGTTCTGCTTTGTGCTTTCTGGTCTGCAGCGTTGGCTGAGACCTCGGATGACTATGAGCTCATGTATGTGCATTTGGACAACGAAATAGACAACGGACTTCATCCCACCGAGGACCGTAAGTTCATTTTAAGTTTCTCAGCTCATCCCAACTACATAACCCACTTTTTTTTGGGGGGGGGGGACAATGCAAATAACATACATATAATTAGCAGCCAATAAAGCAAGCTAAAATCGTACTTGGTTTTATAAAAGTGAGGACTACCTGAGGAAAGCCAGAGATTTTAAATTATTTTTGCAGCGTATATAATGAGTTAGACCGAATAAAACCGCCGCTCTTTAACTGTTTTTAGCTATATAAATGGCAATTCCCCAGAGTTAGCTTAAACTTATCCGGTAAAGAATAGTTACTGTGTCATTTTTGAGAAATTTACACACACGCTGTTTTCAGAGCGATCCTTAGAAGGAGGAGGGTTGCTGGGGACAAGCTGAAACGTGGGGTCACTGAGGGTAACAACCCACCGGCCGGGGCCAGCTGGTAACAACATTGTGTGTGTCCCGCGCTCTAGCCACGCCGTGCGACTGCCGCGGAGAGCACTCGGAGTGGGACAAGCTGTTCATCATGCTGGAGAACTCGCAGATGCGGGAGGGCATGCTGCTGCAGGCCACCGACGACGTCCTCCGCGGCGAGCTGCAGCGGCTGCGGGTCGAGCTGGGCCGGCTGGCGGGCGGCATGGCGAGGCCATGTGCTGCCGGGGGCCCCGCGGACGCCAGGCTGGCGCGGGCCCTGGAGCCGCTGCTGCAGGAGAGCCGCGATGCGAGCCGCAGGCTGGCGCGCCTGGAGGACGCGGAGACGCGGCGGTCCGAGGCGTCAGTGCCTGGCCTGGGCGCGGTGCTGGAGGAACTGCAGCGGACGCGGGCCGACCTGAGCGTGGTGCAGAGCTGGGCCGCCCGCCGCTGGCTGCCAGCAGGTAAGCACCGGGCGCAGTGCCCACCGAACGCTTTGTCCTTAGAGCCCGCCGCATTTAATCACACCAGGCGCTTTAGTGGGGACCCTCACCCTCGGAGGCCCGGAAATTTTCATATGCACGCTCACAGAGCTCAGACCCACCACACAAGGCAGACACACTGCCTTTAAAAAGTATTTCCCAGCCCGAGGAAGCAAAAGAAAGTGGGCATTTAACCATCAATCTGGAAGTAGACGTCAGAGGTCCCTGATACCGGATCCGACCAGATATCACAGGAGCCCCATTGGCAGGTGTTTAACTGTGACCCTCCTTGCTGCCCTGAGTCCCTCCGTTAGGGATTTCCACGTCTGCTAATTTTATCCGGTCGCTCTCTTTAGGCGAGCTCTGGTTTCCCACACTATTTCAAGGCCCAGGGCTTACTTCAGCGACTTTCCCAGCCTCTCCGCCGACTCCTCCCCCTCTGCTTCTGAGCTGACTGGAGCCTAATTGGGTCTCCTGCAGAGTCAGCAGAATTCCGCCAGGGTTTCCTCAGCCCAGTTAGTTGCACAGTGAAGGTCAATGGGTGTGGGCTTTAGAGTAAGTTCTGTAGAGTCAGGAACAGGAGTCAGGGGGTGTAGATGACCGCTCCATCTAGACGCCAGGGCCACACAAGAACCAGACTGTACAGACTATGCAACTTGTCAAAGGCCACACTCCATAAAATTCCCAACTGACGAGGGCCCCCAACGGTACACTTTTAAAGTTAAAGAAACAGAACATCAGAGCCCAGGAATACGCTTCTTAAGTCAAATTTCTGAGGACGCAGTGATATATTGATGTAAGTTATTCTAGAAAATTAGTGTCCTCCGTCAAAAAGTATCCCTTGTGCTTCTCATGAGTCTCGGAAACAATGCCACCCTACCCTGCATTTCCAACGAAACGAAGCTTCTTGAGTGAGGTAGGAGGAAGGACACAATAGAGCATGCTCCATTCCTTTACAGAAGCCATGCTACAATCAGTCCTTCCTAAATAGTCGAGGACTGTTGTCAGTATGGAGGCTACACGGCCTTAAACCTAAATAGGTCTTCAAAGAAAAAGCATTAAGTTAAATCGAAAGCAAAACCTCAATCTGTTAATTCTTTGAAAATTTTAAACGCATGGATATTTTGTTTTGCAAACTGGGTAAAGTCATGTACATATAATGTACTCCCCCTACCCCGCCCCAGAAAGAATTACTCTAATTTGTATCCTCACCTATGCTAGGAGAGAGATGTCTACACTTCCCAGTTCTGAACTCCTGGTGCTTAACACACCCAGTAACACTTCACACACAGACTTTGACTTGCCCTCTCTTTCTGTCCTAACTTGGCTCCCAGAAGGTTCCTGTGGTCTGCCTCCTAAGAACCTGGTTTTCATTTTGCTTGGTCTTTGATAATATAATTACAAAGACTTATTAGTTAAAAGCCATTTCATAAGAGAGTTTCTGACATTTCAAAGAGGTCCCAAAAGACTCAATCACTGTTCTGTAAAAGAATCCCACAAAATCTGCCTACATACTACTTTACAGCATGAATTCAAGTAGCTGCCAGAGCCTACAGGGGTGATGGGTGTCCCAGACATAGTCATGGAGAGCCTTGGAATGCAATCCTCACTTCCTGGCCTTATTTAAACAGGAAGGCAGATAATTAGATTGTGTGGATGCCCTCTCAAAAGAACAGCATTTTATTTAAACTTACAGAGGCCAAGAAATTTCAAATGCACACACACACACACACACACACACACACACACACACACACGGCAATCTTTTGTTTCCACAATCATTATTTGATTTACTTGTTGTAGCTAGAGAAATAATCCCACTTGAAAATGCCTCATTTAAAAAATTTTTCATGGATGATTAGAATTTTCAAGTGATGCTGTTATTTGGAGGCATTGCTATCATGGCTGCTCGTATGTAATTTTCCTATATTTCAATATTTTCTCTGACTATTACTAAAAGATATGGTCTATGTTTGTTTGATCCTTTCTGGACAGAGCCTAGGTCAGAGCCACTTGCAGGAATTCACTACACTTTACAGGACATTTGACGCCCACAAGTTCTGTTGACTCACCAGTCAGTCTTTCAGTGCTTGGGGGACTGCCTAGTCATCTCACAGCATCTCCTTGGGGTTCTTATGAAGTGAGAATCCAGCCTTCTTCAGTGTATTCAGATACAATATGAAGTAGACCCCATGTGGTCGAGGCTTTAGCATTTCCCAAGTCTTTACTTCTGCGTCTTAGCTGCTGATGCAGCCTGAGATCAGTAGAGGAGGGAGTAGATGTGTCCTCATCCCTACGTTCAAATGACCCTGTCTTTTGAATGTTCTCAACAGAAACACAGTCTCTAACAAAATCCTTTGGGGGAATCCCTCCTTATAAAAGGTTTTCTATAGCAGTGTAACTAAGTTTTAAAACATATCCTTGGCCTGCCCAGATTTGAGTGTTGTATCCTTGTAACCTACAGACTTGAGGAAGAGAGCCCCCTGCTCCCCCCCCCACTTTATACACAGACAACCACTAAAGACTGGTGAGATTATAAGCTTTATCAAAAGCTGCATAATGCTCACCAGCAGTAAATTACTCTGAATTCAGGGCTTCTATTAACAGACAATATAATGTGGTGGCCTCTGCAAAAGATCCCTCAAACTAAAACCCAAGTTTAAAATTTTATCAACTATAGAAACATAGGTAAGTTATTTTTGCCTCAGTTTTCTCACCTATAAAGTGGGAATAGGGAGACTTTAAGAGCGGGCAGGAGGATGGTTAAGATGGTGAGCAGATTGGTTAGAACACCATCTGAGACATAATGGGTACCTGATAAACATTAGTCATCACTGTATACTTGGCTTCCGGTCAAAGGGCAGTTTGCCAGCTGGCCCTGGTGGTGTGCACCAGTAAGTTCGGTCCCTTGGAGGTGGAGACAGGAGAATCAGAAGATCAAAGGTATTGCTAGCTGTATGCCCAACTTGAGGTCAGCTTAGGCTACATAGAGCTTATTTCAAAAAGCCAATAATAATAGTAGTAAAAGGGCAGAGTAATTTTCTATAAACTCTGCAAAGTTACCAATAGCTGAGATCACACGGTACATGAAAATGTATTTCCCGCTGACGTCACTATTCTAAAAGACATGCTAATAATGACTTCCTAGAATTAGCTAGGTCCATTGAGTTTCACAGGTTTATTGTCTTAGGATCATGGCAGAGGTAAGAAGGAAAGGGATGGATTTTAAATCCTTGGAGATAATAGAATCCTCTGGTTAACTCATTGTGATTCAACCTATTAATAAAAAAAAAAAGGTAAAACTGAAAAGTGGATTGAAAGGGAGACGGTTATTCAACACAGTTTTGGGTCTCTGTGGGTTGAGCTGAGCTTTCCTTCTGTTTGCAAACTCCTTTATTAGGTTGCTTCAGTGAAGAAGCCACCTCACTCTTCCTCACCTTTATTCTCCTTGCTCTGCAGAGATCAAACTGGAGGCCCCTGAGTCATAGCACACACTACCATACACAGTTACCTAGTAGAGTCAATATGCTTATGTTAACAGAGCTGACTACCAACATAACTGAATGCATCTGAAGTTTTTCCTCTTATTCTTTTTTACTACTCCAGGTTGTGAAACAGCGATTTTATTCCCGATGCGGTCTAAGAAGATTTTTGGAAGTGTGCATCCTGTGAGACCAATGAAGCTTGAATCTTTCACTACTTGCATCTGGGTTAAAGCCACAGACGTATTAAACAAAACCATCCTGTTTTCTTACGGCACAAAGTGGAACCCCTATGAGATCCAGCTGTACCTCAGCTCCCAGTCCCTAGTGTTTGTGGTGGGTGGAAAGGAGAATAAGCTGGTTGCAGACACCGTGGTTCCCCTGGGAAGGTGGACCCACCTCTGTGGTACCTGGAGTTCAGAGCAGGGGAGCATGTCCTTATGGGTAAATGGGGAGTTGGTGGCTACCACTGTGGAGATGGCCACGAGTCACTCTGTTCCTGAGGGTGGACTCCTACAGATTGGCCAAGAAAAGAATGGTTGCTGTGTAGGTGGGGGATTTGATGAAACCTTAGCATTTTCTGGAAGAATCACAGGCTTCAATATCTGGGATCGTGTTCTCAGCGAGGAGGAGATAAAGGAGAGTGGAGGAGTTGAGTCTTGCCACATCAGGGGAAATGTCGTCGGGTGGGGCGTTACAGAAATTCAGCCACATGGAGGAGCTCAGTATGTTTCTTAAGTGTTGTGAAACTCTACTTGAAGCCAAAGGAGACTCATGCTTTAAATATATGCCAGTTGAGAAAGTCTAAAAACTTCGCTGCATAATAAGACCACTTGAGACTAATGAAGGAGAGGCTTGAGATCGTCTTTATTTATCTTGGCAAAATACTGAATAAACAGTTGAAGGGAAGGCAAAGGAGAAGGCTTGGGACATTGTTGCTAAGCCTTATGCCTGTGGTGCTTTTGGGTTAATGTCTGCCTCTGTCAGATGAACCCTCAGATAACTAAGCAGGACTGGACTCTAAACAGAAGGACAATTGTGCTACTTTTCTTTGGTTAATTTTGTTTTGGCCAGAGACATTTTTATACTGGAAGAATAACAAAACAAGCTCTGTTGCCCATTGTTCATTCTTCATGGTGTACCTTGTGACAAAAGGGATAACGAGAAAAACATATTTATACCACAGAGTGACTTATTAACAAACATAAATGTAGCTTGCGTGTTATAATCCAGTGTTCCACGTGGGAGAGATAGTTGTGTAACTTATATTGTGAAATGGGTTTGTATTAATTTTATTTTTGTAAAACTCTACTGTAAATAAAATGTTTTATAAAGCTAGCCTGTGTCCTCTAATTCAAGTTTAAGAGTTGTTTTGAAGCAAATCTACATTTTTCCTCTAGAGTAGGCAAGTTGTTTGCAGAGACTGCTTTGAAAAGGGCAGTGGTTAATATTGTTAGAGGCAAACTCTCCTGCTGCTATAAGCTTTGGTGCCCCACAGACTATAAGAAATGCTAAGTGCATTTATCTCCTTGGTTTTAGTTTTTTCAGCCACGGAACTGAGGAAGAAATGAGTTGCTGATCTATGAGCTTGTACAATTTTCTACCCTGCTGTAATACAAACATACAAACATGTATTATCTGACTTCTCCAGGTAGACATGACACATATAAGCAATGGCTAGATGCCTGTATCAGCTCTTGATTTTGTACATCCATAGATCTTTTGGGGTGTATGGCCTCCAGGCCACCTGTTGGATACACATGATAGGACTATCAGAGGAGAGAACCATGAATCTGGAAAAGAAGCAAGGCCTACTCATTTTTGTCCTTGCAAGGGAAAGGCCAGTGAACCCTTCACATTTAGGAGTCCTGGTAAGAGCCTCACCAGGTTATCTCCTCCTGAGGATTCTATGCAAGGACTTCTAGAACCTTCTAAAGCTGCTACAGAAATACCATGGAATCACAGTAAGCATGGATCCTAAAGATACAGTTGAAAAACATTCCTGCTCATGAGGTGTGGCAAGAAGGGCCAGGCACAGATCTGTAGCTATCTAGCTGATCTTCCTCAGACATTTGCCTTGATCTTCTCAGGAAAATAAAGGAACATGGACCCAGTTCTTTCAGAAATAAAGTTCCATGAATCTAATATGTTCAGAGGATGCTCATGGAATCATGCTTCATTCCAGTCTTGAAATCTGTAAAGTTGGGCCTATGAGCCTGTAATAAAATTACTTGTAGTTATGAGCTGATATATAAGCCAGTCTTCTACCCTTGAAAATTATACAACTCAATATTTCTGATACATTGGCCCCATGCTAAGTCTCTATCTAGCTATTGTCTATATGAGTGAATTCTCATCTGGAAGAAATACTAGACCCAACCTTAGAGAGTTAGGCATGTGCCTGCACAAATTAAATCTGTTTAAACACCTCAGAAGATATGGGCCAAGATAAGTACCAACTCATATGCTGGCAATATTAACTGTATGTTATTAGTCAATATTGATCATTTTAGTATGCATTTATATATGACTAGCACAGTGACATTTTGTGTACATTCGCAAAGCACAGTTGATGTTTTCCTTGTCTATTATAGTAAAAATCGGCCTTTAAGTATTAATTATCTTATATCTAGAACATTTGATTAGTAAGGATGTATCATGGGATGTCAATGCTGACCAAATTAGCTGTGATCGAGGGCAGTGAAGGAACAAACGGAAGAGAATAAAGACATTGGGTTATAAATGTTGACATTTCATCTGCCACACCAGCAGGTCTGGATAGATAGAATTCCAAGAACTTTTGATTGTTCCCTTATTTCAATTTTACCTCTTTTCTGAAATAACAGAATTCACATGTTAGCATTATGCATAGCAATTAAGACATCAATGTTTCTCAGTATTGCTTTCCCATGTTCTGGTCAGTGATGAACTATTGAATGTGATCTATGTGTCTACCTTTTAAAATCCATTATTAGTTATCACAATCTAATCCAGATCCAGCAATTAGGAAAAAAAACTTAAAAAGACAATGCACTTTATTTTCTTCAAAACGCTCAGTGTGCAGATGATTTTTTTTTTTTTTTTTTTTTTTTTACAAATTCTCAGGAATCTAACTAAAAAACTAATCGTACTTAAGGAGTTTTAGAATGCCAGGGTATCACCAAGAAGAAAAAATAAGCAACTTGTGGAACTGAGACAAAATATCCCTGAAGAAATACCCACTCGCTGGCTTGGTTTAGCACCGTGGCACGTGGTTTTATTCACCATGTTGTTATTGAGAATGCTGTCACGTGACGGCATAGCAGAATAATTGTACAAGATGACTTGGGTCATTAGGATGAAAACGTATGTGTCACTAATATATAATACCATCTATACAGTTAGTAATATTACTGATATAAAGTAGGGTGACTACATTTCCTGGGCATGTTCTAGCTTTATCAAAGTTGCCATGTCCCGGGGCAAACTGCGACAGTTGGTCACCCTAGTGTGTATTTATGTATGATTAGTAGGGCGACATTTTGTGTACATGAACGAAGCACAGTTCCATGTTTTCCTTGCCTATGACGATAACAACTGACCTCTAAGCATTAATTACTTTATATTTAGAACATTTGATTTTTAAGTATATATCACAGGATGTCAGAGCTTGGGTTTAGAGTTTGGCGCTTAATTGACTTCACATTAATGGGAACTAGACTGACAAATAATAAAATCTTATGATTGATTTTTATTTCATTTCTTCTCTATTCATATATTAGGAAGCTCTTTTTTTGAAAGAAATACCAGGACCAAGTATCTCCAGAATTGTCTTTTAGCTAGTTAAGAAGCAACATTCCTAAGGGTAAAAGCCTTAGTTAAAGCAACTGTGCATATTGATTTACATTATGTTTGGGTTCTATGAATATGAAGGTATCAGATTATTGATCCTTGCAACTTGGTCATCCTGAAGTGCAGAAGAAAGTTTGCAAGGGCTTCAGGTCAGAAACCCAGTGTTTAAATCCTGGCACCACCAAGTACCAGCTTCCTAATTAGCAGACACACTCAACTAATCTTCACACATCTTAAATTACATAACAAAACAAAATTCCTAAGCAGCTATCATACTTAAAAGTGTTTTCTGGCTCATCAAATCACTTTTGAAATAAGATCTGCCCTCAAATATTTCCCCATGGCATTCCCATGTGCAAAAACATAACTAAGCAATAGAACTAAACTATAACAAAGAGATGAGCCTCGGGACTTTCCCCGCACTGTGGTTGGCGTTTTAAGATCAGCACAGACATCCAGGCTGACATGGTTCCTTCATTACCTCACAGCGACACCTGCTGGTGAAGCAGTGAAGATGCAAACTGCCTGGCACCAGCTCTGAGACAGCCACCCACAAGTCTTCTCTCCGGGGGTGCGTCTCTGCTTCTCAAACCATGATGGGACCGACTTTTTACCACACTATATTTAATCTTTTCCTGCTCCTGTCAGCGTTCGGGTTGGATATTTGGAATAGAACTTCAATTTAAAGGATGAAATTTTACTCTTTCCACAGTGAAAACCAGCCTGCTTGTGATCATGTAAAATTCGTAATATCTTATTCAGATAAAGGAAATCTACAAAATATTAATAATAAAGAAACACCGAATACCCTCCCTTGAATTAAAAACTAAGACAAGAATAATTGTACAAGATGACTTGGGCCACTAGGGTGAAAATGTGTGTGCAACAAACATATACATTCATACATACATACATACATACATACATATATATATGTATGTATTACACGGTTAATGTTACTACTTGTGAGAAGTGGGGCTATCAATTTTCCCCGAACAGTGTGTGAGATAATAAATTTAGAACTGTTTCTTTAGCAATAATTATGTCAAGGTTTTTGTATGTGTGAGTGGTGTGTATGTGTGTGTGTGTGTGTGTGTGTGTGTGTGTGTGTGTTTATGCACATGTGTGTGCAGGTGTATAGAAGATAGAAGAAGGCATTGGGTATTCTCTTTTTATCATTCTCTGCCTTTCTCCCTTGACAAGGGTTGTCTCTCTGTGATCCTGAAGCTTACATTTAATAATTTATCCTGCTAGGCCGGCAGCCATCAAGCCTCAGAGATTCTCTCCCACCTCTGCTTCACACACTGCTGAGGCCACAGGTGTGTAAAGACCATGGCTGGCTTGTTATATGGGTGCTGGGATCCAAAATCAGGTCATTGCGGTTATACAGCAAGCTCTCTCTCTCTCTCTCTCTCTCTCTCTCTCTCTCTCTCTCTCTCTCTCTCTCTCTCTCTCTCTCTCTCTCTCTCTCTCTCTCTCCAAGACGGGGTTTCTTTGTGTAGCCTTGGCTGTCCTGAAACTCACTGTGTAGCCCAGGCTGGCCTCAAACTCACAGAGATCTGGCTGCCTCTGCTTCCCAAGTGTTGGGATTAAAGGTGTGTGCCACCACCACCCAGCTACAGCAAGTACTCTTTTTTTGTTTAAGGTTTACTTGTTTATTTAAAGTTTTTTTATTTTACATACCATCTACTGTTCTCCTTCTCTCCTCTTCTCCTGCTCCCCACCCAGTTCCCCCCATGCCACCCCCACCCACTCCTCATAGGGGGTAAGGCGTCCCTTGGGTAGTCTACATAGGCTGGTATATCAAGTATATAGGCAGGACCAAGCCCCTCCCCCCTGCATCAAGGCTGAGTAAGGCATGGCACCATAGGGAATGGGCTCTAAAAAGCCAGCTCATGTACTCAGGATGAGTCCTGGTCCAATTGCCAGGGGACCCACAAACAGATCAAGCCACACATCTGTCACCCTCATTCAAGGGGCCTAGTGTGTTCGTATGCAGGCTCCCCAGCTGTCAGTCCAGAGTCTGGGCTCCCACTAGCTTGGGTCAACTGTCTCTGGTTTTTCCCATCATGATCTTGTCCCTCTCAGCAAGCACTCTTAACCACTGAGCCATCTCTCTGGCTCCTGTCATGAACTTTTAATGGCTGGGCATCTCTCTAGGGATTATGAACCTCCGTGAATGGATATGGCTCTGCCTCCAGTATTTTAATATGGGCCTGGTCCAGTGCAGATACTCAATTAGAGATGATGGGAGTCACTCTGGTGACAGGGAGAAGAATCACAGCGACCAGTGTGCTGAGTGCTGTGTGGAGTGTAGGCATTTTATCTGGTCAAGCTTCACTGGCAATGTGTTGCACATAAAACCAGTGCCATAACATGTGGGGAGTCAACTTTCTCTCTCTGTTTTTCTGAGACAGCTCACCATTTAGTGGTTTGGATTTTTGTCTCACATAGAGAAAGAAATGAGGTAAATTTATCATAATTAACTGGACAGTCTTTTCCAGGCCGTTGCCAGCAAGTCAGAAAGGAATCTGGACTCTTGCTGAGACAACATTTTATTTTCTCAAAGATTTTCTACTTAAGTTTCAAATCATTTGAGGTCATTTTGTGGCTTGTGCAAGAGGACTGTATAAAAGGTCTGTGGATGGATATGTCCGTCCTTAGCTCTGGTTCAGAGAGGGAGAGGAAAGGACAGCATCACACGCAGATTTAATGGCAGGGACAGTCACTGCGTCACAGTTACAAGTCAACATTTGCACAGGGCTCCCCCAGGGACCCACAAATAACCACATGAAGTTGAAGACACTCTTGTAGGCCTTCTGTCAGCTGCTTGGGTGAAAGATATGGTAACTCACACTGCATTGAGCAATGGATGTGCTTCTGCTTTCTGATACTGGACAGGCAGCATGGTCTGCCTTCACATGGCAGAGAATAAGTCTGGAGAATTATTTGGGACTAGATTCTGACGTTGCATAATATAAAATTGCACATGGTGTAACTGAGGCAGAAAATAAATTCATCATCCTATGACATACTTGCCTTGGATTTTAATCCAAGGGCCTTGTATTAATTATTTTTTCTTTAATGTAATTTAGTCTAGGTTCATCTTTGTAGATATTCTTTGTTAGAATAAGAGCATTACTGATTAGACACTATCAGAGAGAGAGAGAGAGAGAGAGAGAGAGAGAGAGAGAGAGAGAGAGAGAGAGAGAGAGAGACTTTTACTAAAGGAAAGAACTAGAGTTTCATATTTTACATTTAGGTCTTTATTCTGTCTGAAATTAATTTACGTATGTTTTGATATGGACAATTATTTCAGCAACATGCACTAAATAGTCTACCCTTCTCCATTGCAAAGACTTCCCACCAGGTCCCCGATTCCCACGATGCCCCTCTACTCAACTGCAGGACTATTTTTTTCTCTTTTTGCAGCACTGATATGCTGCAGTAATTACTATGACTTCATAGTCATGTTCTCCTTCTGAAGAACCGCTGAAGCTTCCTGACACACTTTATCTGACTTGTATATTTTAAAATCAGATGTCATCTTTCATCAAACTTTCCACTGGTATTTTATTAAAATTTCACTAAATTTATTGAAGATTATGTCTTTGCTACACCAATGTCTCCCATCCATGAAGATGGTATAGTGCCCACATGTCCATGCTTTATTTGACTACTTTCAAAGTGATTTGTAATTTTATTCTCAAAATGTATACATATAATTTCCTAGATGTTGTGTACAAATCATGTTATACACAATATTTTTCATTCACTTCTGACTATAATGAATATTATAATTTATTTTGTGGTCTAGGCTGTGCTTTCCAGTGCCATGGTAAATAGAAATGACATAGAAGTATCTTTGTCTCTTTCCTGGGCTTAGAGGCAGGCTTATACTCATTCACCATCAAATATATAAATGTCCTCCTAATCAAGTTAAGGGACTTCTCAAAGTCTTCTAGTTTGATTTGCTTTTAATCTTATAAGACACTTATGCTGACAGCATGATACTCTCCCTGCTCAGTTTTTACTATGGGGTAATTCAAATAGGAAACTATTTTGTATTCCTGGAATAAATCCAACCAGGTCATTATGCATTTCATAAAATGGGATGGCAACAGTTCCTCCCTCATAAAATACAAAGAGGAACAATGAGAGTCAACAGGTAAGTACCCGAGATCAAGTCTGCACTCAATAAATGTTAGATAGTTTCCCTTACGCATTGCTAGAGTCGTTTTCCTAATGTGTTTATTCGGGATGTCTACATCTATGTCCATGACTAAGATGAATGTGTGTTTTCCTTCTGATAATACCTTTGTCTGGTGTTGGTTTGTGGATATATCAGACTTGTAGAATTAGATGGAACATATACTTTTTTTTTCAATTTTCTGGAAAATTCAGATAAGATTTTAATGATTTATTCATTGCATTATTTGTTAAAATTTTCCAACAAAGCTAAATGGGACAGGGTTTTTCTGATGGCTGACTTAAAGACACTAGTATAACTGACTTGTCAGCATTCAAGTTTGCAATCACTCTGTACGTTTGTGTGTGTGTTTATTTTTTATTAATAAATTTTTTATTCATTTTACATACCCACAACAGATCCCCCTCTCATCCCTCCTCTCGCTTTCCCTCAGCCTTCCCCCCTGCAACCCACCCATCCCCTTCTCCAAAAAGGTAAGGCCTCTCACGGGGAGGCAGCAAAGCCTGGTACACTCTGTACTTTTAATTCTTCCAAAAAGAGAGTCTTTTACAATTTTTCTTCTCATTTCAAGAAGTCATACGATACAAAATAGGTAACTGCAATCTAAACAACCTGAACAAAATAAATTTTGTACTTAGATTTAATTAAGTTGTACATACTTACTCAGTAATAAGAAAAAATTATAAAAAATTTGGCTTAGAATTATTCAAACATTTTTCTTTAGGGGTAAATATACAATCCCATTTCATATAGTTTCTCATAGTTGAATTATAAACATATATGAGGAATTTGATTTGTAATATATGGTACAATTTTGAAAACTATAATCAGTGGACTATGATGAGCCAAGTCTAAAGGTAAACAGTACTGGCACACCAAGGCCCTGGACCTCACAGGGTCAACCTTTGAATTGGTGTTTTGAAGAAAGAGTGGCACTGACTAAGGAATTTATAGTTGACAAAGACCTTGGAAGAAATGCAAACACATTGAAATTCAAGAAGCATATTTTATAAGCCTTGCCCTGGAAAAGCATTGAGCTGAATCCCATGGGTGGTGGGGGAGAAACAGTAAATAGTTTAAAATGTAAGTACTATGTGAAGCTTAAAAGATTGATTTAAAACCAAGAACACAGAAGAAATTGCTGAATATACTAAAATAACTAGCGTGTGTGTGTGTGTGCGTGTGTGTGTGTGTGTGTGTGTGTGTGTGTGTGTGTGTGTGTGTGTTTAACAAAGAAAACCTTTGAAGATGTAGTGGAGGAGATCAGTAGAAATAAAGATGTGACTATGTGGCTGGCCGACTAAAAGAAACAACTTCATTTTAAGGTTGCATTATGCTTCTAAACAGAGAGACACCCATTTAGTCCTTATGGAGACAGCTTAGACCATTATGATTATGATCAGCCATGAGCTATACACTGCCCAGTGCTGACAAG
Organism: Peromyscus maniculatus bairdii; assembly: GCF_049852395.1. NCBI lineage: Eukaryota > Metazoa > Chordata > Mammalia > Rodentia > Cricetidae > Peromyscus > Peromyscus maniculatus. Next base: position 47,661,309 of record NC_134857.1, read on the forward strand.
AAAGCCAGAGAGAGTTCAAGAGGGCAGGCCACATGGAAGGGACCAGAGGGCATCTTGCAAAGTGACTCAGAATGAAGTCATTTTTGGCTGAGTCAGTGAACTAGCAGGGAACCTGCTTGTTATGACTGGAGAAGAAAACAATGGTACAGACATGAGGAGCCATGAGAAGTGATGCTCCATCTTTGAAAGCTTATCACACCCAAGAGACCCAAGAGGAAGGCGTTAGCCAAAAATGAAAGGCCACAGGGAAAGAATATCTAATTCATCGTAAGAACTAAATACCCCAGAAAGATGTAGGTTTACACAAGAAACAGTGGGTCTCCTGGCACTAAAATATTCAAATATAGGCAGGCTGTCGTAATTGTTACCATCACTGTCTTAGCTAATATCCATGGAGAGCAAACTAAGCTGTGGTGTTATGCCATTGTCTGAACATCTCGATTTACACAAGAAGAAACCAGTGCTCAGAAAAATACAAGCACAACCAATATTCAGTGGAGCTGGGATTCAACGGCAGAGGTAGCTTTGAGGTGAAATGGCCAGGGTTTAATTCTAGTCAGCTGCTTGTGTATAAAATGACATGGTGGGCATTCGTGGCTTCCACACAGCCCCTGTTCATCCACACAGCAGCCTGCCACATTTTCTGGGATCCACTCCTTCCTAACTCCTCACTCATGTGGGTTTACTGCAGTCCATTGCCAGCTCCTTTTCTGAGGTCACCTATGATCTCAGCAGACAACTGATAGACAGTATCTACCTGCAGTGATAATGTGTCACTTCAGAAACAGTCAGGTTGCCAGAGTTGGATGGAACACAGAAAATCAGATTGGATATGGACTCTATGCAGTCGGTATTCACAGTGATGTGAGCTGGACACGCTGTGGGACGTAAAAGCAAAGCAATACAGCAGAAGATGCTTAGCCACAGCTTTCAGGGCCACCACTGAGGCCCACGCTGAGTCAAGGGGAAGTCTGATCCACCCATGGACTTTCATGTGCCAACAAAGAGTGGCTTCTCTTCTTCACCCTCCTCTTCTTTCCTTCCCTCTTCCTCTTTCATCCCCTTCTTCCTCTTCCTCCTTTTCCTTTCTCTCCTCTTCTTCCTCCTCCTTTCATCCTCCTCTTCCTCCATCTCTTCTTCCTCCCTCTTTGTTTCTCCTCCTCTCTTCTCCCTTTCCTTTCTCCTCTCTATTTTCTTCTTCTTCTTCTTCTTCTTCTTCTTCTTCTTCTTCTTCTTCTTCTTCTTCTTCTTCTTCTTCTTCTTCTTCTTCCTTCTTCTTCTTCTTCTTCTTCTTCTTCTTCTTCTTCTTCTTCTTCTTCTTCTTCTTCTTCTTCTTCTTCTTCTTCATCTTCTTCTTTCTCCTCCTCCTTTTCTTTATCCTCTCCATCAAGTCATTTATACCAAGGTTTTTTTGTTACTTAAAGTGTTACTGCCCAGGAAAATGGGATAATAGGATTTCTGTTTTGCAGTTCTCACAATAATGCTGATCTAGTTTGTTCAAATGAATTAACACAACGTTTGACACGAAAATTGCCTGACTTTATTATTACAAAGTCTTTGTACGGATGTAAGTATCATCATTGAACAGATGACCGCTAACCTTTTGGTAAGAGTAGACGTCCAGGAGAATGAAGATTAGGATACTAGAGATCAAAGAAGACAGTCACAGATCAAAGACAAGAGCCTAAAGATTAGGATACTTCAGATCAAAGAAGACAGGCACTGATCAAAGACAAGAGTCGAACGGTGGCTACATGGAATGAAGAAAGACCCCCAAGGAGCTCACTAAAGCTGCTCACAGGGAGCATCAAATGGAGACTTGCAGAGCAAAGAACTCACTACTCAAAATCCCTTTTGCTCTGCACCTCACATGAGTGGTGGATGGAGCTTTATAGTCCTGTCAGCCCTCAAAATCAAAACCCTGGAATACGCAGCCTCAGCCATTCATAGGTCAAGTTACTATTGATTCTCCGGCAATTTTCAGAGTGCCAGATCACATAAACCAAATTATTTGTTTATTTCAAATGCTTACAGTGCACTTATAGTTGATTTTGTGTTTCAAAGATCTCTTTGTCATTGAAATAACATTTAAAAAGCCTCAAAAGTATGAGCTAAGCTCCTGGCAGTCTGAAAAGGGAGAATTCATTTTTATATAAATCTGTTACTCGAAAGTCTACTTCCCATAGTTTTAAAATGCCTGGTGTGTTTGTAGTTTTTATGATTTTTTTTTTCAAAAAAAAATGTTTTCAAGGTGGTAAAAATAAAAGCATAATTGCTTTTCTGGACTTGCATCAAATTCAATTACATGTGAAGTAAAACTAGCAATTTGATCCTGAAGCCAAAGAAACTTAGGAACAAAACCACTGACTAATATCACTAATGGCAAATCTTTACAGAGAAGCACAGGCTGAGCGACACACTTCACTGTCCCTGGTTGTCAGACATATCTGGGCATCTGGCAGACAGTGGGCTATCCTGGCCAGGAGTCTGTGGTGACACAGAGGAGCCTCCTTACTTGAGCTTGAGGTGAGGACAAAACCTTCCTCCTTGGCAGGCAGTAGGCATTCCAAGAATGCTAGAAGGGGTGGGGTGAAGTGGGGTGTGTGAGAAGATAGGGTAGGACAGGGGCTATGCACAGATGGACAGTTAATTTCAGATTTCAGGAAAGGAAAGGGAGTACTTTGGTTCCCCCTCCCCCCCCCCCACCCCCGCTCCCCAGCAATGGGGATTGAACCTCTTGCCTTGTTCATCTGGGTGAGAGGTCTACCACTGAGCCACACATCTAGAAAGAGTATACTCCCTATCTTATTGCAAACACAGTAAAAGCAGCCCGGTACCCGAAATGAGCAACTGTCTAGCAAGGTGTAACCAAGGTGTAATACCAGGGAGAATGATTGCTATTCTGCCGCCAGAGGCTGCCACATGGAACTCCAGGTCCGAGGAGTCATGGCTCCTGAAGCTTCAGGCGAGGAATCACATGAGGGCAGAGGCCAGCATTCTGGCAGGACAGCATGGAGCCTCCATAAGGCCCCTGTTGGGAACAGTCATGAGGAGAATGCTACCACAATGTACTAAGCTAAGAAGCCTGGTCAAAAGGACCTAGATTGTGGGCTGGCCTGGGTACACTGGGCACAGAGCACATTCAGGATGTTCTTGGAGACTCCAAGAAACTCTCGGACTAGGAGCTCAGGAGCACTTTGCAAGAAGCTGAGCCTGTGGGGTCTGAATAAATCTATGGGCAGCAATGCCTGTGGACCTCATGCATTTTGATCAGTGAGGACTGGGGATATCTGGATGCATACCAAGTCATTTGATATATTGTTCTCTGACCTGAAATACCTTAAAAATAGAAAAAGAAAGAAAGAAAGAAAGAAAGAAAACAAGGTTTCAGATAGATAAGACCCCCCCCATAACAAAGGACATATTATGCATGAATTAGTTTGAACTCTTTGTTCAAATCATGTAATAACAAAGATGTCCTTATATTTATTTTGGTAGTATTTAATGCACTTGTAAATTAGTTTCAAGTCATATTTGAGTTAGAAAAGTCATCATATGTCTTCCTGTGTATTTTATCTTTTGTTTTGATTTTTTTTTTTTTTAGACAAGATTTCATTATGTAGCTCCAGCTGTCCTAGAACTCACTATGTAGAGGAGGTGGTCCTTGAACTCACAGAGATGCCCCTGCCCCTGCCTCTCAGGTTCTGGGATTAAAGGCATGTGCCACCAAGCCTGGCTCTGTGTATTTTATGCAATCAAGGATACATCTTAATTTCAGAAATGAAAGGAAAGAGTGCTTTTTCATCAACCACTGAGAGACCTGTTGCAGAATGAGCTCTCCACAGCCAGGAATTGGACACCTTGACAGGAACCACAGGCTACACAGCTTTCTAGACTGAGAATCATAGGACTGTCAGGAAGCTCATACTTTCTTATTGACTCTAAGTACTTCATTTTCCAGGTAAAGAAACACACTGAGCTCGCCCAGGAGACATGGCATGATCACAAGTCAACTATCAGCAGAGGCCAAAAACAAACAAACAAACAACAAAAAAAAACTAACTCACCCTTTTTTTGTGTACTAGGCCTCACTCACAGGGGCCATGAGCAATTCACTGAGTTTCTTTTAAACACACCCGAGCTCAGTTCTTGCACTGTACCTTGGAGTATGCTCTTTATTATCCCTTCGATGTGATCAGCCAGGAGATCAGCCTTGGTGATGGCAGCCAGGGATAGGTAGTTGGACATGTTCCTACACAGCTCCTTGTTACCTCTGTGGAGGAATTTCACTGCGATGGGGACGGCTAAGACCATCACAGGGGTCCGGTTGTAATTCTGAGGAAATATGAGAAGGCAACAAACATTCGTTATTCATCCATCTCAAAACTATTTGCTGGGCTCCTCGACTGCAGCTGTGGAAACACAGGCCCTGCCCTGTTTACACAGCCTGCGCCCCCCTTGGTCTCATAGGAAGATTAGGGGCAGTTGATAGGATTCGCCGGAGGTAGGACCTGTGAGGTACAGGTTGCTAAGCAGCACTCATTCAGCCTGGGGGTGTCAAGAGAGACTTCTAGAGGAATGAGTGCCTTAGCTGGGACTGAAGGGATGGGTTAGGGTAGCTGGGTGACCGTGAGGTAAAGACTGGAGAAGGAAAAGCCACTGTGGAGGTGCAGAGGTGAGGGAGAACGTGGTCTCCTAGGGAGCTGTGGGTAACAACTCAGTGTGGCTGTAGTGTTCTACGTAGGAAAATCAGCAGGAACTGGGAAGGCCAATGGACCTGGGTATATACAAGGAGGCTGAAGAGTTTGGAACTAACCCGAGGGCGAACAGGGGTCAAGGGGAGGGACAGGGCATCAGATTTATATTTGAGAAAAACAACCGAAGGAATGTCGACAAGCTTGATGTTTGTTGGAGTAGAGTATTATTTTAAGGTGTGTTACTTTTGTTTATGTTGCATTTGTTTAACTCTATGAGGCTGTGTTACTGTGCCTGTCTAAAACACCTGGTGGTCTAATAAAAGAACTGAATGGCCAATAGCAAGATGGGAGAAAGGATAGGTGGGGCTGGCAGGCAGACAGAATATATAGAGGGAGAAATCTGGGAGGAAAGGAATCTAAGATCTAGGAGCCAGAGAAGGAGGGGGACTCCAGGGGCCAGCCACCTAGCTATACAGCAAGCCATGGAGTAAGAGTAAGATTTATAGAAGTTAGAGAACCGAAAAACCCAGAGGCAAAAGATAGACAGGTTAATTTAAGGAAAGCTGGCTAGAAACTAAGCCAAGCTAAGGCTGGGCATTCATAACTAAGAATAAGCCTCCGTGTGTGATTCATATGAGAGATGGGTGTTGGGCCCCTCAAAAAGAGCCAAACAACAACCTACAACAGTTGGTCTTTTAGAGTCAATCAAGGATGGACAGGTGCAGAAAATGTGATACGTACATACATGAATACTATTTACTCATAAGAAAGAATGAAATCGTATCATTTTCAACAACATGAATGGAAGTGGAGAGCACTGTAAGGTATAGTTAGCTAGATGTGGAAATAGAAATATTACACGTTCTCACAGTGTAGTTAAAAAGGCGAGTTCACATAGATAGATAAACTCATCACTTTAGTCCCAGCTAAGGGACTTCCTCTAGAAGTCTTTCTTGACACCCTCTGGCTGGAAGAGGATTGAAGGAGATCAGATAACCAGCGCCAAAAACATTTGTATAGGACAAGGGCTAATATTTAAAGCTTGTCAGGACAAATGACACAGTTCAAGGGGCAGGAAATACTAGTGGCCTTGACATCATTGCACATTGCAAGTAATGACTGAAACACAATACACTCTGTGTGTCAATTAAAGACGCTAACATTTTAGTTAATGATATTCAAAAGAAAAAATAAATATAAGGCTAAAACCTGAAGGCATTCTAGATTCTAAAATAATTCTCGTTTATTCTGTGACTCACCTTAAGGGTCTCCTAAATGCTACCATCAGCACTTAGCTAATTAGGATATAATTATAGATAAATTGTATATATTCACAACCACCATCCCTACCACATAGATTGCAGAACTGTTTACATGCAATGTGTTTGGGAGCTGACTTCATAGTGCTATATCATTATATTATAAATAAAAGGGATTGCTTTTCTCTGTGTGAAAGGTACTAGTTATTCCATCCATGGGTGGTGCTTTCTACTACTTCCAACAATTCCATGCTTATGGTGGGTCCTCAGTAAACATAGTAGACTGAATAACAAATGAATAAATGTAATTAGGCTGAGATATGGCCTTTGCCTATCATCCACGTAAAAAGCTGAACGTGGTATCAGGTGCCTGTAATCCCAGCACTGGGAAGGCAGACACAGGAGGCTTCCCAGGGCTTGCTACCTGCAAGTCTTGTCAAATTGGTTGAGTTTCGTGGTCAGTGAGAGTCCCTGTCTCAAAAAAAGGGGGGAGCACATCAACAGAGGAACAGAGGAAGACACCCAGCATCAACCTCTGGCCTCCACATGCAGATACACACACAGACACACAGACACACACAAACATGCGCACATGCTTCTAGCACACATACACAGGCAGGGAGTAAGTAGGAAGAAAAAAGATAATGTGGCTGCATGGTGATGGCTGTCACTGCAAACACAGTGTGTTGGGAAGGGCATGTGACAGAAAACAGACTCTGGAGTCCACTCGGGTCTTTGTCACCCTCATGCTGGCTGAGATGTTACCCAACTCTCCAGATCATTTGTAACAGTGACTGTCATCACATTTTCCCAGTGAGCAGTCTCTGATAAGTAGGTCTCAGGGTAGACACAATATCAACTGACTGGCACAAGAAGACTCTCCAGGCTGCTGAAGGACCAATGACCTTGGAGAGAAGGTCAAGTAATGACGACACACTCCAAATAGGGCATATACTGAGTAACTGTCTAGGTTACTACAATGTCTAGGTTACTACAATGATCAGATTATGGCCATTGAAGGGAAGCCTGGAGCAGTGGTCAAGGGTGATGGGATAGAAACTTCTACCTTTCCAACAGTAAATGGGTGTTTCCTTTTTCTTTAGTAGTTAGTTTCTGGGTTTCTGCTGGGGATAGCCACATGATTGCAGACAGCATTTTCCACTTTCTTTACAATCAGATGTGGCCACATGCAAAGCTTTAGACAATGAGACAAGGAAGGCTTAATGTGTTCAACCTTTAGGCTACTATTAGCATGATGTGACTTGGCTTTTTAATTCATTTTTCCCTTTAAATCTAGTTGGAACAAGGACCCGGCAACAAGGACTGAAGCCGTTGTCTAGGACTATGAGTTAGAAACTGTGTGTAGTACAGAGAAAAGAGGAGCCTCCATATCAGCCCTGGCCTGACACTTCTGATTTGTCCATGAGAGATAAAAATGCCCTGTGTAGTTTAACTGACTGTTCTGTGGGGCCTTTGTTATGGCAGCTGAGCTTGCATTCTGACCAGAAAAGTGCTAAGCCTGGGCCACTTTCATTCTTGAAGCATTCTTAGCAGCTGAAAGGGAATGTTATATCCTTAGATGGTGTGGAATATAACAAACCCTATAATAAAGACCAAAGAAGGAACATGAGGCCAAGATTGCCACTGATAAACAGCATCTCTGAGCAACATCACAGTATCTTAGATACAGGGTGGTTAAGTCAAAAAGGACACTTAATGGGAGAAAACAGTGTCTTGACCATTACCATTATGCCAACCAAAACAAAAATAAATTGCCTATCTAATAGTAAAAAATAAAGAAAAGGTGGAAAAAGAACATATTCAATGTCCCCAGTGACATTTGAATTAGTGAGAAGTTCCTCAAATCTAACTAAAACATTACCATAAAAAGGGAATGCAAAATGGATAAGGACTTCTAACTCAGTGATATTCTAGGAGAATGAAAAGATAATCCAAAGGACACGTATTTGTGATCCATTTATTCAACAAAGGGCTAACCATTACTAGAATATATACATACAAACAAACTTGGAATCAGTAAAAGAAGGCATGCAGGCAAAGGAGAAAAGAGACAAAAGGTTTGAACAGATGCCTCACCAGTAAGAATATAGAAGCTGACTGAACACATGAAAATTTGCTCACTTCCATTACAATTCATTTCGGTCTGGGGCTAAATTACAAGGCATCATCAAGATATGAACTCTTTTCTGAAAGAGGCAAAGCTCTCACATTCAGTTTTCAGTTAGTTTTTAAGTGGATTAAAACCTGGTGTAAGTACAGGTCTGAACATTCTATGCATATCCAGACTCCACCTGTTTCAGGATTTTGTGAATGACCATGACATGCAGTGGTGGGTCCAAGACAGTCAACAGTACACAGTGCCAGTGCCAGATGAGGCAGTTGTTCACACTGAGTATGTGAGTCAAGTAAAGGAAATGGTATGGGATAGCTGAGACACTCAGGGAACGGGGAGCAATAACTTTGGAACACTCCGAGTCCATAGTACTTCTTAAAGTGACAGAAAATGGTATTGTGATGGTTTCCTTTCCACCTCCAGACCTCAGCCTCACCAAACCCTGCTTTCCTTCTTTTGGACATTTCACATTAACTCCTCCTTGAGGAGCTTTCCAGTTCTTCTCCTGATGACATTTCTACCCTTGGTCTCAAGAGTGATTAAGTGACTCAGCTTAGCAGAGAGCCGCATTTCCCTGGTTCAAATGACAGCTCAAGAGTAAGCCGTGACCAAATTTAATTAAGGAGTCTTCAGAGGACTCTGTGATTGTGATTTTCCTGCTGGATTCAAGGTACTAACAGTTTATAGGTGTCACTGTCATGTGACCTCAGTAGGCAGGAGAGAACTTGAATGAAACTTAAGGAAATACAGGGTTAGAGAGGCAAGTTGGGAGAGATCAGGTCTTGTTAACATTTGAGTTCCATGTGCCTAGCCCATCTCCATTCCTAAATTTTTCAAAACAAGCCAATTAAATATATTTTGCTTAAGTATTCCTATTTTCCTAGTCACTAGGAACAAACAAACAAACACACAAACAAAATATGTTTTAACTCATTCCTGTATTCCATCAATTTTCCAGATACAGAGTCAAGACCATGGCCTGCCTTGAGAATTCTCTGATGGCTTATCTGATTATCTTGCTCTGCCTTCCCCACCTTCTAGCAAGTATATATGGGCCTGATTGGACTGGCCATTGCTGTTGTAGTAAGTCATGAAGCCTCTCTGGGAGACTGGCTCCTTCTTCCTCCCAGAACCAGCACTCATCCACATAGAATTGCTTGGATCTACTGAGGCCAACTAACACCAAGGGATTTCTAGAAGGCTGACACATAATAGTGAAGCCAAGGGACTCATCTACAGCAGTAGTCTTTTTTTGGTAAGATCAAAACGTCCCTCTCACATTATCAAGGTACCAAGAGGCCAGGCCAGAAACCAGAGTTCCCAAGATCAGGTGAGCTCAAAGAGATACTGAAATGTATTCCATCAAGACCACAGTAGAACCTGGTTAAAACAGCACTGTGGTGGTATTATGTTCCCCAAAATATTGTGTACCCTAATAAACTTATCTGGGGTCAGAGAACAGAAAAGCCACTAGATGCTTAAGATAGGCAGTGGTACCACACACCTTTAATCCTAGCATTCCAGAGGCAGAAATCCCTATGTTCAAGGATACAGCCAAGCATGGTGACTCACGCCTTTAATCCCAGAAAGCAAGCCTTTAATCCCAGGGAGTGATGGCAGAAAGCAGAAAAATATATAAGGCGTGAAGACCAGAAACTAGAAGCATTTGGCTGGTTAAGCTTTCAGGCTTTTGAGAAGCACAGTTCAGCTGAGAGCCATTCAGATATGAGGACACAGAGTCTTCCAGTCTGAGGAGACAAGATCAGCTGAGAAGTTGGCCAGGTGAGGTTAGCTTTGGCTTGTTCTGTGTCTCTGATCTTTCAGTGTTCACCCCAATACCTGGCTCAGGTTTGAATTTATCAATAAGAACTTTTAAGATTCATGCTACATAGCACACTTATTCTACAATCATCTGTGATGACCAGAACATTTCATCCATCAAATTCAGTCTCTAATACCTGCTCTGATTAACACTTGAGTATGCATTTCAAAATAGTGATCCATCTTCCTTTTGCTAATACACTCTTCAGGCTGTGGTGTTCAGCAAGGTTTTCACTTTTCCTAATGATGCTATATTATTGCTTCTTTGGATTCACACTCACGTTACTTCTGTCATAGAACCAGATGCTACCCTAGCCCCCAGCCTGGTCCTGGGCTGTGTTCATAGCCATCCAATCTCTCTATTACATGGAGGCTTCTGACAGTTAAACTTGTCTCTACAGCAACTGGTCAAAGCCCTAACATTGGGAACTTCCCAAAAAAGAACTTCATGTCAAAGGAACTTTTGCCACACAGAGTCTTTTGCCAAGAATAACTTGAAAGTAGAAAGGTGCATGTCTGCTATTAGGAATAGATCTTCAGGCACTTTTAATTTTTTTGTCATTCATTTATTTTTAGACGGAGTCTCACTATGTACCTCTGGCTGGCCTTGAACTCACTACATAGACCAGGCTGACCTCAAACTCACATAGATTTGCCTGCCTCTGCCTCCCTAGTGCTGGGATTAAAGGTGTGCACTGTGGTCTCAAGCATATTTATGTGTAATGTAAAAAAACCAAAGGGGGTGGCAGCAGGAGGGGCCCTTGCTAACTGTGAGCACAAGACAAACACAAGGAGGGATCAGATGAATGGAAATCATTCTTTTCTGTTTTCATCTCCGGAGTGAGCAAGCCCTTGGCAACAGCACTAAAAGAATAAGCCTTCTGAACCAATCAGATTGTATTCTTTTTAGAACAGTTCTGGATGCCTCTGACATGTGGGTCCAAGACAAAGTCCTCCCCTCAAGTGTATAATGTCATCACTAAAAGCAAAAGCAAAATGAACTCCGACACACTCGATTTTTCTGTCTTCTCCCTACATGTATCATTTGGAAATCTCTCAAATGAAACAAAAAGTAAAACATTAAGCAAAGAGCAAAGAGTTCATCTAAATTCTGAGCGGTCACCACCAAAGGCACTCCATCTCAAAACAGTGTCTAGACAGCCCCTACCATATCAAAAGCCACAAGCCCTGCTGAGGACAACAGGATGTGAGTAAGGGGCTGGAGGCCAGGATGACATGGACAAAGAAGAATCCCAGGCACCTAACAGATAACAAACAACTTCGCCCCAGCGACTGAGCTTCATTTCAAAGGCATTCTAATGCAGTAGATCTGGACCCTGCAAGTCATTTTTATCTCTAGAGTTATTTGGATCACAGGGCTGCTAATGGGATGCAGGCAGAGAGAAGTCCTGTGGTCACCATTCTACAACAAATAAACCACTTTAACAACAGCAGCTGATAATGCCACAGACTATGACGGAGTTTGGCCCTCAGCACAGATGTGAGCGGGCTGGTCTGAATAATATCTTCCAAGTTCAGAGCTCAGGGAACAAATGGAGGGCACTGCAGTATGGAAATTAACCTACCCCTGAGGACTGCTACACCTCACTGGAGACTTGAAACAAGAGGGCCTTGTTCCACAATGCCAAGGATTCCATTTCTCAACTTGATTAGCACCATTTGAGCTCTTGGTAGAGATTTTCCTTTTGAAAATGCACTCTGGGAACCTTTCTGAGTGTTTTAAAACTGGAAAGAATAAAGCAAAGGAGAAGAGATACAGATCTCGGGTGACAGCAACAGAGAGGCCCTTCTGTCCCCAGGGATTGAATTCAACTGGAGCCATAGAAAAGCAACAATCTCAAGAGATGTTCGGCTTCACTTATTAAAATAGGGCTTCTTGGGTAGTCATCCAGCTTCATCAAACAGACAGACAGAATGCTTGATTCTTACCAGTATAGCTATCTAGAAATCTAATTGACACAGTCATCTGGTTTTCCCAGTGGGTTCTTGAAAGGTGAGAAGGGAGCAGGTCTGTCTGTTGATTTGTCCCCATGCTTCACATTGCATCTTCTTGTTCAAGGGCCACGTCCAGAAGCCCACTGGAGAGAGAAGTCTAGTTGCTAAGGAGACCACAGGATTGTTTCTGTTCCTGAGCCCATACTTCATTACTTCATTCAGTAAATGCTACTGAGTACCTACTGTTTGCCAAGTGCTATTTTAGGTGCCAGGACTACCTCCATGAAAAAAAGTAAACATAATTTGGGGAGAGTAGAGACAGGCAAACAATCACCAATGACTGTAATTACTGAATTACAGTTTGTTGTAAAGAGTCGAATGCTGGGTTGGGTGATGGCCTAGTGGATAAAGCACTTGTCACATAAATATGAGGATCCTAGTTAGGGGCCCCCCAAACCCACAGGAAAGCTGGGTAGGAGTGGTGGCTTGCCTATTACCCTAGCACTTGGAGGTGTAGACAGGGGCAAGCTGGTTAGCCCTGGTTTCATCAAGAGATCCTGACTCAATAAAGTGAAGTGCAATGAAGGAAGATACCCAATGTCAACCACAGTGAAGGAAGATACCCAAAATCAACCGCAACGAAGGAAGATACCCAAAGTTAACCACAATGAAGGAAGATTCTAAAAGTCAACCACAATGAAGGAAGATACCCAAAGTCAACCACAATGAAGGAAGATACCCAAAGTCAACCGCAATGAAGGAAGATATCCAAAGTCAACCACTAGCCTTCACATGCACACCAAACATACATAGGCAAAATAACAATAAAAAAGAATGATGCCCTGCAGATGATAGTATCAGCTAGAGTTAATGATCACATGGTATTGCCTATATCCCGATTTTTTTTTTTAAATTTTATTTACTATCTGGTCAATTTTTTCATCACAACAAAACCACAAGGCAATTACTCCTCTAACCTGTACTTTATAGATGAAGCAATAAAGACACAAAAGTGTGAATTTGTCCAAGATCACCCTACAGGTAAATAATAGAGAGGGGATCGCTTGTTGAGTAAGCTTCTAACATTATACAACCAGTTTCCCCCATAAGAATTCTGAAGGAAATACGCCGAGCCCTCCGAGGTCCTTTTACTCAAAGCTTTCACACAGTGTTGGCTGGGGAAGCCTACACAAGCAGCGTGTGTGCAATCAAGGAGGCTAGACATTAGGTCCTTTTACAACGCAGAAAAACATACGCTTCCTGATTCATGGATTACTTCTAGTCCCTTTTGGATCCCTTGTCAGCCATCTTGGATTACTTCCCTCTTCATAGGCTCTCCCACAGCGGTAACTGCGGTGAGACAGTAGATAACACAAAGCTGATTAACATATGACTTCGGGTCTCCTAAGCAAGGGAGTTGAAGAAATGTGACTCATATGATGAGGTTAAAATCAGGTATTTGTAGCATGAATCTTAAACAGTCTTATTAATAAAAACAAAGAAGACCAGAGAAGCAGAACAAGTCACAGCCACCTCACCTCACCAATTCCTCAGCTGAACCTATTTCCTCAGACTGAGTCCTCATCCAAATGGATCTCAGCTGAACTGCTACTCACAGCCTGAAACCTTAACCAGCCTCTAGTTCACCATTTTCATGCCTTGTATACCTTTCTGCTTTCTGCCATCACTTCCTGGGATTAAAGGCTCTTGTTACCACGCCTAGCTGTTTCCAGTGTGGTTTTGAACTCATAGAGATCCAGATGTATCTCTGCCTCTGGAATGCTAGGATTAAAAGCGTGTGCTACAATTGCTTAACCTCTATGTTTAATATTGTGGCTGTTCTGTTCTCTGACCCCAGATAAGTTTACTAGGGTACACAATACACAGGCATTGGCTCTGAAATTTCTGTCAGTTCTCTAGAGTTTCATTTTAGTACATCGACTATGCCGATAGTTATAATACCCCTGTACTACATTTTCATCCTCACTGCCCTCTCCAAGTTTGTATTTATTTTAGAAAGCAGAATGTCTTGTGTATCTTTCATCTCAGGCTTTCTCTAGGAGATGGGCAATGACTGAATCCATACAGTAACTTGGTCAGAGGAAGCTCCTAGCCTTGGGTAAGTTGTGGTTTGAATTAGGTGGTCCACATCGTGTAGACACCACATATAGAAAGCTTTGTAATGAGGTCCTTCTTCATGTTCATCCACCACCATCAGTCAGCAGTGTAAGATTTTAACCTTTTTGTGTCCTAGTTGGAGTTAGCTAGAAACTTCTTTCTAGTGGCTTACAAGGCTGTGGATTTGTTTGCTAGCTACAGATCACCATGTTTACTGATCACTGACTGAACTACAATTATCATAGGTAAAGCACTTCACATGTCATGTCACCTTGATGTCTCATAGTGGTCCAAATGGTGGGCGTTGTTACCTTTGATTTACAAAGGGCAAAGAGGAGACTTAAAGACATGGGTTTGCCAATGTCTTATGTGTAGAACAGATGGGTATTCACTATACATAGGGAAATAGACTTAAAATGAGTTAGTCAGGCTGGGGAGGTGGCTCAGTAGACAGAAGCGTTTACTGTACAAACATGAGGGCCCAGGTTCAAGCCTCTAGCATCCTCTTATAAAGCTGAGCACGGTTGAATGTGCCTGCAATGCTGATCTTCAGGTTCAGGAGAGACCCTGTCTCAAGAGAAAGTGGGAAGTGATAGAGAAGGGCGCCCGACACCCTCCTTTGCCCTCCCCAAGCCACGCTTTCATGCCTGCTCAGGTATTACTGTGAATTCTTTATCGCATAGCTCACACACAGCAGGGACTGAGTAGGATTTCCTCAGTTTATTACTTAGCAACCTGCTGGTTTAATCTATCAGTGGTGTATGGTGTCTTTTTACAGTATCTAAGAGGCACACAAAATTGCCCCTGAGTTCAGAGGCATCGTGTTCACCCAAGCTGCCAACGCAGTATCAAATCACCTGCCGTCACCCAGCGACATACCTGCAAGATGCAGCTCATGATGTCAGACGCAATTTTTGCATGTGGAGTATCTTCGTCTTTCCCTGCAGGTCTCAGGTTGTGTTCCAAGCAGGAATCCCACAGTCCCACCAGGGCCCTGGCATGCTTTTCAATAGATTCCGTCTCTCTGATGGCTGTTGTGATCCTTGTGATACAGATTTCAACCACTGCCTGGTCATTATTATTAGTTTGGTAATCCTATTTAAAAAGAAAACCTCCGAGTTAATAAGCAGCCTAGGAAGTTGTCCTTCAAAGGAAGCAGTAATGAGTCATTTTGAAAATGCCGGGTGTCAGGTCACCGTGTGCTGAGGAGCCAGGCTGTAAAGCCCTTTACAGTTGGCCTTCCTCTTGTGGAAGAGGCAGGACATCCACCCAAGTACCTGCTGTCACTAACAAAAGGGAAGGTGACAGCTGGCCAGAGGAGCGGGATCATTAGTGTGCAAGCAGGTGACTCTTCAGGCCATTTCAGTTCCAAGTCCATACAAGATTAGAAGTTACTTTTTTTTACAGTGATGTTTTAGTCACGTGTATGGAAAAAATTCACATTGCTTTATAATTCTCCCTTATTAGCTCTTTTTCAGAATCCAGTAGAACACAGCGTTTCATTGCTTCCTTTTCAAGTCAAATAAGTAACAAACCCAGGTTAGCTTTTCCCACCCAAATTTCCTTCCATCTCCCTGTCTTAATTACCTTCCAAATACGTCATCATCTTTACTAAGAAAAAAAATATGATTCCTTACAATTTTTAAATGTGAAAAAAACCAACATATACAATAAAAATGCTTATTGCTTTGAGTTGGAAAGTGGGTCTGACTGAACACCACACCAGGGGTCTCACAGAACGGGAGACTCTAAGTAGACAAGGGTTCAGATGCCCGCACCGGGGGTCTCACAGAACGGGAGACTCTAAGTAGACAAGGGTTCAGATGCCCGCACCACGGGTCTCACAGAACAGGAGACTCTAAGTAGACAAGCGTTCAGATGCCCGCACCGGGGGTCTCAGAACGGGAGACTCTAAGTAGACAAGCGTTCAGATGCCCGCACCGGGGTCTCACAGAACGGGAGACTCTAAGTAAACAAGCATTCAGTTGGCCAACTAGGAGTTCTCACTCCTAACATTATGTTTTACTAGTGTTATAATGGGGGCAATAAACAGCTTGAAACTGTATCTACACTGTGATTACCTGTAGCCCAGATTTCTTTCTCCACAAGAGTAATTTTCTGAGGCAAAGGACAGGAATAATTTTGAGGATCCTACTACATACCACTAAACAACCTTCCAGAAAGATCTTACTAATTTAAACTCCCATTGTCTGGGTGAAAATATAATCTCTTCATCGTGCTTTTGCAGGAACCAAAGCATCTTTAATCTTTGCTAATTTGATCAGTAGAAAACAGTATCTCATTACTGGTTGGCATAGGTACTTTCTTAAATAAAAGCGAGAATGCCTCTTCATGTGTTTATTGGCCATTTGCGTTTCCTCCATTGGGAACCGGGCAATGAGTGTTAAGTCATTTTTCCTAAGCTGACTTCATTTTCTTTGTTTTCCTCTTTTGGAAGACTATTTTCTCCTACTAAGGATATTAAGGCAACATTTGAGCTATAAATCTGCTCATGTTTTATCATTCCTTTTCAAAATTGCTGTTTATTAACAGACTAAGAGTTTTAGACAGTTAAATCAATCAAGCTTTTGAGTTTTGTGTGGTGGTATTGTGTTCCCCAAAATATTGTGTACCCTAATAAACTTATCTGGTGTCAGAGAACAGACAGCCACTAGATACAGAGGCTAGAAAATGGTGGCACTCACACCTTTAATCCTAGCATTCCAGAGACAGAAATCCCTCTGGATCTCTGTGAGTTCAAGGCTACATTGGAAATGGCCAGGCATGGTGACACACGCCTTTAATCCCAGAAAGCGAGCCTGAGGAAACAAGACTAGCTGAGAAGTTGGCCAGGTGAGGAAACAAGACTAGCTGAGAAGTTGGCTAGGTGAGGTTAGCTGTGGCTTGTTCTGTCTCTCTGACCTTCCAGTATTCACCCCAATAACTGGCCTCAGGTTTGATTTTATTAATAAGAACTTTGAAGATTCATGCTACAGTTTTGTATTTTTTTCCTGTTCTGGAATGAATAATCTTTTGTACACTGTGAAGATGTGTCACTCTGGTTGGTTTAATAAAAAGCTGGACAGCCAATTTTTAGAATGGCAATACAAATTTTGACAAAAAGTGTTTTAGGTATAAAACTTTGGACTATGATAGGATAAATAATACAGTACTTTCTCCAAATTTACCAAATACAAATGGACTAGACATTGTAAATGTAATTCTTATCTGATAATTGTTCTTATTGTATATAGTTTTACTGTGTTAGAGTTAAAACCTTTCCTTTTTATTTAGACAAAAGGGGGAAATGTTATGGAATAATCATTTTGCAAACAGTGAAGATGTATCACTCTGGTTGGTTTAATAAAAAGCTGAACAGCCAATAACTAGGTAGGATTTTTGTGGCAGAGAGAACATGGGAAGAAGAATGTGGGGTAGCCAGCCAGATGCAGAGAAAGCAGATGTACAGGAGAGCTAACAGCCACCAGTCACATGGCAGGATGTAAACTAATAAATATGGGTTAATTTAAGTTATAAGAACTAGTTAGAAACAGCCTAAGCTATTGGCCAATTTCATAATTTATAATAAGTCTCTGTGTTGTGATTTGGGAGCTGGCCAGTGGGACAGAAAAATTCACCTACAATTTTCCTTCTAAAATTAGAAACTTAAACCATTTAAACTTTTAGATATAAATCTTTTCAGGTGTCCCACATGCGTGTACATCCATGCAACACATAAGTGCCTGAAGAGGACAGAGAAGATATCAGATCCCCTAGGACTGGAGTTATAGATGGTTATGATCTGCCACATTGGGGCTGGAATCCAAACCTCAGTCCTCTGGAAGAATAATGAGTGCTCTTAACCACTGAGCCATTAATTAAATTGATTTCCATTCATTTAAAAGTCAAGGCATAGACACGGTACAAAAGATGTAGAAAACGAGCTGACAGTGCAGGGCGGAGCCCCATAAGCCCTGTTAGCCCTGTTCCTCAACCCCAGTTCCCCTCCCCAGTGGAGACGTGTTCCCCAGTGCCTTGTGTTTCACAAGGGCATCTCAGCAACTCAGAAACCGTTCACCTTCTTTGTGTGTGAATCCTTTCACTGCATCTCAAACGTAATTTCTAATTTTAATTTCACGTGTGTGAATGTTTTGCCCGCATGTATGTCTGCGCAGCACTTCTGTGCCTGGTGCTCACGGAGGCCAGAGGAGGGCGCTGCACGGGTTCTCCGGAACTAGAGTCAGGCGTGGTTGTGGGCTACCCCGTGGGTGCTGGGAACTGAACCTGGGTCTTCAGAAAAGGCAGCCAGTGCTCTCAACTTGGCTCCATCCCCCACAAATAACGAAATGTACACAGATTGTCAGAATTATAGGATAGTGGATTAAGTTTGGTGTATATAAAAATCACACAAAAAAAATTGTATTAAGGGTCAGTGAGACGGCTAAGCGGGAAAGCACTTACTGACCTAATGATCTGAGTTCAGCCCTGGACTCATGGAAAGTGGAAGGAGAGAATGGATTATAAAAAGTTGTCCTCTGACTTTCACACATATGCTCACTCCTACCACATCCATCATACATACAACGCGAACAAATAAAGTAATTGTGTTACATTCACCTGAAAAAAGTAGAAAAAACTTTTTTTAAAAATGTCATCTTTAGCCCTACCTAAGAATATCTAGTGCCTCCACATTTAGAGAAAGATGCACCTTACTGTAATAGTGCTCTAGGAGGCTCTGTTCCCACCTCCCATGTGGCAGCCCACAACCATTCATAGCTCCAGGTCCAGAGACTCCAGTGCCCTCCTCTCGCCTCCATGAGCACCAGGCATGAAGGCGTTGCACAGACATACATGCGGGAGAGAAAACATTAGGAGAATAAAACCACACAGTTTTGTACAAAAGGTATGAAAGAAGCCTGAAGTCAGTGGATGGTAATGCCGTATCTCCAGAAATGAAAGCACTGTCATTGTGGTGCTCTTTTTTTTTTTTTTTTTTTTTTTTTCAGGTTAGTTTATAGGTACAAAGAATTTCCAATCAGCATTTTCTCAGAATCCTGAGAAACATGAATATCTAAACACAAAACTCTTAGAGAGTAAGACCAACCTAGAGCAGATTTGGGGTACGCTTGTCTTACCAGGCTTACACAGTAAGGGACAAGCTGCATTCTGGAATGCTAGATGTACAGCATGCATAAGTGACAAAGAATCAGTGTAAGAACCGAAAAGAACATCAAAGCCCTTTGAAAGAGAACAAGCCAGCTGTGGTGCTGCACACCTGTAATCCTAGAACCTGAGACGCTGGGACAACAGAATCTAGTTCCAGTCTACTTGGACTCCACAGACAGTGCTCGGCCAGCCTTACTCTGTAGAGTAGGACCCTGTCTCAATACCCCTCCCTACAACAAAGGAGAAAGAGAAAGCAGATAACTAGAAACAGCACTTTCTACAACCCCGAGTGGTAAGTACCACATGAACACATGAAAAATAGTTGCCCTCACTAGTAATGAGCTACCGGTCTAGTTAGCATTTGCACACTGCTTCACTACACTTATTTAGATCACATGAGTTTTAACATCTGACAGGTGCAGGAACTGATGAAGAGAGCAGCCAGAACCTTCTTCACACACCCTTCACATTAGAAAGCGACTTGGTGCATATTATAATACTGGAAGTTCGAGGATTTCTAAATCCAGTCGTTTTACTTTATACTGAGAACCTGTGAAGCGCATATTTGCCAAAATAATCAATGACAAGAATGTTTCCTGTAGCACTATTTAAGTAGTGAAAGTCGATCAAAAATGAGAATGGGTAAATAAATAGTGGTATGTTCATATAATGGAATGTTACATCCACTAAATGAATGAAACTACATGTACCAAGCTAGATAAATTAAAAATAGCATCAAAGCTATGACAGCATTTATATGAAGTTTAAAACCTTTTCTAGTTTTTATATACTTTTTATATACTTCTAAGGTTCTCAGTATAAAGAAAAACAACTGGCTTCAGAGATCTGTGCATTTCAGATATTATGATACACATCAAATAGCTTGAAAATTTTTCTAGTTTTTAAGCATTATATAAAAGTATAATATGATAACTTACATAAAAGTTATTTTCTACTAATAATTTTTAAGTCATGCATTTCTAATACAGAAGTTAAACAACCCATGACTGAATGCCATAGTCCAGCTACAGGTTAACTTAAGGGTCTAAGGGACGGCAATTGTACTGGAAAGAAATATGCAAGCATTTCTATTGGGCCAAGGAATGGGGACATCCACTGGAGCACACATGGTTGACCTACCAAGGGTCACACTCTTAAAGAAAAACTGACTTCCCCTCTCCCCCAAGCCAGTAACTGCCAATGGCTAGGGGCAGGAGCTTATAAACTCCACCCTCCTTCATGCTGGAATGTTGACTGGCTTGATCTTGCACAGGTCTTGGGCAGCAACCACAGCAGCTGTGAATTCATGAGTTTAGGAATCTGTCATGTCCACAAGACACTGTTTTGCTCTCAATCTTCCTGACCTTTGGGTCTTACAGTCATCCCTCTTCTCTTCCTGAGCTCTAAGGAGTATGGGGTGGGATGATACAGAGGTACCATTTTGTAGGTGTCTAATATTTTAGATGAAGTAACACTGTTTGCCCAATTTGTTTCACTGTTTTAAAATATCCAAGAGAACTGGAAGGTGGGTTGGGCATGGAGTAATAGTGTACTGAAAAGTAGATGATTGGATAAAGAGATGATCTCACTTGGAGTTATCCGGAAGAAGACTGAGTTAATAAGAAAGAACTATTGATAGTCCAGAAAGGATTTGGAATAAAAAGACAAAATTAAACGCATGTTTGGGAACTTAGTGAGAAATTCCAGTGAGGAGTTCAAAGCAAAGCAGGAAGCAAAATGTTTAACACCAATGTGCTGATAGGTAGGGAAAGCGGCCACGAAATGGGGACTGGAATCCAGTAAGGGCAGATTATTTTGTGAGTAACTCTCGGGGAAGGACTCGAGGCTTGCCTGACAAATGTTCTGATTCTACAAAGCTTAGAGTGATGACTAAATGTATTTGACAGAATCATGATGTCTAAGGGACAGGATTTCTCAGCACAAGGATCTAAACACAAGAATGTGCTTGCAGTGGTTTAAATGTAATGTAAGCCATTTAAAAAATGACATGGCTGTAAGATTTGATCCACCCCAAAAGTCTTAGAATGTCCCAGGATAAATGTGGAAATGTGTGTTTTTGCCATTAAAATGGTAGTTTAGAAGCCGAGCACTTTATCTGATGAACATCAGCAATGGCTCTGGGCAACTGGCCCAAGTACAAAAACAATGATAAATTGCAATAATAAATTAAGATGATCCCAAGCAGGGGATCCAGAGTGTTGAGAATGTGGGTAGTGCTTGGAGCTGCAATGAAGTACTCTCTGAGAACTTGGATATAAGATTTCTCTTTGAGAATTATAGAATATTAGTTTAAGATGTGTTACATTCATTTATGTTGTGGAATATTTGTTTAATGATGTAAAGATGTGTTGCATTCTTTTATGTTTGCATTTGTTTAACTCTGTGAAGCTGTGTTACTTTGCCTGCTGAAAACACTGGATTGGTCCAATAAAGGGCTGAACTGCCAACAGCTAGGCAGCAGAGAGGATAGGTGGGGCTGCCAGGAAGAGAGAATAAATAGAAGGAGAATAAATAGGAGGAGAAATCTAGGAAGAAGAGCAAGAGGAGCGAGGAGCGAGAAAAGGAGAAGGAGAGGAGGATGCCAGGGCCCAGCCACCCAGTCATACAGCCAGCCATGGAGTAAAAAGGAAAGATATATAGAATAAAGAAAGGTAAAAAGCCCAGAGGCAAAAATGTAGTTAAAGAGAAATGAGATAATGTAAGTTGAAAAGCTGGCTAAAAAACAAGCCAAGTTAAGGCCCGGCATTTATAAGTAAGAGTAAGTCTCCATGTATTTATTTGGGAGCTGGGTGTCAGACCCCCAGAGAGTTCAAAACAAAAACAGAAACAACAACAACAAAAAACCCTAACTATAGAGAATGAAATCAATGTAGTCTACTTGTATGAATGGGATTAGCCAGCTCAGGGCCTCAACAGAAACAGTCTGTAAGAGACTGCACAGGTGAGTTGAAACTGAGGCTTGACTATGACAGCAATAGGGAAGATGGAATATAATCAATAACACTATTCACTCTCCAAAAGTCAGAGCAGAGACTTGGTCAGAACAACAGGAGACATAAAAATTCTGATCCACACAAGTTATCATTTTTATTATAAATAAGTTATTGTTGTAACTTATATCAAAATTGTATTTATATAGCACAATTTGTATAGCTTTCCCCACCTGCCGACAAACTGCGTTTTGCTGACCACTAATTTAAGGGTTTTATTCAGGATGTCACGAGGTACAATCTTTCCCTGACATAGACACCTTCCTTACCATGGAAAACCCACAGATATTAAAAATATTTAGCTGGAAAGAGAAGCCATAGGTGAGACTTGACAATTGTTTTTCAAAGGTTTGAAGTTTTTCTCTTAGGAACGGAGGCTGGACCTTAATGGCTGAAAACAGAGACTAGAACAAAAAAATGAGTAAAATGTTTGAGTAGCAAGATTTCTTCTGGGTAAAAGGAGGAATGTGGTATGTCTTAGTTTCTTTTCCTGTTGCTGTGATTAAAACTCTGACAAAAGCAACTTTGGGGAGAGAGGGTTTACAATATGGGTCTACAATTCAAGGCTACTATTTATCATGGCTGAGAAGTTCTGGTGGAAGGAACTTGAGGCAGCTTGGTCTAGTTGTATCCAAAGTTAGGAAGTAGAAAACAATGAATGTCTGTGCTCTGCGAGCTTTCTCCTTTTTAGAAGTCTAGAACCCAAGCCCAAGGAGTGGTGACAACCATTATTAGGGCTGGTCTTTCCCACGTCAATTAATATAATCAAGGCAATTCCTCACAGACACGCTCAAAGATAAACCTAATCTAAATGATTCACATGAGTGCTTGGAGAGTTGTCTCCTAGATGATTTCAGATCCTGTCAAGATGATAATCAACACTAGTCATCACACACAGTAACTTTTAACTTCCAACAGTTGTTGGAAGAGTTGTGTCTTTGTCAAGATTCTTTTTTTTCCCCGTTTTCTTCAAGACAGGATTTCTCTGTGTAGCCCTGGCTATCCTGGAACTCACTCTGTAGAACAGGCTGGCCTTGAACTCACAGATCCACCTGCCTCTGCCCCCGACCCACTGCCCAGTGCTGAGATCAAAGGCATGGGCCACCACCACCCAGGAAGATTCTTGAATTATAAGCAACAGTAGAAGTCCAGACAAGCATAAAATGATGATGATGATGACGGTGCTGGTGGTGGTGGTGGTAATAGATGGTGCACAGACTTGAGGCAGCGCTGAAGTACCTGATCTCAGCAGAAAGAGTGGGCAACACCGACACAGTTTTAGAGAACATAGAAACGAAGTACTATCTCTTCTGCCTACTAACACGATAAATCACTCCCTGCTGATTTCTTTCTTGGAATTGCTAGGAAACTAAATTCTACTTGCTAATCTTAGATGAAGGATCTCACTCTTTCCCATCCTTCTGTTAGTAGCAGAGTTGGAGCCTTGCTCAAGGCCTCATCAAAGTACCTTGTGATACTACAGAGTCAATAGTTAACAAAGAGAAATTTAAGAGGGAGAAAAACAAAACAACAACTTTCCCAGCCTCACGATTCAGCAAGCAGAAGAGGCCATTTGTCAGGAGTCCCGAGGAAGAGATGGGTGCTGGAGAGAGGTTGGAAAAGACAGTTCAAAAGGAAACTGCTAGCTCTGTTCGTGAAGAAGAACTGAGAGTAAGAATTAATTACCATGATCCAGGGGCATCAGGAAACAGCCAGACTACAAGGGAGACCTGGGCCACATCCTAAGGAATAGAATTAACACAGCTAATAGGCAGGTCAGCCAGGTCGGCACAGCGGACCAATCAGAGAAGGAAAAGGAGTGGCTGGCTTCCACTGCTCCCTGGGGCTAGCTGGAGGAAGAGCAGTGAGACAGCAGTTAGCGAAGAAGAGTCTGGAACTGTTGGCTAGGTGAGGTGCTGGTTAGAGGACTTAGTCCCCGCTGCCCTCCTAATGATATGTTTGCTGCTAGACGTAAACGGCACCTTCACTGAACCAGTGGGGGACACGGAACAGGCCCAGTCCTAAAGTCCTGACATCTGTGAGGCAGGCTGAAAGAAACAAAAGAAAGCACAGGCCACTAGTGACCTCTGGTGGAAACAGCACAGGCTTTCGGGAACTTGGCCTGAGTAGGCTTGGTTTTCCAAGAGAGATGAATAGCAATGACCTGTTGGGGCGGCGGTGGAGGGGTGGGGGGTTTACCTTCTAGAGGAGTGGAGGAGGGAGCTGCTGGAAACAGCACAGGAACACTACCCAGAGCGTGAAAATGCACTAGCAATGCTCCATGTTTTGAGTCAGAACACGCTGACTAATGGTCTGGCAAAAAATAGGAACAAGTAAACTGCTGTCAAAGAAGGATGTTAGGGCAATGACCTTGTTGGCCAGTGGGGGAGTTGGTGCATTAAGAGTGAAGAGGAGGGTGCTGGAGAGATGGCTCAGTGGTTAAGAGCACTTGCCTGCTCTTCCTGAGGTCCTGAGTTCAATTCCCAGCAACCACGTGGTGGCTCACAACCATCTGTAATGGGATCTAATCCTTCTTCTGATGTGCATGAAGACAGAGCACTCATGAAATACATAACTAAATCTTTGAGAGAGAGAGAGAGAGAGAGAGAGAGAGAGAGAGAGAGAGAGAGAGAGAAGCAAGCGAACATGACGCCAGGCATGTGGAGAAAGCCTCAGCACTTGCCGGAGCTCCTTTTTATGAGTCTTACAATCCGCACACATGTCAGTGTCTCAAGTCCCACAACTTCCCCCTCCCAATGGGTGTCTGTGCTAAGTGTGGGCAAACACTATTGAGTCGTGAGGATGTGGATGTGACAGGTGCTTAGCGCTTGAGGTCTTTGAAGCGGGACTAATCTGCAGGAAGGTCCAAGCCCAACCAGGAAGGTCAACGTCAAACCACACTGGATGCTGCACATGTCTCTGCTTTGGGATGCATTTCCAGACTATATAATTTCGACACGGAGACAAAACAAAGGAAGGGGAGGATCGATTGGGATCTTAAAGGTTTGTGCTCATATTTGGGACTAATCACGGAGTTGAATTAACTGGAGACTGGCGGGTAGAAAATGAAGCAAAGGAAAGGTTTTTACAGAGAGCGAGGCAATGCATAAGTAAACAGAATCAGCATCATCAAGCCCTGGGCAACTGTCATTTCTGGCAGCCGCGCTCTGGCAGTCCGTGTCTCGTATTACCAGTGTGCCAGAGGCGTCACCTGCCGCCCTTCATTATTCAGCCGCCACACACCCTGCCTGCCTTGTTTGCTGATGTAGCTGTGCGGCTTGGCAGGTCTGCTTTTCTCAAAGTTGTTACACCCCTCTTCTCTATGACATTTCAAGGATGTAAAAATAGTCCCCAAAGAATCCATTTGTGAGATTTCCAACATTCAGGTTTCCGTGAGGGGGCGAAAGCTGGCCTAAGATAATGGCTTGTTTAGTTTTATTTTTCTAAGATACCAATTAAACCACACATTACAGATATCACTGGTCTTTCCTCGTTCCCTTTGCTGGGAGGTATATAATCTTTGGCTCCAAGATTGGCTACTTTAGAGATCTAGTCTACAAACCAGTTTACTTACCAAAGATGAGCTAATGACTTTAATCTGTTCCAAAGCTTCTGTCAGGCTGTCCTCAATCTCGGCATCATCTAAAGAGAAGAGGTCCCCAGCTCTTGAAAGATCTTTTTGTCCCAAAACCAATCTGAAAAGTTGATGCATGGTGAGTTGGATCAGTTGGCTTTCTGAGGACCCAGGGCCATGCTCAGCTCTCCGCCGTCAGAGAGAGAAAACCATGCAGCCATAGGTACACTTCATATTCCACAAAGGGCCATTGTCCTCCAGACTTTGGGGTCTCCTCTGGCAGTCTCTGTAACAGGAACAAATGACACAGTGTGGACAGTGGCAGCGTGGCAGATGGCATGAGCTCAGAATGTGACCTTGATAGCAGGGGCAGGGAGGAGAGGGCAAAGGAGAGGGAGAGAGAAAGTGGGGAAGAGAACTGGAAAGCCATGCATAGAGGAATTAACTCTTGTTTGGTGGTATCTGAATAAGCTCCTTCTTATTATTATTTTTTTTAATCTCAGAAAATTTTTTCTTTCAGAAAATATCAGATTTCTCCAGAATTAAATTTGAAGCTTTGAAAGAGCAACACAAGACTCACACTTTTTTCCTGAACTGTCTTTTCTACGCCCCCGCCCTGCTTTTCTCCGTGAGGCAGGTAAAGAAGAGAAAGAGCAGGGAATAAGTCCAGTGCTTGCTGGATCCCCTGCAGGCAGAGCCCACGGGAATTCAGCACAGTGGAGGCTGAGGGAAATAGAGAGCATAGGAAGCATTCTTTAGAGCCACTGTTCGGGGCTCAGCCCACCAGAACCTGACAGAGAGACTAGCTTACTCTCTTGGCTGCACGTCCCAGCTGTATGGCAATGGAAGTCCCTCCTTCCTTCAGTCTACAGAGTCATCTCCTCACTTCAACCCTGTGCACTCTAATCAAATAGCCATGAGATAGAGGGCTTCATCTCGGTGTGTGGGTTCGGGAGATCTCTCCTGAAATTGAACTTGAGTGCTGACGTAGAACATGACAGTATTGCAGGGCAGGCTAGACAGGAAAGCCTTTGGGATCAGGTATCCTCCCTCTGTTACTCAGTTGGAATAAGACAATTTCACTTCACTTCTCCACTATGTAACAGAGTTCACAGAGAATAGAGCAAGGTGACAAGTTGGATACCTGGTTATTCTCTTCAGTTCCCTTCCGGAGCTAATGGAATTATAGACTGTTTGCATTAGTAGAGATTTCAGCAGTCATTTGGTGGCCAGTGATGTTTGATGATTTCCTCAAGGTCCCTTAGTTGTGGGACTAATATCCTGCTTTGGGGTGAGCAGACTTTCCACCATAGTTTACAGTGAAGTGGAAACTCTTCCTTCATGAAAGCAATTGATAAGTGTAGCCGTTTTCTCAGAGAATAAGAGCCCAGAGTGCGGCACTTAAGAGCAGTAGATGATTCTGACCATCATTTCAGTGTGAATGAGTTTCCCAGAACGAGAGGGAGAAGAAAGAGGACTCTGTGGTCCCTTGGGTACTCTCAGATCTCCCCTGGGAGCTACTGCTGTGGGAGCACCTCTCTATGCTGTATGCAGTCTTAGCGTTCAAGATGCTTATCCTCTGTTTACTGTGTATCTAGACACAAGCCAAATCTTTCCTGGAATATTCAAGCCAATCTATCTGCAGTATTTCAATTATTCATGGGCCCTTTTTAGGGATTTCAAGGGCATTCTTATCTATTGATGTATAATTTTTATACTATGTTCCAGCCTTAGAAAAATAAGGTTCACTCTGGCCAGAAAAACAGGCAGGCTAACACATCAGATCTTCACCTCTCCATCAGCTACTCCAAATCCAATCCCCCAGTCTCAGTCTCATGCCAACCCCACCCCGCCACCCCTGCCTCAAGCCTTCATCTCCAGTAGACTACACAGATGTGCCCCTCCTAGCCTTCCCCCACCAACTCTTTGCTTTTTCCCACCCCCAACTACTCCAGCCAGGGAAGCAGGTAGGCTAGCGGTAGATCTGCACCTCTCCTTCTGTTCCTTCAAATACAGTCCCCCAGCCTTGTCCCCAGTCCTGCCATAGAACACCTGCTTCAGCCTCCCTTTACCCTCATCTCCAGTAAATCCCATAGATCTTCCCCTCCTACCCCTCCCCAAACTATTTGCTTTGTCCCAACCCCCAACTCCAGCAGGACCCTGGGAAGCCATAGGACACATTGACTAGGCAAGCAAGTATGCTTACTGCAGATCCTCATCCTTCCCTCCATTTCTCCAAGTCCAATCCCTGGGTCTCACACCCAGCTCAATAGTAGACCTTCTGCTGTGACCTTTCTTCACTGTCTGGCCCCATTCCCAGGAGACAAACTAAACAGATCTCTGGTTTCTTCCCTCCTGTGAACCCCCTCAACCCACCCCAACCCATCCCCATTCTGCAGTGTCAGCTCCCAATACCCAGAAACACATTTTACCTAGAACCCCCAGTTCCTGCACCAATAATAATAATAATAATAATAATAATAATAATAATAATAATAATAATAATAATTTCCTACCAGGCAATACACAGCCACTATACTCTCCTAAGAACCAGAGAGGATAACAAAAACTAAGTAACAAAACACCCGCTCAACAAAGACAAGACCAGATATCAATACCTAGAAATTACAATCTTCCCAATCCATGATGTCCAGATTCCAGTGTAAAAACACAATCAATAATAGTCAGGACAACATGTCTCCACTAGAGCCCAGCAATCCTGTCAGAGCAGGTTCTGAGTATCCAACATAGCTGAAACACAGGAAAAATACCTTAAAACAGGCTTTATGAATATTATAGAGATATTTAAAGAGAAAATGAATAGGTCCCTTATATGAAAACACAAACATTTGAAAGAAAATGAATAAAACAATTCAAGACCTGAAAGTGAAACTGAATCAATAAAGAAAACCCAAACTGAGGGAAATCTGAAAATGAAAATTTTGGAGCTCGAACAGAAACCACAGAGGCAAGCTTTACCAGCAGAATACAAGAGATGTAGAAGAGAGAATATTAGGCATTGAAGACATAATAGAATAAATGGATACCTTGGCCAAAGAAATGTTAAATCTAAAAAGCTCCTGGCACAAAACACCCATGAAATCCGGGATACTATGAAAAGACCAAATCTAAGAATAACAGGACTAGAAGAAGGAAAAGAAACCCAGGGCAAAGGCACAGAAAATATATTCAGCAAAACCATGGGAAAAATTCCCTAACTTAAAGAAGGAGAGGCCTATCAACATATAAGAAGCTTACAGAACACCAAATAGACTGGATAAGAAAAGGTAATCCAAACACTAAACATACAGAAAAAAAAGAAAGAATATTAATGGCGTCAAGAGAAAAAGACCAAGTAACATTATGATGACTTTTTTGTTGTCAACTTGACTAAATCTATAATTAACTAAACCCCCCCAAATGACTGGGCACACATGTCAGGGTTTTTTGCTTAATTAAATCATTTGAATCCACTTCTAATCTGAATCTTTGAGGTGGGAAGACATATCTTTAACCCAGATATTTTGAGATGGAAAGACTCACCTCTAATCTGCTGGAAGCTGATATAAAGAACAAAGAAGCCTTGCTCTTAACCCACTTGCTCTTGCTCTCACTAGCAAGTCCCTTCTGTCACTGGCACTATAGCCCACTTCTCTGGGATTCAAGATACTGAAGACCAGCTTATATACTCTGAAGACATCCAGTGGGATGAAGAACTACTGGATTCTTGAACTTCCTGTTCATAGGAAGTCATTACTGTATTAGCTGGACCACAGCCTGTAAGTCATTCTAACAAATCCTATATCCATCTATCTATCTATCTATCTATCTATCTATCTATCTATCTATCTATCTATCTATCTATCTACATAGATATAGATATGTGTGTATATGCATGTATGGTATGTATAGATTCATTCTACAAGGTAAGGTCTGTTTATTGTGGGGAACCCTGACTAATATAAACACCTATACCCCAAACACAAGAACACCAAAGTTTGTAAAAGAAACCCTAGTATAGCTTAAATCATTTATTGATCCTCACAAATTGATAGTGGGAGACTTCAATACCCCACTCTTGCCAACAGACAGGTCATCCAGACAAGAACTAAAGACAAAAATGCTAGAGCTAACTGATATTATAAATGAAATGGACCTAACAGACATTTACAGAACATTTCACCCAAACACAAAAGAATATATCTTCTTCTCAGTACCTTATGGAACTTTCTCCAAAACTGACCACATACTCAGACACAAACCAAGTCTCAACAGATACAAGAAAACTGGAATACCTCCCTGCATTCTATCAGACTATGAAGGACCAAAGCTGGATATCAACAGCAGAAACAAGAGAAAACTTACAAACTCATGGAAACTGAACAACTCTCTACTGAACAAAAAATGGGTCAGGACAGAAATTAAAAAAAGAAATCAAAGACTCTCTAGAATTGAATGAAAATGAACACAGACCATACTCAAACTTATGGGACACAATGAAAGTTGTGCTAAGAGGAAAGATCACAGCACTAAACGCCTACATTAAAAAAAAAAAAATTGGAGAGATTTCATTCTAGCAACTGAACAGCATACCTGAAAGCTCTAGAAAAAAAATCATATCTAAGAGGAGTAGATGCAAATAAATAATTAAGCTCAGGGCTGAAATTAATAAAACATACAAAACAGCAACAAAACACCACAAAGATTCAATGAAATAAAGAGGTGGTTCTTGAGAAAAATCAGTAAGAATGACAAATCCTTATTCAAATTAACTATAATGTAGAGAAACAATATCCAAACTAACAAAACCAGAAACAAAAAAGGGCCCATAACAAGAGACATTGAGGAAATCCAGGGAATCATAAGGACATACTTTAAAAAAGCTATACTCTGCCAAACTGGAAAACCTAAAAGAAATGGATAATTTTTTTTTCAATACATACCACTCACCAGAGCTAAATCAAGATCAGATAAGAAAATTTAAACAGACCTACAACCCCTAGTGAATTAAAAGCAATCATTAAAAGTCTCCCAACCAAAACAAAACAAAAGAGCCCACAGCCAGATGGTTTTAGCGCAGAATTCTACCAGAGTTTCAAAGAAGAGTTAATGTCAGTACTCCTCAATTCATTTCACAAAATAAAAACAGAAGGAACATTGCCCAATTCATTTTATGAGGCCACAGTTACCCTGATACCCAAACCACATAAAGACCTAAAAACGAAAGAAAATTATAGACTTATTTCCCTTATTAACATAGATGCAAAAATACTCAATAAAATACTTGCAAACCTAATCCAAGAACACATCAAAAAGATCACCCACCATGTTCAAGTAGGTTTCATCCAAGAGATGCAGGGATGGTTCAATATATGTAAATCAATAAATGTAATTTTCCAGATAAACAAACTGAAAAAACAAAAACAACACTTGATCATCTCAACAGAAGCAGAAAACGCCTTTGACAAAAATCCAATACCCCTTCATGAAAGAAGTCCTGGAGAGATTAGGGATACAAAGGATATAACTCAACATAATAAGGCAGTTTACAGCAAGTTCATAGCCAGCACCGATTTACATGGAGAGAAAAAGCAATTCCACTAAAATCAGGAACAAGATGTGTTTTCCCACTCTCTGTATATCTATTTAATGTAGCACTTGAAGTCTTAGCTATAACAATAAGACAACTGAAGGAGATCAAGGAGCCACAAGTTGGAAAGGAAGACATCAAAGTGTCTTTATTTGTGGATAATATGATAGTATATATAAGTGACCCTAAAAATTCCACCAGGGAACTCCTACTGCTGACAAGCACTTTCAGCACAGTAGTTGGATACAAAGTAAACTCATAAAAATCAGTAGCCCTCCCATATACTAATGACAAATGTACTGAGAAAGAAATAAGGAAAACATCTTTCACAACGGCCTCAAATAATATAAAATATTTCTGGGTAAGTCTAACCAAGAAAGTGAAAGACCTGTATAAAAACTTCAAGTCTTTGAAGAAAGAAATTGAAGAAGATATCAGAAGATGGAAAGATCTCCCAGGCTCATGGATCAGTAGGATTAACATAGTAAAAACAGCACATCCTACCAAAGGGAATCGACACATTCGGTGAAATCCCCATCAAAGTTCCAACACAATTCTTCACTGATCTTGGGAAGATAATTTTCAGCTTCGTATGGAAACACACACACACACACACACACACACACACACACACACACACAAAACAAACGAACAACAACAAAAAAAAAAAAAAAAAAAGAATAGCTAAAACAATTCTGAATAATAAAAGAACTGCTGGTAGTTGAGACAGATGTGCAGCTTTGTCTGCTTAAGTGGCCCCTGGCAGTAGGATCAGGATCCATCCCCGGTGCATGAGCTGGCTTTTTGGAGCCCACTACCTATGGTGGGACACCATGCACAGCCTTGGTGCTGCGGGGGGCGGGTGTTGGTCCTGTGTTAACTGAATGTACCAGGCTTTGCTACTCCCGATGAGAGGCCTTACCTTTTCAGAGGAGGGAAGGGGGTGGTTTTGGGGGGGGGGGAGGCTGTGGGGAGAAGGGGAGGAGAGAAGAGATGGGGATCTGTGGTTGGTATGTAAAATTAATAAACAATTTCTTAATAAAAAAAAGAACTGCTAGAGGTATCACTATTATTAATTTTAAGTTGTGCTACAAAGCCATAATAATGAAAACAGCATGGTATGGGCATAAAACTGACATATTGATCAATGGAATAGAATTGAAGATCTAGACATAAATCCACACACCTATGAACACCTGAGTTTTGATAAAGAAGACAGAAACACACTGGAAAAAAGATAGCATCTTCAATAAATGGTGCTGGTCAAGTTGGATGACTGCATGTAGAAGAATCCAAATACAACCATACTTTTCACACTGCACAAAACTTCAAATGGATCAAATACCTTAACATAAAACAAAATACACAGAACCCGATAGACGAGTAAGTGGAGGCTAGACCATTCATTGGCAAAGGAGAATATTTTCTGAACAGAACACCATTAGTTCAGGCACTGAAATCAACAATTAATTAATGGGACTTCATGAAATCAAGAAGCCTCTACATGGGAAAAGACACCATCATTCAGACAAAGCAGTAGCCTACAGAATTGGAAAAGGGTTTGTTGTTGTTGTTGTTAAGCACTGCACATATGATAGAGGGTATGGTAGTTTGAAAGAAAATGGTCCCCAAAGGGAGTGGCACTAATAGAAAATGTGGCTTCGTTGGAGTAGGTGCAGTTTTGTTAGAGGAAGTGTGTCATTATGGGAGTGGTTTTTGAGGTTTCCTATACTCAAGCTACCCCCAATGAGACAGACCATTTCTTGTTGCCAGCAAGATGTAGACCATGCCACCATGCTCGCCGCCATGATGATAATTGACTGAACTTTTGAAACTGTAAGCCATCATCTCAATTAAATGTTTTCCTTATAAGAGTTGCCATGGTCACGTTGTCTCTTCACAGCAATAGAAACCCTAACTCAGACAGAGAGCTAATACCCAAAATATATAAAGAACTTAAGAAATTAAAAATGGGGTACAGATCCAAACAGAAAATTCTCAATATAGGAAACTCAAATGGCTGAGAAACGCTTAAATAAAGTTCAACATTCTTAGCATCAGGGAATTACAAAGCAAAACTACTTTGAGATTTCATCTTACACCTGTCATAATGACTAAAGTCAACAAAATAAGTGACAGCTCATGCTGGGGAGAATATAGAGCAAGGGGAACACTCATTCGTTGCTGGTGGGTGTGCAAACTTGTACAGCCACTATGAAAATCAGTGTGGTGGTTCCCCAGGAAGATGGGAACTGATCTACCTGAAGATCCAGCTATTCCACTCTTGGGAGTATACCTAAAGGACACTTCACCCTACCACAGACACATTTGCTCAACCATGTTCATTGCTTCTCTATTCATAATAGCCAGAAACTGGAAACAACCTAGGTGTCCCTCAACAGAAGAATGGATAAAGAAAATACACTGTTACACAATGGAGTATTTAAAAAATATAGCATTTTAAAAAATGACATTGTGAAATTTTAATGGCAAATGGATGGAGCTAGAAAAATTCATTCTGGGTGATGTAGCCCAGAATCAGAAAGGCAAATATGGTATATATTTGCTTACATACATGTAGATATGAGCTGTTTAATCAATGATAACAAAGCTACAGTCCATAGTACTGTAGAGGCTAGGTACAGAGTAAGGGACTAGAGGGTACAGATAGATCTGGTTAGGAATGGGAAATAAAATAGATAATTATGGGGGCTGAATAGGAGGATCCAGTGGGGAAGAGGAGAGGAGAGGGGGCTGAGGGAGCGAATACAGGGAGAGACAGCTAAAGTTAAGGGGCATTGAGGGGCAGTATGGAAACCTAATACAGTAGAAACTTTCTAAAATGTGTACAAATATGAAGGCTGCATAAATGACATTACCAAATAATGAGGGAGACAGAGTCCCACCTCTGTCTTGTCACCAGAGGCTTCTAGTCCTGGGGTGATATTTTTGTGTGTGTTCTAACACATAAAGCCAGCCACTAGTTAGCCATAAAGGCCAGGCAGTGGTAGCACATACCTTTAATCCTAGCACTTGGATCTCATGCCTTTGCTCCCAGTACTTGGGAGGCACACACGCCTTTAATCCCAGCGCTAGGGAGGTGGAGATAGGAAGTGATATGGCTACGTGGAGAAAGGAAAATAAGGCGGGAGGAGACAGGAGCTCAGTCTCCTCAGGCTGAGGAATTGGTGAGGTGAGAGGTGGCTGTGGCTTGTTCCTTTGTCTCTCTGATCTTTCAGCGTTTACCCTGATATCTGGCCCTGGGTTTTTATCAACAACAATTAGAATTCGTGCTACACAGTACCAAGACTGGGTTACATAAAATCCAGTTGTTGGCCAAAGAGGTCCCATGGGAATCCCAAACCACCCAGGCTGCTGCTGGAACAATAGGTTGCTCTTCACAAACTGACAACTGGGCCCTCTTACTGAAGGCAACATTTATACAACTCACTGAACATGGAGATGCTATGGGATGTCTTTCTGTACACTGTGAATATGTGTTGCTCTGAATGGTTGATAAATAGAGCTGCACTGGCCTATGGTAGGGAAGGATGGAGCCAGGTAGGAAACTCCAAGAGAGAGAGATAGGAAGAAGAAAGGCAGAGGTGGGAGAGATGCCAGCTGCTGCCCAAGGAGAAGCAAGATGCCAACAGACTGGTAACGCCATGGCTTCGTGGCAAAACATAGATTAATAGAAATGGGTTAATTTAAGATGAAAGAGCTAGCTAGCAAGAAGCCTGCCATAGGTCATACAGTTTGCAAATAATATTAAGCATCTGAGTGATTATTTTATATGCATCTTTGGGACCGCAGGGCTGGGCGGGACCAGAGAAACCTTCCAGCTACATAGGGAAGTTGAGCTGGTGAGGCCACTGTTAGAAACAAATCTCCTAAAGCAGTGGTTAACAACCTGTAGGTCGTGACCCCTTTGGGGATGAATGACCCTGTTATAGGGGTTGCCTAAGACCATCAGAAAACACAAATATTTACATTATGATTCATAACAGTAGCAAAATTACAGTTATGAAGTAGCAACAAGAATAACTTTATGGTTGGAGGTCACCACGGCATGAGGAACTGTATTAAAGGGTTGCAGCTTAGGAGGATGGAGAACCACTGCTCTAGAGTAATACTAACATTTAAGAAGGAAGGTTGTGCCGGGCGTGGTGGCGCACGCCTTTAATCCCAGCACTCGGGAGGCAGAGCCAGGCGGATCTCTGTGAGTTCGAGGCCAGCCTGGGCTACCAAGTGAGCTCCAGGAAAGGCGCAAAGCTACACAGAGAAACCCTGTCTCGAAAAAAAAACCAAAAAAAAAAAAAAAAAAAAAAGGAAGGTGTGGGGAGACTGAGGAAGTGGGAACATGACTGCGTCTTCTCCCCTGAACCCTTGCCTATTGGAGAAATTATTTTGGCCACTCCACGTAGTTAAAAGGATATTTATTAAATGGCGTAACTCACAAATTAAGTAATGGGTAGGTCGCAGGGTCTGGGGAAGGTGTAATGCAGTCTAGCGGTGTTCTCCGGAGCTCTGCACAGTCAATCTGCACCGGTCAGCGTTCCGGCACCGAGAGAGCGCCCAGAGCGAGCGCTGGCCCATCCAGCTCTCGGGTCCCCAGGTGCCTCCCCTCGCCCCGCCTCGCCTCATAGGCGTGACAGTTGCCAGAGTCTCAATGGGGGTTGGAACTTCCAGAACCAGGCTGGAATGGCTACCCACTACACTTGCCCATATAAACCCTAGGGTTTAGAAGAGCCAGAGAGCAGGACAAGCAGAAGAAAGAGGAGCTCTGGAATTTAAAAGGAGGAGTGGTGGGGAGACTTGGGGGGGGAGGGGCAGAGTGAGCGCATCCCAAAATAGTATGCTCCCTGGAAAAATGAGGAATGATGAACTACAATATCTTAAAAGGATGTTAGGTTAGTTCTCTTTTTAACACATCCTTTCTCCAGTTGCAAGGGATAATCTCCATAAAATAATAGCCAGAAGCATAGATAAGGGATAGAAATGAGTTTTTGCTTTGGTCATTGGACAATGTCTGCACTTCATGGAGCAACTGAGCTGCCCCAGATACATCAGAGATGGAATCTGAAAGGAGGCAGAAGTGCATCCTATGGAGAGGAACCCCACAGGCAGTTGGTCCCTGGGCTCCTTCCCACTATACATGATGCCTGCTGTGAAGCATCTCAGGCATGCTTCCAGCTTGATCTACTGTTCCCTTCATGTGAAAACATTTCTTTAGGCACCATGATATTTACATTGATTACCAACTTGATGGAACTTAAACTCACCATGGAAATTAATCTCTGGGCATGTCTTTGAGGAATTATGCAGATTAGGTCAATCAAGGTGAGATGACCCATTTTAAGTCTGGGTGGCCCTGTTCCTTGAGCTGGGGTTCCAGACTGAATAAAATGGAGAAAGTGAGCTGGGCATCTACATTCATTGCTTTCTGCTTCCTGACTTTGGATGTATGCCATACTTTCTCAACCATGATCGACTGTATCCCCTGGAACTGTAAACCAAAAGAGGCCCTTCTTCCTTAAAATGGCAATTCAACTAAATAGTCTGCCCTGTGGATATGATCTAGAGAACAGTCTCCTGGGTATTACAAAAGAGGGTGAGGGAGTCAGAGGCAGTCCACCATTAGAAGAAGAGGATACTAAAGGCTCAGTAGAGGAAAAGGCATGATCTTTTCAGATACCAAGAAATTTACAGATTTCACTCATCACACATGTGCTAAACTTAGAGCATGGGATGTTTTTTAAGGCGAGGTTGGGATTCTAGGCCTGAAGGACCATTGGTGCATAATTTTCCTTGTCTCATCTGCAAAACGGGTCTAATGCAGGACTATTCTACCACGATATACTAAAGATCAAAGTTGATGACATGTAAAATGAGACTATTGGGATTAAGAAAACAATACCCTAAAGTGAAGGTGCTAGAAGCTGCCTCGGAGTAAAGTTTCAATATGACCTTGTGTCCTCCTGTCTCCTGATTCCTTTTCTCTTCCCCTCCCTGCAGAAAGCAAGCCACAGCAACTAGAATATCTCTTCTCTAAGGCAGGTCACAGAAGCTAGAGCAAAGCAAACAACCACAAAGGGGAGGATCTGCACTCTAACCTCTTGCCTATGTGTTGGCGCTAGCTATGACATTCTCTATCATAGCTTTTCTGATAGTAAGACTTTCTGTGTCCTATAACCAAGAAGGAATGCTACACAGAGAGGCAAAGAAAGATCTGAAGAGAGAGGCCTTGCTAGTTTTCCCCACTCAGTTTTACTAACATTATATCAGACTCTTTCTAAGCAGTCAGATTTCTATATGGTTGTTTATGCATCAGTGAACCCAAGCTTAAAAAAGGAACAGTTTACTCTGAGTTTATGGGTCTTCAGTTTGAAAACTCTTGTATCGCATAGAACTGTGATCTAACACTCCCTTCTTGGCCTGTCTTTTGATAAATGGTGTCAGACATGATAGGCAAGAAATATGACCCCCGTCATTCCCCCAACACAACCAAGAGCTGGTGTTTGCCACCTTCGAGCATTATTCTCAGTACTTCCCAAGTTTTGAGTCATGTGATTATGACAAGACATGCAATGGAAACCTGAAGCTAAGAGAAAAGAATAAACAGCTGTCCAAATGCCCAAAGAACAGTTGCAGAGTTAGGACAGAAAGCTGTAGGTCTCCAGGTACAAAGCCCTCCCAGGACCTTTTGTAGCCAGACACTAACATGCATGATTATGACAGAGCTGCCTCCCTATGCCCTCACTGAAGGAATGCTCCACTCTGGCTGCACCAAACTGCCTCTTTTTTTTTCTTTCAGAATTAGGATTGGCAAAGCAGTTATTTATTTTCTGGTCAATGTTTTGCTTAGATTTCTGGTTTCTCCTGCTTGTTTATTTTGTAACTGAAGCTGAAGACATGGCCCGAGCCTGGTCAAATCTGCCTAATCTGCACTACTTATCTTTCTAGTACTGGTGCATACTTTCCCTGGTCTCATCTGTATTGTAGTACTGTGGACCAGATATATGTATATATGTGCACGCATGGTTGGCACATATGTGCACACATAAAAACATGCATATACATGTGTGCATACTCAAATCCTTTCTGGGCACTAAGCTCTTGGTTAGACACTTTTCAATATACTCACTAACGTAGTGGGTGGATATAGAAGAGCAGTCATTCATTACTTTAAATGCCTTTACTGAGGTTACACAAAACCAAGAAGAAATCTGTTTTATAAATTGTCTTACAACTCTGTGCTTTTCATTAATCTCATAATTTGCTCCACTCCATGTGTAAGGAAACCTACCTTGAGACTTACTGTCTTTTCTTAGTTTTAAATTTGTTTGTTTGTTTTATTTTTAAGGAGGTACCCATTGGCAAGTTAACTTTCCTAAAAAAAACAGGCGCGACAAAAGAGGAATGATTCTGCGTGGAGCGGCCCATTTCAGAGAGTCCGCAGCTGTCCCCGCAAACTCAGTTTACCTGCTAGCTCCTCCTCCAGGGCTCACTTGCTGTCACTGGCCGAAAGCTTCTAGCCGGCTGGGGCGGGAGGCGGACAGAGAACCCGCAGCTGTCCACCCCCGGCTGCCGCGAGGAAGAATTCCAGGAATGCGGCGGAAGCCACCGGCTGCTCCCGGGGCGGGTCAGGTGACCGGCTGCTCGCCCTCGCTGGGCGAGCTACCTCCAAGCACAAAGGCAGCTCCAGTAAGGGAGAGCCGCTGCAGCCCGAGAAGACAGAGCGCCCTGTGTTCGTGGAAATCTACACTTTCCCTTCCGAGATTGGGTGGGGGTGGGGAAGCCACGCAGGAAGCCGGTCTGGTAGGTAGGGCCAGGTTGGAGCAGGTGATGGCATGGCCGCGCCCCAGCGGGAGCAGGAAACTCAGTGAGATACAGAAGTTCAAAACAGGGAGCCTTGTCTGGGTAGAGTCACCGCCTGGAAGAAATGATCTTTCCTCCCTGCCTCTAGATTAATGTCACTGCAAGTTTAAGGATGTGGGAAGCTGCTAGAGGACGGCACAAACTCACTCCGTGGAACCACACACTTAATTTTCCACTGTTTGCAGGGAGGTCCTTCGTGATCGTCTACATCAGGGGTTTTCAACTTTCCTAATGCTGCGACCCTTTAATACAGTTCCTCCTGCTGTGGTGACCCTCCCCCCCCACACACACACACCATAAAGTTATTCTGGTTGCTATTTCATGACTGTAGTTTTTCTACGGTTATGAGTTGTAATGTAAATATCTGGTATGTGATTGTGATCCCTATGAAAGGGTCATTTGACCTGCCCAGGGGTTGAGACCCACATGTTGAGAACCATTGATCTACATGCTTGACTTGTATTTTTAAGAATTGCTACAAGAGTCAGAGAAAAGTTTATCTTGCTTAATCTATTGACACCCCAAAGAGTGTGTGGGGGCGGGAGGGGGCATCTAAGCCCATTTGTTTGTCTGTCTATCTATCTATCTATCTATCTATCTATCTATCTATCTATCTATCTATCTATCTATCTATCTATCTATCTATCTATTAAACAGGGTCTCACTATGTATCCTTGGCTGGCCTAGACCAGACTTCTTATGTACACCAGCTTGGCCTTGTACTCACGGAGTCTGCCTTTGCCTCCTGAGTGCTGGGATTACATGTGTGAGTACTACACCCATCCTCTGAATTGTTTAAACAGCTGGGTGCACATGTAAAACCATGTTTTAAACAATGCACTGTATTCTTTTAATCCACCTGCAGTCGGATCATGAAGGCAGTTCTCCTGCAGGTTAAGTCTTTAGCATGACATCTTCAGCATGACAAAGATGTTGACACTGTCTGGCCTGGAGTGCTCCTCACAAAGGTAGGCCAAGGGCTACAAACAACATTATTCTGACAGAATAATGCCATGAATCAACCCGGACACTTGGCATTCCATCAGATTTTCTCACTGTCCTCACGGGCAAAACTGTCCACGTGAAGAGTTCCTTCATAAAATGGAGACACCCATCATTGCCCCCAAAGTGTATTCTTTCTTAGTAATTTTCCAGCTTACAAAATAACTACTGAGGTCTCCCACTTTGATGGACTGGATAGAGTCCTTTCAACTTTACTTTTCTGACTGCTGGCTTTGAAATCCTTAAATTTTGTTCTGCGCTCTTAAATGTCTTAAGCAGGTAGGGTTTGGAACTTGACGTTCCATAGACACTGTCAAGAGGAGCAGTAGTGAGGGTGTGGGGACCTGGAGACACCCGGTCTTCAGTCTCAGCTGTGCCACTCAGCAGTGGGGACGTGGGCGGTGAATCAGCCTCTTTGAGGCTGTATCTAACACAAGTGGCATCAATCCTGGCCTTTCACGTAGTCTTCTGCTTCTCTGGTACTGGACATGAAACCTAAAGCCTCATGCAGGTCAGGCCAGCACTCTGCCATTGATCTACATCCCCAGCCTTCTTTTTGCTTTTTATTTGGCGACAAGATCTCCCTAAATTGCCTACCTTTGCCTTGAATTCACTCTGTAGCCAGGCTGGTCTTGAACTTGCTATCTTCCTGCCTCAGCACCTGAGTAGGTGGATTAAAACTTTATGCCTCCAGATCTTGGGCATTTTTGTTCTTACAGATAATTTCCTGTTAACACATCATTACATCATATCGTTTAAATCTCGAAACTCTATGGTACTATTAACTAAGTTCAGTTCTTAGCATAAGATACTTCTGGTTTTTGTTGTTGTTTTCTATTTGTGCCATTTATATATTTTGGTTGTACTTTTCCTCAATCATAGGTCTGGATACAGTTCTTGACTGGGTCCCTGTGGATTTGGGGGCAACTCTTATTTCTTGGAGAAGTAGCCTTACTGTGGTCTTTCTTACCTCCACCATGACTTAATAATAACAGTGGTTTTGTTTACAGATCATAGACAGACTAGGGTGAAATGTATTTTAGACTTTTCATGGCTGGGTAACCCAAATACCTGTGTTTTCCATATTAGTATAATATTTACTCTGCTGTTTACCAGGCAGAAGGGAATGCCGTTCCAGAGAACCAGGTACATTCTTGGTGACTTTTCAAGGTGACCTATACTCATTGTTCACTTATAAATACATTAATAATTTACTCTATCACGGGTCTGTAGATTCTGCCGTATAAAAGTTACCACAGGGCTCAGTCCCTCTAATATTGAGAGAGTACCTGTAGAACATAGAAAGCTCTTTAGGGGACGATTTGATAAACATAATTAGCTCAAGAAGCCAATTTCTTCTGAGGAATTCAAGCCTCTACCTTACAGATTAGAATAGGCCTGATTTACTATGTCAGAAAATTCTAGAATAGCAAGGTTTACATTTTGAGCAACATGACTCTGCCTCAAAACATTTTCATTTAATTTACCTGAATTTAAAATGCCTACTGACTAATTTAGGGCCATTTGGATGCTAAGAAACTGAATAAATTTCCCAGATAGAGTTTTCTCTTAAAAGAGGGATTAAAGATTCTTTTGAAGGAACATCTTTTTCACAGTGTGTGAAAAGACTACAGGCGTTCCCATGGGAATCACCGGAATATATTTCAGCTCTCCCCACAGATGGCTATTCTTCCCCGGGCAGCTCTGGGTCCCTTGGCTTGGCATGTTGCTACATTTCACTTGTACCAGAAACTGCCAATGCTAGATTAGCTCAAACAATTCTCAGAGACTCAGACCTCAGGGATTTTGTCAGAATTCCTAACTCCAAATTTGTAGCAAGCTTCTTATAAGAACATACAAATGTAAGTTTGGTCATCTCTTTAGTCAAAAGCTCAAAACATGTCATTTTAAACACAAATTGCAAGTTTTGAACACAAATGGAGAAGAAGTGTTTCCCTTTATGGGCGATGAGAGGCAGCATATCAAATCTAACAAACTTGATAAGCTGAGAATTCAGTGGTCTTTCAGGACGATTTCATAGTTTGCCTACATAAGCTTTTTCACCTGCCACTTTTGACTTGGCAGGTCATATTTTCTCTAGAACAACATGTATCTTGGTTTTCAAAGTCTGAATTCAAATTCTGTTTGGCTAATTTTTTTCAGGAAACATGCCCAAATTCTCAAAACGTGAAGAGCACACAGTGTTGAGCATATGATTGTTTCATTTAAATT
Source organism: Peromyscus maniculatus bairdii (assembly GCF_049852395.1). Lineage (NCBI taxonomy): Eukaryota > Metazoa > Chordata > Mammalia > Rodentia > Cricetidae > Peromyscus > Peromyscus maniculatus. The sequence goes on from NC_134857.1 coordinate 47,703,747, forward strand.
CCCAATATTACTGCTGACGAACAATTCAAACGATTTCCTACCTTTACAATCTTTAAAAAATGGATTCCGTGGAGCCCGACTGTTGATCATTATGCTGATTTGAATTTGCATTTGAGAGAACAAAGAAGTGGTTAGAATAGATCATGATTTCTAAGGTACACCCAGCAGCAATGATGAACAGCACCGGTGAGGAAGTGTTCAACCCACTGACTTTGGAGTGATGCTACTTAGCTTTCTGCGAAGGTAATAGCAGGGACAGTTCCTCTGCTCATGGCAAGAGCTTCCTAAGGTGAACGAATGTGTGAAAAGGAGACCACAGTTATGGAGAAAAACAATAAAGTACACACTAGGAGTCTAGCACCATTACCTGGCCCTAGTGGTTTAGAGACGTGTTTTAGTAACCCACAGAAAAGCGGACGTCCATACCCTAAAAACTAAACTGTACACATATGTCGTCACACACACACACACACACACACACACACACACACACACACACACACACACACACACACACAGCTCCTAACTGCATTTCATCTGCATAATCAGCCAGCCCTCGGAAGTTTCTCTGCTCTACTTCCCAGGGCCCCCTCCATTCTCGCCTCCCTGCAGTTTCTGGCCTTTACTCTGCTTGGCTTTTGTTTCTGCCGAACAAAAGGACAGGAAAGAAGACGGGCATACCTCCTAACACAGGACCCTGGCAGGTGCAGGTAACAGAAGGCAAATGCTTGATCCTTAGAGCGCTTCCGCGGGGACCCAGGACCGTGCTCAGAGGCAGCCCCGCGCAGCGCCTGCCTGCCCTGTCCGTGGCTGTTGGCACCTCCCTGTGTGTTGTCAAGCTGGCTCTGCACGAGAGTCCCTCCTGTGGACTCACCGAGCGGGATCAGGCCAATGAGTAACTTTCCTCCGTTTTTCCGAACTTCTGCGTAGATCTAACAATTGGCACCAAGCTCCGCTTATTTCCTTAGTAGATTTACAGCAGCTCCTCCGAGCCAATTGGTAGTGTGAAAGGATTGGATTTGCTACCAAGCAGTAATTTAGGCTCTGTCAATGAGTAACTCACTTTAAAGAATCAAGGAAGTTTTAGGTTAATATCAGATGTGGGGCCTTTATAATGGACTTGAGGGAAAAGGGGTGGGGAGAGACGGGGTCATGGAATGAGATGGTATTTAAGCCAAATATGATAGGAGAAAAACACTATATTGCAAAGAAAATGCGTCTGAAGGTGCAGCCGTCCAATTACACAACTATCAGCATTGCTAGTGAAACACTGATTAATTGGCTGGAGCATCCCTAGCAGTCCCAGGGATTTCTCCAAGGCAACAGGGTTTCTCCTCGTGTCCATTGAAAGTGCTAGCTCGTTTTCTTTACCTTCTAAATATGGAACTTTCTCAGGCCTCATGTGTAGGGGATTCCTTACAAGCTGCCTCATGTCTCCATAGATCTCCCTCTTTTAAGGAGAATGCTCTTCAAAACCTCCACTGCATAAATTAATTGGTGGTACCCAGAGGACTGATAACATGTGGAGAATCTTCTCTCCCCTAACAGGTATGAAAAGGGCTTCCTTCCTGCATTGATCCAAGGTTTTGGCCTACATAGACTATTTCTGAGTCTTTCTGGAGCTTTCCGCCAAATAGGGTGAATGCATGGGAGCAAAGCAGAGGAGGAAAGGGAGGTGTGAGGTACACAGCCAAAAATATTGTTATGTCTTTGGCAATTATCCTGCCACGAATACAAAAGCCACACTCAGTGTGGGTCCCTTTCTCCTGTTTACCACCCTCATTCTAATCAGAATTGCACTCAGTCTTCCTGTTATTCTTTGGGTAGAGTTGATGCCCATACATACACAAGATGGGTTCTTTGATCTTGGTGACTGCATTGCCCTGATCACAGTGACTGATTTACGGAAGGCTTATAGACTCTTCTGAGTCAATCAGAAAACAAATGTAAACCTGTGATCTCAGCGGGAATTATCTTTGTTGCAGGTTTTGATGACAAGAAGATACCAAGTCATACTGCTCTTGTCATATAGTGATTTTGGCTTAGCTTTTCTGCTGGGGAGAAAAATTCTGCCTGACAGTCAACCTGACCTAGGTTTGCAGGTAGACTCTTGAGAGAGCACACCTTAAGCATTAGTAGACAGCCAAGGCCCTTCGCTGACAATCTGTTGGCGAGGAAAGGCTTTGAAAGGAATGCAGTTACTCGGTGTACCTTACATCGGGTTTTAAAATTAGTTTTTCTGAACATCCCACTTCTCTGGTAGTTCCACTCAACCTCCCAGACTAAAATGATAGTGCCTGATGTGAACCCAAATATATCTAATCGTGAGTCTTCCATGCATGCAGTTTTTATCAATTTGTTTGGTTTTACAGAGTTTGCTCTGTCTCTACTTTTTCCTCTACTCTTGCATAACTTGAAAATAAACAAAAACAAAAAACACAAAAACATTATCTCTAAACCATAAAGCAAGAAGAAGATACTTCCTTTACAATGTCCCCCCCCACACACAAAACAGAACAAAACAAAACAAAAAACCCAAAAACAAAACCAACCCAAACCCAACAAAACAAATAAACAAAACCAGGTAAATGCTAAGGTAACCTTAAGCTGGTGAAGTACATATAAGCATCGATAACTCTATATAGCTAAGCTTGGCCTTGAACTCATGAAGATCCTCTAGCCTCAGTAGGATAAGTCAATAGGATTACAGGCATGTGCCACCTTGCCTGGGCTAAATAAACTTGATTTTTGTTTGTTTTTACATTTTGCCAAGTACACCATTTCTGTGTTCAATCTCCCAGCGCAAGTAGAGTACATTGTAGTCACAGAAGTGCAAAAATATTCCAAGACTCCATTTTTAGCTCAGCAAAATTGCATGGGGATCAAACTGTGGCCACCAAGCTTTTTAAGAATTGGGGAATAAGGCTGTGTGGCTAAGGCCTATTTAGTTTGTTTCACTATAATAAGGAGTATTTTCATAAATGTATGATGGCTAATGCTTTGTTGATGCCCATGGGAGGCCTACCCCTTTCTGAACGGAGACAGAGAAGTGGATGGTGGCGGGTAGATAGGAGGCAGGAGGAGGGAGGGGAAACCGTGGTCGGTATGTAAAATAAATGAAAAAATTAATAAATATATGATGGCAAAAGTAATACTGTTTACCACCCAATTGGAGAAGTCTCATTATTCACTCCACATAGTTTCTCTCTGTGTGAAAAGCCTGTTCTACTTACCAGGCAATCAGATGGGAAAGTAGAGGACCACCCTACATTCCTCTCTGTCCTTGCCCCGTCGGCATCCTGAGATAGGGTTTTTCACAAGGTCTCTCTATTTTAGATGCTTAATATTTCTCATGATCTGGGACTGACAGCTCCTAAAGTGACCCTCAGTGACGTTGGCTAGTCTGTGTGCTCTAGAGCAGTAGTGTGGTTTTCCCTCCTTGAGCACGGCAGGGTCTGTGACTTGCTTCTCACACATAGAGCATTACCAGGAGGCTAGAACGTTATTCCTGTGGCTCCCTTCTTATCTAAGACACCATCATGCTGCCAGACCCAGCCTAAATGTTCTCCTTTCTGGTTCAGAGAATTAATTGTCCATGTGGAAAAACACATGGTACTAGGAGCTAGGGGTGGCCTCTAGGAGCTAAGGGTAGTTTCATCAAAAGCTAACAAGAAATCAGGGCCCTCATTCCTATAGACACACAGAAAAGAACTCTTCCGAAACTGCAGGGAACCTGGAAAGAATTCCCAAGCAATGCTTCTAGGTATGAACTCAGCTCAACCAACACACTTGATTATTCTCTTGCAAGATCCTTAGCAGCCACATGGTGCCAAGGATATTTATAAATGCAGACCAATGCACAATAGTAAACTTACCCAAAGCATTTTGTTTTGTGACTTTTTTTTTTTAAAAAAAGGTTTATTTTGAATTAAGAAGTTGTAAATATGTATATATTTCTGTATGTGTATATGTACATACCTGAGGAGGCCATAGAGGGTGTTGGATTCCTAGGAGCTGGAGTTACAGGTCTTTGTAAGCTGCCCATTGTGGGGTCTGGGAACCAAACTTGGGTCCTCTGCAAGAACAGCAAGTGTTCTTAACTGCTGAGCCATTTCTTCATCCCTGCAATTTTCATTTTTTTGTAACTCTAGTACGTGACCCTCAAGCATGAATTTTAGGTGAAAAGTTGTGTTGTGATATCGAAGTGTTAACATGTCTGGGTGCTTCTGAATGATCCTATTAAACCAGAAGTCATAACTGACCTCCTTTGCCTTGGAAAGTCTTTCCATCTCAGAAACAGAGTGGACAACACCTCAGTTGACCTCCATCTTCCATACACGAGTGCCCACATGCCCAAGGTTCCATTCAGTGATGTGAAAACCCATGTCTGCTGTGGCTTCCCCTTCCTCCACACCATCAGCATCCCTTATCCCTTTTGCTTTTGGTAGCTACACTAAAGTTGTATAAATGTCTTTGCTGTTCCAAAGAGGCCTCTGCCCTTGCTGCTGCCTCCGTCTCAGGAGGCTCTCCCTAGAGGTCCATTGGTTTACTCCTGCTTGGGTCTTGAACCTGGACACATGAACCATGAACACAACCTCATGTTTTGACAGCCTGGCTCCCAGCTTGCGGCACTGTTTGGAAGGCTGTGGAGCCTGTAGGAGGTAGTGAGTGGGCCTCTAGCGGAGGGTCTTTGAAGGTTATGCCTACCCTGCTCAGGTTTTCAGCTTCGTTTCTCTGCCTCCTGGTCTATGTCATGTGAATAGTTACCATACACATCGCTCTCATACTCTCTCTCTCCCTTTTCCCCTTCTCTTCCTCCCCCCCCTCTCCCTCTCCACCTCTGTTTTTCTCCCTTCCCCTTCACAGCTCCTTCTGAAATGTACACCGTGGTTAATATTGGTGCTTGCTGTGAGGTTGTTTCCTACAACCCATGGAAAAGAGCCGGGTGAGATGGTGCACGGTTGTAATCACAGACCTAGGGATGTCCAGATTGGTAGAACCCCACCCATGCTGACTGGCCAGGCAACCTGGCATAAACAGTGAGTCCCAGGACAAATAAGAGACAGTGTCTCAAAAATTAGACAACACTTGAGATTGACCTCTGACCTACACACACACACACACACACACACACACAAACACAAACTTTAGAAGGCAGAGATTATATCTTTCAGTTGCTCCATGGAGTTTTGGATGGTGTCTGACACACGGTGTGAATCTAAGTTGTTGAATCAACTTGGACGAAGCAGAAGTCAACTTAAGCTCAGGATGGCTCTCCAGGCAAGACTGTGACTAGAAGCAAACAGTCTGAAAATGAGCAGCTGTGCAGACACTGGGCTGTCACTGACTGGGAGAGAAACCTGCAAGGTTTATGGTCAGGCATGGTTCCTGAGTCAAGTCCCAGGTTCTGCACTGTCACTCACCGGGCCAAGGCAGTGGTGGTGGTGTTCCTCAGAACCTGGAGCAGCAGCTTCCTCACGAGCCTGCTCTTATCAAATGTTGATGTCTAGTCCTCCTAACAATTATGCAAACTCCTATTGTCCTTTTAATAAGAGTCATTGCAGTTTAGTTAGACAAGAGATGCTTCTGTAGCTTGTAACTAAGAGACACGTGCTGGTGACGTGGCCATCATCTTCTCTTCAGCCTCTTCCTTTCTCTTGCTGTCCTCTCAACAAGAAGCACTCTGTGCCACCACTCCATAGGCAGAAACCCTGCCTTCTCCCTTCTGGAGAAAAATCCACGTCAGGTACAGTTTGATCATGTTTCCTTTGTCTCTAAGGGCCTCTGCTCATCTGAACAATCTCATTCTCTCCCAGTAGCTGACCAGTCCTCAAGGAGAAGGGCCCGGATTTAGTTCATTTGTGTATCTCTACCTCTGGTTTACTATTAGAACAAAGGAAGAATTCAATTAAAAAAGCTCATAAGGGATTTCTGCATAAATGCACCAATAAAATAATAATGACGCTAAAAACAATTCTTATGCAGAAAGGAATATACAAAACAGCAAAGAAATCCCTGGAGTAAGATGTAGCGATTTTTCAATTCAATTTGTAAAACAATATAAATTTCTAGTTTTCTTGGTAGCAGCAGAGTCAAAAGGACAGAATTTACTTTTGTGAGGAAAAAGTTGCTAGCCAGACAATTGTAAAAACAGAGATAAGCCACAAATCACCAATACCAGGGATAAAAGAGTGGGCATCTCTTTCACTGTGTCAATATGAAAAGAAAACTGTAATAAAGAGCTCTTCAAGATTGGGAATAGAGGCAGCCACATTCATCTGTTCCTGCACAAAGACACACAGCAACAGTTCTACAGCTGAGTATTAAGATGCGTGATCCTGGAGAATTCTGGAAATCAATAGGAGAAAAGTGGAAACCTTGTAGGATCCAGAGATGGAGACAACAGTAGTGAGGGAAACGAAATATCCTACCACCTGCCACCCTGGCTCTGCACCCAATGGACGAGTAAGATGGAAGAGGGCACCGTGTCAGCGTGGATACTGGCAATCAAGGTGATGGAGAGTTCTGCAGCTCTTCCAGCCCTGCAGCCTGTTATAGACCTAACCTAAAATATTCATGGAACTGAGTTTTTGAAGTGGAATTTACATTTTTCAACCAGCACCCATTGTGCTGTAGCCAGGAGCCATCTTGAGTAAAGAACCTACTGTCTGAATTTGGAATCCCATCTCTGGGAGCGCCCACCACATTGCATGACTTAGCAGCTGGATGTCTTATGAACCAGATGTGGCTGGGTACAATGACTCTGACACAAACTAGCTAAGAATACACATTAACTTATGTTAATAGTAAAATCGTAATATTGAGTGAAAAGAGCAAGCCATGGAAAATCCATTTAGATCAACTCCTTTAATATATGCAAAGGTCATTAGAATATATTAGACAACATTATCCTGAGGAAACCCCCACATGTAGTAAAATTACTTTTAAAGAGGCAACATAATATTCAGAATTAAATTCAAGATAGCCTTACAACCCTGCCTTTGAGACCAGGGGCATAACACATCATGTGTGGTTTCATGTAAGTGCCAGTACTTAGTCAGCCATGTAACATAGGTCTCTGGGTTCTTCCCTGTCCCTGGGGCACAAAATCTAAGAAGATCTGGAGGGAAACTTTGCCCTGTGCCTGACACGTTCCACTCTGGCTCACTCTCAGGACCACTCCCACTGAGAAGGATCATTCCTCCTAGTTACAACTCACTCCTGCTCAATGCTGCAGTGGACACTATGGCTGAAATAATTGGAGAGGAGACAAGTCCTAAGTGCATCAAGTGAGGCACATGGCTGAGGAGGCCTGAGGTGCTGTGCTTGTGTGGAGATGCTCACGATAATAGCAGGGAGGACCAACAAAACTTCTGCAGCCACCACACTCATGAGAGTCTACACCACATGTTGTCTTCATACACCTTTGGTCATAGGCTGTTGATAAGACTGGATGTGAAGAAAGCATATCAATACAGTAAGCTCTTATCAATACAGTAAACCATCGGATGGCATAGATGAATAAGAATAGAATAAAATGCTCTCAAAATAAGCAGAAGTTACAGAGAGGGAGCTGTAATTTCTGTGGTTAATGTGCTTCTCCTTGTGAATCACCTTGATCTTTCCTGGATCTAGTCAGAGATAGGGGCTTCAAGTCTTTCATGGCTGTCAGCAGGGCCAGCACTAGAACGCCTTCCAAGCAACATGAACATCAGTGGCAACTGAGGAGTCCATCACCCAATAGGAGCCACCATTTCCATTGTAGAGGTAACCACACAGGGTGCACCTCAAACATGCCTGTCTATACCATGCCTGCCTCAACTGCTGGAGTGTTTCCACTCCTGTGAGACCTGCAGAAACAAAACATGGATATCTCCATATAAACTAGGCTAAAACTTACTAATCACAATAAAAAAGCAAACATCATGGAGTCCAACTGAAATCAACTTAGTGTATAATAGACTGATATCTGACGGTACATTTTCAAGTGGAAGCTGCTCACTGAGAAATCTATCCCATGAAACTGTTAGATATAGCCATTCTACCAGATGCACAAAGCTCACTGGAGGAGTACAGAAAAAATAAGTAGGGTAATGTGACTGCTTTTAATGATCACAACTTTCTAATAACTAATTTCAAAGATGTTAAAACAGATGAAATGTATGATAAATGATTCAAAAGAATTGTCTTTTTAAAAGCTCAATGGGATCTAGGAGAATACAAATAAATAGCTAAATTTAATTAAGAAACCACAGTGTATGTGTTGTTGGGTATTTGTTCACTGTGTGATAATGTATCACTGTGATTGGTGTAATAATAAGCTGAATGGCCAATAGCTAGGCAGGATGTATAGGTGGGACTTCTGGGCAGAAAGAGGAAGTAGGAGGAGATAACTGAGGACCAGTGGAGTTGCCAACAAGACATGAAAAGAGTCAGACATACAGAATAAAAGAAAAGTAAAAGCCACACTGTAAAATATAGATTAATAATAGCAGCTTTATTTAAGTTATAAGAGCTAGTGGGACAAACCTAAGCTAAGGCTGAGCTTTCACAATTGATAATAAGTCTCCATCTCATTATTTGTGAGCCAACAGCCCAAAGGAAAGTCTGACAACAGGTATGAGTAGAAGTCCAGCAAAGAGACTTTGAAATAGAGCAAAACAGGAAACTTGGAAATAAAAAGGGTAATAAGTGAAATAAAAGTTGAAAGCACAAGACAATAGACTTGATCAAGCAGGAAAAAAAAAAGACTATATGGGCTTGAAGACAGAACTTCCAAAAATATCACATTCAGACAGACTTTAGATCTTCAGGATACCATTAAATCAACAAGCATTTTTTTTTATCATTAGTACATCCAAAAAGGGGTGAAATAAAGGCTAAGGACATTGAAAACATACTAAATGAAACAACAGAAGAAAACTTCCATAATTTTGGGAAAGACATGAGGTCAATATACAAGAAATTTATAGAACCCAAGAGAATCAAGTCTCAAATAAATCTCAGCAGTCACATCTGAAGAAGAATTAAAATCCCCAAAAGAAAATCAATGAATCACAGTCTGGGGTAATCACATTAGGCTAGCAGTGATTTCTCAGCTACTAGATCAGGAAGACTTGGAATGATACAATCTCAAGTCTTGAAAATAACTGTACCAGAAAGGTTCTAATTTATAAAGAAAGAAGAAATAAATACCCCCTAAACAAACAAAAACCAAGGGAATTCATAATCACTAGACAAGCCTTTTAAAGGATGATTAAGGGAGTCCTCTATCCAGAAGAGGAAGAAAGACAATTCCCATCATGGTAGCATGCAGAAGTATAAATCCCACTAGAAGAGTAGATACACAGATGAGAAATATAAATGAATAAAATATTATCAAGCTATAAAGACGAACAAAAAAGAAGAACTGGACAAAAGTCACTCAAAATAACCAGAAAAAAAATCAACAAAATGACAAGAAAAAGTTTGTAACTTTCAACAGTAACTTAGCTATTCAATTAAAAACAGAGAACTGCTGTGGAATATTATTTTAAGATGTGTTACATTTGTTTATGCTGTGGAACATTTGTTTAATGATGCAAAAATGTGTTGCATTCTTTTATGTTACATTTGTTTAACTCTGTGAAGCTGTGTTACACTTGATGGTCTAATAAAGAGCAAAACAGCCAATAGCAAGGCAGAAGAAAGGATAGGCGGGGCTGGCAGGCAGAGATAATAACTAGAAGGAGAAATCTGGAAGGAAAAGGAGAAAGAGCAAGAGAACAAGGAGAGGAGGACTTCAAGGGCCAGCCACCCAGCTACATAGCCAGATGTGGAATAAGAAGCAAAGAAAAGGTATACAGAAATAGAGAAAGGTAAAGGCTCAGAGGTGAAAGATAGATGGGATAAGTTTTAAATAAAAAAGTTGACAAGAAACAAGCCAAGCTAAAGCCAGGCATTTATAGTTAATAAGTCTCTGTGTGTGGTTTATTTGGGAGCTGGGTGGTGGGCCCCCAAAAGAGGAAAAAGCAACAACAGAGAATAGTTGAGTAGTTTCAAAGAAAAAAGAAGACCCAACATTATGATGTCTATAAGAAACTCATATTACTGGTAAAACAAAAACAATACAACTAAAAAGCAAACAACAACAACAAAACCACCACCACCACCACAACAACAAAGAACAATCCCACCATTGTCAGTGCAAGGATGGAAAGATGATATTCCAAGCAAATGGAATCCCCAAACAGGAATATTCATACTTATATTCAACAAATTGTACTTTTAGCCAAAACCAGTAAGAACTAAATAAGATAACTATATCATAATCTTGGGATTAATTAATCAAGAAGACACAACAATTGCTAATCTATAGACAATTTGGAGCACTCAATATTATAAAATAAACACTACTAAAAGGAGAGATGAGTTCTAATAAATATTGAGGGATTTTAATGTTCCCACTCTCATAAAAGACAGATCATTTAGTTTAAAAAGGCATCAACAAAGAAACATGTTAAACTATTTATGAATTATGTAAATGGATACTTATACATTTTATATACATTCATATCAAATGGACTTAGAAATTTATATAATACCCCATTCAACACCCACAGAACATATACTCATTCATCAGCACGTGAAGCTTTCTCTAAAACAAACCATATATTGAATAACATATCAAGTAAGCAAATTAAAAAGCCTAAAATCATATCCTGTATATTATATGATGATGATGCACTGAAACTAAAAGCCAACAGGAAAAACTTCAGAAGTTGCACGTATATAGACACATAGAGATGGAACAACATAGTTTTGAACAAATAGTGGATCATTGAAGAAGTCAAAAATTTAGGAATTCCTTGAACTGATGAAAATGGCATGTAGTACACTGTTGCAGAATATTTGTTTATACTCTTAAGATGTGTCCTTGCTAAGGCGCCTTCTGATTGGTTTAATAAAGAGCTGAGTGACCAATAGCTAGGCAGGAAGAAGTAAGGCAGGACTTCTGAAGACAAGAGAGAACCCTGGGAAGTAGAAAGGGGGAGATATCAAGAGAGACAGAGAGGAAACAGGAGGTGTATGATAGAAGAGAGGTAATACCACGTGATAGAACATAGATTAATATAAATGGGTTAATTTAAGTTATAAGAGCTAGTTAGGAACAAACCTAAGCTATAGACCCAGCTTTCATAATTAATAAGTCTATATGTCATTATTCTGGAGCTGCCGGCAGGACAGAGAAAACTCATTACTTACAGCAATCAATGTGGTGGCTCAAATATCCACATAGGGCCCGAGGAAGTCGTCTTTTGGGTAGGCTCAGCATAGAGAGGTGTGGCTTTTTTAAGAGGCCCTGCTGTACAGCAGAGCACTTGAGCAGCTAGTGTGCTAGGTAAAAATGCCTGCAGGATCGTGGACATAACAGCTTCCCAGAGCTGGGGCAGTAAAAGTGCCAGGATAAGGGTAGGCTCTCAGAGAACAGAGAGGTTGGGGTCAGCTGCCAGAGCCATGTTTAAGATTTGTCTCACGTGGTTAAAGAATGCTGCAGACTTGTAGGAAAGCCAGGTCCAGATACAGAAAACCTCTAAAAAGGTATAGTAGATTTAAAAAATGTGTTTAGTTGCTGAAGAAAAAAATAAAAAAGAAAGAAAAAGGGGAATAGACAGTCATAGAAAAAAATAGTTTAAAATAATGAAGCCTTTAAAGAGAGAGTAAAGTAATTTATAAAAAAAAATAAGCCATGTAAAGATGGGAAATACTGGATCCTGTATGGTGCTTTGTTGACTTTGAATTTTTTAAATGCTGATGTACAAAAAAAATAGCTGCTGAGAGACACTGGATTATGAAAGGGACTGCTGAATTAAACCAGCCTATATACTTGGGAAATGTCTTGGCTTCAAAATGGAAATCAGACAATGTGCTGTGTTGGAGGAGAGGTTTTGCCTTTGTTTCCACAGGAAGCAAAAAGTTGTGGTTCTCTTCAAAATTAATGGAGATCAGATTTGACCAGGGGAGATCTCCTGAGGATCTTGGCTACAGACATGAGAGAAAAAGCCAAGACAGACTACAGGACAAATGACATATATGCTGATACCTCAATATGGGAACAGCTCTGAGACGGGATGAAATAAGATAAATCGTGTTGGTTACAGAATCCTCATGCTTTATTATTACATGCCATTCTTTCATATGACATGGATAGAGGTTTGTTAATATAGTCCAAATGGACTGATAAAGTTGACAGATGCATTTTACCTGCTCAAACATAAAACAAAAAAATCATCTTTAGCTGACGTGTACACACTACACATTCCATACCTGTGTTAATGCAGATATATATGTTACCTTTAAAAGTTTGTGTGTTTTCAGGGAAAAAAAAAAGACCAGACACCAATTAAGACAAGACAAATAGCCCAGGTGATCCAGCCTCTCAAAATGCCTGTGTTGCAGTTTCCTCAAAATATTGTATCCAGAACAACTTCAAAGCTGCTAGCTGAGATGGTCCAGCCTCACAGCTATCCAGTCAAGACTTCAGATAAGCTCTACATTCTCCCATCACACAGAGACCAAACAATACAAAAATCATACAGTTAGCTCTCCCAGGATTTGACTATTATCCCAATTTTCTCAGGACCCCTAAAGATGCTGTTGCTCCAAGGTAACAGAAAGCATTCTAGAGAACATGATGCCCACATTTCTAAGAGGTAGGGTGGGTGGTTTTTGTTCATTCTATGGGTTATGGATGTTTGTCATAGTTTAGGGGAGACTGGTTACAAGTTGTTGTTCATGGTCAAGAAAAACACTGAACAAAGATTAGATTCAGGGATCTCTTTCTGAATGAAAAAAGGGGGGATATAGTACAGAAATGGTGAAATAAAAGGGTGGATTGTTGAGTCTACTTTTGAATGACCACTAGTCTCAAATATTTTACATTGGTATGGATTTTTGTACATTGATACAAATTTAAGTATTTTTTATACTGTATATATGTCTCTACTCTTGTTGAAGGTATTATACCTATGCAGCTCATTAAAAAATGTAATGTAAAGCTTTAGTCCTTGAAAGCTATTTAGGATAATAAAGAAAGATAGGTTAGTGACTAGTCATGTATAGCAATCAAACTTATAGTAATGTTAGGTATGTTTTCAAGGTCAAATAGAGATATATTTTAAATAGAGAGATGGTCTCCAAACACTTCAAAGACCTACAGAATACAGCATTTAAAATGTTTTAATAACATAAGGCTTTTCATGACAGTGAGACATGTCTGCTCCTGGCAGCACCAATCTACTTCAAAAGGGGATGATGGTAATGGGCATCAAAGACTCTCTATTTGTAGTTTGTTTTCATTTGTGGCAAAGTTAGCCACTGGGCAAAGAAACTGCCCTTGCCTTGACTGCTGATAGTATGCTGTCCTGATTGGACAAGCAGGTCACAAAACAAAGTGACTGCCAGCCAGGAGGTGATGGCACACACTTTTAATCCTAGCACTCTGGAGGCAGAGGCAGGCTGATCTCTGTGAATTCAAGGCCAGCCTGGGCAACAGAGTGAGTTCCAGGAAAGGCATCAAAGCTACACAGAGAAACCCTGTCTTTAAAAAACAAACAAAAAAAGAAAGAAAGGAAGAAAGAAAGAAAGAAAAAAGGAAGTGGCTGCCAAACTTTACCAAGAAAAGGTAGAGCAGTCCTTCAAATTTCCTGCTTCACACAAAAGTCTGTCAGATGTTATAGTCCTGTAGGCCAAAGATGGATGCCCCAATGCCGCAGAGGAATCTTGGGTGACTGTCCAGGCAGCCAGCTGTTTCTGTCATGTCTATAGTTTTGGAAGTTGCTTGCTCTGTATTTCCTGTTTACTCAGGTAATATTTTATCCTTCTTGGGTCTCTGCTGGGGATTGAAGATTAGATAATTATAGTTTCACAGTGTTTTTGGTTACCAAATTCAGAAAAGAAACTTACATAGAGATGTAAAGTTTATAAGATTGAGAAAAATAAAGGCTTAAGTCGTTTCTCTAAGAATATGTTTTAAGGTCTAAAAAGATATTTTTAAGTTGGTGATACAAGTTATGATAGAAAGTGGTTTATGCATAAAGCTTTGGATTCACAAAGATAGGATAGATAATAGAGTACTTTTTCCAAAATTGCCAAATACAAATGGACTGGACATTGTAAATGTAATTTTTACCTGATAAGAATTGTTCTTATTATATATAGTTTTACTGTTTTAGAGTTAAACTCTTCCTTTTTTATTTAGAAAAAAGGGGGAAATGCTGTGGAATAACCTTTTAGCATACTGTGAAGATGTGTCACTCTGGTTGGTTTAGTAAAAAGCTGAATGGTCAATAGTTAGGCCAGATTTTTTGGGGCAGAGAGAATGCTGGGAAGGAGAAGGTTGGGCTGCAAGCGAGATGCAGAGAAAGCAGGACATACAGGAGGAGAGCTAACAGCCACGAGCCACATGGCAGGACATAAATTAATAAAAATGGGTTAATTTAAGTTCTAAGAGCTAGTTAGAAACAGCCTAAGCTATGGGTTGAACTTCATAATTTATGTCTCTGTGTCATGATTTGGGAGCTGTCTGGGACAGAAAAATCCACCTACATTTTCCTTCTAAAATTAGAAACTTACACTGTTTAAATTTTTAGATTTAAATCTCTCAAAAGTTTTATTTCTATTTTATGTGTATGAGTGTTCTGCATGCGTGTACATCCGTGTAACACATGAGTGCCTGAAGAGGACAGAAAAGGTATCAGACCCCCTAGGACTGGAGTTATAGATGGTTATGATCTGCCACATCGTGGCTGGAATCCAAACCTCAGTCCTCTGGAAGAACAATGAGTGCTCTTAACCACTGAGCCATTAATTAAATTAATTTCATTAATTTAAAAGCCAAGGCATAGACACGGTACAAAAGATGTAGAAAACGAGCTGACAGTGCAGGGCAGAGCCCCATAAGCCCTGTTAGCTCTGTTCCTCAACCTCAGTTCCCTTCTCCAGTGGAAATGTGTTCCCCCGTGCCTTGTGTTTTACAATGGCATCTCAGCAACTCAGAAACCATTCACCTTCTTTGTGTGTGAATCCTTTCAC
The DNA here is from genome assembly GCF_049852395.1 of Peromyscus maniculatus bairdii. Lineage (NCBI taxonomy): Eukaryota > Metazoa > Chordata > Mammalia > Rodentia > Cricetidae > Peromyscus > Peromyscus maniculatus. The sequence goes on from NC_134857.1 coordinate 47,718,819, forward strand.
TGCAGAATATCTGTTTCTACTGTGAAGATGTGTCTTTGCCAAGGCATCTTCTGATTGGTTTAATAAAGAGCTGAATGGCCGATAGCTAGACAGGAAGATTAGATGGGATTTCTGGATACATAGAAGACTCTGGGAAAAGAAAGGGGGAGACATCAGGAGACATGGAGAGGAAACAGGAAATATAAGATGGAAGAGAGGTAACACCACGTGATAGAATGTAGATTAACTAGTTAGGAACAAGCCTAAGCTATAGGCTGAGCTTTCATAATTAATAATAAGTCTCAGTGTCATTATTTGGGAACTGGCAGAATAAAGAAAAATCTTACTACAGTACACTGAATCCTGTTGGACACAGCAAAAGCAGTATAAAGATGAAAGCTTTAAGCAATGAATGCTTACATAAAAACGGAATTAGTTTAAACAGCCTCACGAGCTGTTTAAATCAGTTTCAAAGGCAAGAAAGAATCCAATCTCAAATTAGTAGAAGAAACTGACTAATGAAGGTCAGTACATAAATGAATGCCATAGTCTGAAAGATTAACGCTATAGATCAATAGAGCAGAGTTGGTCCTTTGAAGAGATAAAATCATCACCTAACAAAAAGGAGGATGGAGAAAAATGCAAGAAGGGAAGGAGAGACTGAGGGTGAGCATTGATAAATTAGAGAAACCTCAAACTTAGCCCTGAAAAAGGAGACATTTGAAAAAAAGAAAAAGGATGCATTACAACTACTACAAAAATCTTCCAAAAGACCGTCAATGATTATTTTTAAAAATGTATCTTAACAAATTAAAAATAATCTAGATTAAGTGGACAAAATTCTGGCCATATCTGGCCTTCCAAAATTAATAAAAAATTAAAAACATAAACATGTGAATAACTAATGCAATTCAACCAGCCATAAACAGCCTTCCAACAAAGAACCTAGACCCAGTTGCCTTAGCTGAAGAATTTTACCAAATTCCTAAAGAACTAATATTAATACTCAACTACTATACAGACTTGAAAGGAAGGAGACTTTTTCAAACTCATTTATGAGGATACCATTACTGTTAGTGAACTTGGCAAGTACACAACCATCCCTACCACCACCACAACAACAAAACTATAGATCAATATCATTTACCTGCATAAATTAAAAGATGCAAAATTCTTTAACAAAATACAACTAACCCAAGAAGCACACCATGATCAAGTTGTTTTCATCCCAAGATGCAAAGCTGGTACAACAAGAAACATAGCATGTCGAGTAAATACAATGAAAAGTAGAAATCGTGTGATCATTGCAATAGGTGCAGATAAAGCATTTGATAAAATTCATTATCTTCATGAACAAAAAGGTCTGCAGCTGAGAGGTAGTTCAGTTTATAAAGTGTTTGCCACACAAGCATGAGGACCTCAGTTCATATCCCTAGCATACCTTTGAAGGGTTGGACACATGACTGTGGTTGGAAGAGTTAATATGGTTAAAACATCTGTACTACTGAAATCCATAGCTGAGCTATAGAGTCATCCTGGGTGCCCATAAACAGAGGAATGGCTAAAGAAAATGTGGTTTATGTATATGGTGAAGTATTAGTCAGTCACAAAGAGAAATAAAACCCTGTTTTAGTCTACAAAGTAGGTGCAGCTGTAGGATATTTTATAGGTAAAATAAGTCAGACATAAATATGCAATTTTTTTTCTCTTATATGAATTAAAAAAAAAACCCTGAAAATTCAATTGTTGAAACAATAGCAATTTAGGAAGAGTGCCACCATGAGAACGGTGGTAATAGGGTAGCAAAAAGGTGAATCTATATAGCCAATGCCTTATGTATATTTATTTATTTAGTATCATTTTTTCTTTACTAAGAAATTTTTTATTCATTTTACATACCAACCACAGACCCCCATCTCTTCCCTCCTCTGCCTCTCCCTCAAGCCATCCCCCCATTTCCTCGGAAAAGATAAGTCCTCCCAGGGGAGTCAGCAAAGCCTGATATGTTTATTCAGTTGAGGCAGGTCCAAACAACTCCTCTTGTGTCAAGGCTGTACAAGGTGTCCCACCATAGGTAATGGGTTCCAAAAAAAACAGCTCATGCACCAGGGATAGATCCTGATCCTACTGCCAGGGGATCAAGCTACACTAACACTAATATGTGCAAGACATAGGTATTAATTGAAGAGAAAAGAGAAATAAAGAAATATCCGAGGGGTTGGAGAGACAGCTCTGCTGTTAAAGATTAGGCTTACAACCAAAATGTTAGAAAATTTATATTAATAAATTTGACAACTTAGATGAAACGGACAAATTCCCACAAGGACGAAAATTGTCAATGAGCAGCACCAGTGTTTTAGCAGTGAACAACAGCTGTCTAATTGGACTCAAGGCTAAGGAGCAGGAAGGAAACCATGCCTGCTCCTGAAAACCTCGCGAACTGCATGTGGCTAGTGAGGTCATGGACGAGAAGAGAACCTACTATTGCCGGTTTCCTGAGCCAGTATGACCCCTAACTACATTCTGAAGTACTTATCCTTACGCCCATCGACATGTGCGGTTCTCACCTCTCCTCAGAGGAGCTTCTTTTTATAGCACAAGGAGACCATTACAGAAAAACACAACTCGTGAGAAGGCAGAGTGCTGACCATGGTGTGCCCAGCCCCAGCGGGAGCATCTCGGACGGAAGTGTGTGTGCAGCGCTTGGAAGTCTGCTGTGAGATTTGTGCCTTCTAGCTACAACAGGGAAGCCACGCCCAGAAAAATCTCAACACTGCTCAGCAATAGCTGCCTTAACAAAACCCGAACAATTCCAACAACAACCGACATCCTAAATAGATAGATGGAAAAGATCTCGTGGACCCACGCCTAGAGGAAGAGCCACCAGCGATTAGCAACTCCTGGGAGGGGGAGAATTACTCTTCCCCAAGGGTGAAGGGTGGTTATCTACTACCCACGGTCAGCCCGAAGCATACACACACACAGGCCACACAGAGAGGACGCAGCAGCTTGTATATTTACTCATTTGTATGTATATGTGACACAGTTCAATAGAGGAGGCCATGAATTTGAGAGGGGGGGGAGGAAGAGTGGAGATGGGAGGGACAGGAGGAAAGGTATAAGAAATGATAGAATTATGTTTTAATTAATTAAAAAAACCTCACTCCAAAAAGGAAAAAAAGAACACTCCCCCAAACTCCAGAAAACTGAATAACCAGAATGATCCTATATTTATTGATTTAAAAATTTGAATTGTCATTTAAAACATTTTGTGATTAAAAAAAAAAAAACTTGAGGCCCACCTATCTCCATCCGCAAATTTTACGGTAATTGTGAGAGAGAAATAATACTTTGCTCATGCAGACTCCGTCAGAAATCCATTCCTTTCGTGCTCTTTCTCTAAGGCTACCCCTTGTGGTTTTTGTGTAGCAGCGTGTTGGGGGAGAATGGTTCCTTCCACAAACGACACTGGAACAACCGGACACTTATGGATTTGAAAAGACCTGTTGATTTACAATTCAATGTAACAATTGATTAAACAATTTGAATGATGAACCAATTCAAAAATCTATCCTAGACCTAAGACTGAAGGCTAAAACTAAAATTTTTTAGGAGAAACATGAAGACAAGTTTTCTTACAATTAGTACCAGAAACGTGATTTATAAAAACAACATAAATGAATTTCACCAGAAACGATTTTAAAGGTTTGGAAAACACACCAGAGAGTGAAGCGTCAGGAGGTAAAGACGTGGAAGGACACAGGTGCCCTGGGAAGTGAAGCAGGAAGTGTGAGGTGATTCCAAGGGACCTGAAGCTGGATGAAGGGAAGGTAGGAGGCGAGTCGCTGTTGGACACAGGGCCCTGGTGGAGTGTCCCTGCCGAGTGCTCCCCTAACCCTCTCCTTTGTCCATCTCGTGCTGTTCTGGTTCACATAGGTGGGGACAAGTGACCATGGGCAGAAAGCTCTGAAAGGATGAGCCGAAATGGACCCTTCTTCCTTTCGAATCTTTTCTCTTGTGTATTTGTTACAGCAATGGACACCTAACTGCTACAGAATCCTAAGCAGAATCAACAAGAGGAAGTCACCCCTACCCACATCTCAATATCCTTGCTGAAAGAGCTCGTTGAGACATAGATACATTCCTCCACATGTACGTAAGTATAAACAGGAGAAATAAAATATGCTTGTTTATATTTGCTTATGTCTGAGTTAAGAAGTTTTTAAGGGGTATATGTTTCTTAAGACTGAGGGCCAAGCAGAAACAAAGTAGATGGGAGACGGGTATGGTCATGACTAGGTAACACTTTTTGTACCTCCTAACATATATATTTAAATTTTTTAAACTATGTGAATATGTTCCTCAAGTTTTTTAAAATAGAAAGTAATTTTTGATTAGCTAAGACCACCATATAATCTAAATATTATTAAAGCATAGGTTACTGAGAGAACGTTAGGATCTAAAATGTATACAAATACTATCTCAAATCAGTAAGAAATAAGAATAGTGTGTGTGTGTGTGTATGTGAAAACACTGCAAGTTTTAAAAAACTATTTTATTTTATGTGTGTGAGTGCTTTGCCTGTATGTATGTCTGAACTTAGATGTAACACGAGTCTTAAAAGTTCTTATTAAATAAAATACCCAGAGCCAGCTATCGGGGTTAAAACCTGAGAGATCAGAGGACTAGGAAAAGACAGCTCACCTCACCTCACCAACTATGCAGCTTCCAAAAAAAAAACAAAACAAAACTATTTTCTGTATACCCACGTCTATATGCCTTTCTGTTCTGCCAACTCATTTCCTCTCTGCCCAGCTACATCACTTCCTCTTTCAGCCCAGCTATGTCACTTCCTGTCTATCTGTACAGACCTCCAAAACTTTATTGTTAGTGCTGGGATTTAAAGAGTGTGCCACTACACCTGGCTCTGTTCCCAGTGTGGCCTTGAACTCACAGAGATCCAGACAGATCCCTGTCTCCCCAGGGATAGGATTGAGGCATGTGCTACCATTGCCTGATGTCTATGTTTAATATACTGGCTGACTTTTTCCTCTGATCCTCAAATAAACTTTACTGGGGACACAGATAAAATATCACCACACTTAGATCCCCTGGAACTGTAATCAAGATAGTTTTGAGCCACCTGTGGGTGTTGGGAATCAAACCCTGGTCCTCTGTGAGAGCAACAAGTGTTCTTAACTGCTGAGCCATCTCTCTAAGCCCCCAAGACTGCAAATTTGAGTTGACATTTAAGATAATTTATAAATACATTCAAAATTTAAAATACATTTAATCTTATCACTTACCACTAAAGGCTCATTAAGAAGGTACCACGTTAATCTACCAATAAATGAAATCAAGGCATTTAAAAAAATGTAGTCAGATGTGAGACAAAAAGGGAAAATGTTCTTCTTGTATACTATACTAACTTGTGAAATTTCCCAGTATTTTACAAAATTAAAGTTTTTCATATCTGACTACCTAGAATTATCTTTTTGGGTATGGGCATTACACAAGTTCCTGCTTCTGTGCACAAGGAAACACTTACAGAGTACTCTTTTTGATGTGTGTTTAACAAACATTCATGTAGCACTTACTACATTCCAGTCATAATTCCAAGAATCATATAAATATTACCCCATAGGATTCTCATAACTACTTTATGGAGTGGGCACCATTAAAATCTTCACCCTGTTAAAAAAAAAATCAAATACTTAAAAACAAAACTAAGAACACTGCCCAAAGTTACATGGCTAGTATATATTAGGCCATGAACCCAGACAGCCCAGCCAGAGTCTGCCCTTCTCACCCAGCTCCACGCTGCACCTCAGGTTATTAGTTATTTTTTGTTGTTGTTGCTATGATAAAACACCACGACCAAAAGCAATGTATGGAAAAGTGAGTTTACTTTGGCTATGGTTCCAGAGGAAGAGTTCATAATGGTGGTGGGGGCCATGGCAGCAGGCAGCCGGAGCAGGAAGCTGAACGGTCACATCTCCAAATTTCATGCAGAAAGCATGGGAACCAGAGGTGGGGCGAAGCTCTAAACCCTCACAGCGTGCTACCTCCAGTCGTGGCAAACACAGATGGATGCTCAGGCTTTCCTCTTTTTCCGTATCAGTACCGTGAGACTCACAGCACTTTAACTAATATCCTTACAACCAAGCCCTATCCGTTGAATATCCGGATCCAAGAGTACACCTCTGAAGATTTGACAAATTAACTATGTCCTTCAGAGGATCTAGGGCTTACATGTACGTCAACAGCATAGGCATGTGTCTTTTCTCCATTTTTGCCAGCACTAAGTATAATTTTTAAACACATTTCTTGGTGTATAACCAAGACAGTTCTGTGTATTTTAAGTGTGCTCGTTGGTAAGTTTTGATGTAGTTTACATTTGGGAAGTCATCTCAATGAAGACAGTAGCTTACCATTTGCCAAAGTTTCCTCCTGGCTCTGTAATTCCTTCACGTGTCTGACACCCTTCCTGTCATAGGTAACCCACCACAGATCTCTCTGTAACCGAAGACTGGTTGAATTTTTTGGATTTATTTAAATGGAACTAGGCAGTAGAACTATTTTAGTGGCGACTTTCTGTAGTCCAAAGATTTCTCGGTTCCCGCCCTGCCCTGAGGTCTTGCAGCAGCTTATAAAAAGCTCAGAGGCTTAATGTTGTTTACAAACTGTATGGTCTATGGCAGGCCTCTTGCTAGCTAGCTCTTATCATCTTAAATTAACCCATTTCTATTCATCTATGTTTTGCCACGTGTTCTGTGGCTTTACCTGTCTGCTGGCATGTTGTTCCTTGGGCAGCAGGCTGGCATCTCTCCAGACTCTGTCTTTCTCTTTCCTGTTTCTCTCCTTGGATTCCCTGCCTGCCTCTAAGCTGCCTTGCCATAGGCCAAAGCAGCTTATTTATTAACCAATGGGAACAACATTTATTCACAGCATACAGAAAGATATTCACAGCAACTTTCACAGTGTATAATTATTCTGAGATTCGTCTAGGTGATTGAATCTTTATCTGACTAAATAGTATATCCTTACATGGATAAATTGCAATTTACCCATTTGGATTTGAGTCTAACTTAGAATATTACAAATAGAGCTGCTACAGTATTCACATACATTAGTGTATATGTGTATTTTCATTTCTCTTGTATAAAAACATAGATCTAGAAGGCCGGGTCTATATTTCTTTAAGAAATTGCCAGTGGTTTGTCCAAAGGACTTGTTTTATTAGACATCCCTACTATCAATGAAAAGTTCTCCTTTCTACATTTTCACCAATAGTTGGTATGGCCAGCTCTGCTTGCTCCTTGTATCATTAACGTTAGATGCTTTAATGTGTATGCACAGTAGCAGCTAATTTCAGTTTTGCTTTTTGGATTTATTTTCTTGGTTTGTTGTTCTGTTTTTAGCCTCATGGCTTATCATAGTGAATATCTTTTCTTATGCTTGCTTTCTATCCATATAATCTTCAAAGTCTTGAAACAGTTAAAACTTATTTTTCTGTATTTTATTAATCCCTGGCAAAACAATCAGATTTACCTAGACCACATCCATTGGAAATGGAATTTTAAGTTTTTATATCAAAAAGTGCATTTTAATATGATTTTAAAAGTACATATATTCTAGAAATATACTGAATTTTATTCTGTATGTGCTTAATTAGCATTTGCAAGTATTTTTGTATCAGCTCTAAAAGGTTAGTTTTTTATGACTTCTTTTATTTTTTGAGGTTATGACATAATTACATCATTTCCCCCTCCTTTTCTGACCTTCAAACCCTCCCAGAAACCCCTCCTTTCTTTCAAATTTGTGGCAAGTTTTTTTCATTAATTGTTTATAATTGCATATTAAAGTACAGCTAGTGAGGCTGATAGGAAATGGATGCTGAGAAGGTAAGACCATGAAATCAAGCTTATTTTTTTTCATGTCAATACTATTATCTTTATCCTAACTAACTCAAAATGAATGGTTTGTAGGCTGGATGTCGCCCATCCTTGATGCACTTCATTATTAAAACAACACTTATTAAGTGGCAGATGGAGCCAGAAACAGACTGTGGTTTAAGGAAAGCTCTTAGGTTATTTTCAGATGTTTCTAGTTTGGCAAATGCTGAAGAATATTTGGCTGAGCACGTTTTATTCCGCTGTGTATTTTAAGGGAAATCTAACCCATGTGTTTTATTTTGTTAATCTTGCCAAGTTAAATGCTTCTCTTGTAAGATGTATTTAATGTTACGCTACTTTTATGAGGCTTTCCCCTTGGATTGTGAATTCGTATATCACCTTAAGTAAGTGTGCTTTTATCCAAATATCTTGTAGTTATAAAGTCAGAAACCCACAAAACTTGGGTGATTTCCCAATAGTGCCAAATGTAATATTTCACCTCTACTACTAACATCATGATTTTCCCCTCATAGTCATCCATCATCAGCTTATTGGGGAGCAGACATCTGCCTTTGTAAGCCCTGCTCTTTGGTAAGTAAGACCGTGCCCCAACTCAACATGGCCACTAACCTCTAATTGTGGATGTAGTTAGTTCTAAGTACATGGGTTTAGAAGGACAAAATTATAGTTGCAGTTACTT